>NC_140678.1:5013126-6239690 GCF_054131305.1 Coturnix japonica | reverse complement strand
GCTCGGCCTGGACCGGCACGGCCTCTGTCACGAAGATGGGGGTCGCTTGCGTGGCCGAGGAGGGATGGTGGGTCCGCGACGGGGTTGCGGGTATGCGGGTAGACCTGGCTGCCGGCTGGCGCCTGATCTTCCCGGCCCCGCGTCCGTCCTCCACCTTCCCCCCCCCGGTCCACACCGCACGAGCGGGAACCCGACCCGTACCCGACGGTGGCCCGCCTCTGCCTGCCCCCACCCTGGCCCTCGCCCACAACCCGCCCTCTCCCGGACGCATCTCGCCCGACCGGCCCGCGACCGTGCTTTTTTATTTGTTTGTTTGTTTGTTTGTTGTTTGGTCAGTCACTCGCTCGGTTATTTGTTTGGACCCGATTGGCCCGTTTGGTTTTTTTCTTTTCTTTCCTTTTTCTGCCGGGGTGCTCCTGACGGCTCGGCTCAATGGCGGCTCGACTCGGCGACCGGAGCCCGCCAAAACGCCTCGCCACCCCCCAGCCCCGCCGCCGCCACCACCACCACCGCCACCACCGCCACCACCTCCTCCTCCCGCCGAAAATCCCACGTACCGTTCCACCTCCTCTGCCGGCTGGGAGAGAAGCTAGGCGCGAACCCCGCGGGGGACGCGGCCTCCTCCCGCCGTCCCACCTCTCGCCGCTGCCGTCTTCCCGCCGCTCTTTCGCCATCCCTCGCCACGCGGCCTGCCCGCAGTCCGGATATCCGGCCCGAACGGACCCCGGTGGGCGGGGCCCGCGCACGCACCCACGCTCTTCCTGCAGAGCCAGGGAGGCGGGGGGGGGGGCGGGGCAGCTTTTTCAAAAACTAAAAAAGGGGAAAGTAAAGAAGAACCCACGAGAAAAACAAACAAACAAACAAACAAACAAACAAACGGAAAATAATAAAAACGAGAGGGCGCGTGGGGGCACGGACAAACAATCGAACGGACCAAAGTACGAACGAACGGACGAACAAACAAACACGCAGACAAAAGGGCAAAACCGCGGGGGCAGTGGCGGGACGGCCAGCTTCAAGCAAGGCCGAACCGAGAAGCCCGGGTGCGCCCCGACCCGGCGAACAGCGGCCGGCTCATACGTGCACCCTGGTCGTTCCGCGGCTGCAGCCGAGTGGCGTCTCCGTGGCGCCTCCAGTGCTCGGGCATGGTCAACACGGCTCGACCCCTGGCCATCGCGGCTCGAGTGCGCCGGCATGGTCCAACGTCTCCCGGCGGGCTCCGTTCGGTTCGGACGTTCTGCGGTGGCGTCCGGCGGTCTCAGCCGCGGCGGCTCGAGTGCGCCGGCACGGTCCAGCCACTCCCGGCGGGCTCCGCTCGGCTCGGACGTTCTGCGGATGTAGCCAAGTGTCGCTCTCGTGGCGGCTCCTCTGCGCTGGCACTGTCTACCTGGCTCCGAGCGTCTCCGGAGAGTGTGGGGAAGGGGGGGGGGCACGGCGTCGGCGGCTAGGGGTCGCTGCCTATGCGGCTCGACTAGGTCGGCACGGTCTACCCGGCTCCGAGCGGGCTAGGGTGCTCGGCGGCGGCTGCTAGAGGTCGCTGCCTATGCGGCTCGACTAGGTCGGCACGGTCTACCCTGCTCCGTGCCTGCGCGAGGGCTCGGCGGCAGTCGCTAGGTGTCGCTGCACGTCTGCCAGCCCGTCCGTCAGCGACCTCTAGCGTCCGAGGCGGAGCAGGGTAGACCGTGCCGACGTGAGCCGGCCGCTGCTCAGCGACCCCTGGCCGCTGCCGCATGAGCTTCGGTCCGCTCGGAGCCGGCTAGACCGTGCTGACCAACTCGAGCCGGACGTGCAGCGACTGCTGGCCAGCGCGGAGGCTCGAGTGCGCCGGCACTGCACAGCCCCTCCCGGCGGGCTCCACTCGGCACAAACGTTCCTCGACGGCGTCCGGCAATCTGAGCCGCGGCGGCTCAAGTGCGCCGGCACAGTCCAACCGCTCCCGGCGGGTTCCGGTCGGCTCGGACGCTCCTCGGCGGAGTCGGGCGATCTGAGTCGCGGCGGCACGGTCCAGCCTCTCCAGGCGGACTCGGCTCAGATGTTCCGCGGAAGTGGCCAAGTGCCGCTCTCGTGGCTGCTTTGTGTACCCGGCTCCGAGCGTCTCCGGGGGGGGGTAGGGGGTAGTAAAGGGGGGGGGGGGGGTGAGAGCAAGGGGGGGGGGGGGCACGGCGTTGACGGCTAGGCGTCGCTGCCCATGCGGCTCGACTAGGTCGGCACGGTCTACCCGGCTCTGAGCGGGCCGTGGTGCTCGGCGGCGGCGGCTAGGGGTCGCTGCCCATGCGTCTCGACTAGGTCGGCACGGTGTACCCGGCTCCGGGCGGGCCGTGGTTCTCGGCGGCAGCTGCTAGAGGACGCTGCCTATGCGGCTCGGCTAGGTCGGCATGGTCTACCCGGCTCTGAGCGGGCCGTGGTGCTCGGCGGCGGCGGCTAGGGGTCGCTGCCCGTGCGGCTTGCGTGTAGCTGCCAGGTCTACCCGCTTTCGGCTAGGCTTTGCCGCCCTGTGAGATGGGGGGGCGCTAAAGCTCCGGAGCTTGCTGGGGGGTCGCTGTAGTTTCTTACCTACCGCTACGTCGACGTAGAGCGCCGCTTACCCTCGGCGCCGCTGCCGGTAGTCGGCGCCGTTCTTACGCCTTCCATTTTCGTCTGCAGGAGCGAGCGCGTGCTCGTCTCCAGAGGCGGCAACGAGCGGGCGCAGGCGAGCGCGGTTGAGCGCCGGGCTGTGGATTTTTTCGGTTGCGGCTTCCCGCCGCTCTTTCGCCATCCCTCGCCACGCGGCCTGCCCGCAGTCCGGATTTCCGGCTCGAACGGACCCCGCTCAAGTGCGCCGGCACGGTCCAACCGCTCCCGGCGGGCACCGCTCGGCTCGGACGTTCCTCGGAATCAGCCAAATGTCGCTCCCGTGGCGTCTCCGCAGGCAAAAACGCATAGCCGGCGCCGCAAAGCTCGCGAGCCGCACCGAGCCGGGGAAACCGTGCCGTGGAGCAGCTGTGGGGCTGATGTGGGTGAGATCTATGGGGTAGGAGCTGCTGTGCGGCTGATGTGGGTCAGATCTATGGACAGGAGCTGATGTAGGGAAGATTTGGGTCTGATCTATGGGTTAGGAACTGCTGTGGTTCAGATCTATGGGGCAGGAGCTACAGAGGTGATGATGTAGGTCAGATCTAGGGGGCAGGAGTTGCTGTGGGGCAGATGAGGGACATATCTATGGTGCAAAATCTGCTGTTGGACTGATGTGGGTCAGATCTATGAGTTTGGAGCTGCTGTGGGGCACATGTGGGTCAGATCTATGGGCCAGGATCTGCTGCGGGGCTGATTTGGGTCAGATCTATGGGTCAGCAGCTGCTGTGGGTCTGATGTGGGTCAGATCTATGGGGCAGGAGCTGCTGTGGGGCAGATGTGGGTCAGATCTATGGGGCAGGAGCTTCTGTGGGGCAGATGTGGGTCAGATCTATGGGGCAGGAGCTGCTGTGGGTCAGATGTGGGTCAGATCTATAGGTCAGGGGCTGCTGTGGCTGCTGTGGGTCAGTTATATGGGGCAGGAGATGCTGTGGGGCTGATGTGGGTCAAATCAATGGGGCAGAGCTGCTCTGGGGCATATGTGGGTCAGATCTATGGAGCAGGAGCTGCTGTGGGGCAGTTTTGAATCAGATCTATAGGGCAGGAGCTGCTGTGGGTCAGATCTATGGAGCAGGAGCTGCTGTGGGGCACATGTGAGTTAGATCTATGGGGCAGGAGATGGTGTGGGGCAGATTTGGGTCAGATGTATGGGGCAGGAGCTGATGTGGGGCTGATGTTGGTCAGATCTATAGGGCAGGAGCTGCTGTGGGGCTGATGTGGGTCAGATCTATGGGGCAGGATCTGCTGTGGGGCTGATGTGGGTCAGATCTATGGGGCAGGAGATGCTGTGGGTCAGATCTATGGGGCAGGAGCTGCTGTGGGGAACATGTGGGTCAGGTCTATGGGGCAGGAGCTGCTGTGGGGCAGATGTGGGTCAGATCTATTGGGCAGGAGCTGCTGTGGGGAACATGTTGGTCAGATATATGGGGAAGAGCTGCTGTTGGTCTGATCAATGGGGCAGAAGCAGCAGTGGGGCAGATTTGGGTAAGATCTATAAGGCAGGAGCGGCTGTGGGGCTGATGTGGGTCAGATCTATGAGGTAGTAGCTGCTGTGGGGCTGATGGGGGTAAGATCTATGGGGCAGGAGCTACTGTGGGGCTGATGGGGTTCAGATCTATGGGGCAGGAGCTACTGAGGGGCTGATGTTGGTCTGATCTATGGGGCAGGAACAGATGTGGGGCTGATGGGGGTCAGATCTATGGAGCAGGAGCTGCTGTGGGGCAGATATAGGGCATATCTATGGGGCAGGAGCTGCTGTGAGGCTGATGGGTGTTAGATCTATGGGGAGGAGCTGCTGTGGTGCAGATGTGGGTCAGAGCTATGGGGCAGGAGCTGCTGTGGGGCAGAAGTGGGTAAGATCTATGGGGTAGGAGATGGTGTGTGGCAGATGTGGGTCAGATCTATAGTGTAGGAGCTGCTGTGGGGCTGATGAGGGTCAGATCTATGGGACAGGAGCTGCTGTGGTTAAGATCTATTTGGCAGGATCTGCTGTGGGGCAGATTTGGGTCAGATCTATGGGTCAGGAGCTGTTGTGGGGCTGATGGGGGTCAGATCTATGGGGCAGGAGCTACTGTGGTGCTGATTTGGCTCAGATCTATGGGGCAGGAGCAGCTGTAGGGCTGATGTGGGTCAGATCTATGGGGCAGGAGCTGCTGTGAGTCAGATCTATGGGGCAGGAACAGATGTGGGCCTGATGTTGGTCAGATTTATGGAGCAGGAGCTCCTGTGTTGCAGATGTGGGTCAGATTTATGGGTCAGCAGCTGCTGTGGGGCAGATGTAGGGCATATCTATGGGGCAGGAGCTGCTGTGAGGCTGATGGGTGTTAGATCTATGGGGAGGAGCTGCTGTGGTGCAGATGTGGGTCAGAGCTATGGGGCAGGAGCTGCTGTGGGGTAAAGTGGGTAAGATCTATGGGGTAGGAGATGGTGTGTGGCAGATGTGGGTCAGATCTATGGTGTAGGAGCTGCTGTGGGGCTGATGTGGGTCAGATCTATGGGGCAGGAGCTGCTGTGGTTAAGATCTATTTGGCAGGATCTGCTGTGGGGCAGATTCGGGTCAGATCTATGGGGCAGGAGCTGCAGTGGAGATGATGTACATCAGATCTATGGGGCAGGAGCTGCTGTGGGGCTGCTGTGGGTTAGATCTACGGGGCAGGAGCTGTTGTGGGTCATATCTATTGGGCAGCAGCTGCTTTACATATGATGTGTGTCAGATCTATGGGGCCGGAGCTGCAGTGGGGCTGATGGGGGTCAGATCTATGGGGCAGGAGCTACTGTGGGGCTGATGTGGGTTAGATCTATGGGGCAGGAGCTGTTGTGGGGCTGATGGGGGTCAGATCTATGGGGCAGGAGCTGCTGTGGGGCTGATGTGGGTCAAATCAATGGGGCAGAGCTGCTCTTGGGAACATGTGGGTCAGATCTATGGGGCAGGAGCTGCTGTGGGGCTGATGTGGGTCATATCTATAGGTCAGGAGCTGCTGTGCGACAGATGTGGGTCAGATCTATGGGGCAGGAGCTGTTCTGGGGCTGATGTGGGTCAGATCCTTGGGGCTGAAGCTGCTGTGGGTCATATCTATTGGGCAGCAGCTGCTTTACATATGATGTGTGTCAGATCTATTGGGCAGGAGCTGCTGTGGGGCAGATATAGGGCATATCTATGGGGCAGGAGCTGCTGTGAGGCTTATGGGTGTTAGATCTATGGGGCAGGAGCTACTGTGGGGCAGATGTGGGTCAGATCTATGGGGCAGGTGCTGCTGTGCGACATATGTGGGTCAGATCTATGGGGCAGGATCTGCTGTGGGGCTGATGTGGGAAAGATCTATGGGGCAGGAGATGCTTTGGGGCAGATGTCGGTCAGATCTATGGGGCAGGAGTTGCTGTGGGGCTGATGAGGGTCAGATCCTTGGGGCTGAAGCTGCTGTGGGTCATATCTATTGGGCAGCATCTGCTTTACATATGATGTGTGTCAGATCTATGGGGCAGGAGCTGCTGTGGGGCTGATGTGGGTTAGATCTATGGGGCAGGAGCTGTTGTGGGGCTGATGTGGGTTAGATCTATGGGGCAGGAGCTACTGTGGGGCTGATGTTTGTCTGATCTATGGGGTAGGAGCTGCTGTGGGGCTGATGTGGGTTAGATCTATGGGGCAGGAGCTGTTGTGGGGATGATGGGGGTCAGATCTATGGGGCAGGAGCTACTGTGGGGCTGATGTTTGTCTGATCTATGGGGCAGGAGCTGCTGCGGGGCTGATTTGGGTCAGATCTATTGGGCAGGAGCTGCTGTGGGGCTGATGTGGGTTAGATCTATGGGGCAGGAGCTGTTGTGGGGCTGATGGGGGTCAGATCTATGGGGCAGGAGCTACAGTGGGGCTGATGGGGGTCAGATCTATGGGGCAGGAGCTGTTGTGGGGCTGATGGGGGTCAGATCTATGGGGCAGGAGCTACTGTGGGGCTGATGGGGTTCAGATCTATGGGGCAGGAGCTACTGTGGGGCTGATGTTGGTCTGATCTATGGGGCAGGAGCTGTTGTGGGGCTGATGTGGGTCAGATCTATGGTGCAGGAGCTGCTGTGGGGCAGATGTAGGGCTTATTTATGGGGCAGGAGCTGCTGTGAGGCTGATGGGTGTTAGATCTATGGGGAGGAGCTGCTGTGGTGCAGATGTGGGTCAGATCTATGGGGTAGGAGATGGTGTGTGGCAGATGTGGGTCAGATCTATGGTGTAGGAGCTGCTGTGGGGCTGATGTGGGTCAGATCTATGGGGCAGGAGCTGCTGTGGTTAAGATCTATTTGGCAGGATCTGCTTTTGGGCAGATTTGGGTCAGATCTATGGGGCAGGAGATGCAGTGGAGATGATGTACGTCAGATCTATGAGGCAGGAGCTGCTGTGGGGCTGCTGTGGGTTAGATCTATGGGGCAGGAGCTGTTGTGGGTCATATCTATTGGGCAGCAGCTGCTTTACATATGATGTGTGTCAGATCTATGGGGCCGGAGCTGCAGTGGGGCTGATGGGGGTCAGATCTATGGGGCAGGAGCTGCTGTGGGGCTGATGTGGGTTAGATCTATGGGGCAGGAGCTGTTGTGGGGCTGATGGGGGTCAGATCTATGGGGCAGGAGCTACTGTGGGGCTGATGTTTGTCTGATCTATGGGGCAGGAGCTGCTGCGGGGCTGATTTGGGTCAGATCTATTGGGCAGGAGCTGCTGTGGGGCTGATGTGGGTTAGATCTATGGGGCAGGAGCTGTTGTGGGGCTGATGGGGGTCAGATCTATGGGGCAGGAGCTACAGTGGGGCTGATGGGGGTCAGATCTATGGGGCAGGAGCTGTTGTGGGGCTGATGGGGGTCAGATCTATGGGGCAGGAGCTACTGTGGGGCTGATGGGGTTCAGATCTATGGGGCAGGAGCTACTGTGGGGCTGATGTTGGTCTGATCTATGGGGCAGGAGCTGTTGTGGGGCTGATGTGGGTCAGATCTATGGTGCAGGAGCTGCTGTGGGGCAGATGTAGGGTTTATTTATGGGGCAGGAGCTGCTGTGAGGCTGATGGGTGTTAGATCTATGGGGAGGAGCTGCTGTGGTGCAGATGTGGGTCAGATCTATGGGGTAGGAGATGGTGTGTGGCAGATGTGGGTCAGATCTATGGTGTAGGAGCTGCTGTGGGGCTGATGTGGGTCAGATCTATGGGGCAGGAGCTGCTGTGGTTAAGATCTATTTGGCAGGATCTGCTTTTGGGCAGATTTGGGTCAGATCTATGGGGCAGGAGATGCAGTGGAGATGATGTACATCAGATCTATGAGGCAGGAGCTGCTGTGGGGCTGCTGTGGGTTAGATCTATGGGGCAGGAGCTGTTGTGGGTCATATCTATTGGGCAGCAGCTGCTTTACATATGATGTGTGTCAGATCTATGGGGCCGGAGCTGCAGTGGGGCTGATGGGGGTCAGATCTATGGGGCCGGAGCTACTGTGGGGATGATGGGGGTCAAATCAATGGGGCAGAGCTGCTCATGGGAACATGTGGGTCAGATCTATGGGGCAGGAGCTGCTGTGGGGCTGATGTGGGAAAGATCTATGGGGCAAGAGATGCTTTGGGGCAGATGTGGGTCAGATCTATTGGGGCAGGAGCTGCTGCGGGGCTGATTTGGGTCAGATCTATGGGGCAGAAGATGCTTTGGGGCAGATTTGGGTCAGATCTATTGGGGCAGGAGCTGCTGCGGGGCTGATTTGGGTCAGATCTATGGGGCAGGAGCTGCTGTGGGGCTGATGTGGGTTAGATCTATGGGGCAGGAGCTGTTGTGGGGATAATGGGGGTCAGATCTATGGGGCAGGAGCTACTGTGGGGCTGATGGGGTTCAGATCTATGGGGCAGGAGCTACTGTGGGGCTGATGTTGGTCTGATCTATGGGGCAGGATCTGTTGTGGGGCTGATGGGGGTCAGATCTATGGGGCAGGAGCTACTGTGGGGCTGAAGGGGTTCAGATCTATGGGGCAGGAGCTACTGTGGGGCTGATGTTGGTCTGATCTATGGGGCAGGAGCTGCTGTGCGACAGATGTGGGTCAGATCTATGGGGCAGGTGCTTCTTTGTGACATATGTGGGTCAGATCTATGGGGCAGGATCTGCTGTTGGGCTGATGTGGGAAAGATCTATGGGGCAGGAGATGCTTTGGGGCAGATGTGTGTCAGATCTATGTGGCAGGAGCTGCTGTGGGGCAGATGTGGGTTAGATCTATGGGGCAGGAGCTGTTGTGGGGCTGATGGGGGTAAGATCTATGGGGCAGGAGCTACTGTGGGGCTGATGGGGGTCAGATCAATGGGGCAGAGCTGCTCTTGGGAACATGTGGGTCAGATTTATGGAGCAGGAGCTGCTGTGTTGCAGATGTGGGTCAGATCTATGGTGCAGGAGCTGCTGTGGGGCAGATGTAGGGCATATCTATGGGGCAGGAGCTGCTGTGAGGCTGATGGGTGTTAGATCTATGGGGAGGAGCTGCTGTGGTGCAGATGTGGGTCAGAGCTATGGGGCAGGAGCTGCTGTGGGGCAGAATTGGGTAAGATCTATGGGGTAGGAGATGGTGTGTGGCAGATGTGGGTAAGATCTATGGTGTAGGAGCTGCTGTGGTGCTGATGTGGGTCAGATCTATGGGGCAGGAGCTGCTGTGGTTAAGATCTATTTGACAGGATCTGCTGTGGGGCAGATTTGTTTCAGATCTATGGGCCAGGAGCTGCTGAGGGGCTGATTTGGGTCAGATCTATGGGGCAGGAGCTGCTGTGGGGCTGATGTGGGTCTGATCTATGGGGCAGGAGCTGCTGTGGGTCAGATCTATGGGGCAGGAACAGATGTGGGCCTGATGTTGGTCAGATTTATGGAGCAGGAGCTGCTGTGTTGCAGATGTGGGTCAGATCTATGGTGCAGGAGCTGCTGTGGGGCAGATATAGGGCATATCTATGGGGCAGGAGCTGCTGTGAGGCTGATGGGTGTTAGATCTATGGGGAGGAGCTGCAGTGGTGCAGATGTGGGTCAGAGCTATGGGGCAGGAGCTGCTGTGGGGCAGAAGTGGGTAAGATCTATGGTGTAGGAGATGGTGTGTGGCAGATGTGGGTCAGATCAATGGTGTAGGAGCTGCTGCGGGGCTGATGTGGGTCAGATCTATGGGGCAGGAGCTGCTGTGGTTAAGATCTATTTGGCAGGATCTGCTGTGGGGCAGATTTGGGTCAGATCTATGGGGCAGGAGCTGCTGTGTGGCAAATGTTGGTCAGATCTATGGGGCAGGAGCTGCTGTGGGTCAGATCTATGGGGCAGGAAGAGATGTGGGCCTGATGTTGGTCAGATTTATGGAGCAGGAGCTGCTGTGTTGCAGATGTGGGTCAGATCTATGGTGCAGGAGCTGCTGTGGGGCAGATGTAGGGCTTATCTATGGGGCAGGAGCTGCTGTGAGGCTGATGGGTGTTAGATCTATGGGGAGGAGCTGCTGTGGTGCAGATGTGGGTCAGAGCTATGGGGAGGAGCTGCTTTGGTGCAGATGTGGGTCAGAGCTATGGGGCAGGAGCTGCTGTGTGGCAGATGTGGGTCAGATCTATGGGGTAGGAGATGGTGTGTGGCAGATGTGGGTCAGATCTATGGTGTAGGAGCTGCTGTTGGGCTGATGTGGGTCAGATCTATGGGGCAGGAGATGCTTTGGGGCAGATTTTAGTCAGATCTATGGGGCAGGAGTTGCTGTGGGTCTGATGTGGGTCAGATCCTTGGGGCTGAAGCTGCTGTGGGTCATACCTATTGGGCAGCAGCTGCTTTACATATGATGTGTGTCAGATCTATGGGGCAGGAGCTGCTCGGCGGTGGCTGCTAGACGTCGCTGCCTATGCGGCTCGACTAGGTCGGCACGGTCTACCCGGCTCCGAGCGGGCCGTGGTGCTCGGCGGCGGCTGCTAGAGGTCGCTGCCTATGCGGCTCGACTAGGTCGGCACGGTCTACCCGGCTCCGAGCGGGCCGTGGTGCTCGGCGGCGGCTGCTAGAGGTCGCTGCCTATGCGGCTCGACTAGGTCGGCACGGTCTACCCGGCTCCGAGCGGGCCGTGGTGCTCGGCGGCGGCTGCTAGAGGTCGCTGCCTATGCGGCTCGACTAGGTCGGCACGGTCTACCCGGCTCCGAGCGGGCCGTGGTGCTCGGCGGCGGCTGCTAGAGGTCGCTGCCTATGCGGCTCGACTAGGTCGGCACAATCTACCCGGCTCCGAGCGGGCCGTGGTGCTCGGAGGCGGCTGCTAGAGGTCTCTGCCTATGCGGCTCGACTAGGTCGGCACGGTCTACCCGGCTCCGAGCGGGCCGTGGTGCTTGGCGGCGGCTGCTAAAGGTCGCTGCCTATGCGGCTCGCCTAGGTCGGCACGATCTACCCGGCTCCGAGCGGGCCGTGCTGCTCGGCGGCGGTTGCTAGAGGTCGCTGCCTATGCGGCTCGACTAGGTCGGAATGGTCTACCCGGCTCCGAGCGGGCCGTGGTGCTCTGCGGCGGATGCTAGAGGTCGCTGCCTATTCGGCTCGACTAGGTCGGCACGGTCTACCCGGCTCAGGGCAGGCCGTGGTGTTCGGCGGCGGCTGCTCGAGGTCGCTGCCTATGCGGCTCGACTAGGTCGGCACAGTCTACCCGGCTCCGAGCGGGCCGTGGTGCTCGGCGGCGGCTGCTAGAGGTCGCTGCCTATGCGGCTCGACTAGGTCGGCACGGTCTACCCGGCTCCGAGGAAGCCGTGGTGCTTGGCGGCGGCTGCTAGAGGTCACTGCCTATGCGGCTCGACTAGGTCGGCACGGTCTACCCGGCTCCGAGGAAGCCGTGGTGCTCGGCGGCGGCTGCTAGAGGTCGCTGCCTATGCGGCTCGACTAGGTCGGCACGGTCTACCCGGCTCCGAGCGGGCCGTGTTGCTTGGCGGCGGCTGCTAGAGGTCGCTGCCTATGCGGCTCGACCAGGTCGGCACGGTCTACCCGGCTCCGAGCGGGCCGTGGTGCTCGGCGGCGGCTGCTAGAGGTCGCTGCCTATGCGGCTCGACTAGGTCGGCACGGTCTACAAGGCTCCGAGCGGGCCGTGGTGCTCGGCGGCGGCTGCAAGAGGTCGCTGCCTATGCGGCTCGACTAGGTCGGCACGGTCTACCCGGCTCCGAGCGGGCCGTGGTGGTCGGCGGCGGCTGCTAGAGGTCGCTGCCTATGCGGCTCGACTAGGTCGGCACGGTCTACCCGGCTCCGAGCGGGCCGTGGTGCTCGGCGGCGGATGCTAGGGGTCGCTGCCTATGCGGCTCGACTAGGTCGGCCCGGTCGATTCCGTTCCTCGGAATCAGCCAAATGTCGCTCCCGTGGCGTCTCCGCAGGCAAAAACGCATAGCCGGCGCCGCAAAGCTTGCGAGCCGCACCGAGCCGGGGAAACCGTGCCGTGGAGCAGCTGTGGGGCTGATGTGGGTGAGATCTATGGGGTATGAGCAGCTGTGGGGCACATGTGGGTCAGATCTATGGGTTAGGTGCTGCTTTGGGGAAAATGTGGGTCAGATCTATGGGGCAGGAGCTGCTGTGGGTCAGATTTGGGTCAGATCTATGGGGCAGGAGCTGCTGTGGGTGAGATTTATGAGTCAGGAGCTGCTGTGTGGCTGATGTGGGTCAGATCTATGGGGCAGGAGCTGCTGTGGGGCATATGTGGGTCAGATCTATATGGCAGGAGCTGCTGTGGGGCACATGTGGGTCAGACCTATGGGGCAGAAGCTGCAGAGGGGATGATGTAGGTCAGATCTATGGGGCAGGAGTTGCTGTGGGGCAGATGAGGGACATATCTATGGTGCAAAATCTGCTGTTGGACTGATGTGGGTCAGATCTATGAGTTTGGAGCTGCTGTGGGGCACATGTGGGTCAGATCTATGGGCCAGGAGCTGCTGCGGGGCTGATTTGGGTCAGATCTATGGGGCAGGAGCTGCTGTGGGGCTGATGTGGGTCAGATCTATGGGGCAGGAGCTGCTGTGTGTCAGAGGTAGGGCATATCTATGGGGCAGGAGCTGCTGTGGGTCTGATGTGGGTCAGATCCTTGGGGCTGAAGCTGCTGTGGGTCATATCTATTGGGCAGCAGCTGATTTACATATGATGTGTGTCAGATCTATGGGGCAGGAGCTGCTCGGCGGCGGCTGCTAGAGGTCGCTGCCTATGCGGCTCGACTAGGTCGGCACGGTCTACCCAGCTCCGAGCGGGCCGTGGTGCTCGGCGGTGGCTGCTAAAGGTCGCTGCTGTGGGGCAGATGTAGGGCTTATCTGTGGGGCAGGAGCTGCTGTGAGGCTGATGGGTGTTAGATCTATGGGGAGGAGCTGCTGTGGTGCAGATGTGGGTCAGAGCTATGGGGCAGGAGCTTCTGTGTGGCAGATGTGGGTCAGATCTATGGTGTAGGAGCTGCTGCGGGGCTGATGTGGGTCAGATCTATGGGGCAGGTGCTGCTGTGCGACATATGTGGGTCAGATCTATGGGGCAGGATCTGCTGTGGGGCTGATGTGGGTCAGATCTATGGGGCAGGAGTTGCTGTGGGGCTGATGTGTGTCAGATCCTTGGGGCTGAAGCTGCTGTGGGTCATATCTATTGGGCAGCAGCTGCTTTACATATGATGAGTGTCAGATCTATGGGGCAGGAGCTGCTGTGGGGCTGATGTGGGTTAGATCTATGGAGCAGGAGCGGTTGTGGGGCTGATGGGGGTCAGATCTATGGGGTAGGAGCTACTGTGGGGCACATGTGGGTCAGACCTATGGGGCAGAAGCTGCAGAGGGGATGATGTAGGTCAGATCTATGGGGCAGGAGTTGCTGTGGGGCAGATGAGGGACATATCTATGGTGCAAAATCTGCTGTTGGACTGATGTGGGTCAGATCTATGAGTTTGGAGCTGCTGTGGGGCACATGTGGGTCAGATCTATGGGCCAGGAGCTGCTGCGGGGCTGATGTGGGTCAGATCTATGGGGCAGGAGCTGCTGTGGGGCTGATGTGGGTCAGATCTATGGGGCAGGAGCTGCTGTGTGTCAGAGGTAGGGCATATCTATGGGGCAGGAGCTGCTGTGGGTCTGATGTGGGTCAGATCCTTGGGGCTGAAGCTGCTGTGGGTCATTATCATGGTTTAATAATTTTGTATTTTTTGCTATCAGTATTCCACATCATAACATCATATAAAGCATGAATTATTTTACTGAATCTGCAACTTACAGAAGAAGACTACATCTCCCAGGGAACAACACGATAGGTCACGGGACCTGGACTCTATATTAACTCTGTCGCAGAACAGACTGTCGTCTTTCGAGTTCTGGCGTTCAGGGGAGTGTGTGGGAGCCTTCAGCCGTTCGCCTAGATTTACAGTAGGCCTCTCGGTTACGGGACTCATTCTCTCTCCTATTTTGCTTGATTCGTTAGCTCAATTTTCAATTATATTGTATTATATTGTGTTATCTTGTATTTCGATATAGTATTTAGTAAATAAGTGTGCCTCCTTAGATCGTTGCCGCTGTTTTCTTTTCCTAATTAATTTTTTTCCTTTCGGCCTAGGGCCCCTCCGGGGCCCACGGCCCCTGTCACGGGCGCAGGTGGATTTTTAGTTCAAAGCATGACAGATTTTGGTGGAGGATGCGGGCAAATTGAGTTGCTGTTTTTCTGTGTTTTCTTCTGTTGCTCTTTTAGCTTTTAACAGAGCTACGAGTTTTTTTCCCTGTTAAGGAGCTATCTCGTGTTTGCGATTCTGCACCTGCGAGCTTGACCTTGAAAGTCCAGGCGGACTGCCAATACTCCAGTATATTTTATAAACACTGCTGAGCTTTGTTTTCTTTTACTTTTTTCTCTCTATTGGAGGAAAAAAAATGTTTTCTCTACTAAATTTGTTTTACCAGGGACTGTGTGCCATTGGTTCCTTTTTTGAGACGCTCCGAACATATTGGGTCATGTTTAAGCTAGCCACTTTTTCTTATGGAGCTATACAATTGTATAATGGATTGAAAGCATGGTTAGCAATGCTCACTTCGTATCTGTATACAGCTCCAGAGGGAGCAACTAATGCAACTAATTATACAGAAATGGTGATTTTTAAGCGTGCTCCTCTTTCTTTCTATGAATCCTTTATGCAGTTTTTGAATGATCAGTGGGCCACACTCTCAATCTCCCTGATCTTACTGTTGATTATTGTAATAATCTCACTCAGTATCTGGATTTATAACATCCGGAGGAAGTCTTCTCTAGAACCAGAGAATACTGAGTGGCAGGGAGTGTGGAGAGGCTTTGAAGAGATTCTCAAAGGACAGACATCTTCAGTGTTATGGAGCTTCACTCCTGAACACTTGAAGAATCCTGAGAGTTTGATTGCATATTTGAGGCAGGAATGTTGTGGCTCAGGCAGATCTCAGGAGGCACAAATGATTTTGGGCCTAGCTAATGCTTATCGGGCCTTATTCAATACCATTCCTGAGAGGGAAGTTTTTGAAGCTGAGAGAGAGAGTCTCAGGGCCGAGAAGGAGAGTCTTAGAGCTGAGGCAGAAAAACTTTGGACTGAGAAGGTAGAGAGAGAAAAAGCTTTTGAAGCTGAGAGAAAAGATCTCCTGTACCAACGAGACTCAATCTGGTACGAGAAAGAGAGTCTTAGAGCTGACGCAGAAAAACTTTGGGATGAGAAGGTAGAGAGAGAAAAAGTTTTTGAAGCTGAGAGAAAAGATCTCCTGTACCAACGAGACTCAATCTGGTACGAGAAAGAGAATCTTAGAGCTGACGCAGAAAAACTTTGGGATGAGAAAAGCTCCCTGCAATCCCAACTCAACACTCTCCAGTCCGAGCACAGCGCCCTCCGGTCCGAGCACGACACTCTCCAGTCCGAGCACGGCGCCCTCCAGTCCGAGCATGACACTCTCCAGACTGAGCGCGATGCCCTCCGGTCCGAGCACGACACTCTCCAGTCCGAGCACAGCGCCCTCCGGTCCGAGCACGACACTCTCCAGTCCGAGCACAGCGCCCTCCGGTCCGAGTACAACACTCTCCAGACTGAGCGCGATGCCCTCCGGACCGAGCACAATGCCCTCCAGACCGAGCACAACACTCTCCAGTCCAAGTATGACGCCGTCCAGTCTGAGTGCGGCACCCTCCAGGCCAAGCATGATGCCTTCCAATCCAACTGCGACACCCTCCAGTCCGAGCACAACACTCTTCAGTCTGTGCATAATGCCCTCCGGTCCGAGCATAACGCTCTTCAGACTGAGCACAATGCCCTCCAGACCAAGCTCAACACTCTCCAGACTGAGCATAATGCCCTCCAGTCCGAGCATAACGCTCTTCAGACCGAGCACAATGCCCTCCAGACCAAGCTCAACACTCTCCAGACTGAGCACACTGCCCTCCAGGCCGAGCATAACGTCCTCCGGTTCGGGTACAACACTCTCCAGTCCAACTACAACAGCCTCCAGACTGAGCTTGGTGCTGTCCAGTTTGAGCAGAACGCTCTCCGAGACCAGCTATGTGCCCTCCAGGGTGAGTTGAATGTATTTAACCAACTACCAGGGGCACATGTAGTCCAATCTGACCAGCCACTGGGGGCACAGGTAGTCCAATTGGACCAACCATCTGGGACACCAGATACAATGTTGGTTGCCCCTGTAAGAGGGCGAAAGACAAAACAAGTTTCAACTCAGTTAGAGAAAATGCAGAAGGAGTTAGAAGAGCGGAGGGAGTTAGGAGAGCAGGACTCAGGAGACTCAGGGGAGCAGGGGGAGTCAGAAGACCAGAAGAAGTTGGAGGAGCAGAGGATGTTAGAGGGGTATAAGAAGATGATAGAGGAGCAGAAGATGATAGAGGAGCAGAAGATGATAGAGGAGCAGAAGAAGTTAGAGGAGCAGAGGAAGTTAGGAGAGAGGAAAAAGAAGGAGGGTTACCTGGAGGAAATAACACAAGCATCAGGGTCAGGGTCAGAGTCAGAAGAGGAGCCAAAAGCTACTTTTTCTTTACGAGAATTTCTCAAGTCCAAACTTGTAGATGGGGCAGCCTCATCCACACAGTTGCCACCATCAACACCTGGGACTCTTGATAGAGCAAAAGGTGAGCAAAGTATTACGACCATTATTGATCGATCTTTTAAACTGAGTGAAATTCGAGATCTAAGAAAGGATTACACACGTCAGCCAAAAGAAAATATGGTCACTTGGTTACTTCGCTGCTGGGACAATGGTGCCAACAGTGCATGGCTCGATGGCAGTGAAGCTCGCCAACTGGGTAGCATTTCCAGGGACCCACGTGTGGACAGAGGTATTGGCACATGCCAAAATCAGTCCTACACCCTCTGGAAGCGGATGTTGATAGCGGTAAGAGATAGATTCCCCTTTAAACGGGACTTGGAGCCTGAGAGAAAGAAATGGACTGATATTGAGAAAGGTATCCAGTTTTTGAGAGAAAATGCTCTAGTGGAAATGCTATACAGCCGCGAGTTCAATCGTAATGATCCAGACCAATTACATGATCCCGAAGCAGTCCGCGTTCCACGACAAATGTGGCGTGACTTTACAAAAGCAGCTCCAGAAAAGCATGCCAGTGCACTTGCATTAGTATATGGCAAAGGGGACAGGAAACCCTTTGTGAATGAACTAATTGGCAGACTTCAGGAACTTGAATTATTTATAAGCGCCACAGAAGTTAATCTGTATACTTCAGCCATTGTCAAAATTGTGGAAAGGTTAAGCGAAGTGGAGGGAACACAAAATGATATTATTGACAAATTGGCTAATGTGCCTGAGGTAGATGAATCCACGGTGGTACAAGATGATGGAAACCAGGATTTCCACAATCGCCTCTTGAGGAAGCTGAACAACATGAGTTCCTCTCGACCTGTATCATCGAAAATCTCAACCATTAAAAAGAGACGTCCTCGTATTCAAGCAAATGACGATGATAAGTCACCTCGAATCAACAATGAGACTACACGTCTTGCCTTGTTGCTTTTCCTCTGTAGCCATGGGGAGGACATGAAGAAGTGGTGTAATTCATCCACTTCTGCACTTCAGGCACGAGTGAAAGAATTACAAGGTGAAACAACTACCAAGGTGAACTCTTCCAAGAAGGGGAGAGTTCCAGTTGCTGCAAGTCAACGAGGTAAACAATAGAGGGGCCCTGCCCCCAGCCAGGGGGGGGAAAGGGACAACAGAGTATACTGGACTGTGTGGATTAAGTGGCCTGGCACATCTCAACCACAGAAATATAAAGCCTTGGTGGACACTGGTGCACAATGCACCCTAATGCCCTCAAGTCACCAAGGGACACAACCAATATATATCCATGGAGTGACTGGGGGTTCCCAAGAATTGACTATGTTGGAGGCCGAAATAAGCCTCACTGGTAAAAACTGGCGAAGGCACCCTATTGTGACTGGTCCAGAGGCTCCATGTATACTGGGAATCGATTACCTTAGATGGGATATTTCAAGGATCCCAAGGGGTATCGATGGGCCTTTGGGATAGCTGCTGTAAACACAAATGGTGTTAAGCAGCTGTCAACTTTACCTGGTCTGTCAGATGATCCTTCTGCTGTGGGGTTGCTCCAGGTAAAAGACCAAGAGGTACCAATTGCCACCAAAGTGGTTCACAGACGGCAGTACCGCACCAATAGGGACTCATTGCTCCCCATTCAAAAGCTAATTCGCCAATTAGAAAATCAGGGAGTGATTAGCAAAACGCACTCGCCTTTTAACAGCCCCATATGGCCAGTGCGTAAAACCAGTGGGGAATGGAGGCTGACGGTAGATTACCGTGGCCTGAATGAAGTCACACCTCCATTAAGTGCTGCTGTACCAGACATGCTAGAACTCCAGTATGAATTGGAGTCAAAAGAAGCTAGGTGGTATGCCACCATTGATATTGCTAATGCCTTCTTTTCCATCCCATTGGCTGCAAAATGTAGGCCACAGTTTGCTTTTACCTGGAGAGGTATTCAGTACACCTGGAACCGTTTACCCCAGGGGTGGAAGCACAGCCCAACAATTTGCCATGGATTGATCCAAGCTGTTTTGGAACAGGGTAATGCTCCTGAGCACTTGCAGTATATTGATGACATTGTGGTGTGGGGCCATACAGCAGCAGAGGTTTCCAAGAAAGGGAAACAGATAATCCAAATTCTTTTGAAAGCTGGTTTTGCCATTAAGCGCAGCAAGGTGAAGGGGCCTGCCCAGGAAATCCAGTTCTTAGGCATAAAATGGCAAGATGGACGTCGTCACATCCCAGCAGATGTGATTGACAAAATCACTGCTATGTCTCCGCCCACAAATAAAACAGAGACCCAATCTTTTCTGGGAGTAGTGGGCTTTTGGAGAATGCATGTCCCAAACTACAGCCACATAGTGAGCCCTCTCTATCAGGTAACACGGAAGAAGAATAATTTCTCATGGGGTCCTGAGCAGCAGCAGGCTTTTGAGCAGATAAAACAAGAAATAGCCCGTGCCGTGGCCTTGGGGCCAGTACGGACGGGACAGGATGTGAAGAACATCCTCTACACTGCTGCTGGAGAGAAAGGTCCCACCTGGAGTTTGTGGCAAAGAGCCTCAGGAGAGACCCGAGGCCGACCCCTAGGATTTTGGAGTCGAGCATATAAAGGGTCTGAGGAGCGCTACACTCCAACTGAGAAGGAGATCTTAGCCGTGTATGAGGGGGTTCGGGCTGCTTCTGAAGTAGTTGGGACAGAGGTTCAGCTTCTTCTAGCACCTCGCTTGCCAGTAATAAACTGGATGTTTAAAGGACAGGTTCCCTCCACCCATCATGCTACTGATGCCACTTGGAGTAAGTGGATTTCATTAATTACTCAACGAGCTCGAATGGGAAAACTCAGTCGTCCTGGAATTCTAGAAGTGATCATGGACTGGCCTGAGAGTAAAAAAATTGAAATACCACCTACAGAAGAGGTATCACGTGCTAAAGAGGCACCACCATACAATGAGCTACCAGAAAACGAAAAGAAATTTGCCCTATTCACAGATGGATCATGTCGTATTGTAGGGAAGCATCGCAGATGGAAAGCTGCTGTATGGAGCCCCACACGACAAGTTGCAGAGGCCACTGAAGGTAAAGGAGAATCAAGTCAATTTGCAGAGGTAAAGGCTGTTCAGCTGGCTTTAGATGTGGCTGAACGGGAGAGGTGGCCAATGCTTCATCTTTATACTGATTCATGGATGGTGGCAAATGCCTTATGGGGGTGGTTGCAACAGTGGGAGGATGATAATTGGCAACGAAAGGGTAAACCTGTTTGGGCTGCTGAACTGTGGAAAGACATTGCTGCCCGAATAAGGAACATTGTTGTAAAGGTGCGCCATGTAGATGCTCATGTGCCTAAAAGTAAGGCTACTGAAGAACATAAAAATAACCATCAGGTTGATCGAGCTGCCAAAATTGAGGTGGCTCAAATAGACTTGGACTGGCAGAACAAGGGTGAATTATTCCTAGCTCGGTGGGCCCATGAGACTTCAGGTCATCAAGGAAGGGATGCAACATATAAGTGGGCCAGAGACCGAGGGGTGGACTTAACTATGGACGCTATTGCTCAGGTTATTCATGATTGTGAAACATGCGCCATAATTAAACAAGCCAAGAGGATGAAACCTCTTTGGGGGGAAGGGCGATGGCAAAAGTATAAATATGGAGAGGCATGGCAGGTTGATTATATCACCTTGCCACGATCTCGCAATGGTAAGCAGTATGTACTCACCATGGTGGAGGCAACCACTGGGTGGCTCGAAACATACGCAGTACCCCATGCTACCGCCCGAAACACCATATTAGGGTTGGAAAAGCAAATCCTGTGGCGGCATGGCACTCCAGAAAGAATTGAATCAGATAATGGGACCCATTTTAAAAATTCCCTTGTAACCACTTGGGCCAAAAATCATGGCATTGAGTGGATTTACCATATTCCCTATCATGCACCAGCTTCTGGTAAGATTGAACGATTCAATGGGTTGTTGAAAACTATGTTGAAAGCAATGGGTGGTGGAACGTATAAAAACTGGGAGAACCATTTAGCAGAAGCCACCTGGTTGGTCAACACTCGAGGATCTAGTAATCGTAATGGTCCTAACCAATCCAGCTCCCTACGTACTGTGGAGGGAGATAAGGTTCCTGTAGTACACATAAAGAGTGTGTTGGGAAAAACAGTTTGGGTCCTTCCAGCATCTGGAAAGGGCAAACCTCTCCGGGGTACTGTCTTTGCCCAGGGACCTGGGTGCACATGGTGGGTGATGGACAAAAATGGGAATGTTCAATGTGTACCACAAGGGAATTTGATGTTGGGGGAGTGCAGCCAATGATTTTCCTGTAAATATATAGGTAGAGTCTCAGAAAATATTTCAATTAGGTACAGAATAGTTCAATTAGGTATAGGACTTAAGATAGAGTGGATTAATGTTAAGGAAACACTTTTTCTCTATATACCTTAATTAGGCATTCTGTAAGCAAGTTTTCCATCTGGACTCTATATCCTGCACTGGCCATGCATGTGTAGAGCACACATGGAAAGAAGTATAAGTCAAAAGGAAATCTGCTGTGGTGGCTGGGAAAGGATGAGTGCACCTTGATGTGGGGGACGCCCTACTAGCGCTGCCTTTCCCCTCTACCGCTGACATGTTTTCCTTTTTCTGGCAGTTTTGCCATTTTCTCAAAATTAATAAAATAGTAGGTTAGGTTATAGAGTTTTGTTCTCAACTTAGGGATTTGTATGGAATAAATATAAATTGTTGAGAAAAATAAGGTTGCTGATTATTCACAATTATACATATGAGTGTGTATGTATGTATAAACATAATGTAATGATGTAGAATAAGGGGTGGAATGTCATGGTTTAATAATTTTGTATTTTTTGCTATCAGTATTCCACATCATAACATCATATAAAGCATGAATAATTTTACTGAATCTGCAACTTACAGAAGAAGACTACATCTCCCAGGGAACAACACGATAGGTCACGGGACCTGGACTCTATATTAACTCTGTCACAGAACAGACTGTCGTCTTTCGAGTTCTGGCGTTCAGGGGAGTGTGTGGGAGCCTTCAGCCGTTCGCCTAGATTTACAGTAGGCCTCTCGGTTACGGGACTCATTCTCTCTCCTATTTTGCTTGATTCGTTAGCTCAATTTTCAATTATATTGTATTATATTGTGTTATCTTGTATTTCGATATAGTATTTAGTAAATAAGTGTGCCTCCTTAGATCGTTGCCGCTGTTTTCTTTTCCTAATTAATTTTTTTCCTTTCGGCCTAGGGCCCCTCCGGGGCCCACGGCCCCTGTCACGGGCGCAGGTGGATTTTTAGTTCAAACCGTGACAGTCATATCTATTGGGCAGCAGCTGATTTACATATGATGTGTGTCAGATCTATGGGGCAGGAGCTGCTCGGCGGCGGCTGCTAGAGGTCGCTGCCTATGCGGCTCGACTAGGTCGGCACGGTCTACCCAGCTCCGAGCGGGCCGTGGTGCTCGGCGGTGGCTGCTAAAGGTCGCTGCTGTGGGGCAGATGTAGGGCTTATCTGTGGGGCAGGAGCTGCTGTGAGGCCGATGGGTGTTAGATCTATGGGGAGGAGCTGCTGTGGGGCAGAAGTGGGTAAGATCTATGGTGTAGGAGCTGCTGTGTGGCTGATGTGGGTCAGATCTATGGGGCAGGTGCTGCTGTGCGACATATGTGGGTCAGATCTATGGGGCAGGATCTGCTGTGGGGCTGATGTGGGTCAGATCTATGGGGC
Source organism: Coturnix japonica (assembly GCF_054131305.1). Taxonomy (NCBI): domain Eukaryota; kingdom Metazoa; phylum Chordata; class Aves; order Galliformes; family Phasianidae; genus Coturnix; species Coturnix japonica. Next base: position 6,217,367 of record NC_140678.1, on the reverse strand, counting down.
AGGAGTTGCTGTGGGGCTGATGTGTGTCAGATCCTTGGGGCTGAAGCTGCTGTGGGTCATATCTATTGGGCAGCAGCTGCTTTACATATGATGTGTGTCAGATCTATGGGGCAGGAGCTGCTGTGGGGCTGATGTGGGTTAGATCTATGGAGCAGGAGCGGTTGTGGGGCTGATGGGGGTCAGATCTATGGGGCAGGAGCTACTGTGGGGCACATGTGGGTCAGACCTATGGGGCAGAAGCTGCAGAGGGGATGATGTAGGTCAGATCTATGGGGCAGGAGTTGCTGTGGGGCAGATGAGGGACATATCTATGGTGCAAAATCTGCTGTTGGACTGATGTGGGTCAGATCTATGAGTTTGGAGCTGCTGTGGGGCACATGTGGGTCAGATCTATGGGCCAGGAGCTGCTGCGGGGCTGATTTGGGTCAGATCTATGGGGCAGGAGCTGCTGTGGGTCAGATCTATGGGGCAGGAACAGATGTGGGCCTGATGTTGGTCAGATTTATGGAGCAGGAGCTGCTGTGCTGCAGATGTGGGTCAGATCTATGGTGCAGGAGCTGCTGTGGGGCAGATGTAGGGCTTATCTATGGGGCAGGAGCTGCTGTGAGGCTGATGGGTGTTAGATCTATGGGGAGGAGCTGCTGTGGTGCAGATGTGGGTCAGAGCTATGGGGCAGGAGCAGCTGTGGGGCAGAAGTGGGTAAGTTCTATGGGGTAGGAGATGGTGTGTGGCAGATGTGGGTCAGATCTATGGTGTAAGAGCTGCTGTGGGGCTGATGTGGGTCAGATCTATGGGGCAGGAGCTGCTGTGGTTAAGATCTATTTGGCAGGATCTGCTGTGGGGCAGATTTGGGTCAGATCTATGGGGCAGGAGCTGCTGTGTGGCAAATGTGGGTCAGATCTATGGGGCAGGAGCTGCTGCGGGTCAGATCTATGGGGCAGGAGCTGCTCGGCGGCGGCTGCTAGAGGTCGCTGCCTATGCGGCTCGACTAGGTCGGCACGGTCTACCCGGTTCCGAGCGGGCCGTGGTGCTCGGCGGCGGCTGCTAGAGGTCGCTGCCTATGCGGCTTGGCTAGGTCGGCACGGTCTACCCGGCTCCGAGCGGACCGTGGTGCTCGGCGGCGGCGGCTAGGGGTCGCTGCCCGTGCCTCTTGCGTGTAGCTGCCAGGTCTACCCGCTTTCGGCTAGGCTTTGCCGCCCTGTGAGATGGGGGGGCGCTAAAGCTCGGGAGCTTGCTGGGGGGTCGCTGTAGTTTCTTACCTACCGCTACGTCGACGTAGAGCGCCGCTTACCCTCGGCGCCGCTGCCGGTAGTCGGCGCCGTTCTTTTCCGAAGCCGTTTTTTCTTACGCCTTCCGTTTTCGTCTGCAGGAGCGAGCGCGTGCTCGTCTCCAGAGGCGGCAACGAGCGGGCGCAGGCGAGCGCGGTTGAGCGCCGGGCTGTGGAGTTTTTCGGTTGCGGCTTCCCGCCGCTCTTTCGCCATCCCTCGCTACGCGGCCTGCCCGCAGTCCGGATTTCCGGCTCGAACGGACCCCGCTCAAGTGCGCCGGCACGGTCCAACCGCTCCCGGCGGGCACCGCTCGGCTCGGACGTTCCTCGGAATCAGCCAAATGTCGCTCCCGTGGCGTCTCCGCAGGCAAAAACGCATAGCCGGCGCCGCAAAGCTCGCGAGCCGCACCGAGCCGGGGAAACCGTGCCGTGGAGCAGCTGTGGGGCTGATGTGGGTGAGATCTATGGGGTAGGAGCTGCTGTGCAGCTGATGTGGGTCAGATCTATGGGCAGGAGCTGATGTAGGGAAGATTTGGGTCTGATCTATGGGTTAGGAACTGCTGTGGTTCAGATCTATGGGAAAGGAGCTGCTGTGGGGCTGATGTGGGTCAGATCCTTGGGGCTGTAGCTGCTGTGGGTCATATCTATTGGGCAGCAGCTGTTTACATATGATGTGTGTAAGATCTATGGGGCAGGAGCTGCTGTGGGGCTGATGTGGGTCAGATCTATGGGGCAGGAGCTGTTGTGGGGCTGATGGGGGTCAGATCTATGGGGCAGGAGCTACTGTGGGGCTGATGGGGGTCAGATCTATGGGGCAGGAGCTGCTGTGGGGCTGATGGGGGTCAGATCTATGGGGCAGGAGATGCTTTGGGGCAGATGTGGGTCAGATCTATGGGGCAGGAGTTGCTGTGGGGCTGATGTGGGTCAGATCCTTGGGGCTGAAGCTGCTGTGGGTCATATCTATTGGGCAGCAGCTGCTTTACATATGATGTATGTCAGATCTATGGGGCAGGAGCTGCTGTGGGGCTGATGTGGGTTAGATCTATGGGGCAGGAGCTGTTGTGGGGCTGATGGGGGTCAGATCTATGGGGCAGGAGCTACTGTCGGGCTGATGTTGGTCTGATCTATGGGGCAGGAGCTGCTGCGGTGCTGATTTTGGTCAGATCTATGGGACAGGAGCTACTGTGGGGCTGATGTGGGTTAGATCTATGGGGCAGGAGCTGTTGTGGGGCTGATGGGGGTCAGATCTATGGGGCAGGAGCTGCTGTGGGTCGAATCTATGGGGCAGGAGCTGCTGTGGGGAACATGTGGGTCAGGTCTATGGGGCAGGAGCTGCTGTGGGGCAGCTGTGGGTCAGATCTATGGGTCAGCAGCTGCTGTGGGTCTGATGTGGGTCAGATCTATGGGGTAGGAGCTGCTGTGGGGCTGATGTGGGTCAGATCTATTCGGCAGGAGCTGCTGTTGGTCAGATCTATGGGGCAGGAACAGACGTGGGCCTGATGTTGGTCAGATTTATGGAGCAGGAGCTGCTGTGTTGCAGATGTGGGTCAGATCTATGGTGCAGGAGCTGCTGTGGGGCAGATGTAGGGCATATCTATGGGGCAGGAGCTGCTGTGAGGCTGATGTGTGTTAGATCTATGGGGAGGAGCTGCTGTGGGGCTGATGAGGGTCAGATTCTTGGGGCTGAAGCTGCTGTGGGTCATATCTACTGGGCAGCAGCTGCTTTACATATGATGTGTGTCAGATCTATGGGGCAGGAGCTGCTGTGGGGCTGATGTGGGTCAGATCTATGGGGCAGGAGCTGTTGTGTGGCTGATGGGGGTCAGATCTATGGGGCAGGAGCTACTGTGGGCTGATGGGGGTCAGATCTATGGGGCAGGAGCTACTGTGGGGCTGATTTTGGTCTGATCTATGGGGCAGGAGCTGCTGTGCGACAGATTTGGGTCAGATCTATGGGGCAGGTGCTGCTGTGCGACATATGTGGGTCAGATCTATGAGGCAGGATCTGCTGTGGGGCTGATGTAGGAAAGATCTATGGGGCAGGAGATGCTTTGGGGCAGATGTGGGTCAGATCTATGGGGCAGGAGCTGCTGTGGGGCTGATGTGGTTCAGATCCTTGGGGCTGAAGCTGCTGTGGGTCATATCTATTGGGCAGCAGCTGCTTTACATATGATGTGTGTCAGATCTATGGGGCAGGAGCTGCTGTGGGGCTGCTGTGGGTTAGATCTATGGGGCAGGAGCTGTTGTGGGTCATATCTATTGGGCAGCAGCTGCTTTACATATGATGTGTGTCAGATCTATGGGGACGGAGCTGCAGTGGGGCTGATGGGGGTCAGATCTATGGGGCAGGAGCTACTGTGGGGCTGATGTGGGTCAAATCAATGGGCCAGAGCTGCTCTTGGGAACATGTCGGTCAGATCTATGGGGCAGGAGCTGCTGTGGGGCTTATGTGGGTCAGATCTATAGGGCAGGAGCTGTTGTGCGACACATGTGGGTCAGATCTATGGGGCAGGAGCTGCTGTGGGACTGATGTGGGTCAGATCCTTGGGGCTGTAGCTGCTGTGGGTCATATCTATTGGGCAGCAGCTGTTTACATATGATGTGTGTCAGATCTATGGGGCAGGAGCTGCTGTGGGGCTGATGTGGGTTAGATCTATGGGGCAGGAGCTGTTGTGGGGCTGATGGGGGTCAGATCTATGGGGCAGGAGCTACTGTGGGGCTGATGGGGGTCAGATCTATGGGGCAGAAGCTGCTGTGGGGCTGATGTTGGTCTGATCTATGGGGCAGGAGCTGCTGTGCGACAGATGTGGGTCAGATCTATGGGGCAGGTGCTGCTGTGCGACATATGTGGGTCAGGTCTATGGGGCAGGAGCTGCTGTGGGGCAGATGTGGGTCAGATCTATGGGTCAGCAGCTGCTGTTGGTCTGATGTGGGTCAGATCTATGGGGCAGGAGCTGCTGTGGGGCTGATGTGAGTCAGATCTATGGGGCAGGAGCTGCTGTGGGTCAGATCTATGGGGCAGGAACAGATGTGGGCCTGATGTTGGTCAGATTTATGGAGCAGGAGCTGCTGTGTTGCAGATGTGGGTCAGATCTATGGTGCAGGAGCTGCTGTGGGGCAGATGTAGGGCTTATCTATGGGGCAGGAGCTGCTGTGAGGCTGATGGGCGTTAGATCTATGGGGAGGAGCTGCTGTGGGGAACATGTGGGTCAGGTCTATGGGGCAGGAGCTGCTGTGTGGCAGATGTGGGTCAGATCTATGGTGTAGGAGCTGCTGTGGGGATGATGTGGGTCAGATCTATGGGGCAGGAGCTTCTGTGGTTAAGATCTATTTGGCAGGATCTGCTGTGGGGCAGATTTGGGTAAGATCTATGGGGCAGGAGCTGCAGTGGAGATGATGTACGTCAGATCAATGGGGCAGGAGCTGCTGTGGGGCTGCTGTGGGTTAGATCTATTGGGCAGGAGCTGTTGTGTGTCATATCTACTGGGCAGCATCTGCTTTACATATGATGTGTGTCAGATCTATGGGGCCAGAGCTGCAGTGGGGCTTATGGGGGTCAGATCTATGGGGCAGGAGCTACTGTGGGGCAAATGTGGGTCAAATCAATGGGGCAGAGCTGCTCTTGGGAACATGTGGGTCAGATCTATGGGGCAGGAGCTGCTGTGGGGCTGATGTGGGTCAGATCTATAGGGCAGGAGCTGCTGTGCGACACATGTTGGTCAGATCTATGGGGCAGGAGCTGCTGTGGGGCTGATGTGGGTTAGATCTATGGGGCAAGAGTTGTTGTGGGGCTGATGGGGGTCAGATCTATGGGGCAGGAGCTACTGTGGGGCTGATGGGGGTCAGATCTATGGGGCAGGAGCTACTGTGGGTCTGATGTTGGTCTGATCTATGGGGCAGGAGCTGCTGTGCGACAGATGTGGGTCAGATCTATGGGGCAGGTCCTGCTGTGCGACATATCTGGGTCAGATCTATGGGGCAGGATCTGCTGTGGGGCTGATGTGGGTAAGATCTATGGGGCAGGAGATGCATTGGGGCAGATGTGGGTCAGATCTATGGGGCAGAGCTGCTCTTGGGAACATGTGGGTCAGATCTATGGGGCTGGAGCTGCTGTGGGGTTGATGTGGGTCAGATCTATAGGGCAGGAGCTGCTGTGCGACAGATGTGGGTCAGATCTATGGGGCAGGAGCTGCTGTGGGGCTGATGTGGGTTAGATCTATGGGGCAGGAGCTGTTGTGGGGCTGATGGGGGTCAAAACAATGGGCCAGAGCTGCTCTTGGGAACATGTCGGTCAGATCTATGTGGCAGGAGCTGCTGTGGGGCTTATGTGGGTCAGATCTATAGGGCAGGAGCTGTTGTGCGACACATGTGGGTCAGATCTATGGGGCAGGAGCTGCTGTGGGGCTTATGTGGGTCAGATCTATGGGTCAGCAGCTGCTGTTGGTCTGATGTGGGTCAGATCTATGGGGCAGGAGCTGCTGTGGGGCTGATGTGAGTCAGATCTATGGGGCAGGAGCTGCTGTGGGTCAGATCTATTGGGCAGCAGCTGTTTACATATGATGTGTGTCAGATCTATGGGGCAGGAGCTGCTGTGGGGCTGCTGTGGGTTAGATCTATGGGGCAGGAGCTGTTGTGGGGCTGATGGGGGTCAGATCTATGGGGCAGAAGCTGCTGTGGGGCTGATGTTGGTCTGATCTATGGGGCAGGAGCTGCTGTGCGACAGATGTGGGTCAGATCTATGGGGCAGGTGCTGCTGTGCGACATATATGGGTCACGTCTATGGGGCAGGAGCTGCTGTGGGGCAGATGTGGGTCAGATCTATGGGTCAGCAGCTGCTGTTAGTCTGATGTGGGTCAGATCTATGGGGCAGGATCTGCTGTGGGGCTGATGTGAGTCAGATCTATGGGGCAGGAGCTGCTGTGGGTCAGATCTATGGGGCAGGAACAGATGTGGGCCTGATGTTGGTCAGATTTATGGAGCAGGAGCTGCTGTGTTGCAGATGTGTGTCAGATCTATGGTGCAGGAGCTGCTGTGGGGCAGATGTAGGGCTTATCTATGGGGCAGGAGCTGCTGTGAGGCTGATGGGCGTTAGATCTATGGGGAGGAGCTGCTGTGGGGAACATGTGGGTCAGATCTATGGGGCAGGAGCTGCTGTGGTTAAGATCTATTTGGCAGGATCTGCTGTGGGGCAGATTTGGGTAAGATCTATGGGGCAGGAGCTGCAGTGGAGATGATGTACGTCAGATCAATGGGGCAGGAGCTGCTGTGGGGCTGCTGTGGGTTAGATCTATTGGGCAGGAGCTGTTGTGTGTCATATCTACTGGGCAGCAGCTGCTTTACATATGATGTGTGTCAGATCTATGGGGCCGGAGCTGCAGTGGGGCTTATGGGGGTCAGATCTATGGGGCAGGACCTACTGTGGGGCTGATGTGGGTCAGATCTATAGGGCAGGAGCTGCTGTGCGACACATGTAGGTCAGATCTATGGGGCAGGAGCTGCTGTGGGGCTGATGTGGGTTAGATCTATGGGGCAGGAGCTACTGTGGGGCTGATGGGGGTCAGATCTATGGGGCAGGAGCTACTGTGGGGCTGATGTTGGTCTGATCTATGGGGCAGGAGCTGCTGTGCGACAGATGTGGGTCAGATCTATGGGGCAGGTCCTGCTGTGCGACATATGTGGGTCAGATCTATGGGGCAGGATCTGCTGTGGGGCTGATGTGGGTAAGATCTATGGGGCAGGAAATGCATTGGGGCAGATGTGGGTCAGATCTATGGGGCAGAGCTGCTCTTGGGAACATGTGGGTCAGATCTATGTGGCTGGAGCTGCTGTGGGGTTGATGTGGGTCAGATCTATAGGGCAGGAGCTGCTGTGCGACAGATGTGGGTCAGATCTATGGGGCAGGAGCTGCTGTGGGGCTGATGTGGGTCAGATCCTTGGGGCTGAAGCTGCTGTGGGTCATATCTACTGGGCAGCAGTTGCTTTACATATGATGTGTGTCAGATCTATGGGGCAGGAGCTGCTGTGGGGCTGATGTGGGTTAGATCTATGGGGCAGGAGCTGTTGTGGGGCTGATGGGGGTCAGATCTATGGGGCAGGAACTACTGTGGGGCTGATGTTGGTCTGATCTATGGGGCAGGAGCTGCTGCGGGGCTGATTTGGGTCAGATCTATGGAGCAGGAGCTGCTGCGGGGCTGATTTGGGTCAGATCTATGGGGCAGGAGCTGCTGTGGGGCTGATATGGGTTAGATCTATGCTACAGGAGCTGTTGTGGGGCTGATGGGGGTCAGATCTATGGGGCAGGAGATGCTGTGGGTCAGATCTATGGGGCAGGAGCTGCTGTGGGGAACATGTGTGTCAGGTCTATGGGGCAGGAGCTGCTGTGGGGCAGATGTGGGTCAGATCTATGGGTCAGCAGCTGCTGTGGGTCTGCTGTGGGTCAGATCTATGGGGCAGGAGCTGCTGTGTGTCAGATCTATGGGGCAGGAACAGATGTGGGCCTGATGTTTGTCATATTTATGGAGCAGGAGCTGCTGTGTTGCAGATATGGGTCAGATCTATGGGGAGGAGCTGCTGTGGTGCAGATGTGGGTCAGAGCTATGGGGCAGGAGCTGCTGTGTGGCAGATGTGGGTCAGATCTATGGTGTAGGAGCTGCTGTGGGGCTGATGTGGGTCAGATCTATGGGGCAGGAGCTACTGTGGGGCTGATGTGGGTCGAATCAATGGGGCAGAGCTGCTCTTGGGAACATGTGGGTCAGATCTATGAGGCAGGAGCTGCTGTGGGGCTGATGTGGGTCAGATCTATGGGGCAGGAGCTGCTGTGGGGCTGATGTGGGTCTGATCCTTGGGTCTGAAGCTGCTGTGGGTCATATCTACTGGGCAGCAGCTGCTTTACATATGATGTATGTCAGATCTATGGGGCAGGAGCTGCTGTGGGGCTGATGTGGGTTAGATCTATGGGGCAGGAGCTGTTGTGGGGCTTATTGGGTCAGATCTATGGGGCAGGAGCTACTGTGGGGCTGATGGGTGTCAGATCTATGGGGCAGGAGCTACTGTGGGGCTGATGTTTGTCTGATCTATGGGGCAGGAGCTGCTGTGCGACAGATGTGGGTCAGACCTATGGGGCAGGTGCTGCTGTGCGACATATGTGGGTCAGATCTATGGGGCAGGATATGCTGTGGGGCTGATGTGGGAAAGATCTATGGGGCAGGAGATGCTTTGGGGCAGATGTGGGTCAGATCTATGGGGCAGGAGTTGCTGTGGGGCTGATGTGGGTCAGATCCTTGGGGCTGAAGCTGCTGTGGCAGCAGCTGCTTTACATATTATGTGTGTCAGATCTATGGGGCAGGAGCTGCTGTGGGGCTGGTGTGGTTTAGATCTATGGGGCAGGAGCTGTTGTGGGGCTGATGGGGGTAAGATTCTTAGGGCAGGAGCTACTGTGGGGCTGATGTTGGTCTGATCTATGGGGCAGGAGCTGCTGCGGGGCTGATTTGGGTCAGATCTATGGGGCAGGAGCTGCTGTGGGGCTGATGTGGGTTAGATCTATGGGGCAGGAGCTCTTGTGGGGCTGATGGGGGTCAGATCTATGGGGCAGGAGATGCTGTGGGTCAGATCTATGGGGCAGGAGCTGCTGTGGGGAACATGTGTGTCAGGTCTATGGGGCAGGAGCTGCTGTGGGGCAGATGTGGGTCAGATCTATGTGTCAGCAGCTGCTGTGGGTCTGATGTGGGTCAGATCTATGGGGCAGGAGCTGCTGTGGGTCAGATCTATGGGGCAGGAGCTGCTGTGGGGCTGATGAGGGTCAGATCCTTGGGGCTGAAGCTGCTGTGGGGCAGAAGTGGGTAAGATCTATGGGGTAGGAGATGGTGTGTGGCAGATGTGGGTCAGATCTATGGTGTCGGAGCTGCTGTGGGGCTGATGTGGGTCAGATCTATGGGGCAGGAGCTGCTGTGGTTAAGATCTATTTGGCAGGAGCAGCAGTGGGGCAGATTTGGGTCAGATCTATGGGGCAGGAGCTGCTGTGTGGCAAATGTGTGTCAGATCTATGGGGCAGGAGCTGCTTTGGGGCTGATGGGTGTCAGATCTATGGGGCAGGAGCTACTGTGGGGCTGATGTTGGTCTGCTCTATGGGGCAGGAGCTGCTGTGCGACAGATGTGGGTCAGATCTATGGGGCAGGTGCTGCTGTGCGACATATGTGGGTCAGGTCTATGGGGCAGGAGCTGCTGTGGGGCAGATGTGGGTCAGATCTATGGGTCAGCAGCTGCTGTTGGTCTGATGTGGGTCAGATCTATGGGGCAGGAGCTGCTGTGGGGCTGATGTGAGTCAGATCTATGGGGCAGGAGCTGCTGTGGGTCAGATCTATGGGGCAGGAACAGATGTGGGCCTGATGTTGGTCAGATTTATGGAGCAGGAGCTGCTGTGTTGCAGATGTGGGTCAGATCTATGGTGCAGGAGCTGCTGTGGGGCAGATGTAGGGCTTATCTATGGGGCAGGAGCTACTGTGAGGCTGATGGGCGTTAGATCTATGGGGAGGAGCTGCTGTGGGGAACATGTGGGTCAGGTCTATGGGGCAGGAGCTGCTGTGTGGCAGATGTGGGTCAGATCTATGGTGTAGGAGCTGCTGTGGGGCTGATGTGGGTCAGATCTATGGGGCAGGAGCTTCTGTGGTTAAGATCTATTTGGCAGGATCTGCTGTGGGGCAGATTTGGGTAAGATCTATGGGGCAGGAGCTGCAGTGGAGATGATGTACGTCAGATCAATGGGGCAGGAGCTGCTGTGGGGCTGCTGTGGGTTAGATCTATTGGGCAGGAGCTGTTGTGTGTCATATCTACTGGGCAGCATCTGCTTTACATATGATGTGTGTCAGATCTATGGGGCCGGAGCTGCAGTGGGGCTTATGGGGGTCAGATCTATGGGGCAGGAGCTACTGTGGGGCAAATGTGGGTCAAATCAATGGGGCAGAGCTGCTCTTGGGAACATGTGGGTCAGATCTATGGGGCAGGAGCTGCTGTGGGGCTGATGTGGGTCAGATCTATAGGGCAGGAGCTGCTGTGCGACACATGTTGGTCAGATCTATGGGGCAGGAGCTGCTGTGGGGCTGATGTGGGTTAGATCTATGGGGCAAGAGTTGTTGTGGGGCTGATGGGGGTCAGATCTATGGGGCAGGAGCTACTGTGGGGCTGATGTGGGTCAGATCTATGGGGCAGGAGCTACTGTGGGTCTGATGTTGGTCTGATCTATGGGGCAGGAGCTGCTGTGCGACAGATGTGGGTCAGATCTATGGGGCAGGTCCTGCTGTGCGACATATCTGGGTCAGATCTATGGGGCAGGATCTGCTGTGGGGCTGATGTGGGTAAGATCTATGGGGCAGGAGATGCATTGGGGCAGATGTGGGTCAGATCTATGGGGCAGAGCTGCTCTTGGGAACATGTGGGTCAGATCTATGGGGCTGGAGCTGCTGTGGGGTTGATGTGGGTCAGATCTATAGGGCAGGAGCTGCTGTGCGACAGATGTGGGTCAGATCTATGGGGCAGGAGCTGCTGTGGGGCTGATGTGGGTCAGATCCTTGGGGCTGAAGCTGCTGTGGGTCATATCTACTGGGCAGCAGCTGCTTTATATATGATGTGTGTCAGATCTATGGGGCAGGAGCTGCTGTGGGGCTGATGTGGGTTAGATCTATGGGGCAGGAGCTGTTGTGGGGCTGATGGGGGTCAAATCAATGGGCCAGAGCTGCTCTTGGGAACATGTCGGTCAGATCTATGTGGCAGGAGCTGCTGTGGGGCTTATGTGGGTCAGATCTATAGGGCAGGAGCTGTTGTGCGACACATGTGGGTCAGATCTATGGGGCAGGAGCTGCTGTGGGGCTTATGTGGGTCAGATCTATGGGGCAGGAGCTGCTGTGGGTCAGATCTATTGGGCAGCAGCTGTTTACATATGATGTGTGTCAGATCTATGGGGCAGGAGCTGCTGTGGGGCTGCTGTGGGTTAGATCTATGGGGCAGGAGCTGTTGTGGGGCTGATGGGGGTCAGATCTATGGGGCAGAAGCTGCTGTGGGGCTGATGTTGGTCTGATCTATGGGGCAGGAGCTGCTGTGCGACAGATGTGGGTCAGATCTATGGGGCAGGTGCTGCTGTGCGACATATGTGGGTCAGGTCTATGGGGCAGGAGCTGCTGTGGGGCAGATGTGGGTCAGATCTATGGGTCAGCAGCTGCTGTTGGTCTGATGTGGGTCAGATCTATGGGGCAGGATCTGCTGTGGGGCTGATGTGAGTCAGATCTATGGGGCAGGAGCTGCTGTGGGTCAGATCTATGGGGCAGGAAAAGATGTGGGCCTGATGTTGGTCAGATTTATGGAGCAGGAGCTGCTGTGTTGCAGATGTGTGTCAGATCTATGGTGCAGGAGCTGCTGTGGGGCAGATGTAGGGCTTATCTATGGGGCAGGAGCTGCTGTGAGGCTGATGGGTGTTAGATCTATGGGGAGGAGCTGCTTTGGGGAACATGTGGGTCAGATCTATGGGGCAGGAGCTGCTGTGGTTAAGATCTATTTGGCAGGATCTGCTGTGGGGCAGATTTGGGTAAGATCTATGGGGCAGGAGCTGCAGTGGAGATGATGTACGTCAGATCAATGGGGCAGGAGCTGCTGTGGGGCTGCTGTGGGTTAGATCTATTGGGCAGGAGCTGTTGTGTGTCATATCTACTGGGCAGCAGCTGCTTTACATATGATGTGTGTCAGATCTATGGGGCCGGAGCTGCAGTGGGGCTTATGGGGGTCAGATCTATGGGGCAGGACCTACTGTGGGGCTGATGTGGGTCAGATCTATAGGGCAGGAGCTGCTGTGCGACACATGTAGGTCAGATCTATGGGGCAGGAGCTGCTGTGGGGCTGATGTGGGTTAGATCTATGGGGCAGGAGCTACTGTGGGGCTGATGGGGGTCAGATCTATGGGGCAGGAGCTACTGTGGGGCTGATGTTGGTCTGATCTATGGGGCAGGAGCTGCTGTGCGACAGATGTGGGTCAGATCTATGGGGCAGGTCCTGCTGTGCGACATATGTGGGTCAGATCTATGGGGCAGGATCTGCTGTGGGGCTGATGTGGGTAAGATCTATGGGGCAGGAAATGCATTGGGGCAGATGTGGGTCAGATCTATGGGGCAGAGCTGCTCTTGGGAACATGTGGGTCAGATCTATGGGGCTGGAGCTGCTGTGGGGTTGATGTGGGTCAGATCTATAGGGCAGGAGCTGCTGTGCGACAGATGTGGGTCAGATCTATGGGGCAGGAGCTGCTGTGGGGCTGATGTGGGTCAGATCCTTGGGGCTGAAGCTGCTGTGGGTCATATCTACTGGGCAGCAGTTGCTTTACATATGATGTGTGTCAGATCTATGGGGCAGGAGCTGCTGTGGGGCTGATGTGGGTTAGATCTATGGGGCAGGAGCTGTTGTGGGGCTGATGGGGGTCAGATCTATGGGGCAGGAACTACTGTGGGGCTGATGTTGGTCTGATCTATGGGGCAGGAGCTGCTTCGGGGCTGATTTGGGTCAGATCTATGGAGCAGGAGCTGCTGCGGGGCTGATTTGGGTCAGATCTATGGGGCAGGAGCTGCTGTGGGGCTGATATGGGTTAGATCTATGCTACAGGAGCTGTTGTGGGGCTGATGGGGGTCAGATCTATGGGGCAGGAGATGCTGTGGGTCAGATCTATGGGGCAGGAGCTGCTGTGGGGAACATGTGTGTCAGGTCTATGGGGCAGGAGCTGCTGTGGGGCAGATGTGGGTCAGATCTATGGGTCAGCAGCTGCTGTGGGTCTGCTGTGGGTCAGATCTATGGGTCAGCAGCTGCTGTGGGTCTGATGTGGGTCAGATCTATGGGGCAGGAGCTGCTGTGGGTCAGATCTATGGGGCAGGAACAGATGTGGGCCTGATGTTTGTCAGATTTATGGAGCAGGAGCTGCTGTGTTGCAGATATGGGTCAGATCTATGGGGAGGAGCTGCTGTGATGCAGATGTGGGTCAGAGCTATGGGCCAGAAGCTGCTGTGTGGCAGATGTGGGTCAGATCTATGGTGTAGGAGCTGCTGTGGGGCTGATGTGGGTCAGATCTATGGGGCAGGAGCTACTGTGGGGCTGATGTGGGTCGAATCAATGGGGCAGAGCTGCTCTTGGGAACATGTGGGTCAGATCTATGAGGCAGGAGCTGCTGTGGGGCTGATGTGGGTCAGATCTATGGGGCAGGAGCTGCTGTGCGACAGATGTGGGTCAGATCTATGGGGCAGGAGCTGCTGTGGGGCTGATGTGGGTCTGATCCTTGGGTCTGAAGCTGCTGTGGGTCATATCTACTGGGCAGCAGCTGCTTTACATATGATGTATGTCAGATCTATGGGGCAGGAGCTGCTGTGGGGCTGATGTGGGTTAGATCTATGGGGCAGGAGCTGTTGTGGGGCTTATTGGGTCAGATCTATGGGGCAGGAGCTACTGTGGGGCTGATGGGTGTCAGATCTATGGGGCAGGAGCTACTGTGGGGCTGATGTTTGTCTGATCTATGGGGCAGGAGCTGCTGTGCGACAGATGTGGGTCAGATCTATGGGGCAGGTGCTGCTGTGCGACATATGTGGGTCAGATCTATGGGGCAGGATATGCTGTGGGGCTGATGTGGGAAAGATCTATGGGGCAGGAGATGCTTTGGGGCAGATGTGGGTCAGATCTATGGGGCAGGAGTTGCTGTGGGGCTGATGTGGGTCAGATCCTTGGGGCTGAAGCTGCTGTGGCAGCAGCTGCTTTACATATTATGTGTGTCAGATCTATGGGGCAGGAGCTGCTGTGGGGCTGGTGTGGTTTAGATCTATGGGGCAGGAGCTGTTGTGGGGCTGATGGGGGTAAGATTCTTAGGGCAGGAGCTACTGTGGGGCTGATGTTGGTCTGATCTATGGGGCAGGAGCTGCTGCGGGGCTGATTTGGGTCAGATCTATGGGGCAGGAGCTGCTGTGGGGCTGATGTGGGTTAGATCTATGGGGCAGGAGCTCTTGTGGGGCTGATGGGGGTCAGATCTATGGGGCAGGAGATGCTGTGGGTCAGATCTATGGGGCAGGAGCTGCTGTGGGGAACATGTGTGTCAGGTCTATGGGGCAGGAGCTGCTGTGGGGCAGATGTGGGTCAGATCTATGTGTCAGCAGCTGCTGTGGGTCTGATGTGGGTCAGATCTATGGGGCAGGAGCTGCTGTGGGTCAGATCTATGGGGCAGGAGCTGCTGTGGGGCTGATGAGGGTCAGATCCTTGGGGCTGAAGCTGCTGTGGGGCAGAAGTGGGTAAGATCTATGGGGTAGGAGATGGTGTGTGGCAGATGTGGGTCAGATCTATGGTGTAGGAGCTGCTGTGGGGCTGATGTGGGTCAGATCTATGGGGCAGGAGCTGCTGTGGTTAAGATCTATTTGGCAGGAGCAGCAGTGGGGCAGATTTGGGTCAGATCTATGGGGCAGGAGCTGCTGTGTGGCAAATGTGTGTCAGATCTATGGGGCAGGAGCTGCTTTGGGGCTGATGGGTGTCAGATCTATGGGGCAGGAGCTACTGTGGGGCTGATGTTGGTCTGCTCTATGGGGCAGGAGCTGCTGTGCGACAGATGTGTGTCAGATCTATGGGGCAGGTGCTGCTGTGCGACAGATGTGGGTCAGATCTATGGGGCAGGATCTGCTGTGGGGCTGATGTGGGAAAGATCTATGGGGCAGGAGATGGTCTGGGGCAGATGTGGGTCAGATCTATGGGGCAGGAGCTGTTGTGGGGCTGATGGGGTCAGATCTATGGGGCAGGAGCTGCTGTGCGACAGATGTGGGTCAGATCTATGGGGCAGGAGCTGCTGTGGGGCTGATGTGGGTCTGATCCTTGGGTCTGAAGCTGCTGTGGGTCATATCTACTGGGCAGCAGCTGCTTTACATATGATGTATGTCAGATCTATGGGGCAGGAGCTGCTGTGGGGCTGATGTGGGTTAGATCTATGGGGCAGGAGCTGTTGTGGGGCTTATTGGGTCAGATCTATGGGGCAGGAGCTACTGTGGGGCTGATGGGTGTCAGATCTATGGGGCAGGAGCTACTGTGGGGCTGATGTTTGTCTGATCTATGGGGCAGGAGCTGCTGTGCGACAGATGTGGGTCAGATCTATGGGGCAGGTGCTGCTGTGCGACATATGTGGGTCAGATCTATGGGGCAGGATATGCTGTGGGGCTGATGTGGGAAAGATCTATGGGGCAGGAGATGCTTTGGGGCAGATGTGGGTCAGATCTATGGGGCAGGAGTTGCTGTGGGGCTGATGTGGGTCAGATCCTTGGGGCTGAAGCTGCTGTGGCAGCAGCTGCTTTACATATTATGTGTGTCAGATCTATGGGGCAGGAGCTGCTGTGGGGCTGGTGTGGTTTAGATCTATGGGGCAGGAGCTGTTGTGGGGCTGATGGGTGTAAGATTCTTAGCGCAGGAGCTACTGTGGGGCTGATGTTGGTCTGATCTATGGGGCAGGAGCTGCTGCGGGGCTGATTTGGGTCAGATCTATGGGGCAGGAGCTGCTGTGGGGCTGATGTGGGTTAGATCTATGGGGCAGGAGCTCTTGTGGGGCTGATGGGGGTCAGATCTATGGGGCAGGAGATGCTGTGGGTCAGATCTATGGGGCAGGAGCTGCTGTGGGGAACATGTGTGTCAGGTCTATGGGGCAGGAGCTGCTGTGGGGCAGATGTGGGTCAGATCTATGTGTCAGCAGCTGCTGTGGGTCTGATGTGGGTCAGATCTATGGGGCAGGAGCTGCTGTGGGTCAGATCTATGGGGCAGGAGCTGCTGTGGGGCTGATGAGGGTCAGATCCTTGGGGCTGAAGCTGCTGTGGGGCAGAAGTGGGTAAGATCTATGGGGTAGGAGATGGTGTGTGGCAGATGTGGGTCAGATCTATGGTGTAGGAGCTGCTGTGGGGCTGATGTGGGTCAGATCTATGGGGCAGGAGCTGCTGTGGTTAAGATCTATTTGGCAGGAGCAGCAGTGGGGCAGATTTGGGTCAGATCTATGGGGCAGGAGCTGCTGTGTGGCAAATGTGTGTCAGATCTATGGGGCAGGAGCTGCTTTGGGGCTGATGGGTGTCAGATCTATGGGGCAGGAGCTACTGTGGGGCTGATGTTGGTCTGCTCTATGGGGCAGGAGCTGCTGTGCGACAGATGTGTGTCAGATCTATGGGGCAGGTGCTGCTGTGCGACAGATGTGGGTCAGATCTATGGGGCAGGATCTGCTGTGGGGCTGATGTGGGAAAGATCTATGGGGCAGGAGATGGTCTGGGGCAGATGTGGGACAGATCTATGGGGCAGGAGCTGTTGTGGGGCTGATGGGGTCAGATCTATGGGGCAGGAGCTACTGTGGGGCTGATGTTGGTCTGATCTATGGGGCAGAAGCTGCTGCGGGGCTGATTTGGGTCAGATCTATGGGGCAGGAGCTGCTTTGGGGCTGATGTGGGTTAGATCTATGGGGCAGGATCTGTTGTGGGGCTGATGTGTGTCAGATCTATGGGGCAGGAGCTGTTGTGGGGCTGATGGGTGTTAGGTCTATGGGGAGGAGCTGCTGTGGTGCAAATGTGGGTCAGAGCTATGGGGCAGGAGCTGCTGTGGGGCAGAAGTGGGTAAGATCTATGGGGTAGGAGATGGTGTGTGGCAGATGTGGGTCAGATCTATGGTGTAGGAGCTGCTGTGGGGCTGATTTGAGTCAGATCTATGGGGCAGGAGCTGCTGTGGGGCTGATGTGAGTCAGATCTATGGGGCAGGAGCTGCTGTGGGTCAGATCTATGGGGCAGGAACAGATGTGGGCCTGATGTTGGTCAGATTTATGGAGCAGGAGCTGCTGTGTTGCAGATGTGGGTCAGATCTATGGTGCAGGAGCTGCTGTGGGGCAGATGTAGGGCTTATCTATGGGGCAGGAGCTGCTGTGAGGCTGATGGGCGTTAGATCTATGGGGAGGAGCTGCTGTGGGGAACATGTGGGTCAGGTCTATGGGGCAGGAGCTGCTGTGTGGCAGATGTGGGTCAGATCTATGGTGTAGGAGCTGCTGTGGGGCTGATGTGGGTCAGATCTATGGGGCAGGAGCTGCTGTGGTTAAGATCTATTTGGCAGGATCTGCTGTGGGGCAGATTTGGGTAAGATCTATGGGGCAGGAGCTGCAGTGGAGATGATGTACGTCAGATCAATGGGGCAGGAGCTGCTGTGGGGCTGCTGTGGGTTAGATCTATTGGGCAGGAGCTGTTGTGTGTCATATCTACTGGGCAGCAGCTGCTTTACATATGATGTGTGTCAGATCTATGGGGCCGGAGCTGCAGTGGGGCTTATGGGGGTCAGATCTATGGGGCAGGAGCTACTGTGGGGCAAATGTGGGTCAAATCAATGGGGCAGAGCTGCTCTTGGGAACATGTGGGTCAGATCTATGGGGCAGGAGCTGCTGTGGGGCTGATGTGGGTCAGATCTATAGGGCAGGAGCTGCTGTGCGACACATGTAGGTCAGATCTATGGGGCAGGAGCTGCTGTGGGGCTGATGTGGGTTAGATCTATGGGGCAGGAGTTGTTGTGGGGCTGATGGGGGTCAGATCTATGGGGCAGGAGCTACTGTGGGGCTGATGGGGGTCAGATCTATGGGGCAGGAGCTACTGTGGGGCTGATGTTGGTCTGATCTATGGGGCAGGAGCTGCTGTGCGACAGATGTGGGTCAGATCTATGGGGCAGGTCCTGCTGTGCGACATATGTGCGTCAGATCTATGGGGCAGGATCTGCTGTGGGGCTGATGTGGGTAAGATCTATGGGGCAGGAGATGCATTGGGGCAGATGTGGGTCAGATCTATTTGGCAGAGCTGCTCTTGGGAACATGTGGGTCAGATCTATGGGGCTGGAGCTGCTGTGGGGTTGATGTGGGTCAGATCTATAGGGCATGAGCTGCTGTGCGACAGATGTGGGTCAGATCTATGGGGCAGGAGCTGCTGTGGGGCTGATGTGGGTCAGATCCTTGGGGCTGAAGCTGCTGTGGGTCATATCTACTGGGCACCAGCTGCTTTACATATGATGTGTGTCAGATCTATGGGGCAGGAGCTGCTGTGGGGCTGATGTGGGTTAGATCTATGGGGCAGGAGCTGTTGTGGGGCTGATGGGGGTCAAATCAATGGGCCAGAGCTGCTCTTGGGAACATGTCGGTCAGATCTATGGGGCAGGAGCTGCTTTGGGGCTTATGTGGGTCAGATCTATAGGGCAGGAGCTGTTGTGCGACACATGTGGGTCAGATCTATGGGGCAGGAGCTGCTGTGGGGCTTATGTGGGTCAGATCTATAGGGCAGGAGCTGTTGTGCGACACATGTGGGTCAGATCTATGGGGCAGGAGCTGCTGTGGGGCTGATGTGGGTCAGATCCTTGGGGCTGTAGCTGCTGTGGGTCATATCTATTGGGCAGCAGCTGTTTACATATGATGTGTGTCAGATCTATGGGGCAGGAGCTGCTGTGGGGCTGATGTGGGTTAGATCTATGGGGCAGGAGCTGTTGTGGGGCTGATGGGGGTCAGATCTATGGGGCAGGAGCTACTGTGGGGCTGATGGGGGTCAGATCTATGGGGCAGAAGCTGCTGTGGGGCTGATGTTGGTCTGATCTATGGGGCAGGAGCTGCTGTGCGACAGATGTGGGTCAGATCTATGGGGCAGGTGCTGCTGTGCGACATATGTGGGTCAGGTCTATGGGGCAGGAGCTGCTGTGGGGCAGATGTGGGTCAGATCTATGGGTCAGCAGCTGCTGTTGGTCTGACGTGGGTCAGATCTATGGGGCAGGAGCTGCTGTGGGGCTGATGTGAGTCAGATCTATGGGGCAGAAGCTGCTGTGGGTCAGATCTATGGGGCAGGAACAGATGTGGGCCTGATGTTGGTCAGATTTATGGAGCAGGAGCTGCTGTGTTGCAGATGTGGGTCAGATCTATGGTGCAGGAGCTGCTGTGGGGCAGATGTAGGGCTTATCTATGGGGCAGGAGCTGCTGTGAGGCTGATGGGCGTTAGATCTATGGGGAGGAGCTGCTGTGGGGAACATGTGGGTCAGGTCTATGGGGCAGGAGCTGCTGTGTGGCAGATGTGGGTCAGATCTATGGTGTAGGAGCTGCTGTGGGGCTGATGTGGGTCAGATCTATGGGGCAGGAGCTGCTGTGGTTAAGATCTATTTGGCAGGATCTGCTGTGGGGCAGATTTGGGTAAGATCTATGGGGCAGGAGCTGCAGTGGAGATGATGTACGTCAGATCAATGGGGCAGGAGCTGCTGTGGGGCTGCTGTGGGTTAGATCTATTGGGCAGGAGCTGTTGTGTGTCATATCTACTGGGCAGCAGCTGCTTTACATATGATGTGTGTCAGATCTATGGGGCCGGAGCTGCAGTGGGGCTTATGGGGGTCAGATCTATGGGGCAGGAGCTACTGTGGGGCAAATGTGGGTCAAATCAATGGGGCAGAGCTGCTCTTGGGAACATGTGGGTCAGATCTATGGGGCAGGAGCTGCTGTGGGGCTGATGTGGGTCAGATCTATAGGGCAGGAGTTGTTGTGGGGCTGATGGGGGTCAGATCTATGGGGCAGGAGCTACTGTGGGGCTGATGGGGGTCAGATCTATGGGGCAGGAGCTACTGTGGGGCTGATGTTGGTCTGATCTATGGGGCAGGAGCTGCTGTGCGACAGATGTGGGTCAGATCTATGGGGCAGGTCCTGCTGTGCGACATATGTGCGTCAGATCTATGGGGCAGGATCTGCTGTGGGGCTGATGTGGGTAAGATCTATGGGGCAGGAGATGCATTGGGGCAGATGTGGGTCAGATCTATGGGGCAGAGCTGCTCTTGGGAACATGTGGGTCAGATCTATGGGGCTGGAGCTGCTGTGGGGTTGATGTGGGTCAGATCTATAGGGCAGGAGCTGCTGTGCGACAGATGTGGGTCAGATCTATGGGGCAAAAGCTGCTGTGGGGCTGATGTGGGTCAGATCCTTGGGGCTGAAGCTGCTGTGGGTCATATCTACTGGGCAGCAGCTGCTTTACATATGATGTGTGTCAGATCTATGGGGCAGGAGCTGCTGTGGGGCTGCTGTGGGTTAGATCTATGGGGCAGGAGCTGTTGTGGGGCTGATGGGGGTCAGATCTATGGGGCAGGAACTACTGTGGGGCTGATGGGTGTCAGAACTATGGGGCAGGAGCTACTGTGGGGCTGATGTTGGTCTGATCTATGGGGCAGGAGCTGCTGTGGGGCTGATTTGGGTCAGATCTATGGAGCAGGAGCTGCTGCGGGGCTGATTTGGGTCAGATCTATGGGGCAGGAGCTGCTGTGGGGCTGATATGGGTTAGATCTATGCTACAGGAGCTGTTGTGGGGCTGATGGGGGTCAGATCTATGGGGCAGGAGATGCTGTGGGTCAGATCTATGGGGCAGGAGCTGCTGTGGGGAACATGTGTGTCAGGTCTATGGGGCAGGAGCTGCTGTGGGGCAGATGTGGGTCAGATCTATGGGTCAGCAGCTGCTGTGGGTCTGCTGTGGGTCAGATCTATGGGTCAGCAGCTGCTGTGGGTCTGATGTGGGTCAGATCTATGGGGCAGGAGCTGCTGTGGGTCAGATCTATGGGGCAGGAACAGATGTGGGCCTGATGTTTGTCAGATTTATTGAGCAGGAGCTGCTGTGTTGCAGATATGGGTCAGATCTATGGAGAGGAGCTGCTCTGGTGCAGATGTGGGTCAGAGCTATGGGGCAGGAGCTGCTGTGTGGCAGATGTGGGTCAGATCTATGGTGTAGGAGCTGCTGTGGGGCTGATGTGGGTCAGATCTATGGGGCAGGAGCTACTGTGGGGCTGATGTGGGTCGAATCAATGGGGCAGAGCTGCTCTTGGGAACATGTGGGTCAGATCTATGAGGCAGGAGCTGCTGTGGGGCTGATGTGGGTCAGATCTATGGGGCAGGAGCTGCTGTGCGACAGATGTGGGTCAGATCTATGGGGCAGGAGCTGCTGTGGGGCTGATGTGGGTCTGATCCTTGGGTCTGAAGCTGCTGTGGGTCATATCTACTGGGCAGCAGCTGCTTTACATATGATGTGTGTCAGATCTATGGGGCAGGAGCTGCTGTTGGGCTGATGTGGGTTAGATCTATGGGGCAGGAGCTGTTGTGGGGCTGATGGGGGTCAGATCTATGGGGCAGGAGCTACTGTGGGGCTGATGGGTGTCAGAACTATGGGGCAGGAGCTACTGTGGGGCTGATGTTTGTCTGATCTATGGGGCAGGAGCTGCTTTGCGACAGATGTGGGTCAGATCTATGGGGCAGGTGCTGCTGTGCGACATATGTGGGTCAGATCTATGGGGCAGGATCTGCTGTGGGGCTGATGTGGGAAAGATCTATGGGGCAGGAGATGCTTTGGGGCAGATGTGGGTCAGATCTATGGGGCAGGAGTTGCTGTGGGGCTGATGTGGGTCAGATCCTTGGGGCTGAAGATGCTGTGGGTCATATCTATTGGGCAGCAGCTGCTTTACATATTATGTGTGTCAGATCTATGGGGCAGGAGCTGCTGCGGGGCTGATTTGGGTCAGATCTATGGGGCAGGAGCTGCTGTGGGGCTGATGTGGGTTAGATCTATGGGGCAGGAGCTCTTGTGGGGCTGATGGGGGTCAGATCTATGGGGCAGGAGATGCTGTGGGTCAGATCTATGGGGCAGGAGCTGCTGTGGGGAACATGTGTGTCAGGTCTATGGGGCAGGAGCTGCTGTGGGGCAGATGTGGGTCAGATCTATGTGTCAGCAGCTGCTGTGGGTCTGATGTGGGTCAGATCTATGGGGCAGGAGCTGCTGTGGGTCAGATCTATGGGGCAGGAGCTGCTGTGGGGCTGATGAGGGTCACATCCTTGGGGCTGAAGCTGCTGTGGGGCAGAAGTGGGTAAGATCTATGGGGTAGGAGATGGTGTGTGGCAGATGTGGGTCAGATCTATGGTGTAGGAGCTGCTGTGGGGCTGATGTGGGTCAGATCTATGGGGCAGGAGCTGCTGTGGTTAAGATCTATTTGGCAGGAGCAGCAGTGGGGCAGATTTGGGTCAGATCTATGGGGCAGGAGCTGCTGTGTGGCAAATGTGGGTCAGATCTATGGGGCAGGAGCTGCTGTGGGGCTGATGTGGGTAAGATCTATGGGACAGGATCTCCTGTGGGGCTGATGTGGGTCAAATCAATGGGGCAGAGCTGCTCTGGGGCACATGTGGGTCAGATCTATGGAGCAGGAGCTGCTGTGGGGCAGATTTGAATCAGATCTATAGGGCAGGAGCTGCTGTGGGTCAGATCTATGGGCAGGAGCTGCTGTGGGGCACATGTGAGTTAGATCTATGGGGCAGGAGCTGCTGTGGGTCAGATCTATGGGGCAGGAACAGATGTGGGCCTGATGTTGGTCAGATTTATTGAGCAGGAGCTGCTGTGTTGCAGATGTGGGTCAGATCTATGTTGCAGGAGCTGATGTGGGGCAGATGTAGGGCATATCTATGGGGCAGGAGCTGCTGTGAGGCTGATGGGTGTTAGATCTATGGGGAGGAGCTGCTGTGGTGCAGATGTGGGTCAGATCTATGGGGAGGAGCTGCTGTGGTGCAGATGTGGGTCAGAGCTATGGGGCAGGAGCTGCTGTGGGGCTGCTGTGGGTCAGATCTATGGGGCAGGAGCTGCTGTGGAGATGATGTAGGTGAGATCTATGGGGCAGGAGCTGCTGTGGGGCTGCTGTGTGTTAGATCTATGGGGCAGGAGCTGTTGTGGGTCATATCTATTGGGCAGCAGCTGCTTTACATATGATGTGTGTCAGATCTATGGGGCCGGAGCTGCAGTGGGGCTGATGGGGGTCAGATCTATGGGGCAGGAGCTACTGTGGGGCTGATGTGGGTCAAATCAATGGGGCAGAGCTGCTCTTGGGAACATGTGGGTCAGATCTATGGGGCAGGAGCTGCTGTGGGGCTGATGTGGGTCAGATCTATAGGGCCGGAGCTGCTGTGCGACAGATGTGGGTCAGATCTATGGGGCAGGAGCTGCTGTGCGACAGATGTGTGTCAGATCTATGGGGCAGGTGCTGCTGTGCGACAGATGTGGGTCAGATCTATGGGGCAGGATCTGCTGTGGGGCTGATGTGGGAAAGATCTATGGGGCAGGAGATGGTCTGGGGCAGATGTGGGTCAGATCTATGGGGCAGGAGCTGCTGTGGGGCTGATGTGGGTCAGATCTATGGGGCAGGAGCTGCTGTGCGACAGATGTGGGTCAGATCTATGGGGCAGGAGCTGCTGTGGGGCTGATGTGGGTCTGATCCTTGGGTCTGAAGCTGCTGTGGGTCATATCTACTGGGCAGCAGCTGCTTTACATATGATGTGTGTCAGATCTATGGGGCAGGAGCTGCTGTTGGGCTGATGTGGGTTAGATCTATGGGGCAGGAGCTGTTGTGGGGCTGATGGGGGTCAGATCTATGGGGCAGGAGCTACTGTGGGGCTGATGGGTGTCAGAACTATGGGGCAGGAGCTACTGTGGGGCTGATGTTTGTCTGATCTATGGGGCAGGAGCTGCTGTGCGACAGATGTGGGTCAGATCTATGGGGCAGGTGCTGCTGTGCGACATATGTGGGTCAGATCTATGGGGCAGGATCTGCTGTGGGGCTGATGTGGGAAAGATCTATGGGGCAGGAGATGCTTTGGGGCAGATGTGGGTCAGATCTATGGGGCAGGAGTTGCTGTGGGGCTGATGTGGGTCAGATCCTTGGGGCTGAAGATGCTGTGGGTCATATCTATTGGGCAGCAGCTGCTTTACATATTATGTGTGTCAGATCTATGGGGCAGGAGCTGCTGCGGGGCTGATTTGGGTCAGATCTATGGGGCAGGAGCTGCTGTGGGGCTGATGTGGGTTAGATCTATGGGGCAGGAGCTCTTGTGGGGCTGATGGGGGTCAGATCTATGGGGCAGGAGATGCTGTGGGTCAGATCTATGGGGCAGGAGCTGCTGTGGGGAACGTGTGTGTCAGGTCTATGGGGCAGGAGCTGCTGTGGGGCAGATGTGGGTCAGATCTATGTGTCAGCAGCTGCTGTGGGTCTGATGTGGGTCAGATCTATGGGGCAGGATCTGCTGTGGGTCAGATCTATGGGGCAGGAGCTGCTGTGGGGCTGATGAGGGTCAGATCCTTGGGGCTGAAGCTGCTGTGGGGCAGAAGTGGGTAAGATCTATGGGGTAGGAGATGGTGTGTGGCAGATGTGGGTCAGATCTATGGTGTAGGAGCTGCTGTGGGGCTGATGTGGGTCAGATCTATGGGGCAGGAGCTGCTGTGGTTAAGATCTATTTGGCAGGAGCAGCAGTGGGGCAGATTTGGGTCAGATCTATGGGGCAGGAGCTGCTGTGTGGCAAATGTGGGTCAGATCTATGGGGCAGGAGCTGCTGTGGGGCTGATGTGGGTAAGATCTATGGGACAGGATCTCCTGTGGGGCTGATGTGGGTCAAATCAATGGGGCAGAGCTGCTCTGGGGCACATGTGGGTCAGATCTATGGAGCAGGAGCTGCTGTGGGGCAGATTTGAATCAGATCTATAGGGCAGGAGCTGCTGTGGGTCAGATCTATGGGCAGGAGCTGCTGTGGGGCACATGTGAGTTAGATCTATGGGGCAGGAGCTGCTGTGGGTCAGATCTATGGGGCAGGAACAGATGTGGGCCTGATGTTGGTCAGATTTATTGAGCAGGAGCTGCTGTGTTGCAGATGTGGGTCAGATCTATGTTGCAGGAGCTGATGTGGGGCAGATGTAGGGCATATCTATGGGGCAGGAGCTGCTGTGAGGCTGATGGGTGTTAGATCTATGGGGAGGAGCTGCTGTGGTGCAGATGTGGGTCAGATCTATGGGGAGGAGCTGCTGTGGTGCAGATGTGGGTCAGAGCTATGGGGCAGGAGCTGCTGTGGGGCTGCTGTGGGTCAGATCTATGGGGCAGGAGCTGCTTTGGGGCTGATGTGGGTTAGATCTATGGGGCAGGATCTGTTGTGGGGCTGATGTGTGTCAGATCTATGGGGCAGGAGCTGTTGTGGGGCTGATGGGTGTTAGGTCTATGGGGAGGAGCTGCTGTGGTGCAGATGTGGGTCAGAGCTATGGGGCAGGAGCTGCTGTGGGGCAGAAGTGGGTAAGATCTATGGGGTAGGAGATTGTGTGTGGCAGATGTGGGTCAGATCTATGGTGTAGGAGCTGCTGTGGTGCTGATGTGGGTCAAATCTATAGGGCAGGAGCTGCTGTGGTTAAGATCTATTTGGCAGGATCTGCTGTGGGGCAGATTTGGGTCAGATCTATGGGGCAGGAGCTGCTGTGTGGCAAATGTGGGTCAGATCTATGGGGAGGAGCTGCTGTGGTGCAGATGTGGGTCAGAGCGATGGGGCAGGAGCTGCTGTGTGGCAGATGTGGGCCAGATCTATGGTGTAGGAGCTGCTGTGGGGCTGATGTGGGTCAGATCTATGGGTCAGATCTGCTGTGGTTAAGATCTATTTGGCAGGATCTGCTGTGGGGCAGATTTGGGTCAGATCTATGGGGCAGGAGCAGCAGTGGGGCAGATGTGGTCAGATCTATGGGTCAGGAGCTGCATTGGAGATGATGTACGTCAGATCTATGGGGCAGGAGCTGCTGTGGGGCTGCTGTGGGTCAGATCAATGCGGCTGAAGCTGCTGTGGGTCATATCTATTGGGCAGCAGCTGCTTTACATATGATGTGTGTCAGATCTATGGGGCAGGAGCTGCTGTGGGGCAGATGTGGGTCAGATCTATGGGGCAGGGGCTGCTGTGGGGCAGATGTGGGTCAGATCTATGGGGCAGGAGCTTCTGTGGGTCAGATGTGGGTCAGATCTATAGGTCAGGAGCTGCTGTGGCTGCTGTGGGTCAGTTCTATGGGGCAGGAGATGCTGTGGGGCTGATGTGGGTCAAATCAATGGGGCAGAGCTGCTCTGGGGCACATGTGGGTCAGATCTATGGAGCAGGAGCTGCTGTGGGGCAGATTTGAATCAGATCTATAGGGCAGGAGCTGCTGTGGGTCAGATCTATGGAGCAGGAGCTGCTGTGGGGCACATGTGAGTTAGATCTATGGGGCAGGAGATGGTGTGGGGCAGATTTGGGTCAGATGTATGGGGCAGGAGCTGATGTGGGGCTGATGTTGGTCAGATGTATGGGTCAGGAGCTGCTGTGTGGCTGATGTGGGTCAGATCAATAGGGCAGGAGCTGCAGTGGGGCTGATGTGGGTCAAATCAATGGGGCAGAGCTGTTCTGGGGCACATGTGGGTCAGATCTATGGAGCAGGAGCTGCTGTGGGGCAGATGTGGGTCAGATCTATGGGGCAGGATCTGCTGTGGGGCTGATGTGGGAAAGATCTATGGGGCAGGAGATGGTCTGGGGCAGATGTGGGTCAGATCTATGGGGCAGGAGCTGTTGTGGGGCTGATGGGGTCAGATCTATGGGGCAGGAGCTACTGTGGGGCTGATGTTGGTCTGATCTATGGGGCAGAAGCTGCTGCGGGGCTGATTTGGGTCAGATCTATGGGGCAGGAGCTGCTTTGGGGCTGATGTGGGTTAGATCTATGGGGCAGGAGCTGTTGTGGGGCTGATGGGTGTTAGGTCTATGGGGAGGAGCTGCTGTGGTGCAAATGTGGGTCAGAGCTATGGGGCTGGAGCTGCTGTGGGTCAGATCTATGGGGCAGGAACAGATGTGGGCCTGATGTTGGTCAGATTTATGGAGCAGGAGCTGCTGTGTTGCAGATGTGGGTCAGATCTATGGTGCAGGAGCTGCTGTGGGGCAGATGTAGGGCTTATCTATGGGGCAGGAGCTGCTGTGAGGCTGATGGGCGTTAGATCTATGGGGAGGAGCTGCTGTGGGGAACATGTGGGTCAGGTCTATGGGGCAGGAGCTGCTGTGTGGCAGATGTGGGTCAGATCTATGGTGTAGGAGCTGCTGTGGGGCTGATGTGGGTCAGATCTATGGGGCAGGAGCTGCTGTGGTTAAGATCTATTTGGCAGGATCTGCTGTGGGGCAGATTTGGGTAAGATCTATGGGGCAGGAGCTGCAGTGGAGATGATGTACGTCAGATCAATGGGGCAGGAGCTGCTGTGGGGCTGCTGTGGGTTAGATCTATTGGGCAGGAGCTGTTGTGTGTCATATCTACTGGGCAGCAGCTGCTTTACATATGATGTGTGTCAGATCTATGGGGCCGGAGCTGCAGTGGGGCTTATGGGGGTCAGATCTATGGGGCAGGAGCTACTGTGGGGCAAATGTGGGTCAAATCAATGGGGCAGAGCTGCTCTTGGGAACATGTGGGTCAGATCTATGGGGCAGGAGCTGCTGTGGGGCTGATGTGGGTCAGATCTATAGGGCAGGAGCTGCTGTGCGACACATGTAGGTCAGATCTATGGGGCAGGAGCTGCTGTGGGGCTGATGTGGGTTAGATCTATGGGGCAGGAGTTGTTGTGGGGCTGATGGGGGTCAGATCTATGGGGCAGGAGCTACTGTGGGGCTGATGGGGGTCAGATCTATGGGGCAGGAGCTACTGTGGGGCTGATGTTGGTCTGATCTATGGGGCAGGAGCTGCTGTGCGACAGATGTGGGTCAGATCTATGGGGCAGGTCCTGCTGTGCGACATATGTGCGTCAGATCTATGGGGCAGGATCTGCTGTGGGGCTGATGTGGGTAAGATCTATGGGGCAGGAGATGCATTGGGGCAGATGTGGGTCAGATCTATTTGGCAGAGCTGCTCTTGGGAACATGTGGGTCAGATCTATGGGGCTGGAGCTGCTGTGGGGTTGATGTGGGTCAGATCTATAGGGCATGAGCTGCTGTGCGACAGATGTGGGTCAGATCTATGGGGCAGGAGCTGCTGTGGG
This sequence comes from Coturnix japonica, assembly GCF_054131305.1. Classification (NCBI taxonomy): domain Eukaryota; kingdom Metazoa; phylum Chordata; class Aves; order Galliformes; family Phasianidae; genus Coturnix; species Coturnix japonica. The sequence continues at coordinate 6,189,232 of NC_140678.1, read as the reverse complement.
GCTGATGTGGGTCAGATCCTTGGGGCTGAAGCTGCTGTGGGTCATATCTACTGGGCAGCAGCTGCTTTACATATGATGTGTGTCAGATCTATGGGGCAGGAGCTGCTGTGGGGCTGATGTGGGTTAGATCTATGGGGCAGGAGCTGTTGTGGGGCTGATGGGGGTCAAATCAATGGGCCAGAGCTGCTCTTGGGAACATGTCGGTCAGATCTATGGGGCAGGAGCTGCTTTGGGGCTTATGTGGGTCAGATCTATAGGGCAGGAGCTGTTGTGCGACACATGTGGGTCAGATCTATGGGGCAGGAGCTGCTGTGGGGCTTATGTGGGTCAGATCTATAGGGCAGGAGCTGTTGTGCGACACATGTGGGTCAGATCTATGGGGCAGGAGCTGCTGTGGGGCTGATGTGGGTCAGATCCTTGGGGCTGTAGCTGCTGTGGGTCATATCTATTGGGCAGCAGCTGTTTACATATGATGTGTGTCAGATCTATGGGGCAGGAGCTGCTGTGGGGCTGATGTGGGTTAGATCTATGGGGCAGGAGCTGTTGTGGGGCTGATGGGGGTCAGATCTATGGGGCAGGAGCTACTGTGGGGCTGATGGGGGACAGATCTATGGGGCAGAAGCTGCTGTGGGGCTGATGTTGGTCTGATCTATGGGGCAGGAGATGCTGTGCGACAGATGTGGGTCAGATCTATGGGGCAGGTGCTGCTGTGCGACATATGTGGGTCAGGTCTATGGGGCAGGAGCTGCTGTGGGGCAGATGTGGGTCAGATCTATGGGTCAGCAGCTGCTGTTGGTCTGACGTGGGTCAGATCTATGGGGCAGGAGCTGCTGTGGGGCTGATGTGAGTCAGATCTATGGGGCAGGAGCTGCTGTGGGTCAGATCTATGGGGCAGGAACAGATGTGGGCCTGATGTTGGTCAGATTTATGGAGCAGGAGCTGCTGTGTTGCAGATGTGGGTCAGATCTATGGTGCAGGAGCTGCTGTTGGGCAGATGTAGGGCTTATCTATGGGGCAGGAGCTGCTGTGAGGCTGATGGGCGTTAGATCTATGGGGAGGAGCTGCTGTGGGGAACATGTGGGTCAGGTCTATGGGGCAGGAGCTGCTGTGTGGCAGATGTGGGTCAGATCTATGGTGTAGGAGCTGCTGTGGGGCTGATGTGGGTCAGATCTATGGGGCAGGAGCTGCTGTGGTTAAGATCTATTTGGCAGGATCTGCTGTGGGGCAGATTTGGGTAAGATCTATGGGGCAGGAGCTGCAGTGGAGATGATGTACGTCAGATCAATGGGGCAGGAGCTGCTGTGGGGCTGCTGTGGGTTAGATCTATTGCGCAGGAGCTGTTGTGTGTCATATCTACTGGGCAGCAGCTGCTTTACATATGATGTGTGTCAGATCTATGGGGCCGGAGCTGCAGTGGGGCTTATGGGGGTCAGATCTATGGGGCAGGAGCTACTGTGGGGCAAATGTGGGTCAAATCAATGGGGCAGAGCTGCTCTTGGGAACATGTGGGTCAGATCTATGGGGCAGGAGCTGCTGTGGGGCTGATGTGGGTTAGATCTCTGGGGCAGGAGTTGTTGTGGGGCTGATGGGGGTCAGATCTATGGGGCAGGAGCTACTGTGGGGCTGATGGGGGTCAGATCTATGGGGCAGGAGCTACTGTGGGGCTGATGTTGGTCTGATCTATGGGGCAGGAGCTGCTGTGCGACAGATGTGGGTCAGATCTATGGGGCAGGTCCTGCTGTGCGACATATGTGCGTCAGATCTATGGGGCAGGATCTGCTGTGGGGCTGATGTGGGTAAGATCTATGGGGCAGGAGATGCATTGGGGCAGATGTGGGTCAGATCTATGGGGCAGAGCTGCTCTTGGGAACATGTGGGTCAGATCTATGGGGCTGGAGCTGCTGTGGGGTTGATGTGGGTCAGATCTATAGGGCAGGAGCTGCTGTGCGACAGATGTGGGTCAGATCTATGGGGCAAAAGCTGCTGTGGGGCTGATGTGGGTCAGATCCTTGGGGCTGAAGCTGCTGTGGGTCATATCTACTGGGCAGCAGCTGCTTTACATATGATGTGTGTCAGATCTATGGGGCAGGAGCTGCTGTGGGGCTGCTGTGGGTTAGATCTATGGGGCAGGAGCTGTTGTGGGGCTGATGGGGGTCAGATCTATGGGGCAGGAACTACTGTGGGGCTGATGTTGGTCTGATCTATGGGGCAGGAGCTGCTGTGGGGCTGATTTGGGTCAGATCTATGGAGCAGGAGCTGCTGCGGGGCTGATTTGGGTCAGATCTATGGGGCAGGAGCTGCTGTGGGGCTGATATGGGTTAGATCTATGCTACAGGAGCTGTTGTGGGGCTGATGGGGGTCAGATCTATGGGGCAGGAGATGCTGTGGGTCAGATCTATGGGGCAGGAGCTGCTGTGGGGAACATGTGTGTCAGGTCTATGGGGCAGGAGCTGCTGTGGGGCAGATGTGGGTCAGATCTATGGGTCAGCAGCTGCTGTGGGTCTGCTGTGGGTCAGATCTATGGGTCAGCAGCTGCTGTGGGTCTGATGTGGGTCAGATCTATGGGGCAGGAGCTGCTGTGGGTCAGATCTATGGGGCAGGAACAGATGTGGGCCTGATGTTTGTCAGATTTATGGAGCAGGAGCTGCTGTGTTGCAGATGTGGGTCAGATCTATGGTGCAGGAGCTGCTGTGGGGCAGATGTGGGTCAGATCTATGGTGTAGGAGCTGCTGTGGGGCTGATGTGGGTCAGATCTATGGGGCAGGAGCTACTGTGGGGCTGATGTGGGTCGAATCAATGGGGCAGAGCTGCTCTTGGGAACATGTGGGTCAGATCTATGAGGCAGGAGCTGCTGTGGGGCTGATGTGGGTCAGATCTATGGGGCAGGAGCTGCTCTGCGACAGATGTGGGTCAGATCTATGGGGCAGGAGCTGCTGTGGGGCTGATGTGGGTCTGATCCTTGGGTCTGAAGCTGCTGTGGGTCATATCTACTGGGCAGCAGCTGCTTTACATATGATGTGTGTCAGATCTATGGGGCAGGAGCTGCTGTTGGGCTGATGTGGGTTAGATCTATGGGGCAGGAGCTGTTGTGGGGCTGATGGGGGTCAGATCTATGGGGCAGGAGCTACTGTGGGGCTGATGGGTGTCAGAACTATGGGGCAGGAGCTACTGTGGGGCTGATGTTTGTCTGATCTATGGGGCAGGAGCTGCTTTGCGACAGATGTGGGTCAGATCTATGGGGCAGGTGCTGCTGTGCGACATATGTGGGTCAGATCTATGGGGCAGGATCTGCTGTGGGGCTGATGTGGGAAAGATCTATGGGGCAGGAGATGCTTTGGGGCAGATGTGGGTCAGATCTATGGGGCAGGAGTTGCTGTGGGGCTGATGTGGGTCAGATCCTTGGGGCTGAAGATGCTGTGGGTCATATCTATTGGGCAGCAGCTGCTTTACATATTATGTGTGTCAGATCTATGGGGCAGGAGCTGCTGCGGGGCTGATTTGGGTCAGATCTATGGGGCAGGAGCTGCTGTGGGGCTGATGTGGGTTAGATCTATGGGGCAGGAGCTCTTGTGGGGCTGATGGGGGTCAGATCTATGGGGCAGGAGATGCTGTGGGTCAGATCTATGGGGCAGGAGCTGCTGTGGGGAACATGTGTGTCAGGTCTATGGGGCAGGAGCTGCTGTGGGGCAGATGTGGGTCAGATCTATGTGTCAGCAGCTGCTGTGGGTCTGATGTGGGTCAGATCTATGGGGCAGGAGCTGCTGTGGGTCAGATCTATGGGGCAGGAGCTGCTGTGGGGCTGATGAGGGTCAGATCCTTGGGGCTGAAGCTGCTGTGGGGCAGAAGTGGGTAAGATCTATGGGGTAGGAGATGGTGTGTGGCAGATGTGGGTCAGATCTATGGTGTAGGAGCTGCTGTGGGGCTGATGTGGGTCAGATCTATGGGGCAGGAGCTGCTGTGGTTAAGATCTATTTGGCAGGAGCAGCAGTGGGGCAGATTTGGGTCAGATCTATGGGGCAGGAGCTGCTCTGTGGCAAATGTGGGTCAGATCTATGGGGCAGGAGCTGCTGTGGGGCTGATGTGGGTAAGATCTATGGGACAGGATCTCCTGTGGGGCTGATGTGGGTCAAATCAATGGGGCAGAGCTGCTCTGGGGCACATGTGGGTCAGATCTATGGAGCAGGAGCTGCTGTGGGGCAGATTTGAATCAGATCTATAGGGCAGGAGCTGCTGTGGGTCAGATCTATGGGCAGGAGCTGCTGTGGGGCACATGTGAGTTAGATCTATGGGGCAGGAGCTTCTGTGGGTCAGATCTATGGGGCAGGAACAGATGTGGGCCTGATGTTGGTCAGATTTATTGAGCAGGAGCTGCTGTGTTGCAGATGTGGGTCAGATCTATGTTGCAGGAGCTGATGTGGGGCAGATGTAGGGCATATCTATGGGGCAGGAGCTGCTGTGAGGCTGATGGGTGTTAGATCTATGGGGAGGAGCTGCTGTGGTGCAGATGTGGGTCAGATCTATGGGGAGGAGCTGCTGTGGTGCAGATGTGGGTCAGAGCTATGGGGCAGGAGCTGCTGTGGTGCTGCTGTGGGTCAGATCTATGGGGCAGGAGCTGCTGTGGAGATGATGTAGGTGAGATCTATGGGGCAGGAGCTGCTGTGGGGCTGCTGTGTGTTAGATCTATGGGGCAGGAGCTGTTGTGGGTCATATCTATTGGGCAGCAGCTGCTTTACATATGATGTGTGTCAGATCTATGGGGCCGGAGCTGCAGTGGGGCTGATGGGGGTCAGATCTATGGTGCAGGAGCTACTGTGGGGCTGATGTGGGTCAAATCAATGGGGCAGAGCTGCTCTTGGGAACATGTGGGTCAGATCTATGGGGCAGGAGCTGCTGTGGGGCTGATGTGGGTCAGATCTATAGGGCCGGAGCTGCTGTGCGACAGATGTGGGTCAGATCTATGGGGCAGGAGCTGCTGTGCGACAGATGTGTGTCAGATCTATGGGGCAGGTGCTGCTGTGCGACAGATGTGGGTCAGATCTATGGGGCAGGATCTGCTGTGGGGCTGATGTGGGAAAGATCTATGGGGCAGGAGATGGTCTGGGGCAGATGTGGGTCAGATCTATGGGGCAGGAGCTGCTGTGGGGCTGATGTGGGTCAGATCTATGGGGCAGGAGCTGCTGTGCGACAGATGTGGGTCAGATCTATGGGGCAGGAGCTGCTGTGGGGCTGATGTGGGTCTGATCCTTGGGTCTGAAGCTGCTGTGGGTCATATCTACTGGGCAGCAGCTGCTTTACATATGATGTGTGTCAGATTAATGGGGCAGGAGCTGCTGTTGGGCTGATGTGGGTTAGATCTATGGGGCAGGAGCTGTTGTGGGGCTGATGGGGGTCAGATCTATGGGGCAGGAGCTACTGTGGGGCTGATGGGTGTCAGAACTATGGGGCAGGAGCTACTGTGGGGCTGATGTTTGTCTGATCTATGGGGCAGGAGCTGCTGTGCGACAGATGTGGGTCAGATCTATGGGGCAGGTGCTGCTGTGCGACATATGTGGGTCAGATCTATGGGGCAGGATCTGCTGTGGGGCTGATGTGGGAAAGATCTATGGGGCAGGAGATGCTTTGGGGCAGATGTGGGTCAGATCTATGGGGCAGGAGTTGCTGTGGGGCTGATGTGGGTCAGATCCTTGGGGCTGAAGATGCTGTGGGTCATATCTATTGGGCAGCAGCTGCTTTACATATTATGTGTGTCAGATCTATGGGGCAGGAGCTGCTGCGGGGCTGATTTGGGTCAGATCTATGGGGCAGGAGCTGCTGTGGGGCTGATGTGGGTTAGATCTATGGGGCAGGAGCTCTTGTGGGGCTGATGGGGGTCAGATCTATGGGGCAGGAGATGCTGTGGGTCAGATCTATGGGGCAGGAGCTGCTGTGGGGAACATGTGTGTCAGGTCTATGGGGCAGGAGCTGCTGTGGGGCAGATGTGGGTCAGATCTATGTGTCAGCAGCTGCTGTGGGTCTGATGTGGGTCAGATCTATGGGGCAGGAGCTGCTGTGGGTCAGATCTATGGGGCAGGAGCTGCTGTGGGGCTGATGAGGGTCAGATCCTTGGGGCTGAAGCTGCTGTGGGGCAGAAGTGGGTAAGATCTATGGGGTAGGAGATGGTGTGTGGCAGATGTGGGTCAGATCTATGGTGTAGGAGCTGCTGTGGGGCTGATGTGGGTCAGATCTATGGGGCAGGAGCTGCTGTGGTTAAGATCTATTTGGCAGGAGCAGCAGTGGGGCAGATTTGGGTCAGATCTATGGGGCAGGAGCTGCTGTGTGGCAAATGTGGGTCAGATCTATGGGGCAGGAGCTGCTGTGGGGCTGATGTGGGTAAGATCTATGGGACAGGATCTCCTGTGGGGCTGATGTGGGTCAAATCAATGGGGCAGAGCTGCTCTGGGGCACATGTGGGTCAGATCTATGGAGCAGGAGCTGCTGTGGGGCAGATTTGAATCAGATCTATAGGGCAGGAGCTGCTGTGGGTCAGATCTATGGGCAGGAGCTGCTGTGGGGCACATGTGAGTTAGATCTATGGGGCAGGAGCTGCTGTGGGTCAGATCTATGGGGCAGGAACAGATGTGGGCCTGATGTTGGTCAGATTTATTGAGCAGGAGCTGCTGTGTTGCAGATGTGGGTCAGATCTATGTTGCAGGAGCTGATGTGGGGCAGATGTAGGGCATATCTATGGGGCAGGAGCTGCTGTGAGGCTGATGGGTGTTAGATCTATGGGGAGGAGCTGCTGTGGTGCAGATGTGGGTCAGATCTATGGGGAGGAGCTGCTGTGGTGCAGATGTGGGTCAGAGCTATGGGGCAGGAGCTGCTGTGGGGCTGCTGTGGGTCAGATCTATGGGGCAGGAGCTGCTTTGGGGCTGATGTGGGTTAGATCTATGGGGCAGGATCTGTTGTGGGGCTGATGTGTGTCAGATCTATGGGGCAGGAGCTGTTGTGGGGCTGATGGGTGTTAGGTCTATGGGGAGGAGCTGCTGTGGTGCAGATGTGGGTCAGAGCTATGGGGCAGGAGCTGCTGTGGGGCAGAAGTGGGTAAGATCTATGGGGTAGGAGATTGTGTGTGGCAGATGTGGGTCAGATCTATGGTGTAGGAGCTGCTGTGGTGCTGATGTGGGTCAAATCTATAGGGCAGGAGCTGCTGTGGTTAAGATCTATTTGGCAGGATCTGCTGTGGGGCAGATTTGGGTCAGATCTATGGGGCAGGAGCTGCTGTGTGGCAAATGTGGGTCAGATCTATGGGGAGGAGCTGCTGTGGTGCAGATGTGGGTCAGAGCGATGGGGCAGGAGCTGCTGTGTGGCAGATGTGGGCCAGATCTATGGTGTAGGAGCTGCTGTGGGGCTGATGTGGGTCAGATCTATGGGTCAGATCTGCTGTGGTTAAGATCTATTTGGCAGGATCTGCTGTGGGGCAGATTTGGGTCAGATCTATGGGGCAGGAGCAGCAGTGGGGCAGATGTGGTCAGATCTATGGGTCAGGAGCTGCATTGGAGATGATGTACGTCAGATCTATGGGGCAGGAGCTGCTGTGGGGCTGCTGTGGGTCAGATCAATGCGGCTGAAGCTGCTGTGGGTCATATCTATTGGGCAGCAGCTGCTTTACATATGATGTGTGTCAGATCTATGGGGCAGGAGCTGCTGTGGGGCAGATGTGGGTCAGATCTATGGGGCAGGGGCTGCTGTGGGGCAGATGTGGGTCAGATCTATGGGGCAGGAGCTTCTGTGGGTCAGATGTGGGTCAGATCTATAGGTCAGGAGCTGCTGTGGCTGCTGTGGGTCAGTTCTATGGGGCAGGAGATGCTGTGGGGCTGATGTGGGTCAAATCAATGGGGCAGAGCTGCTCTGGGGCACATGTGGGTCAGATCTATGGAGCAGGAGCTGCTGTGGGGCAGATTTGAATCAGATCTATAGGGCAGGAGCTGCTGTGGGTCAGATCTATGGAGCAGGAGCTGCTGTGGGGCATATGTGAGTTAGATCTATGGGGCAGGAGATGGTGTGGGGCAGATTTGGGTCAGATGTATGGGGCAGGAGCTGATGTGGGGCTGATGTTGGTCAGATGTATGGGTCAGGAGCTGCTGTGTGGCTGATGTGGGTCAGATCAATAGGGCAGGAGCTGCAGTGGGGCTGATGTGGGTCAAATCAATGGGGCAGAGCTGCTCTGGGGCACATGTGGGTCAGATCTATGGAGCAGGAGCTGCTGTGGGGCAGATTTTTAATCAGTACTATAGGGCAGGAGCTGCTGTGGGTCAGATCTATGGAGCAGGAGCTGCTGTGGGGCACATGTGAGTTAGATCTATGGGGCAGGAGATGGTGTGGGGCAGATGTGGGTCAGATCTATGGGGCAGGATCTCCTGGCGGCTAATGTGGGTCAGATCTGTGGGGTAAAATCTGCTGTGGGGCAGATGTGGTTCAGATCTATAGGGCAGGAGCTGCTTTGGGTCAGATCTATGGAGCAGGAGCTGCTGTGGGGCACATGTGAGTTAGATCTATGGGGCAGGAGATGGTGTGGGGCAGATTTGGGTCAGATGTATGGGGCAGGAGCTGATGTGGGGCTGATGTTGGTCTGATCTATAGGGCAGGAGCTGCAGTGGGGCTGATGTGGGTCAGATCTATAGGGCAGGAGCTGCAGTGGGGCTGATGTGGGTCAAATCAATGGGGCAGAGCTACTCTGGGGCACATACGGGTCAGATCTATGGAGCAGGAGCTGCTGTGGGGCACATGTGAGTTAGATCTATGGGGCAGGAGATGGTGTGGGGCAGATGTGGGTCAGATCTATGGGGCAGGATCTCCTGGGGGCTGATGTGGGTCAGATCTGTGGGGTAAAATCTGCTGTGGGGCAGATGTGGTTCAGATCTATGGAGCAGGAGCTGCTGAGGGGCACATGTGAGTTAGATCTATGGGGCAGGAGATTGTGTGGGGCAGATTTGGGTCAGATGTATGGGGCAGGAGCTGATGTGGGGCTGGTGTTGGTCAGATCTATAGGGCAGGAGCTGCAGTGGGGCTGATGTGGGTCAAATCAATGGGGCAGAGCTGCTCTGGGGCACATGTTGGTCAGATCTATGGAGCAGGAGCTGCTGTGGGGCAGATTTGAATCAGATCTATAGGGCAGGAGCTGCTGTGGGTCAGATCTATGGAGTAGAAGCTGCTGTGGGGCACATGTGAGTTAGATCTATGGGGCAGGAGATGGTGTGGGGCAGATATGGGTCAGATGTATGAGGCAGGAGATGGTGTGGGGCAGATTTGGGTCAGATGTATGGGGCAGGAGCTGATGTGGGGCTGATGTTGGTCAGATCTATAGGGCAGGAGCTGCAGTGGGGCTGATGTGGGTCAGATCTATAAGGCAGGAGCTGCAGTGGGGCTGATGTGGGTCAAATCAATGGGGCAGAGCTGCTCTGGGGCACATGTGGGTCAGATCTATGCAGCAGGAGCTGCTGTGGGGCACATGTGAGTTAGATCTATGGGGCAGGAGCTGCTGTGGGGCTGATGTGGGTCAGATCTATAGGGCAGGAGCTGCTGTGCGACACATGTAGGTCAGATCTATGGGGCAGGAGCTGCTGTGGGGCTGATGTGGGTTAGATCTATGGGGCAGGAGTTGTTGTGGGGCTGATGGGGGTCAGATCTATGGGGCAGGAGCTACTGTGGGGCTGATGGGGGTCAGATCTATGGGGCAGGAGCTACTGTGGGTCTGATGTTGGTCTGATCTATGGGGCAGGAGCTGCTGTGCGACAGATGTGGGTCAGATCTATGGGGCAGGTCCTGCTGTGCGACATATGTGCGTCAGATCTATGGGGCAGGATCTGCTGTGGGGCTGATGTGGGTAAGATCTATGGGGCAGGAGATGCATTGGGGCAGATGTGGGTCAGATCTATTTGGCAGAGCTGCTCTTGGGAACATGTGGGTCAGATCTATGGGGCTGGAGCTGCTGTGGGGTTGATGTGGGTCAGATCTATAGGGCATGAGCTGCTGTGCGACAGATGTGGGTCAGATCTATGGGGCAGGAGCTGCTGTGGGGCTGATGTTGGTCAGATCCTTGGGGCTGAAGCTGCTGTGGGTCATATCTACTGGGCAACAGCTGCTTTACATATGATGTGTGTCAGATCTATGGGGCAGGAGCTGCTGTGGGGCTGATGTGGGTTAGATCTATGGGGCAGGAGCTGTTGTGGGGCTGATGGGGGTCAAATCAATGGGCCAGAGCTGCTCTTGGGAACATGTCGGTCAGATCTATGGGGCAGGAGCTGCTTTGGGGCTTATGTGGGTCAGATCTATAGGGCAGGAGCTGTTGTGCGACACATGTGGGTCAGATCTATGGGGCAGGAGCTGCTGTGGGGCTGATGTGGGTTAGATCTATGGGGCAGGAGCTGTTGTGGGGCTGATGGGGGTCAGATCTATGGGGCAGGAGCTACTGTGGGGCTGATGGGGGTCAGATCTATGGGGCAGAAGCTGCTGTGGGGCTGATGTTGGTCTGATCTATGGGGCAGGAGCTGCTGTGCGACAGATGTGGGTCAGATCTATGGGGCAGGTGCTGCTGTGCGACATATGTGGGTCAGGTCTATGGGGCAGGAGCTGCTGTGGGGCAGATGTGGGTCAGATCTATGGGTCAGCAGCTGCTGTTGGTCTGACGTGGGTCAGATCTATGGGGCAGGAGCTGCTGTGGGGCTGATGTGAGTCAGATCTATGGGGCAGGAGCTGCTGTGGGTCAGATCTATGGGGCAGGAACAGATGTGGGCCTGATGTTGGTCAGATTTATGGAGCAGGAGCTGCTGTGTTGCAGATGTGGGTCAGATCTATGGTGCAGGAGCTGCTGTGGGGCAGATGTAGGGCTTATCTATGGGGCAGGAGCTGCTGTGAGGCTGATGGGCGTTAGATCTATGGGGAGGAGCTGCTGTGGGGAACATGTGGGTCAGGTCTATGGGGCAGGAGCTGCTGTGTGGCAGATGTGGGTCAGATCTATGGTGTAGGAGCTGCTGTGGGGCTGATGTGGGTCAGATCTATGGGGCAGGAGCTGCTGTGGTTAAGATCTATTTGGCAGGATCTGCTGTGGGGCAGATTTGGGTAAGATCTATGGGGCAGGAGCTGCAGTGGAGATGATGTACGTCAGATCAATGGGGCAGGAGCTGCTGTGGGGCTGCTGTGGGTTAGATCTATTGGGCAGGAGCTGTTGTGTGTCATATCTACTGGGCAGCAGCTGCTTTACATATGATGTGTGTCAGATCTATGGGGCCGGAGCTGCAGTGGGGCTTATGGGGGTCAGATCTATGGGGCAGGAGCTACTGTGGGGCAAATGTGGGTCAAATCAATGGGGCAGAGCTGCTCTTGGGAACATGTGGGTCAGATCTATGGGGCAGGAGCTGCTGTGGGGCTGATGTGGGTCAGATCTATAGGGCAGGAGCTGCTGTGCGACACATGTAGGTCAGATCTATGGGGCAGGAGCTGCTGTGGGGCTGATGTGGGTTAGATCTATGGGGCAGGAGTTGTTGTGGGGCTGATGGGGGTCAGATCTATGGGGCAGGAGCTACTGTGGGGCTGATGGGGGTCAGATCTATGGGGCAGGAGCTACTGTGGGGCTGATGTTGGTCTGATCTATGGGGCAGGAGCTGCTGTGCGACAGATGTGGGTCAGATCTATGGGGCAGGTCCTGCTGTGCGACATATGTGCGTCAGATCTATGGGGCAGGATCTGCTGTGGGGCTGATGTGGGTAAGATCTATGGGGCAGGAGATGCATTGGGGCAGATGTGGGTCAGATCTATGGGGCAGAGCTGCTCTTGGGAACATGTGGGTCAGATCTATGGGGCTGGAGCTGCTGTGGGGTTGATGTGGGTCAGATCTATAGGGCAGGAGCTGCTGTGCGACAGATGTGGGTCAGATCTATGGGGCAAAAGCTGCTGTGGGGCTGATGTGGGTCAGATCCTTGGGGCTGAAGCTGCTGTGGGTCATATCTACTGGGCAGCAGCTGCTTTACATATGATGTGTGTCAGATCTATGGGGCAGGAGCTGCTGTGGGGCTGATGTGGGTTAGATCTATGGGGCAGGAGCTGTTGTGGGGCTGATGGGGGTCAAATCTATGGGGCAGGAACTACTGTGGGGCTGATGTTGGTCTGATCTATGGGGCAGGAGCTGCTGCGGGGCTGATTTGGGTCAGATCTATGGAGCAGGAGCTGCTGCGGGGCTGATTTGGGTCAGATCTATGGGGCAGGAGCTGCTGTGGGGCTGATATGGGTTAGATCTATGCTACAGGAGCTGTTGTGGGGCTGATGGGGGTCAGATCTATGGGGCAGGAGATGCTGTGGGTCAGATCTATGGGGCAGGAGCTGCTGTGGGGAACATGTGTGTCAGGTCTATGGGGCAGGAGCTGCTGTGGGGCAGATGTGGGTCAGATCTATGGGTCAGCAGCTGCTGTGGGTCTGCTGTGGGTCAGATCTATGGGTCAGCAGCTGCTGTGGGTCTGATGTGGGTCAGATCTACGGGGCAGGAGCTGCTGTGGGTCAGATCTATGGGGCAGGAACAGATGTGGGCCTGATGTTTGTCAGATTTATGGAGCAGGAGCTGCTGTGTTGCAGATATGGGTCAGATCTATGGGGAGGAGCTGCTGTGGTGCAGATGTGGGTCAGAGCTATGGGGCAGGAGCTGCTGTGTGGCAGATGTGGGTCAGATCTATGGTGTAGGAGCTACTGTGGGGCTGATGTGGGTCGAATCAATGGGGCAGAGCTGCTCTTGGGAACATGTGGGTCAGATCTATGAGGCAGGAGCTGCTGTGGGGCTGATGTGGGTCAGATCTATGGGGCAGGAGCTGCTGTGCGACAGATGTGGGTCAGATCTATGGGGCAGGAGCTGCTGTGGGGCTGATGTGGGTCTGATTCTTGGGTCTGAAGCTGCTGTGGGTCATATCTACTGGGCAGCAGCTGCTTTACATATGATGTGTGTCAGATCTATGGGGCAGGAGCTGCTGTTGGGCTGATGTGGGTTAGATCTATGGGGCAGGAGCTGTTGTGGGGCTGATGGGGGTCAGATCTATGGGGCAGGAGCTACTGTGGGGCTGATGGGTGTCAGAACTATGGGGCAGGAGCTACTGTGGGGCTGATGTTTGTCTGATCTATGGGGCAGGAGCTGCTGTGCGACAGATGTGGGTCAGATCTATGGGGCAGGTGCTGCTGTGCGACATATGTGGGTCAGATCTATGGGGCAGGATCTGCTGTGGGGCTGATGTGGGAAAGATCTATGGGGCAGGAGATGCTTTGGGGCAGATGTGGGTCAGATCTATGGGGCAGGAGTTGCTGTGGGGCTGATGTGGGTCAGATCCTTGGGGCTGAAGCTGCTGTGGGTCATATCTATTGGGCAGCAGCTGCTTTACATATTATGTGTGTCAGATCTATGGGGCAGGAGCTGCTGCGGGGCTGATTTGGGTCAGATCTATGGGGCAGGAGCTGCTGTGGGGCTGATGTGGGTTAGATCTATGGGGCAGGAGCTCTTGTGGGGCTGATGGGGGTCAGATCTATGGGGCAGGAGATGCTGTGGGTCAGATCTATGGGGCAGGAGCTGCTGTGGGGAACATGTGTGTCAGGTCTATGGGGCAGGAGCTGCTGTGGGGCAGATGTGGGTCAGATCTATGTGTCAGCAGCTGCTGTGGGTCTGATGTGGGTCAGATCTATGGGGCAGGAGCTGCTGTGGGTCAGATCTATGGGGCAGGAGCTGCTGTGGGGCTGATGAGGGTCAGATCCTTGGGGCTGAAGCTGCTGTGGGGCAGAAGTGGGTAAGATCTATGGGGTAGGAGATGGTGTGTGGCAGATGTGGGTCAGATCTATGGTGTAGGAGCTGCTGTAGGGCTGATGTGGGTCAGATCTATGGGGCAGGAGCTGCTGTGGTTAAGATCTATTTGGCAGGAGCAGCAGTGGGGCAGATTTGGGTCAGATCTATGGGGCAGGAGCTGCTGTGTGGCAAATGTGGGTCAGATCTATGGGGCAGGAGCTGCTGTGGGGCTGATGTGGGTAAGATCTATGGGACAGGATCTCCTGTGGGGCTGATGTGGGTCAAATCAATGGGGCAGAGCTGCTCTGGGGCACATGTGGGTCAGATCTATGGAGCAGGAGCTGCTGTGGGGCAGATTTGAATCAGATCTATAGGGCAGGAGCTGCTGTGGGTCAGATCTATGGAGCAGGAGCTGCTGTGGGGCAGATTTGAATCAGATCTATAGGGCAGGAGCTGCTGTGGGTCAGATCTATGGGCAGGAGCTGCTGTGGGGCACATGTGAGTTAGATCTATGGGGCAGGAGCTGCTGTGGGTCAGATCTATGGGGCAGGAACAGATGTGGGCCTGATGTTGGTCAGATTTATTGAGCAGGAGCTGCTGTGTTGCAGATGTGGGTCAGATCTATGTTGCAGGAGCTGATGTGGGGCAGATGTAGGGCATATCTATGGGGCAGGAGCTGCTGTGAGGCTGATGGGTGTTAGATCTATGGGGAGGAGCTGCTGTGGTGCAGATGTGGGTCAGATCTATGGGGAGGAGCTGCTGTGGTGCAGATGTGGGTCAGAGCTATGGGGCAGGAGCTGCTGTGGGGCTGCTGTGGGTCAGATCTATGGGGCAGGAGCTGCTGTGGAGATGATGTAGGTGAGATCTATGGGGCAGGAGCTGCTGTGGGGCTGCTGTGTGTTAGATCTATGGGGCAGGAGCTGTTGTGGGTCATATCTATTGGGCAGCAGCTGCTTTACATATGATGTGTGTCAGATCTATGGGGCCGGAGCTGCAGTGGGGCTGATGGGGGTCAGATCTATGGGGCAGGAGCTACTGTGGGGCTGATGTGGGTCAAATCAATGGGGCAGAGCTGCTCTTGGGAACATGTGGGTCAGATCTATGGGGCAGGAGCTGCTGTGGGGCTGATGTGGGTCAGATCTATAGGTCCGGAGCTGCTGTGCGACAGATGTGGGTCAGATCTATGGGGCAGGAGCTGCTGTAGGGCTGATGTGGGTCAGATCCTTGGGGTTGAAGCTTCTGTGGGTCATATCTATTGGGCAGCAGCTGCTTTACATATGATGTGTGTCAGATCTATGGGGCAGGAGCTGCTTTGGGGCTGATGGGTGTCAGATCTATGGGGCAGGAGCTACTGTGGGGCTGATGTTGGTCTGATCTATGGGGCAGGAGCTGCTGTGCGACAGATGTGTGTCAGATCTATGGGGCAGGTGCTGCTGTGCGACAGATGTGGGTCAGATCTATGGGGCAGGATCTGCTGTGGGGCTGATGTGGGAAAGATCTATGGGGCAGGAGATGGTCTGGGGCAGATGTGGGTCAGATCTATGGGGCAGGAGCTGTTGTGGGGCTGATGGGGTCAGATCTATGGGGCAGGAGCTACTGTGGGGCTGATGTTGGTCTGATCTATGGGGCAGAAGCTGCTGCGGGGCTGATTTGGGTCAGATCTATGGGGCAGGAGCTGCTTTGGGGCTGATGTGGGTTAGATCTATGGGGCAGGATCTGTTGTGGGGCTGATGTGTGTCAGATCTATGGGGCAGGAGCTGTTGTGGGGCTGATGGGTGTTAGGTCTATGGGGAGGAGCTGCTGTGGTGCAGATGTGGGTCAGAGCTATGGGGCAGGAGCTGCTGTGGGGCAGAAGTGGGTAAGATCTATGGGGTAGGAGATTGTGTGTGGCAGATGTGGGTCAGATCTATGGTGTAGGAGCTGCTGTGGTGCTGATGTGGGTCAAATCTATAGGGCAGGAGCTGCTGTGGTTAAGATCTATTTGGCAGGATCTGCTGTGGGGCAGATTTGGGTCAGATCTATGGGGCAGGAGCTGCTGTGTGGCAAATGTGGGTCAGATCTATGGGGAGGAGCTGCTGTGGTGCAGATGTGGGTCAGAGCGATGGGGCAGGAGCTGCTGTGTGGCAGATGTGGGCCAGATCTATGGTGTAGGAGCTGCTGTGGGGCTGATGTGGGTCAGATCTATGGGTCAGATCTGCTGTGGTTAAGATCTATTTGGCAGGATCTGCTGTGGGGCAGATTTGGGTCAGATCTATGGGGCAGGAGCAGCAGTGGGGCAGATGTGGTCAGATCTATGGGTCAGGAGCTGCATTGGAGATGATGTACGTCAGATCTATGGGGCAGGAGCTGCTGTGGGGCTGCTGTGGGTCAGATCAATGCGGCTGAAGCTGCTGTGGGTCATATCTATTGGGCAGCAGCTGCTTTACATATGATGTGTGTCAGATCTATGGGGCAGGAGCTGCTGTGGGGCAGATGTGGGTCAGATCTATGGGGCAGGGGCTGCTGTGGGGCAGATGTGGGTCAGATCTATGGGGCAGGAGCTTCTGTGGGTCAGATGTGGGTCAGATCTATAGGTCAGGAGCTGCTGTGGCTGCTGTGGGTCAGTTCTATGGGGCAGGAGATGCTGTGGGGCTGATGTGGGTCAAATCAATGGGGCAGAGCTGCTCTGGGGCACATGTGGGTCAGATCTATGGAGCAGGAGCTGCTGTGGGGCAGATTTGAATCAGATCTATAGGGCAGGAGCTGCTGTGGGTCAGATCTATGGAGCAGGAGCTGCTGTGGGGCACATGTGAGTTAGATCTATGGGGCAGGAGATGGTGTGGGGCAGATTTGGGTCAGATGTATGGGGCAGGAGCTGATGTGGGGCTGATGTTGGTCAGATGTATGGGTCAGGAGCTGCTGTGTGGCTGATGTGGGTCAGATCAATAGGGCAGGAGCTGCAGTGGGGCTGATGTGGGTCAAATCAATGGGGCAGAGCTGCTCTGGGGCACATGTGGGTCAGATCTATGGAGCAGGAGCTGCTGTGGGGCAGATTTTTAATCAGTACTATAGGGCAGGAGCTGCTGTGGGTCAGATCTATGGAGCAGGAGCTGCTGTGGGGCACATGTGAGTTAGATCTATGGGGCAGGAGATGGTGTGGGGCAGATGTGGGTCAGATCTATGGGGCAGGATCTCCTGGCGGCTAATGTGGGTCAGATCTGTGGGGTAAAATCTGCTGTGGGGCAGATGTGGTTCAGATCTATAGGGCAGGAGCTGCTTTGGGTCAGATCTATGGAGCAGGAGCTGCTGTGGGGCACATGTGAGTTAGATCTATGGGGCAGGAGATGGTGTGGGGCAGATTTGGGTCAGATTTATGGGGCAGGAGCTGATTTGGGGCTGATGTTGGTCTGATCTATAGGGCAGGAGCTGCAGTGGGGCTGATGTGGGTCAGATCTATAGGGCAGGAGCTGCAGTGGGGCTGATGTGGGTCAAATCAATGGGGCAGAGCTACTCTGGGGCACATACGGGTCAGATCTATGGAGCAGGAGCTGCTGTGGGGCACATGTGAGTTAGATCTATGGGGCAGGAGATGGTGTGGGGCAGATGTGGGTCAGATCTATGGGGCAGGATCTCCTGGGGGCTGATGTGGGTCAGATCTGTGGGGTAAAATCTGCTGTGGGGCAGATGTGGTTCAGATCTATGGAGCAGGAGCTGCTGAGGGGCACATGTGAGTTAGATCTATGGGGCAGGAGATTGTGTGGGGCAGATTTGGGTCAGATGTATGGGGCAGGAGCTGATGTGGGGCTGGTGTTGGTCAGATCTATAGGGCAGGAGCTGCAGTGGGGCTGATGTGGGTCAAATCAATGGGGCAGAGCTGCTCTGGGGCACATGTTGGTCAGATCTATGGAGCAGGAGCTGCTGTGGGGCAGATTTGAATCAGATCTATAGGGCAGGAGCTGCTGTGGGTCAGATCTATGGAGTAGAAGCTGCTGTGGGGCACATGTGAGTTAGATCTATGGGGCAGGAGATGGTGTGGGGCAGATATGGGTCAGATGTATGAGGCAGGAGATGGTGTGGGGCAGATTTGGGTCAGATGTATGGGGCAGGAGCTGATGTGGGGCTGATGTTGGTCAGATCTATAGGGCAGGAGCTGCAGTGGGGCTGATGTGGGTCAGATCTATAGGGCAGGAGCTGCAGTGGGGCTGATGTGGGTCAAATCAACGGGGCAGAGCTGCTCTGGGGCACATGTGGGTCAGATCTATGCAGCAGGAGCTGCTGTGGGGCACATGTGAGTTAGATCTATCGGGCAGGAGATGGTGTGGGGCAGATGTGGGTCAGATCTTTGGGGCAGGATCTCCTGGGGGCTGATGTGGGTCAGATCTGTGGGGTAAAATCTGCTGTGGGGCAGATGTGGTTCAGATCTATGGGGCATGAGCTTCTGTGGGGCTGATGTGGGTGAGATCTATGGGTCAGGAGCTGCTGTGGGGCTGATGTGGGTCAGTTCTATGGGGCAGGAGATGCTGTGGGGCTGATGTGGGTCAAATCAATGGGGCAGATCTGCTCTGGGGCACATGTGGGTCAGATCTATGGAGCAGGAGCTGCTGTGGGGCACATGTGAGTTAGATCTATGGGGCAGGAAATGGTGTGGGGCAGATGTGGGTCAGATCTATGGGGCAGGATCTCCTGGGGGCTGATGTGGGTCAGATCTATGGGTCAGGAGCTGCTGTGGGGCAGATGTGGGTCAGTTCTATGGGGCAGGAGCTGCTGTGGGTCAGATGTGGGTCAGATCTATAGGTCAGGAGCTGCTGTGGCTGCTGTGGGTCAGTTCTATGGGGCAGGAGATGCTGTGGAGCTGATGTGGGTCAAAACAGTGGGGCAGAGGTGCTCTGGGGCACATTTGGGTCAGATCTATAGGGCAGGAGCTGCTGTGGGTCAGATTTATGGAGCAGGAGCTGCTGTGGGGCACATGTGAGTTAGATCTATGGGGCAGGAGATGTTGTGGGGCAGATTTGGGTCAGATGTATGGGGCAGGAGCTGATGTGGGGCTGATGTTGGTCAGATCTATAGGGCAGGAGCTGCAGTGGGGCTGATGTGGGTCAAATTAATGGGGCAGAGCTGCTCTGGGGCACATGTGGGTCAGATCTATGGAGCAGGAGCTGCTGTGGGGCACATGTGAGTTAGATCTATCGGGCAGGAGATGGTGTGGGGCAGATGTGGGTCAGATCTATGGGGCAGGATCTCCTGGGGGCTGATGTGGGTCAGATCTGTGGGGTAAAATCTGCTGTGGGGCAGATGTGGTTCAGATCTATGGGGCATGAGCTTCTGCGGGGCTGATATGGGTGAAATCTATGGGTCAGGAGCTGCTGTGGTGCTGCTGTGGGTCAGTTCTATGGGGCAGGAGATGCTGTGGGGCTGATGTGGGTCAAATCAATGGGGCAGAGCTGCTCTGGGGCACATGTGGGTCAGATCTATGGAGCAGAAGCTGCTGTGGGGCACATGTGAGTTAGATCTATGGGGCAGGAAATGGTGTGGGGCAGATGTGGGTCAGATCTATGGGGCAGGATCTCCTGGGGGCTGATGTGGGTCAGATCTATGGGTCAGGAGCTGCTGTGGGGCTGATGTGGGTCATTTCTATGGGGCAGGAGCTGCTGTGGGGCAGATGTGTGTCAGATCTATGGGGCAGGGGCTGCTGTGGGGCAGATGTGGGTCAGATCTATGGGGCAGGAGCTGCTGTGGGTCAGATGTGGGTCAGATCTATAGGTCAGGTGCTGCTGTGGCTGCTGTGGGTCAGTTCTATGGGGCAGGAGATGCTGTGGAGCTGATGTGGGTCAAATCAGTGGGGCAGAGCTGCTCTGGGGCACATTTGGGTCAGATCTATAGGGCAGGAGCTGCTGTGGGTCAGATTTATGGAGCAGGAGCTGCTGTGGGGCACATGTGAGTTAGATCTATGGGGCAGGAGATGGTGTGGGGCAGATTTGGGTCAGATGTATGGGGCAGGAGCTGATGTGGGGCTGATGTTGGTCAGATCTATAGGGCAGGAGCTGCAGTGGGGCTGATGTGGGTCAAATTAATGGGGCAGAGCTGCTCTGGGGCACATGTGGGTCAGATCTATGGAGCAGGAGCTGCTGTGGGGCACATGTGAGTTAGATCTATGGAGCAGGAGCTGCTGTGGGGCAGATTTGAATCAGATCTATAGGGCAGGAGCTGCTGTGGGTCAGATCTATGGAACAGGAGCTGCTGTGGGGCAGATTTGAATCAGATCTATAGGGCAGGAGCTGCTGTGGGTCAGATCTATGGGCAGGAGCTGCTGTGGGGCACATGTGAGTTAGGTCTATGGGGCAGGAGATGGTGTGGGGCAGATTTGGGTAAGATGTATGGGGCAGGAGCTGATGTGGGGCTGATGTTGGTCAGATCTATATGGCAGGAGCTGCAGTGGGGCTGATGTGGGTCAGATCTATGGAGCAGGAGCTGCTGTGGGGCACATATGAGTTAGATCTATGGGGCAGGAGATGGTGTGGGGCAGATGTGGGTCAGATCAATGGGGCAGGATCTCCTGGGGGCTGATGTGGGTCAGATCTATGGGTCAGGAGCTGCTGTGGGGCAGATGTGGGTAAGTTCTATGGGGCAGGAGCTGCTGTGGGGCAGATGTGGGTCAGATCTATGGTGCAGGGGCTGCTGTGGGGCAGATGTGGGTCAGATCTATGGGGCAGGAGCTGCTGTGGGTCAGATGTGGGTCAGATCTATAGGTCAGGAGCTGCTGTGGCTGCTGTGGGTCAGTTCTATCGGGCAGGAGATGCTGTGGAGCTGATGTGGGTCAAATCAATGGGGCAGAGCTGCTCTGGGGCACATGTGGGTCAGATCTATGGAGCAGGAGCTGCTGTGGGGCATATTTGAATCAGATCTATAGGGCAGGAGCTGCTGTGGGTCAGATCTATGGAGCAGGAGCTGCTGTGGGGCACATGTGAGTTAGATCTATGGGGCAGGAGATGGTCTGGGGCAGATTTGGGTCAGATGTATGGGGCAGGAGCTGATGTGGGGCTGATGTTGGTCAGATCTGTGGGGTAAAATCTGCTGTGGGGCAGATGTGGTTCAGATCTATGGGGCATGAGCTTCTGCGGGGCTGATATGGGTGAAATCTATGGGTCAGGAGCTGCTGTGGTGCTGCTGTGGGTCAGTTCTATGGGGCAGGAGATGCTGTGGGGCTGATGTGGGTCAAATCAATGGGGCAGAGCTGCTCTGGGGCACATGTGGGTCAGATCTATGGAGCAGAAGCTGCTGTGGGGCACATGTGAGTTAGATCTATGGGGCAGGAAATGGTGTGGGGCAGATGTGGGTCAGATCTATGGGGTAGGATCTCCTGGGGGATGATGTGGGTCAGATCTATGGGTCAGGAGCTGCTGTGGGGCTGATGTGGGTCATTTCTATGGGGCAGGAGCTGCTGTGGGGCAGATGTGTGTCAGATCTATGGGGCAGGGGCTGCTGTTGGGCAGATGTGGGTCAGATCTATGGGGCAGGAGCTGCTGTGGGTCAGATGTGGGTCAGATCTATAGGTCAGGTGCTGCTGTGGCTGCTGTGGGTCAGTTCTATGGGGCAGGAGCTGCTGTGGGGCACATGTGAGTTAGATCTATGGGGCAGGAGATGGTCTGGGGCAGATTTGGGTCAGATGTATGGGGCAGGAGCTGATGTGGGGCTGATGTTGGTCAGATCTATAAGGCAGGAGCTGCAGTGGGGCTGATGTGGGTCAAATCAATGGGGCAGAGCTGCTCTGGGGCACATGTTGGTCAGATCTATGGAGCAGGAGCTGCTGTGGGGCAGATTTGAATCAGATCTATAGGGCAGGAGCTGCTGTGGGTCAGATCTATGGAGCAGGAGCTGCTGTGGGGCACATGTGAGTTAGATCTATGGAGCAGGAGCTGCTGTGGGGCAGATTTGAATCAGATCTATAGGGCAGGAGCTGCTGTGGGTCAGATCTATGGAACAGGAGCTGCTGTGGGGCTGATGTGGGTCATATCTATGGGGCAGGAGCTGCTGTGGTTTAGATCTATTTGGCAGGATCTGCTGTGGGGCAGATTTGGGTCAGATCTATGGGGCAGGAGCAGCAGTGGGGCAGATGTGGTCAGATCTATGGGTCAGGAGCTGCATTGGAGATGATGTACGTCAGATCTATGGGGCAGGAGCTGCTGTGGGGCTGCTGTGGGTCAGATCAATGCGGCTGAAGCTGCTGTGGGTCATATCTATTGGGCAGCAGCTGCTTTACATATGATGTGTGTCAGATCTATGGGGCAGGAGCTGCTGTGGGGCAGATGTGGGTAAGATCTATGGGGCAGGGGCTGCTGTGGGGCAGATGTGGGTCAGATCTATGGGGCAGGAGCTTCTGTGGGTCAGATGTGGGTCAGATCTATAGGTCAGGAGCTGCTGTGGCTGCTGTGTGTCAGTTCAATGGGGCAGGAGATGCTGTGGGGCTGATGTGGGTCAAATCAATGGGGCAGAGCTGCTCTGGGGCACATGTGGGTCAGATCTATGGAGCAGGAGCTGCTGTGGGGCAGATTTGAATCAGATCTATAGGGCAGGAGCTGCTGTGGGTCAGATCTATGGAGCAGGAGCTGCTGTGGGGCACATGTGAGTTAGATCTATGGGGCAGGAGATGGTGTGGGGCAGATTTGGGTCAGATGTATGGGGCAGGAGCTGATGTGGGGCTGATGTTGGTCAGATGTATGGGTCAGGAGCTGCTGTGTGGCTGATGTGGGTCAGATCAATAGGGCAGGAGCTGCAGTGGGGCTGATGTGGGTCAAATCAATGGGGCAGAGCTGTTCTGGGGCACATGTGGGTCAGATCTATGGAGCAGGAGCTGCTGTGGGGCAGATTTTTAATCAGTACTATAGGGCAGGAGCTGCTGTGGGTCAGATCTATGGAGCAGGAGCTGCTGTGGGGCACATGTGAGTTAGATCTATGGGGCAGGAGATGGTGTGGGGCAGATGTGGGTCAGATCTATGGGGCAGGATCTCCTGGCGGCTAATGTGGGTCAGATCTGTGGGGTAAAATCTGCTGTGGGGCAGATGTGGTTCACATCTATAGGGCAGGAGCTGCTTTGGGTCAGATCTATGGAGCAGGAGCTGCTGTGGGGCACATGTGAGTTAGATCTATGGGGCAGGAGATGGTGTGGGGCAGATTTGGGTCAGATGTATGGGGCAGGAGCTGATGTGGGGCTGATGTTGGTCTGATCTATGGGGCAGGGGCTGCTGTGGGGCAGATGTGGGTCAGATCTATGGGGCAGGAGCTGCTGTGGGTCAGATGTGGGTCAGATCTATAGGTCAGGAGCTGCTGTGGCTGCTGTGGGTCAGTTCTATGGGGCAGGAGATGCTGTGGAGCTGATGTGGGTCAAATCAGTGGGGCAGAGCTGCTCTGGGGCACATTTGGGTCAGATCTATAGGGCAGGAGCTGCTGTGGGTCAGATTTATGGAGCAGGAGCTGCTGTGGGGCACATGTGAGTTAGATCTATGGGGCAGGAGATGGTGTGGGGCAGATTTGGGTCAGATGTATGGGGCAGGAGCTGATGTGGGGCTGATGTTGGTCAGATCTATAGGGCAGGAGCTGCAGTGGGGCTGATGTGGGTCAAATTAATGGGGCAGAGCTGCTCTGGGGCACATGTGGGTCAGATCTATGGAGCAGGAGCTGCTGTGGGGCACATGTGAGTTAGATCTATGGGGCAGGAGCTGCTGTGGGTCAGATCTATGGAGCAGGAGCTGCTGTGGGGCACATGTGAGTTAGATCTATGGAGCAGGAGCTGCTGTGGGGCAGATTTGAATCAGATCTATAGGGCAGGAGCTGCTGTGGGTCAGATCTATGGAACAGGAGCTGCTGTGGGGCAGATTTGAATCAGATCTATAGGGCAGGAGCTGCTGTGGGTCAGATCTATGGGCAGGAGCTGCTGTGGGGCACATGTGAGTTAGGTCTATGGGGAAGGAGATGGTGTGGGGCAGATTTGGGTAAGATGTATGGGGCAGGAGCCTATGTGGGGCTGATGTTGGTCAGATCTATAGGGCAGGAGCTGCAGTGGGGCTGATGTGGGTCAGATCTATGGAGCAGGAGCTGCTGTGGGGCACATGTGAGTTAGATCTATGGGGCAGGAGATGGTGTGGGGCAGATGTGGGTCAGATCAATGGGGCAGGATCTCCTGGGGGCTGATGTGGGTCAGATCTATGGGTCAGGAGCTGCTGTGGGGCAGATGTGGGTAAGTTCTATGGGGCAGGAGCTGCTGTGGGGCAGATGTGGGTCAGATCTATGGTGCAGGGGCTGCTGTGGGGCAGATGTGGGTCAGATCTATGGGGCAGGAGCTGCTGTGGGTCAGATGTGGGTCAGATCTATAGGTCAGGAGCTGCTGTGGCTGTTGTGGGTCAGTTCTATGGGGCAGGAGATTCTGTGGAGCTGATGTGGGTCAAATCAATGGGGCAGAGCTGCTCTGGGGCACATGTGGGTCAGATCTACGGAGCAGGAGCTGCTGTGGGGCATATTTGAATCAGATCTATAGGGCAGGAGCTGCTGTGGGTCAGATTTATGGAGCAGGAGCTGCTGTGGGGCACATGTGAGTTAGATCTATGGGGCAGGAGATGGTGTGGGGCAGATTTGGGTCAGTTGTATGGGGCAGGAGCTGATGTGGGGCTGATGTGGGTCAGATCTATATGGCAGGAGCTGCAGTGAGGCTGATGTGGGTCAAATCAATGGGGCAGAGCTGCTCTGGGGCACATGTGGGTCAGATCTATGGAGCAGGAGCTGCTGTGGGGCACATGTGAGTTAGATCTATGGAGCAGGAGCTGCTGTGGGGCAGATTTGAATCTGATCTATAGGGCAGGAGCTGCTGTGGGTCAGATCTATGGAACAGGAGCTGCTGTGGGGCAGATTTGAATCAGATCTATAGGGCAGGAGCTGCTGTGGGTCAGATCTATGGGCAGGAGCTGCTGTGGGGCACATGTGAGTTAGGTCTATGGGGCAGGAGATGGTGTGGGGCAGATTTGGGTAAGATGTATGGGGCAGGAGCTGATGTGGGGCTGATGTTGGTCAGATCTATAGGGCAGGAGCTGCAGTGGGGCTGATGTGGGTCAGATCTATGGAGCAGGAGCTGCTGTGGGGCACATGTGAGTTAGATCTATGGGGCAGGAGATGGTGTGGGGCAGATGTGGGTCAGATCAATGGGGCAGGATCTCCTGGGGGCTGATGTGGGTCAGATCTATGGGTCAGGAGCTGCTGTGGGGCAGATGTGGGTAAGTTCTATGGGGCAGGAGCTGCTGTGGGGCAGATGTGGGTCAGATCTATGGTGCAGAGGCTGCTGTGGGGCAGATGTGGGTCAGATCTATGGGGCAGGAGCTGCTGTGGGTCAGATGTGGGTCAGATCTATAGGTCAGGAGCTGCTGTGTCTGCTGTGGGTCAGTTCTATGGGGCAGGAGATTCTGTGGAGCTGATGTGGGTCAAATCAATGGGGCAGAGCTGCTCTGGGGCACATGTGGGTCAGATCTATGGAGCAGGAGCTGCTGTGGGGCATATTTGAATCAGATCTATAGGGCAGGAGCTGCTGTGGGTCAGATCTATGGAGCAGGAGCAGATGTGGGGCACATGTGAGTTAGATCTATGGGGCAGGAGATGGTGTGGGGCAGATTTGGGTCAGATGTATGGGGCAGGAGCTGATGTGGGGCTGATGTGGGTCAGATCTATAAGGCAGGAGCTGCAGTGGGGCTGATGTGGGTCAAATCAATGGGGCAGAGCTGCTCTGGGGCACATGTTGGTCAGATCTATGGAGCAGGAGCTGCTGTGGGGCAGATTTGAATCAGATCTATAGGGCAGGAGCTGCTGTGGGTCAGATCTATGGAGCAGGAGCTGCTGTGGGGCTCATGTGAGTTAGATCTATGGGGCAGGAGATGGTGTGGGGCAGATTTGGGTCAGATGTATGGGGCAGGAGCTGATGTGGGGCTGATATTGGTCAGATCTATAGGGCAGGAGCTGCAGTGGGGCTGATGTGGGTCAGATCTATAGGGCAGGAGCTGCAGTGAGGCTGATGTGGGTCAAATCAATGGGGCAGAGCTGCTCTGGGGCACATGTGGGTCAGATCTATGCAGCAGGAGCTGCTGTGGGGCACATGTGAGTTAGATCTATCGGGCAGGAGATGGTGTGGGGCAGATGTGGGTCAGATCTATGGGGCAGGATCTCCTGGGGGCTGATGTGGGTCAGATCTGTGGGGTAAAATCTGCTGTGGGGCAGATGTGGTTCAGATCTATGGGGCATGAGCTTCTGCGGGGCTGATATGGGTGAAATCTATGGGTCAGGAGCTGCTGTGGGGCTGCTGTGGGTCAGTTCTATGGGGCAGGAGATGCTGTGGGGCTGATGTGGGTCAAATCAATGGGGCAGAGCTGCTCTGGGGCACATGTGGGTCAGATCTATGGAGCAGAAGCTGCTGTGGGGCACATGTGAGTTAGATCTATGGGGCAGGAAATGGTGTGGGGCAGATGTGGGTCAGATCTATGGGGCAGGATCTCCTGGGGGCTGATGTGTGTCAGATCTATGGGTCAGGAGCTGCTGTGGGGCTGATGTGGGTCATTTCTATGAAGCAGGAGCTGCTGTGGGGCAGATGTGTGTCAGATCTATGGGGCAGGGGCTGCTGTGGGGCAGATGTGGGTCAGATCTATGGGGCAGGAACTGCTGTGGGTCAGATGTGGGTCAGATCTATAGGTCAGGTGCTGCTGTGGCTGCTGTGGGTCAGTTCTATGGGGCAGGAGATGCTGTGGAGCTGATGTGGGTCAAATCAGTGGGGCAGAGCTGCTCTGGGGCACATTTGGGTCAGATCTATAGGGCAGGAGCTGCTGTGGGTCAGATTTATGGAGCAGGAGCTGCTGTGGGGCACATGTGAGTTAGATCTATGGGGCAGGAGATGGTGTGGGGCAGATTTGGGTCAGATGTATGGGGCAGGAGCTGATGTGGGGCTGATGTGGGTCAGATCTATAAGGCAGGAGCTGCAGTGGGGCTGATGTGGGTCAAATCAATGGGGCAGAGCTGCTCTGGGGCACATGTCGGTCAGATCTATGGAGCAGGAGCTGCTGTGGGGCAGATTTGAATCAGATCTATAGGGCAGGAGCTGCTGTGGGTCAGATCTATGGAGCAGGAGCTGCTGTGGAGCAGATTTGAATCAGATCTATAGGGCAGGAGCTGCTGTGGGTCAGATCTATGGAGCAGGAGCTGCTGTGGGGCACATGTGAGTTAGATCTATGGAGCAGGAGCTGCTGTGGGGCAGATTTGAATCAGATCTATTGGGCAGGAGCTGCTGTGGGTCAGATCTATGGAACAGGAGCTGCTGTGGGGCAGATTTGAATCAGATCTATAGGGCAGGAGCTGCTGTGGGTCAGATTTATGGAGCAGGAGCTGCTGTGGGGCACATGTGAGTTAGGTCTATGGGGCAGGAGATGGTGTGGGGCAGATTTGGGTCAGATGTCTGGGGCAGGAGCTGATGTGGGGCTGATGTTGGTCAGATCTATAGGGCAGGAGCTGCAGTGTGGCTGATGTGGGTCAGATCTATGGAGCAGGAGCTGCTGTGGGGCACATGTGAGTTAGATCTATGGGGCAGGAGATAGTGTGGGGCAGATGTGGGTCAGATCAATGGGGCAGGATCTCCTGGGGGCTGATGTGGGTCAGATCTATGGGTCAGGAGCTGCTGTGGGGCAGATGTGGGTCAGTTCTATGGGGCAGGAGCTGCTGTGGGGCAGATGTGGGTCAGATCTATGGGGCAGGGGCTTCTGTGGGGCAGATGTGTGTCAGATCTATGGGGCAGGAGCTACTGTGGGGCTGATGTTGGTCTGATCTATGGGGCAGGAGCTGCTGCGGGGCTGATTTGGGTCAGATCTTTGGGGCAGGAGCTGCTGTGGGGCTGATGTGGGTTAGATCTCTGGGGCAGGAGCTGTTGTGGAGCTGATGGGGGTCAGATCTATGGGGCAGGAGATGCTGTGGGTCAGATCTATGGGGCAGGAGCTGCTGTGGGGAACATGTGGGTCAGGTCTATAAGGCAGGAGCTGCTGTGAGGAAGATGAGGGTCAGATCTATGGGTCAGCAGCTGCTGTGGGTCTGATGTGGGTCAGATCTATGGGGCAGGAGCTGCTGTGGGGCTGATGTGGGTCAGATCTATGGGGCAGGAGCTGCTGTGGGTCATATCTATGGGGCAGGAACAGATGTGGGCCTGATGTTGGTCAGATTTATGGAGCAGGAGCTGCTGTGTTGCAGATGTGGGTCAGATCTATGGTGTAGGAGCTGCTGTGGGGCAGATGTAGGGCATATCTATGGGGCAGGAGCTGCTGTGGTGCAGATGTGGGTCAGAGCTATGGGGCAGGAGCTGCTGTGCGACATATCTGGGTCAGATCTATGGGGCAGGATCTGCTGTGGGGCTGATGTGGGAAAGATCTATGGGGCAGGATATGCTTTTGGGCAGATGTGGGTCAGATCTATGGGGCAGGAGTTTCTGTGGGGCAGATGTAGGGCTTATCTATGGGGCAGGAGCTGCTGTGAGGCTGATGGGTGTTAGATCTATGGGGAGGAGCTGCTGTGGTGCAGATGTGGGTCAGAGCTATGGGGCAGGAGCTGCTGTGTGGCAGATGTGGGTCAGATCTATGGTGTAGGAGCTGCTGTGGGGCTGATGTGGGTCAGATCTATGGGGCAGGAGCTGCTGTGGGGCTGATGTGGGAAAGATCTATGGGGCAGGAGATGCTTTGGGGCAGATGTGGGTCAGATCTATGGGGCAGGAGTTGCTGTGGGGCTGATGTGTGTCAGATCCTTGGGGCTGAAGCTGCTGTGGGTCATATCTATTGGGCAGCAGCTGCTTTACATATGATGTGTGTCAGATCTATGGGGCAGGAGCTGCTGAGGGGCTGATGTGGGTTAGATCTATGGGGCAGGAGCTACTGTGGGGCTTATGTTGGTCTCATCTATGGGGCAGGAGCTGCTGCGGGGCTGATTTGGGTCAGATCTACGGGGGCAGGAGCTGCTGTGGGGCTGATGGGTGTTAGATCTATGGGGAGGAGCTGCTGTGGTGCAGATGTGGGTCAGAGCTATGGGGCAGAAGCTGCTGTGCGGCAGAAGTGGGTAAGATCTATGGTGTAGGAGATGGTGTTTGGCAGATGTGGGTCAGATCTATGGTGTAGGAGCTGCTGTGGGGCTGATGTGGGTCAGATCTATGGGGCAGGAGCTGCTGTGGTTAAGATCTATTTGGCAGGATCTGCTGTGGGACAGATTTTGGTCAGATCTATGGGGCAGGAGCTGCTGTGGGTCTGATGTGGGTCAGATCTATGGGGCAGGATCTGCTGTGGGGCTGATGTGGGTCAGATCTATGGGGCAGGAGCTGCTGTGGGTCAGATCTATTACGCAGCAGCTGCTTTACATATGATGTGTGTCAGATCTATGGGTCCGGAGCTGCAGTGGGGCTGATGGGGGTCAGATCTATGGGGCAGGAGCTACTGTGGGGCTGATGTGGGTCAAATCAATGGGGCAGAGCTGCTCTTGGGAACATGTGGGTCAGATCTATGGGGCAGGAGCTGCTGTGGGGCTGATGTGGGTCAGATCTATAGGGCAGGAGCTGCTGTGCAACAGATGTGGGTCAGATCTATGGGGCAGGAGCTGCTGTGGGGCTGATGTGGGTCAGATCCTTAGGGCTGAAGCTGCTGTGGGTCATATCTATTGGGCAGCAGCTGCTTTACATATGATGTGTGTCAGATCTATGGGGCAGGAGCTGCTGTGGGGCTGATGTGGGTTAGATCTATGGGGCAGGAGCTGTTGTGGGGCTGATGGGGGTCAGATCTATGGGGCAGGAGCTACTGTGGGGCTTATGGGGGTCAGATCTATGGGGCAGGAGCTACTGTGGGGCTGATGTTGGTCTGATCTATGGGGCAGGAGCTGCTGTGCGACAGATGTGGGTCAGATCTATGGGGCAGGATCTGCTGTGGGGCTGATGTGGGAAAGATCTATGGGGCAGGAGATGCTTTGGGGCAGATGTGGGTCAATTCTATGGGGCAGGAGTTGCTGTGGGGCTGATGTGGGTCAGATCCTTGGGGCTGAAGCTGCTGTGGGTCATATCTATTGGGCAGCAGCTGCTTTACATATGATGTGTGTCAGATCTATGGGGCAGGAGCTGCTGTGGGGCTGATGTGGGTTAGATCTATGGGGCAGGAGCTGTTGTGGGGCTGATGGGGGTCAGATCTATGCGGCAGGAGGTACTGCGGGGCTGATGTTGGTCTCATCTATGGGGCAGGAGCTGCTGCGGGGCTGATTTGGGTCAGATCTTTGGGGCAGGAGATGCTGTGGGGCTGATGTGGGTTAGATCTATGGGGCAGGAGCTGTTGTGGAGATGATGGGGGTCAGATCTATGGGGCAGGAGATGCTGTGGGTCAGATCTATGGGGCAGGAGCTGCTGTGGGGAACATGTGGGTCAGGTCTATAAGGCAGGAGCTGCTGTGAGGCAGATGAGGGTCAGATCTATGGGTCAGCAGCTGCTGTGGGTCTGATGTGGGTCAGATCTATGGGGCAGGAGCTGCTGTGGGGCAGATGTGGGTCAGATCTATGGGGCAGGAGCTGCTGTGCGACATATGTGGGTCAGATCTATGGGGCAGTATCTGCTGTGGGGCTGATGTGGGAAAGATCTATGGGGCAGGAGATGCTTTGGGGCAGATGTGGGTCAGATCTATGGGGCAGGAGTTGCTGTGGGGCAGATGTAGGTCTTATCTATGGGGCAGGAGCTGCTGTGAGGCTGATGGGTGTTAGATCTATGGGGAGGAGCTGCTGTGGTGCAGATGTGGGTCAGAGTTATGGGGCAGGAGCTGCTGTGGGGCAGATGTGGGTCAGATCTATGGTGTAGGAGCTGCTGTGGGGCTGATGTGGGTCAGATCTATGGGGCAGGAGCTGCTGTGGGGCTGATGTGGGAAAGATCTATAGGGCAGGAGATGCTTTGGGGCAGATGTGGGTCAGATCTATGGGGCAGGAGTTGCTGTGGGGCTGATGTGGGTCAGATCCTTGGGGCTGAAGCTGCTGTGGGTCATATCTATTGGGCAGCAGCTGCTTTACATATGATGTGTGTCAGATCTATGGGGCAGGAGCTGCTGTGGGGCTGATGTGGGTTAGATCTATGGGGCAGGAGCTGTTGTGGGGCTGATGGGGGTCAGATCTATGCGGCAGGAGCTACTGCGGGGCTGATGTTGGTCTCATCTATGGGGCAGGAGCTGCTGCGGGGCTGATTTGGGTCAGATCTTTTGGGCAGGAGATGCTGTGGGGCTGATGTGGGTTAGATCTATGTAGCAGGAGCTGTTGTGGAGCTGATGGGGGTCAGATCTATGGGGCAGGAGATGCTGTGGGTCAGATCTATGGGGCAGGAGCTGCTGTGGGGAACATGTGGGTCAGATCTATAAGGCAGGAGCTGCTGTGAGGCAGATGAGGGTCAGATCTATGGGTCAGCAGCTGCTGTAGGTCTGATGTGGGTCAGATCTATGGGGCAGGAGCTGCTGTGGGGCTGATGTGGGTCAGATCTATGGGGCAGGAGCTGCTGTGGGTCAGATCAATGGGGCAGGAACAGATGTGGGCCTGATGTTGGTCAGATTTATGGAGCAGGAGCTGCTGTGTTGCAGATGTGGTTCAGATCTATGGGGAGGAGCTGCAGTGGTGCAGATGTGGGTCAGATCTATGGGGCAGGAGCTGCTGTGGTTAAGATCTATTTGGCAGGATCTGCTGTGGGGCAGATTTGGGTCAGATCTATGGGGCAGGAGCTGCAGTGGAGATGATGTAGGTCAGATCTATGGGGCAGGAGCTGCTGTGGGGCTGATGTGGGTTAGATCTATGGGGCAGGAGCTGCTGTGGGTCATATCTATTGGGCAGCAGCTGCTTTACATATGATGTGTTTCAGATCTATGGGTCCGGAGCTGCAGTGGGGCTTATGGGGGTCAGATCTATGGGGCAGGAGCTTCTGTGGGGCTGATGTGGGTTAGATCTATGGGGCAGGAGCTGTTGTGGAGCTGATGGGGGTCAGATCTATGGGGCAGGAGATGCTGTGGGTCAGATCTATGGGGCAGGAGCTGCTGTGGGGAACATGTGGGTCAGATCTATAAGGCAGGAGCTGCTGTGAGGCAGATGAGGGTCAGATCTATGGGTCAGCAGCTGCTGTGGGTCTGATGTGGGTCAGATCTATGGGGCAGGAGCTGCTGTGGGGCTGATGTGGGTCAGATCTATGGGGCAGGAGCTGCTGTGGGTCAGATCTATGGGGCAGGAACAGATGTGGGCCTGATGTTGGTCAGATTTATGGAGCAGGAGCTGCTGTGTTGCAGATGTGCGTCAGATCTATGGTGCAGGAGCTGCTGTGGGGCAGATGTAGGGCATATCAATGGGGCAGGAGCTGCTGTGAGGCTGATGGGTGTTAGATCTATGGGGAGGAGCTGCTGTGGTGCAGATGTGGGTCAGAGCTATGGGGCAGGAGCTGCTGTGCGACATATGTGGGTCAGATCTATGGGGCAGGATCTGCTGTGGGGCTGATGTGGGAAAGATCTATGGGGCAGGAGATGCTGTGGGGCTGATGCGTGTCAGATCTATGGGGCAGGAGTTGCTGAGGGGCAGATGTAGGGCTTATCTATGGGGCAGGAGCTGCTGTGAGGCTGATGGGTGTTAGATCTATGGGGAGGAGCTGCTGTGGTGCAGATGTGGGTCAGAGCTATGGGGCAGGAGCTGCTGTGTGGCAGATGTGGGTCAGATCTATGGTGTAGGAGCTGCTGTGGGGCTGATGTGGGTCAGATCTATGGGGCAGGAGCTGCTGTGGGGCTGATGTGGGAAAGATCTATGGGGCAGGAGATGCTTTGGGGCAGATGTGGGTCAGATCTATGGGGCAGGAGTTGCTGTGGGGCTGATGTGGGTCAGATCCTTGGGGCTGAAGCTGCTGTGGGTCATATCTATTGGGCAGCAGCTGCTTTACATATGATGTGTGTCAGATCTATGGGGCAGGAGCTGCTGTGGGGCTGATGTGGGTTAGATCTATGGGGCAGGAGCTGTTGTGGGGCTGATGGTGGTCAGATCTATGGGGCAGGAGCTACTGTGGGGCTGATGTTGGTCTCATCTATGGGGCAGGAGCTGCTGCGGGGCTGATTTGGGTCAGATCTATGGGGCAGGAGCTGCTGTGGGGCTGATGGGTGTTAGATCTATGGGGAGGAGCTGCTGTGGTGCAGATGTGGGTCAGAGCTATGGGGCAGGAGCTGCTGTGGTGCAGATGTGGGTCAGAGCTATGGGGCAGGAGCTGCTGTGTGGCTGATGTGGGTTAGATCTATGGGGCAGGAGCTGTTGTGGGTCATATCTATTGGGCAGCAGCTGCTTTACATATGATGTGTGTCAGATCTATGGGTCCGGAGCTGCAGTGGGGCTTATGGGGGTCAGATCTATGGGGCAGGAGCTGTTGTGGGGCTGATGTGGGTCAAATCAATGGGGCAGAGCTGCTCTTGTGAACATGTGGGTCAGATCTATGGGGAAGGAGCTGCTGTGGTGCTGATGTGGGTCAGATCTATAGGGCAGGAGCTGCTGTGCGACAGATGTGGGTCAGATCTATGGGGCAGGAGCTGCTGTGGGGCTGATGTGGGTCAGATCCTTGGGGCTGAAGCTGCTGTGGGTCATATCTACTGGGCAGCAGCTGCTTTACATATGATGTGTGTCAGATCTATGGGGCAGGAGCTGCTGTGGGGGTGATGGGGGTTAGATCTATGGGGCAGGAGCTGTTGTGGGGCTGTTGTGGGTTAGATCTATGGGGTAGGAGCTGTTGTGGGGCTGATGGGGGTCAGATCTATGGGGCAGGATCTACATTGGGGCTGATGTTGGTCTGATCTATGGGATAGGAGCTGCTGCGGGGCTGATTTGGGTCAGATCTATGGGGCAGGAGCTGCTGTGGGGCTGATGTGGGTTAGATCTATGGGGCAGGAGCTGTTGTGGGGCTGATGGGAGTCAGATCTATGGGGCAGGAGCTGCTGTGGGTCAGATCTATGGGGCAGGAGATGCTGTGGGTCAGATCTATGGGGCAGGAGCTTCTGTGGGGAACATGTGTGTCAGGTCTATGGGGCAGGAGCTGCTGTGGGGCAGATGTGGGTCAGATCTATGGGGCAGGAGCTGCTGTGGGTCTGATGTGGGTCAGGTCTATGTGTCAGCAGCTGCTGTGGGTCTGATGTGGGTCAGATCTATGGGGCAGGAGCTGCTGTGGGGCAGATCTATGGGGCAGGAACAGATGTGGGCCTGATGTTGGTCAGATTTATGGAGCAGGAGCTGCTGTGTTGCAGATGTGGGTCAGATCTATGGGGAGGAGCTGCTATGGTGCAGATGTGGGTCAGAGCTATTGGGCAGGAGCTGCTGTGTGGCAGATGTGGGTCAGATCTATGGTGTAGGAGCTGCTGTGGGGCTGATGTGGATCATATCTATGGGGCAGGAGCTGCTGTGGTTAAGATCTATTTGGCAGGATCTGCTGTGGGGCAGATTTGGGTCAGATCTATGGGGCAGGAGCTGCAGTGGAGATGATGTACGTCAGATCTATGGGGCAGGAGCTGCTGTGGGGCTGCTGTGGGTTAGATCTATGGGGCAGGAGCTGTTGTGGGTCATATCTATTGGGCAGCAGCTGCTTTACATATGATGTGTGTCAGATCTGTAGGGCCGGAGCTGCAGTGGGGCTGATGGGGGTCAGATCTATGGGGCAGGAGCTACTGTGGGGCTGATGTGGGTCAAATCAATGGGGCAGAGCTGCTCTTGGGAACATGTGGGTCAGATCTATGGGGCAGGAGCTGCTGTGGGGCTGATGTGGGTCAGATCTATGGGGCAGGAGCTGTTGTGGGGCTGATGGGGGTCAGATCTATGGGGCAGGTGCTGCTGTGCGACATATGTGGGTCAGATCTATGGGGCAGGATCTCCTGTGGGGCTGATGTGGGAAAGATCTATGGGGCAGGAGATGCTTTGGGGCAGATGTGGGTCAGATCTATGGGGCAGGAGTTGCTGTGGGGCTGATGTGGGTCAGATCTTTGGGGCTGAAGCTGCTGTGGGTCATATCTATTGGGCAGCAGCTGCTTTACATATGATGTGTGTCAGATCTATGGGGCAGGAGCTGCTGTGGGGCTGATGTGGGTTAGATCTATGGGGCAGGAGCTGTTGTGGGGCTGATGGGGTCAGATCTATGGGGCAGGAGCTACTGTGGGGCTGATGTTCGTCTGATCTATGGGGCAGGAGCTGCTGCGGGGCTGATTTGGGTCAGATCTATGGGTCAGGAGCTGCTGTGGGGCTGATGTGGG
This sequence comes from Coturnix japonica, assembly GCF_054131305.1. Classification (NCBI taxonomy): domain Eukaryota; kingdom Metazoa; phylum Chordata; class Aves; order Galliformes; family Phasianidae; genus Coturnix; species Coturnix japonica. The sequence continues at coordinate 6,154,156 of NC_140678.1, read as the reverse complement.
TTAGATCTATGGGGCAGGAGCTGTTGTGGGGCTGATGGTGGTCAGATCTATGGGGCAGGTGCTGCTGTGGGGAACATGTGGGTCAGGTCTATGGGGCAGGAGCTGCTGTGGGGCAGATGTGGGTCAGATCTATGGGTCAGCAGCAGCTGTGGGTCTGATGTGGGTCAGATCTATGGGGCAGGAGCTGCTGTGGGGCAGATGTGGGTCAGATCTATGGGGCAGGAGCTGCTGTGGGTCAGATCTATGGGGCAGGAACAGATGTGGGCCTGATGTTGGTCAGATTTATGGAGCAGGAGCTGCTGTGTAGCAGATGTGGGTCAGATCTATGGTGCAGGAGCTGCTGTGGGGCAGATGTAGGGCATATCTATGGGGCAGGAGCTGCTGTGAGGCTGATGTGTGTTAGATCTATGGGGAGGAGCTGCTGTGGTGCAGATGTGGGTCAGAGCTATGGGGCAGGAGCTGCTGTGGGGCAGGAGTGGGTAATATCTATGGGGTAGGAGATGGTGTGTGGCAGCTGTGGGTCAGATCTATGGTGTAGGAGCTGCTGTGGGGCTGATGTGGGTCAGATCTATGGGGCAGGAGCTGCTGTGGTTAATATCTATTTGGCAGGATCTGCTGTGGGGCAGATTTGGGTCAGATCTATGGGGCAGGAGCAGCAGTGGGGCAGATGTGGTCAGATCTATGGGTCAGGAGCTGCAGTGGAGATGATGTACGTCAGATCTATGGGGCAGGAGCTGCTGTGGGGCTGCTGTGGGTCAGATCTATGGGCAGGAGCTGCAGTGGGGCACATGTGAGTTAGATCTATGGGGCAGGAGATGGTGTGGGGCAGATTTGGGTCAGATGTATGCGTAAGGAGCTGCTGTGTGGCTGATGAGGGTCAGATCTATGGGGCATGGGCTGCTGTGTGGCAGATGTGGGTCAGATCTATGGTGTAGGAGCTGCTGTGGGGCTGATGTGGGTCAGATCTATGGGGCAGGAGCTGCTGTGGTTAAGATCTATTTGGCAGGATCTGCTGTGGGGCAGATTTGGTTCAGATCTATGGGGCAGGAGTAGCAGTTGGGCAGATGTGGTCAGATCTATGGGTCAGGAGCTGCAGTGGAGATGATGTACGTCAGATCTATGGGGCAGGAGCTGCTGTGGGGCTGCTGTGGGTCAGATCAATGGGGCTGAAGCTGCTGTGGGTCATATCTATTGGGCAGCAGCTGCTTTACATATGATGTGTGTCAGATCTATGGGGCAGGAGCTGCTGTGGGGCTGATATGGGTCAGATCTATGGGCAGGAGCAGCTGTGGGGCACATGTGAGTTAGATCTATGGGGCAGGAGATGGTGTGGGGCAGATTTGGGTCAGATGTATGGGTCAGGAGCTGCTGTGTGGCTGATTTGGGTCAGATCTATGGGGCAGGAGCTGTTGTGGGGCTGATGGGGGTCAGATCTATGGGGCAGGTGCTGCTGTGCGACATATGTGGGTCAGATCTATTGGGCAGGATCTCCTGTGGGGCTGATGTGGGAAAGATCTATGGGGCAGGAGATGCTTTGGGGCAGATGTGGGTCAGATCTATGGGGCAGGAGTTGCTGTGGGGCTGATGTGGGTCAGATCCTTGGGGCTGAAGCTGCTGTGGGTCATATCTATTGGGCAGCAGCTGCTTTACATATGATGTGTGTCAGATCTATGGGGCAGGAGCTGCTGTGGGGCTGATGTGGGTTAGATCTATGGGGCAGGAGCTGTTGTGGGGCTGATGGGGTCAGATCTATGGGGCAGGAGCTACTGTGGGGCTGATGTTCGTCTGATCTATGGGGCAGGAGCTGCTGCGGGGCTTATTTGGGTCAGATCTATGGGTCAGGAGCTGCTGTGGGGCTGATGTGGGTTAGATCTATGGGGCAGGAGCTGTTGTGGGGCTGATGGTGGTCAGATCTATGGGGAAGGAGATGCTGTGGGTCAGATCTATGGGGCAGGTGCTGCTGTGGGGAACATGTGGGTCAGGTCTATGGGGCAGGAGCTGCTGTGGGGCAGATGTGGGTCAGATCTATGGGTCAGCAGCAGCTGTGGGTCTGATGTGGGTCAGATCTATGGGGCAGGAGCTGCTGTGGGGCAGATGTGGGTCAGATCTATGGGGCAGGAGCTGCTGTGGGTCAGATCTATGGGGCAGGAACAGATGTGGGCCTGATGTTGGTCAGATTTATGGAGCAGGAGCTGCTGTGTTGCAGATGTGGGTCAGATCTATGGTGCAGGAGCTGCTGTGGGGCAGATGTAGGGCATATCTATGGGGCAGGAGCTGCTGTGAGGCTGATGGGTGTTAGATCTATGGGGAGGAGCTGCTGTGGTGCAGATGTGGGTCAGAGCTATGGGGCAGGAGCTGCTGTGGGGCAGGAGTGGGTAATATCTATGGGGTAGGAGATGGTGTGTGGCAGCTGTGGGTCAGATCTATGGTGTAGGAGCTGCTGTGGGGCTGATGTGGGTCAGATCTATGGGGCAGGAGCTGCTGTGGGGCTGCTGTGGGTCAGATCTATGGGCAGGAGCTGCAGTGGGGCACATGTGAGTTAGATCTATGGGGCAGGAGATGGTGTGGGGCAGATTTGGGTCAGATGTATAGGTCAGGAGCTGCTGTGTGGCTGATGTGGGTCAGATCTATGGGTCAGCAGCAGCTGTGGGTCTGATGTGGGTTAGATCTATGGGGAGGAGCTGCTGTGGTGCAGATGTGGGTCAGAGCTATGGGGCAGGAGCTGCTGTGGGGCAGGAGTGGGTAATATCTATGGGGTAGGAGATGGTGTGTGGCAGCTGTGGGTCAGATCTATGGTGTAGGAGCTGCTGTGGGGCTGATGTGGGTCAGATCTATGGGGCAGGAGCTGCTGTGGTTAATATCTATTTGGCAGGATCTGCTGTGGGGCAGATTTGGGTCAGATCTATGGGGCAGGAGCTGCTGTGGGGCTGCTGTGGGTCAGATCTATGGGCAGGAGCTGCAGTGGGGCACATGTGAGTTAGATCTATGGGGCAGGAGATGGTGTGGGGCAGATTTGGGTCAGATGTATGGGTCAGGAGCTGCTGTGTGGCTGATGAGGGTCAGATCTATGGGGCATGGGCTGCTGTGTGGCAGATGTGGGTCAGATCTATGGTGTAGGAGCTGCTGTGGGGCTGATGTGGGTCAGATCTATGGGGCAGGAGCTGCTGTGGTTAAGATCTATTTGGCAGGATCTGCTGTGGGGCAGATTTGGTTCAGATCTATGGGGCAGGAGTAGCAGTGGGGCAGATGTGGTCAGATCTATGGGTCAGGAGCTGCAGTGGAGATGATGTACGTCAGATCTATGGGGCAGGAGCTGCTGTGGGGCTGCTGTGGGTCAGATCAATGGGGCTGAAGCTGCTGTGGGTCATATCTATTGGGCAGCAGCTGCTTTACATATGATGTGTGTCAGATCTATGGGGCAGGAGCTGCTGTGGGGCTGATATGGGTCAGATCTATGGGCAGGAGCAGCTGTGGGGCACATGTGAGTTAGATCTATGGGGCAGGAGATGGTGTGGGGCAGATTTGGGTCAGATGTATGGGTCAGGAGCTGCTGTGTGGCTGATTTGGGTCAGATCTATGGGGCATGGGCTGCTGTGGGTCAGGTCTACGGGACTGGAGCTGCAGTGGAGCACATGTGGGTCAGATCTATGGGGTAGAAGCTGCTGTGGGGCTGATGGGGGTCATATCTATAAGGCAGGAGCTGCTGTGGGGCTGACGTGGGTCAGATGTATGGGGCAGGAGCTGGTGTGCGACAGATGTGGGTCAGATCTATGGGGCAGGAGCTGCTGTGGGGCATATGTTGGTCAGATCTATGGGGCAGGAGCTGCTGTGGGGCTGATGTGGGTCAGATCTATGGGGCAGGAGCTGTTGTGGGGCTGATGGGGGTCAGATCTATGGGGCAGGAGCTACTGTGGGGCTGATGTTGGTCTGATCTATGGGGCAGGAGCTGCTGTGCGACAGATGTGGGTCAGATCTATGGGGCAGGAGCTGCTGTGCGACATATGTGGGTCAGACCTATGGGGCAGGAGCTGCTGTGGGGATGATGTGGGTCAGATCCTTGGGGCTGAAGCTGCTGTGGGTCATATCTATTGGGCAGCAGCTGCTTTACATATGATGTGTGTCAGATCTATGGGGCAGGAGCTACTGTGGGGCTGATGTTGGTCTGATCTATGGGGCAGGAGCTGCTGTGCGACAGATGTGGGTCAGATCTATGGGTCAGCAGCTGCTGTGGGGCACATGTGGGTCAGACCTATGGGGCAGGAGCTGCAGAGGGGATGATGTAGGTCAGATCTAGGGGGCAGGAGTTGCTGTGGGGCAGATAAGGGACATTTCTATGGTTCAAAATCTGCTGTTGGACTGATGTGGGTCACATCTATGAGTTTCAAGCTGCTGTGGGGCACATGTGGGTCAGATCTATGGGTTAGGTGCTGCTTTGGGGAAAATGTGGGTCAGTTCTATGGGGCAGGAGCTGCTGTGGGGCAGATCTGGGTCAGATCTATGGGGCATGGGCTGCTGTGGGGCAGATGTGGTTCAGATCTATAAGGCAGGAGCTGCTGTGGGTAAGTTGTGGGTCAGATCTATAGGTCAGGAGCTGCTGTGGCTGCTGTGGGTCAGTTCTATGGGGCAGGAGATGCTGTGGGGCTGATGTGGGTCAAATCAATGGGGCAGGAACAGATGTGGGCCTGATGTTGGTCAGATTTATGGAGCAGGAGCTGCTGTGTTGCAGATGTGGGTCAGATCTATGGTGCAGGAGCTGCTGTGCGGCAGATGTAGGGCATATCTATGGGGCAGGAGCTGCTGTGAGGCTGATGGGTGTTAGATCTATGGGGAGGAGCTGCTGTGGTGCAGATGTGGGTCAGAGCTATGGGGCAGGAGCTGCTGTGGGGCACATGTGAGTTAGATCTATGGGGCAGGAGATGGTGTGGGGCAGATTTGGGTCAGATGTATGGGTCAGGAGCTGCTGTGTGGCTGATGAGGGTCAGATCTATGGGGCATGGGCTGCTGTGGGTCAGGTCTACGGGACTGGAGCTGCAGTGGAGCACATGTGGGTCAGATCTATGGGGTAGAAGCTGCTGTGGGGCTGATGTGGGTCATATCTATAAGGCAGGAGCTGCTGTGGGGCTGACATGGGTCAGATCTATGAGGCAGGAGCTCCTGTAAGGCAGATTTGGGTCAGATCTATGGGGCAGGAGCTGCTGTGGGGCTGATGTGGGTCAGATCTATGGGGCAGGAGCTGCTGTGGGGCTGATGTGGGTAAGATCTATGGGGCAGGAGCTGTTGTGGGGCTGATGGGGGTCAGATCTATGGGGCAGGAGCTACTGTGGGGCTGATGTTGGTCTGATCTATGGGGCAGGAGCTGCTGTGCGACAGATGTGGGTCAGATCTATGGGGCAGGAGCTGCTGTGCGACATATGTGGGTCAGATCTATGGGGCAGGAGCTGCTGTGGGGCTGATGTGGGTCAGATCCTTGGGGCTGAAGCTGCTGTGGGTCATATCTATTGGGCAGCAGCTGCTTTACATATGATGTGTGTCAGATCTATGGGGCAGGAGCTGCTGTGGGGCTGATGTGGGTTAGATCTATGGGGCAGGAGCTGTTGTGGGGCTGATGGGGTCAGATCTATGGGGCAGGAGCTACTGTGGGGCTGATGTTCGTCTGATCTATGGTGCAGGAGCTGCTGCGGGGCTGATTTGGGTCAGATCTATGGGTCAGGAGCTGCTGTGGGGCTGATGTGGGTTAGATCTATGGGGCAGGAGCTGTTGTGGGGCTGATGGTGGTCAGATCTATGGGGAAGGAGATGCTGTGGGTCAGATCTATGGGGCAGGTGCTGCTGTGGGGAACATGTGGGTCAGGTCTATGGGGCAGGAGATGCTGTGGGGCAGATGTGGGTCAGATCTATGGGTCAGCAACAGCTGTGGGTCTGATGTGGGTCAGATCTATGGGGCAGGAGCTGCTGTGGGGCAGATGTGGGTCAGATCTATGGGGCAGGAGCTGCTGTGGGTCAGATCTATGGGGCAGGAACAGATGTGGGCCTGATGTTGGTCAGATTTATGGAGCAGGAGCTGCTGTGTTGCAGATGTGGGTCAGATCTATGGTGCAGGAGCTGCTGTGGGGCAGATGTAGGGCATATCTATGGGGCAGGAGCTGCTGTGAGGCTGATGGGTGTTAGATCTATGGGGAGGAGCTGCTGTGGTGCAGATGTGGGTCAGAGCTATGGGGCAGGAGCTGCTGTGGGGCAGGAGTGGGTAATATCTATGGGGTAGGAGATGGTGTGTGGCAGCTGTGGGTCAGATCTATGGTGTAGGAGCTGCTGTGGGGCTGATGTGGGTCAGATCTATGGGGCAGGAGCTGCTGTGGTTAATATCTATTTGGCAGGATCTGCTGTGGGGCAGATTTGGGTCAGATCTATGGGGCAGGAGCTGCTGTGGGGCTGCTGTGGGTCAGATCTATGGGCAGGAGCTGCAGTGGGGCACATGTGAGTTAGATCTATGGGGCAGGAGATGGTGTGGGGCAGATTTGGGTCAGATGTATGGGTCAGGAGCTGCTGTGTGGCTGATGAGGGTCAGATCTATGGGGCATGGGCTGCTGTGTGGCAGATGTGGGTCAGATCTATGGTGTAGGAGCTGCTGTGGGGCTGATGTGGGTCAGATCTATGGGGCAGGAGCTGCTGTGGTTAAGATCTATTTGGCAGGATCTGCTGTGGGGCAGATTTGGTTCAGATCTATGGGGCAGGAGTAGCAGTGGGGCAGATGTGGTCAGATCTATGGGTCAGGAGCTGCAGTGGAGATGATGTACGTCAGATCTATGGGGCAGGAGCTGCTGTGGGGCTGCTGTGGGTCAGATCAATGGGGCTGAAGCTGCTGTGGGTCATATCTATTGGGCAGCAGCTGCTTTACATATGATGTGTGTCAGATCTATGGGGCAGGAGCTGCTGTGGGGCTGATATGGGTCAGATCTATGGGCAGGAGCAGCTGTGGGGCACATGTGAGTTAGATCTATGGGGCAGGAGATGGTGTGGGGCAGATTTGGGTCAGATGTATGGGTCAGGAGCTGCTGTGTGGCTGATGAGGGTCAGATCTATGGGGCATGGGCTGCTGTGGGTCAGATCTACGGGACTGGAGCTGCAGTGGAGCACATGTGGGTCAGATCTATGGGGTAGAAGCTGCTGTGGGGCTGATGGGGGTCATATCTATAAGGCAGGAGCTGCTGTGGGGCTGACGTGGGTCAGATGTATGGGGCAGGAGCTGGTGTGCGACAGATGTGGGTCAGATCTATGGGGCAGGAGCTGCTGTGGGGCATATGTTGGTCAGATCTATGGGGCAGGAGCTGTTGTGGGGCTGATGGGGGTCAGATCTATGGGGCAGGAGCTACTGTGGGGCTGATGTTGGTCTGATCTATGGGGCAGGAGCTGCTGTGCGACAGATGTGGGTCAGATCTATGGGGCAGGAGCTGCTGTGCGACATATGTGGGTCAGATCTATGGGGCAGGAGCTGCTGTGGGGATGATGTGGGTCAGATCCTTGGGGCTGAAGCTGCTGTGGGTCATATCTATTGGGCAGCAGCTGCTTTACATATGATGTGTGTCAGATCTATGGGGCAGGAGCTACTGTGGGGCTGATGTTGGTCTGATCAATGGGGCAGGAGCTGCTGTGCGACAGATGTGGGTCAGATCTATGGGTCAGCAGCTGCTGTGGGGCACATGTGGGTCAGACCTATGGGGCAGGAGCTGCAGAGGGGATGATGTAGGTCAGATCTAGGGGGCAGGAGTTGCTGTGGGGCAGATAAGGGACATTTCTATGGTTCAAAATCTGCTGTTGGACTGATGTGGGTCAGATCTATGAGTTTCGAGCTGCTGTGGGGCACATGTGGGTCAGATCTATGGGTTAGGTGCTGCTTTGGGGAAAATGTGGGTCAGTTCTATGGGGCAGGAGCTGCTGTGGGGCAGATCTGGGTCAGATCTATGGGGCATGGGCTGCTGTGGGGCAGATGTGGTTCAGATCTATAAGGCAGGAGCTGCTGTGGGTAAGTTGTGGGTCAGATCTATAGGTCAGGAGCTGCTGTGGCTGCTGTGGGTCAGTTCTATGGGGCAGGAGATGCTGTGGGGCTGATGTGGGTCAAATCAATGGGGCAGGAACAGATGTGGGCCTGCTGTTGGTCAGATTTATGGAGCAGGAGCTGCTGTGTTGCAGATGTGGGTCAGATCTATGGTGCAGGAGCTGCTGTGCGGCAGATGTAGGGCATATCTATGGGGCAGGAGCTGCTGTGAGGCTGATGGGTGTTAGATCTATGGGGAGGAGCTGCTGTGGTGCAGATGTGGGTCAGAGCTATGGGGCAGGAGCTGCTGTGGGGCACATGTGAGTTAGATCTATGGGGCAGGAGATGGTGTGGGGCAGATTTGGGTCAGATGTATGGGTCAGGAGCTGCTGTGTGGCTGATGAGGGTCAGATCTATGGGGCATGGGCTGCTGTGGGTCAGATCTACGTGACTGGAGCTGCAGTGGAGCACATGTGGGTCAGATCTATGGGGTAGAAGCTGCTGTGGGGCTGATGGGGGTCATATCTATAAGGCAGGAGCTGCTGTGGGGCTGACATGGGTCAGATCTATGAGTCAGGAGCTGCTGTAAGGCAGATTTGGGTCAGATCTATGGGGCAGGAGCTGCTGTGGGGCTGATGTGGGTCAGATCTATGGGGCAGGAGCTGCTGTGGGGCTGATGTGGGTCAGATCTATGGGGCAGGAGATGCTGTGGGTCAGATCTATGGGGCAGGAGCTGCTGTGGGGAACATGTGGGTCAGGTCTATGGGGCAGGAGCTGCTGTGGGGCTGATGTGGGTCAGATCTATGGGGCAGGAGCTGCTGTGGGGAACATGTTGGTCAGATCTATGGGGAAGAGCTGCTGTTGGTCTGATCAATGGGGCAGGAGCAGCAGTGGGGCAGATTTGGGTAAGATCTATAAGGCAGGAGCGGCTGTGGGGCTGATGTGGGTCAGATCTATGGTGCAGGAGCTGCTGTGGGGCAGATGTAGGGCATATCTATGGGGCAGGAGCTGCTGTGAGGCTGATGGGTGTTAGATCTATGGGGAGGAGCTGCTGTTGTGCAGATGTGGGTCAGAGCTATGGGGCAGGAGCTGCTGTGGGGCAGAAGTGGGTAAGATCTATGGGGTAGGAGATGGTGTGGGGCAGATGTGGGTCAGATCTATGGTGTAGAAGCTGCTGTGGGGCTGATGTGGTTCAGATCTATGGGGCAGGAGCTGCTGTGGATAAGATCTATTTGGCAGGATCTGCTGTGGGGCAGATTTGGGTCAGATCTATGGGGCAGGAGCAGCAGTGGGGCAGATGTGGTCAGATCTATGGGTCAGGAGCTGCAGTGGAGATGATGTACGTCAGATCTATGGGGCAGGAGCTGCTGTGGGGCTGCTGTGGGTCAGATCAATGGGGCTGAAGCTGCTGTGGGTCATATCTATTGGGCAGCAGCTGCTTTACATATGATGTGTGTCAGATCTATGGGGCAGGAGCTGCTGTGGGGCTGCTGTGGGTCAGATCTATGGGGCAGGAGCTGCTGTGGGTCATATCTATTGGGCAGCAGCTGCATTACATATGATGTGTGTCAGATCTATGGGGCAGGGGCTGCTGCGGGGAACATGTGGGTCAGATCTATGGGGCAGGGGCTGCTGTGGGGCAGATGTGGGTCAGATCTATAGGGCAGGAGCTGCTGTGGCTGCTGTGGGTCAGTTCTATGGGGCAGGAGATGCTGTGGGGCTGATTTGGGTCAAATCAATGGAGCAGAGCTGCTCTGGGGCACATGTGGGTCAGATCTATGGAGCAGGAGCTGCTCTGGGGCAGATTTGAATCAGATCTATAGGGCAGGAGCTGCTGTGGGTCAGATCTATGGAGCAGGAGCTGCTGTGGGGCACATGTGAGTTAGGTCTATGGGGCAGTAGATGGTGTGGGGCAGATTTGGGTCAGATGTATGGGGCAGGAGCTGATGTGGGGCAGATTTGAATCAGATCTATAGGGCAGGAGCTGCTGTGGGTCAGATCTATGAAGCAGGAGCTGCTGTGGGGCACATGTGAGTTAGTTCTATGGGGCAGGAGATGGTGTGGGGCAGATGTGGGTCAGATCTATGGGGCAGGATCTCCTGGGGGCTGATGTGGGTCAGATCTGTGGGGTAAAATCTGCTGTGGGGCAGATGTGGTTCAGATCTATGGGGCAGGAGCTTCTGTGGGGTTGATGTGGGTCAGATCTATGGGTCAGGAGCTGCTGTGGGGCAGATGTGGGTCAGTTCTATGGGGCAGGAGCTGCTGTGGGGCAGATGTGGGTCAGATCTATGGGGCAGGGTCTGCTGTAGGGCAGATGTGGGTCAGATCTATAAGGCAGGAGTTGCTGTGGGTCAGTTGTGGGTCAGATCTATAGGTCAGGAGCTGCTGTGTCTGCTGTGGGTCAGTTCTATGGGGCAGGAGATTCTGTGGGGCTGATGTGGGTCAAATAATGGGGCAGAGCTGCTCTGGGGCCCATGTGGGTCAGATCTATGGAGCAGGAGCTGCTGTGGGGCACATTTGAATCATATCTATAGGGCAGGAGCTGCTGTGGGTCAGATCTATGGAGCAGGAGCTGCTGTGGGGCACATGTGAGTTAGATCTACGGGGCAGGAGATGGTGTGGGGCAGATTTGGGTCAGATGTATGGGGCAGGAGCTGATGTGGGGCTGATGTTGGTCAGATCTATAGGGCAGGAGCTGCAGTGGGGCTGATGTGGGTCAGATCTATAGGGCAGGAGCTGCAGTGGGGCTGATGTGGGTCAAATCAATGGGGCAGACCTGCTCTGTGGCACATGTGGGTCAGATCTATGGAGCAGGAGCTGCTGTGGGGCAGATTTGAATCAGATCTATAGGGCAGGAGATGCTGTGGGTCAGATCTATGGAGCAGGAGCTGCTGTGGGGCACATGTGAGTTAGATCTATGGGGCAGGAGATGGTGTGGGGCAGATTTGAATCAGATCTATAGGGCAGGAGCTGCTGTGGTGCACATGTGAGTTAGATCTATGGAGCAGGAGCTGCTGTGGGGCAGATTTGAATCAGATCTATAGGGCAGGAGCTGCTGTGGGTCAGATCTATGGGCAGGAGCTGCTGTGGGGCACATGTGAGTTAGATCTATGGGGCAGGAGATGGTGTGGGGCAGATTTGGGTCAGATGTATGGGTCAGGAGCTGCTGTGTGGCTGATGAGGGTCAGATCTATGGGGCATGGGCTGCTGTGGGTCAGATCTACGGGACTGGAGCTGCAGTGGAGCACATGTGGGTCAGATCTATGGGGTAGAAGCTGCTGTGGGGCTGATGGGGGTCATATCTATGAGGCAGGAGCTGCTGTGGGGCAGATTTGGGTCAGATCCATGGGGCAGGAGCTGCTGTGGGGCTGATGTGGGTCAGATCTATGGGGCAGGAGCTGCTGTGGGGCTGATGTGGGTCAGATCTATGGGGCAGGAGATGCTGTGGGTCAGATCTATGGGGCAGGAGCTGCTGTGGGGAACATGTGGGTCAGGTCTATGGGGCAGGAGCGGCTGTGGGGCTGATGTGGGTCAGATCTATGGTGCAGGAGCTGCTGTGTGGCAGATGTAGGGCATATCTATGGGGCAGGAGCTCCTGTGAGGCTGATGGGTGTTAGATCTATGGGGAGGAGCTGCTGTGGTGCAGATGTGGGTCAGAGCTATGGGGCAGGAGCTGCTGTGGGGCAGAAGTGGGTAAGATCTATGGGGTAGGAGATGGTGTGTGGCAGATGTGGGTCAGATCTATGGTGTAGGAGCTGCTGTGGGGCTGATGTGGGTCAGATCTATGGGGCAGGAGCTGCTGTGGTTAATATCTATTTGGCAGGATCTGCTGTGGGGCAGATTTGGGTCAGATCTATGTGGCAGGAGCAGCAGTGGGGCAGATGTGGTCAGATCTATTGGTCAGGAGCTGCAGTGGAGATGATGTACGTCAGATCTATGGGGCAGGAGCTGCTGTGGGGCTGCTGTGGGTCAAATCAATGGGGCAGGAGCTGTTGTGGGGACGATGGGGGTCAGATCTATGGGGCAGGAGCTACTGTGGGGCTGATGTTGGTCTGATCTATGGGGCAGGAGCTGCTGTGCGACAGATGTGGGTCAGATCTATGGGGCAGGATCTGCTGTGGGGCTGATGTGGGAAAGATCTATGGGGCAGGAGATGCTGTGGGTCAGATCTATGGGGCAGGAGCTGCTGTGGGGAACATGTGGGTCAGGTCTATGGGGCAGGAGCTGCTGTGGGGCTGATGTGGGTCAGATCTATGGGGCAGGAGCTGCTGTGGGGCACATGTGAGTTAGATCTATGGGGCAGGAGATGGTGTGGGGCAGATTTGGGTCAGATGTATGGGTCAGGAGCTGCTGTGTGGCTGATTTGGGTCAGATCTATGGGGCATGGGCTGCTGTGGGTCAGATCTACGGGACTGGAGCTGCAGTGGAGCACATGTGGGTCAGATCTATGGGGTAGAAGCTGCTGTGGGGCTGATGGGGGTCATATCTATAAGGCAGGAGCTGCTGTGGGGCAGATTTGGGTCAGATGTATGGGGCAGGAGCTGGTGTGCGACAGATGTGGGTCAGATCTATGGGGCAGGAGCTGCTGTGGGGCATATGTTGGTCAGATCTATGGGGCAGGAGCTGCTGTGGGGCTGATGTGGGTCAGATCTATGGGGCAGGAGCTGTTGTGGGGCTGATGGGGGTCAGATCTATGGGGCAGGAGCTACTGTGGGGCTGATGTTGGTCTGATCTATGGGGCAGGAGCTGCTGTGCGACAGATGTGGGTCAGATCTATGGGGCAGGAGCTGCTGTGCGACATATGTGGGTCAGATCTATGGGGCAGGAGCTGCTGTGGGGATGATGTGGGTCAGATCCTTGGGGCTGAAGCTGCTGTGGGTCATATCTATTGGGCAGCAGCTGCTTTACATATGATGTGTGTCAGATCTATGGGGCAGGAGCTACTGTGGGGCTGATGTTGGTCTGATCTATGGGGCAGGAGCTGCTGTGCGACAGATGTGGGTCAGATCTATGGGTCAGCAGCTGCTGTGGGGCACATGTGGGTCAGACCTATGGGGCAGGAGCTGCAGAGGGGATGATGTAGGTCAGATCTAGGGGGCAGGAGTTGCTGTGGGGCAGATAAGGGACATTTCTATGGTTCAAAATCTGCTGTTGGACTGATGTGGGTCAGATCTATGAGTTTCGAGCTGCTGTGGGGCACATGTGGGTCAGATCTATGGGTTAGGTGCTGCTTTGGGGAAAATGTGGGTCAGTTCTATGGGGCAGGAGCTGCTGTGGGGCAGATCTGGGTCAGATCTATGGGGCATGGGCTGCTGTGGGGCAGATGTGGGTCAGATCTATAAGGCAGGAGCTGCTGTGGGTAAGTTGTGGGTCAGATCTATAGGTCAGGAGCTGCTGTGGCTGCTGTGGGTCAGTTCTATGGGGCAGGAGATGCTGTGGGGCTGATGTGGGTCAAATCAATGGGGCAGGAACAGATGTGGGCCTGCTGTTGGTCAGATTTATGGAGCAGGAGCTGCTGTGTTGCAGATGTGGGTCAGATCTATGGTGCAGGAGCTGCTGTGCGGCAGATGTAGGGCATATCTATGGGGCAGGAGCTGCTGTGAGGCTGATGGGTGTTAGATCTATGGGGAGGAGCTGCTGTGGTGCAGATGTGGGTCAGAGCTATGGGGCAGGAGCTGCTGTGGGGCACATGTGAGTTAGATCTATGGGGCAGGAGATGGTGTGGGGCAGATTTGGGTCAGATGTATGGGTCAGGAGCTGCTGTGTGGCTGATGAGGGTCAGATCTGTGGGGCATGGGCTGCTGTGGGTCAGATCTACGTGACTGGAGCTGCAGTGGAGCACATGTGGGTCAGATCTATGGGGTAGAAGCTGCTGTGGGGCTGATGGGGGTCATATCTATAATACAGGAGCTGCTGTGGGGCTGACATGGGTCAGATCTATGAGGCAGGAGCTGCTGTAAGGCAGATTTGGGTCAGATCTATGGGGCAGGAGCTGCTGTGGGGCTGATGTGGGTCAGATCTATGGGGCAGGAGCTGCTGTGGGGCTGATGTGGGTCAGATCTATGGGGCAGGAGATGCTGTGGGTCAGATCTATGGGGCAGGAGCTGCTGTGGGGAACATGTGGGTCAGGTCTATGGGGCAGGAGCTGCTGTGGGGCTGATGTGGGTCAGATCTATGGGGCAGGAGCTGCTGTGGGGAACATGGTCAGATCTATGGGGAAGAGCTGCTGTTGGTCTGATCAATGGGGCAGGAGCAGCAGTGGGGCAGATTTGGGTAAGATCTATAAGGCAGGAGCGGCTGTGGGGCTGATGTGGGTCAGATCTATGGTGCAGGAGCTGCTGTGGGGCAGATGTAGGGCATATCTATGGGGCAGGAGCTGCTGTGAGGCTGATGGGTGTTAGATCTATGGGGAGGAGCTGCTGTTGTGCAGATGTGGGTCAGAGCTATGGGGCAGGAGCTGCTGTGGGGCAGAAGTGGGTAAGATCTATGGGGTAGGAGATGGTGTGGGGCAGATGTGGGTCAGATCTATGGTGTAGAAGCTGCTGTGGGGCTGATGTGGTTCAGATCTATGGGGCAGGAGCTGCTGTGGATAAGATCTATTTGGCAGGATCTGCTGTGGGGCAGATTTGGGTCAGATCTATGGGGCAGGAGCAGCAGTGGGGCAGATGTGGTCAGATCTATGGGTCAGGAGCTGCTGTGGGGCTGATGTGGGTCAGATCAATGGGGCTGAAGCTGCTGTGGGTCATATCTATTGGGCAGCAGCTGCTTTACATATGATGTGTGTCAGATCTATGGGGCAGGAGCTGCTGTGGGGCTGCTGTGGGTCAGATCTATGGGGCAGGAGCTGCTGTGGGTCATATCTATTGGGCAGCAGCTGCATTACATATGATGTGTGTCAGATCTATGGGGCAGGGGCTGCTGCGGGGAACATGTGGGTCAGATCTATGGGGCAGGGGCTGCTGTGGGGCAGATGTGGGTCAGATCTATAGGGCAGGAGCTGCTGTGGCTGCTGTGGGTCAGTTCTATGGGGCAGGAGATGCTGTGGGGCTGATTTGGGTCAAATCAATGGAGCAGAGCTGCTCTGGGGCACATGTGGGTCAGATCTATGGAGCAGGAGCTGCTCTGGGGCAGATTTGAATCAGATCTATAGGGCAGGAGCTGCTGTGGGTCAGATCTATGGAGCAGGAGCTGCTGTGGGGCACATGTGAGTTAGGTCTATGGGGCAGTAGATGGTGTGGGGCAGATTTGGGTCAGATGTATGGGGCAGGAGCTGATGTGGGGCAGATTTGAATCAGATCTATAGGGCAGGAGCTGCTGTGGGTCAGATCTATGAAGCAGGAGCTGCTGTGGGGCACATGTGAGTTAGTTCTATGGGGCAGGAGATGGTGTGGGGCAGATGTGGGTCAGATCTATGGGGCAGGATCTCCTGGGGGCTGATGTGGGTCAGATCTGTGGGGTAAAATCTGCTGTGGGGCAGATGTGGTTCAGATCTATGGGGCAGGAGCTTCTGTGGGGTTGATGTGGGTCAGATCTATGGGTCAGGAGCTGCTGTGGGGCAGATGTGGGTCAGTTCTATGGGGCAGGAGCTGCTGTTGTGCAGATGTGGGTCAGAGCTATGGGGCAGGAGCTGCTGTGGGGCAGAAGTGGGTAAGATCTATGGGGTAGGAGATGGTGTGGGGCAGATGTGGGTCAGATCTATGGTGTAGAAGCTGCTGTGGGGCTGATGTGGTTCAGATCTATGGGGCAGGAGCTGCTGTGGATAAGATCTATTTGGCAGGATCTGCTGTGGGGCAGATTTGGGTCAGATCTATGGGGCAGGAGCAGCAGTGGGGCAGATGTGGTCAGATCTATGGGTCAGGAGCTGCTGTGGGGCTGATGTGGGTCAGATCAATGGGGCTGAAGCTGCTGTGGGTCATATCTATTGGGCAGCAGCTGCTTTACATATGATGTGTGTCAGATCTATGGGGCAGGAGCTGCTGTGGGGCTGCTGTGGGTCAGATCTATGGGGCAGGAGCTGCTGTGGGTCATATCTATTGGGCAGCAGCTGCATTACATATGATGTGTGTCAGATCTATGGGGCAGGGGCTGCTGCGGGGAACATGTGGGTCAGATCTATGGGGCAGGGGCTGCTGTGGGGCAGATGTGGGTCAGATCTATAGGGCAGGAGCTGCTGTGGCTGCTGTGGGTCAGTTCTATGGGGCAGGAGATGCTGTGGGGCTGATTTGGGTCAAATCAATGGAGCAGAGCTGCTCTGGGGCACATGTGGGTCAGATCTATGGAGCAGGAGCTGCTCTGGGGCAGATTTGAATCAGATCTATAGGGCAGGAGCTGCTGTGGGTCAGATCTATGGAGCAGGAGCTGCTGTGGGGCACATGTGAGTTAGGTCTATGGGGCAGTAGATGGTGTGGGGCAGATTTGGGTCAGATGTATGGGGCAGGAGCTGATGTGGGGCAGATTTGAATCAGATCTATAGGGCAGGAGCTGCTGTGGGTCAGATCTATGAAGCAGGAGCTGCTGTGGGGCACATGTGAGTTAGTTCTATGGGGCAGGAGATGGTGTGGGGCAGATGTGGGTCAGATCTATGGGGCAGGATCTCCTGGGGGCTGATGTGGGTCAGATCTGTGGGGTAAAATCTGCTGTGGGGCAGATGTGGTTCAGATCTATGGGGCAGGAGCTTCTGTGGGGTTGATGTGGGTCAGATCTATGGGTCAGGAGCTGCTGTGGGGCAGATGTGGGTCAGTTCTATGGGGCAGGAGCTGCTGTGGGGCAGATGTGGGTCAGATCTATGGGGCAGGGTCTGCTGTAGGGCAGATGTGGGTCAGATCTATAAGGCAGGAGCTGCTGTGGGTCAGTTGTGGGTCAGATCTATAGGTCAGGAGCTGCTGTGTCTGCTGTGGGTCAGTTCTATGGGGCAGGAGATTCTGTGGGGCTGATGTGGGTCAAATAATGGGGCAGAGCTGCTCTGGGGCCCATGTGGGTCAGATCTATGGAGCAGGAGCTGCTGTGGGGCACATTTGAATCATATCTATAGGGCAGGAGCTGCTGTGGGTCAGATCTATGGAGCAGGAGCTGCTGTGGGGCACATGTGAGTTAGATCTACGGGGCAGGAGATGGTGTGGGGCAGATTTGGGTCAGATGTATGGGGCAGGAGCTGATGTGGGGCTGATGTTGGTCAGATCTATAGGGCAGGAGCTGCAGTGGGGCTGATGTGGGTCAGATCTATAGGGCAGGAGCTGCAGTGGGGCTGATGTGGGTCAAATCAATGGGGCAGACCTGCTCTGTGGCACATGTGGGTCAGATCTATGGAGCAGGAGCTGCTGTGGGGCAGATTTGAATCAGATCTATAGGGCAGGAGATGCTGTGGGTCAGATCTATGGAGCAGGAGCTGCTGTGGGGCACATGTGAGTTAGATCTATGGGGCAGGAGATGGTGTGGGGCAGATTTGAATCAGATCTATAGGGCAGGAGCTGCTGTGGTGCACATGTGAGTTAGATCTATGGAGCAGGAGCTGCTGTGGGGCAGATTTGAATCAGATCTATAGGGCAGGAGCTGCTGTGGGTCAGATCTATGGGCAGGAGCTGCTGTGGGGCACATGTGAGTTAGATCTATGGGGCAGGAGATGGTGTGGGGCAGATTTGGGTCAGATGTATGGGTCAGGAGCTGCTGTGTGGCTGATGAGGGTCAGATCTATGGGGCATGGTCTGCTGTGGGTCAGATCTACGGGACTGGAGCTGCAGTGGAGCACATGTGGGTCAGATCTATGGGGTAGAAGCTGCTGTGGGGCTGATGGGGGTCATATCTATGAGGCAGGAGCTGCTGTGGGGCAGATTTGGGTCAGATCCATGGGGCAGGAGCTGCTGTGGGGCTGATGTGGGTCAGATCTATGGGGCAGGAGCTGCTGTGGGGCTGATGTGGGTCAGATCTATGGGGCAGGAGATGCTGTGGGTCAGATCTATGGGGCAGGAGCTGCTGTGGGGAACATGTGGGTCAGGTCTATGGGGCAGGAGCGGCTGTGGGGCTGATGTGGGTCAGATCTATGGTGCAGGAGCTGCTGTGTGGCAGATGTAGGGCATATCTATGGGGCAGGAGCTCCTGTGAGGCTGATGGGTGTTAGATCTATGGGGAGGAGCTGCTGTGGTGCAGATGTGGGTCAGAGCTATGGGGCAGGAGCTGCTGTGGGGCAGAAGTGGTTAAGATCTATGGGGTAGGAGATGGTGTGTGGCAGATGTGGGTCAGATCTATGGTGTAGGAGCTGCTGTGGGGCTGATGTGGGTCAGATCTATGGGGCAGGAGCTGCTGTGGTTAATATCTATTTGGCAGGATCTGCTGTGGGGCAGATTTGGGTCAGATCTATGTGGCAGGAGCAGCAGTGGGGCAGATGTGGTCAGATCTATGGGTCAGGAGCTGCAGTGGAGATGATGTACGTCAGATCTATGGGGCAGGAGCTGCTGTGGGGCTGCTGTGGGTCAGATCTATGGGGCAGGAGCTGTTGTGGGGATGATGGGGGTCAGATCTATGGGGCAGGAGCTACTGTGGGGCTGATGTTGTTCTGATCTATGGGGCAGGAGCTGCTGTGCGACAGATGTGGGTCAGATCTATGGGGCAGGATCTGCTGTGGGGCTGATGTGGGAAAGATCTATGGGGCAGGAGATACTGTGGGCCATATGTCGGTCCGATCTATGGAGCAGGAGCTGCTGTGGGGCGCATGTGAATCAGGTCTATGGGGCAGGAGCTGCTGTGGGTCAGATTGTCACGGTTTAATAATGTTGTAATTTTGCTATCAGTATTCCACATCATAACATCATATAAAGCATGAATAATTTTACTGATTCTGCAACTTACAGAAGAAGACTACATCTCCCAGAGAGCAACACGATGGGTCACGGGACCTGGACTCTATATTAACTCTGTCGCAGAACAGACTGACGTCTTTCGAGTTCTGGCGTTCAGGGCAGTGTGTGGGAGCCTTCAGCCGTTCGCCCAGATTCACAGTAGGCCTCTCGGTTACGGGACTCATTCTCTCTCCTATTTTGCTTGATTCATTAGCTCAATTTTCAATTATATTGTATTCTATTGTGTTATCCTGTATTTCGATATAGTATTTAGTAAATAAGTGTGCCTCCTTACATCGTTGCCGCTGTTTTCTTTTCTTAATTAACTTTTTCTTTTCGGCTGAGGGCCCTTCAGGGGCCCACAGCCCTTGTCACGGACGCAGGTGGATTTTTCGTTCAAACCGTGACAGATTTGGTAGCAGAGGATGGTTCCACTGTTGCAGCCACCCCCATAAGGCATTTGCCACCATCCATGAATCAGTATAAAGATGAAGCATTGGCCACCTCTCCCGTTCAGCCACATCTAAAGCCAGCTGAACAGCCTTTACCTCTGCAAATTGACTTGATTCTCCTTTACCTTCAGTGGCCTCTGCAACTTGTCGTGTGGGGCTCCATACAGCAGCTTTCCATCTGCGATGCTTCCCTACAATACGACATGATCCGTCTGTGAATAGGGCAAATTACTTTTCGTTTTCTGGTAGCTCATTGTATGGTGGTGCCTCTTTAGCACGTGATACCTCTTCTGTAGGTGGTGTTTCAATTTTTTTACTCTCAGGCCAGTCCATGATCACTTCTAGAATTCCAGGACGGCTGAGTTTTCCCATTCAAGCTCATTGAGTAATTAATGAAATCCACTTACTCCAAGTGGCATCAGTAGCATGATGGGTGGAGGGAACCTGTCCTTTAAACATCCAATTTATTACTTTCAAGCGAGGTGCTAGAAGAAGCTGAACCTCTGTCCCAACTACTTCAGAAGCAGCCCGAACCCCCTCATACACGGCTAAGATCTCCTTCTTAGTCGGAGTGTAGCGCTCCTCAGACCCTTTATATGCTTGACTCCAAAATCCTAGCGGTCGGCCTCGGATCCTCACATCCTGCCCTGTCCGTACTGGCCCCAAGGCCACGGCACGGGCTATTTCTTGTTTTCTCTGCTCAAAAGCCTGCTGCTGCTCAGGACCCCATGAGAAATTATTCTTCTTCTGTGTTACCTGATAGAGGGGGCTCACTATGTGGCTGTAGTTTGGGACATGCATTCTCCAAAAGCCCACTACTCCCAGAAAAGATTGGGTCTCTGTCTTGTCGGTGGGCGGAGACATAGCAGTGATTTTGTCAATCACATCTGCTGGGATGTGACGACGTCCATCTTGCCATTTTATACCTAAGAACTGGATTTCCTGGGCAGGCCCCTTCACCTTGCTGCGCTTAATGGCAAAACCAGCTTTCAAAAGAATTTGGATTATCTGTTTCCCTTTCTTGAAAACCTCTGCTGCTGTATGGCCCCACACTACAATATCATCAATATACTGCAAGTGCTCAGGAGCATCACCCTGTTCCAAAACAGCTTGGATCAATCCATGGCAAATTGTTGGGCTGTGCTTCCACCCTTGAGGTAAACGGTTCCAGGTGTACTGAATACCTCTCCAGGTAAAAGCAAACTGTGGCCTACATTTTGCAGCCAATGGGATGGAAAAGAAGGCATTAGCAATGTCAATGGTGGCATACCACCTAGCTTCTTTTGACTCCAGTTCATACTGGAGTTCTAGCATGTCTGGTACAGCAGCACTTAATGGAGGTGTGACTTCATTCAGGCCATGGTAATCCACCGTCAGCCTCCATTCCCCACTGGTTTTACACACTGGCCATATGGGGCTGTTAAAAGGCGAGTGAGTTTTGCTAATCACTCCCTGATTCTCTAATTGGCGAATTAGCTTGTGAATGGGGAGCAATGAGTCCCTATTGGTGCGGTACTGCCGTCTGTGAACCACTCTGGTGACAATTGGTACCTCTTGGTCTTTTACCTGGTGCAACCTCCCAGCACCCGCTGGGAGACCCGGCGCTCGCTGCGTTGCTTCCGTCCTCCGTTCGGGGGGTTCCGTGCGCCGGCGCCGGCGCGTGGAAAAGGGGGTGTGCGGCTGGTCGCGCGCGGGCGCGTGCCAGGCCCCCTTTCGCCCGGTTTTTCCCCATCCATCCATCCATCCATGCATCCACCTTTCCGCTTCTTGGCGGCGCGGGGTAGACCTGGGCGACCATCCACCCGCTCGATCGGCGGGTGCAGTTTCCCGTCCGTGCCGCGGGTAGACGTGTCAGCCGTAGCCGCGCGTCACGCAGCTGTGTCAAGCGGTAAGGGTACGACGAACGGCCAGCCGCCCCCCGACCCGACCCGACCCGACCAGACCCGACCCGACCGCTTCCGCCGTTGACCCTCCCTCGCGCCCACCCGCATCCTCCCCTCCCCTCCCCTCCCCTCCCTTGTGGTGTTATTTAAATTTATTAAAATAGGTAGGGTAGACCTGGGGTCCGGCATTCGAGCTCAGGCGTCCTCGCGCACGACCGTCTCCGCCGTTCGTCCTCCCTCGGGCACGCTTGCTTCCTCCATTATTGTGGTGGGTTTTTCTTGTTTTTTGTTTTTTTTTAAATATTTTTGTTTCTTTTAAATTTTTTTTCCTTTTTTTTCTCCTTTTTTCCCCATTTTTTCTTCTCTTCTCTTCTCTTCTCTTCTCTTCTCTTCTCTTCTCTTCTCTTCTCTTCTCTTCTCTTCTCTTCTCTTCTCTTCTCTTCTCTTCTCTTCTCTTCTCTTCTCTTCTCTTCTCTTCTCTTCTCTTCTCTTCTCTTCTCTTCTCTTCTCTTCTCTTCTCTTCTCTTCTCTTTCTCCTCGTCGCCCGCGCGTGAGTAGGCCCGGCCCGCCCTGGACCGGCACGGCCTCTGTCACGAAGAAGGGGGTCGCTTGCGTGGCCGGGGGTCCGCGGCGGGGTTGCGGGTATGCGGGTAGACCTGGCTGCCGGCGCCTGATCTTCCCGGCCCCGCGTCCGTCTTCCAACTTCCCCTCCCCAGTCCACACCGCACGAGCGGGAACCCGACCCGTACCCGACGGCGGCCCGCCTCCGCCTGCCCCCACCCCGGCCCTCGCCCACAACCCGCCCTCTCCCGGACGCATCTTGCCCGACCGGCCCGCGACCGTGTTTTTTTATTTGTTTGTTTGTCTTTGTTTTTGGTTTGTTTTTTTTGTTTGGTCGGTCGGTCACTCACTCGGTTATTTGTTTGGACCCGATTGGCCCGTTTGGTTTTTTTCTTTTCTTTCCTTTTTCCGCCGGGGTGCTCCTGACGGCTCAGCCCAATGGCGGCTCGACTCGGCGACCGGAGCCCGCCAAAACGCCTCGCCACCCTTGAGCCCCACCGCCACCACCGCCACCACCGCCACCACCTCCTCCTCCCGCCGAAAATCCCACGTACCGTTCCACCCCATCTGCCGGCTGGGAGAGAGGCTAGGTGCGAACCCCGCGGGGGACGCGGCCGCCTCCCGCCGGCCCACCTCTCGCCGCTGCCGTCTTCCCGCCGCTCTTTCGCCATCCCTCGCCACGCGGCTTGCCCGCAGTCCGGATATCCGGCCCGAACGGACCTTGGTGGGCGGGGCCCGCGCACGCGCCCACGCTCTTCCTGCAGAGCCGGGGAGGCGGGGGGGGCGGGGCGGCTTTTTCAAAATCTAAAAAAGGGGAAAGTAAAGAAGAACCCACGAGAAAAACAAACAAACAAACAAACAAACAAACAATCGGAAAATAATAAAACCGAGAGGGCGCGTGGGGGCACAAACAAACAATCGAACGGACCAAAGTACGAACGAACGGACGAACAAACAAACACGCAGACAAAAGGGCAAAACCGCGGTGGCGGTGGCGGGACGGCCAGCTTCAAGCAAGGCCGAACCGAGAAGCCCGGGTGCGCCCCGACCCGGTGAACAGCGGCCGGCTCATATGTGCACCCTGGTCGTTCCGCGGCTGCGGCCGAGTGGCGTCTCCGTGGCGCCTCCGGTGCTCCGGCACGGTCAACACGGCTCGACCCCTGGCCATCGCGGCTCGAGTGCGCCGGCACGGTCCAGCCTCTCCCGGCAGGCTCCGCTCGGCTCGGACGTTCCGCGGAAGTGGCCAAGTGTCGCTCTCGTGGCGGCTCCTCTGCGCTGGCACGGTCTACCCGGCTCCGAGCGTCTCCGGAGGGTGGGGGGAGAGGGGGGGGGGCACGGCGTCGGCGGCTAGGCGTCGCTTCCCATGCGTCTCGACTAGGTCGGCACGGTCTACCCGGCTCCGAGCGGGCCGTGGTGCTCGGCGGCGGCTGCTAGAGGTCGCTGCCTATGCGGCTCGACTAGGTCGGCACGGTCTACCCGGCTCAGGGCAGGCCGTGGTGCTCGGCGGCGGATGCTAGAGGTCGCTGCCTATGCGGCTCGACTAGGTCGGCACGGTCTACCCGGCTCCGAGCGGGCCGTGGTGCTCGGCGGCGGCTGCTAGAGGTCGCTGCCTATGCGGCTCGACTAGGTCGGCACGGTCTACCCGGCTCAGGGCAGGCCGTGGTGCTCGGCGGCGGATGCTAGAGGTCGCTGCCTATGCGGCTCGACTAGGTCGGCACGGTCTACCCGGCTCCGAGCGGACCGTGGTGCTCGGCGGCGGCGGCTAGGGGTCGCTGCCCGTGCGGCTTGCGTGTAGCTGCCAGGTCTACCCGCTTTCGGCTAGGCTTTGCCGCCCTGTGAGATGGGGGTGCGCTAGAGCTCCGGAGCTTGCTGGGGGGTCGCTGTAGTTTCTTACCTACCGCTACGTCAACGTAGAGCGCTCCTTACCCTCGGCGCCGCTGCCGGTAGTCGGCGCCGTTCTTTTCCGAAGCCGTTTTTTCTTATGCCTTCCGTTTTCGTCTGCAGGAGCGAGCGCGTGCTCGTCTCCAGAGGCGGCAACGAGCGGGCGCAGGCGAGCGCGGTTGAGCGCCGGGCTGTGGATTTTTTCGGTTGCGGCTTCCCGCCGCTCTTTCGCCATCCCTCGCTACGCGGCCTGCCCGCAGTCCGGATTTCCGGCTCGAACGGACCCCGCTCAAGTGCGCCGGCACGGTCCAACCGCTCCCGGCGGGCACCGCTCGGCTCGGACGTTCCTCGGAATCAGCCAAATGTCGCTCCCGTGGCGTCTCCGCAGGCAAAAACGCATAGGGGGCGCCGCAAAGCTCGCGAGCCGCACCGAGCCGGGGAAACCGTGCCGTGGAGCAGCTGTGGGGCTGATGTGGGTGAGATCTATGGGGTAGGAGCTGCTGTGCGGCTGATGTGGGTCAGATCTATGGGCAGGAGCTGATGCAGGGAAGATTTGGGTCTGATCTATGGGTTAGGAACTGCTGTGGTTCAGATCTATGGGGCAGGTGCAGCTGTGGGGCACATGTGGGTCAGATCTACGGGTTAGGTGCTGCTTTGGGGAAAATGTGGGTCAGATCTATGGGGCAGGAGCAGCTGTGGGTCAGATTTGGGTCAGATATATGGGGCAGGAGCTGCTGTGGGTCAGATTTATGAGACAGGAGCTGCTGTGTGGCTGATGTGGGTCAGATCTATGGGGCAGGAGCTGCTGGGGGCATATGTGGGTCAGATCTATATGGCAGGAGCTGCTGTGGGGCACATGTGGGTCAGACCTATGGGGCAGAAGCTGCAGAGAGGATGATGTAGGTCAGATCTATGGGGAAGGAGTTGCTGTGGGGCAGATGAGGAACATATCTATGGTGCAAAATCTGCTGTTGGACTGATGTGGGTCAGATCTATGAGTTTGGAGCTGCTGTGGGGCACATGTGGGTCAGATCTATGGGCCAGGAGCTGCTGTGGGGCTGATTTGGGTCAGATCTATGAGGCAGGAGCTGCTGTGTGGCTGATGTGGGTCAGATCTATGGTGCAGGAGCTGCTGTGGGTCAGATCTATGGGGCAGGAACAGATGTGGGCCTGATGTTGGTCAGATTTATGGAGCAGGAGCTGCTGTGTTGCAGATGTGGGTCAGATCTATGGTGCAGGAGCTGCTGTGGGGCAGATGTAGGGCATATCTATGGGGCAGGAGCTGCTGTGAGGCTGATGGGTGTTAGATCTATGGGGAGGAGCTGCTGTGATGCAGATGTGGGTCAGACCTATGGGGCAGGAGCTGCTGTGGGGCAGAAGTGGGTAAGATCTATGGGGTAGGAGATGGTGTGTGGCAGATGTGGGTCAGATCTATGGTGTAGGAGCTGCTGTGGGGCTGATGTGGGTCAGATTTATGGGGCAGGAGCTGCTGTGGTTAAGATCTATTTGGCAGGATCTGCTGTGGGGCAGATTTGGGTCAGATCTATGGGGCAGGAGATGCTGTGTGGGAAATGTGGGTCAGATCTATGGGGCAGGAACAGATGTGGGCCTGATGTTGGTCAGATTTATGGAGCAGGAGCTGCTGTGTTGCAGATGTGGGTCAGATCTATGGTGCAGGAGCTGCTGTGGGGCAGATGTAGGGCTTATCTATGGGGCAGGAGCTGCTGTGAGGCTGATGGGTGTTAGATCTATGGGGAGGAGCTGCTGTGGTGCAGATGTGGGTCAGAGCTATGGGGCAGGATCTGCTGTGGGGCAGATTTGGGTCAGATCTATGGGGCAGGAGCTGCAGTGGAGATGATGTACGTCAGATCTATGGGGCAGGAGCTGCTGTGGGGCTGCTGTGGGTTAGATCTATGGGGCAGGAGCTGTTGTGGGTCATATCTATTGGGCAGCAGCTGCTTTACATATGATGTGTGTCAGATCTATGGGGCCGGAGCTGCAGTGGGGCTGATGGGGGTCAGATCTATAGGGCAGGAGCTGCTGTGCAACAGATGTGGGTCAGATCTATGGGGCAGGAGCTGCTGTGGGGCTGATGTGGGTCAGATCGTTGGGGCTGAAGCTGCTGTGGGTCATATCTATTGGGCAGCAGCTGCTTTAGATATGATGTGTGTCAGATCTATGGGGCAGGAGCTGTTGTGGGGCTGATGGGGGTCAGATCTATGGGGCAGGAGCTACTGTGGGGCTGATGTGGGTCAAATCAATGGGGCAGAGCTGCTCTTGGGAACATGTGGGTCAGATCTATGGGGCAGGAGCTGCTGTGGGGCTGATGTGGGTCAGATCTATAGGGCAGGAGCTGCTGTTCGACAGATGTGGGTCAGATCTATGGGGCAGGAGCTGCTGTGGGGCTGATGTGGGTCAGATCCTTGGGGTTGAAGCTGCTGTGGGTCATATCTATTGGGCAGCAGCTGCTTTACATATGATGTGTGTCAGATCAATGGGGCAGGAGCTGCTGTGGGGCTGATGTGGGTTAGATCTATGGGGCAGGAGCTGTTGTGGGGCTGATGTTGGTCTGATCTATGGGGCAGCAGCTGCTGTGCGACAGATGTGGGTCAGATCTATGGGGCAGGTGCTGCTGTGGGGCAGATTTGGGTCAGATCTATGGGGCAGGAGCTGCTGTGGGGCAGATGTAGGGCTTATCTATGGGGCAGGAGCTGCTGTGAGGCTGATGGGTGTTAGATCTATGGGGAGGAGCTGCTGTGGTGCAGATGTGGGTCAGAGCTATGGGGCAGGAGCTGCTGTGTGGCAGATGTGGGTCAGATCTATGGGGCAGGAGCTGCAGTGGGCCAGATCTATGGGGCAGGAACAGATGTGGGCCTGATGTTGGTCAGATTTATGGAGCAGGAGCTGCTGTGTTGCGGATGTGGGTCAGATCTATGGTGCAGGAGCTGCTGTGGGGCAGATGTAGGGCATATCTATGGGGCAGGAGCTGCTGTGAGGCTGATGGGTGTTAGATCTATGGGGAGGAGCTGCTGTGGTGCAGATGTGGGTCAGAGCTATGGGGCAGGAGCTGCTGTGGGGCAGATGTGTGTCAGATCTATGGTGTAGGAGCTGCTGTGGGGCTGATGTGGGTCAGATCTATGGGGCAGGAGCTGCAGTGGAGATGATGTACGTCAGATCTATGGGGCAGGAGATTCTGTGGGGCTGCTGTGGGTTAGATCTATGGGGCAGGAGCTGTTGTGGGGCTGCTGTGGGTTAGATCTATGGGGCAGGAGCTGTTGTGGGTCATATCTATTGGGCAGCAGCTGCTTTACATATGATGTGTGTCAGATATATGGGGCCAGAGCTGTGGTGGGGCTGATGGGGGTCAGATCTATGGGGCAGGAGCTGCTGTGGGGCTGATGTGGGTCAAATCAATGGGGCAGAGCTGCTCTTGGGAACATGTGGGTCAGATCTATGGGGCAGGAGCTGCTGTGGGGCTGATATGGGTCAGATCTATAGGGCAGGAGCTGCTGTGCGACAGATGTGTGTCAGATCTATGGGGCAGGAGCTGCTGTGGGGCTGATGGTGGTCAGATCTATGGGGCAGGAGCTGTTGTGGGGCTGATGTTGGTCTGATCTATGGGGCAGGAGCTGCTGTGCGACAGATGTGGGTCAGATCTATGGGGCAGGTGTTGCTGTGCGACATATGTGGGTCAGATCTATGGGGCAGGATCTGCTGTGGGGCTGATGTGGGAAAGATCTATGGGGCAGGAGATGCTTTGGGGCAGATGTGGGTCAGATCTATGGGGCAGGAGTTGCTGTGGGGCTGATGTGGGTCAGATCCTTGGGGCTGAAGCTGCTGTGGGTCATATCTATTGGGCAGCAGCTGCTTTACATATGATGTGTGTCAGATCTATGGGGCCGGAGCTGCAGTGTGGCTGATGGGGGTCAGATCTATGGGGCAGGAGCTACTGTGGGGCTGATGTGGGTCAAATCAATGGGGCAGAGCTGCTCTTAGGAACATGTGGGTCAGATCTATGGGGCAGGAGCTGCTGTGGGGCTGATGTGGGTCAGATCTATAGGGCAGGAGCTGCTGTGCGACGGATGTGGGTCAGATCTATGGGGCTGGAGCTGCTGTGGGGCTGATGTGGGTCAGATCCTTGGGGCTGAAGCTGCTGTGGGTCATATCTATTGGGCAGCAGCTGCTTCACATATGATGTGTGTCAGATCTATGGGGCAGGAGCTGCAGTGGGGCTGATGTGGGTTAGATCTATGGGGCAGGAGCTGTTGTGGGGCTGATGGGGGTCAGATCTATGGGGCAGGACCTGCTGTGGGGCTGATGTGGGTTAGATCTATGGGGCAGGAGCTGTTGTGGGGCTGATGGGGGTCAGATCTATGGGGCAGGAGCTACTGTGGGGCTGATGTTGGTCTGATCTATGGGGCAGGAGCTGCTGTGCGACAGATGTGGGTCAGATCTATGGGGCAGGTGCTGCTGTGCGACATATGTGGGTCAGATCTATGGGGCAGCTGCTGCTGTGCAACATATGTGGGTCAGATCTATGGGGCAGGATCTGCTGTGGGGCTGATGTGGGAAAGATCTATGGGGCAGGAGATGCTTTGGGGCAGATGTGGGTCAGATCTATGGTGCAGGAGCTGCTGTGGGGCAGATGTGGGTCAGATCTATGGGGCAGGAGCTGCTTTGTGGCAGATGTGGGTCAGATCTATGGGGCAGGAGCTGCAGTGGAGATGATGTACGTCAGATCTATGAGGCAGGAGCTGCTGTGGGGCTGCTGTGGGTTAGATCTATGGGGCAGGAGCTGTTGTGGGTCATATCTATTGGGCAGCAGCTGATTTACATATGATGTGTGTCAGATCTATGGGGCCGGAGCTGCAGTGGGGCTGATGGGGGTCAGATCTATGGGGCTGGAGCTACTGTGGGGCTGATGTGGGTCAAATCAATGGGGCAGAGCTGCTCTTGGGAACATGTGGGTCAGATCTATGGGGCAGGAGCTGCTGTGGGGCTGATGTGGGTCAGATCTATAGGGCAGGAGCTGCTGTGCGACAGATGTGTGTCATATCTATGGGGCAGGAGCTGCTGTGGGGCTGATGTGGGTCAGATCTATGGGGCAGGAGTTGCTGTGGTGCAGATGTGGGTCAGATCCTTGGGGCTGAAGCTGCTGTGGGTCATATCTATTTGGCAGCAGCTGCTTTACATATGATGTGTGTCAGATCTATGGGCAGGAGCTGCTGTGGGGCACATGTGAGTTAGATCTATGGGGCAGGAGATGGTGTGGGGTAGATTTGGGTCAGATGTATGGGTCAGAAGCTGCTGTGTGGCTGATGTTGGTCTGATCAATGGGGCAGGAGCTGCTGCGGGGCTGATTTGGGTCAGATCTATGGGGCAGGAGCTGCTGTGGGGCTGATGGGGGTCAGATCTATGGGGCAGGAGCTGTTGTGGGGCTGATGGGGGTCAGATCTATGGGGCAGGAGCTACTGTGGGGCTGATGGGGGTCAGATCAATGGGGCAGGAGCTGTTGTGGGGCTGATGGGGGTCAGATCTATGGGGCAGGAGCTACTGTGGGGCTGATGTGGTTCAGATCTATGGGGCAGGAGCTACTGTGGGGCTGATGTTGGTCTGATCTATGGGGCAGGAGCTGTTGTGGGGCTGATGGGGGTCAGATCTATGGGGCAGGAGCTACTGTGGGGCTGATGTTGGTCTGATCTATGGGGCAGGAGCTGCTGTGCGACAGATGTGGGTCAGATCTATGGGGCAGGTGCTGCTGTGCGACATATGTGGGTCAGATCTATGGGGCAGGATCTGCTGTGGGGCTGATGTGGGAAAGATCTATGGGGCAGGAGATGCTTTGGGGCAGATGTGGGTCAGATCTATGGGGCAGGAGTTGCTGTGGGGCTGATGTGGGTCAGATCCTTGGGGCTGAAGCTGCTGTGGGTCATATCTATTGGGCAGCAGCTGCTTTACATATGATGTGTGTCAGATCTATGGGGCAGGAGCTGCTGTGGGGCTGATGTGGTTTAGATCTATGGGGCAGGAGCTGTTGTGGGGCTGATGGGGGTCAGATCTATGGTGTAGGAGCTGCTGTGGGGCTGATGTGGGTCAGATCTATGGGGCAGGAGCTGCTGTGGTTAAGATCTATTTGGCAGGATCTGCTGTGGTGAAGATTTGGGTCAGATCTATGGGGCAGGAGCTGCTGTGTGGCAAATGTGGGTCAGATCTATGGGGCAGGAGCTGCTGTGGGTCAGATCTATGGGGCAGGAACAGATGTGGGCCTGATGTTGGTCAGATTTATGGAGCAGGAGCTGCTGTGTTGCAGATGTGGGTCAGATCTATGGTGCAGGAGCTGCTGTGGGGCAGATGTAGGGCATATCTATGGGGCAGGAGCTGCTGTGAGGCTGATGGGTGTTAGATCTATGGGGAGGAGCTGCTGTGGTGCAGATGTGGGTCAGATCTATGGTGTAGGAGCTGCTGTGGGGCTGATGTGGGTCAGATCTATGGGGCAGGAGCTGCTGTGGTTAAGATCTATTTGGCAGGAGCTGCTGTGGGGCTGCTGTGGGTTAGATCTATGGGGCAGGAGCTGTTGTGGGTCATATCTATTGGGCAGCAGCTGCTTTACATATGATGTGTGTCAGATCTATGGGGCCGGAGCTGCAGTGGGGCTGATGGGGGTCAGATCTATGGGGCAGGAGCTACTGTGGGGCTGATGTGGGTCAAATCAATGGGGCAGAGCTGCTCTTGGGAACATGTGGGTCAGATCTATTGGGCAGGAGCTGCTGTGGGGCTGATGTGGGTCAGATCTATAGGGCAGGAGCTGCTGTGCGACAGATGTGTGTCAGATCTATGGGGCAGGAGCTGCTGTGGGGCTGATGTGGGTTAGATCTATGGGGCAGGATCTGTTGTGGGGCTGATGGGGGTCAGATCTATGGGGCAGGAGCTACTGTGGTGCTGATGGGGGTCAGATCTATGGGGCAGGAGCTACTGTGGGGCTGATGTTGGTCTGATCTATGGGGCAGGAGCTGCTGTGCGACAGATGTGGGTCAGATCTATGGGGCAGGTGCTGCTGTGCGACATATGTGGGTCAGATCTATGGGGCAGGATCTGCTGTGGGGCTGATGTGGGAAAGATCTATGGGGCAGGAGATGCTTTGGGGCAGATGTGTGTCAGATCTATGGGGCAGGAGTTACTGTGGGGCTGATGTGGGTGAGATCCTTGGGGCTGAAGCTGCTGTGTGTCATATCTATAGGGCAGCAGCTGATTTACATATGATGTGTGTCAGATCTATGGGGCAGGAGCTGCTGTGGGGCTGATGTGGGTTAGATCTATGGGGCAGGAGCTGTTGTGGGGCTGATGGGGGTCAGATCTATGGGGCAGGAGCTACTGTGGGGCTGATGGGGGTCAGATCTATGGGGCAGGAGCTACTGTGGGGCTGATGTGGGTCAAATCAATGGGGCAGAGCTGCTCTTGGGAACATGTGGGTCAGATCTATGGGGCAGGAGCTGCTGTGGGGCTGATGTGGGTCAGATCTATAGGGCAGGAGCTGCTGTTCGACAGATGTGGGTCAGATCTATGGGGCAGGAGCTGCTGTGGGGCTGATGTGGGTCAGATCCTTGGGGTTGAAGCTGCTGTGGGTCATATCTATTGGGCAGCAGCTGCTTTACATATGATGTGTGTCAGATCAATGGGGCAGGAGCTGCTGTGGGGCTGATGTGGGTCAAATCAATGGGGCAGGAGCTGTTGTGGGGCTGATGTTGGTCTGATCTATGGGGCAGCAGCTGCTGTGCGACAGATGTGGGTCAGATCTATGGGGCAGGTGCTGCTGTGGGGCAGATTTGGGTCAGATCTATGGGGCAGGAGCTGCTGTGGGGCAGATGTAAAGCTTATCTATGGGGCAGGAGCTGCTGTGAGGCTGATGGGTGTTAGATCTATGGGGAGGAGCTGCTGTGGTGCAGATGTGGGTCAGAGCTATGGGGCAGGAGCTGCTGTGTGGCAGATGTGGGTCAGATCTATGGGGCAGGAGCTGCAGTGGGCCAGATCTATGGGGCAGGAACAGATGTGGGCCTGATGTTGGTCAGATTTATGGAGCAGGAGCTGCTGTGTTGCGGATGTGGGTCAGATCTATGGTGCAGGAGCTGCTGTGGGGCAGATGTAGGGCATATCTATGGGGCAGGAGCTGCTGTGAGGCTGATGGGTGTTAGATCTATGGGGAGGAGCTGCTGTGGTGCAGATGTGGGTCAGAGCTATGGGGCAGGAGCTGCTGTGGGGCAGATGTGTGTCAGATCTATGGTGTAGGAGCTGCTGTGGGGCTGATGTGGGTCAGATCTATGGGGCAGAAGCTGCAGTGGAGATGATGTACGTCAGATCTATGGGGCAGGAGATTCTGTGGGGCTGCTGTGGGTTAGATCTATGGGGCAGGAGCTGTTGTGGGGCTGCTGTGGGTTAGATCTATGGGGCAGGAGCTGTTGTGGGTCATATCTATTGGGCAGCAGCTGCTTTACATATGATGTGTGTCAGATATATGGGGCCAGAGCTGTGGTGGGGCTGATGGGGGTCAGATCTATGGGGCAGGAGCTGCTGTGGGGCTGATGTGGGTCAAATCAATGGGGCAGAGCTGCTCTTGGGAACATGTGGGTCAGATCTATGGGGCAGGAGCTGCTGTGGGGCTGATATGGGTCAGATCTATAGGGCAGGAGCTGCTGTGCGACAGATGTGTGTCAGATCTATGGGGCAGGAGCTGCTGTGGGGCTGATGGTGGTCAGATCTATGGGGCAGGAGCTGTTGTGGGGCTGATGTTGGTCTGATCTATGGGGCAGGAGCTGCTGTGCGACAGATGTGGGTCAGATCTATGGGGCAGGTGTTGCTGTGCGACATATGTGGGTCAGATCTATGGGGCAGGATCTGCTGTGGGGCTGATGTGGGAAAGATCTATGGGGCAGGAGATGCTTTGGGGCAGATGTGGGTCAGATCTATGGGGCAGGAGTTGCTGTGGGGCTGATGTGGGTCAGATCCTTGGGGCTGAAGCTGCTGTGGGTCATATCTATTGGGCAGCAGCTGCTTTACATATGATGTGTGTCAGATCTATGGGGCCGGAGCTGCAGTGTGGCTGATGGGGGTCAGATCTATGGGGCAGGAGCTACTGTGGGGCTGATGTGGGTCAAATCAATGGGGCAGAGCTGCTCTTAGGAACATGTGGGTCAGATCTATGGGGCAGGAGCTGCTGTGGGGCTGATGTGGGTCAGATCTATAGTGCAGGAGCTGCTGTGCGACGGATGTGGGTCAGATCTATGGGGCTGGAGCTGCTGTGGGGCTGATGTGGGTCAGATCCTTGGGGCTGAAGCTGCTGTGGGTCATATCTATTGGGCAGCAGCTGCTTTACATATGATGTGTGTCAGATCTATGGGGCAGGAGCTGCTGTGGGGCTTATGTGGGTTAGATCTATGGGGCAGGAGCTGTTGTGGGGCTGATGGGGGTCAGATCTATGGGGCAGGACCTGCTGTGGGGCTGATGGTGGTCAGATCTATGGGGCAGGAGCTGTTGTGGGGCTGATGTTGGTCTGATCTATGGGGCAGGAGCTGCTGTGCGACAGATGTGGGTCAGATCTATGGGGCAGGTGCTGCTGTGCGACATATGTGGGTCAGATCTATGGGGCAGCTGCTGCTGTGCAACATATGTGGGTCAGATCTATGGGGCAGGATCTGCTGTGGGGCTGATGTGGGAAAGATCTATGGGGCAGGAGATGCTTTGGGGCAGATGTGGGTCAGATCTATGGTGCAGGAGCTGCTGTGGGGCAGATGTGGGTCAGATCTATGGGGCAGGAGCTGCTTTGTGGCAGATGTGGGTCAGATCTATGGTGTAGGAGCTGCTGTGGGGCTGATGTGGGTCAGATCTATGGGGCAGGAGCTGCAGTGGAGATGATGTACGTCAGATCTATGAGGCAGGAGCTGCTGTGGGGCTGCTGTGGGTTAGATCTATGGGGCAGGAGCTGTTGTGGGTCATATCTATTGGGCAGCAGCTGATTTACATATGATGTGCGTCAGATCTATGGGGCCGGAGCAGCAGTGGGGCTGATGGGGGTCAGATCTATGGGGCTGGAGCTACTGTGGGGCTGATGTGGGTCAAATCAATGGGGCAGAGCTGCTCTTGGGAACATGTGGGTCAGATCTATGGGGCAGGAGCTGCTGTGGGGCTGATGTGGGTCAGATCTATAGGGCAGGAGCTGCTGTGCGACAGATGTGTGTCATATCTATGGGGCAGGAGCTGCTGTGGGGCTGATGTGGGTCAGATCTATGGGGCAGGAGTTGCTGTGGTGCAGATGTGGGTCAGATCCTTGGGGCTGAAGCTGCTGTGGGTCATATCTATTTGGCAGCAGCTGCTTTACATATGATGTGTGTCAGATCTATGGGCAGGAGCTGCTGTGGGGCACATGTGAGTTAGATCTATGGGGCAGGAGATGGTGTGGGGTAGATTTGGGTCAGATGTATGGGTCAGAAGCTGCTGTGTGGCTGATGTTGGTCTGATCAATGGGGCAGGAGCTGCTGCGGGGCTGATTTGGGTCAGATCTATGGGGCAGGAGCTGCTGTGGGGCTGATGGGGGTCAGATCTATGGGGCAGGAGCTGTTGTGGGGCTGATGGGGGTCAGATCTATGGGGCAGGAGCTACTGTGGGGCTGATGGGGGTCAGATCAATGGGGCAGGAGCTGTTGTGGGGCTGATGGGGGTCAGATCTATGGGGCAGGAGCTACTGTGGGGCTGATGTGGTTCAGATCTATGGGGCAGGAGCTACTGTGGGGCTGATGTTGGTCTGATCTATGGGGCAGGAGCTGTTGTGGGGCTGATGGGGGTCAGATCTATGGGGCAGGAGCTACTGTGGGGCTGATGTTGGTCTGATCTATGGGGCAGGAGCTGCTGTGCGACAGATGTGGGTCAGATCTATGGGGCAGGTGCTGCTGTGCGACATATGTGGGTCAGATCTATGGGGCAGGATCTGCTGTGGGGCTGATGTGGGAAAGATCTATGGGGCAGGAGATGCTTTGGGGCAGATGTGGGTCAGATCTATGGGGCAGGAGTTGCTGTGGGGCTGATGTGGGTCAGATCCTTGGGGCTGAAGCTGCTGTGGGTCATATCTATTGGGCAGCAGCTGCTTTACATATGATGTGTGTCAGATCTATGGGGCAGGAGCTGCTGTGGGGCTGATGTGGTTTAGATCTATGGGGCAGGAGCTGTTGTGGGGCTGATGGGGGTCAGATCTATGGTGTAGGAGCTGCTGTGGGGCTGATGTGGGTCAGATCTATGGGGCAGGAGCTGCTGTGGTTAAGATCTATTTGGCAGGATCTGCTGTGGTGCAGATTTGGGTCAGATCTATGGGGCAGGAGCTGCTGTGTGGCAAATGTGGGTCAGATCTATGGGGCAGGAGCTGCTGTGGGTCAGATCTATGGGGCAGGAACAGATGTGGGCCTGATGTTGGTCAGATTTATGGAGCAGGAGCTGCTGTGTTGCAGATGTGGGTCAGATCTATGGTGCAGGAGCTGCTGTGGGGCAGATGTAGGGCATATCTATGGGGCAGGAGCTGCTGTGAGGCTGATGGGTGTTAGATCTATGGGGAGGAGCTGCTGTGGTGCAGATGTGGGTCAGATCTATGGTGTAGGAGCTGCTGTGGGGCTGATGTGGGTCAGATCTATGGGGCAGGAGCTGCTGTGGTTAAGATCTATTTGGCAGGAGCTGCTGTGGGGCTGCTGTGGGTTAGATCTATGGGGCAGGAGCAGTTGTGGGTCATATCTATTGGGCAGCAGCTGCTTTACATATGATGTGTGTCAGATCTATGGGGCCGGAGCTGCAGTGGTGCACATGTGGGTCAGATCTATGGGGTAGAAGCTGCTGTGGGGCTGATGGGGGTCAGATCTATGGGTCAGTAGCTGCTGTGCGACAGATGTGGGTCAGATCTATGGGGCAGGAGTTGCTGTGGGGCTGATGTGGGTCACATCCTTGGGGCTGAAGCTGCTGTGGGTCATATCTATTGGGCAGCAGCTGCTTTACATATGATGTGTGTCAGATCTATGGGGCAGGAGCTGCTGTGGGGCTGATGTGGGAAAGATCTATGGGGCAGGAGATGCTGTGGGCCATATGTCGGTCCGATCTATTGGGCAGGAGTTGCTGTGGGGCGCATGTGAATCAGGTCTATGGGGCAGGAGCTGCTGTGGGTCAGATTGTCATGGTTTAATAATGTTGTAATTTTGCTATCAGTATTCCACATCATAACATCATATAAAGCATGGATAATTTTACTGAATCTGCAACTTACAGAAGAAGACTACATCTCCCAGAGAGCAACACGATAGGTCACGGGACCTGGACTCTATATTAACTCTGTCGCAGAACAGACTGACGTCTTTCGAGTTCTGGCGTTCAGGGCAGTGTGTGGGAGCCTTCAGCCGTTCGCCCAGATTCACAGTAGGCCTCGGTTACGGGACTCATTCTCTCTCCTATTTTGCTTGATTCATTAGCTCAATTTTCAATTATATTGTATTCTATTGTGTTATCCTGTATTTCGATATAGTATTTAGTAAATAAGTGTGCCTCCTTACATCATTGCCGCTGTTTTCTTTTCTTAATTAACTTTTTCTTTTCGGCTGAGGGCCCTTCAGGGGCCCACGGCCATTGTCACGGACGCAGGTGGATTTTTCGTTCAAACCGTGACAGATTTGGTAGCAGAGGATGGTTCCACTGTTGCAGCCACCCCCATAAGGCATTTGCCACCATCCATGAATCAGTATAAAGATGAAGCATTGGCCACCTCTCCCGTTCAGCCACATCTAAAGCCAGCTGAACAGCCTTTACCTCTGCAAACTGACTTGATTCTCCTTTACCTTCAGTGGCCTCTGCAACTTGTCGTGTGGGGCTCCATACAGCAGCTTTCCATCTGCGATGCTTCCCTACAATACGACATGATCCGTCTGTGAATAGGGCAAATTACTTTTCGTTTTCTGGTAGCTCATTGTATGGTGGTGCCTCTTTAGCACGTGATACCTCTTCTGTAGGTGGTGTTTCAATTTTTTTACTCTCAGGCCAGTCCATGATCACTTCTAGAATTCCAGGACGGCTGAGTTTTCTCATTCCAGCTCGTTGAGTAATTAATGAAATCCACTTACTCCAAGTGGCATCAGTAGCATGATGGGTGGAGGGAACCTGTCCTTTAAACATCCAATTTATTACTGGCAAGCGAGGTGCTAGAAGAAGCTGAACCTCTGTCCCAACTACTTTAGAAGCAGCCCGAACCCCCTCATACACGGCTAAGATCTCCTTCTTAGTCGGAGTGTAGCGCTCCTCAGACCCTTTATATGCTTGACTCCCAAATCCTAGGGGTCGGCCTCGGATCCTCACATCCTGCCCCGTCCGTACTGGCCCCAAGGCCACGGCACGGGCTATTTCTTGTTTTCTCTGCTCAAAAGCCTGCTGCTGCTCAGGACCCCATGAGAAATTATTCTTCTTCTGTGTTACCTGATAGAGGGGGCTCACTATGTGGCTGTAGTTTGGGACATGCATTCTCCAAAAGCCCACTACTCCCAGAAAAGATTGGGTCTCTGTCTTGTCGGTGGGCGGAGACATAGCAGTGATTTTGTCAATCACATCTGCTGGGATGTGACGACGTCCATCTTGCCATTTTATACCTAAGAACTGGATTTCCTGGGCAGGCCCCTTCACCTTGCTGCGCTTAATGGCAAAACCAGCTTTCAAAAGAATTTGGATTATCTGTTTCCCTTTCTTGAAAACCTCTGCTGCTGTATGGCCCCACACTACAATATCATCAATATACTGCAAGTGCTCAGGAGCATCACCCTGTTCCAAAACAGCTTGGATCAATCCATGGCAAATTGTTGGGCTGTGCTTCCACCCCTGAGGTAAACGGTTCCAGGTGTACTGAATACCTCTCCAGGTAAAAGCAAACTGTGGCCTACATTTTGCAGCCAATGGGATGGAAAAGAAGGCATTAGCAATGTCAATGGTGGCATACCACCTAGCTTCTTTTGACTCCAGTTCATACTGGAGTTCTAGCATGTCTGGTACAGCAGCACTTAATGGAGGTGTGACTTCATTCAGGCCATGGTAATCCACCGTCAGCCTCCATTCCCCACTGGTTTTACACACTGGCCATATGGGGCTGTTAAAAGGCGAGTGAGTTTTGCTAATCACTCCCTGATTCTCTAATTGGCGAATTAGCTTGTGAATGGGGAGCAATGAGTCCCTATTGGTGCGGTACTGCCGTCTGTGAACCACTCTGGTGACAATTGGTACCTCTTGGTCTTTTACCTGGTGCAACCTCCCAGCACCCGCTGGGAGACCCGGCGCTCGCTGCGTTGCTTCCGTCCTCCGTTCGGGGGGTTCCGTGCGCCGGCGCCGGCGCGTGGAAAGGGGGTGTGCGGCTGGTGGCGCGCGGGCGTGTGCCAGGCCCCCTTTCGCCCGGTTTTTCCCCATCCATCCATCCATCCATCCATCCATCCATCCATGCATCCACCTTTCCGCTTCGTGGCGGCGCGGGGTAGACTTGGGCGACCATCCACCCGCTCGATCGGCGGGTGCAGTTTCCCGTCCGTGCCGCGGGTAGACGTGTCGGCCGTAGCGGGGTTGACCTGTCGGCCGGTGCCGTTTCCCGTCCGTGCCGCGGGTAGACGTGTCGGCCGTAGCCGCGCGTCACGCAGCTGTGTCAAGTGGTAAGGTTACGACGAACGGCCAGCCGCCCCCCGACCCGACCCGACCCGACCCGACCCGACCCGACCGCTTCCGCCGTTGACCCTCCCTCGCGCCCACCCGCATCCTCCCCTCCCCTCCCCTCCCCTCCCCTCCCTTGTGGTGTTATTTAAATTTATTAAAATAGGTAGGGTAGACCTGGGGTCCGGCATTCGAGCTCAGGCGTCCTCGCGCACGACCGTCTCCGCCGTTCGTCCTCCCTCGGGCACGCTTGCTTCCTCCATTATTGTGGTGGGTTTTTCTTGTTTTTTGTTTTTTTTTAAATATTTTTGTTTCTTTTAAATTTTTTTTCCTTTTTTTTCTCCTTTTTTCCCCATTTTTTCTTTTTTTTCCCTTTTTTTCCCCTTTTTAAATATTTTTTTCTTTCTTTTTTTAAAAAAATTTTCTTTTCCCCATATTTCCTTATTATTTATTTAGTTATTCATGCAATTATTAATATCGCTCTTCCGCTTTCCCATCTTTTTATTACTTTTATTTTATTTTATTTTATTATTTTATTTTACCGCGACATTTTATGATCTATCTGTACTTTTTCACACCTTCTTCCCTTCTACTTTTTTTTGACTTCTGGCTTCCCTTCCCTTCCCTTCCCTTCCCTTCCCTTCCCTTCCCTTCCCTTCCCTTCCCTTCCCTTCCCTTCCCTTCCCTTCCCTTCCCTTCCCTTCCCTTCCCTTCCCTTCCCTTCCCTTCTCTTCTCTTTCTCCTCGTCACCCGCGTGTGAGTAGGCCCGGCACGGCCTCTGTCACGAAGAAGGGGGTCGCTTGCGTGGCCGAGGAGGGATGGGGGGGTCCGCGACGGGGTTGCGGGTATGCGGGTAGACCTGGTTTTCAAAAACTAAAAAAGGGGAAAGTAAAGAAGAACCCACGAGAAAAACAAACAAACAAACAAACAAACAAACGGAAAATAATAAAACCGAGAGGGCGCGTGGGGGCACGGACAAACAATCGAACGGACCAAAGTACGAACGAACGGACGAACAAACAAACACGCAGACAAAGGGGCAAAACCGCGGTGGCGGTGGCGGGATGGCCAGCTTCAAGCAAGGCCGAACCGAGAAGCCCGGGTGCGCCCCGACCCGGCGAACAGCGGCCGGCTCATACGTGCACCCTGGTCGTTGCGCGGCTGCGGCCGAGTGGCGTCTCCGTGGCGCCTCCGGTACTCCGGCACGGTCAACACGGCTCAATCCCTGGCCATCGCGGCTCGAGTGCGCCGGCACGGTCCAGCCTCTCCCGGCGGGCTCCGCTCGGCTCGGACATTCCGCGGAAGTGGCCAAGTGTCGCTCTCGTGGCGGCTCCTCTGAACTGGCACTGTCTACCCGGCTCCGAGCGTCTCCGGAGGGTGGGGGGAGGGGGGGGGGGGCACGGCGTCGGTGGCTAGGCGTCGCTTCCCATGCGTCTCGACTAGGTCGGCACGGTCTACCCGTCTCCGAGCGGGCCGTGGTGCTCGGCGGCAGCTGCTAGAGGTCGCTGCCTATGCGTCTCGACTAGGTCGGCACGGTCTACCCTGCTCCGTGCGTGCGCGAGGGCTCGGCGGCGGTCGCTAGGTGTCGCTGCACGTCTGCCAGCCCGTCCGTCAGCGACCTCTAGCGTCCGCGGCGGAGCAGGGTAGACCGTGCCGAAGTGAGCCGGCCGCCGCTCAGCGACCCCTGGCCGCCGCCGCATGAGCTTCGGTCCGCTCGGAGCCGGGTAGACCGTGCCGACCAACTCGAGCCGGACGTGCAGCGACCGCTGGCCAGCGCGGAGGCTCGTGTGCGCCGGCACGGTCCAGCCTCTCCCAGCGGGTTCCGCTCGGCTCGAACGCTCCTTGGCGGCGTCCGGCGATCTGAGCCGCGGCGGCTCGAGTGCGCCGGCACGGTCCAACCGCTCCCGGCGGGTTCCGCTCGGCTCGGACGCTCCTCGGCGGAGTCGGGCGATCTGAGCCGCGGCGACACGGTCCAGCCTCTCCAGGCGGACTCAGCTCGGCTCGGACGTTCCGCAGAAGTGGCCAAGTGCCGCTCTTGTGGCTGCTCCGCTGCGCCGGCACTGTATATCCGGCTCCGAGCGTCTCCGGGGGGGGGTGGGAAGAGGGGGGGGGTGGGGAGGGGGGTAAGGGGGGGGGGCGGAACGGCGTCGGCGGCTAGGCGTCGCTGCCCATGCTGCTCGACTAGGTCGGCACGGTCTACCCGACTCCGAGCGGGCCGTGGTGCTCGGCGGCGGCGGCTAGGGGTCGCTGCCTATGCGGCTCGACTAGGTCGGCACGGTCTACCCGGCTCCGAGCGGGCCGTGGTGCTCGGCGGCGGAGGCTAGGGGTCGCTGCCTATGCGTCTCGGCTAGGTCGGCACGGTCTACCCGGCTCCGAGCGGGCCGTGGTGCTCGGCGGCAGCTGCTAGGGGTCGGTGCCTATGCGTCTCGACTAGGTCGGCACGGTCTACCCGGCTCCGAGCGGGCCGTGGTGCTCGGCGGCGGGGGCTAGGGGTCGATGCCTATGCGGCTCGACTAGGTCGGCACGGTCTACCCGGCTCCGAGCGGGCTAGGGTGCTCGGCGGCAGCTGCTAAAGGTCGCTGCCTATGCGGCTCGACTAGGTCGGCACGGTCTACCCTGCTCCGTGGTTGCGCGAGGGCTCGGCGGCGGTCGCTAGGTGTCGCTGCACGTCTGCCAGCCCGTCCGTCAGCGACCTCTAGCGTCCGCGGCGGAGCAGGGTAGACTGTGCCGACGTGAGCCGGCCGCCGCTCAGCGACCCCTGGCCGCCGCCGCATGAGCTTCGGTCCGCTCGGAGCCGGGTAGACCGTGCCGACCAACTCGAGCCGGACGTGCAGCGACCGCTGGCCAGCGCGGAGGCTCGTGTGCGCCGGCACGGTCCAGCCTCTCCCGGCGGGTTCCGCTCGGCTCGGACGCTCCTCGGCGGAGTCGGGCGATCTGAGCCGCGGCGGCTCGAGTGCGCCGGCACTGCACAGCCTCTCCCGGCGGGCTCCGCTCGGAACGGACGTTCCTCGGCGGCGTCCGGCGATCTGAGCAGCGGCGGCACGAGGGCGCCGGCACGGTCCAACCGCTCTCGGCGGGCTCGGCTCGGCTCGGACGTTCCGCGGCGGCATCCGGGGGGTCTCAGCCGCGGAGGCTCGGGTGCGCCGTCACGGTCCAGCATCTCCCGGCGGGCTCCACTCAACTCGGACGTTCCTCGGCGGCGTCCGGCGATCTGAGCCGCGGCGGCTCGAGTGCGCCGGCACGGTCCAACCGCTCCCGGCGGGTTCCGCTCGGCTCGGACGCTCCTCGGCAGAGTCGGGCGATCTGAGCCGCGGCGACACGGTCCAGCCTCTCCAGGCGGACTCAGCTCGGCTCGGACGTTCCGCGGAAGTGGCAAAGTGCCGCACTTGTGGCTGCTCCGCTGCGCCGCCACTGTGTACCCGGCTCCGAGCGTCTCTGGAAGGGGGTGGGGGGGGGGAAGAGGGGGGGGGGGGGGAGTAAGGGGGGGGGGGCACGGCGTCGGCGGCTAGGCGTCGCTTCCCTTGCGTCTCGACTAGGTCGGCACAATCTACCCGGCTCCGAGCAAGCCGTGGTGCTCGGCGGCGGCTGCTAGAGGTCGCTGTCTATGTGGCTCGACTAGGTCGGCACGGTCTACCCGGCTCCGAGCAGGCCGTGGTGCTCGGCGGCGGCTGCTTGAGGTCGCTGCCCATGCGGCTCGTCTAGGTCGGCACGGTCTACCCGGCTCCGAGCGGACCGTGGTGCTTGGCGGCGGCGGCTAGCGGTCGCTGCCTATGCGGCTCGTCTAGGTCGGCACGGTCTACCCGGCTCCGAGCGGGAGGTGGTTTTAGGCGGCGGAGGCTAGGGGTCGCTGCCTATGCGTCTCGGCTAGGTCGGCACGGTCTACCCGGCTCCGAGCGGCCGTGGTGCTCGGCGGCGGCTGCTAGGGGTCGCTGCCTATGCGTCTCGGCTAGGTCGGCACGGTCTACCCGGCTCCGAGCGGGCTAGGGTGCTCGGCGGCGGCTGCTAAAGGTCGCTGCTTATGCGGCTCGACTAGGTCGGCACGGTCTACCCTGCTCCGTGCCTGCGCGAGGGCTCGGCGGCGGTCGCTAGGTGTCGCTGCACGTCTGCCAGCCCGTCCGTCAGCGACCTCTAGAGTCCGCGGCGGAGCAGTGTAGACCGTGCCGACGTGAGCCGGCGCCGCTCAGCGACTCCTGGCCGCCGCCGCATGAGCTTCGGTCCGCTCGGAGCCGGGTAGACCTTGCCGACAAACTCGAGCCGGACGTGCAGCAACCGCTGGGCAGCACGGAGGCTCGTGTGCGCCGGCACGGTCCAACCGCTCCCGGCGGGTTCCGCTCGGCTCGGACGCTCCTCGGCGGAGTCGGGCGGTCTGAGCCGCGGCGGCTCGAGTGCGCCGGCACTGCACAGCCTCTCCCGGCGGGCTCTGCTTGGCACGGACATTCCTCGGCGGCGTCCGGCGATCTGAGACGCGGCGGCACGAGTGCGCCTGCACGGTCCAACCGCTCTCGGCGGGCTCGGCTCGGCTCGGACGTTCCGCGGCGGCATCCGGGGGGTCTCAGCCGCGGAGCCGGCGCCGCAAACCTCGCGAGCCGCACCGAGCCGGAGAAACCGTGCCATGGAGCAGCTGTGGGGCTGATGTGGGTGAGATCTATGGGGTAGGAGCTGCTGTGCGGCTGATGTGGGTCAGATCTATGGGCAGGACCTGATGTAGGGAAGATTTGGGTCTGATCTATGGGTTAGGAACTGCTGTGGTTCAGATCTATGGGGCAGGAGCAGCTGTGGGGCACATGTGGGTCAGATCTATGGGTTAGGTGCTGCTTTGGGGAAAATGTGGGTCAGATCTATGGGGCAGGAGCTGCTGTGGGTCAGATTTGGGTCAGATCTATGGGGCAGGAGCTGCTGTGGGGCTGCTGTGGGTCAGATCTATGGGGCAGGAGCTGCTGTGGGGCACATGTGGGTCAGACCTATGAGGCCGGAGCTGCAGAGGGGATGATGTAGGTCAGATCTAGGGGGCAGGAGTTGCTGTGGGGCAGATGTGGGACATATCTATGGTGCAAAATCTGCTGTTGGACTGATGTGGGTCAGATCTATGAGTTTGGAGCTGCTGTGGGGCACATGTGGGTCAGATCTATGGGCCAGGAGCTGCTGCGGGGCTGATTTGGGTCAGATCTATGGGTCAGCAGCTGCTGTGGGGCACATGTGGGTCAGATCTATGGGGCAGGAGCTGCTGTGGGGCAGATGTGGGTCAGATCTATGGGGCAGGGGCTGCTGTGGGGCAGATGTGGGTCAGATCTATGGGGCAGGAGCTGCTGTGGGTCTGATGTGGGTCAGATCTATGGGCAGGAGCTGATGCAGGGAAGATTTGGATCTGATCTATGGGTTAGGAACTGCTGTGGTTCAGATCTATG
Organism: Coturnix japonica; assembly: GCF_054131305.1. Lineage (NCBI taxonomy): Eukaryota > Metazoa > Chordata > Aves > Galliformes > Phasianidae > Coturnix > Coturnix japonica. The sequence continues at coordinate 6,110,418 of NC_140678.1, read as the reverse complement.
GGGCAGGAGCAGCTGTGGGGCACATGTGGGTCAGATCTATGGGTTAGGTGCTGCTTTGGGGATAATGTGGGTCAGATCTATGGGGCAGGAGCTGCTGTGGGTCAGATTTGGGTCAGATCTATGGGGCAGGAGCTGCTGTGTGGCTGATGTGGGTCAGATCTATGGGGCAGGAGATGCTGTGGGGCATATGTGGGTCAGATCTATATGGCAGGAGCTGCTGTGGGGCACATGTGGGTCAGACCTATGGGGCAGAAGCTGCAGAGGGGATGATGTAGGTCAGATCTATGGGGCAGGAGCTGCTGTGGGGCAGATGAGGGACATATCTATGGTGCAAAATCTGCTGTTGGACTGATGTGGGTCAGATCTATGAGTTTGGAGCTGCTGTGGGGCACATGTGGGTCAGATCTATGGGCCAGGAGCTGCTGCGAGGCTGATTTGGGTCAGATCTATGGGTCAGCAGCTGCTGTGGTGCAGATGTGGGTCAGAGCTATGGTGCAGGAGCTGCTGTGGGGCAGAAGTGGGTAAGATCTATAAGGTAGGAGATGGTGTGTGGCAGATGTGGGTCAGATCTATGGTGTAGGAGCTGCTGTGGGGCTGATGTGGGTCAGATCTATGGGGCAGGAGCTGCTGTGGTTAAGATCTATTTGGCAGGATCTGCTGTGGGGCAGATTTGGGTCAGATCTATGGGGCAGGAGCTGCTGTGCGACATATGTGGGTCAGATCTATGGGGCAGGAGCTGCTGTGGGTCAGATCTATGGGGCAGGAACAGATGTGGGCCTGATGTTGGTCAGTTTTATGGAGCAGGAGCTGCTGTGTTGCAGATGAGGGTCAGATCTATGGTGCAGGAGCTGCTGTGGGGCAGATGTAGGGCTTATCTATGGGGCAGGAGCTGCTGTGAGCCTGATGGGTGTTAGACCTATGGGGAGGAGCTGCTGTGGTGCAGATGTGGGTCAGAGCTATGGGGCAGGAGCTGCTGTGGGGCAGATGTAGGGCTTATCTATGTGGCAGGAGCTGCTGTGGGGCTGATGTGGGTTAGATCTATGGGGCAGGAGCTGTTGTGGGGCTGATGGGGGTCAGATCTATGGGGCAGGAGCTACTGTGGGGCACATGTGGGTCAGATCTATGGGCCAGGAGCTGCTGCGGAGCTGATTTGGGTCAGATCTATGGGTCAGCAGCTGCTGTGGGGCACATGTGGGTCAGACCTATGGGGCCGAAGATTCAGAGGGGATGATGTAGGTCAGATCTATGGGGCAGGAGCTACTGTGGGGCACATGTGGGTCAGACCTATGGGGCCGAAGCTGCAGAGGGGATGATGTAGGTCACATCTATGGGGAAGGAGTTGCTGTGGGGCAGATGAGGGACATATCTATGGTGCAAAATCTGCTGTTGGAATGATGTGGGTCAGATCTATGAGTTTGGAGCTGCTGTGGGGCACATGTGGGTCAGATCTATGGGCCAGGAGCTGCTGCGGGGATGATTTGGGTCAGATCTATGGGGCAGGAGCTGCTGTGGGGCTGATGTGGGTCAGATCTATGGGGCAGGAGCTGCTGTTGGTCAGATGTAGGGCGTATCTATGGGGCAGGAGCTGCTGTGAGGCTGATGGGTGTTAGATCTATGGGGAGGAGCTGCTGTGGTGCAGATGTGGGTCAGAGCTATGGGGCAGGAGCTGCTGTGGGGCAGAAGTGGGTAAGATCTATGGTGTAGGAGCTGCTGTGGGGCTGATGTGGGTCAGATCTATGGGGCAGGAGCTGCAGTGGAGATGATGTACGTCAGATCTATGAGGCAGGAGCTGCTGTGGGGCTGATGTGCGTTAGATCTATGGGGCAGGAGCTGTTGTGGGTCATATCTATTGGCCAGCAGCTGCTTTACATATGATGTGTGTCAAATCTATGGGGACGGAGCTGTTGTGGGGCTGATGGGGGTCAGATCTATGGGGCAGGAGCTACTGTGGGGCTGATGTGGGTCAAATCAATGGGGCAGAGCTGCTCTTGGGAACATGTGGGTCAGATCTATGGGGCAGGAGCTGCTGTGGGGCTGATGTGGGTCAGATCTATAGGGCAGGAGCTGCTGTGCGACAGATGTGGGTCAGATCTATGGAGCAGGAGCTCCTGTGGGGTTGATGTGGGTCAGATCCTTGGGGCTGAAGCTGCTGTGGGTCATATCTATTGGGCAGTAGCTGCTTTACATATGATGTGTGTCAGATCTATGGGGCAGGAGCTGCTGTGGGGCTGATGTGGGTTTGATCTATGGGGCAGGAGCTGTTGTGGGGCTGATGGGGGTCAGATCTATGGGGCAGGAGCTACTGTGGGGCACATGTGGGTCAGACCTATGGGGCAGAAGCTGCAGAGGGGATGATGTAGGTCAGATCTATGGGGCAGGAGTTGCTGTGGGGCAGATGAGGGACATATATGTGGTGCAAAATCTGCTGTTGGACTGATGTGGGTCAGATCTATGAGTTTGGAGCTGCTGTGGGGCACATGTGGGTCAGATCTATGGGCCAGGAGCTGCTGCGGGGCTGATTTGGGTCAGATCTATGGGTCAGCAGCTGCTGTGGGGCACATGTGGGTCAGACCTATGGGGCAGAAGCTGCAGAGGGGATGATGTAGGTCAGATCTATGGGGCAGGAGTTGCTGTGGGGCAGATGAGGGACATATATGTGGTGCAAAATCTGCTGTTGGACTGATGTGGGTCAGATCTATGAGTTTGGAGCTGCTGTGGGGCACATGTGGGTCAGATCTATGGGCCAGGAGCTGCTGCGGGGCTGATTTGGGTCAGATCTATGGGTCAGCAGCTGCTGTGGGGCACATGTGGGTCAGACCTATGGGGCAGAAGCTGCAGAGGGGATGATGTAGGTCAGATCTATGGGGCAGGAGTTGCTGTGGGGCAGATGAGGGACATATCTATGGTGCAAAATCTGCTGATGGACTGATGTGGGTCAGATCTATGAGTTTGGAGCTGCTGTGGGGCACATGTGGGTCAGATCTATGGGCCAGGAGCTGCTGCGGGGCTGATTTGGGTCAGATCTATGGGTCAGCAGCTGCTGTGGGTCTGATGTGGGTCAGATCTATGGGACAGGAGATGCTGTGGGTCAGATCTATGGGGCAGGAGCTGCTGTGGGGCAGATGTGGGTCAGATCTATGGGGCAGGAACAGATGTGGGCCTGATGTTGGTCAGATTTATGGAGCAGGAGCTGCTGTGTTGCAGATGTGGGTCAGATCTATGGTGCAGGAGCTGCTGTGGGGCAGATATAGGGCATATCTATGGGGCAGGAGCTGCTGTGAGGCTGATGGGTGTTAGATCTATGGGGACGAGCTGCTGTGGTGCAGATGTGGGTCAGAGCTATGGGGCAGGAGCTGCTGTGGGGCAGATATAGGGCATATCTATGGGTCAGGAGCTGCTGTGAGGCTGATGGGTGTTAGATCTATGGGGAGGAGCTGCTGTGGTGCAGATGTGGGTCAGAGCTATGGGGCAGGAGCTGCTGTGGGGCAGAAGTGGTAAGATCTATGGGGTAGGAGATGCTGTGTGGCAGATGTGGGTCAGATCTATGGTGTAGAAGCTGCTGTGGGGCTGATGTGGGTCAGATCTATGGGGCAGGAGTTCCTGTGGTTAATATCTATTTGGCAGGATCTGCTGTGGGGCAGATTTGGGTCAGATCTATGGGGCAGGTGCTGCTGTGTGGCAAATGTGGGTCAGATCTATGGGGCAGGAGCTGCTGTGGGTCAGATCTATGGGGCAGGAACAGATGTGGGCCTGATGTTGGTCAGATTGATGGAGCAGGAGCTGCTGTGTTGCAGATGAGGGTCAGATCTATGGTGCAGGAGCTGCTGTGGGGCAGATGTAGGGCTTATCTATGGGGCAGGAGCTGCTGTGAGGCTGATGTGGGTCAGATCTATGGGAAGGAGCTGCTGTGGGGCTGATGTGGGTCAGATCTATAAGGCAGGAGCTGCTGTGGTTAAGATCTATTTGGCAGGATCTGCTGTTGGGCAGATTTGGGTCAGATCTATGGGGCAGGAGCTGCAGTGGAGATGATGTACGTCAGATCTATGGGGCAGGAGCTGCTGTGGGGCTGATGTGGGAAAGATGTATGGGGCAGGAGATGCTTTGGGGCAGATGTGTGTCAGACCTATGGGGCAGGAGTTGCTGTGGGGCTGATTTGGGTCAGATCCTTGGGGCTGAAGCTGCTGTGAGTCATATCTATTGGGCAGCAGCTGCTTTACATATGATGTGTGTCAGATCTATGGGGCAAGAGCTGCTGTGGGGCTGATGTGGGTCAGATCTATGGTGCAGGAGCTGCTGTGGGGCAGATGTGGGTCAGATCTATGGGCCAGGAGCTGCTGCGGGGCTGATTTGGGTCAGATCTATGGGTCAGCAGCTGCTGTGGGTCTGATGTGGGTCAGATCTATGGGACAGGAGATGCTGTGGGTCAGATCTATGGGGCAGGAGCTGCTGTGGGGCAGATGTGGGTCAGATCTATGGGGCAGGAGCTGCTGTGGGTCAGATCTATGGGGCAGGAACAGATGTGGGCCTGATGTTGGTCAGATTTATGGAGCAGGAGCTGCTGTGTTGCAGATGTGGGTCAGATCTATGGTGCAGGAGCTGCTGTGGGGCAGATATAGGGCATATCTATGGGGCAGGAGCTGCTGTGAGGCTGATGGGTGTTAGATCTATGGGGACGAGCTGCTGTGGTGCAGATGTGGGTCAGAGCTATGGGGCAGGAGCTGCTGTGGGGCAGATATAGGGCATATCTATGGGGCAGGAGCTGCTGTGGGGCTGATGTGGGTCAGATCTATGGGGCAGGAGCTGCAGTGGAGATGATGTACGTCAGATCTATGAGGCAGGAGCTGCTGTGGGGCTGCTGTGGGTTAGATCTATTGGGCAGGAGCTGTTGTGGGTCATATCTATGGGGCAGGAACAGATGTGGGCCTGATGTTGGTCAGATTTATGGAGCAGGAGCTGCTGTGTTGCAGATGTGGGTCAGATCTATGGGGCCGGAGCTGTTGTGGGGCTGATGGGGGTCAGATCTATAAGGCAGGAGCTGCTGTGGGGCTGATGTGGGTCAGATCTATGGGGCAGGAGCTGCAGTGGAGATGATGTACGTCAGATCTATGAGGCAGGAGCTGCTGTGGGGCTGCTGTGGGTTAGATCTATTGGGCAGGAGCTGTTGTGGGTCATATCTATGGGGCAGGAACAGATGTGGGCCTGATGTTGGTCAGATTTATGGAGCAGGAGCTGCTGTGTTGCAGATGTGGGTCAGATCTATGGGGCCGGAGCTGTTGTGGGGCTGATGGGGGTCAGATCTATGGGGCAGGAGCTGCTGTGGGGCTGATGTGGGTCAGATCTATAGGGCAGGAGCTGATGTGCGACAGATGTGGGTCAGATCTATGGGGCAGGAGCTGCTGTGGGGCTGATGTGGGTCAGATCCATGGGGCTGAAGCTGCTGTGAATCATATCTATTGGGCAGCCGCTTCTTTAGATATGATGTGTGTCAGATCTATGGGGCAGGAGCTGCTGTGGGGCTGATGTGGGTTAGATCTATGGGGCAGGAGCTGTTGTGGGGCTGATGGGGGTCAGATCTATGGGGCAAAAGCTACTGTGGGGCTGATTTGGGTCAGATCTATGAGTTTGGAGCTGCTGTGGGGCACATGTGAGTCAGATCTATCGGCCAGGAGCTGCTGCGGGGCTGATGTGGGTCAGATCTATGGGGCAGGATCTGCTGTGGGTCAGATCTATGGGGCAGGAACAGATGTGGGCCTGATGTTGGTCAGATTTATGGAGCAGGAGCTGCTGTGTTGCAGATGTGGGTCAGATCTATGGTGCAGGAGCTGCTGTGGGGCAGATGTAGGGCATATCTATGGGGCAGGAGCTGCTGTGAGGCTGATGGGTGTTAGATCTATGGGGTGGAGCTGCTGTGGTGCAGATGTGGGTCAGAGCTATGGGGCAGGAGCTGCTGTGGTGCAGAAGTGGGTAAGATCTATGGGGTAGGAGATGTTGTGTGGCAGATGTGGGTCAGATCTATGGTGTAGGAGCTGCTGTGGCGCTGATGTGGGTCAGATCTATGGGGCAGGAGCTGCTGTGGTTAAGATCTATTTGGCAGGATCTGCTGTGGGGCAGATTTGGGTCAGATCTATGGGGCAGGAGCTGCTGTGTGGCAAATGTGGGTCAGATCTATGGGGCAGGAGCTGCTGTGGGTCAGATCTATGGGGCAGGAACAGATGTGGGCCTGATGTTGGTAAGATTTATGGAGCAGGAGCTGCTGTGTTGCAGATGAGGGTCAGATCTATGGTGCAGGAGCTGCTGTGGGGCTGATGTAGGGCTTATCTATGGGGCAGGAGCTGCTGTGAGGCTGATGGGTGTTAGATCTATGGGGAGGAGCTGCTGTGGTGCAGATGTGGGTCAGAGCTATGGGGCAGGAGCAGCTGTGTGGCAGATGTGGGTCAGATCTATGGTGTAGGAGCTGCTGTGGGGCTGATTTGGGTCAGATCTATGGGGCAGGAGATGCTTTGGGGCAGATTTTAGTCAGATCTATTGGGCAGGAGTTTCTGTGGGTCTGATGTGGGTCAGATCCTTGGGGGTGAAGCTGCTGTGGGTCATATCTATTGGGCAGCAGCTGCTTTACATATGATGTGTTTCAGATCTATGGGGCAGGAGCTGCTCGGCGGCGACTGCTAGAGGTCGCTGCCTATGCGGCTCTACTAGGTCGGCATGGTCTACCCGGCTCCGAGCGGGCCATGGTGCTCGGCGGCGGCTGCTAGAGGTCGCTGCCTATGCGGCTCGACTAGGTCAGCACGGTCTACCCGGCTACGAGCGGGCCGTGGTGCTCGGCGGCGGCTGCTAGAGGTCGCTGCCTATGCGGCTCGACAAGGTCGGCACAGTCTACCCGGCTCAGGGCTGGCCGTGGTGCTCGGCGGCGGCTGCTAGAGGTCTCTGCCTATGCGACTCGACTAGTTCGGCACGGTCTACCCGGCTCCGAGCGGGCCGTGGTGCTCGGCGACGGCTGCTAGAGGTCTCTGCCTATGCGGCTCGACTAGGTCGGCACGGTCTACCCGGCTCAGAGCGGGCCGTGGTGCTCGGCGGCGGCTGCTAGAGGTCGCTGCCTATGCGGCTCGACTAGGTCGGCACGGTCTACCCGGCTCCGAGCGGACCGTGGTGCTCGGCGGCGGCGGCTAGGGGTCGCTGCCCGTGCCGCTTGCGTGTAGCTGCCAGGTCTACCCGCTTTCGGCTAGGCTTTGCCGCCCTGTGAGATGGGGGGGCGCTAAAGCTCCGGAGCTTGCTGGGGGGTCGCTGTAGTTTCTTACCTACCGCTACGTCGACGTAGAGCGCCGCTTACCCTCGGCGCCGCTGCCGGTAGTCGGCGCCGTTCTTTTCCGAAGCCGTTTTTTCTTACGCCTTCCGTTTTCGTCTGCAGGAGCGAGCGCGTGCTCGTCTCCAGAGGCGGCAACGAGTGGGCGCAGGCGAGCGCGGTTGAGCGCCGGGCTGTGGATTTTTTCGGTTGCGGCTTCCCGCCGCTCTTTCGCCATCCCTCGCTACGCGGCCTGCCCGCAGTCCGGATTTCCGGCTCGAACGGACCCCGCTCAAGTGCGCCGGCACGGTCCAACCGCTCCCGGCGGGCACCGCTCGGCTCGGACGTTCCTCGGAATCAGCCAAATGTCGCTCCCGTGGCGTCTCCTCAGGCAAAAACGCATAGCCGGCGCCGCAAAGCTCGCGAGCCGCACCGAGCCGGGGAAACCGTGTGGTGGAGCAGCTGTGGGGCTGATGTGGGTGAGATCTATGGGGTAGGAGCTGCTGTGTGGCTGATGTGGGTCAGATCTATGGGCAGGAGCTGATGTAGGGAAGATTTGGGTCTGATCTATGGGTTAGGAACTGCTGTGGTTCAGATCTATGGGGCAGGAGCAGCTGTGGGGCACATGTGGGTCAGATCTATGGGTTAGGTGCTGCTTTGGGGAAAATGTGGGTCAGATCTATGGGGCAGGAGCTGCTGTGGGTCAGATTTGGGTCAGATCTAAGGGGCAGGAGCTGCTGTGGGTCAGATTTATGAGTCAGGAGCTGCTGTGTGGCTGATGTTGTTCAGATCTATATGGCAGGAGCTTCTGTGGGGCACATGTGGGTCAGACCTATGGGGCAGAAGCTGCATAGGGGATGATGTAGGTCAGATCTATGGGGCAGGAGTTGCTGTGGGGCAGATGAGGGACATATCTATGGTGCAAAATCTGCTGTTGGACTGATGTGGGTCAGATCTATGAGTTTGGAGCTGCTGTGGGGCACATGTGGGTCAGATCTATGGGCCAGGAGCTGCTGCGGGGCTGATTTGGGTAAGATCTATGGGGCAGGAGCTGCTGTGGGGCTGATGTGGGTCAGATCTATGGGGCAGGAGCTGCTGTGCGTCAGATCTATGGGGCAGGAACAGATGTGGGCCTGATGTTGGTCAGATTTATGGAGCAGGAGCTGCTGTGTTGCAGATGTGGGTCAGATCTATGGTGCAGGAGCTGCTGTTGGGCAGATGTAGGGCTTATCTATGGGGCAGGAGCTGCTGTGAGGCTGATGGGTGTTAGATCTATGGGGAGGAGCTGCTGTGGTGCAGATGTGGGTCAGAGCTATGGGGCAGGAGCTGCTGTGTGGCAGATGTGGGTCAGATCTATGGTGTAGGAGCTGCTGTGGGGCTGATGTGGGTCAGATCTATGGGGCAGGTGCTGCTGTGGGGCTGATGTGGGAAATATCTATGGGGCAGGAGATGCTTTGGGGCACATGTGGGTCAGATCTATGGGGCAGGAGTTGCTGTGGGGCTGATGTGTGTGAGATCCTTGTGGCTGAAGCTGCTGTGGGTCATATCTATTAGGCAGCAGCTGCTTTACATATGATGTGTGTCAGATCTATGGGGCAGGAGCTGCTGTGGGGCTGATGGGGGTCAGATCTATGGGGCAGGAGCTACTGTGGGGCACATGTGGGTCAGACCTATGGGGCAGAAGCTGCAGAAGGGATGATGTAGGTCAGATCTATGGGGCAGGACTTGCTGTGGGGCAGATGAGGGACATATCTATGGTGCAAAATCAGCTGTTGGACTGAAGTGGGTCAGATCTATGAGTTTGGAGCTGCTGTGGGGCACATGTGGGTCAGATCTATGGTGCAGGAGCTGCTGTGTTGCAGATGTGGGTCAGATCTATGGTGCAGGAGCTGCTGTGGGGCAGATGTAGGGCTTATCTATGGGGCAGGAGCTGCTGTGAGGCTGATGGGTGTTAGATCTATGGGGAGGAGCTGCTGTGGTGCAGATGTGGGTCAGAGCTATGGGGCAGGAGCTGCTGTGTGGCAGATGTGGGTCAGATCTATGGTGTAGGAGCTGCTGTGGGGCTGATGTGGGTCAGATCTATGGGGCAGGTGCTGCTGTGCGACATATGTGGGTCAGATCTATGGGGCAGGATCTGCTGTGGGGCTGATGTGGGAATGATCTATGGGGCAGGAGATGCTTTGGGGCAGATGTGGGTCAGATCTATGGGGCAGGAGTTGCTGTGGGGCTGATGTGTGTCATATCCTTGGGGCTGAAGCTGCTGTGGGTCATATCTATTGGGCAGCAGCTGCTTTACATATGATGTGTGTCAGATCTATGGGGCAGGAGCTGCTGTGGGGCTGATGTGGGTTAGATCTATGGGGCAGGAGCTGTTGTGGGGCTGATGGGGGTCAGATTTATGGGGAAGGAGCTACTGTGGGGCACATGTGGGTCAGACCTATGGGGCAGAAGCTGCAGAGGGGATGATGTAGGTCAGATCTATGGGGCAGCAGTTGCTGTGGGGCAGAAGAGGGACATATCTATGGTGCAAAATCTGCTGTTGGACTGATGCGGGTCAGATCTATGAGTTTGGAGCTGCTGTGGGGCACATGTGGGTCAGATCTATGGTGCAGGAGCTGCTGCGGGGCTGATTTGGGTCAGATCTATGGGTCAGCAGCTGCTGTGGGGCTGATGTGGGTCAGATCTATGGGGCAGGTGCTGCTGTGGGGCTGATGTGGGAAATATCTATGGGGCAGGAGATGCTTTGGGGCACATGTGGGTCAGATCTATGGGGCAGGAGTTGCTGTGGGGCTGATGTGTGTGAGATCCTTGTGGCTGAAGCTGCTGTGGGTCATATGTATTAGGCAGCAGCTGCTCTACATATGATGTGTGTCAGATCTATGGGGCAGGAGCTGCTGTGGGGCTGATGGGGGTCAGATTTATGGGGCAGGAGCTACTGTGGGGCACATGTGGGTCAGACCTATGGGGCAGATGCTGCAGAGGGGATGATGTAGGTCAGATCTATGGGGCAGGAGTTGCTGTGGGGCAGATGAGGGACAAATCTATGGTGCAAAATCTGCTGTTGGACTGATGCGGGTCAGATCTATGAGTTTGGAGCTGCTGTGGGGCACATGTGGGTCAGATCTATGGTGCAGGAGCTGCTGCGGGGCTGATTTGGGTCAGATCTATGGGTCAGCAGCTGCTGTGGGGCACATGTGGGTCAGACCTATGGGGCAGGAGCTGCTGTGGGTCAGAAGTGCATAAGATCTATGGGGTAGGAGATGTTGTGTGGCAGATGTGGGTCAGATCTATGGTGTAGGAGCTGCTGTGGGGCTGATGTGGGTCAGATCTATGGGGCAGGAGCTGCTGTGGTTAAGATCTATTTGGCAGGATCTGCTGTGGGGCAGATTTGGGTCAGATCTATGGGTCAGGAGCTGCTGTGTGGCAAATGTGGGTCAGATCTATGGGGCAGGAGCTGCTGTGGGTCAGATCTATAGGGCAGGAACAGATGTGGGCCTGATGTTGGTCAGATTTATGGAGCAGGAGATGCTGTGTTGCAGATGAGGGTCAGATCTATGGTGCAGGAGCTGCTGTGGGGCAGATGTAGGGCTTAACTATGGGGCAGGAGCTGCTGTGAGGCTGATTGGTGTTAGATCTATTGGGAGGAGCTGCTGTGGTGCAGATGTGGGTCAGAGCTATGGGGCAGGAGCAGCTGTGTGGCAGATGTGGGTCAGATCTATGGTGTAGGAGCTGCTGTGGGGCTGATGTGGGTCAGATCTATGGGGCAGGAGATGCTTTGGGGCAGATTTTAGTCAGATCTATGGGGCAGGAGTTGCTGTGGGTCTGATGTGGGTCAGATCCTTGGGGCTGAAGCTGCTGTGGGTCATATCTATTGGGCAGCAGCTTCTTTACATATGATGTGTGTCAGATCTATGGGGCAGGAGCTGCTCGGCGGCGACTGCTAGAGGTCGCTGCCTATGCGGCTCGACTAGGTCGGCACGGTCTACCCGGCTTTGAGCGGGCCGTGGTGCTCGGCGGCGGCTGCTAGAGGTCGCTGCCTATGCGGCTCGACCAGGTCGGCACTGTCTACCCGGCTCCGAGCGGGCCGTGGTGCTCGGCGGCGGATGCTAGAGGTTGCTGCCTATGCGGCTCGACTAGGTCGGCACGGTCTACCCGGCTCCGAGCGGGCCGTGGTGCTCGGCGGCGGCTGCTAGAGGTCGCTGCCTATGCGGCTCGACTAGGTCGGCACGGTCTACCCGGCTCAGGGCAGGCCGTGGTGCTCGGCGGCGGCTGCTAGAGGTCGCTGCCTATGCGGCTCGACTAGGTCGGCACGGTCTACCCGGCTCCGAGCGGCCGCGGTGCTCGGCGGCGGCTGCTAGAGGTCGCTGCCTATGCGGCTCGACTAGGTCGGCACTGTCTACCTGGCTCCGAGCGGGCCGTGGTGCTCGGCGGCGGATGCTAGAGGTCGCTGCCTATGCGGCTTGGCTAGGTCGGCACGGTCTACCCGGCTCCGAGCGGACCGTGGTGCTCGGCGGCGGCGGCTAGGGGTCGCTGCCCGTGCCGCTTGCGTGTAGCTGCCAGGTCTACCCGCTTTCGGCTAGGCTTTGCCGCCCTGTGAGATGGGGGGGCGCTAAAGCTCCGGAGCTTGCTGGGGGGTCGCTGTAGTTTCTTACCTACCGCTACGTCGACGTAGAGCGCCGCTTACCCTCGGCGCCGCTGCCGGTAGTCGGCGCCGTTCTTTTCCGAAGCCGTTTTTTCTTACGCCTTCCATTTTCGTCTGCAGGAGCGAGCGCGTGCTCGTCTCCAGAGGCGGCAACGAGCGGGCGCAGGCGAGCGCGGTTGAGCGCCGGGCTGTGGATTTTTTCGGTTGCGGCTTCCCGCCGCTCTTTCGCCATCCCCCGCTACGCGGCCTGCCCGCAGTCCGGATTTCCGGCTCGAACGGACCCCGCTCAAGTGCGCCGGCACGGTCCAACCGCTCCCGGCGGGCACCGCTCGGCTCGGACGTTCCTCGGAATCAGCCAAATGTCGCTCCCGTGGCGTCTCCGCAGGCAAAAACGCATAGCCGGCGCCGCAAAGCTCGTGAGCCGCATCGAGCCGGGGAAACCGTGTGGTGGAGCAGCTGTGGGGCTGATGTGGGTGAGATCTATGGGGTAGGAGCTGCTGTGCGGCTGATGTGGGTCAGATCTATGGGCAGGAGCTGATGTAGGGAAGATTTGGGTCTGATCTATGGGTTAGGAACTGCTGTGGTTCAGATCTATGGGGCAGGAGCAGCTGTGGGGCACATGTGGGTCAGATCTATGGGTTAGGTACTGCTTTGGGGAAAATGTGGGTCAGATCTATGGGGCAGGAGCTGCTGTGGGTCAGATTTGGGTCAGATCTAAGGGGCAGGAGCTGCTGTGGGTCAGATTTATGAGTCAGGAGCTACTGTGTGGCTGATGTGGGTCAGATCTATGGGGCAGGAGCTGCTGTGGGGCATATGTGGGTCAGATCTATATGGCAGGAGCTGCTGTGGGGCACATGTGGGTCAGACCTATGGGGCAGAAGCTGCAGAGGGGATGATGTAGGTCAGATCTATGGGGCAGGAGTTGCTGTGGGGCAGATGAGGGACATATCTATGGTGCAAAATCTGCTGTTGGACTGATGTGGGTCAGATCTGTGAGTTTGGAGCTGCTGTGGGGCACATGTGGGTCAGATCTATGGGCCAGGAGCTGCTGCGGGGCTGATTTGGGTCAGATCTATGGGGCAGGAGCTGCTGTGGGGCTGATGTGGGTCAGATCTATGGGGCAGGAGCTGCTGTGGGTCAGATCTATGGGGCAGGAACAGATGTGGGCCTGATGTTGGTCAGATTTATGGAGCAGGAGCTGCTGTGTTGCAGATGTGGGTCAGATCTATGGTGCAGGAGCTGCTGTGGGGCAGATGTAGGGCATATCTATGGGGCAGGAGCTGCTGTGAGGCTGATGGGTGTTAGATCTATGGGGAGGAGCTGCTGTGGTGCAGATGTGGGTCAGAGCTATGGGGCAGGAGCTGCTGTGGGGCAGAAGTGGGTAAGATCTATGGGGTAGGATATGTTGTGTGGCAGATGTGGGTCAGATCTATGGTGTAGGAGCTGCTGTGGGGCTGATGTGGGTCAGATCTATGGGGCAGGAGCTGCTGTGGGGCATATGTGGGTCAGATCTATATGGCAGGAGCTGCTGTGGGGCACATGTGGGTCAGACCTATGGGGCAGAAGCTGCAGAGGGGATGATGTAGGTCAGATCTATGGGGCAGGAGTTGCTGTGGGGCAGATGAGGGACATATCTATGGTGCAAAATCTGCTGTTGGACTGATGTGGGTCAGATCTATGAGTTTGGAGCTGCTGTGGGGCACATGTGGGTCAGATCTATGGGCCAGGAGCTGCTGCGGGGCTGATTTGGGTCAAATCTATGGGGCAGGAGCTGCTGTGGGGCTGATGTGGGTCAGATCTATGGGGCAGGAGCTGCTGTGGGTCAGATGTATGGGGCAGGAACAGATGTGGGCCTGATGTTGGTAAGATTTATGGAGCAGGAGCTGCTGTGTTGCAGATGTGGGTCAGATCTATGGTGCAGGAGCTGCTGTGGGGCAGATGTAGGGCATATCTATGGGTCAGGAGCTGCTGTGAGGCTGATGGGTGTTAGATCTATGGGGAGGAGCTGCTGTGGTGCAGATGTGGGTCAGAGATATGGGGCAGGAGATGCTGTGGGGCAGAAGTGGGTAAGATCTATGGGGTAGGAGATGTTGTGTGGCAGATGTGGGTCAGATCTATGGTGTAGGAGCTGCTGTGGGGCTGATGTGGGTCAGATCTATGGGGCAGGAGCTGCTGTGGTTAAGATCTATTTGGCAGGATCTGCTGTGGGGCAGATTTGGGTCAGATCTATGGGGCAAGAGATGCTGTGTGGCAAATGTGGGTCAGATCTATGGGGCAGGAGCTGCTGTGGGTCAGATCTATGGGGCAGGAACAGATGTGGGCCTGATGTTGGTCAGAGTTATGGAGCAGGAGCTGCTGTGGGGCAGATGTTGGGCTTATCTAAGGGGCAGGAGCTGCTGTGAGGCTGATGGGTGTTAGATCTATGGGGAGGAGCTGCTGTGGTGCAGATGTGGGTCAGAGCTATGGGGCAGGAGCTGCTGTGGGGCCAATGTGGGTCAGATCTATGGGGCAGGTGCTGCTGTGCGACATATGTGGGTCATGTCTATGGGGCAGGATCTGCTGTGGAGCTGATGTGGGAAAGATCTATGGGGCAGGTGATGCTTTGGGGCAGATGTGGGTCAGATCTATGGGGCAGGAGTTGCTGTGGGGCTGATGTGGGTCAGTTCCTTGGGGCTGAAGCTGCTGTGGGTCATATCTATTGGGCAGGAGCTGCTTTACATATGATGTGTGTCAGATCTATGGGGCAGGAGATGCTGTGGGTCAGATTTATGAGTCAGGAGCTGCTGTGTGGCTGATGTGGGTCAGATCTATGGGGCAGGAGCTGCTTTGGGGCTGATGTGGGTTAGATCTATGAGGAAGGAGCTGTTGTGGGGCTGATGGGGGTCAGATCTATGGGGCAGGAGCTGCTGTGGGTCAGATTTATGAGTCAGGAGCTGCTGTGTGGCTGATATGGGTCAGATCTATAGGGCAGGAGCTGCTGTGGGGCATATGTGGGTCAGATCTATATGGCAGGAGCTGCTGTGGGGCACATGTGGGTCAGACCTATGGGGCAGAAGCTGAAGAGGGGATGATGTAGGTCAGATCTATGGGGCAGGAGTTGCTGTGGGGCAGATGAGGGACATATCTATGGTGCAAAATCTGCTGTTGGACTGATGTGGGTCAGATCTATGTGTTTGGAGCTGCTGTGGGGCACATGTGGGTCAGATCTATGGGCCAGGAGCTGCTGCGGGGCTGATTTGGGTCAGATCTATGGGGCAGGAGCTTCTGTGGGGCTGATGTGGGTCAGATCTATGGGGCAGGAGCTGCTGTGGTTAAGATCTATTTGGCAGGATCTGCTGTGGGGCAGATTTGGGTCAGATCTATGGGGCAGGAGCTGCTGTGTGGCAAATGTGGGTCAGATCTATGGGGCAGGAGCTGCTGTGGGTCAGATCTATGGGGCAGGAACAGATGTGGGCCTGATGTTGGTCAGATTTATGGAGCAGGAGCTGCTGTGGTGCAGATGTGTGTCAGATCTATGGTGCAGGAGCTGCTGTGGGGCAGATGAAAAGCTTATCTATGGGGCAGGAGCTGCTGTGTGGCAGATGTGGGTCAGATCTATGGTGTAGGAGCTGCTGTGGGGCTGATGTGGGTCAGATCTATGGGGCAGGTGCTGCTGTGCGACATATGTGGGTCAGAACTATGGGGCAGGATCTGCTGTGGGGCTGATGTGGGAAAGATCTATGGGGCAGGAGATGCTTTGGGTCAGATGTGGGTCAGATCTATGGGGCAGGAGTTGCTGTGGGGCTGATGTGTGTCAGATCCTTTGGGCTGAAGCTGCTGTGGGTCATATCTCTTGGGCAGCAGCTGCTTTACATATGATGTGTGTCAGATCTATGGGGCAGGAGCTGCTGTGGGGCTGATGTGGGTTAGATCTATGGGGCAGGAGCTGTTGTGGGGCTGATGGGGGTCAGATCTATGGGGCAGGAGCTGCTGTGGGTCAGATTTATGAGTCAGGAGCTGCTGTGTGGCTGATGTAGGTCAGATCTATATTGCAGGAGCTGCTGTGGGGCATATGTGGGTCAGATCTATATGGCAGGAGCTGCTGTGGGGCACATGTGGGTCAGACCTATGGGGCAGAAGCTGCAGAGGGGATGATGTAGGTCAGATCTATGGGGCAGGAGTTGCTGTGGGGCAGATGAGGGACATATCTATGGTGCAAAATCTGCTCTTGGACTGATGTGGGTCAGATCTATGAGTTTGGAGCTGCTGTGGGGCACATGTGGGTCAGATCTATGGGCCAGGAGCTGCTGCGGGGCTGATTTGGGTAAGATCTATGGGGCAGGAGCTGCTGTGGGGCTGATGTGGGTCAGATCTATGGGGCAGGAGCTGCTGTGGGGCTGATGTGGGTCAGATATATGGGGCAGGAGCTGCTGTGGTTTAGATCTATTTCGCAGGATCTGCTGTGGGGCAGATTTGGGTCAGATCTATGGGCCAGGAGCTGCTGTGGGGCTGATGTGTGTCAGATCTATGGGGCAGGTGCTGCTGTGCGACATATGTGGGTCAGATCTATGGGGCAGGATCTGCTGTGGGGCTGATGTGGGAAAGATCTATGGGGCAGGAGATGCTTTGGGGCAGATGTGGGTCAGATCTATGGGGCAGGAGCTGCTGTGGGGCTGATTTGGGTCAGATCTATGAAGCAGGAGCTGCTGTGGGGCTGATGAGGGTTAGATCTATGGGGCAGGAGCTGTTGTGGGGATGATGGGGGTCAGATCTATGGGGCAGGAGCTACTGTGGGGCTGATGGGGGTCAGATCTATGGGGCAGGAGCTGTTGTAGGGCTGATGGGGGTCAGATCTATGGGGCAGGAGTTGCTGTGGGGCAGATGAGGGACATATCTATGGTGCAAAATCTGCTGTTGGACTGATGTGGGTCAGATCTATGAGTTTAAAGCTGCTGTGGGGCACATGTGGGTCAGATCTATGGTGCAGGAGCTGCTGCGGGGCAGATGTACGGCTTATCTATGGGGCAGGAGCTGCTGTGAGGCTGATGGGTGTTAGATCTATGGGGCAGGAGCTGCTGTGGGGCAGAAGTGGGTAAGATCTATGGGGTAGGAGATGTTGTGTTGCAGATGTGGGTCAGTTCTATGGTGTAGGAGCTGCTGTGGGGCTGATGTGGGTCAGATCTATGGGGAAGGAGCTGCTGTGGTTAAGATCTATTTGGCAGGATCTGCTGTGGGGCAGATTTGGGTCAGATCTATGGGGCAGGAGCTGCTGTGTGGCAAATGTGGGTCAGATCTATGGGGCAGGAGCTGCTGTGGGTCAGATCTATGGGGCAGGAACAGATGTGGGCCTGATGTTGGTCAGATTTATGGAGCAGGAGCTGCTGTGTTGCAGATGTGGGTCAGATCTATGGTGCAGGAGCTGCTGTGGGGCAGATGTTGTGCTTATCTATGGGGCAGGAGCTGCTGTGAGGCTGATGGGTGTTAGATCTATGGGGAGGAGCTGCTGTGGTGCAGATGTGGGTCAGAGCTATGGGGCAGGAGCTGCTGTGTGGCAGATGTGTGTCAGATCTATGGTGTAGGAGCTGCTGTGGGGCTGATGTGGGTCAGATCTATGGGGCAGGTGCTGCTGTGCGACATATGTGGGTCAGATCTATGGGGCAGGATCTGCTGTGGGGCTGATGTGGGAAAGATCTATGGGGCAGGAGATGCTTTGGAACAGATGTGGGTCAGATCTATGGGGCAGGAGTTGCTGTGGGGCTGATGTGTGTCAGATCCTTGGGGCTGAAGCTGCTGTGGGTCATATCTATTGGGCAGCAGCTGTTTTACATATGATGTGTGTCAGATCTATGGGGCAGGAGCTGCTGTGGGGCTGATGTGGGTTAGATCTATGGGGCAGGAGCTGTTGTGGGGCTGATGGTGGTCAGATCTATGGGGCAGGAGCTACTGTGGGGCACATGTGTGTCAGACCTATGGGGCAGAAGCTGCAGAGGGGATGATGTAGGTCAGATCTATGGGGCAGGAGTTGCTGTGAGGCAGATGAGGGACATATCTATGGTGCAAAATCGGCTGTTGGACTGATGTGGGTCAGATCTATGAGTTTGGAGCTGCTGTGGGGCACATGTGGGTCAGATCTATGGGCCAGGAGCTGCTGCGGGGTTGATTTGGGTCAGATCTATGGGGCAGGAGCTGCTGTGGGGCTGATGTGGGTCAGATCTATGGGGCAGGAGCTGCTGTGGGGCAGATATAGGGCATATCTATGGGGCAGGAGCTGCTGTGAGGCTGATGGGTGTTAGATCTATGGGGAGGAGCTGCTGTGGTGCAGATGTGGGTCAGAGCTATGGGGCAGGAGCTGCTGTGGGGCAGAAGTGGGTAAGATCTATGGGGTAGGAGATGGTGTGTGGCAGATGTGGGTCAGATCTATGGTGTAGGAGCTGCTGTGGGGCTGATGTGGGTCAGATCTATGGGGCAGGAGCTGCTGTGGTTAAGATCTATTTGGCAGGATCTGCTGTGGGGCAGATTTGGGTCAGATCTATGGGGCAGGAGCTGCAGTGGAGATGATGTACGTCAGATCTATGGGGCAGGAGCTGCTGTGGGGCTGCTGTGGGTTAGATCTATGGGGCAGGAGCTACTGTGGAGCTGATGGGGGTCAAATCAATGGGGCAGAGCTGCTCTTGGGAACATGTGGGTCAGATCTATGGGGCAGGAGCTGCTGTGGGGCTGATGTGGGTTAGATCAATGGGGCACGAGCTGTTGTGGGGATGATGGTGGTCAGATCTATGGGGCAGGAGCTACTGTGGGTCTGATGGGGGTCAGATCTATGGGGCAGGAGCTGTTGTGGGGCTGATGGGGGTCAGATCTATGGGGCAGGAGCTATTGTGGGGCTGATGGGGTTCAGATCTATGGGGCAGGAGCTACTGTGGGGCTGATGTTGGTCTGATCTATGGGGCAGGAGCTGTTGTGGGGCTGATGGGGGTCAGATCTATGGGGCAGGAGCTGCTGTGGGGCTGATGGGGTTCAGATCTATGGGGCAGGAGCTACTGTGGGGCTGATGTTGGTCTGATCTATGGGGCAGGAGCTGCTGTGCGACAGATGTGGGTCAGATCTATGGGGCAGGTGCTGCTGTGCGACATATGTGTGTCAGATCTATGGGGCAGGATCTGCTGTGGGGCTGATGTGGGAAAGATCTATGGGGCAGGAGATGCTTTGGAACAGATGTGGGTCAGATCTATGGGGCAGGAGTTGCTGTGGGGCTGATGTGGGTCAGATCCTTGGGGCTGAAGCTGCTGTGGGTCATATCTATTGGGCAGCAGCTGCTTTACATATGATGTGTGTCAGATCTATGGGGCAGGAGCTGCTGTGGGGCAGATGTGGGTTAGATCTATGGGGCAGGAGCTGTTGTGGGGCTGATGGGGGTCAGATCTATGGGGCAGGAGCAACTGTGGGGCTGATGGGGGTCAGATCTTTGGGGCAGGTGCTACTGTGGGGCTGATGTTAGTCTGATCTATGGGGCAGGAGCTGCTGTGCGACAGATGTGGGTCAGATCTATGGGGCAGGAGGTGCAGTGGAGATGATGTACGTCAGATCTATGAGGCAGGAGCTGCTGTGGGGCTGCTGTGGGTTAGATCTATGGGGTAGGAGCTGTTGTGGGTCATATCTATTGGGCAGCAGCTGCTTTACATATGATGTGTGTCAGATCTATGGGGCAGGAGCTACTGTGGGGCTGATGTGGGTCAAATCAATGGGGCAGAGCTGCTCTTGGGAACATGTGGGTCAGATCTATGGGGCAGGAGCTGCTGTGGGGCTGATGTGGGTCAGATCTATAGGGCAGGAGCTGCTGTGCGACAGATGTGGGTCAGATCTATGGGGAAGGAGCTGCCTTGGGGCTGATGTGGGTCAGATCCTTGGGCTGAAGCTGCTGTGGGTCATATCTATTGGGCAGCAGCTGCTTTACATATGATGTGTGTCAGATCTATGGGGCAGGAGCTGCTGTGGGGCTGATGTGGGTTAGATCTATGGGGCAGGAGCTGTTGTGGGGCTGATGGGGGTCAGATCTATGGGGCAGGAGCTACTGTGGGGCTGATGGGGGTCAGGTCTATGGGGCAGGAGCTACTGTGGGGCTGATGTTTGTCTGATCTATGGGGCAGGAGCTGCTGTGCGACAGATGTGGTTCAGATCTATGGGGCTGGTGCTGCTGTGTGACATATGTGGGTCAGTTCTATGGGGCAGGATCTGCTGTGGGGCTGATGTGGGAAAGATCTATGGGGCAGGAGCTTCTGTGGTTAATATCTATTTGGCAGGATCTGCTGTGGGGCAGATTTGGGTCAGATCTATGGGGCAGGAGCTGCTGTGTGGCAAATGTGGGTCAGATCTATGGGGCAGGAGCTGCTGTGGGTCAGATCTATGGGGCAGGAACAGATGTGGGCCTGATGTTGGTCAGATTTATGGAGCAGGAGCTGCTGTGTTGCAGATGAGGGTCAGATCTATGGTGCAGGAGCTGCTGTGGGGCTGATGTAGGGCTTATCTATGGGGCAGGAGCTGCTGTGAGGCTGATGGGTGTTAGATCTATGGGGAGGAGCTGCTGTGGTGCAGATGTGGGTCAGAGCTATGGGGCAGGAGCAGCTGTGTGGCAGATGTGGGTCAGATCTATGGTGTAGGAGCTGCTGTGGGGCTGATGTGGGTCAGATCTATGGGGCAGGAGATGCTTTGGGGCAGATTTTAGTCAGATCTATGAGTTTGGAGCTGCTGTGGGTCTGATGTGGGTCAGATCCTTGGGGCTGAAGCTGCTGTGGGTCATATCTATTGGGCAGCAGCTGCTTTACATATGATGTGTATCAGATCTATGGGGCAGGAGCTGCTCGGCGGCGACTGCTAGAGGTCGCTGCCTATGCGGCTCGACTAGGTCGGCACGGTCTACCCGGCTCCGAGCGGGCCATGGTGCTCGGCGGCGGCTGCTAGAGGTCGCTGCCTATGCGGCTCGACTAGGTCGGCACGGTCTACCCGGCTCCGAGCGGGCCGTGGTGCTGGGCGGCGGCTGCTAGAGGTCGCTGCCTATGCGGCTCGACTAGGTCGGCACGGTCTACCCGGCTCAGGGCAGGCCGTGGTGCTCGGCGGCGGCTGCTAGAGGTCGCTGCCTATGCGGCTCGACTAGGTCGGCACGGTCTACCCGGCTCCGAGCGGACCGTGGTGCTCGGCGGCGGCGGCTAGGGGTCGCTGCCCGTGCCGCTTGCGTGTAGCTGCCAGGTCTACCCGCTTTCGGCTAGGCTTTGCCGCCCTGTGAGATGGGGGGGCGCTAAAGCTCCGGAGCTTGCTGGGGGGTCGCTGTAGTTTCTTAACTACCGTTACGTCGACGTAGAGCGCCGCTTACCCTCGGCGCCGCTGCCGGTAGTCGGCGCCGTTCTTTTCCGAAGCCGTTTTTTCTTACGCCTTCCGTTTTCGTCTGCAGGAGCGAGCGCGTGCTCGTCTCCAGAGGCGGCAACGAGCGGGCGCAGGCGAGCGCGGTTGAGCGCCAGGCTGTGGATTTTTTCGGTTGCGGCTTCCTGCCGCTCTTTCGCCATCCCTCGCTACGCGGCCTGCCCGCAGTCCGGATTTCCGGCTCGAACGGACCCCGCTCAAGTGCGCCGGCACGGTCCAACCACTCCCGGCGGGCACCGCTCGGCTCGGACGTTCCTCGGAATCAGCCAAATGTCGCTCCCGTGGCGTCTCCGCAGGCAAAAACGCATAGCCGGCGCCGCAAAGCTCGCGAGCCGCACCGAGCCGGGGAAACCGTGCCGTGGAGCAGCTGTGGGGCTGATGTGGGTGAGATCTATGGGGTAGGAGCTGCTGTGCGGCTGATGTGGGTCAGATCTATGGGCAGGAGCTGATGTAGGGAAGATTTGGGTCTGATCTATGGGTTAGGAACTGCTGTGGTTCAGATCTATGGGGCAGGAGCAGCTGTGGGGCACATGTGGGTCAGACCTATGGGGCAGAAGCTGCAGAGGGGATGATGTAGGTCAGATCTATGGGGCAGGAGTTGCTGTGGGGCAGATGAGGGACATATCTATGGTGCAAAATCTGCTGTTGGACTGAGGTGGGTCAGATCTATGAGTTTGGAGCTGCTGTGGGGCACATGTGTGTCAGATCTATAGGCCAGGAGCTGCTGCGGGGCTGATTTGGGTCAGATCTATGGGGCAGGAGCTGCTGTGGGGCAGATGTGGGGCAGATCTACGGGGCAGGGGGTGCTGTGGGGCAGATGTGGGTCAGATCTATGGGGCAGGAGCTGCTGTGGGTCAGATGTGGGTCAGATCTATAGGTCAGGAGCTGCAGTGGGGCTGCTGTGGGTCAGTTCTATGGGGCAGGAGATGCTGTGGGGCTGATGTGGGTCAAATCAATAATGCAGAGATGATCTGGGGCACATGTGGGTCAGATCTATGGAGCAGGAGCTGCTGTGGGGCAGATTTGAATCAGATCTATAGGTCAGGAGCTGCTGTGGGTCAGATCTATGGAGCAGGAGCTGCTGTGGGGCACATGTGAGTTAGATCTATGGGGCAGGAGATGGTGTGGGGCAGATGTGGGTCAGATCTATGGGGCAGGATCTTCTGGGGGCTGATGTGGGTCAGATGTGTGGGGTAAAATCTGCTGTGGGGTTGATGTGGGTCAGTTCTATTGGGCAAGAGCTGCTGTGGTGCAGATGTGGGTCAGATCTATGGGGCAGGAGTTGCTCTGGGGCTGATACGGTTAAGATCTATGGAGCGGGAGATGCTATGGGGCTGAGGAGGGTCAGATCTATGGGGCAGGAACTGATGTGGGGCTGATGTTGGTCAGATCTATAGGGCAGGAGCTGCAGTGGGGCTCATGTGGGTCAGATCTATGGGGCAGGATCTCCTGTGGGGCTGATGTGGGTCAAATCAATGGGGCAGAGCTGCTCTGGGGCACATGTGGGTCAGATCTATGGAGCAGGAGCTGCTGTGGGGCAGATTTGAATCAGATCTATAGGGCAGGAGCTTCTGTGGGTCAGATCTATGGGCAGGAGCTGCTGTGGGGCACATGTGAGTTAGATCTATGGGGCAGGAGATGGTGTGGGGCAGATTTGGGTCAGATGTATGGGTCAGTAGCTGCTGTGTGGCTGATGAGGGTCAGATCTATGGGGCATGGGCTGCTGTGGGT
The DNA here is from genome assembly GCF_054131305.1 of Coturnix japonica. Taxonomy (NCBI): domain Eukaryota; kingdom Metazoa; phylum Chordata; class Aves; order Galliformes; family Phasianidae; genus Coturnix; species Coturnix japonica. Next base: position 6,087,376 of record NC_140678.1, on the reverse strand, counting down.
CAGATCTACGGGACTGGAGCTGCAGTGGAGCACATGTGGGTCAGATCTACGGGACTGGAGCTGCAGTGGAGCACATGTGGGTCAGATCTATGGGGTAGAAGCTGCTGTGGGGCTGATGGGGGTCATATCTATAAGGCAGGAGCTGCTGTGGGGCTGACGTGGGTCAGATCTATGGGGCAGGAGCTGCTGTGTGACAGATGTGGGTCAGATCTATGGGGCAGGAGCTGCTGTGGGGAACATGTGGGTCAGATCTATGGGGCAGGAGATGCTGTGGGTCAGATCTATGGGGCAGCAGCTGCTGTGGGGAACATGTGGGTCAGATCTATGGGGAAGAGCTGCAGTTGGTCTGATCAATGGGGCAGGAGCAGCAGTGGGGCAGATTTGGGTAAGATCTATAAGGCAGGAGCGGCTGTGGGGCTGATGTGGGTCAGATCTATGAGGTAGTTGCTGCTGTGGGCACATGTGGGTCAGATCTATTGGGCGAAGGCTGCTGTGGGGCGCAAGTGAGGCAGATCTACGGGGCAGGAGCTGCTGTGTGGCAAATGTGGGTCAGATCTATGGGGCAGGAGCTGCTGTGGGTCAGATCTATGGGGCAGGAACAGATGTGGGCTTGATGTTGGTCAGATTTATGGAGCAGGAGCTGCTGTGTTGCAGATGTGGGTCAGATCTATGGTGCAGGAGCTGCTGTGGGGCAGATGTAGGGCTTATCTATGGGGCAGGAGCTGCTGTGAGGCTGATGGGTGTTAGATCTATGGGGAGGAGCTGCTGTGGTGACGATGTGGGTCAGAGCTATGGGGCAGGAGCTGCTGTGGGGCAGAAGTGGGTAAGATCTATGGGGTAGGAGATGGTGTGTGGCAGATGTGGGTCAGATCTATGGTGTAGGAGCTGCTGTGGGGCTGATGTGGGTCAGATCTATGGGGCAGGAGCTGCTGTGGTTAAGATCTATTTGGCAGGATCTGCAGTGGGGCAGATTTGGGTCAGATCTATGGGGCAGGAGCAGCAGTGGGGCAGATGTGGTCAGATCTATGGGTCAGGAGCTGCAGTGGAGATGATGTACGTCAGATCTATGGGGCAGGAGCTGCTGTGGGGCTGCTGTGGGTCAGATCAATGGGACTGAAGCTGCTGTGGGTCATATCTATTGGGCAGCAGCTGCTTTACATATGATGTGTGTCAGATCTATGGGGCAGGAGCTGCTGTGGGGCTGATATGGGTCAGATCTATGGGCAGGAGCTGCTGTGGGGCACATGTGAGTTAGATCTATGGGGCAGGAGATGGTGTGGGGCAGATTTGGGTCAGATGTATGGGTCAGGAGCTGCTGTGTGGCTGATGAGGGTCAGATCTATGGGGCATGGGCTGCTGTGTGTCAGATCTACGGGACTGAAGCAGCAGTGGAGCACATGTGGGTCAGATCTATGGGGTAGAAGCTGCTGTGGGGCTGATGGGGGTGATATCTATAAGGCAGGAGCTGCTGTGGGGCTGACGTGGGTCAGATGTATGGGGCAGGAGCTGCTGTGCGACAGATGTGGGTCAGATCTATGGGGCAGGAGCTGCTGTGCGACAGATGTGGGTCAGATCTATGGGGCAGGAGCTGCTGTGGGGCATATGTGGGTCAGATCTATGGGGCAGGAGCTGCTGTGGGTCATATGTATTGGGCAGCAGCTGCTTTACATATGATGTGTGTCAGATCTATGAGGCAGGAGCTGCTGTGGGGCTGATGTGGGTCAGATCTATGGGGCAAGAACAGATGTGGGCCTGATGTTGGTCAGATTTATGGAGCAGGAGCTGCTGTGTTTCAGATGTGGGTCAGATCTATGGTGCAGGAGCTGCTGTGGGGCAGATGTAGGGCTTATCTATGGGGCAGGAGCTGCTGTGAGGGTGATGGGTGTTAGATCTATGGGGAGGAGCTGCTGTGGTGCAGATGTGGGTCAGAGCTATGGGGCAGGAGCTGCTGTGTGGCAGATGTGTGTCAGATCTATGGTGTAGGAGCTGCTGTGGGGCTGATGTGGGTTAGATCTATGGGGCAGGAGCTCCTGTGGTTAAGATCTATTTGGCAGGATCTGCTGTGGGCAGATTTGGGTCAGATCTATGGGGCAGGAGCTGCAGTGGGGCTGATGTGAAAAAGATCTATGGGGCAGGAGATGCTTTGGGGCAGATGTGGGTCACATCTATGGGGCAGGAGTTGCTGTGGGCCATATGTCGGTCAGTTCTATGGGGCAGGAGCTGCTGTGGGGAACATGTGGGTCAGATCTATGGGTCAGCAGCTGCTGTGGGTCTGATGTGGGTCAGATCTATGGGGCAGGAGCTGCTGTGGGGCTGATTTGGGTCAGATCTATGGGGCAGGAGCTGCAGTGGAGATGATGTACCTCAGATCTATGGGGCAGGAGCTGCTGTGGGGCTGCTGTGGGTTAGATCTATGGGGCAGGAGCTGTTGTTGGTCATATCTATTGGGCAGCAGCTGCTTTACATATGATGTGTGTCAGATCTATGGGGCAGGAGCTGCAGTGGGGCTGATGGGGGTCAGATCTATGGGGCAGGAGCTACTGTGGGGCTGATGTGGGTCAAATCAATGGGGCAGAGCTGCTCTTGGGAACATGTGGGTCAGATCTATGGGGCAGGAGCTGCTGTGGGGCTGATCTGGGACAGATCTATGGGGCAGGAGCTGCTGTGGGTCATATCTATTGGGCAGCAGCTGCTTTACATATGATGTGTGTCAGATGTATGGGGCAGGAGCTGCTGTGGGGCTGATGTGGGTTAGATCTATGGGGCAGGAGCTGTTGTGGGGCTGATGGGGGTCAGATCTATGGGGCAGGAGCTACTGTGGGGCTGATGTTGGTCTGATCATTGGGGCAGGAGCTGCTGTGCGACAGATGTGGGTCAGATCTATGGGGCAGGATGTGCTGTGGGGCTGATGTGGGAAAGATCTATGGGGCAGGAGATGCTTTGGGGCAGATGTGGGTCAGATCTATGAAGCATGAGTTGCTGTGGGGCTGATGTGGGTCAGATCCTTGGGGCTGAAGCTGCTGAGGGTCATATCTATTGGGCAGCAGCTGCTTTACATATGTTGTGTGTCAGATCTATGGGGCAGGAGCTGCTGTGGCGCTGATGTGGGTCAGATCTATGGGGCAGGAGCTGTTTTGGGGCTGATGGGGGTCAGATCTATGGGGCAGGAGCTACTGTGGGGCTGATGTTGGTCTGATCTATGGGGCAGGAGCTGCTGCGGGGCAGATTTGGGTCAGATCTATGGGGCAGGAGATGCTGTGGGTCAGATCTATGGGGCAGGAGCTGCTGTGGGGCAGATGTAGGGCTTATCTATGGGGCAGGAGCTGCTGTGGGGAACATTTGGGTCAGGTCTATGGGGCAGGAGGTGCTGTGGGGCAGATGTGGGTCAGATCTATGGGTCAGCAGCTGCGGTGGGTCTGATGTGGGTCAGATCTATGGGGCAGGAGCTGCTGTGGGGCTGCTGTGGGTCAGATCAATGGGACTGAAGCTGCTGTGGGTCATATCTATTGGGCAGCAGCTGCTTTACATATGATGTGTGTCAGATCTATGGGGCAGGAGCTGCTGTGGGGCTGATATGGGTCAGATCTATGGGCAGGAGCTGCTGTGGGGCACATGTGAGTTAGATCTATGGGGCAGGAGATGGTGTGGGGCAGATTTGGGTCAGATGTATGGGTCAGGAGCTGCTGTGTGGCTGATGAGGGTCAGATCTATGGGGCATGGGCTGCTGTGGGTCAGATCTACGGGACTGAAGCAGCAGTGGAGCACATGTGGGTCAGATCTATGGGGTAGAAGCTGCTGTGGGGCTGATGGGGGTGATATCTATAAGGCAGGAGCTGCTGTGGGGCTGACGTGGGTCAGATGTATGGGGCAGGAGCTGCTGTGCGACAGATGTGGGTCAGATCTATGGGGCAGGAGCTGCTGTGCGACAGATGTGGGTCAGATCTATGGGGCAGGAGCTGCTGTGGGGCATATGTGGGTCAGATCTATGGGGCAGGAGCTGCTGTGGGTCATATGTATTGGGCAGCAGCTGCTTTACATATGATGTGTGTCAGATCTATGGGGCAGGAGCTGCTGTGGGGCTGATGTGGGTCAGATCTATGGGGCAAGAACAGATGTGGGCCTGATGTTGGTGAGATTTATGGAGCAGGAGCTGCTGTGTTTCAGATGTGGGTCAGATCTATGGTGCAGGAGCTGCTGTGGGGCAGATGTAGGGCTTATCTATGGGGCAGTAGCTGCTGTGAGGCTGATGGGTGTTAGATCTATGGGGAGGAGCTGCTGTGGTGCAGATGTGGGTCAGAGCTATGGGGCAGGAGCTGCTGTGTGGCAGATGTGTGTCAGATCTATGGTGTAGGAGCTGCTGTGGGGCTGATGTGGGTTAGATCTATGGGGCAGGAGCTCCTGTGGTTAAGATCTATTTGGCAGGATCTGCTGTGGGGCAGATTTGGGTCAGATCTATGGGGCAGGAGCTGCAGTGGGGCTGATGTGGGAAAGATCTATGGGGCAGGAGATGCTTTGGGGCAGATGTGGGTCACATCTATGGGGCAGGAGTTGCTGTGGGCCATATGTCGGTCAGTTCTATGGGGCAGGAGCTGCTGTGGGGAACATGTGGGTCAGATCTATGGGTCAGCAGCTGCTGTGGGTCTGATGTGGGTCAGATCTATGGGGCAGGAGCTGCTGTGGGGCTGATTTGGGTCAGATCTATGGGTCAGTAGCTGCTGTGGGTCTGATGTGGGTCAGATCTATGGGGCAGGAGCTGCTGTGGGGCTGATGTGGGTCAGATCTATGGGGCAGGAGCTGCTGTGAGTCTGATGGGTGTTAGATCTATGGGGAGGAGCTGCTGTGGTGCAGATGTGGGTCAGAGCTATGGGGCAGGAGCTGCTGTGGGGAAGATGTGGGTAAAATCTATGGGGCAGGAGCTCCTGTGAGGCTGATGGGTGTTAGATCTATGGGGAAGGAGCTGCTGTGGGGAAGATGTGGGTCAGATCTATGGTGTAGGAGCTGCTGTGGGGCTGATGTGGGTCAGATCTATGGGGCAGGAGCTGCTGTGGTTAAGATCTATTTGGCAGGATCTGCTGTGGGGCAGATTTGGGTCAGATCTATGGGGCAGGAGCTGCAGTGGAGATGATGTACCTCAGATCTATGGGGCAGGAGCTGCTGTGGGGCTGCTGTGGGTTAGATCTATGGGGCAGGAGCTGTTGTTGGTCATATCTATTGGGCAGCAGCTGCTTTACATATGATGTGTGTCAGATCTATGGGGCAGGAGCTGCAGTGGGGCTGATGGGGGTCAGATCTATGGGGCAGGAGCTACTGTGGGGCTGATGTGGGTCAAATCAATGGGGCAGAGCTGCTCTTGGGAACATGTGGGTCAGATCTATGGGGCAGGAGCTGCTGTGGGGCTGATCTGGGTCAGATCTATGGGGCAGGAGCTGCTGTGGGTCATATCTATTGGGCAGCAGCTGCTTTACATATGATGTGTGTCAGATGTATGGGGCAGGAGCTGCTGTGGGGCTGATGTCGGTTAGATCTATGGGGCAGGAGCTGTTGTGGGGCTGATGGGGGTCAGATCTATGGGGCAGGAGCTACTGTGGGGCTGATGTTGGTCTGATCATTGGGGCAGGAGCTGCTGTGCGACAGATGTGGGTCAGATCTATGGGGCAGGATGTGCTGTGGGGCTGATGTGGGAAAGATCTATGGGGCAGGAGATGCTTTGGGGCAGATGTGGGTCAGATCTATGAAGCATGAGTTGCTGTGGGGCTGATGTGGGTCAGATCCTTGGGGCTGAAGCTGCTGAGGGTCATATCTATTGGGCAGCAGCTGCTTTACATATGTTGTGTGTCAGATCTATGGGGCAGGAGCTGCTGTGGCGCTGATGTGGGTCAGATCTATGGGGCAGGAGCTGTTTTGGGGCTGATGGGGGTCAGATCTATGGGGCAGGAGCTGCTGCGGGGCAGATTTGGGTCAGATCTATGGGGCAGGAGCTGCTGTGGGTCAGATCTATGGGGCAGGAGCTGCTGTGGGGCAGATGTAGGGCTTATCTATGGGGCAGGAGCTGCTGTGGGGAACATTTGGGTCAGGTCTATGGGGCAGGAGGTGCTGTGGGGCAGATGTGGGTCAGATCTATGGGTCAGCAGCTGCGGTGGGTCTGATGTGGGTCAGATCTATGGGGCAGGAGCTGCTGTGGGGCTGCTGTGGGTCAGATCAATGGGACTGAAGCTGCTGTGGGTCATATCTATTGGGCAGCAGCTGCTTTACATATGATGTGTGTCAGATCTATGGGGCAGGAGCTGCTGTGGGGCTGATGTGGGTCAGATCTATGGGCAGGAGCTGCTGTGGGGCACATGTGAGTTAGATCTATGGGGCAGGAGATGGTGTGGGGCAGATTTGGGTCAGATGTATGGGTAAGGAGCTGCTGTGTGGCTGATGAGGGTCAGATCTATGGGGCATGGGCTGCTGTGGGTCAGATCTACGGGACTGAAGCAGCAGTGGAGCACATGTGGGTCAGATCTATGGGGTAGAAGCTGCTGTGGGGCTGATGGGGGTGATATCTATAAGGCAGGAGCTGCTGTGGGGCTGACGTGGGTCAGATGTATGGGGCAGGAGCTGCTGTGCGACAGATGTGGGTCAGATCTATGGGGCAGGAGCTGCTGTGCGACAGATGTGGGTCAGATCTATGGGGCAGGAGCTGCTGTGGGGCATATGTGGGTCAGATCTATGGGGCAGGAGCTGCTGTGGGTCATATGTATTGGGCAGCAGCTGCTTTACATATGATGTGTGTCAGATCTATGGGGCAGGAGCTGCTGTGGGGCTGATGTGGGTCAGATCTATGGGGCAAGAACAGATGTGGGCCTGATGTTGGTCAGATTTATGGAGCAGGAGCTGCTGTGTTTCAGATGTGGGTCAGATCTATGGTGCAGGAGCTGCTGTGGGGCAGATGTAGGGCTTATCTATGGGGCAGGAGCTGCTGTGAGGCTGATGGGTGTTAGATCTATGGGGAGGAGCTGCTGTGGTGCAGATGTGGGTCAGAGCTATGGGGCAGGAGCTGCTGTGGGGAAGATGTGGGTAAAATCTATGGTGTAGGAGCTGCTGTGGGGCTGATGTGGGGCTTATCTATGGGGCAGGAGCTCCTGTGAGGCTGATGGGTGTTAGATCTATGGGGAAGGAGCTGCTGTGGGGAAGATGTGGGTCTGATCATTGGGGCAGGAGCTGCTGTGCGACAGATGTGGGTCAGATCTATGGGGCAGGATGTGCTGTGGGGCTGATGTGGGAAAGATCTATGGGGCAGGAGATGCTTTGGGGCAGATGTGTGTCAGATCTATGAAGCATGAGTTGCTGTGGGGCTGATGTGGGTCAGATCCTTGGGGCTGAAGCTGCTGAGGGTCATATCTATTGGGCAGCAGCTGCTTTTCATATGTTGTGTGTCAGATTTATGGGGCAGGAGCTGCTGTGGCGCTGATGTGGGTCAGATCTATGGGGCAGGAGCTGTTGTGGGGCTGATGGGGGTCAGATCTATGGGGCAGGAGCTACTGTGGGGCTGATGTTGGTCTGATCTATGGGGCAGGAGCTGCTGCGGGGCAGATTTGGGTCAGATCTATGGGGCAGGAGATGCTGTGGGTCAGATCTATGGGGCAGGAGCTGCTGTGGGGCAGATGTAGGGCTTATCTATGGGGCAGGAGCTGCTGTGGGGAACATTTGGGTCAGGTCTATGGGGCAGGAGGTGCTGTGGGGCAGATGTGGGTCAGATCTATGGGTCAGCAGCTGCGGTGGGTCTGATGTGGGTCAGATCTATGGGGCAGGAGCTGCTGTGGGGCTGCTGTGGGTCAGATCAATGGGACTGAAGCTGCTGTGGGTCATATCTATTGGGCAGCAGCTGCTTTACATATGATGTGTGTCAGATCTATGGGGCAGGAGCTGCTGTGGGGCTGATATGGGTCAGATCTATGGGCAGGAGCTGCTGTGGGGCACATGTGAGTTAGATCTATGGGGCAGGAGATGGTGTGGGGCAGATTTGGGTCAGATGTATGGGTCAGGAGCTGCTGTGTGGCTGATGAGGGTCAGATCTATGGGGCAGGAGCTGCTGTGCGACAGATGTGGGTCAGATCTATGGGGCAGGAGCTGCTGTGGTTAAGATCTATTTGGCAGGATCTGCTGTGTTGCAGATGTGAGTCAGATCTATGGGGCAGGAGCTGCAGTGGAGATGATGTACGTCAGATCTATGGGGCAGGAGCTGCTGTGGGGCTGCTGTGGGTTAGATCTATGGGGCAGGAGCTGTTGTGGGTCAAATCTATTGGGCAGCAGCTGCTTTACATATGATGTGTGTCAGATCTATGGGGCAGGAGCTGCAGTGGGGTTGATGGGGGTCAGATCTATGGGGCAGGAGCTGCTGTGGGGCTGATGTGGGTCAGATCTATGTGGCAGGAGCTGTTGTGGGGCTGATGGGGGTCAGATCTATGGGGCAGGAGCTGCTGTGGGGCTGATGTGGGTCAGATCTATAGGGCAGGAGCTGCTGTGCGACAGATGTGGGTGAGATCTATGGGGCAGGAGCTGCTGTGGGTCATGTCTATTGGGCAGCAGCTGCTTTACATATGATGTGTGTCAGATCTATGGGGCAGGAGCTGCTGTGGGGCTGATGGGGGTCAGATCTATGGGGCAGGAGCTACTGTGAGGCTGATGTGGGTCAAATCAATGGGGCAGAGCTGCTCTTGGGAACATGTGGGTCAGATCTATGGGGCAGGAGCTGCTGTGGGGCTGATGTGGGTCAGATCTATGGGGCAGGAGTTACTGTGGGGCTGATGTGGGTCAGATCCTCGGGGCTGAAGCTGCTGTGGGTCATATCTATTGGGCAGCAGCTGCTTTACATATGATGTGTGTCAGATCTATGGGGCAGGAGCTGCAGTGGGGCTGATGGGGGTCAGATCTATGGGGCAGGAGCTGCTGTGGGGCTGATGGGGGTCAGATCTATGGGGCAGGAGCTGTTGTGGGGCTGATGGGGGTCAGATCTATGGGGCAGGAGCTGCTGTGGGGCTGAAGTGGGTCAGATCTATAGGGCAGGAGCTGCTGTGCGACAGATGTGGGTCAGATCTATGGGGCAGGAGCTGCTGTGGGTCATATCTATTGGGCAGCAGCTGCTTTACATATGATGTGTGTCAGATCTATGGGGCAGGAGCTGCTGTGGGGCTGATGGGGGTCAGATCTATGGGGCAGGAGCTACTGTGGGGCTGATGTGGGTCAAATCAATGGGGCAGAGCTGCTCTTGGGAACATGTGGGTCAGATCTATGGGGCAGGAGCTGCTGTGGGGCTGATGTGGGTCAGATCTATGGGGCAGGAGTTGCTGTGGGGCTTATGTGGGTCAGATCCTTGGGGCTGAAGCTGCTGTGGGTCATATCTATTGGGCAGCAGCTGCTTTACATATGATGTGTGTCAGATCTATGGGGCAGGAGCTGCTGTGGGGCTGATGGGGGTCAGATCTATAAGACAGGAGCTGTTGTGGGGCTGATGAAGTTCAGATCTATGGAACAGGAGCTACTGTGGGCCTGATGTTGGTCTGATCTATGGGGCAGGAGCTGCTGCGGGGCTGATTTGGGTCAGATCTATGGGGCAGGAGCTGCTGTGGCGAACATGTGGGTCAGGTCTATGGGGCAGGAGCCGCTGTGGGGCAGATGTGGGTCAGATCTATGGGTCAGCAGCTGCTGTGGGTCTGATGTGGGTCAGATCTATGGGGCAGGAGCTGCTGTGGGGCTGATTTGGGTCAGATCTATGGGTCAGCAGCTGCTGTGGGTCTGATGTGGGTCAGATCTATGGGGCAGGAGCTGCTGTGGAAATGATGTGGGTCAGATCTATGGGGCAGGAGCTGCTGTGGGTCAGATCTATGGGGCAGGAACAGATGTGGGCCTGATGTTGGTCAGATTTATGGAGCAGGAGCTGCTGTGTTGCAGATGTGGGTCAGATCTATGCTGCAGGAGCTGCTGTGGGGCAGATGTGAGTAAGATCTATGGGGCAGGAGCTGCTGTGGGGCAGATTTGGGTCAGATCTATGGGGCAGGAGCTGCAGTGGAGATGATGTGTGTCAGATCTATGGGTCAGGAGCTGCTGTGGGGCTGCTGTGGGTTAGATCTATGGGGCAGGAGCTGTTGTGGGTCATATCTATTGGGCAGCAGCTGCTTTACATATGATTTGTGTCAGATCTATGGGGCCGGAGCTGCAGTGGGGCTGATGGGGGTCAGATCTATGGGGCAGGAGCTACTGTGGGTCTGATGTGGGTGAAATCAATGGGGCAGAGCTGCTCTTGGGAACATGTGGGTCAGATCTATGGGGCAGGAGCTGCTGTGGGGCTGATGTGGGTCAGATCTATAGGGCAGGAGCTGCTGTGCGACAGATGTGGGTCAGATCTATGGGGCAGGAGCTGCTGTGGGTCATATCTATTGGGCAGCAGCTGCTTTACATATGATGTGTGTCAGATCTATGGGGCAGGAGCTGCTGTGGGGATGATGGGAGTCAGATCTATGGGGCAGGAGCTGCTGTGGGGCTGATGGGGGTCAGATCTATAGGGCAGGAGCTGCAGTGGGGCTGATGTGGGTCAGATCTATGGGGCAGGAGCTGCTGTGGGTCAGATCTATTGGGCAGCAGCTGCTTTACATATGATGTGTGTCAGATGTATGGGGCAGGAGCTGCTGTGGGGCTGATGTGGGTTAGATCTATGGGGCAGGAGCTGTTGTGGGGCTTATGGGGGTCAGATCTATGGGGCAGGAGCTACTGTGGGGCTGATGTTGGTCTGATCTTTGGGGCAGGATCTGCTGTGCGACAGATGTGGGTCAGATCTATGGGGCAGGATCTGCTGTGGGGCTTATGTGGGAAAGATCTATGGGGCAGGAGATGCTTTGGGGCAGATGTGGGTCAGATCTATGGGGCAGGAGTTGCTGTGGGGCTGATGTGGGTCAGATCCTTGGGGCAGGAGTTGCTGTGGGTCAGATCTATGGGGCAGGAGCTGCTGTGGGGCAGATGTAGGGCTTATCTATGGGGCAGGAGCTGCTGTGGGGAACATTTGGGTCAGGTCTATGGGACAGGAGGTGCCGTGGGGCAGATGTGGGTCAGATCTATGCGTCAGCAGCTGCTGTGGGTCTGATGTGGGTCAGATCTATGGGGCAGGAGCTGCTGTGGGGCTGATTTGGGTCAGATCTATGGGGCAGGAGCTGCTGTGGGGAACATGTGGGTCAGGTCTATGGGGCAGGAGCTGCTGTGGGGCTGATGTGGGTCAGATCCTTTGGGCTGAAGCTGCTGAGGGTGATATCTATTGGGCAGCAGCTGCTTTACATATGATGTGTGTCAGATCTATGGGGCAGGAGCTGCTGTGGGGCTGATGTGGGTCAGATCTATAAGGCAGGAGCTGTTGTGGGGCTGATGGGGGTCTGATCTATGGGGCAGGAGCTACTGTGGGGCTGATGTTGGTCTGATCTATGGGGCAGGAGCTGCTGCGGGGCTGATTTGGGTCAGATCTATGGGGCAGGAGATGCTGTGGGTCAGATCTATGGGGCAGGAGCTGCTTTGGGGAACATGTGGGTCAGGTCTATGGGGCAGGAGCTGCTGTGGGGCAGATGTGGTTCAGATCTATGGGTCAGCAGCTGCTGTGGGTCTGATGTGGGTCAGATCTATGAGGCAGGAGCTGCTGTGGGGCTGATGTGGGTCAGATCAATGGGGCAGGAGCTGCTGTGGGTCAGATCTATGGGGCAGGAATAGATGTGGGCCTGATGTTGGTCAGATTTACGGAGCAGGAGCTGCTGTGTTGCAGATGTGAGTCAGATCTATGGTGCAGGAGCTGCTTTGGGGCAGATGTAGGGCATATCTATGGGGCAGGAGCTGCTGTGTGGCAGATGTGGGTCAGATGTATGGTGTAGGAGCTGCTGTGGGGCTGATGTGGGTCAGAGCTATGGGGCAGGAGCTGCTGTTGTTAAGATCTATTTGGCAGGATCTGCTGTGGGGCAGATTTGGGTCAGATCTATGGGGCAGGAGCTGCAGTGGAGATGATGTACGTCAGATCTATGGGGCAGGAGCTGCTGTGGGGCTGCTGTGGGTTAGATCTATGGGGCAGGAGCTGTTGTGGGTCATATCTATTGGGCAGCAGCTGCTTTAAATATGATGTGTGTCAGATCTATGGGGCAGGAGCTGCAGTGGGGCTGATGGGGGTCAGATCTATGGGGCAGGAGCTACTGTGGGGCTGATGTGGGTCAAATCAGTGGGGCAGAGCTGCTCTTGGGAACATGTGGGTCAGATCTATGGGGCAGGAGCTGCTGTGGGGCTGCTGTGGGTCAGATCTATAGGGCAGGAGCTGCTGTGCGACAGATGTGGGTTAGATCTATGGGGCAGGAGCTGCTGTGGGTCATATCTATTGGGCAGCAGCTGCTTTACATATGATGTGTGTCAGATGTATGGGGCAGGAGCTGCTGTGGGGCTGATGTGGGTTAGATCTATGGGGCAGGAGCTGTTGTGGGGCTGATGGGGGTCAGATCTATGGGGCAGGAGCTACTATGGGGCTTATGTTGGTCTGATCTATGGGGCAGGTGCTGCTGTGCGACATATGTTGGTCAGATCTATGGGGCAGGATCTGCTGTGGGGCTGATGTGGGAAAGATCTATGGGGCAGGAGATGCAGTGGAGATGATGTACGTCAGATCTATGAGGCAGGAGCTGCTGTGGGGCTGCTGTGGGTTAGATCTATGGGGCAGGAGCTGTTGTGGGTCATATCTATTGGGCAGCAGCTGCTTTTCATATGCTGTGTGTCAGATCTATGGGGCCGGAGCTGCAGTGGGGCTGATGTGGGTTAGATCTATGGGGCAGGAGCGGTTGTGGGGATGATGGGGGTCAGATCTATGGGGCAGGAGCTGCTGTGGGGCTTATGGGGGTCAGATCTATGGGGCAGGAGCTACTGTGGGGCTGATGGGGGTCAGATCTTTGGGGCAGGAGCTGTTGTGGGGCTGATGGGGGTCAGATCTATGGGGCAGGAGCTGTTGTGGGTCTGATTTGGGTCAGATCTATGGGGCAGGAGCTACTGTGGGGCTGATGGGGGTCAGATCTATGGGGCAGGAGCTACTGTGAGGCTGATGTTGGTCTGATCTATGGGGCAGGAGCTGCTGTGCGACAGATGTGGTTCAGATCTTTGGGGCAGGATCTGCTGTGGGGCTGATGTGGGAAAGATCTATGGGGCAGGAGATGCTTTGGGGCAGATGTGGGTCAGATCTATGGGGCAGGAGTTGCTGTGGGGCTGATGTGGGTCAGATCCTTGGGGCTGAAGCTGCTGTGGGTCATATCTATTGGGCAGCAGCTGCTTTACATATGATGTGTGTCAGCTCTATGGGGCAGGAGCTGCTGTGGGGCTGATGTGGGTTAGATCTATGGGGCAGGAGCTGTTGTGGGGCTGATGGGGGTCAGATCTATGGGGCAGGAGCTACTGTGGGGGTGATGGGGGTCAGATCTATGGGGCAGGAGCTGCTGTGGGGCACAAGTGGGTCAGACGTATGGGGCAGGAGCTGCTGTGGTTAAGATCTATTTGGCAGGATCTGCTGTGGGGCAGATTTGGGTCAGATCTATGTGGCAGGAGCTGCAGTGGAGATGATGTACGTCAGATCTATGGGGCAGGAGCTGCTGTGGGGCTGCTGTGGGTTAGATCTATGGGGCAGGAGCTGTTGTGGGTCATATCTATTGGGCAGCAGCTGCTTTACATATGATGTGTGTCAGATCTATGGGGCCGGAGCTGCAGTGTGGCTGATGGGGGTCAGATCTATGGGGCAGGAGCTGCTGTGGGGTTGATGTGGTTCAGATCTATAGGGCAGGAGCTGCTGTGCGACAGATGTGGGTCAGATCTATGGGGCAGGAGCTGCTGTGGGGCTGATGTGGGTCAGATCCTTGGGGCTGAAGCTGCTGTGGGTCATATCTATTGGGCAGCAGCTGCTTTACATATGATGTGTGTAAGATCTATGGGGCAGGAGCTGCTGTGGGGCTGATGTGGGTTAGATCTATGGGGCAGGAGCTGTTGTGGGGCTGATCTGGGTCAGATCTATGGGGCAGGAGCTGCTGTGGGGCTGATGTGGGTCAGATCTATGGGGCAGGAGCTGCTGTGGTTAAGATCTATTTGGCAGGATCTGCTGTGGGGCAGATTTGGGTCAGATCTATGGGGAAAAGCTGCTGTGTGGCAAATGTGGGTCAGATCTATAAGGCAGGAGATGCTGTGGGTCAGATCTATGGGGCAGGAACAGTTGTGGGCCTGATGTTGGTCAGATTTATGGAGCAGGAGCTGCTGTGTTGCAGATGTGGGTCAGATCTATGGTGTAGGATCTGCTGTGGGGCTGCTGTGGGTTAGATCTATGGGGCAGGAGGTGTTGTGGGTCATATCTATTGGGCAGCAGCTGCTTTACATATGATGTGTGTCAGATCTATGGGTCAGGAGCTGCTGTGGGGCTGATGTGGGTTAGATCTATGGGACAGGAGCTGTTCTGGGGCATATGGGGGTCAGATCTATGGGGCAGGAGCTACTGTGGGGCTGATGTTGGTCAGATCTATGGGGCAGGAGCTACTGTAGGGCTGATGTTGGTCTGATCTATGGGGCAGGAGCTGTTGTGGGGCTGATGGGGGTCAGATCTATGGGGCAGGAGCTACTGTGGGGCTGATGGGGGTCAGATCTATGGGGCAGGAGCTGCTGTGGTGCTGATGTTGGTCAGATCTATGGGGCAGGCGTTGCTGTGCGACAGATGTGGGTCAGATCTATGGGGCAGGTGCTGCTGTGCGACATATGTGGGTCAGATCTATGGGGCAGGAGCTGCTGTGGGGCTGATGTGGGAAAGATCTATGGGGCAGGAGATGCTTTGGGGCAGATGTGGGTCAGATCTATGGGGCAGGAGTTGCTGTGGGGCTGATGTGTGTCAGATCCTTGGGGCTGAAGCTGCTGTGGGTCATATCTATTGGGCAGCAGCTGCTTTACATATGATGGGTGTCAGCTCTATGGGGCAGGAGCTGCTGTGGGGCTGATGGGGGTTAGATCTAAGGGGCAGGAGCTGTTGTGGGGCTGATGGGGGTCAGATCTATGGCGCAGGAGCTACTGTGGGGCACATGTGGGTCAGCCCTATGGGGCAGAAGCTGCAGAGGGGATGATGTAGGTCAGATCTATGGGGCAGGAGTTGCTGTGGGGCAGATGAGGGACATATCTATGGTGCAAAATCTGCTGTTGGACTGATGTGGGTCAGATCTATGAGTTTGGAGCTGCTGTGGGGCACATGTGGGTCAGATCTATGGGCCAGGAGCTGCTGCGGGGCTGATTTGGGTCAGATCTATGGGGCAGGAGCTGCTGTGGGGCTGATGTGGGTCAGATCTATGGGGCAGGAGCTGCTGTGGGTCAGATCTATGGGGCAGGAACAGATGTGGGCCTGATGTTGGTCAGATTTATGGAGCAGGAGCTGCTGTGTTGCAGATGTGGGTCAGATCTATGGTGCAGGAGCTGCTGTGGGGCAGATATAGGGCATATCTATGGGGCAGGAGCTGCTGTGAGGCTGATGGGTGTTAGATCGATGGGGAGGAGCTGCTGTGGTGCAGATGTGGGTCAGAGCTATGGGGCAGGAGCTGCTGTGGCGCAGAAGTGGGTAAGATCTATGGGGTAGGAGATGTTGTGTGGCAGATGTGGGTCAGATCTATGGTGTAGGAGCTGCTGTGGGGCTGATGTGGGTCAGATCTATGGGGCAGGAGCTGCTGTGGTTAAGATCTATTTGGCAGGATCTGCTGTGGGGCAGATTTGGGTCAGATCTATGGGGCAGGAGCTGCTGTGTGGCAAATGTGGGTCAGATCTATGGGGCAGGAACAGATGTGGGCCTGACGTTGGTCAGATTTATGGAGCAGGAGCTGCTGTGTTGCAGATGTGGGTCAGATCTATGGTGCAGGAGCTGCTGTGGGGCAGATATAGAGCATATCTATGTAGCAGGAGCTGCTGTGAGGCTGATGGGTGTTAGATCTATGGGGAGGAGCTGCTGTGGTGCAGATGTGGGTCAGAGCTATGGGGCAGGAGCTGCTGTGTGGCAGATGTGGGTCAGATCTATGGTGTAGGAGCTGCTGTGGGGCTGATGTGGGTGAGATCTATTGGGCAGGTGATGCTTTGGGGCAGATTTTAGTCAGATCTATGGGGCAGGAGTTGCTGTGGGTCTGATGTAAGTCAGATCCTTGGGGCTGAAGCTGCTGTGGGTCATATCTATTGGGCAGCAGCTGCTTTACATATGATGTGTGTCAGATCTATGGGGCAGGAGCTGCTCGGCGGCGGCTGCTAGAGGTCGCTGCCTATGCGGCTCGACCAGGTCGGCACGGTCTACCCGGCTCAGGGCAGGCCGTGGTGCTCGGCGGCGGCTGCTAGAGGTCGTTGCCTATGCGGCTCGACTAGGTCGGCACGGTCTACCCGGCTCCGAGCGGGTCGTGGTGCTCGGCGGCGGCTGCTAGAGGTCGCTGCCTATGCAGCTCGCCTAGGTCGGCACGGTCTACCCGGCTCCGAGCGGGCCGTGGTGCTCGGTGGCGGCTGCTAGAGGTCGCTGCCTATGCGGCTCGCCTAGGTCGGCACGGTCTACCCGGCTCCGAGCGGGCCGTGGTGCTCGGCGGCGACGTCTAGAGGTCGCTGCCTATGCGGCTTGACTAGGTCGGCACGGTCTACCCGGTCCGAGCGGGCCGTGGTGCTCGGCGGCGGCTACTAGAGGTCGCTGCCTATGCGGCTTGACTAGGTCGGCACGGTCTACCCGGCTCCGAGCGGACCGTGGTGCTCGGCGGCGGCGGCTAGGGGTCGCTGCCCGTGCCACTTGCGTGTAGCTGCCAGGTCTACCCGCTTTCGGCTAGGCTTTGCCGCCCTGTGAGATGGGGGGGCGCTAAAGCTCCGGAGCTTGCTGGGGGGTCGCTGTAGTTTCTTACCTACCGCTACGTCGACGTAGAGCGCCGCTTACCCTCGGCGCCGCTGCCGGTAGTCGGCGCCGTTCTTTTCCGAAGCCGTTTTTTCTTACGCCTTCCGTTTTCGTCTGCAGGAGCGAGCGCGTGCTCGTCTCCAGAGGCGGCAACGAGCGGGCGCAGGCGAGCGCGGTTGAGCGCCGGGCTGTGGATTTTTTCGGTTGCGGCTTCCCGCCGCTCTTTCGCCATCCCTCGCTACGCGGCCTGCCCGCAGTCCGGATTTCCGGCTCGAACGGACCCCGCTCAAGTGCGCCGGCACGGTCCAACCGCTCCCGGCGGGCACCGCTCGGCTCGGACGTTCCTCGGAATCAGCCAAATGTCGCTCCCGTGGCGTCTCCGCAGGCAAAAACGCATAGCCGGCGCCGCAAAGCTCGCGAGCCGCACCGAGCCGGGGAAACCGTGCCGTGGAGCAGCTGTGGGGCTGATGTGGGTGAGATCTATGGGGTAGGAGCTGCTGTGCGGCTGATGTGGGTCAGATCTATGGGCAGGAGCTGATGTAGGGAAGATTTGGGTCTGATCTATGGGTTAGAAACTGCTGTGGTTCAGATCTATGGGGCAGGAGCAGCTGTGGGGCACATGTGGGTCAGATCTATGGGTTAGGTGCTGCTTTGGGGAAAATGTGGGTCAGATCTATGGAGCAGGAGCTGCTGTGGGTCAGATTTGGGTCAGATCTAAGGGGCAGGAGCTGCTGTGGGTCAGATTTATGAGTCAGGAGCTGCTGTGTGGCTGATGTGGGTCAGATCTATGGGGCAGGAGCTGCTGTGGGGCATATGTGGGTCAGATCTATATGGCAGGAGCTACTGTGGGGCACATGTGGGTCAGACCTATGGGGCAGAAGCTGCAGAGGGGATGATGTAGGTCAGATCTATGGGGCAGGAGTTGCTGTGGGGCAGATGAGGGACATATCCAAGTGTGCAAAATCTGCTGTTGGACTGATGTGGGTCAGATCTATGAGTTTGGAGCTGCTGTGGGGCACATGTGGGTCAGATCTATGGGCCAGGAGCTGCTGCGGGGCTGATTTGGGTCAGATCTATGGGGCAGGAGCTGCTGTGGGGCTGATGTGGGTCAGATCTATGGGGCAGGAGCTGCTGTGGGTCAGATCTATAGGGCAGAAACAGATGTGGGCCTGATGTTGGTCAGATTTATGGAGCAGGAGCTTCTGTGTTGCAGATGTGGGTCAGATCTATGGTGCAAGAGCTGCTGTGGGGCAGATATAGGGCATATCTATGGGGCAGGAGCTGCTGTGAGGCTGATGGGTGTTAGATCTATGGGGAGGAGCTGCTGTGGTGCAGATGTGGGTCAGAGCTATGGGGCAGGAGCTGCTGAGGAGCAGAAGTGGGTAAGATCTATGGGGTAGGAGATGTTGTGTGGCAGATGTAGGTCAGATCTGTGGGGCAGGAGCTGCTGTGGTAAAGATCTATTTGGCAGGATCTGCTGTGGGGCAGATTTGCGTCAGATCTATGGGGTAGGAGCTGCAGTGGAGATGATGTACGTCAGATCTATGGGGCAGGAGCTGCTGTGGGGCTGCTGTGGGTTAGATCTATGGGGCAGGAACTGTTGTGGGTCATATCTATTGGGCAGCAGCTGCTTTACATATGATGTGTGTCAGATCTATGGGGCCGGAGCTGCAGTGGGGCTGATGGGGGTCAGATCTATGGGGCAGGAGCTACTGTAGGGCTGATGTGGGTCAAATCAATGGGGCAGAGCTGCTCTTGGGAACATGTGGGTCAGATCTATAGGGCAGGAGCTGCTGTGCGACAGATGTGGGTAAGATCTATGGGGCAGGAGCTGCTGTGGGGCTGATGTGGGTCAGATCCTTGGGGCTGAAGCTGCTGTGGGTCATATCTATTGGGCAGCAGCTGCTTTACATATGATGTGTGTCAGATCTATGGGGCAGGAGCTGCTGTGGGGCTGATGTGGGTTAGATCTATGGGGCAGGAGCTGTTGTGGGGCTGATGTGGGTCAGATCTATGGGGCAGGAGCTGCTGTGGGGCTGATGTGGGTCAGATCTATGGGGCAGGAGCTGCTGTGGTTAAGATCTATTTGGCAGGATCTGCTGTAGGGCAGATTTGGGTCAGATCTATGGGGCAAAAGCTGCTGTGTGGCAAATGTGGGTCAGATCTATGGGGCAGGAGCTGCTGTGGGTCAGATTTATGGGGCAGGAACAGATGTGGGCCTGATGTTGGTCATATTTATGGAGCAGGAGCTGCTGTGTTGCAGATGTGGGTCAGATATATGGTGTAGGAGCTGCTGTGGGGCTGCTGTGGGTTAGATCTATGGGGCAGGAGCTGTTGTGGGTCATATCTATTGGGCAGCAGCTGCTTTACATATGATGTGTGTCAGATCTATGGGGCAGGAGCTGCTGTGGGGCTGATGTGGGTTAGATCTATGGGACAGGAGCTGTTCTGGGGCAGATGGGGGTCAGATCTATGGGGCAGGAGCTACTGTGGGGCTGATGTTGGTCAGATCTATGGGGCAGGAGCTACTCTGGGGCTGATGTTGGTCTGATCTATGGGGCAGGAGCTGTTGTGGGGCGGATTGGGGTCAGATCTATGGGGCAGGAGCTACTGTGGGGCTGATGGGGGTCAGATCTATGGGGCAGGAGCTACTGTGGGGCTGATGTTGGTCTGATCTATGGGGCAGGAGCTGCTGTGCGACAGATGTGGGTCAGATCTATGGGGCAGGTGCTGCTGTGGGGCTGATGTGGGAAAGATCTATGGGGCAGGAGATGCTTTGGGGCAGATGTGGGTAAGATCTATATGGCAGGAGCTGCTGTGGGGCTGATGTGGGTCAGATCCTTTGGGCTGAAGCTGCTGTGGGTCATATCTATTGGGCAGCAGCTGCTTTACATATGATGTGTGTCAGATCTATGGGGCAGGAGCTGCTGTGGGGCTGATGTGGGTTAGATCTATGGGGCAGGAGCGGCTGTGGGGCTGATGTGGGAAAGATCTATGGGGCAGGAGATGCTTTGGGGCAGATGTGGGTCAGATTGATGGGGCAGGAGCTACTGTGGGGCTGTTGTGGGTCAGATCCTTGGGGCTGAAGCTGCTGTGGGTCATATCTATTGGGCAGCAGCTGCTTTACATATGATGTGTGTAAGATCTATGGGGCAGGAGCTGCTGTGGGGCTGATGTGGGTTAGATCTATGGGGCAGGAGCTGTTGTGGGGCTGATCTGGGTCAGATCTATGGGGCAGGAGCTGCTGTGGGGCTGATGTGGGTCAGATCTATGGGGCAGGAGCTGCTGTGGTTAAGATCTATTTGGCAGGATCTGCTGTGGGGCAGATTTGGGTCAGATCTATGGGGAAAAGCTGCTGTGTGGCAAATGTGGGTCAGATCTATAAGGCAGGAGCTGCTGTGGGTCAGATCTATGGGGCAGGAACAGATGTGGGCCTGATGTTGGTCAGATTTATGGAGCAGGAGCTGCTGTGTTGCAGATGTGGGTCAGATCTATGGTGTAGGATCTGCTGTGGGGCTGCTGTGGGTTAGATCTATGGGGCACGAGGTGTTGTGGGTCATATCTATTGGGCAGCAGCTGCTTTACATATGATGTGTGTCAGATCTATGGGTCAGGAGCTGCTGTGGGGCTGATGTGGGTTAGATCTATGGGACAGGAGCTGTTCTGGGGCATATGGGGGTCAGATCTATGGGGCAGGAGCTACTGTGGGGCTGATGTTGGTCAGATCTATAGGGCAGGAGCTACTGTAGGGCTGATGTTGGTCTGATCTATGGGGCAGGAGCTGCTGTGGGGCTGATGGGGGTCAGATCTATGGGGCAGGAGCTACTGTGGGGCTGATGGGGGTCAGATCTATGGGGCAGGAGCTACTGTGGTGCTGATGTTGGTCAGATCTATGGGGCAGGCGTTGCTGTGCGACAGATGTGGGTCAGATCTATGGGGCAGGTGCTGCTGTGCGACATATGTGGGTCAGATCTATGGGGCAGGATCTGCTGTGGGGCTGATGTGGGAAAGATCTATGGGGCAGGAGATGCTTTGGGGCAGATGTGGGTCAGATCTATGGGGCAGGAGTTGCTGTGGGGCTGATGTGTGTCAGATCCTTGGGGCTGAAGCTGCTGTGGGTCATATCTATTGGGCAGCAGCTGCTTTACATATGATGGGTGTCAGCTCTATGGGGCAGGAGCTGCTGTGGGGCTGATGGGGGTTAGATCTAAGGGGCAGGAGCTGTTGTGGGGCTGATGGGGGTCAGATCTATGGCGCAGGAGCTACTGTGGGGCACATGTGGGTCAGCCCTATGGGGCAGAAGCTGCAGAGGGGATGATGTAGGTCAGATCTATGGGGCAGGAGTTGCTGTGGGGCAGATGAGGGACATATCTATGGTGCAAAATCTGCTGTTGGACTGATGTGGGTCAGATCTATGAGTTTGGAGCTGCTGTGGGGCACATGTGGGTCAGATCTATGGGCCAGGAGCTGCTGCGGGGCTTATTTGGGTCAGATCTATGGGGCAGGAGCTGCTGTGGGGCTGATGTGGGTCAGATCTATGGGGCAGGAGCTGCTGTGGGTCAGATCTATTGGGCAGGAACAGATGTGGGCCTGATGTTAGTCAGATTTATGGAGCAGGAGCTGCTGTGTTGCAGATGTGGGTCAGATCTATGGTGCAGGAGCTGCTGTGGGGCAGATATAGGGCATATCTATGGGGCAGGAGCTGCTGTGAGGCTGATGGGTGTTAGATCTATGGGGAGGAGCTGCTGTGGTGCAGATGTGGGTCAGAGCTATGGGGCAGGTGCTGCTGTGCGACATATGTGGGTGAGATCTATGGGGCAGGATCTGCTGTGGGGCTGATGTGGGAAAGATCTATGGGGCAGGAGATGGTTTGGGGCAGATGTGGGTCAGATCTATGGGGCAGGAGTTGCTGTGGGGCTGATGTGGGTCAGATCCTTGGGGCTGAAGCTGCTGTGGGTCATATCTATTGGGCAGCAGCTGTTTTACATATGATGTGTGTCAGATCTATGGGGCAGGAGCTGCTGTGGGGCTGATGTGGGTTAGATCTATGGGGCAGGAGCTGTTGTGGGGCTGATGGGGGTCAGATCTATGGGGCAGGAGCTACTGTGGGGCACATGTGGGTCAGACCTATGGGGCAGAAGCTGCAGAGGGGATGATGTAGGTCAGATCTATGGGGCAGGAGTTCCTGTGGGGCAGATGAGGGACATATCTATGGTGCAAAATCTGCTGTTGGACTGATGTGGGTCAGATCTATGAGTTTGGAGCTGCTGTGGGGCACATGTGGGTCAGATCTATGGGCCAGGAGCTGCTGCGGGGCTGATTTGTGTCAGATCTTTGGGTCAGCAGCCGCTGTGGGGCACATGTGGGTCAGACCTATGGGGCAGAAGCTGCAGAGGGGATGATGTAGGTCAGATCTATGGGGCAGGAGTTGCTGTGGGGCAGATGAGGGACATATCTATGGTGCAAAATCTGCTGTTGGACTGATGTGGGTCAGATCTATGAGTTTGGAGCTGCTGTGGGGCACATGTGGGTCAGATCTATGGGCCAGGAGCTGCTGCGGGGCTGATTTGGGTCAGATCTATGGGGCAGGAGCTGCTGTGGGGCTGATGTGGGTCAGATCTATGGGGCAGGAGCTGCTGTGGGTCAGATCTATGGGGCAGGAACAGATGTGGGCCTGATGTTGGTCAGATTTATGGAGCAGGAGCTGCTGTGTTGCAGATGTGGGTCAGATCTATGGTGCAGGAGCTGCTGTGGGGCAGATATAGGGCATATCTATGGGGCAGGAGCTGCTGTGAGGCTGATGGGTGTTAGATCGATGGGGAGGAGCTGCTGTGGTGCAGATGTGGGTCAGAGCTATGGGGCAGGAGCTGCTGTGGCGCAGAAGTGGGTAAGATCTATGGGGTAGGAGATGTTGTGTGGCAGATGTGGGTCAGATCTATGGTGTAGGAGCTGCTGTGGGGCTGATGTGGGTCAGATCTATGGGGCAGGAGCTGCTGTGGTTAAGATCTATTTGGCAGGATCTGCTGTGGGGCAGATTTGGGTCAGATCTATGGGGCAGGAGCTGCTGTGTGGCAAATGTGGGTCAGATCTATGGGGCAGGAACAGATGTGGGCCTGACGTTGGTCAGATTTATGGAGCAGGAGCTGCTGTGTTGCAGATGTGGGTCAGATCTATGGTGCAGGAGCTGCTGTGGGGCAGATATAGAGCATATCTATGTAGCAGGAGCTGCTGTGAGGCTGATGGGTGTTAGATCTATGGGGAGGAGCTGCTGTGGTGCAGATGTGGGTCAGAGCTATGGGGCAGGAGCTGCTGTGTGGCAGATGTGGGTCAGATCTATGGTGTAGGAGCTGCTGTGGGGCTGATGTGGGTGAGATCTATTGGGCAGGTGATGCTTTGGGGCAGATTTTAGTCAGATCTATGGGGCAGGAGTTGCTGTGGGTCTGATGTAAGTCAGATCCTTGGGGCTGAAGCTGCTGTGGGTCATATCTATTGGGCAGCAGCTGCTTTACATATGATGTGTGTCAGATCTATGGGGCAGGAGCTGCTCGGCGGCGGCTGCTAGAGGTCGCTGCCTATGCGGCTCGACCAGGTCGGCACGGTCTACCCGGCTCAGGGCAGGCCGTGTTGCTCGGCGGCGGCTGCTAGAGGTCGTTGCCTATGCGGCTCGACTAGGTCGGCACGGTCTACCCGGCTCCGAGCGGGTCGTGGTGCTCGGCGGCGGCTGCTAGAGGTCGCTGCCTATGCAGCTCGCCTAGGTCGGCACGGTCTACCCGGCTCCGAGCGGGCCGTGGTGCTCGGTGGCGGCTGCTAGAGGTCGCTGCCTATGCGGCTCGCCTAGGTCGGCACGGTCTACCCGGCTCCGAGCGGGCCGTGGTGCTCGGCGGCGACGTCTAGAGGTCGCTGCCTATGCGGCTTGACTAGGTCGGCACGGTCTACCCGGTCCGAGCGGGCCGTGGTGCTCGGCGGCGGCTACTAGAGGTCGCTGCCTATGCGGCTTGACTAGGTCGGCACGGTCTACCCGGCTCCGAGCGGACCGTGGTGCTCGGCGGCGGCGGCTAGGGGTCGCTGCCCGTGCCGCTTGCGTGTAGCTGCCAGGTCTACCCGCTTTCGGCTAGGCTTTGCCGCCCTGTGAGATGGGGGGGCGCTAAAGCTCCGGAGCTTGCTGGGGGGTCGCTGTAGTTTCTTACCTACCGCTACGTCGACGTAGAGCGCCGCTTACCCTCGGCGCCGCTGCCGGTAGTCGGCGCCGTTCTTTTCCGAAGCCGTTTTTTCTTACGCCTTCCGTTTTCGTCTGCAGGAGCGAGCGCGTCCTCGTCTCCAGAGGCGGCAACGAGCGGGCGCAGGCGAGCGCGGTTGAGCGCCGGGCTGTGGATTTTTTCGGTTGCGGCTTCCCGCCGCTCTTTCGCCATCCCTCGCTACGCGGCCTGCCCGCAGTCCGGATTTCCGGCTCGAACGGACCCCGCTCAAGTGCGCCGGCACGGTCCAACCGCTCCCGGCGGGCACCGCTCGGCTCGGACGTTCCTCGGAATCAGCCAAATGTCGCTCCCGTGGCGTCTCCGCAGGCAAAAACGCATAGCCGGCGCCGCAAAGTTCTTGAGCCGCACCGAGCCGGGGAAACCGTGCCGTGGAGCAGCTGTGGGGCTGATGTGGGTGAGATCTATGGGGTAGGAGCTGCTGTGCGGCTGATGTGGGTCAGATCTATGGGCAGGAGCTGATGTAGGGAAGATTTGTGTCTGATCTATGGGTTAGAAACTGCTGTGGTTCAGATCTATGGGGCAGGAGCAGCTGTGCGGCACATGTGGGTCAGATCTATGGGTTAGGTGCTGCTTTGGGGAAAATGTGGGTCAGATCTATGGGGCAGGAGCTGCTGTGGGTCAGATTTGGGTCAGATCTAAGGGGCAGGAGCTGCTGTGGGTCAGATTTATGAGTCAGGAGCTGCTGTGTGGCTGATGTGGGTCAGATCTATGGGGCAGGAGCTGCTGTGGGGCATATGTGGGTCAGATCTATATGGCAGGAGCTACTGTGGGGCACATGTGGGTCAGACCTATGGGGCAGAAGCTGCAGAGGGGATGATGTAGGTCAGATCTATGGGGCAGGAGTTGCTGTGGGGCAGATGAGGGACATATCCAAGTGTGCAAAATCTGCTGTTGGACTGATGTGGGTCAGATCTATGAGTTTGGAGCTGCTGTGGGGCACATGTGGGTCAGATCTATGGGCCAGGAGCTGCTGCGGGGCTGATTTGGGTCAGATCTATGGGGCAGGAGCTGCTGTGGGGCTGATGTGGGTCAGATCTATGGGGCAGGAGCTGCTGTGGGTCAGATCTATAGGGCAGAAACAGATGTGGGCCTGATGTTGGTCAGATTTATGGAGCAGGAGCTGCTGTGTTGCAGATGTGGGTCAGATCTATGGTGCAAGAGCTGCTGTGGGGCAGATATAGGGCATATCTATGGGGCAGGAGCTGCTGTGAGGCTGATGGGTGTTAGATCTATGGGGAGGAGCTGCTGTGGTGCAGATGTGGGTCAGAGCTATGGGGCAGGAGCTGCTGTGGGGCAGAAGTGGGTAAGATCTATGGGGTAGGAGATGTTGTGTGGCAGATGTAGGTCAGATCTGTGGGGCAGGAGCTGCTGTGGTAAAGATCTATTTGGCAGGATCTGCTGTGGGGCAGATTTGCGTCAGATCTATGGGGTAGGAGCTGCAGTGGAGATGATGTACGTCAGATCTATGGGGCAGGAGCTGCTGTGGGGCTGCTGTGGGTTAGATCTATGGGGCAGGAGCTGTTGTGGGTCATATCTATTGGGCAGCAGCTGCTTTACATATGATGTTTGTCAGATCTATGGGGCCGGAGCTGCAGTGGGGCTGATGGGGGTCAGATCTATGGGGCAGGAGCTACTGTAGGGCTGATGTGGGTCAAATCAATGGGGCAGAGCTGCTCTTGGGAACATGTGGGTCAGATCTATAGGGCAGGAGCTGCTGTGCGACAGATGTGGGTAAGATCTATGGGGCAGGAGCTGCTGTGGGGCTGATGTGGGTCAGATCCTTGGGGCTGAAGCTGCTGTGGGTCATATCTATTGGGCAGCAGCTGCTTTACATATGATGTGTGTCAGATCTATGGGGCAGGAGCTGCTGTGGGGCTGATGTGGGTTAGATCTATGGGGCAGGAGCTGTTGTGGGGCTGATGTGGGTCAGATCTATGGGGCAGGAGCTGCTGTGGGGCTGATGTGGGTCAGATCTATGGGGCAGGAGCTGCTGTGGTTAAGATCTATTTGGCAGGATCTGCTGTAGGGCAGATTTGGGTCAGATCTATGGGGCAAAAGCTGCTGTGTGGCAAATGTGGGTCAGATCTATGGGGCAGGAGCTGCTGTGGGTCAGATTTATGGGGCAGGAACAGATGTGGGCCTGATGTTGGTCAGATTTATGGAGCAGGAGCTGCTGTGTTGCAGATGTGGGTCAGATATATGGTGTAGGAGCTGCTGTGGGGCTGCTGTGGGTTAGATCTATGGGGCAGGAGCTGTTGTGGGTCATATCTATTGGGCAGCAGCTGCTTTACATATGATGTGTGTCAGATCTATGGGGCAGGAGCTGCTGTGGGGCTGATGTGGGTTAGATCTATGGGACAGGAGCTGTTCTGGGGCAGATGGGGGTCAGATCTATGGGGCAGGAGCTACTGTGGGGCTGATGTTGGTCAGATCTATGGGGCAGGAGCTACTCTGGGGCTGATGTTGGTCTGATCTATGGGGCAGGAGCTGTTGTGGGGCGGATTGGGGTCAGATCTATGGGGCAGGAGCTACTGTGGGGCTGATGGGGGTCAGATCTATGGGGCAGGAGCTACTGTGGGGCTGATGTTGGTCTGATCTATGGGGCAGGAGCTGCTGTGCGACAGATGTGGGTCAGATCTATGGGGCAGGTGCTGCTGTGGGGCTGATGTGGGAAAGATCTATGGGGCAGGAGATGCTTTGGGGCAGATGTGGGTCAGATCTATATGGCAGGAGCTGCTGTGGGGCTGATGTGGGTCAGATCCTTTGGGCTGAAGCTGCTGTGGGTCATATCTATTGGGCAGCAGCTGCTTTACATATGATGTGTGTCAGACCTATGGGGCAGGAGCTGCTGTGGGGCTGATGGGGGTTAGATCTATGGGGCAGGAGCTGTTGTGGGGCTGATGGGGGTCAGATCTATGGCGCAGGAGCTACTGTGGGGCACATGTTGGTCAGCCCTATTGGGCAGAAGCTGCAGAGGGGATGATGTAGGTCAGATCTATGGGGCAGGAGTTGCTGTGGGGCAGATGAGGGACATATCTATGGTACAAAATCTGCTGTTGGACTGATGTGGGTCAGATCAATGAGTTTGGAGCTGCTGTGGGGCACATGTGGGTCAGATCTATGGGCCAGGAGCTGCTGCGGGGCTTATTTGGGTCAGATCTATGGGGCAGGAGCTGCTGTGGGGCACATGTGGGTCAGATCTATGGGGCAGGAGCTGCTGTGGGTCAGATCTATGGGGCAGGAACAGATGTGGGCCTGATGTTGGTCAGATTTATGGAGCAGGAGCTGCTGTGTTGCAGATGTGGGTCAGATCTATGGTGCAGGAGCTGCTGTGGGGCAAATGTAGGGCTTATCTATGGGGCAGGAGCTGCTGTGGGGCACATGTGGGTCAGATCTATGGGCCAGGAGCTGCTGTGGGGCTGATGTGGGTCAGATCTATGGGGCAGGAGCTGCTGTGGTTAAGATCTATTTGGCAGGATCTGCTGTGGTGCAGATTTGGGTCAGATCTAAGGGGTCGGAGCTGCAGTGGAGATGATGTACGTCAGATCTATGGGGCAGGAGCTTTTGTGGGTCATATCTATTGGGCAGCAGCTTCTTTACATATGATGTGTGTTACATCTATGGGGCCGGAGCTGCAGTGGGGCTGATGGGGGTCAGATCTATGGGGCCGGAGCTGCAGTGGGGCTGATGTGGATCAAATCAATGGGGCAGAGCTGCTCTTGGGAACATGTGGGTCAGATCTATGGGGCAGGAGCTGCTGTGGGGCTGATGTGGGTCAGATCTATATGGCAGGAGCTGCTGTGCGACAGATGTGGGTCAGATCTATGGGGCAGGAGCTGCTGTGGGGCTGATGGGGGTCAGATCTATGGGGCAGGAGCTACTGTGGGGCTGATGGGGTTCAGATCTATTGGGCAGGAGCTACTGTGGGGCTGATGTTGGTCTGATCTATGGGGCAGGAGCTGCTGTGCGACAGATGTGGGTCAGATCTATGGGGCAGGATCTGCTGTGGGGCTGATGTGGGTCAGATCTATGGTGTAGGAGCTGCTGTGGGGCTGATGTGGGTCAGATCTATGGGGCAGGTGCTGCTGTGCGACATATGTTGGTCAGATCTATGGGGCAGGATCTGCTGTGGGGCAGATGTGGGTCAGATCTAAGGGGCAGGAGTTGCTGTGGGGCTGATGTGGGTCAGATCCTTGGGGCTGAAGCTGCTGTGGGTCGTATCTATTCGGCAGCAGCTGCTTTACATATGATGTGTGTCAGATCTATGGGGCAGGAGCTGCTGTGGGGCTGATGTGGGTTAGATCTATGGGGCAGGAGCTGTTGTGGGGCTGATGGGGGTCAGATCTATGGGGCAGGAGCTACTGTGGGGTTGATGTTGGTCTGATCTATGGGGCAGGAGCTGCTGCGTGGCTGATTTGGGTCAGATCTATGGGGCAGGAGCTGCTGTGGGGCTGATGTGGGTTAGATCTATGGGGCAGGAGCTGTTGTGGGGCTGATGGGGGTCAGATCTATGGGGCAGGAGCTACTGTGGGGCTGATGGGGGTCAGATCTATGGGGCAGGAGCTACTGTGGGGCTGATGTTGTCTGATGTATGGGGCAGGAGCTGCTGTGCGACAGATGTGGGTCAGATCTATGGGGCAGGTGCTGCTGTGCGACATATGTCGGTCAGATCTATGGGGCAGGATCTGCTCTGGGGCCGATGTGGGAAATATCTATGGGGCAGGAGATGCTTTGGGGCAGATGTGGGTCAGATCTATGGGGCAGGAGTTGCTGTGGGGGTGATGTGGGTCAGATCCTAGGGGCTGAAGCTGCTGTGGGTCATATCTATTGGGCAGCAGCTGCTTTACATATGATGTGTGTCAGATCTATGGGGCAGGAGCTGCTGTGGGGCTGATGTGGGTTAGATCTATGGGGCAGGAGCTGTTGTGGGGCTGATGGGGGGCAGACCTATGGGGCAGGAGCTACTGTGGGGCACATGTGGGTCAGACCTATGGGGCAGAAGCTGCAGAGGGGATGATGTAGGTCAGATCTATGGGGCAGGAGTTGCTGTGGGGCAGATGAGGGACATATCTATGGTGCAAAATCTGCTGTTGGACTGATGTGGGTCAGATCTATGAGTTTGGAGCTGCTGTGGGGCACATGTGGGTCAGATCTATGGGCCAGGAGCTGCTGCGGGGCTGATTTGGGTCAGATCTATGGGGCAGGAGCTACTGTGGGGCTGATGGGGGTCAGATCTATGGGGCAGGAGCTTCTGTGGGACTGATGTTGGTCTGATCTATGGGGCAGGAGCTGCTGTGCGACAGATGTGGGTCAGATCTATGGGGCAGGAGCTGCTGTGGGGCTGATGTGGGAAAGATCTATGGGGCAGGAGATGCTTTGGGGCAGATGTGGGTCAGATCTATGGGGCAGGAGCTACTGTGGGGCTGATGGGGGTCAGATCTATGGGGCAGGAGCTGCTGCGGGGCTGATTTGGGTCAGATCTATGGGTCAGGAGCTGCTGTGGGGCTGATGTGGGTTAGATCTATGGGGCAGGAGCTACTGTGGGGCTGATGGGTGTTAGATCTATGGGGCAGGAGCTGCTGCAGGGCTGATTTGGGTCAGATCTGTGGGGCAGGAGCTTCTGTGGGGCTGATGTGGGTCAGATCTATGGGGCAGGATCTGTTGTGGGGCTGATGGGGGTCAGATCTATGGGGCAGGAGCTACTGTGGGGCTGATGTGGGTCAAATCAATGGGGCAGAGCTGCTCTTGGGAACATGTGGGTCAGATCTATGGGGCAGGAGCTGCTGTGGGGCTGATGTGGGTCAGATCTATGGGGCAGGTGCTGCTGTGTGACATATGTGGGTCAGATCTATGTGGCAGGATCTGCTGTGGGGCTGATGTGGGTCAGATCTATAGGGCAGGACCTGCTGTGCGACAGCTTTGGGTCAGATGTATGGGTCAGGAGCTGCTGTGGGGCTGATGTGGGTCAGATACTTGGATCTGAAGCTGCTGTGGGTCATATCTATTGGGCAGCAGCTGCTTTACATATGATGTGTGTCAGATCTATGGGGCAGGAGCTGCTGTGGGGCTGATGTGGGTTAGATCTATGAAGCAGGAGCTGTTGTCGGGCTTATGGGGGTCAGATCTATGGGGCAGGAGCTACTGTGGGGCTGATGTTGGTCTGATCTATGGGGCAGGAGCTGCTGCGGGGCTGATTTGGGTCAGATCTATGGGGCAGGAGCTGCTGTGGGGCTGATGTGGGTTAGATCTATGGGGCAGGAGCTGCTGTGGGGCTGATGTGGGTTAGATCTATGGGGCAGGAGCTGTTGTGGGGCAGAAGTGGGTAAGATCTACGGGGTAGGAGATGGTGTGTGGCAGATGTGGGTCAGATCTATGGTGTAGGAGCTGCTGTGGGGCTGATGTGGGTCAGATCTATGGGGCAGGAGCTGCTGTGGTTAAGATCTATTTGGAAGGGTCTGCTGTGGGGCAGATTTGGGTCACATCTATGAGGCAGGAGCTGAAGTGGGGCTGCTGTGGGTTAGATCTATGGGGCAGGTGCTGCTGTGCGACATATGTGGGTCAGATCTATGGGGCAGGATCTGCTGTGGGGCAGATGTGGGAAAGATCTATGGGGCAGGAGATGCTTTGGGGCAGATGTGGGTCAGATCTATGGGGCAGGAGTTGCTGTGGGGCTTATGTGGGTCAGATCCTTGGGGCTGAAGCTGCTGTGGGTCATATCTATTGGGCAGCAGCTGCTTTACATATGATGTGTGTCAGATCTATGGGGCAGGAGCTGCTGTGGGGCTGATGTGGGTTAGATCTATGGGGCAGGAGCTGTTGTGGGGCTGATGGGGGTCAGATCTATGGGGCAGGAGCTACTGTGGGGCTGATGTGGGTCAAATCAATGGGGCAGAGCTGCTCTTGGGAACATGTGGGTCAGATCTATGGGGCAGGAGCTGCTGTGGGGCTGATGTGTGTCAGATCTATAGGGCAGGAGCTGCTGTGCGACAGATGTGGGTCAGACCTATGGGGCAGGAGCTGCTGTGGGGCTGATGTGGGTCAGAGCTATGGGGCAGGAGCTGCTGTGGGGGCAGAAGTGTATAAGATCTATGGGGTAGGAGATGGTGTGTGGCAGATGTGGGTCAGATCTATGGTGTAGGAGCTGCTGTGGGGCTGGTGTGGGTCAGATCTATGGGGCAGGAGCTGCTGTGGTTAAGATCTATTTGGCAGGATCTGCTGTGGGGCAGATTTGGGTCAGATCTATGGGGCAGGAGCTGCAGTGGAGATGATGTACGTCAGATCTATGGGGCAGGAGTTGCTGTGGGGCTGCTGTGGGTTAGATCTATGGGGCAGGAGCTGTTGTGGGTCATATCTATTGGCCAGCAGCTGCTTTACATATGATGTGTGTCAGATCTATGGGGCCGGAGCTGCAGTGGGGCTGATGGGGGTCAGATCTATGGGGCAGGAGCTACTGTGGCGCTGATGTGGGTCAAATCAATGGGGCAGAGCTGCTCTTGGGAACATGTAGGTCAGATCTATTGGGCAGGAGCTGCTGTGGGGCTGATGTGGGTCAGATCTATAGGGAAGGAGCTGCTGTGCGACAGATGTGGGTCAGATCTATGGGGCAGGAGCTGCTGTGGTTAAGATCTATTTGGCAGGATCTGTTGTGGGGCAGATTTGGGTCAGATCTATGGTGCAGGAGCTGCTGTGTGGCAAATGTGGGTCAGATCTGTGGGGCAGGAGCTGCTGTGGGGCTGATGGCGGTCAGATCTATGGGGCAGGAGCTGCTCTGGGGCTGATGTGGGTCAGATCTATGGGGCAGGAGCTGCAGTGGAGATGATGTACGTGAGATCTATGAGGCAGGAGCTGCTGTGGGGCTGCTGTGGGTTAGATCAATGGGGCAGGAGCTGTTGTGGGTCACATCTATTGGGCAGCAGCTGCTTTACATATGATGTGTGTCAGATCTATGGGGCCGGAGCTGCAGTGGGGCTGGTGAGGGTCAGATCTATGCGGCAGGAGCTACTGTGGGGCTGATGTGGGTCAAATCAATGGGGCAGAGCTGCTCTTGGGAACATGTGGGTCAGATCTATGGGGCAGGAGCTGCTGTGGGGCTGATGTGGGTCAGATCCTTGGGGCTGAAGCTGCTGTGGGTCATATCTATTTGGCAGCAGCTGCTTTACATATGATGTGTGTCAGATCTATGGGGCAGGAGCTGCTGTGGGGCTGATGTGGGTTAGATCTATAGGGCAGGAGCTGTTGTGGGGCTGATGGGGGTCAGATCTATGGGACAGTAGCTACTGTGGGGCTGATGTTGGTCAGATCTATGGGGCAGGAGCTGTTGTGGGGCTGATGTTGGTCTGATCTATGGGGCAGGAGCTGTTGTGGGGCTGATGTTGGTCTGATCTATGGGGATGGAGCTGCTGTGCGACAGATGTGGGTCAGAGCTATGGGGCAGGTGCTGCTGTGCGACATATGTGGGTCAGATCTATGGGGCAGGATCTGCTGTGGGGCAGATGTGGGAAAGATCTATGGGGCAGGAGATGCTTTGGGGCAGATGTGGGTCAGATCTATGGGGCAGGAGTTGCTGTGGGGCTGATGTGGGTCAGATCCTTGGGGCTGAAGCTGCTATGGGTCATATCTATTGGGCAGCAGCTGCTTTACATATGATGTGTGTCAGATCTATGGGGCAGGAGCTGCTGTGGGGCTGATGTGGGTTAGATCTATGGGGCAGGAGCTGTTGTGGGGCTGATGTGGGTTAGATCTATGGGTCAGGAGCTGCTGTGGGGCTGATGTGGGTTAGATCTATAGGGCCGGAGCTGTTGTGGGGCTGATGGGGGTCAGATCTATGGGGCAGGAGCTACTGTGGGGCTGATGTTGGTCTGATCTATGGGGCAACATCTGCTGAGGGGCTGATGTGGGTTAGATCTATGGAGCAGGAGCTGTTGTGGGGCTGATGGTGGTCAGATCTATGGGGCAGGAGCTACTGTGGGGCTGATGGGGGTCAGATCTATGGGGCAGGAGCAACTGTGGGGCTGATGTGAGAAAGATCTATGGGGCAGGAGATGCTTTGGGGCAGATGTGGGTCAGATCTATGGGGCAGGAGCTGCTGTGGGTCAGATCTATGGGGCAGGAACAGATGTGGGCCTGATGTTGGTCAGATTTATGGAGCAGGAGCTGCTGTGTTGCAGATGTGGGTCAGATCTATGGTGCAGGAGCTGCTGTGGGGCAGATATAGGGCATATCTATGGGGCAGGAGCTGCTGTGAGGCTGATGGGTGTTAGATCTATGGGGAGGAGCTGCTGTGGTGCAGATGTGGGTCAGAGCTATGGGGCAGGTGCTGCAGTGCGACATATGTGGTTCAGATCTATTAGGGCAGGATCTGCTGTGGGGCTGATGTGGGAAAGATCTATGGGGCAGGAGATGGTTTGGATCAGATGTGGGTCAGATCTATGGGGCAGGAGTTGCTGTGGGGCTGATGTGGGTCAGATCTTTGGGGCTGAAGTTGCTGTGGGTCAGATCTATTGGGCAGCAGCTGCTTTACATATGATGTGTGTCAGATCTATGGGGCAGGAGATACTGTGGGGATGATGTTGGTCTGATCTATGGGGCAGGAGCTGCTGCGGGGCTGATTTGGGTCAGATCTATGGGGCAGGAGCTGCTGTGGGGCTGATGTGGGTTAGATCTATGGGGCAGGAGCTGTTGTGGGGCTGATGGGGGTCAGATCTATGGGGAAGGAGCTACTGTGGGGCTGATGGGGTTCAGGTCTTTGGGGCAGGAGCTACTGTGGGGC
Organism: Coturnix japonica; assembly: GCF_054131305.1. Classification (NCBI taxonomy): domain Eukaryota; kingdom Metazoa; phylum Chordata; class Aves; order Galliformes; family Phasianidae; genus Coturnix; species Coturnix japonica. Next base: position 6,053,442 of record NC_140678.1, on the reverse strand, counting down.
TGATGTTGGTCTGATCTATGGGGCAGGAGTTGCTGTGGGGCTGATGTGGGTCAGATCCTTGGGGCTGAAGCTGCTGTGGGTCATATCTATTGGGCAGCAGCTGCTTTACATATGATGTGTGTCAGATCTATGGGGCAGGAGCTGCTGTGGGGCTGATGTGGGTTAGATCTATGGGGCAGGAGCTGTTGTGGGGCTGATGGGGGTCAGATCTATGGGGCAGGAGCTACTGTGGGGCACATGTGGGTCAGACCTATGGGGCAGAAGCTGCAGAGGGGATGATGTAGGTCAGATCTATGGGGCAGGAGTTGCTGTGGGGCAGATGAGGGACATATCTATGGTGCAAAATCTGCTGTTGGACTGATGTGGGTCAGATCTATGAGTTTGGAGCTGCTGTGGGGCACATGTGGGTCAGATCTATGGGCCAGGAGCTGCTGCGGGGCTGATTTGGGTCAGATCTATGGGGCAGGAGCTGCTGTGGGGCTGATGTGGGTCAGATCTATGGGGCAGGAGCTGCTGTGGGTCAGATCTATGGGGCAGGAACAGATGTGGGCCTGATGTTGGTCAGATTTATGGAGCAGGAGCTGCTGTGTTGCAGATGTGGGTCACATCTATGGTGCAGGAGCTGCTGTGGGGCAGATATAGGGCATATCTATGGAGCAGGAGCTGCTGTGAGGCTGATGGGTGTTAGATCTATGAAGAGGAGCTGCTGTGGTGCAGATGTGGGTCAGAGCTATGGGGCAGGAGCTGCTGTGGGGCAGAAGTGGTTAAGATCTATGGGGTAGGAGATGGTGTGTGGCAGATGTGGGTCAGATCTATGGTGTAGGAGCTGCTGTGGGGCTGATGTGGGTCAGATCTATGGGCAGGAGCTGATGTGGGGCTGATGTGGGTCAGATCTATGGGGAAGGAGCTGTTGTGGGGCTGATGTGGGTTAGATCTATGGGGCAGGAGCTGTTGTGGGGCTGATGTGGGTCAGATCTATGGGGAAGGAGCTACTGTGGGGCTGATGGGGTTCTGGTCTATGGGGCAGGAGCTACTGTGGGGCTGATGTTGGTCTGATCTATGGGGCAGGAGCTGCTGTGCGACAGATGTGGGTCAGATCTATGGGGCAGGAGCTGCTGTGTGGCAAACGTGGGTCAGATCTATGGGGCAGGAGCTGCTGTGGGTCAGATCTATGGGGCAGGAACAGATGTGGGCCTGATGTTGGTCAGATTTATGGAGCAGGAGCTGCTGTGTTGCAGATGTGGGTCAGATCTATGGTGCAGGAGCTGCTGTGGGGCAGATATATGGCATATCTATGGGGCAGGAGCTGCTGTGAGGCTGATGGGTGTTAGATCTATGAAGAGGAGCTGCTGTGGTGCAGATGTGGGTCAGAGCTATGGGGCAGGAGCTGCTGTGGGGCAGAAGTGGGTAAGATCTATGGGGTAGGAGATGTTGTGTGGCAGATGTGGGTCAGATCTATGGTGTAGGAGCTGCTGTGGGGCTGATGTGGGTCAGATCTATGGGGCAGGAGCTGCTGTGGTTAAGATCTATTAGGCAGGATCTGCTGTGGGGCAGATTTGGGTCAGATCTATGGGGCAGGAGCTGCTGTGTGGCAAATGTGGGTCAGATCTATGGGGCAGGAGCTTCTGTGGGTCAGATCTATGGGGCAGGAACAGATGTGGGCCTGATGTTGGTCAGATTTATGGAGCAGGAGCTGCTGTGTTGCAGATGTGGGTCAGATCTATGGTGCAGGAGCTGCTGTGGGGCAGATGTAGGGCTTATCTATGGGGCAGGAGCTGCTGTGAGGCTGATGGGTGTTAGATCTATGGGGAGGAGCTGCTGTGGTGCAGATGTGGGTCAGAGCTTTGGGGCAGGAGCAGCTGTGTGGCAGATGTGGGTCAGATCTATGGTGTAGGAGCTGCTGTGGGGCTGATGTGGGGAAGATCTATGGGGCAGGAGATGCTTTGGGGCAGATTTTAGTCAGATCTATGTTGCAGGAGTTGCTGTGGGTCTGATGTGGGTCAGATCCTTGGGGCTGAAGCTGCTGTGGGTAATATCTATTGGGCAGTAGCTGCTTTACATATGATGTGTGTCAGATCTATGGGGCAGGAGCTGCTCGGCGGCGACTGCTAGAGGTCTCTGCCTATGCGGCTCGAGTAGGTCGGCACTGTCTACCCGTCTCCGAGCGGGCCGTGGTGCTCGGCGGCGGCTGCTAGAGGTCGCTGCCTATGCGGCTCGACTAGGTCGGCACGGTCTACCCGGCTCCGAGCGGGCCGTGGTGCTCGGCGGCGGCTGCTAGAGGTCGCTGCCTATGCGGATCGACCAGGTCGGCACTGTCTACCCGGCTCCGAGCGGCCGTGGTGCTTGGCGGCGGCTGCTAGAGGTCGCTGCCTATGCGGCTCGACTAGGTCGGCACGATCTACCGGCTCCGAGCGGGCCGTGGTGCTCGGCGGCGGCTGCTAGAGGTCTCTGCCTATGCGGCTCGACTAGGTCGGCACGGTCTACCCGGCTCAGGGCAGGCTGTGGTGCTCGACGGCGGCTGCTAGAGGTCGCTTCCTATGCGGCTCGACTAGGTCGGCACGGTCTACCCGGCTCCGAGCGGCCGTGGTGCTCGGCGGCGGCTGCTAGAGGTCGCTGCCTATGCGGCTCGACTAGGTCGGCACGGTCTACCTGGCTCCGAGCGGGCCGTGGTGCTCGGCGGCGGCTGCTAGAAGTCTCTGCCTATGCGGCTCGACTAGGTCGGCACGGTCTACCCGGCTCCGAGCGGGCCGTGGTGCTCGGCGGCGGCTGCTAGAGGTCGCTGCCTATGCGGCTCGACTAGGTCGGCACCACCTACCCGGCTCCGAGCGGGCCGTGGTGCTCGGCGGCGGCTGCTAGAGGTCGCTGCCTATGCGGCTCGACTAGGTCGGCACGGTCTACCCGGCTCCGAGCGGGCCGTGGTGCTCGGCGGCGGCTGCTAGAGGTCGCTGCCTATGCAGCTCGACTAGGTCGGCACGGTCTACCCGGCTCCGAACAGGCCGTGGTGCTCGGCGGCGGCTGCTAGAGGTCGCTGCCTATGCGGCTCGACTAGGTCGGCACGGGCTACCTGGCTCAGGGCGTGCCGTGCTGCTCGGCGGCGGCTGCTAGAGGTCGCTGCCTATGCGGCTCGACTAGGTCGGCATGGTCTACCCGGCTCCGAGCGGGCCGTGGTGCTCGGCGGCGGATGCTAGAGGTCGCTGCCTATGCGGCTCGACTTGGTCGGCACGGTCTACCCGGCTCAGGGCAGGCTGTGGTACTCGGTTGCGGCTGCTAGAGGTCTCTGCCTATGCGGCTCGACTAGGTCGGCACGGTCTACCCGGCTCCGAGCGGGCCGTGGTGCTCGGCGGCGGATGCTAGATGTTGCTGCCTATGCGTCTTGGATAGGTCGGCACGGTCTACCAGGCTCCGAGCGGACCGTGGTGCTCGGCGGCGGCTGCTAGAGGTCGCCTGCATATGCGGCTCGACTAGGTCGGCACGGTCTACCCGGCTCCGAGCGGGCCGTGCTGCTCGGCGGCGGATGCTAGAGGTCGCTGCCTATGCGGCTCGCCTAGGTCGGCACGGTCTACCCGGCTCCGAGCGGACCGTGGTGCTCGGCGGCGGCGGCTAGGGGTCGCTGCCCGTGCCGCTTGCGTGTAGCTGCCAGGTCTACCCGCTTTCGGCTAGGCTTTGCCGCCCTGTGAGATTGGGGGTCGCTAAAGCTCCGGAGCTTGCTGGGGGGTCGCTGTAGTTTCTTACCTACCGCTACGTCGACGTAGAGCGCCGCTTACCCTCGGCGCCGCTGCCGGTAGTCGGCGCCGTTCTTTTCCGAAGCCGTTTTTTCTTACGCCTTCCGTTTTCGTCTGCAGGAGCGAGCGCGTGCTCGTCTCCAGAGGCGGCAACGAGCGGGCGCAGGCGAGCGCGGTTGAGCGCCAGGCTGTGGATTTTTTCGGTTGCGGCTTCCCGCCGCTCTTTCGCCATCCCTCGCTACGCGGCCTGCCCGCAGTCCGGATTTCCGGCTCGAACGGACCCCGCTCAAGTGCGCCGGCACGGTCCAACCACTCCCGGCGGGCACCGCTCGGCTCGGACGTTCCTCGGAATCAGCCAAATGTCGCTCCCGTGGCGTCTCCGCAGGCAAAAACGCATAGCCGGCGCCGCAAAGGTCGCGAGCCGCACCGAGCCGGGGAAACCGTGCCGTAGAGAAGCTGTGGGGCTGATGTGGGTGAGATCTATGGGGTAGGAGCTGCTGTGCGGCTGATGTGGGTCAGATCTATGGGCAGGAGCTGATGTAGGGAAGATTTGGGTCTGATCTATGGGTTAGGAACTGCTGTGGTTCAGATCTATGGGGCAGGAGCAGCTGTGGGGCACATGTGGGTCAGATCTATGGGTTAGGTGCTGCTTTGGGGAAAATGTGGGTCAGATCTATGGGGCAGGAGCTGCTGTGGGTCAGATTTGGGTCAGATCTAAGGGGTAGGAGCTGCTGTGGGTCAGATTTATGAGTCAGGAGCTGCTGTGTGGCTGATGTGGGTCAGATCTATGGGGCAGGAGCTGCTGTGGGGCATATGTGGGTCAGATCTATATGGCAGGAGCTGCTGTGGGGCACATGTGGGTCAGACCTATGGGGCAGAAGCTGCAGAGGGGATGATGTAGGTCAGATCTATGGGGCAGGAGTTGCTGTGGGGCAGATGAGGGACATATCTATGGTGCAAAATCTGCTGTTGGACTGATGTGGGTCAGATCTATGAGTTTGGAGCTGCTGTGTGGCACATGTGGGTCAGATCTATGGGCCAGGAGCTGCTGCGGGGCTGATTTGGGTCAGATCTATGGGGCAGGAGCTGCTGTGTGGTAAATGTGGGTCAGATCTATGGGGCAGGAGCTGCTGTGGGTCAGATCTATGGGGCAGGAGCTGCTGTGTTGCAGATGTGGGTCAGATCTATGGTGCAGGAGCTGCTGTGGGGCAGATGTAGGGCTTATCTATGGGGCAGGAGCTGCTGTGAGGCTGACGGGTGTTAGATCTATGGGGAGGAGCTGCTGTGGTGCAGATGTGGGTCAGAGCTATGGGGCAAAAGCAGCTGTGGGGCAGAATTGGGTAAGATCTATGGGGTAGGAAATGGTGTGTGGCAGATGTGGGTCAGATCTATGGTGTAGGAGCTGCTGTGGGGCTGATGTGGGTCAGATCTATGGGGCAGGAGCTGCTGTGGTTAAGATCTATTTGGCAGGATCTGCTGTGGGGCAGATTTGGGTCAGATCTATGGGGCAGGAGCAGCAGTGGGGCAGATGTGGTCAGATCTATGGGTCAGGAGCTGCAGTGGAGATGATGTACGTCAGATCTATGGGGCAGGAGCTGCTGTGGAACTGATGTGGGTCAGATCAATGGGGCTGAAGCTGCTGTGGGTCATATCTATTGGGCAGCAGGTGCTTTACATATGATGTGTGTCAGATCTATGGGGCAGGAGCTGCTGTGGGGCTGCTGTGGGTCAGATCTATGGGGCAGGTGCTGCTCTGGGGCAGATTTGAATCAGATCTATAGGGCAGGAGCTGCTGTGGGTTAGATCTATGGGCAGGAGCTGCTGTGGGGCACATGTGAGTTAGATCTATGGGGCAGGAGATGGTGTGGGGCAGATTTGGGTCAGATGTATGGGTCAGGAGCTGCTGTGTGGCTGATGATGGTCAGATCTATGGGGCATGGGCTGCTGTGGGTCAGATCTACGGGACTGGAGCTGCAGTGGAGCACATGTGGGTCAGATCTATGGGGTAAAAGCTGCTGTGGGGCTGATGGGGGTCATATCTATAAGGCAGGAGCTGCTGTGGGGCTGACGTGGGTCAGATCTATGAGGCAGGAGCTACTGTGGGTCAGATTTTGGTCAGATCTATGGGGCAGGAGCTGCTGTGGGGCTGATGTGGGTCAGATCTATGGGGCAGGAGCTGCTGTGGGGCTGATGTGGGTCAGATCTATGGGGCAGGAGCTGCTGTGGGGCTGATATGGGTCAGATCTATGGGCAGGAGCTGCCGTGGGGCACATGTGAGTTAGATCTATGGGGCAGGAGATGGTGTGGGGCAGATTTGGGTCAGATGTATGGGTCAGGAGCTGCTGTGTGGCTGATGAGGGTCAGATCTATGAGGCATGGGCTGCTGTGGGTCAGATCTACGGGACTGGAGCTGCAGTGGAGCACATGTGGGTCAGATCTATGGGGTAGAAGCTGCTGTGGGGCTGATTTGGGTCAGATCTATGGGGCAGGAGCTGCTGTGGGGCTGATGTGGGTCAGATCTATGGGGCAGGAGCTGCTGTGGGGCTGATGTGGGTCAGATCTATGGGGCAGGAGCTGCTGTGGGGCTGATGTGGGTCAGATCTATGGGGTAGAAGCTGCTGTGTTGCAGATGTGGGTCAGATCTATGGTGCAGGAGCTGCTGTGGGGCAGATGTAGGGCATATCTATGGGGCAGGAGCTGCTGTGAGGCTGATGGGTGTTAGATCTATGGGGAGGAGCTGCTGTGGTGCAGATGTGGGTCAGAGCTATGGGGCAGGAGCTGCTGTGGGGCACATGTGAGTTAGATCTATGGGGCAGGAGATGGTGTGGGGCAGATTTGGGTCAGATGTATGGGTCAGGAGCTGCTGTGTGGCTGATGAGGGTCAGATCTATGGGGCATGGGCTGCTGTGGGTCTGATCTACGGGACTGGAGCTGCAGTGGAGCACATGTGGGTCAGATCTATGGGGTAGAAGCTGCTGTGGGGCTGATGGGAGTCATATCTATAAGGCAGGAGCTGCTGTGGGGCTGACGTGGGTCAGATCTATGAGGCAGGAGCTGCTGTGGGGCAGATGTGGGTCAGATCTATGGGGAGGAGCTGCTGTGGGTCAGATCTATGGGGCAGGAGCTGCTGTGCTGCTGATGTGGGTCAGATCTATGGGGCAGGAGTTGCTGTGGGGCTGCTGTGGGTCAGATCTATTGGGCAGCAGCTGCTTTACATATGATGTGTGTCAGATCTATGGGGCAGGAGCTGCTGTGGGTCAGATTTATGAGTCAGGAGCTGCTGTGTGGCTGATGTGGGTCAGATCTATGGGGCAGGAGCTGCTGTGGGGCATATGTGGGTCAGATCTATATGGCAGGAGCTGCTGTGGGGCACATGTGGGTCAGACCTATGGGGCAGAAGCTGCAGAGGGGATGATGTAGGTCAGATCTATGGGGCAGGAGTTGCTGTGGGGCAGATGAGGGACATATCTATGGTGCAAAATCTGCTGTTGGACTGATGTGGGTCAGATCTATGAGTTTGGAGCTGCTGTGTGGCACATGTGGGTCAGATCTATGGGCCAGGAGCTGCTGCGGGGCTGATTTGGGTCAGATCTATGGGGCAGGAGATGCTGTGTGGCAAATGTGGGTCAGATCTATGGGGCAGGAGCTGCTGTGGGTCAGATCTATGGGGCAGGAACAGATGTGGGCCTGATATTGGTCAGATCTATGGAGCAGGAGCTGCTGTGTTGCAGATGTGGGTCAGATCTATGGTGCAGGAGCTGCTGTTGGGCAGATGTAGGGCTTATCTATGGTGTAGGAGCTGCTGTGAGGCTGATGGGTGTTAGATCTATGGGGCAGGTGCTGCTGTGCGACATATGTGGGTCAGATCTATGGGGCAGGATCTGCTGTGGGGCTGATGTGGGAAAGATCTATGGGGCAGGAGATGCTTTTGGTCAGATGTGGGTCAGATCTATGGGGCAGGAGTTGCTGTGGGGCTGATGTGTGTCAGATCCTTGGGGCTGAAGCTGCTGTGGGTCATATCTGTTGGGCAGCAGCTGCTTTACATATGATGTGTGTCTGATCTATGGGGCAGGAGCTGCTGAGGGGCTGATGTGGGTCAGATCTATGGGGCAGGAGCTGTTGTGGGTCTGATGGGGGTCAGATCTATGGGGCAAGAGATGCTGTGGGTCAGGTCTATGGGGCAGGAGCTGCTGTGGGGCAGATGTGGGTCAGATCTATGGGGCAGGAACAGATGTGGGCCTGATGTTGGTCAGATTTATGGAGCAGGAGCTGCTGTGTTGCAGATGTGGGTCAGATCTATGGTGCAGGAGCTGCTGTGGGGCAGATGTAGGGCTTATCTATGGGGCAGGAGCTGCTGTGAGGCTGATGGGTGTTAGATCTATGGGGAGGAGCTGCTGTGGTGCAGATGTGGGTCAGAGCTATGGGGCAGGAGCTGCTGTGGGGCAGAAGTGGGTTAGATCTATGGGGCAGGATCTGTTGTGTGGCTGATGTGGGTCAGATCTATGGAGCAGGAGCTGCTTTGGGGCTGATGGGGGTCAGATCTATATGGCAGGAGCTGCTGTGGGGCACATGTGGGTCAGACATATGGGGCAGAAGCTGCAGAGGGGATGATGTAGGTCAGATCTAGGGGGCAGGAGTTGCTGTGGGGCAGATGAGGGACATATCTATGGTGCAAAATCTGCTGTTGGACTGATGTGGGTCAGATCTATGAGTTTGGAGCTGCTGTGGGGCACATGTGGGTCAGATCTATGGGCCAGGAGCTGCTGCGGGGCTGATTTGGGTCAGATCTATGGGTCAGCAGCTGCTGTGAGTCTGATGTGGGTCAGATCTATTTGGCAGGAGCTGCTGTGGGGCTGATGTGGGTCAGATCTATGGGGCCGGAGATGCTGTATGTCAGATCTATGGGGCAGGAGCTGCTGTGGGGAACATGTGGTTCAGGTCTATGGGGCAGGAGCTGCTGTGGGGCAGATGTGGGTCAGATCTATGTGTCAGCAGCGTCTGTGGGTCTGATGTGGGTCAGATCTATGGGTCAGGATCTGCTGTGGGGCAGATGTGAGTCAGATCTATGGGGCAGGAGCTGCTGTGGGGCTAATGTGGGTTAGATCTATGGGGCAGGAGCTGTTGTGGGGCTGATGGGGGTCAGATCTATGGGGCAGGAGCTACTGTGGGCCTGATGTTGGTCTGACCTATGTGGCAGGAGCTGCTGCGGGGCTGATTTGGGTCAGATCTATGGGGCAGGAGCTGCTGTGGGGCTGATGTGGGTTAGATCTATGGGGCAGGAGCTGTTGGGGGGCTGATGGGGGTCAGATCTATGGGGCAGGAGATGCTGTGTGTCAGATCTATGGGGCAGGAGCTGCTGTGGGGAACATGTGGGTCAGGTCTATGGGGCAGGAGATGCTGTGGGGCAGATGTGGGTCAGATCTATGGGTCAGCAGCTGCTGTGGGTCTGATGTGGGTCAGATCTATGGGGCAGGAGCTGCTGTGGGGCTGATGTGGGTCAGATCTGTTGGGCAGGAGCTTCTGTGGGTCAGATCTATGGGGCAGGAACAGATGTGGGCCTGATGTTGGTCAGATTTATGGAGCAGGAGCTGCTGTGTTGCAGATGTGGGTCAGATCTATGGTGCAGGAGCTGCTGTGGGGCAGATGTAGGGCTTATCTATGGGGCAGGAGCTGCTGTGAGGCTGATGGGTGTTAGATCTATGGGGAGGAGCTGCTGTGGTGCAGATGTGGGTCAGAGCTATGGGGCAGGAGCAGCAGTGGGGCAGATGTGGTCAGATCTATGGGTCAGGAGCTGCAGTGGAGATGATGTACGTCAGATCTATGGGGCAGGAGCTGCTGTGGGGCTGCTGTGGGTCAGATCAATGGGGCTGAAGCTGCTGTGGGTCATATCTATTGGGCAGCAGCTGCTTTAAATATGATGTGTGTCAGATCTATGGGGCTGGAGCTGCTGTGGGGCTGATGTGGGTCAGATCTATGGGCAGGAGCTGCTGTGGGGCACATGTGAGTTAGATCTATGGGGCAGGAGATAGTGTGGGGCAGATTTGGGTCAGATGTATGGGTCAGGAGCTGCTGTGTGGCTGATGAGGGTCAGATCTATGGGGCATGGGCTGCTGTGTGTCAGATCTACGGGACTGGAGCTGCAGTGGAGCACATGTGGGTCAGATCTATGGGGTAGAAGCTGCTGTGGGGCTGATGGGGGTCATATCTATAAGGCAGGAGCTGCTGTGGGGCTGACGTGGGTCAGATCTATGAGGCAGGAGCTGCTGTGGGGCAGATTTGGGTCAGATCTATGGGGCAGGAGATGCTGTGCGACAGATGTGGGTCAGATCTATGGGGCAGGAGCTGCTGTGGGGCTGATGTGGGTCAGATCCTTGGGGCTGAAGCTGCTGTGGGTCATATCTATTGGGCAGCAGCTGATTTACATATGAAGTGTGTCAGATCTATGGGGCAGGAGCTACTGTGGTGCTGATGTTGGTCTGATCTATGGGGCAGGAGCTGCTGTGCGACAGATGTGGGTCAGATCTATGGGGCAGGAGCTGCTGTGGGGCTGATGTGGGAAAGATCTATGGGGCAGGAGATGCTGTGGGCCATATGTCGGTCCGATCTATTGGGCAGGAGCTGCTGTGTGGCAAATGTGGGTCAGATCTATGGGGAGGAGCTGCTGTGGTGCAGATGTGGGTCAGAGCTATGGGGCAGGAGCAGCAGTGGGGCAGATGTGGTCAGATCTATGGGTCAGGAGCTGCAGTGGAGATGATGTACGTCAGATCTATGGGGCATGAGCTGCTGTGGGGCTGCTGTAGGTCAGATCAATGGGGCTGAAGCTGCTGTGGGTCATATCTATTGGGCAGCAGCTGCTTTAAATATGATGTGTGTCAGACCTATGGGGCAGGAATTGCTGTGGGGCTGATATGGGTCAGATCTATGGGCAGGAGCTGCTGTGGGGCACATGTGAGTTAGATCTATGGGGCAGGAGATAGTGTGGGGCAGATTTGGGTCAGATGTATGGGTCAGGAACTGCTGTGTGGCTGATGAGGGTCAGATCTATGGGGCATGGGCTGCTGTGGGGCTGATATGGGTCAGATCTATGGGCAGGAGCTGCTGTGGGGCACATGTGAGTTAGATCTATGGGGCAGGAGATAGTGTGGGGCAGATTTGGGTCAGATGTATGGGTCAGGAACTGCTGTGTGGCTGATGAGGGTCAGATCTATGGGGCATGGGCTGCTGTGGGTCAGATCTACGGGAGTGGAGCTGCAGTGGAGCACATGTGGGTCAGATCTATGGGGTAGAAGCTGCTGTGGGGCTGATGGCGGTCAGATCTATGGGGCAGGAGCTGCTGTGCGACATATGTGGGTCAGATCTATGGGGCAGGAGCTGCTGTGGGGCTGATGTGGGTCACATCCTTGGGGCTGAAGCTGCTGTGGGTCATATCTATTTGGCAGCAGCTGCTTTACATATGATGTGTGTCAGATCTATGGGGCAGGAGCTGCTGTGGGGCTGCTGTGGGTCAGATCTATGGGGCAGGAGCTGTTGTGGGGCTGATGGGAGTCAGATCTATGGGGCAGGAGCTACTGTGGTGCTGATGTTAGTCTGATCTATGGGGCAGGAGCTGCTGTGCGACAGATGTGGGTCAGATCTATGGGGCAGGAGCTGCTGTGGGGCTGATGTGGGAAAGATCTATGGGGCAGGAGATGCTGTGGGCCATATGTCGGTCCGATCTATTGGGCAGGAGCTGCTGTGGGGCGCATGTGAATCAGATCTATGGGGCAGGAGCTGCTGTGGGTCAGATTGTCATGGTTTAATAATGTTGTAATTTTGCTATCAGTATTCCACATCATAACATCATATAAAGCATGGATAATTTTACTGAATCTGCAACTTACAGAAGAAGACTACATCTGCCAGAGAGCAACACGATGGGTCACGGGACCTTTACTCTATATTAACTCTGTCGCAGAACAGACTGACGTCTTTCGAGTTCTGGCGTTCAGGGCAGTGTGTGGGAGCCTTCAGCCGTTCGCCCAGATTCACAGTAGGCCTCGGTTACGGGACTCATTCTCTCTCCTATTTTGCTTGATTCATTAGCTCAATTTTCAATTATATTGTATTCTATTGTGTTATCCTGTATTTCGATATAGTATTTAGTAAATAAGTGTGCCTCCTTACATCGTTGCCGCTGTTTTCTTAATTAACTTTTTCTTTTCGGCTGAGGGCCCTTCAGGGGCCCACGGCCCTTGTCACGGACGCAGGTGGATTTTTCGTTCAAACCATGACAGATTTGGTAGCAGAGGATGGTTCCACTGTTGCAGCCACCCCCATAAGGCATTTGCCACCATCCATGAATCAGTATAAAGATGAAGCATTGGACACCTCTCCCGTTCAGCCACATCTAAAGCCAGCTGAACAGCCTTTACCTCTGCAAATTGACTTGATTCTCCTTTACCTTCAGTGGCCTCTGCAACTTGTCGTGTGGGGCTCCATACAGCAGCTTTCCATCTGCGATGCTTCCCTACAATACGACATGATCCGTCTGTGAATAGGGCAAATTACTTTTCGTTTTCTGGTAGCTCATTGTATGGTGGTGCCTCTTTAGCACGTGATACCTCTTCTGTAGGTGGTGTTTCAATTTTTTTACTCTCAGGCCAGTCCATGATCACTTCTAGAATTCCAGGACGGCTGAGTTTTCCCATTCCAGCTCGTTGAGTAATTAATGAAATCCACTTACTCCAAGTGGCATCAGTAGCATGATGGGTGGAGGGAACCTGTCCTTTAAACATCCAATTTATTACTTTCAAGCGAGGTGCTAGAAGAAGCTGAACCTCTGTCCCAACTACTTCAGAAGCAGCCCGAACCCCCTCATACACGGCTAAGATCTCCTTCTTAGTCGGAGTGTAGCGCTCCTCAGACCCTTTATATGCTTGACTCCAAAATCCTAGGGGTCGGCCTCGGATCCTCACATCCTGCCCCGTCCGTACTGGCCCCAAGGCCACGGCATGGGCTATTTCTTGTTTTCTCTGCTCAAAAGCCTGCTGCTGCTCAGGACCCCATGAGAAATTATTCTTCTTCTGTGTTACCTGATAGAGGGGGCTCACTATGTGGCTGTAGTTTGGGACATGCATTCTCCAAAAGCCCACTACTCCCAGAAAAGATTGGGTCTCTGTCTTGTCGGTGGGCGGAGACATAGCAGTGATTTTGTCAATCACGTCTGCTGGGATGTGACGACGTCCATCTTGCCATTTTATACCTAAGAACTGGATTTCCTGGGCAGGCCCCTTCACCTTGCTGCGCTTAATGGCAAAACCAGCTTTCAAAAGAATTTGGATTATCTGTTTCCCTTTCTTGAAAACCTCTGCTGCTGTATGGCCCCACACGACAATATCATCAATATACTGCAAGTGCTCAGGAGCATCACCCTGTTCCAAAACAGCTTGGATCAATCCATGGCAAATTGTTGGGCTGTGCTTCCACCCCTGAGGTAAACGGTTCCAGGTGTACTGAATACCTCTCCAGGTAAAAGCAAACTGTGGCCTACATTTTGCAGCCAATGGGATGGAAAAGAAGGCATTAGCAATGTCAATGGTGGCATACCACCTAGCTTCTTTTGACTCCAGTTCATACTGGAGTTCTAGCATGTCTGGTACAGCAGCACTTAATGGAGGTGTGACTTCATTCAGGCCATGGTAATCCACCGTCAGCCTCCATTCCCCACTGGTTTTACACACTGGCCATATGGGGCTGTTAAAAGGCGAGTGAGTTTTGCTAATCACTCCCTGATTCTCTAATTGGCGAATTAGCTTGTGAATGGGGAGCAATGAGTCCCTATTGGTGCGGTACTGCCGTCTGTGAACCACTCTGGTGACAATTGGTACCTCTTGGTCTTTTACCTGGTGCAACCTCCCAGCACCCGCTGGGAGACCCGGCGCTCGCTGCGTTGCTTCCGTCCTCCGTTCGGGGGGTTCCGTGCACCAGCGCCGGCGCGTGGAAAGGGGGTGTGCGGCTGGTCGCGCGCGGGCGCGTGCCAGGCCCCCTTTCGCCCGGTTTTTCCCCATCCATCCATCCATCCATCCATCCATCCATCCATCCATCCATCCATCCTTCCATCCATCCATCCATCCATCCATCCATCCATCCACCTTTCCGCTTCGTGGCGGCGCGGGGAAGACCTGGGCGACCATCCACCCGCTCGATCGGCGGGTGCTGTTTCCCGTTTGTGCCGCGGGTAGACGTGTCGGCCGTAGCGGGGTTGACCTGTCGGCCGGTGCCGTTTCCCGTCCGTGCCGCGGGTAGACGTGTCGGCCGTAGCCGTGCGTCACGCAGCTGTGTCAAGCGGTAAGGGTACGACGAACGGCCAGACCCGACCCGACCTGACCCGACCCGACCCGACCCGACCGCTTCCGCCGCTGACCCTCCCTCGCGCCCACCAGCATCCTCCCCTCCCCTCCCCTCCCCTCCCCTCCCCTCCCCTCCCCTCCCCTCCCCTCCCCTCCCCTCCCCTCCCTTCCCCTCCCCTCCCCTCCCCTCCCCTCCCCTCCCCTCCTCTCCCCTCCCCTCCCCTCCCCTCCCCTTCCCTCCCCTCCCCTCCCCTCCCCTCCCCTCCCCTCCCCTCCCCTCCCCTCCCCTCCCCTCCCCTCCCTTCCCCTCCCCTACCCTCCCCTCCCCTCCCCTCCCCTCCCCTCCCCTCCCCTCCCCTCCCCTCCCCTCCCCTCCTCTCCCCTCCCCTCCCCTCCCCTCCCCTCCCCTCCCCTCCCCTCCCCTCCCCTCCCCTCCCCTACCCTCCCCTCCCCTCCCCTCCCCTCCCTTGTGGTGTTATTTAAATTTATTAAAATAGGTAGGGTAGACCTGGGGTCCGGCATTCGAGCTCGGGCGTCCTCGCGCACGACCGTCTCCGCCGTTCGTCCTCCCTCGGGCACGCTTGCTTCCTCCATTATTGTGGTGGGTTTTTTTTGTTTTTTGTTTTTTTTTAAATATTTTTCTTTCTTTTAAATTTTTTTTCCTTTTTTTCTCCTTTTTTCCCCATTTTTTCTTTTTTTTCCCTTTTTTCCCCTTTTTAAATATTTTCTTCTTTCTTTTTTTTTAAAATTTTCTTTTCCCCATATTTCCTTATTATTTATTTAGTTATTCATGCAATTATTAATATCGCCCTTCCGCTTTCCCATCTTTTTATTACTTTATTTTATTTTATTTTATTATTTTATTTTACCGCGACATTTTACGATCTATCTGTACTTTTTCACACCTTCTTCCCTTCTACTTTTTTTTGACTTCTGGCTTCCCTTCCCTTCCCTTCCCTTCCCTTCCCTTCCCTTCCCTTCCCTTCCCTTCCCTTCCCTTCCCTTCCCTTCCCTTCCCTTCCCTTCCCTTCCCTTCCCTTCCCTTCCCTTCTCTTTCTCCTCGTCACCCGCGCGTGAGTAGGCCCGGCACGGCCTCTGTCACGAAGAAGGGGGTCGCTTGCGTGGCCGGGGAGGGATGGGGGGGTCCGCGACGGGGTTGCGGGTATGCGGGTAGACCTGGCTGCCGGCCGGCGCCTGATCTTCCCGGCCCCGCGTCCGTCTTCCACCTTCCCCCCCCCCAGTCCACACCGCACGAGCGGGAACCCGACCCGTACCCGACGGCAGCCTACCTCCGCCTGCCCCCACCCCGGCCCTCGCCCACAACCCGCCCTCTCCCGGACGCATCTCGCCCGACCGGACCGCGACCGTGTTTTTTTATTTGTTTGTTTGTCTTTGTTTTTGGTTTTTTTTTTTTGTTTGGTCGGTCGGTCACTCGCTCGGTTATTTGTTTGGACCCGATTGGCCCGTTTGGTTTTTTTCTTTTCTTTCCTTTTTCCGCCGGGGTGCTCCTGACGGCTCGGCCCAATGGCGGCTCGACTTGGCGACCAGAGCCAGCCAAAACGCCTCGCCACCCCCCAGCCCCGCCGCCATTACCACCACCGCCACCACCGCCACCACCGCCACCACCGCCACCACCTCCTCCTCCCACCGAAAATCCCACGTACCGTTCCACCTCATCTGCCGCCTGGGAGAGAGGCTAGGCGCGAACCCCGTGGGGGACGCGGCCGCCTCCTGCCGGCCCACCTCTCGCCGCTGCCGTCTTCCCGCCGCTCTTTCGCCATCCCTCGCCACGCGGCCTGCCCGCAGTCCGGATATCCGGCCCGAACGGACCTTGGTGGGCGGGGCCCGCGCACGCGCCCACGCTCTTCCTGCAGAGCCAAGGAGGCGGGGGGGGCGGGGCGGCTTTTTCAAAAACTAAAAAAGGGGAAAGTAAAGAAGAACCCACGAGAAAAACAAACAAACAAACAAACAAACAAACAATCAAACGGAAAATAATAAAACTGAGAGGGCGCGTGGGGGCACAGACAAACAATCGAACGGACCAAAGTACGAACGAACGGACAAACAAACAAACACGCAGACAAAAGGGCAAAACCGCGGTGGCGGTGGCGGGATGGCCAGCTTCAAGCAAGGCCGAACCGAGAAGCCCGGGTGCGCCCCGACCCGGCGAACAGCGGCCGGCTCATATGTGCACCCTGGTCGTTCCGTGGCTGCGGCCAGATGGCGTCTCCGTGGCGCCTCCGGTGCTCTGGCACGGTCAACACGGCTCGACCCCTGGCCATCGCGGCTCGAATGCGCCGGCACGGTCCAGCCTCTCCCGGTGGGCTCCGCTCGGCTCGGACGTTCCGCGTAAGTGGCCAAGTGTCGCTCTCGTGGCGGCTCCTCTGCGCTGGCACTGTCTACCCGGCTCCGAGCGTCTCCGGAGGGTGGGGGGAGGGGAGGGGGGAGGGGGGCACGGCGTCGGCGGCTAGGCGTCGCTTCCCATGCGTCTCGACTAGGTCGGCACGGTCTACCCGGCTCCGAGCGGGCCGTGGTGCTCGGCGGCGGCTGCTAGAGGTCGCTGCCTATGCGGCTTGACTAGGTCGGCACGGTCTACCCGGCTCCGAGCGGGCCGTTGTGCTCGGCGGCGGCTGATAGAGGTCGCTGCCTATGCGGCTCGACTAGGTCGGCACGGTCTACCCGGCTCCGAGCGGGCCGTGGTGCTCGGCGGCGGCTGCTAGAGGTCGCTGCCTATGCGGCTCGACTAGGTCGGCACGGTCTACCCGGCTCCGAGCGGGCCGTGGTGCTCGGTGGCGGCGGCTAGGGGTCGCTGCCCGTGCGGCTTGCGTGTAGCTGCCAGGTCTACCCACTTTCGGCTAGGCTTTGCCGCCCTGTGAGATGGGGGGCGCTAAAGTTCCGGAGCTTGCTGGGCGGTCGCTGTAGTTTCTTAACTACCGTTACGTCGACGTAGAGCGCCGCTTACCCTTGGCGCCGCTGCCGGTAGTCGGCGCCGTTCTTTTCCGAAGCAGTTTTTTCTTACGCCTTCCGTTTTCGTCTGCAGGAGCGAGCGCGTGCTCGTCTCCAGAGGCGGCAACGAGCGGGCGCAGGCGAGCGCGGTTGAGCGCCGGGCTGTGGATTTTTTCGGTTGCGGCTTCCCGCCGCTCTTTCGCCATCCCTCGCTACGCGGCCTGCCCGCAGTCCGGATTTCCAGCTCGAACGGACCCCGCTCAAGTGCGCCGGCACGGTCCAACCGCTCCCGGCGGGCACCGCTCGGCTCGGACGTTCCTCGGAATCAGCCAAATGTCGCTCCCGTGGCGTCTCCGCAGGCAAAAACGCATAGCCGGCGCCGCAAAGCTCGCGAGCCGCACCGAGCCGGGGAAACCGTGCCGTGGAGCAGCTGTGGGGCACATGTGGGTCAGATCTATGGGGTAGGAGCTGCTGTGCGGCTGATGTGGGTCAGATCTATGGGCAGGAGCTGATGTAGGGAAGATTTGGGACTGATCTATGGGTTAGGAACTGCTGTGGTTCAGATCTATGGGGCAGGAGCAGCTGTGGGGCACATGTGGGTCAGATCTATGGGTTAGGTGCTGCTTTGGGGAAAATGTGGGTCAGATCTATGGGGCAGGAGCTGCTGTGGGTCAGATTTGGGTCAGATCTACGGGGCAGGAGCTGCAATGGGGCATATGTGGGTCAGATCTATATGGCAGGAGCTGCAGAGGGGATGATGTAGGTCAGATCTAGCGGGGCAGGAGTTGCTGTGGGGCAGATGAGAAACATATCTATGGTGCAAAATCTGCTGTTCGTCTGATGTGGGTCAGATCTATGAGTTTGGAGCAGCTGTGGGGCACATGTGGGTCAGATCTATGGGCCAGGAGCTGCTGCGGGGCTGATTTGGGTCAGATCTATGGGTCAGCAGCTGCTGTGGGGCTAATGTGGGTCAGATCTATGGGGCAGGGGCTGCTGTGGGGCAGATGTGGGTCAGATCTATGGGGCAGGAGCTGCTGTGGGTCAGATGTGGGTCAGATCTATAGGTCAGGAGCTGCTGTGGCTGCTGTGGGTCAGTTCTATGGGGCAGGAGATGCTGTGGGGCTGATGTGGGTCAAATCAATGGGGCAGAGCTGCTCTGGGGCACATGTGGGTCAGATCTATGGAGCAGGAGCTGCTGTGGGGCACATGTGAGTTAGATCTATAGGGCAGGAGCTGCTGTGGGTCAGATCTATGGATCAGGAGCTTCTGTGGGGTTGATGTGGGTCAGATCTATGGGGCAGGAGCTGCTGTGGGGCAGATGTGGGTCAGTTCTATGGGGCAATAGCTGCTGTGGTGCAGATGTGGGTCAGATCTATGGGGCAGGAGCTGATGTGGGGCTGATGTTGGTCAGATCTATAGGGCAGGAGCTGCAGTGGGGCTGATGTGGGTCAGATCTATGGGGCAGGATCTCCTGTGGGGCTGATGTGGGTCAAATCAATGGGGCAGAGCTGCTCTGGGGCACATGTGGGTCAGATCTATGGAGCAGGAGCTGCTGTGGGGCAGATTTGAATCAGATCTATAGGGCAGGAGCTGCTGTGGGTCAGATCTATGGGCAGGAGCTGCTGTGGGGCACATGTGAGTTAGATCTATGGGGCAGGAGATGGTGTGGGGCAGATTTGGGTCAGATCTATGGGGCAGGATCTCCTGGGGGCTGATGTGGGTCAGATCTGTGGGGTAAAATCTCTGTGGGGCAGATGTGGTTCAGATCTATGAGGCAGGAGATTCTGTGGGGTTGATGTGGGTCAGATCTATGGGTCAGGAGCTGCTGTGGGGCAGATGTGGGTCAGTTCTATGGGGCAAGAGCTGCTGTGGTGCAGATGTGGCTCAGATCTATGGGGCAGGAGCTGCTGTGGGGCTGATACGGTTAAGATCTATGGAGCGGGAGATGCTATGGGGCTGATGAGGGTCAGATCTATGGGGCAGGAGCTGATGTGGGGCTGATGTGGGTCAGATCTATAGGGCAGGAGCTGCAGTGGGTCAGATCTATGGAGCAGGAGCTGCTGTGGGGCACATGTGAGTTAGATCTATGGGGCAGGAGCTGCTGTGTGGCTGATGAGGGTCAGATCTATGGGCAGGAGCTGCTGTGGGTCAGATCTACGGGACTGGAGCTGCAGTGGAGCACATGTGAGTCAGATCTATGGGGTAGAAGCTGCTGTGGGGCTGATATGGTTAAGATCTATGGAGCGGGAGATGCTATGGGGCTGATGAGGGTCAGATCTATGGGGCAGGAGCTGATTTGGGGCTGATGTTGGTCAGATCTATGGAGCAGGAGCTGCAGTGGGGCTGATGTGGGTCAGATCTATGGGGCAGGATCTCCTGTGGGGCTGATGTGGGTCAAATCAATGGGGCAGAGCTGCTCTGGGGCACATGTGGGTCAGATCTATGGGGTAGGAGCTGCTGTGCGGCTGATGTGGGTCAGATCTATGGGCAGGAGCTGATGTAGGGAAGATTTGGGACTGATCTATGGGTTAGGAACTGCTGTGGTTCAGATCTATGGGGCAGGAGCAGCTGTGGGGCACATGTGGGTCAGATCTATGGGTTAGGTGCTGCTTTGGGGAAAATGTGGGTCAGATCTATGGGGCAGGAGCTGCTGTGGGTCAGATTTGGGTCAGATCTATGGGGCAGGAGCTGCTGTGGGGCTGCTGTGGGTCAGATTTATGAGTGAGGAGCTGCTGTGTGGCTGATGTGGGTCAGATCTATGGGGCAGGAGCTGCTGTGGGGCACATGTGAGTTAGATCTATGGGGCAGGAGATGGTGTGGGGCAGATGTGGGTCAGATCTATGGGGCAGGAGCTGCTGTGTGGCTGATGAGGGTCAGATCTGTGGGGTAAAATCTGCTGTGGGGCAGATGTGGTTCAGATCTATGGGGCAGGAGCTTCTGTGGGGTTGATGTGGGTCAGATCTATGGGTCAGGAGCTGCTGTGGGGCAGATGTGGGTCAGTTCTATGGGGCAAGAGCTGCTGTGGTGCAGATGTAGGTCAGATCTATGGGGCAGGAGCTGCTGTGGGGCTGATATGGTTAAGATCTATGGAGCGGGAGATTCTATGGGGCTGATGTGGGTCAGATCTATGGGGCAGGATCTCCTGTGGGGCTGATGTGGGTCAAATCAATGGGGCAGAGCTGCTCTGGGGCACATGTGGGTCAGATCTATGGAGCAGGAGCTGCTGTGGGGCAGATTTGAATCAGATCTATAGGGCAGGAGCTGCTGTGGGTCAGATCTATGGAGCAGGAGCTGCTGTGGGGCACATGTGAGTTAGATCTATGGGGCAGGAGATGGTGTGGGGCAGATGTGGGTCAGATGTATGGGGCAGGAGCTGCTGTGTGGCTGATGAGGGTCAGATCTATGGGGCATGGGCTGCTGTGGGTCAGATCTACGGGACTGGAGCTGCAGTGGAGCACATGTGGGTCAGATCTATGGGGTAGAAGCTGCTGTGGGGCTGATGGGGGTCATATCTATAAGGCAGGAGCAGCTGTGGGGCTGATGTGGGTCAGATCTATGAGGCAGAGCTGCTCTGGGGCACATGTGGGTCAGATCTATGGAGCAGGAGCTGCTGTGGGGCACATGTGAGTTAGATCTATGGGGCAGGAGCTGGTGTGGGGCAGATGTGGGTCAGATCTATGGGGCAGGATCTCCTGGGGGCTGATGTGGGTCAGATCTGTGGGGTAAAATCTGCTGTGGGGCAGATGTGGTTCAGATCTATGGGGCAGGAGCTTCTGTGGGGCTGATGTGGGTCAGATCTATGGGGCTGGAGATGCTGTGGGTCAGATCTACGGGACTGGAGCTGCAGTGGAGCACATGTGGGTCAGATCTATGGGGTAGAAGCTGCTGTGGGGCTGATGGGGGTCATATCTATAAGGCAGGAGCAGCTGTGGGGCTGACGTGGGTCAGATCTATGAGGCAAGAGCTGCTGTGGGGCAGATTTGGGTCAGATCTATGGGGCAGGAGCTGCTGTGGGGCTGATGAGGGTCAGATCTATGGGGCAGAGCTGCTCTGGGGCACATGTGGGTCAGATCTATGGAGCAGGAGCTGCTGTGGGGCACATGTGAGTTAGATCTATGGGGCAGGAGATGGTGTGGGGCAGATGTGGGTCAGATCTATGGGGCAGGATCTCCTGGGGGCTGATGTGGGTCAGATCTGTGGGGTAAAATCTGCTGTGGGGCAGATGTGGTTCAGATCTATTGGGCAGGAGCTTCTGTGGGGCTGATGTGGGTCAGTTCTATGGGGCAAGAGCTGCTGTGGTGCTGATGTGGGTCAGATCTATGGGGCAGGAGCTGCTGTGGGGCTGATCCGGTTAAGATCTATGGAGCGGGAGCTGCTGTGGGGCTGATGAGGGTCAGATCTATAGGGCAGGAGCTGCTGTGGGGCTGATGTGGGTCAGATCTATGGGGCTGGAGATGCTGTGGGTCAGATCTATGGGGCAAGAGATGCTGTGGGGAACATGTGGGTCAGGTCTATGGGTCAGGAGCTGCTGTGGGGCAGATGTGGGTCAGTTCTATGGGGCAAGAGCTGCTGTGGTGCAGATGTGGGTCAGATCTATGGGGCAGGAGCTGCTGTGGGGCTGATCCGGTTAAGATCTATGGAGCGGGAGATGCTATGGGGCTGATGAGGGTCAGATCTATGGGGCAGGAGCTGATGTGGGGCTGATGTTGGTCAGATCAATGGGGCAGAGCTGCTCTGGGGCACATGTGGGTCAGATCTATGGAGCAGGAGCTGCTGTGGGGCAGATTTGAATCAGATCTATAGGGCAGGAGCTGCTGTGGCTCAGATCTATGGAGCAGGAGCTGCTGTGGGGCACATGTGAGTTAGATCTATGGGGCAGGAGATGGTGTGGGGCAGATTTGTGTCAGATGTATGGGTCAGGAGCTGCTGTGTGGCTGATGAGGGTCAGATCTATGGGGCATGGGCTGCTGTGGGTCAGATCTACGGGACTGGAGCTGCAGTGGAGCACATGTGGGTCAGATCTATGGGGTAGAAGCTGCTGTGGGGCTGATGGTGGTCATATCTATAAGGCAGGAGCTGCTGTGGGGCTGACGTGGGTCAGATCTATGAGGCAAGAGCTGATGTGGGGCATATTTGGGTCAGATCTATGGGGCAGGAGCTGCTGTGGGACTGATGTGGGTCAGATCTATGGGGCAGGAGCTGATGTGGGGCTGATGTGGGTCAGATCTATGGGGCAGGAGCTGCTGTGGGGCTGATACGGTTAAGATCTATGGAGCGGGAGATGCTATGGGGCTGATGAGGGTCAGATCTATGGGGCAGGAGCTGATGTGGGGCTGATGTTGGTCAGATCTATAGGGCAGGAGATGCAGTGGGGCTTATGTGGGTCAGATCTATGGGGCAGGTTCTCCTGTGGGGCAGATGTGGGTCAGATCTATGTGGCAGGAGCTGCTGTGGGTCAGATGTGGGTCAGATCTATAGGTCAGGAGCTGCTGTGGCTGCTGTGGGTCAGTTCTATGGGGCAGGAGATGCTGTGGGGCTGATGTGGGTCAAATCAATGGGGCAGAGCTGCTCTGCGGCACATGTGGGTCAGATCTATGGAGCAGGAGCTGCTGTGGGGCAGATTTGAATCAGATCTATAGGGCAGGAGCTGCTGTGGGGCAGATTTGAATCAGATCTATAGGGCAGGAGCTGCTGTGGGTCAGATCTATGGAGCAGGAGCTTCTGTGGGGTTGATGTGGGTCAGATCTATGGGTCAGGAGCTGCTGTGGGGCAGATGTGGGTCAGTTCTATGGGTGAAGAGCTGCTGAGGTGCAGATGTGGGTCAGATCTATGGGGCAGGAGCTGCTGTGGGGCTGATACGGTTAAGATCTATGGAGCGGGAGATGCTATGGGGCTGATGAGAATCAGATCTATGGGGCAGGAGCTGATGTGGGGCTGATGTTGGTCAGATCTATAGGGCAGGAGCTGCAGTGGGGCTGATGTGGGTCAGATCTATGGGGCAGGATCTCCTGTGGGGCTGATGTGGGTCAAATCAATGGGGCAGAGCTGCTCTGGGGCACATGTGGGTCAGATCTATGGAGCAGGAGCTGCTGTGGGGCAGATTTGAATCAGATCTATAGGGCAGGAGCTGCTGTTGGTCAGATCTATGGAGCAGGATCTGCTGTGGGGCACATGTGAGTTAGATCTATGGGGCAGGAGATGGTGTGGGGCAGATGTGGGTCAGATGTATGGGGCAGGAGCTGCTGTGTGGCTGATGAGGGTCAGATCTATAGGGCAGGAGCTGCTGTGAGTCAAATCTACGGGACTGCAGCTGCAGTGGAGCACATGTGGGTCAGATCTATGGGGTAGAAGCTGCTGTGGGGCTGATGGTGGTCATATCTATAAGGCAGGAGCTGCTGTGGGGCTGACGTGGATCAGATCTATGAGGCCAGAGCTGCTGTGGGGCAGAGTTGGGTCAGATCTATGGGGCAGGATCTCCTGTGGGGCTGATGTGGGTCAAATCAATGGGGCAGAGCTGCTCTGGGGCACATGTGGGTCAGATCTATGGAGCAGGAGCTGCTGTGGGGCAGATTTGAATCAGATCTATAGGGCAGGAGCTGCTGTGGGTCAGATCTATGGGCAGGAGCTGCTGTGGGGCACATGTGAGTTAGATCTATGGGGCAGGAGATGGTGTGGGGCAGATTTTGGTCAGATGTATGGGTCAGGAGCTGCTGTGTGGCTGATGAGGGTCAGATCTATGGGGCATGGGCTGCTGTGGGTCAGATCTACGGGACTGGAGCTGCAGTGGAGCACATGTGGGTCAGATCTATGGGGTAGAAGCTGCTGTGGGGCTGATGGGGGTCATATCTATAAGGCAGGAGCAGCTGTGGGGCTGACGTGGGTCAGATCTATGAGGCAGGAGCTGCTGTGGGGCAGATTTGGGTCAGATCTATGGGGCAGGAGCTGCTGTGGGGCTGATGTGGGTCAGATCTATGGGGCAGAGCTGCTCTGGGGCACATGTGGTTCAGATCTATGGAGCAGGAGCTGCTGTGGGGCAGATTTGAATCAGATCTATAGGGCAGGAGCTGCTGTGGGTCAGATCTATGGAGCAGGAGCTGCTGTGGGGCACATGTGAGTTAGATCTATGGGGCAGGAGATGGTGTGGGGCAGATGTGGGTCAGATCTATGGGGCAGGATCTCCTGGGGGCTGATGTGGGTCAGATCTGTGGGGTAAAATCTGCTGTGGGGCAGATGTGGTTCAGATCTATGGGGCAGGAGCTTCTGTGAGGTTGATGTGGGTCAGATCTATGGGTCAGGAGCTGCTGTGGGGCAGATGCGGGTCAGTTCTATGGGGCAAGAGCTGCTGTGGTGCAGATGTGGGTCAGATCTATGGGGCAGGAGCTGCTGTGGGGCTGATACGGTTAAGATCTATGGAGCGGGAGATGCTATGGGGCTGATGAGGGTCAGATCTATGGGGCAGGAGCTGATGTGGGGCTGATGTTGGTCAGATCTATAGGGCAGGAGCTGCAGTGGGGCTGATGTGGGTCAGATCTATGGGGCAGGATCTCCTGTGGGGCTGATGTGGGTCAAATCAATGGGGCAGAGCTGCTCTGGGGCACATGTGGGTCAGATGTATGGGGTAGGAGCTGCTGTGCGGCTGATGTGGGTCAGATCTATGGGCAGGAGCTGATGTAGGGAAGATTTGGGACTGATCTATGGGTTAGGAACTGCTGTGGTTCAGATCTATGGGGCAGGAGCAGCTGTGGGGCACATGTGGGTCAGATCTATGGGTTAGGTGCTGCTTTGGGGAAAATGTGGGTCAGATCTATGGGGCAGGAGCTGCTGTGGGTCAGATTTGGGTCAGATCTATGGGGCAGGAGCTGCAGTGGAGCACATGTGGGTCAGATCTATGGGGTAGAAGCTGCTGTGGGGCTGATGGGGGTCATATCTATAAGGCAGGAGCTGCTGTGTGGCTGACGTGGGTCAGATCTATGAGGCAAGAGCTGCAGTGGGGCAGAGTTGGGTCAGATCTATGGGGCAGGATCTCCTGTGGGGCTGATGTGGGTCAAATCAATGGGGCAGTGCTGCTCTGGGGCACATGTGGGTCAGATCTATGGAGCAGGAGCTGCTGTGGGGCACATGTGAGTTAGATCTATGGGGCAGGAGATGCTGTGGGGCAGATTTGAATTAGATCTATAGGGCAGGAGCTGCTGTGGGTCAGATCTATGGGCAGGAGCTGCTGTGGGGCACATGTGAGTTAGATCTATGGGGCAGGAGATGGTGTGGGGCAGATTTTGGTCAGATGTATGGGTCAGGAGCTGCTGTGTGGCTGATGAGGGTCAGATCTATGGGGCATGGGCTGCTGTGGGTCAGATCTACGGGACTGGAGCTGCAGTGGAGCACATGTGGGTCAGATCTATGGGGTAGAAGCTGCTGTGGGGCTGATGGGGGTCATATGTATAAGGCAGGAGCTGCTGTGGGGCTGACGTGGGTCAGATCTATGAGGCAGGAGCTGCTGTGGGGCAGATTTGGGTCAGATCTATGGGGCAGGAGCTGCTGTGGGGCTGATGTGGGTCAGATCTATGGGGCAGGAGCTGCTGTGGGGCTGATGTGGGTCAGATCTATGGGGCAGGAGATGCTGTGGGTCAGATCTATGGGGCAGGAGCTGCTGTAGGGAACATGTGGGTCAGGTCTATGGGGCAGGAGCTGCTGTGGGGCTGATGTGGGTCAGATCTATGGGGCAGGAGCTGCTGTGGGGCAGATGTAGGGCATATCTATGGGGCAGGAGCTGCTGTGAGGCTGATGGGTGTTAGATCTATGGGGAGGAGCTGCTGTGGTGCAGATGTGGGTCAGAGCTATGGGGCAGGAGCTGCTGTGGGGCAGAAGTGGGTAAGATCTATGGGGTAGGAGATGTTGTGTGGCAGATGTGGGTCAGATCTATGGTGTAAGAGCTGCTGTGGGGCTGATGTGGGTCAGATCTATGGGGCAGGATCTCCTGTGGGGCTGATGTGGGTCAAATCAATGGGGCAGAGTTGCTCTGGGGCACATGTGGGTCAGATCTATGGAGCAGGAGCTGCTGTGGGGCAGATTTGAATCAGATCTATAGGGCAGGAGCTGCTGTGGGTCAGATCTATGGGCAGGAGCTGCTGTGGGGCACATGTGAGTTAGATCTATGGGGCAGGAGATGGTGTGGGGCAGATTTGGGTCAGATGTATGGGGCAGGATCTCCTGTGGGGCTGATGTGGGTCAAATCAATGAGGCAGAGCTGCTCTGGGGAACATGTGGGTCAGATCTATGGAGCAGGAGCTGCTGTGGGGCAGATTTGAATCAGATCTATTGGGCAGGAGCTGCTGTGGGTCAGATCTATGGAGCAGGAGCTGCTGTGGGGCACATGTGAGTTAGATCTATGGGGCAGGAGATGGTGTGGGGCAGATGTGGGTCAGATCTACGGGGCAGGAGCTGCTGTGTGGCTGATAAGGGTCAGATCTATGGGGCATGGGCTGCTGTGGGTCAGATCTACGGGACTGGAGCTGCAGTGGAGCACATGTGGGTCAGATCTATGGGGTAGAAGCTGCTGTGGGGCTGATATGGTTAAGATCTATGGAGCGGGAGATGCTATGGGGCTGATGAGGGTCAGATCTATGGGGCAGGAGCTGCTGTGGGGCTGATGTGGGTCAGATCTATGGGGCAGGATCTCCTGTGGGGCTGATGTGGGTCAAATCAATGGGGCAGAGCTGCTCTGGGGCACATGTGGGTCAGATCTATGGAGCAGGAGCTGCTGTGGGGCAGATTTGAATCAGATCTATAGGGCAGGAGCTGCTGTGGGTCAGATCTATGGGCAGGAGCTGCTGTGGGGCACATGTGAGTTAGATCTATGGGGCAGGAGATGGTGTGGGGCAGATGTGGGTCAGATCTATGGGGCAGGATCTCCTGGGGGCTGATGTGGGTCAGATCTGTGGGGTAAAATCTGCTGTGGGGCAGATGTGGTTCAGATCTATGGGGCAGGAGCTTCTGTGGGGTTGATGTGGGTCAGATCTATGGGTCAGGAGCTGCTGTGGGGCAGATGTGGGTCAGTTCTATGGGGCAAGAGCTGCTGTGGTGCAGATGTGGGTCAGATCTATGGGGCAGGAGCTGCTGTGGGGCTGATACGGTTAAGATCTATGGAGCGGGAGATGCTATGGGGCTGATGAGGGTCAGATCTATGGGGCAGGAGCTGATGTGGGGCTGATGTGGGTCAGATCTATGGGGCAGGATCTCCTGTGGGGCTGATGTGGGTCAAATCAATGAGGCAGAGCTGCTCTGGGGAACATGTGGGTCAGATCTATGGAGCAGGAGCTGCTGTGGGGCAGATTTGAATCAGATCTATAGGGCAGGAGCTGCTGTGGGTCAGATCTATGGAGCAGGAGCTGCTGTGGGGCACATGTGAGTTAGATCTATGGGGCAGGAGATGGTGTGGGGCAGATGTGGGTCAGATCTACGGGGCAGGAGCTGCTGTGTGGCTGATAAGGGTCAGATCTATGGGGCATGGGCTGCTGTGGGTCAGATCTATGGAGCAGGAGCTGCTGTGGGGCACATGTGAGTTAGATCTATGGGGCAGGAGATGGTGTGGGGCAGATGTGGGTCAGATCTATGGGGCAGGATCTCCTGGGGGCTGATGTGGGTCAGATCTGTGGGGTAAAATCTGCTGTGGGGCAGATGTGGTTCAGATCTATGGGGCAGGAGCTTCTGTGAGGTTGATGTGGGTCAGATCTATGGGTCAGGAGCTGCTGTGGGGCAGATGCGGGTCAGTTCTATGGGGCAAGAGCTGCTGTGGTGCAGATGTGGGTCAGATCTATGGGGCAGGAGCTGCTGTGGGGCTGATACGGTTAAGATCTATGGAGCGGGAGATGCTATGGGGCTGATGAGGGTCAGATCTATGGGGCAGGAGCTGATGTGGGGCTGATGTTGGTCAGATCTATAGGGCAGGAGCTGCAGTGGGGCTGATGTGGGTCAGATCTATGGGGCAGGATCTCCTGTGGGGCTGATGTGGGTCAAATCAATGGGGCAGAGCTGCTCTGGGGCACATGTGGGTCAGATGTATGGGGTAGGAGCTGCTGTGCGGCTGATGTGGGTCAGATCTATGGGCAGGAGCTGATGTAGGGAAGATTTGGGACTGATCTATGGGTTAGGAACTGCTGTGGTTCAGATCTATGGGGCAGGAGCAGCTGTGGGGCACATGTGGGTCAGATCTATGGGTTAGGTGCTGCTTTGGGGAAAATGTGGGTCAGATCTATGGGGCAGGAGCTGCTGTGGGTCAGATTTGGGTCAGATCTATGGGGCAGGAGCTGCAGTGGAGCACATGTGGGTCAGATCTATGGGGTAGAAGCTGCTGTGGGGCTGATGGGGGTCATATCTATAAGGCAGGAGCTGCTGTGTGGCTGACGTGGGTCAGATCTATGAGGCAAGAGCTGCAGTGGGGCAGAGTTGGGTCAGATCTATGGGGCAGGATCTCCTGTGGGGCTGATGTGGGTCAAATCAATGGGGCAGTGCTGCTCTGGGGCACATGTGGGTCAGATCTATGGAGCAGGAGCTGCTGTGGGGCACATGTGAGTTAGATCTATGGGGCAGGAGATGCTGTGGGGCAGATTTGAATTAGATCTATAGGGCAGGAGCTGCTGTGGGTCAGATCTATGGGCAGGAGCTGCTGTGGGGCACATGTGAGTTAGATCTATGGGGCAGGAGATGGTGTGGGGCAGATTTTGGTCAGATGTATGGGTCAGGAGCTGCTGTGTGGCTGATGAGGGTCAGATCTATGGGGCATGGGCTGCTGTGGGTCAGATCTACGGGACTGGAGCTGCAGTGGAGCACATGTGGGTCAGATCTATGGGGTAGAAGCTGCTGTGGGGCTGATGGGGGTCATATGTATAAGGCAGGAGCTGCTGTGGGGCTGACGTGGGTCAGATCTATGAGGCAGGAGCTGCTGTGGGGCAGATTTGGGTCAGATCTATGGGGCAGGAGCTGCTGTGGGGCTGATGTGGGTCAGATCTATGGGGCAGGAGCTGCTGTGGGGCTGATGTGGGTCAGATCTATGGGGCAGGAGATGCTGTGGGTCAGATCTATGGGGCAGGAGCTGCTGTAGGGAACATGTGGGTCAGGTCTATGGGGCAGGAGC
This sequence comes from Coturnix japonica, assembly GCF_054131305.1. Lineage (NCBI taxonomy): Eukaryota > Metazoa > Chordata > Aves > Galliformes > Phasianidae > Coturnix > Coturnix japonica. The sequence goes on along the minus strand of NC_140678.1, from coordinate 6,024,316 downwards.
TGCTGTGGGGCTGATGTGGGTCAGATCTATGGGGCAGGAGCTGCTGTGGGGCAGATGTAGGGCATATCTATGGGGCAGGAGCTGCTGTGAGGCTGATGGGTGTTAGATCTATGGGGAGGAGCTGCTGTGGTGCAGATGTGGGTCAGAGCTATGGGGCAGGAGCTGCTGTGGGGCAGAAGTGGGTAAGATCTATGGGGTAGGAGATGTTGTGTGGCAGATGTGGGTCAGATCTATGGTGTAAGAGCTGCTGTGGGGCTGATGTGGGTCAGATCTATGGGGCAGGATCTCCTGTGGGGCTGATGTGGGTCAAATCAATGGGGCAGAGTTGCTCTGGGGCACATGTGGGTCAGATCTATGGAGCAGGAGCTGCTGTGGGGCAGATTTGAATCAGATCTATAGGGCAGGAGCTGCTGTGGGTCAGATCTATGGGCAGGAGCTGCTGTGGGGCACATGTGAGTTAGATCTATGGGGCAGGAGATGGTGTGGGGCAGATTTGGGTCAGATGTATGGGTCAGGAGCTGCTGTGGCTGATGAGGTTTAGATCTATGGGGCATGGGCTGCTGTGGGTCAGATCTACGTGACTGGAGCTGCAGTGGAGCACATGTGGGTCAGATCTATGGGGTAGAAGCTGCTGTGGGGCTGATGGGGGTCATATCTATAACGCAGGAGCTGCTGTGGGGCTGACGTGGGTCAGATCTATGAGGCAGGAGCTGCTGTGGGGCAGATTTGGGTCAGATCTATGGGGCAGGAGCTGCTGTAGGGCTGATGTGGGTCTGATCTATGGGGCAGGAGCTGCTGGGGGGCTGATGTGGGTCAGATCTATGGGGCAGGAGATGCTGTGGGTCAGATCTATGGGGCAGGAGCTGCTGTAGGGAACATGTGGGTCAGGTCTATGGGGCAGGAGCTGCTGTGGGGCTGATGTGGGTCAGATCTATGGGGCAGGAGCTGCTGTGGGGAACATGTTGGTCAGATCTATGGGGAAGAGCTGCTGTTGGTCTAATCAATGGGGCAGGAGCAGCAGTGGGGCAGATTTGGGTCAGATCTATAAGGCAGGAGCGGCTGTGGGGCTGATGTGGGTCAGATCTATGGTGCAGGAGCTCCTGTGGGGCAGATGTAGGGCATATCAATGGGGCAGGAGCTGCTGTGAAGCTGATGGGTGTTAGATCTATGGGGAGGAGCTGCTGTGGTGCAGATGTGGGTCAGAGCTATGGGGCAGGAGCTGCTGTGGGGCAGAAGTGGGTAAGATCTATGGGGTAGGAGATGGTGTGTGGCAGATGTGGGTCAGATCTATGGGGCAGGATCTCCTGTGGGGCTGATGTGGGTCAAATCAATGAGGCAGAGCTGCTCTGGGGAACATGTGGGTCAGATCTATGGAGCAGGAGCTGCTGTGGGGCAGATTTGAATCAGATCTATAGGGCAGGAGCTGCTGTGGGTCAGATCTATGGAGCAGGAGCTGCTGTGGGGCACATGTGAGTTAGATCTATGGGGCAGGAGATGGTGTGGGGCAGATGTGGGTCAGATCTACGGGGCAGGAGCTGCTGTGTGGCTGATAAGGGTCAGATCTATGGGGCATGGGCTGCTGTGGGTCAGATCTACGGGACTGGAGCTGCAGTGGAGCACATGTGGGTCAGATCTATGGGGTAGAAGCTGCTGTGGGGCTGATACGGTTAAGATCTATGGAGCGGGAGATGCTATGGGGCTGATGAGGGTCAGATCTATGGGGCAGGAGCTGCTGTGGGGCTGATGTGGGTCAGATCTATGGGGCAGGATCTCCTGTGGGGCTGATGTGGGTCAAATCAATGGGGCAGAGCTGCTCTGGGGCACATGTGGGTCAGATCTATGGAGCAGGAGCTGCTGTGGGGCAGATTTGAATCAGATCTATAGGGCAGGAGCTGCTGTGGGTCAGATCTATGGGCAGGAGCTGCTGTGGGGCACATGTGAGTTAGATCTATGGGGCAGGAGATGGTGTGGGGCAGATGTGGGTCAGATCTATGGGGCAGGATCTCCTGGGGGCTGATGTGGGTCAGATCTGTGGGGTAAAATCTGCTGTGGGGCAGATGTGGTTCAGATCTATGGGGCAGGAGCTTCTGTGGGGTTGATGTGGGTCAGATCTATGGGTCAGGAGCTGCTGTGGGGCAGATGTGGGTCAGTTCTATGGGGCAAGAGCTGCTGTGGTGCAGATGTGGGTCAGATCTATGGGGCAGGAGCTGCTGTGGGGCTGATACGGTTAAGATCTATGGAGCGGGAGATGCTATGGGGCTGATGAGGGTCAGATCTATGGGGCAGGAGCTGATGTGGGGCTGATGTTTGTCAGATCTATAGGGCAGGAGCTGCAGTGGGGCTGATGTGGGTCAGATCTATGGGGTAGAAGCTGCTGTGGGGCTGATGGGGGTCATATCTATAAGTCAGGAGCTGCTGAGGGGCAGAGTTGGGTCAGATCTATGGGGCAGGATCTCCTGTGGGGCTGATGTGGGTCAAATCAATGGGGCAGTGCTGCTCTGGGGCACATGTGGGTCAGATCTATGGAGCAGGAGCTGCTGTGGGGCAGATTTGAATCAGATCTATAGGGCAGGAGCTGCTGTGGGTCAGATCTATGGGCAGGAGCTGCTGTGGGGCACATGTGAGTTAGATCTATGGGGCAGGAGATGGTGTGGGGCAGATTTGGGTCAGATGTATGGGTCAGGAGCTGCTGTGTGGCTGATGAGGGTCAGATCTATGGGGCATGGGCTGCTGTGGGTCAGATCTACGGGACTGGAGCTGCAGTGGAGCACATGTGGGTCAGATATATGGGGTAGAAGCTGCTGTGGGGCTGATGGGGGTCATATCTATAAGGCAGGAGCTGCTGTGGGGCTGACGTGGGTCAGATCTATGAGGCAGGAGCTGCTGTGGGGCAGATTTGGGTCAGATCTATGGGGCAGGAGCTGCTGTGGGGCTGATGTGGGTCAGATCTATGGGGCAGCAGCTGCTGTGGGGAACATGTGGGTCAGATCTATGGGGAAGAGCTGCTGTTGGTCTGATCAATGGGTCAGGAGCAGCAGTGGGGCAGATTTGGGTAAGATCTATAAGGCAGGATCGGCTGTGGGGCTGATGGGTGTTAGATCTATGGGGAGGAGCTGCTGTGGTGCAGATGTGGGTCAGAGCTATGGGGCAGGAGCTGCTGTGGGGCAGAAGTGGGTAAGATCTATGGGGTAGGAGATGGTGTGTGGCAGATGTGGGTCAGATCTATGGTGTAGGAGCTGCTGTGGGGCAGATGTAGGGCATATCTATGGGGCAGGAGCTGCTGTGAGGCTGATGGGTGTTAGATCTATGGGGAGGAGCTTCTGTGGTGCAGATGTGGGACAGAGCTATGGGGCAGGAGCTGCTGTGGGGCAGAAGTGGGTAAGATCTATGGGGTAGGAGATGGTGTGTGGCAGATGTGGGTCAGATCTATAGTGTAGGAGCTGCTGTGGGGCTGGTGTGGGTCAGATCTATGGGGCAGGAGCTGCTGTGGTTAAGATCTATTTGGCAGGATCTTCTGTGGGGCAGATTTGGGTCAGATCTATGGGGCAGGAGCAGCAGTGGGGCAGATGTGGTCAGATCTATGGGTCAGGAGCTGCAGTGGAGATGATGTACGTCAGATCTATGGGGCAGGAGCTGCTGTGGGGCATATGTGGGTCAGATCTATGGGGCAGGAGCTTCTGTGGGGCTGATGTGTGTTAGATCTATGGGGCATCTGTTGGGAAAACCACACAGCGAGCTGCAAGAGCTCCAGAAGGCTCTTGGAATCCATTGATGATAGCTTTCTGGTTCAGGTATTGGACAGACCGACCAGAGGTCAAGCGTTGCTGGACCTGCTGCTCACCAACGCTGAGGAGATCATCAAAGGCGTCAAGGTTGGAGGCTGCCTGGGCTCCAGCGATCATGCCCTGGTTGAGTTTGTGATCTCAAGCGATGTGGGCCTGGCAAAGAGCAGGACCAGGATGCTCAACTTTAGAAGAGCAGACTTCAAGCTACTCAATGGAATGCTGGCCAAGATCCCCTGGCGCGCTGCCCTCAAAGATAAGGACGTTGAGGAGAGCTGGCTACTGTTCAAGGATGCCCTCCTGGCAGCACAAGAGGTCTCCATTCCCCTGATTAAGAAAGTGGGCAGGAGAGGTTGAAAACCGGCATGGCTCAGCAAGGACCTGCTAAGAGAACTGAGGGTGAAGAAAGGGGTGTACAAGCTCTGGAAACAAGGCTGTGTCACCCGGGAAGAATACAGGGATGCCGTCCGAACTTGCAGATGTGGGATCAGGAAAGCCAAGGCGCAGGCAGAACTGAACTTGGCGATGGATGTGAAAAACAACAAGAAAACCTTCTACAGGTACATTGGCCAGAAGAGACAGGCCAAAATGGACGTGCCTACTCTGGTAAATTTAAAAGGAGAAATGGCTTCAACAGATGAAGAGAAAGCTGAGGTGCTGAATGAGTTCTTCACCTCGGTCTTCACTGGTGGCCAGGATTCTAGTCTTTTTCACGTCCCTAAGTCTTGCACCCCCATACCTCCATGTGGGGACCAAGGAGGTAAATCCCTCCCCACTGTAAGGGTAGAGCAAGTCCGAGAGTGCCTCCTTAGACTGAATGAGTATAAGTCTATGGGGCCAGATGGCGTGCATCCCAGGGTCCTGAAGGAGCTGGCTGAGGTGGTTGCTGAGCCGCTCTCCATCATATTTGAGAAGTCGTGGCTGTCAGGTGAGGTCCCGGATGATTGGAGGAAGGGTCACGTCACTCCCATTTACAAGAAGGGGAGCAGGGAGGACCCGGGGAACTACAGGCCGGTGAGTCTCACCTCCGTGCCTGGGAAGATTATGGAACAGATCCTCCTGGACAACATGCTTGATCACATAAAGAACGAGCATGTGATCCGAGACAGCCAGCATGGCTTCACCAGGGGAAGGTCATGCTTAACTAATCTTGTGGCCTTCTATGATGGAGTGACGGCGTTGGTGGATGAAGGGAAGGCGACCGATGTCATTTACCTGGACCTGAGCAAGGCCTTTGACATGGTCCCCCATCACATCCTCATCACCAAATTGGAGGGAGGTGGATTTGATGGGTGGACAACTAGATGGATAAGCAATTGGTTGAAAGGCCGCAGACAGAGGGTGGTGGTCAATGGCTCTATGTCCAGGTGGAGGCCGGTAACGAGCGGCGTCCCTCAAGGGTCTGTCTTGGGACCGGTACTCTTTAACATCTTTATTAATGACATCGATGAGGGAATGGAGTGCACCCTCAGCAAGTTTGCTGATGACACCAAGCTGAGTGGTGCAGTCGATACGGTGGAGGGAACAGATGCCATTCAGAGGGACATTGACAGGCTGGAAAGCTGGGCTCGGGTGAACCTAATGAGGTTCAACACGGCAAAGTGCAAGGTTTTGCACTTGGGCCGGAAGAACCCCAGGCACCTGTACAGGCTGGGAGGAGTTGTCCTTGAGAGCAGCTCGGCTGAAAAAGACCTAGGGGTCCTGATAGATGAGAAACTTAACATGAGCCAGCAGTGCGCTCTGGCAGCCCGGAAAGCAAACGGGATCCTGGGCTCCATCAGGAGAGGGGTGGTCAGCAGGGATAGGGAGGTGATTGTCCCTCTCTACTCTGCTCTTGTGAGGCCCCATCTGGAGTACTGTGTCCAGGTGTGGAGCCCTCAGTACAAAAAAGATATGGAGATTTTGGAAAGGGTCCAGAGGAGGGCCACAAAGATGATCAGGGGGCTGGAGCACCTCCCCTATGAGGACAGGCTGAGGGAGTTGGGTTTGTTCAGCCTGGAGAAGAGAAGGTTGCGAGGTGACCTCATTGCAGCCTTTCAATACCTGAAGGGAACTTACTCCCAGGAGGGGAGTAAACTCTTCGAAAGGGCTGATAATAGCAGGACTAGGGGAAATGGTTTTAAGTTGAAGGAGGGAAGATTTAGGTTGGATGTTAGGGGAAAGTTCTTTACTAGAAGGGTGGTTAAGTCCTGGAACAGGCTGCCCAGTGAGGTTGTGGATGCCCCATCCTTGGAGGTGTTCAAGACCAGGTTGGACAGGGCCCTGGGCAACCTGATCTAGTAAATGTGTATGTTTGGTGGCCCTGCTATGCAGGGGGGTTGGAACTACATGATCCTTGAGGTCCCTTCCAACCCGGGTGATTCTGTGATTCTGTGATTCTGTGATGTGGGTCAGATCCTTGGGGCTGAAGCTGCTGTGGGTCATAACTATTGGGCAGCAGCTGCTTTACATATGATGTGTGTCAGATCTATGGGGCAGGAGCTGCTGTGGGGCTGCTGTGGGTTAGATCTATGGGGCAGGAGCTGTTGTGGGTCATATCTATTGGGCAGCAGCTGCTTTACATATGATGTGTGTCAGATCTATGGGGCAGGAGCTGCTGTGGGGCTGATGTGGGTTAGATCTATGGGGCAGGAGCTGTTGTGGGGCTGATGGGGGTCAGACCTATGGGGCAGGAGCTACTGTGAGGCTGATGTTGGTCTGATCTATGGGGCAGGAGCTGCTGCGGGGCTGATTTGGGTCAGATCTATTGGGCAGGAGCTGCTGTGGGGCTGATGTGGGTTAGATCTATGGGGCAGGGGCAGTTGTGGGGCTGATGGGGGTCAGATCTATGGGGCAGGAGCTACTGTGGGGCTGATGGGGGTCAGATCTATGGGGCAGGAGCTGTTGTTGGGCTGATGGGGGTCAGATCTATGGGGCAGGAGCTACTGTGGGGCTGATGGGGTTAAGATCTATGGGGCAGGAGCTACTGTGGGGCACATGTGGGTCAGATCTATGGGGCAGGAGCTGTTGTGGGGCTGATGGGGGTCAGATCTATGGGGGAGGAGCTACTGGGGGATGATGGGGTTCACATCTATGGGGCAGGAGCTACTGTGGGGCTGATGTTGGTCTGATCTATGGGGCAGGAGCTGCTGTGCGACAGATGTGGGTCAGATCTATGGGGCAGGTGCTGCTGTGAGACATATGTGGGTCAGATCTATGGGGCAGGATCTGCTGTGGGGCTGATGTGGGAAAGATCTATGGGGCAGGAGATGCTTTGGGGCAGATGTGGGTCAGATCTATGGGGCAGGAGTTGCTGTGGGGCTGATGTGGGTCAGATCCTTGGGGCTGAAGCTGCTGTGGGTCATATCTATTGGGCAGCAGCTGCTTTACATATGATGTGTGTCAGATCTATGGGGCAGGAGCTGCTGTGGGGCTGATGTGGGTTAGATCTATGGGGCAGGAGCTGTTGTGGGGCTGATGGGGGTCAGATCTATGGGGCAGGAGCTGTTGTGGGGCTGATGTGGGTCAGATCTATGAGTTTGGAGCTGCTGTGGGGCACATGTGGGTCAGATCTATGGGCCAGGAGCTGCTGCGGGGCTGATTTGGGTCAGATCTATGGGTCAGCAGCTGCTGTGGGGCTGATTTGGGTCAGACCTATGGGGCAGAATCTGCAGAGGGGATGATGTAGGTCAGATCTATGGGGCAGGAGTTGCTGTGGGGCAGATGAGGGACATATCTATGGTGCAAAATCTGCTGTTGGACTGATGTGGGTCAGATCTATGAGTTTGGAGCTGCTGTGGGGCACATGAGGGTCAGATCTATGGGGTAGGAGATGGTGTGTGGCAGATGTGGGTCAGATCTATGGGGCAGGAGCTGCTGTGGGGCAGATGTGGGTCAGATCTATGGGGCAGAAGCTGCTGTGGGTCAGATCTATGGGGCAGGAACAGATGTGGGCCTGATGTTGGTCAGATTTATGGAGCAGGAGCTGCTGTGTTGCAGATGTGGGTCAGATCTATGGTGCAGGAGCTGCTGTGGGGCAGATGTAGGGCATATCTATGGGGCAGGAGCTGCTGTGAGGCTGATGGGTGTTAGATCTATGGGGAGGAGCTGCTGTGGTGCAGATGTGGGTCAGAGCTATGGGGCAGGAGCTGCTGTGGGGCAGAAGTGGGTAAGATCTATGGGGTAGGAGATGGTGTGTGGCAGATGTGGGTCAGATCTATGGTGTAGGAGCTGCTGTGGGGCTGATGTGGGTCAGATCTATGGGGCAGGAGCTACTGTGGGGCTGATGGGGGTCAGATCTATGGGGCAGGAGCTACTGTGGGGCTGATGTTTGTCTCATCTATGGGGCAGGAGCTGCTGTGCGACCGATGTGGGTCAGATCTATGGGGCAGGTGCTGCTGTGCGACATATGTGGGTCAGATCTATGGGGCAGGATCTGCTGTGGGGCTGATGTGGGAAAGATCTATGGGGCAGGAGATGCTTTGGGGCAGATGTGGGTCAGATCTATGGGGCAGGAGTTGCTGTGGGGCTGATGTGGGTCAGATCCTTGGGGCTGAAGCTGCTGTGGGTCATATCTATTGGGCAGCAGCTGCTTTACATATGATGTGTGTCAGATCTATGGGGCAGGAGCTGCTGTGGGGCTGATGTGGGTTAGATCTATGGGGCAGGAGCTGTTGTGGGGCTGATGGGGGTCAGACCTATGGGGCAGGAGCTACTGTGAGGCTGATGTTGGTCTGATCTATGGGGCTGGAGCTGCTGCAGGGCTGATTTGGGTCAGATCTATGGGGCAGGAGCTGCTGTGGGGCTGATGTGGGTTAGATCTATGGGGCAGGGGCAGTTGTGGGGCTGATGGGGGTCAGATCTATAGGGCAGGAGCTACTGTGGGGCTGATGGGGGTCAGATCTATGGGGCAGGAGCTGTTGTGGGGCTGATGGGGGTCAGATCTATGGGGCAGGAGCTACTGTGGGGCTGATGGGGTTAAGATCTATGGGGCAGGAGCTACTGTGGGGCACATGTGGGTCAGATCTATGGGGCAGGAGCTGTTGTGGGGCTGATGGGGGTCAGATCTATGGGGGAGGAGCTGATGAGGGGCTGATGGGGTTCACATCTATGGGGCAGGAGCTACTGTGGGTTGATGTTTGTCTGATCTATGGGGCAGGAGCTGCTGTGCGACAGATGTGGGTCAGATCTATGGGGCAGGTGCTGCTGTGCGACATATGTGGGTCAGATCTATGGGGCAGGATCTGCTGTGGGGCTGATGTGGGTCTGATCTATGGGGCAGGAGATGCTTTGGGGCAGATGTGGGTCAGATCTATGGGGCAGGAGTTGCTGTGGGGCTGATGTGGGTCAGATCCTTGGGGCTGAAGCTGCTGTGGGTCATATCTATTGGGCAGCAGCTGCTTTACATATGATGTGTGTCAGATCTATGGGGCAGGAGCTGCTGTGGGGCTGATGTGGGTTAGATCTATGGGCAGGAGCTGTTGTGGGGCTGATGGGGGTCAGATCTATGGGGCAGGAGCTGTTGTGGGGCTGATGGGGGTCAGATCTATGAGTTTGGAGCTGCTGTGTGGCACATGTGGGTCAGATCTATGGGGCAGGAGCTGTTGTGGGGCTGATGGGGTCAGATATATGGGGCAGGAGCTATTGTGGGGCTGATGTTGGTCTGATCTATGGGGCAGGATCTGCTGTGGGGCTGATGTGGGTCAGATCTATGGGGCAGGAGCTGTTGTGGGGCTGATGGGGGTCAGATCTATGGGGCAGGAGCTACTGTGGGGCTGATGTGGGTCAGATCTATGGGGCAGGAGTTGCTGTGGGGCTGATGTGGGTCAGATCCTTGGGGCTGAAGCTGCTGTGGATCGTATCTATTGGGCAGCAGCTGCTTTACATATGATGTGTGTCAGATCTATGGGGCAGGAGCTGCTGTGGGGCACATGTGGGTCAGACCTATGGGGCAGAAGCTGCAGAGGGGATGATGTAGGTCAGATCTATGGGGCAGGAGTTGCTGTGGGGCAGATGAGGGACATATCTATGGTGCAAAATCTGCTGTTGGACTGATGTGGGTCAGATCTATGAGTTTGGAGCTGCTGTGGGGCACATGTGGGTCAGATCTATGGGCCAGGAGCTGCTGCGGGGCTGATTTGGGTCAGATCTATGGGTCAGCAGCTGCTGTGGGTCTGATGTGGGTCAGATCTATGGGGCAGGAGCTGCTCTTGGGAACATGTGGGTCAGATCTATGGGGCAGGAGGTGCTGTGGGTCAGATCTATGGGGCAGGAGCTGCTGTGGGGAACATGTGGGTCAGGTCTATTGGGCAGGAGCTGCTGTGGGGCAGATGTGGGGCAGATCTATGGGTCAGCAGCTGCTGTGGGTCTGATGTGGGTCAGATCTATGGGGCAGGAGCTGCTGTGGGGCAGATGTGGGTCAGATCTATGGGGCAGGGGCTGCTGTGGTCAGGTCTATGGGGCAGGAACAGATTTGGGCCTGATGTTGGTCAGATCTATGGAGCAGGAGCTGCTGTGTTGCAGATGTGGGTCAGATCTATGGTGCAGGAGCTGCTGTGGGGCAGATGTAGGGCATATCTATGGGGCAGGAGCTGCTGTGAGGCTGATGGGTGTTAGATCTATGGGGAGGAGCTGCTGTGGTGCAGATGTGGGTCAGAGCTATGGGGCAGGAGCTGCTGTGGGGCAGAAGTGGGTAAGATCTATGGTGTAGGAGATGGTGTGTGGCAGATGTGGGTCAGATATATGGTGTAGGAGCTGCTGTGGGGCTGATGTGGGTCAGATCTATGGGCGAGGAGCTGCTGTGGTTAAGATCTATTTGGCAGGATCTGCTGTGGGGCAGATTTGGGTCAGATCTATGGGGCAGGAGCTGTTGTGGGGCAGATTTGGGTGAGATCTATGGGGCAGGAGCTGCAGTGGAGATGATGTACGTCAGATCTATGGGGCAGGAGCTGCTGTGGGGCTGCTGTGGGTTAGATCTATGGGGCAGGAGCTGTTGTGCGTCATATCTATTGGGCAGCAGCTGCTTTACATATGATGTGTGTCAGATCTATGGGGCCGGAGCTACTGTGGGGCTGATGGGGGTCAGATCTATGGGGCAGGAGCTACTGTGGGGCTGATGGGGTCAGATCTACAGGGCAGGAGCTGCTGTGCGACAGATGTGTGTCAGATCTATGGGGCAGGAGCTGCTGTGGGGCTGATGTGGGTCAGATCCTTGGGGCTGAAGCTGATGTGGGTCATATCTATTGGGCAGGAGCTGCTTTACATATGATGTGTGTCAGATCTATGGGGCAGGAGCTGCTGTGGGGCTGATGTGGGTTAGATCTATGGGGCAGGAGCTGCTGTGGTGCTGATGTGGGTCAGATCTATGGGGCAGGAGCTGTTGTGGGGCTGATGGGGGTCAGATCTATGGGGCAGGAGCTACTGTGGGGCTGATGGGGGTCAGATCTATGTGGCAGGAGCTACTGTGGGGCTGATGTTGGTCTGATCTATGAGGCAGGAGCTGCTGTGCGACAGATGTGGGTCAGATCTATGGGGCAGGTGCTGCTGTGCTACATATGTGTGTCAGATCTATGGGGCAGGATCTGCTGTGGGGCTGATGTGGGAAAGATCTATGGGGCAGGAGATGCTTTGGGGCAGATGTGGGTCAGATCTATGGGGCAGGAGTTGCTGTGGGGCTGATGTGGGTCAGATCTATGGGGCAGGAGCTGCTGTGGGGCTGATGGGGGTCAGATCCTTGGGGCTGAAGCTGCTGTGGGTCATATCTATTGGGCAGCAGCTGCTTTACATATGATGTGTGTCTGATCTATGGGGCAGGAGCTGCTGTGGGGCTGATGTGGGTCAGATCTATGGGGCAGGAGCTGTTGTGGGGCTGATGGGGGTCAGATCTATGGGGCAGGAGATGCTGTGGATCAGGTCTATGGGGCAGGAGCTGCTGTGGGGCAGATGTGGGTCAGATCTATGGGGCAGGAACAGATGTGGGCCTGATGTTGGTCAGATTTATGGAGCAGGAGCTGCTGTGTTGCAGATGTGGGTCAGATCTATGGTGCAGGAGCTGCTGTGGGGCAGATGTAGGGCTTATCTATGGGGCAGGAGCTGCTGTGAGGCTTATGGGTGTTAGATCTATGGGGAGGAGCTGCTGTGGTGCAGATGTGGGTCAGAGCTATGGGGCAGGAGCTGCTGTGGGACAGAAGTGGGTAAGATCTATGGGGTAGGAGATGGTGTGTGGCAGATGTGGGTCAGATCTATGGTGTAGGAGCTGCTGTGGGGCTGATGTGGGTCAGATCTATGGGGCAGGAGCTGCTGTGGTTAAGATCTATTTGGCAGGATCTGCTGTGGGGCAGATTTGGGTCAGATCTATGGGGCAGGAGCTGTTGTGTGGCAAATGTGGGTCAGATCTATGGGGCAGGAGCTGCTGTGGGTCAGATCTATGGGGCAGGAACAGATGTGGGCCTGATGTTGGTCAGATTTATGGAGCAGGTGCTGCTGTGTTGCAGATGTGGGTCAGATCTATGGTGCAGGAGCTGCTGTGGGGCAGATGTAGGGCTTATCTATGGGGCAGGAGCTGCTGTGGGGCTGATGTGGCTCAGATCTATGGGGCAGGAGCTGCTGTGGTTAAGATCTATTTGGCAGGATCTGCTGTGGGGCAGATTTGGGTCAGATCTATGGGGCAGGAGCAGCAGTGGAGATGATGTACGTCAGATCTATGGGGCAGGAGATGCTGTGGGGCTGCTGTGGGTCAGATCAATGGGGCTGAAGCTGCTGTGGGTCATATCTATTGGGCAGCAGCTGCTTTACGTATGATGTGTGTCAGATCTATGGGGCAGGAGCTGCTGTGGGGCTGCTGTGGGTCAGATCTATGGGGCAGGTGCTGCTCTGGGGCAGATTTGAATCAGATCTATAGGGCAGGAGCTGCTGTGGGTTAGATCTATGGGCAGGAGCTGCTGTGGGGCACATGTGAGTTAGATCTATGGGGCAGGAGATGGTGTGGGGCAGATTTGGGTCAGATGTATGGGTCAGGAGCTGCTGTGTGGCTGATGAGGGTCAGATCTATGGGGCATGGGCTGCTGTGGGTCAGATCTACGGGACTGGAGCTGCAGTGGAGCACATGTGGGTCAGATCTATGGGGTAAAAGCTGCTGTGGGGCTGATGGGGGTCATACCTATAAGGCAGGAGCTGCTGTGGGGCTGACGTGGGTCAGATCTATGAGGCAGGAGCTACTGTGGGGCAGATTTGGGTCAGATCTATGGGGCAGGAGCTGCTGTGGGGCTGATGTGGGTCAGATCTATGGGGCAGGAGCTGCTGTGGGGCTGATGTGGGTCAGATCTATGGGGCAGGAGCTGCTGTGGGGCTGATATGGGTCAGATCATTGGGCAGGAGCTGACGTGGGGCACATGTGAGTTAGATCTATGGGGCAGGAGATGGTGTGGGGCAGATTTGGGTCAGATGTATGGGTCAGGAGCTGCTGTGTGGCTGATGAGGGTCAGATCTATGGGGCATGGGCTGCTGTGGGTCAGATCTACGGGACTGGAGCTGCAGTGGAGCACATGTGGGTCAGATCTATGGGGTAGAAGCTGCTGTGGGGCTGATGGGGGTCATATCTATAAGGCAGGAGCTGCTGTGGGGCTGACGTGGGTCAGATCTATGAGGCAGGAGCTGCTGTGGGGCAGATTTGGGTCAGATCTATGGGGCAGGAGCTGCTGTGGGGCTGATTTGGGCAGATCTATGGGGCAGGAGCTGCTGTGGGGCTGATGTGGGTCAGATCTATGGGGCAGGAGCTGCTGTGGGGCTGATGTGGGTCAGATCTATGGGGCAGGAGATGCTGTGGGGAACATTTTGGTCAGATCTATGGGGAAGAGCTGCTGTTGGTTTGATCAATGGGGCAGGAGAAGCAGTGGGGCAGATTTGGGTAAGATCTATAAGGCAGGAGCGGCTGTGGGGCTGATGTGGGTCAGATTTATGAGGTAGTAGCTGCTGTGGGCACATGTGGGTCAGATCTATTGGGCGAAGGCTGCTGTGGGGCGCAAGTGAGGCAGATCTACGGGGCAGGAGCTGCTGGGTGGCAAATGTGGGTCAGATCTATGGGGCAGGAGCTGCTGTGGGTCAGATCTATGGGGCAGGAACAGATGTGGGCCTGATGTTGGTCAGATTTATGGAGCAGGAGCTGCTGTGTTGCAGATGTGGGTCAGATCTATGGTGCAGGAGCTGCTGTGGGGCAGATGTAGGGCATATCTATGGGGCAGGAGCTGCTGTGAGGCTGATGGGTGTTAGATCTATGGGGAGGAGCTGCTGTGGTGCAGATGAGGGTCAGAGCTATGGGGCAGGAGCTGCTGTGGGGCACATGTGAGTTAGATCTATGGGGCAGGAGATGGTGTGGGGCAGATTTGGGTCAGATGTATGGGTCAGGAGCTGCTGTGTGGCTGATGAGGGTCAGATCTATGGGGCATGGGCTGCAGTGGGTCAGATCTACGGTACTGGAGCTGCAGTGGAGCACATGTGGGTCAGATCTATGGTGTAGAAGCTGCTGTGGGGCTGATGGGGGTCATATCTATAAGGCAGGAGCTGCTGTGGGGCTGACGTGGGTCAGATCTATGAGGCAGGAGCTGCTGTGGGGCAGATGTGGGTCAGATCTATGGGGAGGAGCTGCTGTGGGTCAGATCTATGGGGCAGGAGCAGCAGTGGAGATGATGTACGTCAGATCTATGGGGCAGGAGCTGCTGTGGGCCTGATGTTGGTCAGATTTATGGAGCAGGAGCTGCTGTGTTGCAGATGTGGGTCAGATCTATGGTGCAGGAGCTGCTGTGGGGCAGATGTAGGGCATATCTATGGGGCAGGAGCTGCTGTGAGGCTGATGGGTGTTAGATCTATGGGGAGGATCTGCTGTGGTGCAGATGTGGGTCAGATCTATGGTGTAGGAGCTGCTGTGGGGCTGATGTGGGTCAGATCTATGGGGCAGGAGCTGCTGTGGTTAAGATCTATTTGGCAGGATCTTCTGTGGGGCAGATTTGGGTCAGATCTATGGGGCAGGAGCTGCAGTGGAGATGATGTACGTCAGATCTATGGGGCAGGAGCTGCTGTGGGGCTGATGTGGGTTAGATCTATGGGGCAGGAGCTGTTGTGGGGCTGATGGGGGTCAGATCTATGGGGCAGGAGCTACTGTGGGGCTGATCTTGGTCTGACCTATGGGGCAGGAGCTGCTGCGGGGCTGATTTGGGTCAGATCTATGGGGCAGGAGCTGCTGTGGGCCTGATGTTGGTCAGATTTATGGAGCAGGAGCTGCTGTGTTGCAGATGTGGGTCAGATCTATGGTGCAGGAGCTGCTGTGGGGCAGATGTAGGGCATATCTATGGGGCAGGAGCTGCTGTGAGGCTGATGGGTGTTAGATCTATGGGGAGGAGCTGCTGTGGTGCAGATGAGGGTCAGAGCTATGGGGCAGGAGCTGCTGTGGGGCACATGTGAGTTAGATCTATGGGGCAGGAGATGGTGTGGGGCAGATTTGGGTCAGATGTATGGGTCAGGAGCTGCTGTGTGGCTGATGAGGGTCAGATCTATGGGGCATGGGCTGCAGTGGGTCAGATCTACGGTACTGGAGCTGCAGTGGAGCACATGTGGGTCAGATCTATGGTGTAGAAGCTGCTGTGGGGCTGATGGGGGTCATATCTATAAGGCAGGAGCTGCTGTGGGGCTGACGTGGGTCAGATCTATGAGGCAGGAGCTGCTGTGGGGCAGATGTGGGTCAGATCTATGGGGAGGAGCTGCTGTGGGTCAGATCTATGGGGCAGGAGCTGCTGTGGGTCAGATCTATGGGGCAGGAGCAGCAGTGGAGATGATGTACGTCAGATCTATGGGGCAGGAGTTGCTGTGGGGCTGCTGTGGGTCAGATCTATGGGGCAGGATCTGTTGTGGATCATATCTATTGGGCAGCAGCTGCTTTACATATGATGTGTGTCAGATCTATGGGGCAGGAGCTGCTGTGGGGCTGATGTGGGTCAGATCTATGGGGCAGGAGCTGCTGTGGGGCTGATGTGGGTCAGATCCTTGGGGCTGAAGCTGCTGTGGGTCATATCTATTGGGCAGCAGCTGCTTTACATATGATGTGTGTCAGATATATGGGGCAGGAGCTGCTGTGGGGCTGCTGTGGGTCAGATCTATGGGGCAGGAGCTGCTGTGGTGCAGATGTGTGTCAGAGCTATGGGGCAGGAGCTGCTGTGTGGCAGATGCGGGTCAGATCTATAGTGTAGGAGCTGCTGTGGGGCTGCTGTGGGTCAGATCTATGGGGCAGGAGCTGCTGTGGTTAAGATCTATTTGGCAGGATCTTCTGTGGGGCAGATTTGGGTCAGATCTATGGGGCAGGAGCTGCAGTGGAGATGATGTACGTCAGATCTATGGGGCAGGAGCTGCTGTGGGGCTGATGTGGGTTAGATCTATGGGGCAGGAGCTGTTGTGGGGCTGATGGGGGTCAGATCTATGGGGCAGGAGCTACTGTGGGGCTGATCTTGCTCTGACCTATGGGGCAGGAGCTGCTGCGGGGCTGATTTGGGTCAGATCTATGGGGCAGGAGCTGCTGTGGGCCTGATGTTGGTCAGATTTATGGAGCAGGAGCTGCTGTGTTGCAGATGTGGGTCAGATCTATGGTGCAGGAGCTGCTGTGGGGCAGATGTAGGGCATATCTATGGGGCAGGAGCTGCTGTGAGGCTGATGGGTGTTAGATCTATGGGGAGGAGCTGCTGTGGTGCAGATGTGGGTCAGATCTATGGTGTAGGAGCTGCTGTGGGGCTGATGTGGGTCAGATCTATGGGGCAGGAGCTGCTGTGGTTAAGATATATTTGGCAGGATCTGCTGTGGGGCAGATTTGGGTCAGATCTATGGGGCAGGAGCTGCTGTGTGGCAAATGTGGGTCAGATCTATGGGGCAGGAGCTGCTCTGGTTAAGATTTATTTGGCAGGATCTGCTGTGGGGCAGATTTTGGTCAGATCTATGGGGCAGGAGCTGCAGTGGAGATGATGTAGGGCATATCTATGGGGCAGGAGCTGCTGTGAGGTTGATGGTTGTTTGATCTATGGGGCAGGAGCTGTTGTGGGTCATATCTATTGGGCAGCAGCTGCTTTACATATGATGTGTGTCAGATCTATGGGGCAGGAGCTGCAGTGGGGCTGATGGGGGTCAGATCTATGGGGCAGGAGCTACTGTGGGGCTGATGTGGGTCAAATCAATGGGGCAGAGCTGCTCTTGGGAACATGTGGGTCAGATCTATGGGGCAGGAGCTGCTGTGGGGCTGATGTGGGTCAGATCTATAGGGCAGGAGCTGCTGTGCGACAGATGTGGGTCAGATCTATGGGGCAGGAGCTGCTGTGGGGCTGATGTGGGTCAGATCCTTGGGGCTGAAGCTGCTGTGGGTCATATCTATTGGGCAGCAGCTGCTTTACATATGATGTGTGTCAGATCTATGGGGCAGGAGCTGCTGTGGGGCTGATGTGGGTTAGATCTGTGGGGCAGGAGCTGCAGTGAGGCTGATGGGGGTCAGATCTATGGGGCAGGAGCTACTGTGGGGCTGATGTTGGTCTGATCTATGGGACAGGAGCTGCTGTGCGACAGATGTGGGTCAGATCTATGGGGCAGGTGCTGCTGTGCGACATATGTGGGTCAGATCTATGGGGCAGGAACAGATGTGGGCCTGATGTTGGTCAGATTTATGGAGCAGGAGCTGCTGTGTTGCAGATGTGGGTCAGATCTATGGTGCAGGAGCTGCTGTGGGGCAGATGTAGGGCATATCTATGGGGCAGGAGCTGCTGTGAGGCTGATGGGTGTTAGATCTATGGGGAGGAGCTGCTGTGGTGCAGATGTGGGTCAGAGCTATGGGGCAGGAGCTGCTGTGGGGCAGAAGTGGGTAAGATCTATGGGGTAGGAGATGGTGTGTGGCAGATGTGGGTCAGATCTACGGTGTAGGAGCTGCTGTGGGGCTGATGTGGGTCAGATCTATGGGGCAGGAGCTGCTGTGGTTAAGATCTATTGGGCGAAGGCTGCTGTGGGGCAGATTTGGGTCAGATCTATGGGGCAGGAGCTGCTGTGTGGCAAATGTGGGTCAGATCTATGGGGCAGGAGCTGCTGTGGGTCAGATCTATGGGGCAGGAACAGATGTGGGCCTGATGTTGGTCAGATTTATGGAGCAGGAGCTGCTGTGTTGCAGATGTGGGTCAGATCTATGGTGCAGGAGCTGCTGTGGGGCAGATGTAGGGCTTATCTATGGGGCAGGAGCTGCTGTGAGGCTTATAGGTGTTAGATCTATGGGGAGGAGCTGCTGTGGTGCAGATGTGGGTCAGAGCTATGGGGCAGGAGCAGCAGTGGGGCAGATGTGGTCAGATCTATGGGTCAGGAGCTGCAGTGGAGATGATGTACGTCAGATCTATAAGGCAGGAGCTGCTGTGGGGCTGCTGTGGGTCAGATCAATGGGGCTGAAGCTGCTGTGGGTCATATTTATTGGGCAGCAGCTGCTTTACATATGATGTGTGTCAGATCTATGGGGCAGGAGCTGCTGTGGGGCTGATATGGGTCATATCTACGGGCAGGAGCTGCTGTGGGGCACATGTGAGTTAGATCTATGGGGCAGGAGATGGTGTGGGGCAGATTTGGGTCAGATGTATGGGTCAGGAGCTGCTGTGTGGCTGATGAGGGTCAGATCTATGGGGCATGGGCTGCTGTGGGTCAGATCTACGGGACTGGAGCTGCAGTGGAGCACATGTGGGTCAGATCTATGGGGTAGAAGCTGCTGTGGGGCTGATGGGGGTCATATCTATAAGGCAGGAGCTGCTGTGGGGCTGACGTGGGTCAGATGTATGGGGCAGGAGCTGCTGTGCGACAGATGTGGGTCAGATCTATCGGGCAGGAGCTGCTGTGCGACAGATGTGGGTCAGATCTATGGGGCAGGAGCTGCTGTGGGGCTGATGTGGGTCAGATCCTTGGGGCTGAAGCTGCTGTGGGTCATATCTATTGGGCAGCAGTTGATTTACATATGATGTGTGTCAGATCTATGGGGCGGGAGCTGCAGTGGGGCTGCTGTGGGTCAGATCTATGGGGCAGGAGCTGTTGTGGGGCTGATGGGGGTCAGATCTATGGGGCAGGAGCTACTGTGGTGCTGATGTTGGTCTGATCTATGGGGCAGGAGCTGCTGTGCGACAGATGTGGGTCAGATCTATGGGGCAGGAGCTGCTGTGGGGCTGATGTGGGAAAGATCTATGGGGCAGGAGATGCTGTGGGCCATATGTCGGTCCGATCTATTGGGCAGGAGCTGCTGTTGGGCGCATGTGAATCAGGTCTATGGGGCAGGAGCTGCTGTGGGTCAGATTGTCATGGTTTAATAATGTTGTAATTTTGCTATCAGTATTCCACATCATAACATCATATAAAGCATGGATAATTTTACTGAATCTGCAACTTACAGAAGAAGACTACATCTCCCAGAGAGCAACACGATGGGTCACGGGACCTGGACTCTATATTAACTCTGTCGCAGAACAGACTGACGTCTTTCGAGTTCAGGGCGTTCAGGGCAGTGTGTGGGAGCCTTCAGCCGTTCGCCCAGATTCACTGTAGGCCTCTCGGTTACGGGACTCATTCTCTCTCCTATTTTGCTTGATTCATTAGCTCAATTTTCAATTATATTGTATTCTATTGTGTTATCCTGTATTTCGATATAGTATTTAGTAAATAAGTGTGCCTCCTTACATCGTTGCCGCTGTTTTCTTAATTAACTTTTTCTTTTCGGCTGAGGGCCCTTCAGGGGCCCACGGCCCTTGTCACGGACGCAGGTGGATTTTTCGTTCAAACCGTGACAGATTTGGTAGCAGAGGATGGTTCCACTGTTGCAGCCACCCCCATAAGGCATTTGCCACCATCCATGAATCAGTATAAAGATGAAGCATTGGACACCTCTCCCGTTCAGCCACATCTAAAGCCAGCTGAACAGCCTTTACCTCTGCAAACAGACTTGATTCTCCTTTACCTTCAGTGGCCTCTGCAACTTGTCGTGTGGGGCTCCATACAGCAGCTTTCCATCTGCGATGCTTCCCTACAATACGACATGATCCGTCTGTGAATAGGGCAAATTACTTTTCGTTTTCTGGTAGCTCATTGTATGGTGGTGCCTCTTTAGCACGTGATACCTCTTCTGTAGGTGGTGTTTCAATTTTTTTACTCTCAGGCCAGTCCATGATCACTTCTAGAATTCCAGGACGGCTGAGTTTTCCCATTCAAGCTCGTTGAGTAATTAATGAAATCCACTTACTCCAAGTGGCATCAGTAGCATGATGGGTGGAGGGAACCTGTCCTTTAAACATCCAATTTATTACTGGCAAGCGAGGTGCTAGAAGAAGCTGAACCTCTGTCCCAACTACTTCAGAAGCAGCCCGAACCCCCTCATACACGGCTAAGATCTCCTTCTTAGTCGGAGTGTAGCGCTCCTCAGACCCTTTATATGCTTGACTCCAAAATCCTAGGGGTCGGCCTCGGATCCTCACATCCTGCCCCGTCCGTACTGGCCCCAAGGCCACGGCACGGGCTATTTCTTGTTTTCTCTGCTCAAAAGCCTGCTGCTGCTCAGGACCCCATGAGAAATTATTCTTCTTCTGTGTTACCTGATAGAGGGGGCTCACTATGTGGCTGTAGTTTGGGACATGCATTCTCCAAAAGCCCACTACTCCCAGAAAAGATTGGGTCTCTGTCTTGTCGGTGGGCGGAGACATAGCAGTGATTTTGTCAGTCACATCTGCTGGGATGTGACGACGTCCATCTTGCCATTTTATACCTAAGAACTGGATTTCCTGGGCAGGCCCCTTCACCTTGCTGCGCTTAATGGCAAAACCAGCTTTCAAAAGAATTTGGATTATCTGTTTCCCTTTCTTGAAAACCTCTGCTGCTGTATGGCCCCACACGACAATATCATCAATATACTGCAAGTGCTCAGGAGCATCACCCTGTTCCAAAACAGCTTGGATCAATCCATGGCAAATTGTTGGGCTGTGCTTCCACCCCTGAGGTAAACGGTTCCAGGTGTACTGAATACCTCTCCAGGTAAAAGCAAACTGTGGCCTACATTTTGCAGCCAATGGGATGGAAAAGAAGGCATTAGCAATGTCAATGGTGGCATACCACCTAGCTTCTTTTGACTCCAGTTCATACTGGAGTTCTAGCATGTCTGGTACAGCAGCACTTAATGGAGGTGTGACTTCATTCAGGCCATGGTAATCCACCGTCAGCCTCCATTCCCCACTGGTTTTACACACTGGCCATATGGGGCTGTTAAAAGGCGAGTGAGTTTTGCTAATCACTCCCTGATTCTCTAATTGGCGAATTAGCTTGTGAATGGGGAGCAATGAGTCCCTATTGGTGCGGTACTGCCGTCTGTGAACCACTCTGGTGACAATTGGTACCTCTTGGTCTTTTACCTGGTGCAACCTCCCAGCACCCGCTGGGAGACCCGGCGCTCGCTGCGTTGCTTCCGTCCTCCGTTCGGGGGGTTCCGTGCGCCGGCGCCGGCGCGTGGAAAGGGGGTGTGCGGCTGGTCGCGCGCGGGCGCGTGCCAGGCCCCCTTTTGCCCGGTTTTTCCCCATCCATCCATCCATCCATCCATCCATGCATCCACCTTTACGCTTCGTGGCGGCGCGGGGTAGACCTGGGCGACCATCCACCCGCTCGATCGGCGGGTGCCGTTTCCCGTCCGTGCCGCGGGTAGACGTGTCGGCCGTAGCGGGGTTGACCTGTCGGCCGATGCCGTTTCCCGTCCGTGCCGCGGGTAGACGTGTCGGCCGTAGCCGTGCGTCACGCAGCTGTGTCAAGTGGTAAGGGTACGACGAACGGCCAGCCGCCCCCCGACCCGACCCGACCAGACCTGACCCGACCCGACCCGACCCGACCCGACCCGACCCGACCGCTTCCGCCGCTGACCCTCCCTCGCGCCCACCCGCATCCTCCCCTCCCCTCCCCTCCCCTCCCCTCCCCTCCCCTCCCCTCCCCTCCCCTCCCCTCCCCTCCCCTCCCCTCCCCTCCCCTCCCCTCCCCTCCCCTCCCCTCCCCTCCCCTCCCCTCCCCTCCCCTCCCCTCCCCTCCCCTCCCCTCCCCTCCTCTCCCCTCCCCTCCCCTCCCGTCCCCTCCCCTCCCCTCCCCTCCCCTCCCCTCCCCTCCCTTGTGGTGTTATTTAAATTTATTAAAATAGGTAGGGTAGACCTGGGATCCGGCATTCGAGCTCGGGCGTCCTCGCGCACGACCATCTCCGCCGTTCGTCCTCCCTCGGGCACGCTTGCTTCCTCCATTATTGTGGTGGGTTTTTTTTGTTTTTTGTTTTTTTTTTAAATATTTTTCTTTCTTTTAAATTTTTTTTCCTTTTTTTCTCCTTTTTTCCCCATTTTTTCTTTTTTTTCCCTTTTTTCCCCTTTTTAAATATTTTCTTCTTTCTTTTTTTTTAAAATTTTCTTTTCCCCATATTTCCTTATTATTTATTTAGTTATTCATGCAATTATTAATATCGCCCTTCCGCTTTCCCATCTTTTTATTACTTTTATTTTATTTTATTTTATTATTTTATTTTACCGCGACATTTTACGATCTATCTGTACTTTTTCACACCTTCTTCCCTTCTACTTTTTTTTGACTTCTGGCTTCCCTTCCCTTCCCTTCCCTTCCCTTCCCTTCCCTTCCCTTCCCTTCCCTTCCCTTCCCTTCCCTTCCCTTCCCTTCCCTTCCCTTCTCTTCTCTTCTCTTTCTCCTCGTCACCCGCGCGTGAGTAGGCCCAGCACGGCCTCTGTCACGAAGAAGGGGGTCGCTTGCGTGGCCGGGGAGGGATGGGGGGGTCCGCGACGGGGTTGCGGGTATGCGGGTAGACCTGGCTGCCGGCCGGCGCCTGATCTTCCCGGCCCCGCGTCCGTCTTCCACCTTCCCCCCCCCCAGTCCACACCGCACGAGCGGGAACCCGACCCGTACCCGACGGCGGCCTGCCTCCGCCTGCCCCAACCCCGGCCCTCACCCACAACCCACCCTCTCCCGGACGCATCTCGCCCGACCGGCCCGCGACCGTGTTTTTTTATTTGTTTGTTTGTTTTTGTTTTTGTTTTTTTTTTTTTTGTTTTGGTTGGTCACTCGCTCGGTTATTTGTTTGGACCCGATTGGCCCGTTTGGTTTTCTTTTTTCTTTCCTTTTTCCGCCGGGGTCCTTCTGACGGCTCGGCCCAATGGCGGCTCGACTCAGCGACCGGAGCCCGCCAAAACGCCTCGCCACCCCCCAGCCCCACCGCCACCACCGCCACCACTTCCTCCTTTCGCCGAAAATCCCACGTACCGTTCCACCTCATCTGCCGGCTGGGAGAGAGGCTAGGCGCGAACCCCGCGGGGGACGCGGCTGCCTCCCGCCGGCCCACCTCTCGCCGCTGCCGTCTTCCCGCCGCTCTTTCGCCATCCCTCGCCACGCGGCTTGCCCGCAGTCCGGATATCCGGCCCGAACGGACCCCGGTGGGCGGGGCCCGCGCACCTTCCTGCAGAGCCGGGGAGGCGGGGGGGGGGCGGGGCGGCTTTTTCAAAAACTAAAAAAGGGGAAAGTAAAGAAGAACCCACAAGAAAAACAAACAAACAAACAAACAAACAAACAAACGGAAAATAATAAAACCGAGAGGGCGCGTGGGGGCACGGACAAACAATCGAACGGACCAAAGTACGAACGAACGGACGAACAAACAAACACGCAGACAAAAGGGCAAAACCGCGGTGGCGGTGGCGGGATGGCCAGCTTCAAGCAAGGCCGAACCGAGAAGCCCGGGTGCGCCCCGACCCGGCGAACAGCGGCCGGCTCATACGTGCACCCTGGTCGTTCCGCGGCTGCGGCCGAGTGGTGTCTCCGTGGCGCCTCCGGTGCTCCGGCACGGTCAACACGGCTCGACCCCTGGCCATCGCGGATCGAGTGCGCCGGCACGGTCCAGCCCTTCCCGGCGGGCTCCGCTCGGCTCGGAAGTTCCGCGGAAGTGGCCAACTGTCGCTCTCGTGGCGGCTCCTCTGCGCTGGCACTGTCTACCCGGCTCCGAGCGTCTCTAGAGGATGGGGGGAGGGGGGGGGGGCACGGCGTCGGCGGCTAGGCGTCGCTTCCCATGCGTCTCGACTAGGTCGGCACGGTCTACCCGGCTCCGAGCGGGCCGTGGTGCTCGGCGGCGGCTGCTAGAGGGCGCTGCCTATGCGGCTCGACTAGGTCGGCACGGTCTACCCGGCTCAGGGCAGGCCGTGGTGCTCGGCGGCGGCTGCTAGAGGTCGCTGCCCATGCGGCTCGACTAGGTCGGCACGGTCTACCCGTCTCCGAGCGGGCCGTGGTGCTCGGCGGCGGCTGCTAGAGGTCGCTGCCTATGCGGCTCGACTAGGTCGGCACGGTCTACCCGGCTCCGAGCGGGCCGTGGTGCTCGGCGGCGGCTGCTAGAGGTCGCTGCCCATGCGGCTCGACTAGGTCGGCACGGTCTACCCGGCTCCGAGCGGGCCGTGGTGCTCGGCGGCGGCTGATCGAGTTCGCTGCCCATGCGGCTCGACAAGGTCGGCACAGTCTACCCGGCTCCAAGCGGGCCGTGGTGCTCGGCGGCGGCTGCTAGAGGTCGCTGCCTATGCGGCTCGACTAGGTCGGCACGGTCTACCCGGCTCCGAGCAAGCCGTGGTGCTCGGCGGCGGATGCTAGAGGTCGCTGCCTATGCGGCTCGACTAGGTCGGCACGGTCTACCCGGCTCCGAGCAGCCGTGGTGCTCGGTGGCGGCGGCTAGGGGTCGCTGCCCGTGCGGCTTGCGTGTAGCTGCCAGGTCTACCCGCTTTCGGCTAGGCGGGGGGCCGCTTTGTGAGATGGGGGGCGCTAAAGCTCCGGAGCTTGCTGGGCGGTCGCTGTAGTTTCTTACCTACCGCTACGTCGACGTAGAGCACTGCTTACCCTCGGCCCCGCTGCCGGTAGTCGGCGCCGTTCTTTTCCGAAGCAGTTTTTTCTTACGCCTTCCTTTTTCGTCTGCAGGAGCGAGCGCGTGCTCGTCTCCAGAGGCGGCAACGAGCGGGCGCAGGCGAGCGCGGTTGAGCGCCGGGCTGTGGATTTTTTCGGTTGCGGCTTCCCGCCGCTCTTTCGCCATCCCTCGCTACGCGGCCTGCCCGCAGTCCGGATTTCCGGCTCGAACGGACCCCGCTCAAGTGCGCCGGCACGGTCCAACCACTCCCGGCGGGCACCGCTCGGCTCGGACGTTCCTCGGAATCAGCCAAATGTCGCTCCCGTGGCGTCTCCGCAGGCAAAAACGCATAGCCGGCGCCGCAAATCTCGTGAGCCGCACCGAGCCGGGGAAACCGTGCCGTGGAGCAGCTGTGGGGCACATGTGGGTCAGATCTATGGGGTAGGAGCTGCTGTGAAACTGATGTGGGTCAGATCTATGGGCAGGAGCTGATGTAGGGAAGATTTGGGTCTGATCTATGGATTAGGAACTGCTGTGGTTCAGATCTATGGGGCAGGAGCAGCTGTGGGGCACATGTGGGTCAGATCTATGGGTTAGGTGCTGCTTTGGGGAAAATGTGGGTCAGATCTATGGGGCAGGAGCTGCTGTACGGCTGATGTGGGTCAGATCTATGGGGCAGGAGCTGCTGTGGGGCTGCTGTGGGTCAGATTTATGAGTCAGGAGCTGCTGTGTGGCTGATGTGGGTCAGATCTATGGGGCAGGAGCTGCTGTGGGGCATATGTGGGTCAGATCTATATGGCAGGAGCTGCTGTGGGGCACATGTGGGTCAGACCTATGGGGCAGGAGCTGCAGAGGGGATGATGTAGGTCAGATCTAGGGGGCAGGAGTTGCTGTGGGGCAGATGAGGGACATATCTATGGTGCAAAATCTTCTGTTGGACTGATGTGGGTCAGATCTATGAGTTTGGAGATGCTGTGGGGCACATGTGGGTCAGATCTATGGGCCAGGAGCTGCTGCGGGGCTGATTTGGGTCAGATAAATGAGTCAGCAGATGCTGTGGGTCTGATGTGGGTCAGATCTATGGGGCAGGAGCTGCTGTGGGGCAGATGTGGGTCAGATCTATGGGGCAGGAGCTGATGTGGGTCAGATGTGGGTCAGATCTATGGGGCAGGAGATGCTGTGGGGCTGATGTGGGTCAAATCAATGGGGCAGAGCTGCTCTGGGGCACGTGTGGGTCAGATCTATAGGGCAGGAGCTGCTGTGGGGCAGATTTGAATCAGATCTATAGGGCAGGAGCTGCTGTGGGTCAGATCTATGGATCAGGAGCTGCTGTGTGGGGCACATGTGAGTTAGATCTATGGGGCAGGAGATGGTGTGGGGCTTATGTGGGTCAGATGTATGGGGCAGGAGCTGATGTGGGGCTGATGTTGGTCAGATCTATAGGGCAGGAGCTGCTGTGGCTGCTGTGGGTCAGTTCTATGGGGCAGGAGATGCTGTGGGGCTGATGTGGGTCAAATCAATGGGGCAGAGCTGCTCTGGGGCACATGTGGGTCAGATCTATGGAGCAGGAGCTGCTGTGGGGCAGATTTGAATCAGATCTATGGGGCAGGAGATGGTGTGGGGCAGATTTGGGTCAGATGTATGGGGCAGGAGCTGATGTGGGGCTGGTGTTGGTCAGATCTATAGGGCAGGAGCTGCAGTGGGGCTGATGTGGGTCAGATCTTTAGGGCAGGAGCTGCTGTGGGTCAGATCTATGGAGCAGGAGCTGCTGTGTGGGGCACATGTGAGTTAGATCTATGGGGCAGGAGATGGTGTGGGGCTTATGTGGGTCAGATGTATGGGGCAGGAGCTGATGTGGGGCTGATGTTGGTCAGATCTATAGGGCAGGAGCTGCAGTGGGGCTGATGTGGGTCAGATCTATAGGGCAGGAGCTGCAGTGGGGCTGATGTGGGTCAAATCAATGGGGCAGAGCTGCTCTGGGGCACATGTGGGTCAGATCTATGGAGCAGGAGCTGCTGTGGGGCAGATTTGAATCAGATCTATGGGGCAGGAGATGGTGTGGGGCTTATGTGGGTCAGATGTATGGGGCAGGAGCTGATGTGGGGCTGATGTGGGTCAGATCTATGGGTCAAGAGCTGCTGTGGAGCAGATGTGGGTCAGATCTATAGGGCAGGAGCTGCAGTGGGGCTGATGTGGGTCAGATCTATGGGTCAGGAGCTGCTGTGGAGCAGATGTGGGTCAGATCTATAGGGCAGGAGCTGCAGTGGGGCTGATGTGGGTCAGTTCTATGGGGCAGGAGCTGCTGTGGGGCTAATGTGGGTCAGATCTATGGGGCAGGGGCTGCTGTGGGGCAGATGTGGGTCAGATCTATGGGGCAGGAGCTGCTGTGGGTCAGATGTGGGTCAGATCTATAGGTCAGGAGCTGCTGTGGCTGCTGTGGGTCAGTTCTATGGGGCAGGAGATGCTGTGGGGCTGATGTGGGTCAAATCAATGGGGCAGAGCTGCTCTGGGGCACATGTGGGTCAGATCTATGGAGCAGGAGCTGCTGTGGGGCAGATTTGAATCAGATCTATAGGGCAGGAGATGCTGTGGGTCAGATCAATGGAGCAGGAGCTGCTGTGGGGCACATGTGAGTTAGATCTATGGGGCAGGAGATGGTGTGGGGCAGATTTGGGTCAGATGTATGGGGTAGGAGCTGATGTGGGGCTGGTGTTGGTCAGATCTATAGGGCAGGAGCTGCAGTGGGGCTGATGTGGGTCAGATCTATGGGGCAGGAGCTGCAGTGGGGCTGATGTGGGTCAAATCTATGGGGCAGAGCTGCTCTGGGGCACATGTGGGTCAGATCTATGGAGCAGGAGCTGCTGTGGGGCAGATTTGAATCAGATCTATAGGGCAGGAGCTGCTGTGGGTCAGATCAATGGAGCAGGAGCTGCTGTGGGGCACATGTGAGTTAGATCTATGGGGCAGGAGATGGTGTGGGGCAGATGTGGGTCAGATGTATGGGGCAAAAGCTGATGTGGGGCTGATGTTGGTCAGATCTATAGGGCAGGAGCTGCAGTGGGGCTGATGAGGGTCAGATCTGTAGGGCAGGAGCTGCAGTGGGGCTGATGTGGGTCAAATCAATGGGGCAGAGCTGCTCTGGGGCACATGTGGGTCAGATCAATGGAGCAGGAGCTGCTGTGGGGCACATGTGAGTTAGATCTATGGGGCAGGAGATGGTGTGGGGCAGATTTGGGTCAGATGTATGGGGCAGGAGCTGATGTGGGGCTGGTGTTGGTCAGATCTATAGGGCAGGAGCTGCAGTGGGGCTGATGTGGGTCAGATCTATAGGGCAGGAGCTGCTGTGGGTCAGATCTATGGAGCAGGAGCTGCTGTGTGGGGCACACGTGAGTTAGATCTATGGGGCAGGAGATGGTGTGGGGCTTATGTGGGTCAGATGTATGGGGCAGGAGCTGATGTGGGGCTGATGTTTGTCAGATCTATAGGGCAAGAGCTGCAGTGGGGCTGCTGTGGGTCAGATCTATGGGGCAGGAGCTGCAGTGGGGCTGATGTGGGTCAAATCAATGGGGCAGAGCTGCTCTGGGGCACATGTGGGTCAGATCTATGGAGCAGGAGCTGCTGTGGGGCAGATTTGAATCAGATCTATAGGGCAGGAGCTGCTGTGGGTCAGATCTATGGAGCAGGAGCTGCTGTGGGGCACATGTGAGTTAGATCTATGGGGCAGGAGATGGTGTGGGGGAGATTTGGGTCAGATGTATGGGGCAGGAGCTGATGTGGGGCTGATGTTGGTCAGATCTATAGGGCAGGAGCTGCAGTGGGGCTGATGTGGGTCAGATCTATGGGGCAGGAGATGGTGTGGGGCTGATGTGTGTCAAATCTATGGGGCAGAGCTGCTCTGGGGCACATGTGGGTCAGATCTATGGAGCAGGAGCTGCTGTGGGGCAGATTTGAATCAGATCTATAGGGCAGGAGCTGCTGTGGGTCAGATCAATGGAGCAGGAGCTGCTGTGGGGCACATGTGAGTTAGATCTATGGGGCAGGAGATGGTGTGGGGCAGATGTGGGTCAGATGTATGGGGCAAAAGCTGATGTGGGGCTGATGTTGGTCAGATCTATAGGGCAGGAGCTGCAGTGGGGCTGATGTGGGTTAGATCTATGGGGCAGGAGCTGCAGTGGGGCTGATGTGGGTCAAATCAATGGGGCAGAGCAGCTCTGGGGCACATGTGGGTCAGATCAATGGAGCAGGAGCTGCTGTGGGGCACATGTGAGTTAGATCTATGGGGCAGGAGATGGTGTGGGGCTTATGTGGGTCAGATGTATGGGGCAGGAGCTGATGTGGGGCTGATGTGGGTCAGATCTATGGGTCAGGAGCTGCTGTGGAGCAGATGTGGGTCAGTTCTATGGGGCAGGAGCTGCTGTGGGGCTAATGTGGGTCAGATCAATAGGTCAGGAGCTGCTGTGGAGCAGATGTGGGTCAGTTCTATGGGGCAGGAGATGCTGTGGGGCTAATGTGGGTCAGATCTATAGGTCAGGAGCTGCTGTGGCTGCTGTGGGTCAGTTCTATGGGGCAGGAGATGCTGTGGGGCTGATGTGGGTCAAATCAATGGGGCAGAGCTGCTCTGGGGCACATGTGGGTCAGATCAATGGAGCAGGAGCTGCTGTGGGGCACATGTGAGTTAGATCTATGGGGCAGGAGATGGTGTGGGGCAAATTTGGGTCAGATGTATGGGGCAGGAGCTGATGTGGGGCTGGTGTTGGTCAGATCTATAGGGCAGGAGCTGCAGTGGGGCTGATGTGGGTCAGATCTATAGGGCAGGAGCTGCTGTGGGTCAGATCTATGGAGCAGGAGCTGCTGTGTGGGGCACACGTGAGTTAGATCTATGGGGCAGGAGATGGTGTGGGGCTTATGTGGGTCAGATGTATGGGGCAGGAGCTGATGTGGGGCTGATGTTGGTCAGATCTATAGGGCAGGAGCTGCAGTGGGGCTGATGTGGGTCAGATCTATAGGGCAGGAGCTGCAGTGGGGCTGATGTGGGTCAAATCAATGGGGCAGAGCTGCTCTGGGGCACATGTGGGTCAGATCTATGGAGCAGGAGCTGCTGTGGGGCACATGTGAGTTAGATCTATGGGGCAGGAGATGGTGTGGTGCAGATGTGGGTCAGATCTATGGGGCAGGATCTCCTGGAGGGTTAATGTGGGTCAGATCTATGAGGCAGGAGCTGCTGTGGGGCAGATTTGAATCAGATCTATAGGGCAGGAGCTGCTGTGGGTCAGATCAATGGAGCAGGAGCTGCTGTGGGGCACATGTGAGTTAGATCTATGGGGCAGGAGATGGTGTGGGGCAGATGTGGGTCAGATGTATGGGGCAGGAGCTGATGTGGGGCTGATGTTGGTCAGATCTATAGGGCAGGAGCTGCAGTGGGGCTGATGTGGGTCAGATCTGTAGGGCAGGAGCTGCAGTGGGGCTGATGTGGGTCAAATCAATGGGGCAGAGCTGCTCTGGGGCACATGTGGGTCAGATCCATGGAGCAGGAGCTGCTGTGGGGCACATGTGAGTTAGATCTATGGGGCAGGAGATGGTGTGGGGCAGATTTGGGTCAGATGTATGGGGCAGGAGCTGATGTGGGGCTGGTGTTGGTCAGATCTATAGGGCAGGAGCTGCAGTGGGGCTGATGTGGGTCAGATCTATAGGGCAGGAGCTGCTGTGGGTCAGATCTATGGAGCAGGAGCTGCTGTGTGGGGCACATGTGAGTTAGATCTATGGGGCAGGAGATGGTGTGGGGCAGATGTGGGTCAGATCTATGGGGCAGGATCTCCTGTGGGCTGATGTGGGTCAGATCTATGAAGCAGGATCTCCTGGGGGCTGATGTGGGTCAGATCTGTGGGGTAAAATCTGCTGTGGGGCAGATGTGGTTCAGATCTATAGGGCAGGAGCTGCTGTGGGTCAGATTTATGAATCAGGAGCTGCTGTGGGGCACATGTGAGTTAGTTCTATGGGGCAGGAGATGCTGTGGGGCTGATGTGGGTCAAATCAATGGGGCAGAGCTGCTCTGGGGCACATGTGGGTCAGATCTATGGAGCAGGAGCTGCTGTGGGGCAGATTTGAATCAGATCTATAGGGCAGGAGCTGCTGTGGGTCAGATCAATGGAGCAGGAGCTGCTGTGGGGCACATGTGAGTTAGATCTATGGGGCAGGAGATGGTGTGGGGCAGATTTGGGTCAGATGTATGGGGCAGGAGCTGCAGTGGGGCTGGTGTTGGTCAGATCTATAGGGCAGGAGCTGCAGTGGGGCTGATGTGGGTCAGATCTATAGGGCAGGAGCTGCTGTGGGTCAGATCTATGGAGCAGGAGCTGCTGTGTGGGGCACACGTGAGTTAGATCTATGGGGCAGGAGATGGTGTGGGGCTTATGTGGGTCAGATGTATGGGGCAGGAACTGATGTGGGGCTGATGTTGGTCAGATCTATAGGGCAGGAGCTGCAGTGGGGCTGATGTGGGTCAGATCTATAGGGCAGGAGCTGCAGTGGGGCTGATGTGGGTCAAATCAATGGGGCAGAGCTGCTCTGGGGCACATGTGTGTCAGATCTATGGAGCAGGAGCTGCTGTGGGGCACATGTGAGTTAGATCTATGGGGCAGGAGATGGTGTGGGGCTTATGTGGGTCAGATGTATGGGGCAGGAGCTGATGTGGGGCTGATGTGGGTCAAATCAATGGGGCAGAGCTGCTCTGGGGCACATGTGGGTCAGATCTATGGAGCAGGAGCTGCTGTGGGGCACATGTGAGTTAGATCTATGGGGCAGGAGATGGTGTGGGGCTTATGTGGGTCAGATGTATGGGGCAGGAGCTGATGTGGGGCTGATGTGGGTCAGATCTATTGGTCAGGAGCTGCTGTGGAGCAGATGTGGGTCAGTTCTATGGGGCAGGAGATGCTGTGGGGCTGATGTGGGTCAAATCAATGGGGCAGAGCTGCTCTGGGGCACATGTGGGTCAGATCAATGGAGCAGGAGCTGCTGTGGGGCACATGTGAGTTAGATCTATGGGGCAGGAGATGGTGTGGGGCAGATTTGGGTCAGATGTATGGGGCAGGAGCTGATGTGGGGCTGGTGTTGGTCTGATCTACAGGGCAGGAGATGCAGTGGGGCTGATGTGGGTCAGATCTATGGGGCAGGAGCTGCAGTGGGGCTGATGTGGGTCAGATGTATGGGGCAGGAGCTGATGTGGGGCTGATGTGGGTCAGATCTATGGGTCAGGAGCTGCTGTGGAGCAGATGTGGGTCAGTTCTATGGGGCAGGAGCTGCTGTGGGTCAGATGTGGGTCAGATCTATAGGTCAGGAGCTGCTGTGGCTGCTGTGGGTCAGTTCTATGGGGCAGGAGATGCTGTGGGGCTGATGTGGGTCAAATCAATGGGGCAGAGCTGCTCTGGGGCACATGTGGGTCAGATCAATGGAGCAGGAGCTGCTGTGGGGCACATGTGAGTTAGATCTATGGGGCAGGAGATGGTGTGGGGCAGATTTGGGTCAGATGTATGGGGCAGGAGCTGATGTGGGGTTGATGTGGGTCAGTTCTATGGGGCAGGAGCTGCTCTGGGGCTAATGTGGGTCAGATCTATGGGGCAGGGGCTGCTGTGGGGCACATGTGAGTTAGATCTATGGGGCAGGAGATGGTGTGGGGCTTATGTGGGTCAGATGTATGGGGCAGGAGCTGATGTGGGGCTGATGTGGGTCAGTTCTATGGGGCAGGAGCTGCTCTGGGGCTAATGTGGGTCAGATCTATGGGGCAGGGGCTGCTGTGGGGCAGATGTGGGTCAGATCTATGGGGCAGGAGCTGCTGTGGGTCAGATGTGGGTCAGATCTATAGGTCAGGAGCTGCTGTGGCTGCTGTGGGTCAGTTCTATGGGGCAGGAGATGCTGTGGGGCTGATGTGGGTCAAATCAATGGGGCAGAGCTGCTCTGGGGCACATGTGGGTCAGATCTATGGAGCAGGAGCTGCTGTGGGGCAGATGTGGGTCAGATCTATGGGGCAGGAGCTGCTGTGGGTCAGATCAATGGAGCAGGAGCTGCTGTGGGGCACATGTGAGTTAGATCTATGGGGCAGGAGATGGTGTGGGGCAGATTTGGGTCAGATGTATGGGGCAGGAGCTGATGTGGGGCTGGTGTTGGTCAGATCTATAGGGCAGGAGCTGCAGTGGGGCTGATGTGGGTCAGATCTATAGGGCAGGAGCTGCAGTGGGGCTGATGTGGGTCAAATCAATGGGGCAGAGCTGCTCTGGGGCACATGTGGGTCAGATCTATGGAGCAGGAGCTGCTGTGGGGCACATGTGAGTTAGATCTATGGGGCAGGAGATGGTGTGGGGCTTATGTGGGTCAGATGTATGGGGCAGGAGCTGCTGTGTGGGGCACATGTGAGTTAGATCTATGGGGCAGGAGATGGTGTGGGGCTTATGTGGGTCAGATGTATGGGGCAGGAGCTGATGTGGGGCTGATGTTGGTCAGATCTATAGGGCAGGAGCTGCAGTGGGGCTGATGTGGGTCAGATCTATAGGGCAGGAGCTGCAGTGGGGCTGATGTGGGTCAAATCAATGGGGCAGAGCTGCTCTGGGGCACATGTGGGTCAGATCTATGGAGCAGGAGCTGCTGTGGGGCAGATTTGAATCAGATCTATAGGGCAGGAGCTGCTGTGGGTCAGATCAATGGAGCAGGAGCTGCTGTGGGGCACATGTGAGTTAGATCTATGGGGCAGGAGATGGTGTGGGGCAGATTTGGGTCAGATGTATGGGGCAGGAGCTGATGTGGGGCTGGTGTTGGTCAGATCTATAGGGCAGGAGCTGCAGTGGGGCTAATGTGTGTCAGATCTATAGGGCAGGAGCTGCTGTGGGTCAGATCTATGGAGCAGGAGCTGCTGTGTGGGGCACATGTGAGTTAGATCTATGGGGCAGGAGATGGTGTGGGGCTTATGTGGGTCAGATGTATGGGGCAGGAGCTGATGTGGGGCTGATGTTGGTCAGATCTATAGGGCAGGAGCTGCAGTGGGGCTGATGTGGGTCAAATCAGTGGGGCAGAGCTGCTCTGGGGCACATGTGGGTCAGATCTATGGAGCAGGAGCTGCTGTGGGGCACATGTGAGTTAGATCTATGGGGCAGGAGATGGTGTGGGGCTGATGTGGGTCAGATCTATGGGTCAGGAGCTGCTGTGGAGCAGATGTGGGTCAGTTCTATGGGGCAGGAGCTGCTGTGGGGCTAATGTGGGTCAGATCTATGGGGCAGGGGCTGCTGTGGGGCAGATGTGGGTCAGATCTATGGGGCAGGAGCTGCTGTGGGTCAGATGTGGGTCAGATCTATAGGTCAGGAGCTGCTGTGGCTGCTGTGGGTCAGTTCTATGGGGCAGGAGATGCTGTGGGGCTGATGTGGGTCAAATCAATGGGGCAGAGCTGCTCTGGGGCACATGTGGGTCAGATCAATGGAGCAGGAGCTGCTGTGGGGCACATGTGAGTTAGATCTATGGGGCAGGAGATGGTGTGGGGCAGATTTGGGTCAGATGTATGGGGCAGGAGCTGCAGTGGGGCTGGTGTTGGTCAGATCTATAGGGCAGGAGCTGCAGTGGGGCTGATGTGGGTCAGATCTATAGGGCAGGAGCTGCTGTGGGTCAGATCAATGGAGCAGGAGCTGCTGTGGGGCACACGTGAGTTAGATCTATGGGGCAGGAGATGGTATGGGGCTTATGTGGGTCAGATGTATGGGGCAGGAGCTGATGTGGGGCTGATGTTGGTCAGATCTATAGGGCAGGAGCTGCAGTGGGGCTGATGTGGGTCAGATCTATAGGTCAGGAGCTGCTGTGGCTGCTGTGAGTCTGTTCTATTGGGCAGGAGATGCTGTGGGGCTGATGTGGGTCAAATCAATGGGGCAGAGCTGCTCTGGGGCACATGTGGGTCAGATCTATGGAGCAGGAGCTGCTGTGGGGCTGGTGTTGGTCAGATCTATAGGGCAGGAGCTGCTGTGGGTCAGATCAATGGAGCAGGAGCTGCTGTGGGGCACATGTGAGTTAGATCTATGGGGCAGGAGATGGTGTGGGGCAGATTTGGGTCAGATGTATGGGGCAGGAGCTGATGTGGGGCTGGTGTTGGTCAGATCTATAGGGCAGGAGCTGCAGTGGGGCTGATGTGGGTCAGATCTATAGGGCAGGAGCTGCAGTGGGGCTGATGTGGGTCAGATCTATAGGGCAGGAGCTGCAGTGGGGCTGATGTGGGTCAAATCATTGGGGCAGAGCTGCTCTGGGGCACATGTGGGTCAGATCTATGGAGCAGGAGCTGCTGTGGGGCACATGTGAGTTAGATCTATGGGGCAGGAGATGGTGTGGGGCTTATGTGGGTCAGATGTATGGGGCAGGAGCTGATGTGGGGCTGATGTGGGTCAGATCTATGGTCAGGAGCTGCTGTGGAGCAGATGTGGGTCAGTTCTATGGGGCAGGAGCTGCTGTGGGGCTAATGTGGGTCAGATCTATGGGGCAGGGGCTGCAGTGGGGCTGAAGTGGGTCAGATCTATAGGGCAGGAGCTGCAGTGGGGCTGATGTGGGTCAAATCAATGGGGCAGAGCTGCTCTGGGGCACATGTGGGTCAGATCTATGGAGCAGGAGCTGCTGTGGGGCACATGTGAGTTAGATCTATGGGGCAGGAGATGGTGTGGGGCTTATGTGGGTCAGATGTATGGGGCAGGAGCTGCTGTGTGGGGCACATGTGAGTTAGATCTATGGGGCAGGAGATGGTGTGGGGCTTATGTGGGTCAGATGTATGGGGCAGGAGCTTATGTGGGGCTGATGTTGGTCAGATCTATAGGGCAGGAGCTGCAGTGGGGCTGATGTGGGTCAGATCTATAGGGCAGGAGCTGCAGTGGGGCTGATGTGGGTCAAATCAATGGGGCAGAGCTGCTCTGGGGCACATGTGGGTCAGATCTATGGAGCAGGAGCTGCTGTGGGGCACATGTGAGTTAGATCTATGGGGCAGGAGATGGTGTGGGGCTTATGTGGGTCAGATGTATGGGGCAGGAGCTGATGTGGGGCTGATGTGGGTCAGATCTATGGGTCAGGAGCTGCTGTGGAGCAGATGTGGGTCAGATCTATGGGGCAGGAGCTGCTGTGGGTCAGATGTGGGTCAGATCTATAGGTCAGGAGCTGCTGTGGCTGCTGTGGGTCAGTTCTATGGGGCAGGAGATGCTGTGGGGCTGATGTGGGTCAAATCAATGGGGCAGAGCTGCTCTGGGGCACATGTGGGTCAGATCTATGGAGCAGGAGCTGCTGTGGGGCAGATTTGAATCAGATCTATAGGGCAGGAGCTGCTGTGGGTCAGATCTATGGAGCAGGAGCTGCTGTGGGGCACATGTGAGTTAGATCTATGGGGCAGGAGATGGTGTGGGGCTTATGTGGGTCAGATGTATGGGGCAGGAGCTGATGTGGGGCTGATGTTGGTCAGATCTATAGGGCAGGAGCTGCAGTGGGGCTGATGTGGGTCAGATCTATAGGGCAGGAGCTGCAGTGGGGCTGATGTGGGTCAAATCAATGGGGCAGAGCTGCTCTGGGGCACATGTGGGTCAGATCTATGGAGCAGGAGCTGCTGTGGGGCACATGTGAGTTAGATCTATGGGGCAGAAGATGGTGTGGGGCTTATGTGGGTCAGATGTATGGGGCAGGAGCTGATGTGGGGCTGATGTGGGTCAGATCTATGGGTCAGGAGCTGCTGTGGAGCAGATGTGGGTCAGATCTATGGGGCAGGAGCTGCTGTGGGTCAGATGTGGGTCAGATCTATAGGTCAGGAGCTGCTGTGGCTGCTGTGGGTCAGTTCTATGGGGCAGGAGATGCTGTGGGGCTGATGTGGGTCAAATCAATGGGGCAGAGCTGCTCTGGGGCACATGTGGGTCAGATCTATGGAGCAGGAGCTGCTGTGGGGCAGATTTGAATCAGATCTATAGGGCAGGAGCTGCTGTGGGTCAGATCTATGGAGCAGGAGCTGCTGTGGGGCACATGTGAGTTAGATCTATGGGGCAGGAGATGGTGTGGGGCTTATGTGGGTCAGATGTATGGGGCAGGAGCTGATGTGGGGCTGATGTTGGTCAGATCTATAGGGCAGGAGCTGCAGTGGGGCTGATGTGGGTCAGATCTATAGGGCAGGAGCTGCAGTGGGGCTGATGTGGGTCAAATCAATGGGGCAGAGCTGCTCTGGGGCACATGTGGGTCAGATCAATGGAGCAGGAGCTGCTGTGGGGCACATGTGAGTTAGATCTATGGGGCAGGAGATGGTGTGGGGCAGATTTGGGTCAGATGTATGGGGCAGGAGCTGATGTGGGGCTGGTGTTGGTCAGATCTATAGGGCAGGAGCTGCAGTGGGGCTGATGTGGGTCAGATCTATAGGGCAGGAGCTGCTGTGGGTCAGATCTATGGAGCAGGAGCTGCTGTGTGGGGCACATGTGAGTTAGATCTATGGGGCAGGAGATGGTGTGGGGCTTATGTGGGTCAGATGTATGGGGCAGGAGCTGATGTGGGGCTGGTGTTGGTCAGATCTATAGGGCAGGAGCTGCATTGGGGCTGATGTGGGTCAGATCTATAGGGCAGGAGCTGCAGTGGGGCTGATGTGGGTCAAATCAATGGGGCAGAGCTGCTCTGGGGCACATGTGGGTCAGATCTATGGAGCAGGAGCTGCTGTGGGGCACATGTGAGTTAGATCTATGGGGCAGGAGATGGTGTGAGGCTTATGTGGGTCAGATGTATGGGGCAGGAGCTGATGTGGGGCTGATGTTGGTCAGATCTATAGGGCAGGAGCTGCAGTGGGGCTTATGTGGGTCAGATCTATAGGGCAGGAGCTGCAGTGGGGCTGATGTGGGTCAAATCAATGGGGCAGAGCTGCTCTGGGGCACATGTGGGTCAGATCTATGGAGCAGGAGCTGCTGTGGGGCACATGTGAGTTAGATCTATGGGGCAGGAGATGGTGTGGGGCTTATGTGGGTCAGATGTATGGGGCAGGAGCTGATGTGGGGCTGATGTGGGTCAGATCTATGGGTCAGGAGCTGCTGTGGAGCAGATGTGGGTCAGTTCTATGGGGCAGGAGCTGATGTGGGGCTAATGTGGGTCAGATCTATGGGGCAGGGGCTGCTGTGGGGCAGATGTGGGTCATATCTATGGGGCAGGAGCTGCTGTGGGTCAGATGTGGGTCAGATCTATAGGTCAGGAGCTGCTGTGGCTGCTGTGGGTCAGTTCTATGGGGCAGGAGATGCTGTGGGGCTGATGTGGGTCAAATCAATGGGGCAGAGCTGCTCTGGGGCACATGTGGGTCAGATCTATGGAGCAGGAGC
Organism: Coturnix japonica; assembly: GCF_054131305.1. Classification (NCBI taxonomy): domain Eukaryota; kingdom Metazoa; phylum Chordata; class Aves; order Galliformes; family Phasianidae; genus Coturnix; species Coturnix japonica. Next base: position 5,986,289 of record NC_140678.1, on the reverse strand, counting down.
TGCTGTGGGGCACATTTGAATCAGATCTATAGGGCAGGAGCTGCTGTGGGTCAGATCTATGGAGCAGGAGCTGCTGTGGGGCACATGTGAGTTAGATCTATGGGGCAGGAGATGGTGTGGGGCAGATTTGGGTCAGATGTATGGGGCAGGAGCTGATGTGGGGCTGGTGTTGGTCAGATCTATAGGGCAGGAGCTGCAGTGGGGCTGATGTGGTTCAGATCTATAGGGCAGGAGCTGCTGTGGGTCAGATCTATGGATCAGGAGCTGCTGTGGGGCACATGTGAGTTAGATCTATGGGGCAGGAGATGGTGTGGGGCAGATGTGGGTCAGATCTATGGGGCAGGAGCTGCTGTGGGGCAGATGTGGGTCAGTTCTATGGGGCAGGAGCTGCTGTGGGGCTAATGTGGGTCAGATCTATGGGGCAGGGGCTGCTGTGGGGCAGATGTGGGTCAGATCTATAGGTCAGGAGCTTCTGTGGCTGCTGTGGGTCAGATCTATGGGGCAGGAGCTGCTGTGGGGCTGATGTGGGTCAGATCTATGGGGCAGGAGCTGCTGTGGGGCAGATGTGGGTCAGATCTATGGGGCAGGAGCTGCTGTGGGGCAGATGTGGGTCAGATCTATGGGGCAGGAGCTGCTGTGGGTCAGATGTGGGTCAGATCTATAGGTCAGGAGCTTCTGTGGCTGCTGTGGGTCAGTTCTATGGTGCAGGAGCTGCTGTGGGGCTGATGTGGGTCAGATCTATGGGGCAGGAGCTGATGTGGGGCTGATGTTTGTCATATCTATAGGGCAGGAGCTGCAGTGGGGCTGATGTGGGTCAGATCTATGGGGCAGGAGCTGCAGTGGGGCTGATGTGGGTCAAATCTATGGGGCAGAGCTGCTCTGGGGCACATGTGGGTCAGATCTATGGAGCAGGAGCTGCTGTGGGGCAGATTTGAATCAGATCTATAGGGCAGGAGCTGCTGTGGGTCAGATCAATGGAGCAGGAGCTGCTGTGGGGCACATGTGAGTTAGATCTATGGGGCAGGAGATGGTGTGGGGCAGATTTGGGTCAGATGTATGGGTCAGGAGCTGCTGTGGAGCAGATGTGGGTCAGTTCTATGGGGCAGGAGATGCTGTGGGGCTGATGTGGGTCAAATCAATGGGGCAGAGCTGCTCTGGGGCACATGTGGGTCAGATCTATGGAGCAGGAGCTGCTGTGGGGCACATGTGAGTTAGATCTATGGGGCAGGAGATGGTGTGGGGCTTATGTGGGTCAGATGTATGGGGCAGGAGCTGATGTGGGGCTGATGTGGGTCAGATCTATGGGTCAGGAGCTTCTGTGGAGCAGATGTGGGTCAGTTCTATGGGGCAGGAGCTGCTGTGGGGCTAATGTGGGTCAGATCTATGGGGCAGGGGCTGCTGTGGGGCAGATGTCGGTCAGATCTATGGGGCAGGAGCTGCTGTGGGTCAGATGTGGGTCAGATCTATAGGTCAGGAGCTGCTGTGGCTGCTGTGGGTCAGTTCTATGGGGCAGGAGATGCTGTGGGGCTGATGTGGGTCAAATCAATGGGGCAGAGCTGCTCTGGGGCACATGTGGGTCAGATCTATGGAGCAGGAGCTGCTGTGGAGCAGATGTGGGTCAGTTCTATGGGGCAGGAGCTGCTGTGGGGCTAATGTGGGTCAGATCTATAGAGCAGGAGCTGCTGTGGCTGCTGTGGGTCAGTTCTATTGCGCAGGAGCTGCTGTGGGGCTGATGTGGGTCAGATCTATGGGGCAGGAGCTGCAGTGGGGCTGATGTGGGTCAAATCTATTGGGCAGAGCTGCTCTGGGGCTGGTGTTTGTCAGATCTATAGGGCAGGAGCTGCTGTGGGGCAGATTTGAATCAGATCTATAGGGCAGGAGCTGCTGTGGGTCAGATCAATGGAGCAGGAGCTGCTGTGGGGCACATGTGAGTTAGATCTATGGGGCAGGAGATGGTGTGGGGCAGATGTGGGTCAGATGTATGGGGCAGGAGCTGATGTGGGGCTGATGTTGGTCAGATCTATAGGGCAGGAGCTGCAGTGGGGCTGATGTGGGTCAGATCTATAGGGCAGGAGCTGCAGTGGGGCTGATGTGGGTCAAATCAATGGGGCAGAGCTGCTCTGGGGCACATGTGGGTCAGATCTATGGAGCAGGAGCTGCTGTGGGGCACATGTGAGTTAGATCTATGGGGCAGGAGATGGTGTGGGGCTTACGTGGGTCAGATCTATGGGTCAGGAGCTGCTGTGGAGCACATGTTGGTCAGTTCTATGGGGCAGGAGCTGCTGTGGGGCTAATGTGGGTCAGATCTATGGGGCAGGGGCTGCTGTGGGGCAGATGTGGGTCAGATCTATGGGGCAGGAGCTGCTGTGGGTCAGATGTGGGTCAGATCTATAGGTCAGGAGCTGCTGTGGCTGCTGTGGGTCAGTTCTATGGAGCAGGAGATGCTGTGGGGCTGATGTGGGTCAAATCAATGGGGCAGAGCTGCTCTGGGGCACATGTGGGTCAGATCAATGGAGCAGGAGCTGCTGTGGGGTACATGTGAGTTAGATCTATGGGGCAGGAGACGATGTGGGGCAGATTTGGGTCAGATGTATTGGGCAGGAGCTGATGTGGGGCTGGTGTTGGTCAGATCTATAGGGCAAGAGCTGCAGTGGGGCTGATGTGGGTCAGATCTATAGGGCAGGAGCTGCTGTGGGTCAGATCTATGGAGCAGGAGCTGCAGTGTGGGGCACACGTGAGTTAGATCTATGGGGCAGGAGATGGTGTGGGGCTTATGTGGGTCAGATGTATGGGGCAGGATCTGATGTGGGGCTGATGTGGGTCAGATCTATGGGTCAGGAGCTGCTGTGGAGCAGATGTGGGTCAGTTCTATGGGGCAGGAGCTGCTGTGGGGCTAATGTGGGTCAGATCTATGGGGCAGGGGCTGCTGTGGGGCAGATGTGGGTCAGATCTATAGGTCAGGAGCTGCTGTGGCTGCTGTGGGTCAGTTCTATGGGGCAGGAGATGCTGTGGGGCTGATGTGGGTCAAATCAATGGGGCAGAGCTGCTCTGGGGCACATGTGGGTCAGATCTATGGAGCAGGAGCTGCTGTGGGGCAGATTTGAATCAGATCTATAGGGCAGGAGCTGCTGTGGGTCAGATCTATGGAGCAGGAGCTGATGTGGGGCACATGTGAGTTAGATCTATTAGGCAGGAGATGGTGTGGGGCAGATTTGGGTCAGATGTATGGGGCAGGAGCTGATGTGGGGCTGGTGTTGGTCAGATCTATAGGGCAGGAGCTGCAGTGGGGCTGATGTGGGTCAAATCAATGGGGCAGAGCTGCTCTGGGGCACATGTGGGTCAGATCTATGGAGCAGGAGCTGCTGTGGGGCACATGTGAGTTAGATCTATGGGGCAGGAGATGGTGTGGGGCTTATGTGGGTCAGATGTATGGGGCAGGAGCTGATGTGGGGCTGATGTGGGTCAGATCTATTGGTCAGGAGCTGCTGTGGAGCAGATGTGGGTCAGTTCTATGGGGCAGGAGCTGCTGTGGGGCTAATGTGGGTCAGATCTATGGGGCAGGGGCTGCTGTGGGGCAGATGTGGGTCAGATCTATGGGGCAGGAGCTGCTGTGGGTCAGATCAATGGAGCAGGAGCTGCTGTGGGGCAGATTTGAATCAGATCTATAGGGCAGGAGCTGCTGTGGGTCAGATCTATGGAGCAGGAGCTGCTGTGGGGCACATGTGAGTTAGATCTATGGAGCAGGAGATGGTGTGGGGCAGATTTGGGTCAGATGCATGGGTCAGGAGCTGCTGTGTGGCTGATGAGGGTCAGATCTATGGGGCATGGGCTGCTGTGGGTCAGATCTACGGGACTGGAGCTGCAGTGGAGCACATGTGCGTCAGATCTATGGGGTAGAAGTTGCTGTGGGCCTGATGGGGGTCATATCTATAAGGCAGGAGCTGCTGTGGGGCTGACATGGGTCAGATCTATGAGGCGAGAGCTGCTGTGGGGCAGAGTTGGGTCAGATCTATGGGGCAGGAGCTGCTGTGGGGCTGATGTGGGTCAGATCTATGGGGCAGGAGCTGATGTGGGGCTGATGTTGGTCATATCTATAGGGCAGGAGCTGCAGTGGGGCTGATGTGGGTCAGATCTATGGGGCAGGAGCTGCAGTGGGGCTGATGTGGGTCAAATCTATGGGGCAGAGCTGCTCTGGGGCACATGTGGGTCAGATCTATGGAGCAGGAGCTGCTGTGGGGCAGATTTGAATCAGATCTATAGGGCAGGAGCTGCTGTGGGTCAGATCAATGGAGCTGGAGCTGCTGTGGGGCACATGTGAGTTATATCTATGGGGCAGGAGATGGTGTGGGGCAGATTTGGGTCAGATGTATGGGTCAGGAGCTGCTGTGGAGCAGATGTGGGTCAGTTCTATGGGGCAGGAGATGCTGTGGGGCTGATGTGGGTCAAATCAATGGGGCAGAGCTGCTCTGGGGCACATGTGGGTCAGATCTATGGAGCCGGAGCTGCTGTGGGTCACATGTGAGTTAGATCTATGGGGCAGGAGATGGTGTGGGGCTTATGTGGGTCAGATGTATGGGGCAGGAGCTGATGTGGGGCTGATGTTGGTCAGATCTATAGGGCAGGAGCTGCAGTGGGGCTCATGTGGGTCAGATCTATAGGGCAGGAGCTGCAGTGGGGCTGATGTGGGTCAAATCAATGGGGCAGAGCTGCTCTGGGGCACATGTGGGTCAGATCTATGGGGCAGGAGCTGCTGTGGGGCACATGTGAGTTAGATCTATGGGGCAGGAGATGGTGTGGGGCTTATGTGGGTCAGATGTATGGGGCAGGAGCTGATGTGGGGCTGATGTGGGTCAGATCTATGGGTCAGGAGCTGCTGTGGAGCAGATGTGGGTCAGTTCTATGGGGCAGGAGCTGCTGTGGGGCTAATGTGGGTCAGATCTATAGGTCAGGAGCTGCTGTGGCTGCTGTGGGTCAGTTCTATGGGGCAGGAGCTGCTGTGGGTCAGATGTGGGTCAGATCTATAGGTCAGGAGCTGCTGTGGCTGCTGTGGGTCAGTTCTATGGGGCAGGAGATGCTGTGGGGCTGATGTGGGTCAAATCAATGGGGCAGAGCTGCTCTGGGGCACATGTGGGTCAGATCTATGGAGCAGGAGCTGCTGTGGGGCAGATTTGAATCAGATCTATAGGGCAGGAGCTGCTGTGGGTCAGATCAATGGAGCAGGAGCTGCTGTGGGGCACATGTGAGTTAGATCTATGGGGCAGGAGATGGTGTGGGGCAGATGTGGGTCAGGTGTATGGGGCAGGAGCTGATGTGGGGCTCATGTGGGTCAGATCTATAGGGCAGGAGCTGCAGTGGGGCTGATGTGGGTCGGATCTATAGGGCAGGAGCTGCTGTGGGGCTGATGTGGGTCAAATCAATGGGGCAGAGCTGCTCTGGGACACATGTGGTTCAGATCAATGGAGCAGGAGCTGCTGTGGGGCACATGTGAGTTAGATCTATGGGGCAGGAGATGGTGTGGGGCTTATGTGGGTCAGATGTATGGGGCAGGAGCTGATGTGGGGCTGATGTTGGTCAGATCTATAGGGCAGGAGCTGCAGTGGGGCTGATGTGGGTCAGATCTATAGGGCAGGAGCTGCAGTGGGGCTGATGTGGGTCAAATCAATGGGGCAGAGCTGCTCTGGGGCACATGTGGGTCAGATCTATGGAGCAGGAGCTGCTGTGGGGCACATGTGAGTTTGATCTATGGGGCAGGAGATGGTGTGTGGCTTATGTGGGTCAGATGTATGGGGCAGGAGCTGATGTGGGGCTGATGTGGGTCAGATCTATGGGTCAGGAGCTGCTGTGGAGCAGATGTTGGTCAGTTCTATGGGGCAGGAGCTGCTGTGGGGATAATGTGGGTCAGATCAATGGGGCAGGGGCTGCTGTGGGGCAGATGTGGGTCAGATCTATGGGGCAGGAGCTGCTGTGGGTCAGATGTGGGTCAGATCTATAGGTCAGGAGCTGCTGTGGCTGCTGAGGGTCAGTTCTATGGAGCAGGAGATGCTGTGGGGCTGATGTGGGTCAAATCAATGGGGCAGAGCTGCTCTGGGGCACATGTGGGTCAGATCAATGGAGCAGGAGCTGCTGCGGGGCACATGTGAGTTAGATCTATGGGGCAGGAGATAATGTGGGGCAGATTTGGGTCAGATGTATTGGGCAGGAGCTGATGTGGGGCTGGTGTTGGTCAGATCTATAGGGCAGGAGCTGCAGTGGGGCTGATGTGGGTCAGATCTATAGGGCAGGAGCTGCTGTGGGTCAGATCTATGGAGCAGGAGCTGCTGTGTGGGGCACACGTGAGTTAGATCTATGGGGCAGGAGATGGTGTGGGGCTTATGTGGGTCAGATGTATGGGGCAGGAGCTGATGTGGGGCTGATGTTGGTCAGATCTATAGGGCAGGAGCTGCAGTGGGGCTGATGTGGGTCAGATCTATAGGGCAGGAGCTGCAGTTGGGCTGATGTGGGTCAAATCAATGGGGCAGAGCTGCTCTGGGGCACATGTGGGTCAGATCTATGGAGCAGGAGCTGCTGTGGGGCACATGTGAGTTAGATCTATGGGTCAGGAGATGGTGTGGGGCTTATGTGGGTCAGATGTATGGGGCAGGATCTGATGTGGGGCTGATGTGGGTCAGATCTATGGGTCAGGAGCTGCTGTGGAGCAGATGTGGGTCAGTTCTATGGGGCAGGAGCTGCTGTGGGGCTAATGTGGGTCAGATCTATGGGGCAGGGGCTGCTGTGGGGCAGATGTTGGTCAGATCTATAGGTCAGGAGCTGCTGTGGCTGCTGTGGGTCAGTTCTATGGGGCAGGAGATGCTGTGGGGCTGATGTGGGTCAAATCAATGGGGCAGATCTGCTCTGGGGCACATGTGGGTCAGATCTATGGAGCAGGAGCTGCTGTGGGGCAGATTTGAATCAGATCTATAGGGCAGGAGCTGCTGTGGGTCAGATCTATGGAGCAGGAGCTGCTGTGGGGCACATGTGAGTTAGATCTATTAGGCAGGAGATGGTGTGGGGCAGATTTGGGTCAGATGTATGGGGCAGGAGCTGATGTGGGGCTGGTGTTGGTCAGATCTATAGGGCAGGAGCTGCAGTGGGGCTGATGTGGGTCAGATCTATGGAGCAGGAGCTGCTGTGTGGGGCACATGTGAGTTAGATCTATGGGGCAGGAGATGGTGTGGGGCTTATGTGGGTCAGATGTATGGGGCAGGAGCTGATGTGGGGCTGATGTTGGTCAGATCAATAGGGCAGGAGCTGCAGTGGGGCTGATGTGGGTCAGATCTATAGGGCAGGAGCTGCAGTGGGGCTGATGTGGGTCAAATCAATGGGGCAGAGCTGCTCTGGGGCACATGTGGGTCAGATCTATGGAGCAGGAGCTGCTGTGGGGCACATGTGAGTTAGATCTATGGGGCAGGAGATGGTGTGGGGCTTATGTGGGTCAGATGTATGGGGCAGGAGCTGATGTGGGGCTGATGTTGGTCAGATCTATAGGGCAGGAGCTGCAGTGGGGCTGATGTGGGTCAGATCTATAGGGCAGGAGCTGCAGTGGGGCTGATGTGGGTCAAATCAATGGGGCAGGGGCTGCTGTGGGGCAGATGTGGGTCAGATCTATGGGGCAGGAGCTGCTGTGGGTCAGATGTGGGTCAGATCTATAGGTCAGGAGCTGCTGTGGCTGCTGTGGGTCAGTTCTATGGGGCAGAAGATGCTGTGGGGCTGATCTGGGTCAAATCAATGGGGCAGAGCTGCTCTTGGGCACATGTGGGTCAGATCTATGGGGCAGGAGCTGCTGTGGGGCAGATTTGAATCAGATCTATAGGGCAGGAGCTGCTGTGGGTCAGATCTATGGAGCAGGAGCTGCTGTGGGGCACATGTGAGTTAGATCTATGGGGCAGGAGATGGTGTGGGGCAGATTTGGGTCAGATGTATGGGGCAGGAGCTGATGTGGGGCTGGTGTTGGTCAGATCTATAGGGCAGGAGCTGCAGTGGGGCTGATGTGGGTCAGATCTATAGGGCAGGAGCTGCTGTTGGTCAGATCTATGGAGCAGGAGCTGCTGTGTGGGGCACACGTGAGTTAGATCTATGGGGCAGGAGATGGTGTGGGGCTTATGTGGGTCAGATGTATGGGGCAGGAGCTGATGTGGGGCTGATGTTGGTCAGATCTATAGGGCAGGAGCTGCAGTGGGGCTGATGTGGGTCAGATCTATAGGGCAGGAGCTGATGTGGGGCTGATGTGGGTCAAATCAATGGGGCAGAGCTGCTCTGGGGCACATGTGGGTCAGATCTATGGAGCAGGAGCTGCTGTGGGGCACATGTGAGTTAGATCTATGGGGCAGGAGATGGTGTGGGGCTTATGTGGGTCAGATGTATGGGGCAGGAGCAGATGTGGGGCTGATGTGGGTCAGATCTATGGGTCAGGAGCTGCTGTGGAGCAGATGTGGGTCAGTTCTATGGGGCAGGAGCTGCTGTGGGGCTAATGTGGGTCAGATCTATGGGGCAGGGGCTGCTGTGGGGCAGATGTGGGTCAGATCTATGGGGCAGGAGCTGCTGTGGGTCAGATGTGGGTCAGATCTATAGGTCAGGAGCTGCTGTGGCTGCTGTGGGTCAGTTCTATGGGGCAGGAGATGCTGTGGGGCTGATGTGGGTCAAATCAATGGGGCAGAGCTGCTCTGGGGCACATGTGGGTCAGATCTATGGAGCAGGAGCTGCTGTGGGGCAGATTTGAATCAGATCTATAGGGCAGGAGCTGCTGTGGGTCAGATCAGTGGAGCAGGAGCTGCTGTGGGGCACATGTGAGTTAGATCTATGGGGCAGGAGATGGTGTGGGGCAGATTTGGGTCAGATGTATGGGGCAGGAGCTGATGTGGGGCTGGTGTTGGTCAGATCTATAGGGCAGGAGGTGCAGTGGGGCTGATGTGGGTCAGATCTATAGGGCAGGAGCTGCTGTGGGTCAGATCTATGGAGCAGGAGCTGCTGTGTGGGGCACATGTGAGTTAGATCTATGGGGCAGGAGATGGTATGGGGCTTATGTGGGTCAGATGTATGGGGCAGGAGCTGATGTGGGTCTGATGTTGGTCAGATCTATAGGGCAGGAGCTGCAGTGGGGCTGATGTGGGTCAGATCTATAGGGCAGGAGCTGCAGTGGGGCTGATGTGGGTCAAATCAATGGGGCAGAGCTGCTCTGGGGCACATGTGGGTCAGATCTATGGAGCAGGAGCTGCTGTGGGGCACATGTGAGTTAGATCTATGGGGCAGGAGATGGTGTGGGGCTTATGTGGGTCAGATGTATGGGGCAGGAGCTGCTGTGTGGGGCACATGTGAGTTAGATCTATGGGGCAGGAGATGGTGTGGGGCTTATGTGGGTCAGATGTATGGGGCAGGAGCTGATGTGGGGCTGATGTTGGTCAGATCTATAGGGCAGGAGCTGCAGTGGGGCTGATGTGGGTCAGATCTATAGGGCAGGAGCTGCAGTTGGGCTGATGTGGGTCAAATCAATGGGGCAGAGCTGCTCTGGGGCACATGTGGGTCAGATCTATGGAGCAGGAGCTGCTGTGGGGCACATGTGAGTTAGATCTATGGGGCAGGAGATGGTGTGGGGCTTATGTGGGTCAGATGTATGGGGCAGGAGCTGATGTGGGGCTGATGTGGGTCAGATCTATGGGTCAGGAGCTGCTGTGGAGCAGATGTGGGTCAGTTCTATGGGGCAGGAGCTGCTGTGGGGAAGATGTGGGTCAGATCTATGGGGCAGGAGCTGCTGTGGGTCAGATGTGGGTCAGATCTATAGGTCAGGAGCTGCTGTGGCTGCTGTGGGTCAGTTCTATGGGGCAGGAGATGCTGTGGGGCTGATGTGGGTCAAATCAATGGGGCAGAGCTGCTCTGGGGCACATGTGGGTCAGATCTATGGAGCAGGAGCTGCTGTGGGGCAGATTTGAATCAGATCTATAGGGCAGGAGCTGCTGTGGGTCAGATCAATGGAGCAGGAGCTGCTGTGGGGCACATGTGAGTTAGATCTATGGGGCAGGAGATGGTGTGGGGCAGATTTGGGTCAGATGTATGGGGCAGGAGCTGATGTGGGGCTGGTGTTGGTCATATCTATAGGGCAGGAGCTGCAGTGGGGCTGATGTGGGTCAGATCTATAGGGCAGGAGCTGCTGTGGGTCAGATCTATGGAGCAGGAGCTGCTGTGTGGGGCACATGTGAGTTAGATCTATGGGGCAGGAGATGGTGTGGGGCTTATGTGGGTCAGATGTATGGGGCAGGAGCTGATGTGGGGCTGATGTGGGTCAGATCTATGTGTCAGGAGCTGCTGTGGAGCAGATGTGGGTCAGTTCTATGGGGCAGGAGCTGCTGTGGGGCTAATGTGGGTCAGATCTATGGGGCAGGGGCTGCTGTGGGGCAGATGTGGGTCAGATCTATGGGGCAGGAGCTGCTGTGGGTCAGATGTGGGTCAGATCTATAGGTCAGGAGCTGCTGTGGCTGCTGTGGGTCAGTTCTATGGGGCAGGAGATGCTGTGGGGCTGATGTGGGTCAAATCAATGGGGCAGAGCTGCTCTGGGGCACATGTGGGTCAGATCTATGGAGCAGGAGCTGCTGTGGGGCAGATTTGAATCAGATCTATAGGGCAGGAGCTGCTGTGGGTCAGATCAGTGGAGCAGGAGCTGCTGTGGGGCACATGTGAGTTAGATCTATGGGGCAGGAGATGGTGTGGGGCTTATGTGGGTCAGATGTATGGGGCAGGAGCTGCTGTGTGGGGCACATGTGAGTTAGATCTATGGGGCAGGAGATGGTGTGGGGCTTATGTGGGTCAGATGTATGGGGCAGGAGCTGATGTGGGGCTGATGTTGGTCAGATCTATAGGGCAGGAGCTGCAGTGGGGCTGATGTGGGTCAGATCTATAGGGCAGGAGCTGCAGTTGGGCTGATGTGGGTCAAATCAATGGGGCAGAGCTGCTCTGGGGCACATGTGGGTCAGATCTATGGAGCAGGAGCTGCTGTGGGGCACATGTGAGTTAGATCTATGGGGCAGGAGATGGTGTGGGGCTTATGTGGGTCAGATGTATGGGGCAGGAGCTGATGTGGGGCTGATGTGGGTCAGATCTATGGGTCAGGAGCTGCTGTGGAGCAGATGTGGGTCAGTTCTATGGGGCAGGAGCTGCTGTGGGGAAGATGTGGGTCAGATCTATGGGGCAGGAGCTGCTGTGGGTCAGATGTGGGTCAGATCTATAGGTCAGGAGCTGCTGTGGCTGCTGTGGGTCAGTTCTATGGGGCAGGAGATGCTGTGGGGCTGATGTGGGTCAAATCAATGGGGCAGAGCTGCTCTGGGGCACATGTGGGTCAGATCTATGGAGCAGGAGCTGCTGTGGGGCAGATTTGAATCAGATCTATAGGGCAGGAGCTGCTGTGGGTCAGATCAATGGAGCAGGAGCTGCTGTGGGGCACATGTGAGTTAGATCTATGGGGCAGGAGATGGTGTGGGGCAGATTTGGGTCAGATGTATGGGGCAGGAGCTGATGTGGGGCTGGTGTTGGTCATATCTATAGGGCAGGAGCTGCAGTGGGGCTGATGTGGGTCAGATCTATAGGGCAGGAGCTGCTGTGGGTCAGATCTATGGAGCAGGAGCTGCTGTGTGGGGCACATGTGAGTTAGATCTATGGGGCAGGAGATGGTGTGGGGCTTATGTGGGTCAGATGTATGGGGCAGGAGCTGATGTGGGGCTGATGTGGGTCAGATCTATGTGTCAGGAGCTGCTGTGGAGCAGATGTGGGTCAGTTCTATGGGGCAGGAGCTGCTGTGGGGCTAATGTGGGTCAGATCTATGGGGCAGGGGCTGCTGTGGGGCAGATGTGGGTCAGATCTATGGGGCAGGAGCTGCTGTGGGTCAGATGTGGGTCAGATCTATAGGTCAGGAGCTGCTGTGGCTGCTGTGGGTCAGTTCTATGGGGCAGGAGATGCTGTGGGGCTGATGTGGGTCAAATCAATGGGGCAGAGCTGCTCTGGGGCACATGTGGGTCAGATCTATGGAGCAGGAGCTGCTGTGGGGCAGATTTGAATCAGATCTATAGGGCAGGAGCTGCTGTGGGTCAGATCAGTGGAGCAGGAGCTGCTGTGGGGCACATGTGAGTTAGGTCTATGGGGCAGGAGATGGTGTGGGGCAGATTTGGGTCAGATGTATGGGGCAGGAGCTGATGTGGGGCTGTTGTTGGTCAGATCTATAGGGCAGGAGGTGCAGTGGGGCTGATGTGGGTCAGATCTATAGGGCAGGAGCTGCTGTGGGTCAGATCTATGGAGCAGGAGCTGCTGTGTGGGGCACATGTGAGTTAGATCTATGGGGCAGGAGATGGTGTGGGGCTTATGTGGGTCAGATGTATGGGGCAGGAGCTGATGTGGGGCTGATGTTGGTCAGATCTATAGGGCAGGAGCTGCAGTGGGGCTGATGTGGGTCAGATCTATAGGGCAGGAGCTGCAGTAGGGCTGATGTGGGTCAAATCAATGGGGCAGAGCTGCTCTGGGGCACATGTGGGTCAGATCTATGGAGCAGGAGCTGCTGTGGGGCACATGTGAGTTAGATCTATGGGGCAGGAGATGGTGTGGGGCTTATGTGGGTCAGATGTATGGGGCAGGAGCTGCTGTGTGGGGCACATGTGAGTTAGATCTATGGGGCAGGAGATGGTGTGGGGCTTATGTGGGTCAGATGTATGGGGCAGGAGCTGATGTGGGGCTGATGTTGGTCAGATCTATAGGGCAGGAGCTGCAGTGGGGCTGATGTGGGTCAGATCTATAGGGCAGGAGCTGCAGTTGGGCTGATGTGGGTCAAATCAATGGGGCAGAGCTGCTCTGGGGCACATGTGGGTCAGATCTATGGAGCAGGAGCTGCTGTGGGGCACATGTGAGTTAGATCTATGGGGCAGGAGATGGTGTGGGGCTTATGTGGGTCAGATGTATGGGGCAGGAGCTGATGTGGGGCTGATGTGGGTCAGATCTATGGGTCAGGAGCTGCTGTGGAGCAGATGTGGGTCAGTTCTATGGGGCAGGAGCTGCTGTGGGGAAGATGTGGGTCAGATCTATGGGGCAGGAGCTGCTGTGGGTCAGATGTGGGTCAGATCTATAGGTCAGGAGCTGCTGTGGCTGCTGTGGGTCAGTTCTATGGGGCAGGAGATGCTGTGGGGCTGATGTGGGTCAAATCAATGGGGCAGAGCTGCTCTGGGGCACATGTGGGTCAGATCTATGGAGCAGGAGCTGCTGTGGGGCAGATTTGAATCAGATCTATAGGGCAGGAGCTGCTGTGGGTCAGATCAATGGAGCAGGAGCTGCTGTGGGGCACATGTGAGTTAGATCTATGGGGCAGGAGATGGTGTGGGGCAGATTTGGGTCAGATGTATGGGGCAGGAGCTGATGTGGGGCTGGTGTTGGTCATATCTATAGGGCAGGAGCTGCAGTGGGGCTGATGTGGGTCAGATCTATAGGGCAGGAGCTGCTGTGGGTCAGATCTATGGAGCAGGAGCTGCTGTGTGGGGCACATGTGAGTTAGATCTATGGGGCAGGAGATGGTGTGGGGCTTATGTGGGTCAGATGTATGGGGCAGGAGCTGATGTGGGGCTGATGTTGGTCAGATCTATAGGGCAAGAGCTGCAGTGGGGCTGATGTGGGTCAGATCTATAGGGCAGGAGCTGCAGTGGGGCTGATGTGGGTCAAATCAATGGGGCAGAGCTGCTCTGGGGCACATGTGGGTCAGATCTATGGAGCAGGAGCTGCTGTGGGGCACATGTGAGTTAGATCTATGGGGCAGGAGATGGTGTGGGGCTTATGTGGGTCAGATGTATGGGGCAGGAGCTGATGTGGGGCTGATGTGGGTCAGATCTATGGGGCAGGAGATGGTGTGGGGCAGATGTGGGTCAGATCTATGGGGCAGGATCACCTGGGGGCTGATGTGGGTCAGATCTATGGGTCAGGAGCTGCTGTGGGGCAGATGTGGGTCAGTTCTATGGAGCAGGAGCTGCTGTGGGGCAGATGTGGGTCAGATCTATGGGGCAGGAGCTGCTGTGGGTCAGATGTGGGTCAGATCTATAGGTCAGGAGCTGCTGTGGCTGCTGTGGGTCAGTTCTATGGGGCAGGAGATGCTGTGGGGCTGATGTGGGTCAAATCAATGGGGCAGAGCTGCTCTGGGGCACATGTGGGTCAGATCTATGGAGCAGGAGCTGCTGTGGGGCAGATTTGAATCAGATCTATAGGGCAGGAGCTGCTGTGGGTCAGATCTATGGAGCAGGAGCTGCTGTGGGGCACATGTGAGTTAGATCTATGGGGCAGGAGATGGTGTGGGGCAGATTTGGGTCAGATGTATGGGGCAGGAGCTGATGTGGGTCAGATCTATGGAGCAGGAGCTGCTGTGGGGCACATGTGTGTTAGATCTATGGGGCAGGAGATGGTGTGGGGCAGATTTGGGTCAGATGTATGGGGCAGGAGCTGATGTGGGGCTGGTGTTGGTCAGATCTATAGGGCAGGAGCTGCAGTGGGGCTGATGTGGGTCAGATCTATAGGGCAGGAGCTGCAGTGGGGCTGATGTGGGTGAAATCAATGGGGCAGAGCTGCTCTGGGGCACATGTGGGTCAGATCTATGGAGCAGGAGCTACTGTGGGGCACATGTGAGTTAGATCTATGGGGCAGGAGATGGTGTGGGGCTTATGTGGGTCAGATGTATGGGGCAGGAGCTGATGTGGGGCTGCTGTGGGTCAGATCTATGGGTCAGGAGCTGCTGTGGAGCAGATGTGGGTCAGTTCTATGGGGCAGGAGCTGCTGTGGGGCTAATGTGGGTCAGATCTATGGGGCAGGGGCTGCTGTGGGGCAGATGTGGGTCAGATCTATGGGGCAGGAGCTGCTGTGGGTCAGATGTGGGTCAGATCTATAGGTCAGGAGCTGCTGTGGCTGCTGTGGGTCAGTTCTATAGGGCAGGAGATGCTGTGGGGCTGATGTGGGTCAAATCAATGGGGCAGAGCTGCTCTGGGGCACATGTGGGTCAGATCAATGGAGCAGGAGCTGCTGTGGGGCACATGTGAGTTAGATCTATGGGGCAGGAGATGGTGTGGGGCAGATTTGGGTCAGATGTATGGGGCAGGAGCTGATGTGGGGCTGGTGTTGGTCAGATCTATAGGGCAGGAGCTGCAGTGGGGCTGATGTGGGTCAGATCTATAGGGCAGGAGCTGCTGTGGGTCAGATCTATGGAGCAGGAGCTGCTGTGTGGGGCACACGTGAGTTAGATCTATGGGGCAGGAGATGGTGTGGGGCTTATGTGGGTCAGATGTATGGGGCAGGAGCTGATGTGGGGCTGATGTTGGTCAGATCTATAGGGCAGGAGCTGCAGTGGGGCTGATGTGGGTCAGATCTATAGGGCAGGAGCTGATGTGGGGCTGATGTGGGTCAAATCAATGGGGCAGAGCTGCTCTGGGGCACATGTGGGTCAGATCTATGGAGCAGGAGCTGCTGTGGGGCACATGTGAGTTAGATCTATGGGGCAGGAGATGGTGTGGGGCTTATGTGGGTCAGATGTATGGGGCAGGAGCTGATGTGGGGCTGCTGTGGGTCAGATCTATGGGTCAGGAGCTGCTGTGGAGCAGATGTGGGTCAGTTCTATGGGGCAGGAGCTGCTGTGGGGCTAATGTGGGTCAGATCTATGGGGCAGGGGCTGCTGTGGGGCAGATGTGGGTCAGATCTATGGGGCAGGAGCTGCTGTGGGTCAGATGTGGGTCAGATCTATAGGTCAGGAGCTGCTGTGGCTGCTGTGGGTCAGTTCTATGGGGCAGGAGATGCTGTGGGGCTGATGTGGGTCAAATCAATGGGGCAGAGCTGCTCTGGGGCACATGTGGGTCAGATCTATGGAGCAGGAGCTGCTGTGGGGCAGATTTGAATCAGATCTATAGGGCAGGAGCTGCTGTGGGTCAGATCAGTGGAGCAGGAGCTGCTGTGGGGCACATGTGAGTTAGATCTATGGGGCAGGAGATGGTGTGGGGCAGATTTGGGTCAGATGTATGGGGCAGGAGCTGATGTGGGGCTGGTGTTGGTCAGATCTATAGGGCAGGAGCTGCAGTGGGGCTGATGTGGGTCAGATCTATAGGGCAGGAGCTGCTGTGGGTCAGATCTATGGAGCAGGAGCTGCTGTGTGGGGCACATGTGAGTTAGATCTATGGGGCAGGAGATGGTGTGGGGCTTATGTGGGTCAGATGTATGGGGCAGGAGCTGATGTGGGGCTGATGTTGGTCAGATCTATAGGGCAGGAGCTGCAGTGGGGCTGATGTGGGTCAGATCTATAGGGCAGGAGCTGCAGTGGGGCTGATGTGGGTCAAATCAATGGGGCAGAGCTGCTCTGGGGCACATGTGGGTCAGATCTATGGAGCAGGAGCTGCTGTGGGGCACATGTGAGTTAGATCTATGGGGCAGGAGATGGTGTGGGGCTTATGTGGGTCAGATGTATGGGGCAGGAGCTGCTGTGTGGGGCACATGTGAGTTAGATCTATGGGGCAGGAGATGGTGTGGGGCTTATGTGGGTCAGACGTATGGGGCAGGAGCTGATGTGGGGCTGATGTGGGTCAGATCTATGGGTCAGGAGCTGCTGTGGAGCAGATGTGGGTCAGTTCTATGGGGCAGGAGCTGCTGTGGGGAAGATGTGGGTCAGATCTATGGGGCAGGAGCTGCTGTGGGTCAGATGTGGGTCAGATCTATAGGTCAGGAGCTGCTGTGGCTGCTGTGGGTCAGTTCTATGGGGCAGGAGATGCTGTGGGGCTGATGTGGGTCAAATCAATGGGGCAGAGCTGCTCTGGGGCACATGTGGGTCAGATCTATGGAGCAGGAGCTGCTGTGGGGCAGATTTGAATCAGATCTATAGGGCAGGAGCTGCTGTGGGTCAGATCAATGGAGCAGGAGCTGCTGTGGGGCACATGTGAGTTAGATCTATGGGGCAGGAGATGGTGTGGGGCAGATTTGGGTCAGATGTATGGGGCAGGAGCTGATGTGGGGCTGGTGTTGGTCATATCTATAGGGCAGGAGCTGCAGTGGGGCTGATGTGGGTCAGATCTATAGGGCAGGAGCTGCTGTGGGTCAGATCTATGGAGCAGGAGCTGCTGTGTGGGGCACATGTGAGTTAGATCTATGGGGCAGGAGATGGTGTGGGGCTTATGTGGGTCAGATGTATGGGGCAGGAGCTGATGTGGGGCTGATGTTGGTCAGATCTATAGGGCAGGAGCTGCAGTGGGGCTGATGTGGGTCAGATCTATAGGGCAGGAGCTGCAGTGGGGCTGATGTGGGTCAAATCAATGGGGCAGAGCTGCTCTGGGGCACATGTGGGTCAGATCTATGGAGCAGGAGCTGCTGTGGGGCACATGTGAGTTAGATCTATGGGGCAGGAGATGGTGTGGGGCTTATGTGGGTCAGATGTATGGGTCAGGAGCTGCTGTGGGGCAGATGTGGGTCAGTTCTATGGGGCAGGAGCTGCTGTGGGTCAGATGTGGGTCAGATCTATAGGTCAGGAGCTGCTGTGGCTGCTGTGGGTCAGTTCTATGGGGCAGGAGATGCTGTGGGGCTGATGTGGGTCAAATCAATGGGGCAGAGCTGCTCTGGGGCACATGTGGGTCAGATCTATGGAGCAGGAGCTGCTGTGGGGCAGATTTGAATCAGATCTATAGGGCAGGAGCTGCTGTGGGTCAGATCTATGGAGCAGGAGCTGCTGTGGGGCACATGTGAGTTAGATCTATGGGGCAGGAGATGGTGTGGGGCTTATGTGGGTCAGATGTATGGGGCAGGAGCTGATGTGGGGCTGATGTTGGTCAGATCTATAGGGCAGGAGCTGCAGTGGGGCTGATGTGGGTCAGATCTATAGGGCAGGAGCTGCAGTGGGGCTGATGTGGGTCAAATCAATGGGGCAGAGCTGCTCTGGGGCACATGTGGGTCAGATCTATGGAGCAGGAGCTGCTGTGGGGCACATGTGAGTTAGATCTATGGGGCAGGAGATGGTGTGGGGCTTATGTGGGTCAGATGTATGGGGCAGGAGCTGATGTGGGGCTGATGTGGGTCAGATCTATGGGTCAGGAGCTGCTGTGGAGCAGATGTGGGTCAGTTCTATGGGGCAGGAGCTGCTGTGGGGCTAATGTGGGTCAGATCTATGGGGCAGGGGCTGCTGTGGGGCAGATGTGGGTCAGATCTATGGGGCAGGAGCTGCTGTGGGGCTGATGTTGGTCATATCTATAGGGCAGGAGCTGCAGTGGGGCTGATGTGGGTCAGATCTATGGGGCAGGAGCTGCAGTGGGGCTGATGTGGGTCAAATCTATGGGGCAGAGCTGCTCTGGGGCACATGTGGGTCAGATCTATGGAGCAGGAGCTGCTGTGGGGCAGATTTGAATCAGATCTATAGGGCAGGAGCTGCTGTGGGTCAGATCAATGGAGCTGAAGCTGCTGTGGGGCACATGTGAGTTATATCTATGGGGCAGGAGATGGTGTGGGGCAGATTTGGGTCAGATGTATGGGTCAGGAGCTGCTGTTGAGCAGATGTGGGTCAGTTCTATGGGGCAGGAGCTGCTGTGGGTCAGATGTGGGTCAGATCTATAGGTCAGGAGCTGCTGTGGCTGCTGTGGGTCAGTTCTATGGGGCAGGAGATGCTGTGGGGCTGATGTGGGTCAAATCAATGGGGCAGAGCTGCTCTGGGGCACATGTGGGTCAGATCTATGGAGCAGGAGCTGCTGTGGGGCAGATTTGAATCAGATCTATAGGGCAGGAGCTGCTGTGGGTCAGATCTATGGAGCAGGAGCTGCTGTGGGGCACATGTGAGTTAGATCTATGGGGCAGGAGATGGTGTGGGGCTTATGTGGGTCAGATGTATGGGGCAGGAGCTGATGTGGGGCTGATGTTGGTCAGATCTATAGGGCAGGAGCTGCAGTGGGGCTGATGTGGGTCAGATCTATAGGGCAGGAGCTGCAGTGGGGCTGATGTGGGTCAAATCAATGGGGCAGAGCTGCTCTGGGGCACATGTGGGTCAGATCTATGGAGCAGGAGCTGCTGTGGGGCACATGTGAGTTAGATCTATGGGGCAGGAGATGGTGTGGGGCTTATGTGGGTCAGATGTATGGGGCAGGAGCTGATGTGGGGCTGATGTTGGTCAGATCTATAGGGCAGGAGCTGCAGTGGGGCTGATGTGGGTCAGATCTATAGGGCAGGAGCTGATGTGGGGCTGATGTGGGTCAAATCAATGGGGCAGAGCTGCTCTGGGGCACATGTGGGTCAGATCTATGGAGCAGGAGCTGCTGTGGGGCACATGTGAGTTAGATCTATGGGGCAGGAGATGGTGTGGGGCTTATGTGGGTCAGATGTATGGGGCAGGAGCTGATGTGGGGCTGCTGTGGGTCAGATCTATGGGTCAGGAGCTGCTGTGGAGCAGATGTGGGTCAGTTCTATGGGGCAGGAGCTGCTGTGGGGCTAATGTGGGTCAGATCTATGGGGCAGGGGCTGCTGTGGGGCAGATGTGGGTCAGATCTATGGGGCAGGAGCTGCTGTGGGTCAGATGTGGGTCAGATCTATAGGTCAGGAGCTGCTGTGGCTGCTGTGGGTCAGTTCTATGGGGCAGGAGATGCTGTGGGGCTGATGTGGGTCAAATCAATGGGGCAGAGCTGCTCTGGGGCACATGTGGGTCAGATCTATGGAGCAGGAGCTGCTGTGGGGCAGATTTGAATCAGATCTATAGGGCAGGAGCTGCTGTGGGTCAGATCAGTGGAGCAGGAGCTGCTGTGGGGCACATGTGAGTTAGATCTATGGGGCAGGAGATGGTGTGGGGCAGATTTGGGTCAGATGTATGGGGCAGGAGCTGATGTGGGGCTGGTGTTGGTCAGATCTATAGGGCAGGAGCTGCAGTGGGGCTGATGTGGGTCAGATCTATAGGGCAGGAGCTGCTGTGGGTCAGATCTATGGAGCAGGAGCTGCTGTGTGGGGCACATGTGAGTTAGATCTATGGGGCAGGAGATGGTGTGGGGCTTATGTGGGTCAGATGTATGGGGCAGGAGCTGATGTGGGGCTGATGTTGGTCAGATCTATAGGGCAGGAGCTGCAGTGGGGCTGATGTGGGTCAGATCTATAGGGCAGGAGCTGCAGTGGGGCTGATGTGGGTCAAATCAATGGGGCAGAGCTGCTCTGGGGCACATGTGGGTCAGATCTATGGAGCAGGAGCTGCTGTGGGGCACATGTGAGTTAGATCTATGGGGCAGGAGATGGTGTGGGGCTTATGTGGGTCAGATGTATGGGGCAGGAGCTGCTGTGTGGGGCACATGTGAGTTAGATCTATGGGGCAGGAGATGGTGTGGGGCTTATGTGGGTCAGACGTATGGGGCAGGAGCTGATGTGGGGCTGATGTGGGTCAGATCTATGGGTCAGGAGCTGCTGTGGAGCAGATGTGGGTCAGTTCTATGGGGCAGGAGCTGCTGTGGGGAAGATGTGGGTCAGATCTATGGGGCAGGAGCTGCTGTGGGTCAGATGTGGGTCAGATCTATAGGTCAGGAGCTGCTGTGGCTGCTGTGGGTCAGTTCTATGGGGCAGGAGATGCTGTGGGGCTGATGTGGGTCAAATCAATGGGGCAGAGCTGCTCTGGGGCACATGTGGGTCAGATCTATGGAGCAGGAGCTGCTGTGGGGCAGATTTGAATCAGATCTATAGGGCAGGAGCTGCTGTGGGTCAGATCAATGGAGCAGGAGCTGCTGTGGGGCACATGTGAGTTAGATCTATGGGGCAGGAGATGGTGTGGGGCAGATTTGGGTCAGATGTATGGGGCAGGAGCTGATGTGGGGCTGGTGTTGGTCATATCTATAGGGCAGGAGCTGCAGTGGGGCTGATGTGGGTCAGATCTATAGGGCAGGAGCTGCTGTGGGTCAGATCTATGGAGCAGGAGCTGCTGTGTGGGGCACATGTGAGTTAGATCTATGGGGCAGGAGATGGTGTGGGGCTTATGTGGGTCAGATGTATGGGGCAGGAGCTGATGTGGGGCTGATGTTGGTCAGATCTATAGGGCAGGAGCTGCAGTGGGGCTGATGTGGGTCAGATCTATAGGGCAGGAGCTGCAGTGGGGCTGATGTGGGTCAAATCAATGGGGCAGAGCTGCTCTGGGGCACATGTGGGTCAGATCTATGGAGCAGGAGCTGCTGTGGGGCACATGTGAGTTAGATCTATGGGGCAGGAGATGGTGTGGGGCTTATGTGGGTCAGATGTATGGGTCAGGAGCTGCTGTGGGGCAGATGTGGGTCAGTTCTATGGGGCAGGAGCTGCTGTGGGTCAGATGTGGGTCAGATCTATAGGTCAGGAGCTGCTGTGGCTGCTGTGGGTCAGTTCTATGGGGCAGGAGATGCTGTGGGGCTGATGTGGGTCAAATCAATGGGGCAGAGCTGCTCTGGGGCACATGTGGGTCAGATCTATGGAGCAGGAGCTGCTGTGGGGCAGATTTGAATCAGATCTATAGGGCAGGAGCTGCTGTGGGTCAGATCTATGGAGCAGGAGCTGCTGTGGGGCACATGTGAGTTAGATCTATGGGGCAGGAGATGGTGTGGGGCTTATGTGGGTCAGATGTATGGGGCAGGAGCTGATGTGGGGCTGATGTTGGTCAGATCTATAGGGCAGGAGCTGCAGTGGGGCTGATGTGGGTCAGATCTATAGGGCAGGAGCTGCAGTGGGGCTGATGTGGGTGAAATCAATGGGGCAGAGCTGCTCTGGGGCACATGTGGGTCAGATCTATGGAGCAGGAGCTGCTGTGGGGCACATGTGAGTTAGATCTATGGGGCAGGAGATGGTGTGGGGCTTATGTGGGTCAGATGTATGGGGCAGGAGCTGATGTGGGGCTGATGTGGGTCAGATCTATGGGTCAGGAGCTGCTGTGGAGCAGATGTGGGTCAGTTCTATGGGGCAGGAGCTGCTGTGGGGCTAATGTGGGTCAGATCTATGGGGCAGGGGCTGCTGTGGGGCAGATGTGGGTCAGATCTATGGGGCAGGAGCTGCTGTGGGGCTGATGTTGGTCATATCTATAGGGCAGGAGCTGCAGTGGGGCTGATGTGGGTCAGATCTATGGGGCAGGAGCTGCAGTGGGGCTGATGTGGGTCAAATCTATGGGGCAGAGCTGCTCTGGGGCACATGTGGGTCAGATCTATGGAGCAGGAGCTGCTGTGGGGCAGATTTGAATCAGATCTATAGGGCAGGAGCTGCTGTGGGTCAGATCAATGGAGCTGAAGCTGCTGTGGGGCACATGTGAGTTATATCTATGGGGCAGGAGATGGTGTGGGGCAGATTTGGGTCAGATGTATGGGTCAGGAGCTGCTGTTGAGCAGATGTGGGTCAGTTCTATGGGGCAGGAGATGCTGTGGGGCTGATGTGGGTCAAATCAATGGGGCAGAGCTGCTCTGGGGCACATGTGGGTCAGATCTATGGAGCCGGAGCTGCTGTGGGTCACATGTGAGTTAGATCTATGGGGCAGGAGATGGTGTGGGGCTTATGTGGGTCAGATGTATGGGGCAGGAGCTGATGTGGGGCTGATGTTGGTCAGATCTATAGGGCAGGAGCTGCAGTGGGGCTCATGTGGGTCAGATCTATAGGGCAGGAGCTGCTGTGGGTCAGATCTATGGAGCAGGAGCTGCTGTGTGGGGCACACGTGAGTTAGATCTATGGGGCAGGAGATGGTGTGGGGCTTATGTGGGTCAGATGTATGGGGCAGGAGCTGATGTGGGGCTGATGTTGGTCAGATCTATAGGGCAGGAGCTGCAGTGGGGCTGATGTGGGTCAGATCTATAGGGCAGGAGCTGCAGTGGGGCTCATGTGGGTCAGATCTATAGGGCAGGAGCTGCAGTGGGTCTGATGTGGGTCAAATCAATGGGGCAGAGCTGCTCTGGGGCACATGTGGGTCAGATCTATGGGGCAGGAGCTGCTGTGGGGCACATGTGAGTTAGATCTATGGGGCAGGAGATGGTGTGGGGCTTATGTGGGTCAGATGTATGGGGCAGGAGCTGATGTGGGGCTGATGTGGGTCAGATCTATGGGTCAGGAGCTGCTGTGGAGCAGATGTGGGTCAGTTCTATGGGGCAGGAGCTGCTGTGGGGCTAATGTGGGTCAGATCTATAGGTCAGGAGCTGCTGTGGCTGCTGTGGGTCAGTTCTATGGGGCAGGAGCTGCAGTGGGTCAGATGTGGGTCAGATCTATAGGTCAGGAGCTGCTGTGGCTGCTGTGGGTCAGTTCTATGGGGCAGGAGATGCTGTGGGGCTGATGTGGGTCAAATCAATGGGGCAGAGCTGCTCTGGGGCACATGTGGGTCAGATCTATGGAGCAGGAGCTGCTGTGGGGCAGATTTGAATCAGATCTATAGGGCAGGAGCTGCTGTGGGTCAGATCAATGGAGCAGGAGCTGCTGTGGGGCACATGTGAGTTAGATCTATGGGGCAGGAGATGGTGTGGGGCAGATGTGGGTCAGATGTATGGGGCAGGAGCTGATGTGGGGCTGATGTTGGTCAGATCTATAGGGCAGGAGCTGCAGTGGGGCTGATGTGGGTCGGATCTATAGGGCAGGAGCTGCGGTGGGGCTGATGTGGGTCAAATCAATGGGGCAGAGCTGCTCTGGGACACATGTGGTTCAGATCAATGGAGCAGGAGCTGCTGTGGGGCACATGTGAGTTAGATCTATGGGGCAGGAGATGGTGTGGGGCTTATGTGGGTCAGATGTATGGGGCAGGAGCTGATGTGGGGCTGATGTTGGTCAGATCTATAGGGCAGGAGCTGCAGTGGGGCTGATGTGGGTCAGATCTATAGGGCAGGAGCTGCAGTGGGGCTGATGTGGGTCAAATCAATGGGGCAGAGCTGCTCTGGGGCACATGTGGGTCAGATCTATGGAGCAGGAGCTGCTGTGGGGCACATGTGAGTTTGATCTATGGGGCAGGAGATGGTGTGTGGCTTATGTGGGTCAGATGTATGGGGCAGGAGCTGATGTGGGGCTGATGTGGGTCAGATCTATGGGTCAGGAGCTGCTGTGGAGCAGATGTTGGTCAGTTCTATGGGGCAGGAGCTGCTGTGGGGATAATGTGGGTCAGATCAATGGGGCAGGGGCTGCTGTGGGGCAGATGTGGGTCAGATCTATGGGGCAGGAGCTGCTGTGGGTCAGATGTGGGTCAGATCTATAGGTCAGGAGCTGCTGTGGCTGCTGTGGGTCAGTTCTATGGAGCAGGAGATGCTGTGGGGCTGATGTGGGTCAAATCAATGGGGCAGAGCTGCTCTGGGGCACATGTGGGTCAGATCAATGGAGCAGGAGCTGCTGCGGGGCACATGTGAGTTAGATCTATGGGGCAGGAGATGATGTGGGGCAGATTTGGGTCAGATGTATTGGGCAGGAGCTGATGTGGGGCTGGTGTTGGTCAGATCTATAGGGCAGGAGCTGCAGTGGGGCTGATGTGGGTCAGATCTATAGGGCAGGAGCTGCTGTGGGTCAGATCTATGGAGCAGGAGCTGCTGTGTGGGGCACACGTGAGTTAGATCTATGGGGCAGGAGATGGTGTGGGGCTTATGTGGGTCAGATGTATGGGGCAGGAGCTGATGTGGGGCTGATGTTGGTCAGATCTATAGGGCAGGAGCTGCAGTGGGGCTGATGTGGGTCAGATCTATAGGGCAGGAGCTGATGTGGGGCTGATGTGGGTCAAATCAATGGGGCAGAGCTGCTCTGGGGCACATGTGGGTCAGATCTATGGAGCAGGAGCTGCTGTGGGGCAGATTTGAATCAGATCTATAGGGCAGGAGCTGCTGTGGGTCAGATCTATGGAGCAGGAGCTGCTGTGGGGCACATGTGAGTTAGATCTATTAGGCAGGAGATGGTGTGGGGCAGATTTGGGTCAGATGTATGGGGCAGGAGCTGATGTGGGGCTGGTGTTGGTCAGATCTATAGGGCAGGAGCTGCAGTGGGGCTGATGTGGGTCAGATCTATGGAGCAGGAGCTGCTGTGTGGGGCACATGTGAGTTAGATCTATGGGGCAGGAGATGGTGTGGGGCTTATGTGGGTCAGATGTATGGGGCAGGAGCTGATGTGGGGCTGATGTTGGTCAGATCAATAGGGCAGGAGCTGCAGTGGGGCTGATGTGGGTCAGATCTATAGGGCAGGAGCTGCAGTGGGGCTGATGTGGGTCAAATCAATGGGGCAGAGCTGCTCTGGGGCACATGTGGGTCAGATCTATGGAGCAGGAGCTGCTGTGGGGCACATGTGAGTTAGATCTATGGGGCAGGAGATGGTGTGGGGCTTATGTGGGTCAGATGTATGGGGCAGGAGCTGATGTGGGGCTGATGTTGGTCAGATCTATAGGGCAGGAGCTGCAGTGGGGCTGATGTGGGTCAGATCTATAGGGCAGGAGCTGCAGTGGGGCTGATGTGGGTCAAATCAATGGGGCAGGGGCTGCTGTGGGGCAGATGTGGGTCAGATCTATGGGGCAGGAGCTGCTGTGGGTCAGATGTGGGTCAGATCTATAGGTCAGGAGCTGCTGTGGCTGCTGTGGGTCAGTTCTATGGGGCAGAAGATGCTGTGGGGCTGATCTGGGTCAAATCAATGGGGCAGAGCTGCTCTTGGGCACATGTGGGTCAGATCTATGGGGCAGGAGCTGCTGTGGGGCAGATTTGAATCAGATCTATAGGGCAGGAGCTGCTGTGGGTCAGATCTATGGAGCAGGAGCTGCTGTGGGGCACATGTGAGTTAGATCTATGGGGCAGGAGATGGTGTGGGGCAGATTTGGGTCAGATGTATGGGGCAGGAGCTGATGTGGGGCTGGTGTTGGTCAGATCTATAGGGCAGGAACTGAAGTGGGGCTGATGTGGGTCAGATCTATAGGGCAGGAGCTGCTGTTGGTCAGATCTATGGAGCAGGAGCTGCTGTGTGGGGCACACGTGAGTTAGATCTATGGGGCAGGAGATTGTGTGGGGCTTATGTGGGTCAGATGTATGGGGCAGGAGCTGATGTGGGGCTGATGTTGGTCAGATCTATAGGGCAGGAGCTGCAGTGGGGCTGATGTGGGTCAGATCTATAGGGCAGGAGCTGCAGTGGGGCTGATGTGGGTCAAATCAATGGGGCAGAGCTGCTCTGGGGCACATGTGGGTCAGATCTATGGAGCAGGAGCTGCTGTGGGGCACATGTGAGTTAGATCTATGGGGCAGGAGATGGTGTGGGGCTTATGTGGGTCAGATGTATGGGGCAGGAGCAGATGTGGGGCTGATGTGGGTCAGATCTATGGGTCAGGAGCTGCTGTGGAGCAGATGTGGGTCAGTTCTATGGGGCAGGAGCTGCTGTGGGGCTAATGTGGGTCAGATCTATGGGGCAGGGGCTGCTGTGGGGCAGATGTGGGTCAGATCTATGGGGCAGGAGCTGCTGTGGGTCAGATGTGGGTCAGATCTATAGGTCAGGAGCTGCTGTGGCTGCTGTGGGTCAGTTCTATGGGGCAGGAGATGCTGTGGGGCTGATGTGGGTCAAATCAATGGGGCAGAGCTGCTCTGGGGCACATGTGGGTCAGATCTATGGAGCAGGAGCTGCTGTGGGGCAGATTTGAATCAGATCTATAGGGCAGGAGCTGCTGTGGGTCAGATCAGTGGAGCAGGAGCTGCTGTGGGGCACATGTGAGTTAGATCTATGGGGCAGGAGATGGTGTGGGGCAGATTTGGGTCAGATGTATGGGGCAGGAGCTGATGTGGGGCTGGTGTTGGTCAGATCTATAGGGCAGGAGCTGCAGTGGGGCTGATGTGGGTCAGATCTATAGGGCAGGAGCTGCTGTGGGTCAGATCTATGGAGCAGGAGCTGCTGTGTGGGGCACATGTGAGTTAGATCTATGGGGCAGGAGATGGTGTGGGGCTTATGTGGGTCAGATGTATGGGGCAGGAGCTGATGTGGGGCTGATGTTGGTCAGATCTATAGGGCAGGAGCTGCAGTGGGGCTGATGTGGGTCAGATCTATAGGGCAGGAGCTGCAGTGGGGCTGATGTGGGTCAAATCAATGGGGCAGAGCTGCTCTGGGGCACATGTGGGTCAGATCTATGGAGCAGGAGCTGCTGTGGGGCACATGTGAGTTAGATCTATGGGGCAGGAGATGGTGTGGGGCTTATGTGGGTCAGATGTATGGGGCAGGAGCTGCTGTGTGGGGCACATGTGAGTTAGATCTATGGGGCAGGAGATGGTGTGGGGCTTATGTGGGTCAGACGTATGGGGCAGGAGCTGATGTGGGGCTGATGTGGGTCAGATCTATGGGTCAGGAGCTGCTGTGGAGCAGATGTGGGTCAGTTCTATGGGGCAGGAGCTGCTGTGGGGAAGATGTGGGTCAGATCTATGGGGCAGGAGCTGCTGTGGGTCAGATGTGGGTCAGATCTATAGGTCAGGAGCTGCTGTGGCTGCTGTGGGTCAGTTCTATGGGGCAGGAGATGCTGTGGGGCTGATGTGGGTCAAATCAATGGGGCAGAGCTGCTCTGGGGCACATGTGGGTCAGATCTATGGAGCAGGAGCTGCTGTGGGGCAGATTTGAATCAGATCTATAGGGCAGGAGCTGCTGTGGGTCAGATCAATGGAGCAGGAGCTGCTGTGGGGCACATGTGAGTTAGATCTATGGGGCAGGAGATGGTGTGGGGCAGATTTGGGTCAGATGTATGGGGCAGGAGCTGATGTGGGGCTGGTGTTGGTCAGATCTATAGGGCAGGAGCTGCAGTGGGGCTGATGTGGGTCAGATCTATAGGGCAGGAGCTGCTGTGGGTCAGATCTATGGAGCAGGAGCTGCTGTGTGGGGCACATGTGAGTTAGATCTATGGGGCAGGAGATGGTGTGGGGCTTATGTGGGTCAGATGTATGGGGCAGGAGCTGATGTGGGGCTGATGTTGGTCAGATCTATAGGGCAGGAGCTGCAGTGGGGCTGATGTGGGTCAGATCTATAGGGCAGGAGCTGCAGTGGGGCTGATGTGGGTCAAATCAATGGGGCAGAGCTGCTCTGGGGCACATGTGGGTCAGATCTATGGAGCAGGAGCTGCTGTGGGGCACATGTGAGTTAGATCTATGGGGCAGGAGATGGTGTGGGGCTTATGTGGGTCAGATGTATGGGTCAGGAGCTGCTGTGGGGCAGATGTGGGTCAGTTCTATGGGGCAGGAGCTGCTGTGGGTCAGATGTGGGTCAGATCTATAGGTCAGGAGCTGCTGTGGCTGCTGTGGGTCAGTTCTATGGGGCAGGAGATGCTGTGGGGCTGATGTGGGTCAAATCAATGGGGCAGAGCTGCTCTGGGGCACATGTGGGTCAGATCTATGGAGCAGGAGCTGCTGTGGGGCAGATTTGAATCAGATCTATAGGGCAGGAGCTGCTGTGGGTCAGATCTATGGAGCAGGAGCTGCTGTGGGGCACATGTGAGTTAGATCTATGGGGCAGGAGATGGTGTGGGGCTTATGTGGGTCAGATGTATGGGGCAGGAGCTGATGTGGGGCTGATGTTGGTCAGATCTATAGGGCAGGAGCTGCAGTGGGGCTGATGTGGGTCAGATCTATAGGGCAGGAGCTGCAGTGGGGCTGATGTGGGTCAAATCAATGGGGCAGAGCTGCTCTGGGGCACATGTGGGTCAGATCTATGGAGCAGGAGCTGCTGTGGGGCACATGTGAGTTAGATCTATGGGGCAGGAGATGGTGTGGGGCTTATGTGGGTCAGATGTATGGGGCAGGAGCTGATGTGGGGCTGATGTGGGTCAGATCTATGGGTCAGGAGCTGCTGTGGAGCAGATGTGGGTCAGTTCTATGGGGCAGGAGCTGCTGTGGGGCTAATGTGGGTCAGATCTATGGGGCAGGGGCTGCTGTGGGGCAGATGTGGGTCAGATCTATGGGGCAGGAGCTGCTGTGGGGCTGATGTTGGTCATATCTATAGGGCAGGAGCTGCAGTGGGGCTGATGTGGGTCAGATCTATGGGGCAGGAGCTGCAGTGGGGCTGATGTGGGTCAAATCTATGGGGCAGAGCTGCTCTGGGGCACATGTGGGTCAGATCTATGGAGCAGGAGCTGCTGTGGGGCAGATTTGAATCAGATCTATAGGGCAGGAGCTGCTGTGGGTCAGATCAATGGAGCTGAAGCTGCTGTGGGGCACATGTGAGTTATATCTATGGGGCAGGAGATGGTGTGGGGCAGATTTGGGTCAGATGTATGGGTCAGGAGCTGCTGTTGAGCAGATGTGGGTCAGTTCTATGGGGCAGGAGCTGCTGTGGGTCAGATGTGGGTCAGATCTATAGGTCAGGAGCTGCTGTGGCTGCTGTGGGTCAGTTCTATGGGGCAGGAGATGCTGTGGGGCTGATGTGGGTCAAATCAATGGGGCAGAGCTGCTCTGGGGCACATGTGGGTCAGATCTATGGAGCAGGAGCTGCTGTGGGGCAGATTTGAATCAGATCTATAGGGCAGGAGCTGCTGTGGGTCAGATCTATGGAGCAGGAGCTGCTGTGGGGCACATGTGAGTTAGATCTATGGGGCAGGAGATGGTGTGGGGCTTATGTGGGTCAGATGTATGGGGCAGGAGCTGATGTGGGGCTGATGTTGGTCAGATCTATAGGGCAGGAGCTGCAGTGGGGCTGATGTGGGTCAGATCTATAGGGCAGGAGCTGCAGTGGGGCTGATGTGGGTCAAATCAATGGGGCAGAGCTGCTCTGGGGCACATGTGGGTCAGATCTATGGAGCAGGAGCTGCTGTGGGGCACATGTGAGTTAGATCTATGGGGCAGGAGATGGTGTGGGGCTTATGTGGGTCAGATGTATGGGGCAGGAGCTGATGTGGGGCTGATGTTGGTCAGATCTATAGGGCAGGAGCTGCAGTGGGGCTGATGTGGGTCAGATCTATAGGGCAGGAGCTGATGTGGGGCTGATGTGGGTCAAATCAATGGGGCAGAGCTGCTCTGGGGCACATGTGGGTCAGATCTATGGAGCAGGAGCTGCTGTGGGGCACATGTGAGTTAGATCTATGGGGCAGGAGATGGTGTGGGGCTTATGTGGGTCAGATGTATGGGGCAGGAGCTGATGTGGGGCTGCTGTGGGTCAGATCTATGGGTCAGGAGCTGCTGTGGAGCAGATGTGGGTCAGTTCTATGGGGCAGGAGCTGCTGTGGGGCTAATGTGGGTCAGATCTATGGGGCAGGGGCTGCTGTGGGGCAGATGTGGGTCAGATCTATGGGGCAGGAGCTGCTGTGGGTCAGATGTGGGTCAGATCTATAGGTCAGGAGCTGCTGTGGCTGCTGTGGGTCAGTTCTATGGGGCAGGAGATGCTGTGGGGCTGATGTGGGTCAAATCAATGGGGCAGAGCTGCTCTGGGGCACATGTGGGTCAGATCTATGGAGCAGGAGCTGCTGTGGGGCAGATTTGAATCAGATCTATAGGGCAGGAGCTGCTGTGGGTCAGATCAGTGGAGCAGGAGCTGCTGTGGGGCACATGTGAGTTAGATCTATGGGGCAGGAGATGGTGTGGGGCAGATTTGGGTCAGATGTATGGGGCAGGAGCTGATGTGGGGCTGGTGTTGGTCAGATCTATAGGGCAGGAGCTGCAGTGGGGCTGATGTGGGTCAGATCTATAGGGCAGGAGCTGCTGTGGGTCAGATCTATGGAGCAGGAGCTGCTGTGTGGGGCACATGTGAGTTAGATCTATGGGGCAGGAGATGGTGTGGGGCTTATGTGGGTCAGATGTATGGGGCAGGAGCTGATGTGGGGCTGATGTTGGTCAGATCTATAGGGCAGGAGCTGCAGTGGGGCTGATGTGGGTCAGATCTATAGGGCAGGAGCTGCAGTGGGGCTGATGTGGGTCAAATCAATGGGGCAGAGCTGCTCTGGGGCACATGTGGGTCAGATCTATGGAGCAGGAGCTGCTGTGGGGCACATGTGAGTTAGATCTATGGGGCAGGAGATGGTGTGGGGCTTATGTGGGTCAGATGTATGGGGCAGGAGCTGCTGTGTGGGGCACATGTGAGTTAGATCTATGGGGCAGGAGATGGTGTGGGGCTTATGTGGGTCAGACGTATGGGGCAGGAGCTGATGTGGGGCTGATGTGGGTCAGATCTATGGGTCAGGAGCTGCTGTGGAGCAGATGTGGGTCAGTTCTATGGGGCAGGAGCTGCTGTGGGGAAGATGTGGGTCAGATCTATGGGGCAGGAGCTGCTGTGGGTCAGATGTGGGTCAGATCTATAGGTCAGGAGCTGCTGTGGCTGCTGTGGGTCAGTTCTATGGGGCAGGAGATGCTGTGGGGCTGATGTGGGTCAAATCAATGGGGCAGAGCTGCTCTGGGGCACATGTGGGTCAGATCTATGGAGCAGGAGCTGCTGTGGGGCAGATTTGAATCAGATCTATAGGGCAGGAGCTGCTGTGGGTCAGATCAATGGAGCAGGAGCTGCTGTGGGGCACATGTGAGTTAGATCTATGGGGCAGGAGATGGTGTGGGGCAGATTTGGGTCAGATGTATGGGGCAGGAGCTGATGTGGGGCTGGTGTTGGTCAGATCTATAGGGCAGGAGCTGCAGTGGGGCTGATGTGGGTCAGATCTATAGGGCAGGAGCTGCTGTGGGTCAGATCTATGGAGCAGGAGCTGCTGTGTGGGGCACATGTGAGTTAGATCTATGGGGCAGGAGATGGTGTGGGGCTTATGTGGGTCAGATGTATGGGGCAGGAGCTGATGTGGGGCTGATGTTGGTCAGATCTATAGGGCAGGAGCTGCAGTGGGGCTGATGTGGGTCAGATCTATAGGGCAGGAGCTGCAGTGGGGCTGATGTGGGTCAAATCAATGGGGCAGAGCTGCTCTGGGGCACATGTGGGTCAGATCTATGGAGCAGGAGCTGCTGTGGGGCACATGTGAGTTAGATCTATGGGGCAGGAGATGGTGTGGGGCTTATGTGGGTCAGATGTATGGGTCAGGAGCTGCTGTGGGGCAGATGTGGGTCAGTTCTATGGGGCAGGAGCTGCTGTGGGTCAGATGTGGGTCAGATCTATAGGTCAGGAGCTGCTGTGGCTGCTGTGGGTCAGTTCTATGGGGCAGGAGATGCTGTGGGGCTGATGTGGGTCAAATCAATGGGGCAGAGCTGCTCTGGGGCACATGTGGGTCAGATCTATGGAGCAGGAGCTGCTGTGGGGCAGATTTGAATCAGATCTATAGGGCAGGAGCTGCTGTGGGTCAGATCTATGGAGCAGGAGCTGCTGTGGGGCACATGTGAGTTAGATCTATGGGGCAGGAGATGGTGTGGGGCTTATGTGGGTCAGATGTATGGGGCAGGAGCTGATGTGGGGCTGATGTTGGTCAGATCTATAGGGCAGGAGCTGCAGTGGGGCTGATGTGGGTCAGATCTATAGGGCAGGAGCTGCAGTGGGGCTGATGTGGGTGAAATCAATGGGGCAGAGCTGCTCTGGGGCACATGTGGGTCAGATCTATGGAGCAGGAGCTGCTGTGGGGCACATGTGAGTTAGATCTATGGGGCAGGAGATGGTGTGGGGCTTATGTGGGTCAGATGTATGGGGCAGGAGCTGATGTGGGGCTGATGTGGGTCAGATCTATGGGTCAGGAGCTGCTGTGGAGCAGATGTGGGTCAGTTCTATGGGGCAGGAGCTGCTGTGGGGCTAATGTGGGTCAGATCTATGGGGCAGGGGCTGCTGTGGGGCAGATGTGGGTCAGATCTATGGGGCAGGAGCTGCTGTGGGGCTGATGTTGGTCATATCTATAGGGCAGGAGCTGCAGTGGGGCTGATGTGGGTCAGATCTATGGGGCAGGAGCTGCAGTGGGGCTGATGTGGGTCAAATCTATGGGGCAGAGCTGCTCTGGGGCACATGTGGGTCAGATCTATGGAGCAGGAGCTGCTGTGGGGCAGATTTGAATCAGATCTATAGGGCAGGAGCTGCTGTGGGTCAGATCAATGGAGCTGAAGCTGCTGTGGGGCACATGTGAGTTATATCTATGGGGCAGGAGATGGTGTGGGGCAGATTTGGGTCAGATGTATGGGTCAGGAGCTGCTGTTGAGCAGATGTGGGTCAGTTCTATGGGGCAGGAGATGCTGTGGGGCTGATGTGGGTCAAATCAATGGGGCAGAGCTGCTCTGGGGCACATGTGGGTCAGATCTATGGAGCCGGAGCTGCTGTGGGTCACATGTGAGTTAGATCTATGGGGCAGGAGATGGTGTGGGGCTTATGTGGGTCAGATGTATGGGGCAGGAGCTGATGTGGGGCTGATGTTGGTCAGATCTATAGGGCAGGAGCTGCAGTGGGGCTCATGTGGGTCAGATCTATAGGGCAGGAGCTGCTGTGGGTCAGATCT
This sequence comes from Coturnix japonica, assembly GCF_054131305.1. NCBI lineage: Eukaryota > Metazoa > Chordata > Aves > Galliformes > Phasianidae > Coturnix > Coturnix japonica. The sequence goes on along the minus strand of NC_140678.1, from coordinate 5,952,970 downwards.
ATGGAGCAGGAGCTGCTGTGTGGGGCACACGTGAGTTAGATCTATGGGGCAGGAGATGGTGTGGGGCTTATGTGGGTCAGATGTATGGGGCAGGAGCTGATGTGGGGCTGATGTTGGTCAGATCTATAGGGCAGGAGCTGCAGTGGGGCTGATGTGGGTCAGATCTATAGGGCAGGAGCTGCAGTGGGGCTCATGTGGGTCAGATCTATAGGGCAGGAGCTGCAGTGGGTCTGATGTGGGTCAAATCAATGGGGCAGAGCTGCTCTGGGGCACATGTGGGTCAGATCTATGGGGCAGGAGCTGCTGTGGGGCACATGTGAGTTAGATCTATGGGGCAGGAGATGGTGTGGGGCTTATGTGGGTCAGATGTATGGGGCAGGAGCTGATGTGGGGCTGATGTGGGTCAGATCTATGGGTCAGGAGCTGCTGTGGAGCAGATGTGGGTCAGTTCTATGGGGCAGGAGCTGCTGTGGGGCTAATGTGGGTCAGATCTATAGGTCAGGAGCTGCTGTGGCTGCTGTGGGTCAGTTCTATGGGGCAGGAGCTGCAGTGGGTCAGATGTGGGTCAGATCTATAGGTCAGGAGCTGCTGTGGCTGCTGTGGGTCAGTTCTATGGGGCAGGAGATGCTGTGGGGCTGATGTGGGTCAAATCAATGGGGCAGAGCTGCTCTGGGGCACATGTGGGTCAGATCTATGGAGCAGGAGCTGCTGTGGGGCAGATTTGAATCAGATCTATAGGGCAGGAGCTGCTGTGGGTCAGATCAATGGAGCAGGAGCTGCTGTGGGGCACATGTGAGTTAGATCTATGGGGCAGGAGATGGTGTGGGGCAGATGTGGGTCAGATGTATGGGGCAGGAGCTGATGTGGGGCTGATGTTGGTCAGATCTATAGGGCAGGAGCTGCAGTGGGGCTGATGTGGGTCGGATCTATAGGGCAGGAGCTGCGGTGGGGCTGATGTGGGTCAAATCAATGGGGCAGAGCTGCTCTGGGACACATGTGGTTCAGATCAATGGAGCAGGAGCTGCTGTGGGGCACATGTGAGTTAGATCTATGGGGCAGGAGATGGTGTGGGGCTTATGTGGGTCAGATGTATGGGGCAGGAGCTGATGTGGGGCTGATGTTGGTCAGATCTATAGGGCAGGAGCTGCAGTGGGGCTGATGTGGGTCAGATCTATAGGGCAGGAGCTGCAGTGGGGCTGATGTGGGTCAAATCAATGGGGCAGAGCTGCTCTGGGGCACATGTGGGTCAGATCTATGGAGCAGGAGCTGCTGTGGGGCACATGTGAGTTTGATCTATGGGGCAGGAGATGGTGTGTGGCTTATGTGGGTCAGATGTATGGGGCAGGAGCTGATGTGGGGCTGATGTGGGTCAGATCTATGGGTCAGGAGCTGCTGTGGAGCAGATGTTGGTCAGTTCTATGGGGCAGGAGCTGCTGTGGGGATAATGTGGGTCAGATCAATGGGGCAGGGGCTGCTGTGGGGCAGATGTGGGTCAGATCTATGGGGCAGGAGCTGCTGTGGGTCAGATGTGGGTCAGATCTATAGGTCAGGAGCTGCTGTGGCTGCTGTGGGTCAGTTCTATGGAGCAGGAGATGCTGTGGGGCTGATGTGGGTCAAATCAATGGGGCAGAGCTGCTCTGGGGCACATGTGGGTCAGATCAATGGAGCAGGAGCTGCTGCGGGGCACATGTGAGTTAGATCTATGGGGCAGGAGATGATGTGGGGCAGATTTGGGTCAGATGTATTGGGCAGGAGCTGATGTGGGGCTGGTGTTGGTCAGATCTATAGGGCAGGAGCTGCAGTGGGGCTGATGTGGGTCAGATCTATAGGGCAGGAGCTGCTGTGGGTCAGATCTATGGAGCAGGAGCTGCTGTGTGGGGCACACGTGAGTTAGATCTATGGGGCAGGAGATGGTGTGGGGCTTATGTGGGTCAGATGTATGGGGCAGGAGCTGATGTGGGGCTGATGTTGGTCAGATCTATAGGGCAGGAGCTGCAGTGGGGCTGATGTGGGTCAGATCTATAGGGCAGGAGCTGATGTGGGGCTGATGTGGGTCAAATCAATGGGGCAGAGCTGCTCTGGGGCACATGTGGGTCAGATCTATGGAGCAGGAGCTGCTGTGGGGCAGATTTGAATCAGATCTATAGGGCAGGAGCTGCTGTGGGTCAGATCTATGGAGCAGGAGCTGCTGTGGGGCACATGTGAGTTAGATCTATTAGGCAGGAGATGGTGTGGGGCAGATTTGGGTCAGATGTATGGGGCAGGAGCTGATGTGGGGCTGGTGTTGGTCAGATCTATAGGGCAGGAGCTGCAGTGGGGCTGATGTGGGTCAGATCTATGGAGCAGGAGCTGCTGTGTGGGGCACATGTGAGTTAGATCTATGGGGCAGGAGATGGTGTGGGGCTTATGTGGGTCAGATGTATGGGGCAGGAGCTGATGTGGGGCTGATGTTGGTCAGATCAATAGGGCAGGAGCTGCAGTGGGGCTGATGTGGGTCAGATCTATAGGGCAGGAGCTGCAGTGGGGCTGATGTGGGTCAAATCAATGGGGCAGAGCTGCTCTGGGGCACATGTGGGTCAGATCTATGGAGCAGGAGCTGCTGTGGGGCACATGTGAGTTAGATCTATGGGGCAGGAGATGGTGTGGGGCTTATGTGGGTCAGATGTATGGGGCAGGAGCTGATGTGGGGCTGATGTTGGTCAGATCTATAGGGCAGGAGCTGCAGTGGGGCTGATGTGGGTCAGATCTATAGGGCAGGAGCTGCAGTGGGGCTGATGTGGGTCAAATCAATGGGGCAGGGGCTGCTGTGGGGCAGATGTGGGTCAGATCTATGGGGCAGGAGCTGCTGTGGGTCAGATGTGGGTCAGATCTATAGGTCAGGAGCTGCTGTGGCTGCTGTGGGTCAGTTCTATGGGGCAGAAGATGCTGTGGGGCTGATCTGGGTCAAATCAATGGGGCAGAGCTGCTCTTGGGCACATGTGGGTCAGATCTATGGGGCAGGAGCTGCTGTGGGGCAGATTTGAATCAGATCTATAGGGCAGGAGCTGCTGTGGGTCAGATCTATGGAGCAGGAGCTGCTGTGGGGCACATGTGAGTTAGATCTATGGGGCAGGAGATGGTGTGGGGCAGATTTGGGTCAGATGTATGGGGCAGGAGCTGATGTGGGGCTGGTGTTGGTCAGATCTATAGGGCAGGAACTGAAGTGGGGCTGATGTGGGTCAGATCTATAGGGCAGGAGCTGCTGTTGGTCAGATCTATGGAGCAGGAGCTGCTGTGTGGGGCACACGTGAGTTAGATCTATGGGGCAGGAGATTGTGTGGGGCTTATGTGGGTCAGATGTATGGGGCAGGAGCTGATGTGGGGCTGATGTTGGTCAGATCTATAGGGCAGGAGCTGCAGTGGGGCTGATGTGGGTCAGATCTATAGGGCAGGAGCTGCAGTGGGGCTGATGTGGGTCAAATCAATGGGGCAGAGCTGCTCTGGGGCACATGTGGGTCAGATCTATGGAGCAGGAGCTGCTGTGGGGCACATGTGAGTTAGATCTATGGGGCAGGAGATGGTGTGGGGCTTATGTGGGTCAGATGTATGGGGCAGGAGCAGATGTGGGGCTGATGTGGGTCAGATCTATGGGTCAGGAGCTGCTGTGGAGCAGATGTGGGTCAGTTCTATGGGGCAGGAGCTGCTGTGGGGCTAATGTGGGTCAGATCTATGGGGCAGGGGCTGCTGTGGGGCAGATGTGGGTCAGATCTATGGGGCAGGAGCTGCTGTGGGTCAGATGTGGGTCAGATCTATAGGTCAGGAGCTGCTGTGGCTGCTGTGGGTCAGTTCTATGGGGCAGGAGATGCTGTGGGGCTGATGTGGGTCAAATCAATGGGGCAGAGCTGCTCTGGGGCACATGTGGGTCAGATCTATGGAGCAGGAGCTGCTGTGGGGCAGATTTGAATCAGATCTATAGGGCAGGAGCTGCTGTGGGTCAGATCAGTGGAGCAGGAGCTGCTGTGGGGCACATGTGAGTTAGATCTATGGGGCAGGAGATGGTGTGGGGCAGATTTGGGTCAGATGTATGGGGCAGGAGCTGATGTGGGGCTGGTGTTGGTCAGATCTATAGGGCAGGAGGTGCAGTGGGGCTGATGTGGGTCAGATCTATAGGGCAGGAGCTGCTGTGGGTCAGATCTATGGAGCAGGAGCTGCTGTGTGGGGCACATGTGAGTTAGATCTATGGGGCAGGAGATGGTGTGGGGCTTATGTGGGTCAGATGTATGGGGCAGGAGCTGATGTGGGGCTGATGTTGGTCAGATCTATAGGGCAGGAGCTGCAGTGGGGCTGATGTGGGTCAGATCTATAGGGCAGGAGCTGCAGTGGGGCTGATGTGGGTCAAATCAATGGGGCAGAGCTGCTCTGGGGCACATGTGGGTCAGATCTATGGAGCAGGAGCTGCTGTGGGGCACATGTGAGTTAGATCTATGGGGCAGGAGATGGTGTGGGGCTTATGTGGGTCAGATGTATGGGGCAGGAGCTGCTGTGTGGGGCACATGTGAGTTAGATCTATGGGGCAGGAGATGGTGTGGGGCTTATGTGGGTCAGATGTATGGGGCAGGAGCTGATGTGGGGCTGATGTTGGTCAGATCTATAGGGCAGGAGCTGCAGTGGGGCTGATGTGGGTCAGATCTATAGGGCAGGAGCTGCAGTTGGGCTGATGTGGGTCAAATCAATGGGGCAGAGCTGCTCTGGGGCACATGTGGGTCAGATCTATGGAGCAGGAGCTGCTGTGGGGCACATGTGAGTTAGATCTATGGGGCAGGAGATGGTGTGGGGCTTATGTGGGTCAGATGTATGGGGCAGGAGCTGATGTGGGGCTGATGTGGGTCAGATCTATGGGTCAGGAGCTGCTGTGGAGCAGATGTGGGTCAGTTCTATGGGGCAGGAGCTGCTGTGGGGAAGATGTGGGTCAGATCTATGGGGCAGGAGCTGCTGTGGGTCAGATGTGGGTCAGATCTATAGGTCAGGAGCTGCTGTGGCTGCTGTGGGTCAGTTCTATGGGGCAGGAGATGCTGTGGGGCTGATGTGGGTCAAATCAATGGGGCAGAGCTGCTCTGGGGCACATATGGGTCAGATCTATGGAGCAGGAGCTGCTGTGGGGCAGATTTGAATCAGATCTATAGGGCAGGAGCTGCTGTGGGTCAGATCAATGGAGCAGGAGCTGCTGTGGGGCACATGTGAGTTAGATCTATGGGGCAGGAGATGGTGTGGGGCAGATTTGGGTCAGATGTATGGGGCAGGAGCTGATGTGGGGCTGGTGTTGGTCATATCTATAGGGCAGGAGCTGCAGTGGGGCTGATGTGGGTCAGATCTATAGGGCAGGAGCTGCTGTGGGTCAGATCTATGGAGCAGGAGCTGCTGTGTGGGGCACATGTGAGTTAGATCTATGGGGCAGGAGATGGTGTGGGGCTTATGTGGGTCAGATGTATGGGGCAGGAGCTGATGTGGGGCTGATGTTGGTCAGATCTATAGGGCAAGAGCTGCAGTGGGGCTGATGTGGGTCAGATCTATAGGGCAGGAGCTGCAGTGGGGCTGATGTGGGTCAAATCAATGGGGCAGAGCTGCTCTGGGGCACATGTGGGTCAGATCTATGGAGCAGGAGCTGCTGTGGGGCACATGTGAGTTAGATCTATGGGGCAGGAGATGGTGTGGGGCAGATTTGGGTCAGATGTATGGGGCAGGAGCTGATGTGGGGCTGATGTGGGTCAGATCTATGGGGCAGGAGATGGTGTGGGGCAGATGTGGGTCAGATCTATGGGGCAGGATCACCTGGGGGCTGATGTGGGTCAGATCTATGGGTCAGGAGCTGCTGTGGGGCAGATGTGGGTCAGTTCTATGGAGCAGGAGCTGCTGTGGGGCAGATGTGGGTCAGATCTATGGGGCAGGAGCTGCTGTGGGTCAGATGTGGGTCAGATCTATAGGTCAGGAGCTGCTGTGGCTGCTGTGGGTCAGTTCTATGGGGCAGGAGATGCTGTGGGGCTGATGTGGGTCAAATCAATGGGGCAGAGCTGCTCTGGGGCACATGTGGGTCAGATCTATGGAGCAGGAGCTGCTGTGGGGCAGATTTGAATCAGATCTATAGGGCAGGAGCTGCTGTGGGTCAGATCTATGGGCAGGAGCTGCTGTGGGGCACATGTGAGTTAGATCTATGGGGCAGGAGATGGTGTGGGGCAGATTTGGGTCAGATGTATGGGGCAGGAGCTGATGTGGGTCAGATCTATGGAGCAGGAGCTGCTGTGGGGCACATGTGAGTTAGATCTATGGGGCAGGAGATGGTGTGGGGCAGATTTGGGTCAGATGTATGGGGCAGGAGCTGATGTGGGGCTGGTGTTGGTCAGATCTATAGGGCAGGAGCTGCAGTGGGGCTGATGTGGGTCAGATCTATAGGGCAGGAGCTGCAGTGGGGCTGATGTGGGTGAAATCAATGGGGCAGAGCTGCTCTGGGGCACATGTGGGTCAGATCTATGGAGCAGGAGCTGCTGTGGGGCACATGTGAGTTAGATCTATGGGGCAGGAGATGGTGTGGGGCTTATGTGGGTCAGATGTATGGGGCAGGAGCTGATGTGGGGCTGATGTGGGTCAGATCTATGGGTCAGGAGCTGCTGTGGAGCAGATGTGGGTCAGTTCTATGGGGCAGGAGCTGCTGTGGGGCTAATGTGGGTCAGATCTATGGGGCAGGGGCTGCTGTGGGGCAGATGTGGGTCAGATCTATGGGGCAGGAGCTGCTGTGGGTCAGATGTGGGTCAGATCTATAGGTCAGGAGCTGCTGTGGCTGCTGTGGGTCAGTTCTATGGGGCAGGAGATGCTGTGGGGCTGATGTGGGTCAAATCAATGGGGCAGAGCTGCTCTGGGGCACATGTGGGTCAGATCAATGGAGCAGGAGCTGCTGTGGGGCACATGTGAGTTAGATCTATGGGGCAGGAGATGGTGTGGGGCAGATTTGGGTCAGATGTATGGGGCAGGAGCTGATGTGGGGCTGCTGTGGGTCAGATCTATGGGTCAGGAGCTGCTGTGGAGCAGATGTGGGTCAGTTCTATGGGGCAGGAGCTGCTGTGGGGCTAATGTGGGTCAGATCTATGGGGCAGGGGCTGCTGTGGGGCAGATGTGGGTCAGATCTATGGGGCAGGAGCTGCTGTGGGTCAGATGTGGGTCAGATCTATAGGTCAGGAGCTGCTGTGGCTGCTGTGGGTCAGTTCTATGGGGCAGGAGATGCTGTGGGGCTGATGTGGGTCAAATCAATGGGGCAGAGCTGCTCTGGGGCACATGTGGGTCAGATCTATGGAGCAGGAGCTGCTGTGGGGCAGATTTGAATCAGATCTATAGGGCAGGAGCTGCTGTGGGTCAGATCAGTGGAGCAGGAGCTGCTGTGGGGCACATGTGAGTTAGATCTATGGGGCAGGAGATGGTGTGGGGCTTATGTGGGTCAGATGTATGGGGCAGGAGCTGATGTGGGGCTGATGTTGGTCAGATCTATAGGGCAGGAGCTGCAGTGGGGCTGATGTGGGTCAGATCTATAGGGCAGGAGCTGCAGTTGGGATGATGTGGGTCAAATCAATGGGGCAGAGCTGCTCTGGGGCACATGTGGGTCAGATCTATGGAGCAGGAGCTGCTGTGGGGCACATGTGAGTTAGATCTATGGGGCAGGAGATGGTGTGGGGCTTATGTGGGTCAGATGTATGGGGCAGGAGCTGATGTGGGGCTGATGTGGGTCAGATCTATGGGTCAGGAGCTGCTGTGGAGCAGATGTGGGTCAGTTCTATGGGGCAGGAGCTGCTGTGGGGAAGATGTGGGTCAGATCTATGGGGCAGGAGCTGCTGTGGGTCAGATGTGGGTCAGATCTATAGGTCAGGAGCTGCTGTGGCTGCTGTGGGTCAGTTCTATGGGGCAGGAGATGCTGTGGGGCTGATGTGGGTCAAATCAATGGGGCAGAGCTGCTCTGGGGCACATGTGGGTCAGATCTATGGAGCAGGAGCTGCTGTGGGGCAGATTTGAATCAGATCTATAGGGCAGGAGCTGCTGTGGGTCAGATCAATGGAGCAGGAGCTGCTGTGGGGCACATGTGAGTTAGATCTATGGGGCAGGAGATGGTGTGGGGCAGATTTGGGTCAGATGTATGGGGCAGGAGCTGATGTGGGGCTGGTGTTGGTCATATCTATAGGGCAGGAGCTGCAGTGGGGCTGATGTGGGTCAGATCTATAGGGCAGGAGCTGCTGTGGGTCAGATCTATGGAGCAGGAGCTGCTGTGTGGGGCACATGTGAGTTAGATCTATGGGGCAGGAGATGGTGTGGGGCTTATGTGGGTCAGATGTATGGGGCAGGAGGTGATGTGGGGCTGATGTTGGTCAGATCTATAGGGCAGGAGCTGCAGTGGGGCTGATGTGGGTCAGATCTATAGGGCAGGAGCTGCAGTGGGGCTGATGTGGGTCAAATCAATGGGGCAGAGCTGCTCTGGGGCACATGTGGGTCAGATCAATGGAGCAGGAGCTGCTGTGGGGCACATGTGAGTTAGATCTATGGGGCAGGAGATGGTGTGGGGCTTATGTGGGTCAGATGTATGGGTCAGGAGCTGCTGTGGGGCAGATGTGGGTCAGTTCTATGGGGCAGGAGCTGCTGTGGGTCAGATGTGGGTCAGATCTATAGGTCAGGAGCTGCTGTGGCTGCTGTGGGTCAGTTCTATGGGGCAGGAGATGCTGTGGGGCTGATGTGGGTCAAATCAATGGGGCAGAGCTGCTCTGGGGCACATGTGGGTCAGATCTATGGAGCAGGAGCTGCTGTGGGGCAGATTTGAATCAGATCTATAGGGCAGGAGCTGCTGTGGGTCAGATCTATGGAGCAGGAGCTGCTGTGGGGCACATGTGAGTTAGATCTATGGGGCAGGAGATGGTGTGGGGCTTATGTGGGTCAGATGTATGGGGCAGGAGCTGATGTGGGGCTGATGTTGGTCAGATCTATAGGGCAGGAGCTGCAGTGGGGCTGATGTGGGTCAGATCTATAGGGCAGGAGCTGCAGTGGGGCTGATGTGGGTCAAATCAATGGGGCAGAGCTGCTCTGGGGCACATGTGGGTCAGATCTATGGAGCAGGAGCTGCTGTGGGGCACATGTGAGTTAGATCTATGGGGCAGGAGATGGTGTGGGGCTTATGTGGGTCAGATGTATGGGGCAGGAGCTGATGTGGGGCTGATGTGGGTCAGATCTATGGGTCAGGAGCTGCTGTGGAGCAGATGTGGGTCAGTTCTATGGGGCAGGAGCTGCTGTGGGGCTAATGTGGGTCAGATCTATGGGGCAGGGGCTGCTGTGGGGCAGATGTGGGTCAGATCTATGGGGCAGGAGCTGCTGTGGGTCAGATGTGGGTCAGATCTATAGGTCAGGAGCTGCTGTGGCTGCTGTGGGTCAGTTCTATGGGGCAGGAGATGCTGTGGGGCTGATGTGTGTCAAATCAATGTGGCAGAGCTGCTCTGGGGCACATGTGGGTCAGATCTATGGAGCAGGAGCTGCTGTGGGGCAGATTTGAATCAGATCTATAGGGCAGGAGCTGCTGTGGGTCAGATCTATGGAGCAGGAGCTGCTGTGGGGCACATGTGAGTTAGATCTATGGGGCAGGAGATGGTGTGGGGCAGATTTGGGTCAGATGTATGGGGCAGGAGCTGATGTGGGGCTGGTGTTGGTCAGATCTATAGGGCAGGAGCTGCAGTGGGGCTGATGTGGGTCAGATCTATAGGGCAGGAGATGCTGTGGGGCTGATGTGGGTCAAATCAATGGGGCAGAGCTGCTCCGGGGCTCATGTGGGTCAGATCTATGGAGCAGGAGCTGCTGTGGGGCAGATTTGAATCAGATCTATAGGGCAGGAGCTGCTGTGGGTCAGATCAATGGAGCAGGAGCTGCTGTGGGGCACATGTGAGTTAGATCTATGGGGCAGGAGATGGTGTGGGGCAGATGTGGGTCAGATGTATGGGGCAGGAGCTGATGTGGGGCTGGTGTTGGTCAGATCTATAGGGCAGGAGCTGCAGTGGGGCTGATGTGGGTCAGATCTATAGGGCAGGAGCTGCTGTGGGTCAGATCTATGGAGCAGGAGCTGCTGTGTGGGGCACATGTGAGTTAAATCTATGGGGCAGGAGATGGTGTGGGGCTTATGTGGGTCAGATGTATGGGGCAGGAGCTGATGTGGGGCTGATGTTGGTCAGATCTATAGGGCAGGAGCTGCAGTGGGGCTGATGTGGGTCAGATCTATAGGGCAGGAGCTGCAGTGGGGCTGATGTGGGTCAAATCAATGGGGCAGAGCTGCTCTGGGGCACATGTGGGTCAGATCTATGGAGCAGGAGCTGCTGTGGGGCACATGTGAGTTAGATCTATGGGGCAGGAGATGGTGTGGGGCTTATGTGGGTCAGATGTATGGGGCAGGAGCTGATGTGGGGCTGATGTGGGTCAGATCTATGGGTCAGGAGCTGCTGTGGAGCAGATGTGGGTCAGTTCTATGGGGCAGGAGCTGCTGTGGGGCTAATGTGGGTCAGATCTATGGGGCAGGGGCTGCTGTGGGGAAGATGTGGGTCAGATCTATGGGGCAGGAGCTGCTGTGGGTCAGATGTGGGTCAGATCTATAGGTCAGGAGCTGCTGTGGCTGCTGTGGGTCAGTTCTATGGGGCAGGAGATGCTGTGGGGCTGATGTGGGTCAAATCAATGGGGTAGAGCTGCTCTGGGGCACATGTGGGTCAGATCTATGGAGCAGGAGCTGCTGTGGGGCAGATTTGAATCAGATCTATAGGGCAGGAGCTGCTGTGGGGCAGATCAATGGAGCAGGAGCTGCTGTGGGGCACATGTGAGTTAGATCTAAGGGGCAGGAGATGGTGTGGGGCAGATTTGGGTCAGATGTATGGGGCAGGAGCTGATGTGGGGCTAGTGTTGGTCAGATCTATAGGGCAGGAGCTGCAGTGGGGCTGATGTGGGTCACATCTATAGGGCAGGAGCTGCTGTGGGTCAGATCCATGGAGCAGGAGCTGCTGTGTGGGGCACATGTGAGTTAGATCTATGGGGCAGGAGATGGTGTGGGGCTTATGTGGGTCAGATGTATGGGGCAGGAGCTGATGTGGGGCTGATGTGGGTCAGATCTATGGGTCAGGAGCTGCTGTGGAGCAGATGTGGGTCAGTTCTATGGGGCAGGAGCTGCTGTGGGGCTAATGTGGGTCAGATCTATGGGGCAGGGGCTGCTGTGGGGCAGATGTGGGTCAGATCTATGGGGCAGGAGCTGCTGTGGGGCTGATGTTGGTCATATCTATAGGGCAGGAGCTGCAGTGGGGCTGATGTGGGTCAGATCTATGGGGCAGGAGCTGCAGTGGGGCTGATGTGGGTCAAATCTATGGGGCAGAGCTGCTCTGGGGCACATGTGGGTCAGATCTATGGAGCAGGAGCTGCTGTGGGGCAGATTTGAATCAGATCTATAGGGCAGGAGCTGCTGTGGGTCAGATCAATGGAGCTGAAGCTGCTGTGGGGCACATGTGAGTTATATCTATGGGGCAGGAGATGGTGTGGGGCAGATTTGGGTCAGATGTATGGGTCAGGAGCTGCTGTTGAGCAGATGTGGGTCAGTTCTATGGGGCAGGAGATGCTGTGGGGCTGATGTGGGTCAAATCAATGGGGCAGAGCTGCTCTGGGGCACATGTGGGTCAGATCTATGGAGCCGGAGCTGCTGTGGGTCACATGTGAGTTAGATCTATGGGGCAGGAGATGGTGTGGGGCTTATGTGGGTCAGATGTATGGGGCAGGAGCTGATGTGGGGCTGATGTTGGTCAGATCTATAGGGCAGGAGCTGCAGTGGGGCTCATGTGGGTCAGATCTATAGGGCAGGAGCTGCAGTGGGTCTGATGTGGGTCAAATCAATGGGGCAGAGCTGCTCTGGGGCACATGTGGGTAAGATCTATGGGGCAGGAGCTGCTGTGGGGCACATGTGAGTTAGATCTATGGGGCAGGAGATGGTGTGGGGCTTATGTGGGTCAGATGTATGGGGCAGGAGCTGATGTGGGGCTGATGTGGGTCAGATCTATGGGTCAGGAGCTGCTGTGGAGCAGATGTGGGTCAGTTCTATGGGGCAGGAGCTGCTGTGGGGCTAATGTGGGTCAGATCTATAGGTCAGGAGCTGCTGTGGCTGCTGTGGGTCAGTTCTATGGGGCAGGAGCTGCAGTGGGTCAGATGTGGGTCAGATCTATAGGTCAGGAGCTGCTGTGGCTGCTGTGGGTCAGTTCTATGGGGCAGGAGATGCTGTGGGTCTGATGTGGGTCAAATCAATGGGGCAGAGCTGCTCTGGGGCACATGTGGGTCAGATCTATGGAGCAGGAGCTGCTGTGGGGCAGATTTGAATCAGATCTATAGGGCAGGAGCTGCTGTGGGTCAGATCAATGGAGCAGGAGCTGCTGTGGGGCACATGTGAGTTAGATCTATGGGGCAGGAGATGGTGTGGGGCAGATGTGGGTCAGATGTATGGGGCAGGAGCTGATGTGGGGCTGATGTTGGTCAGATCTATAGGGCAGGAGCTGCAGTGGGGCTGATGTGGGTCGGATCTATAGGGCAGGAGCTGCTGTGGGGCTGATGTGGGTCAAATCAATGGGGCAGAGCTGCTCTGGGACACATGTGGTTCAGATCAATGGAGCAGGAGCTGCTGTGGGGCACATGTGAGTTAGATCTATGGGGCAGGAGATGGTGTGGGGCTTATGTGGGTCAGATGTATGGGGCAGGAGCTGATGTGGGGCTGATGTTGGTCAGATCTATAGGGCAGGAGCTGCAGTGGGGCTGATGTGGGTCAGATCTATAGGGCAGGAGCTGCAGTGGGGCTGATGTGGGTCAAATCAATGGGGCAGAGCTGCTCTGGGGCACATGTGGGTCAGATCTATGGAGCAGGAGCTGCTGTGGGGCACATGTGAGTTTGATCTATGGGGCAGGAGATGGTGTGTGGCTTATGTGGGTCAGATGTATGGGGCAGGAGCTGATGTGGGGCTGATGTGGGTCAGATCTATGGGTCAGGAGCTGCTGTGGAGCAGATGTTGGTCAGTTCTATGGGGCAGGAGCTGCTGTGGGGATAATGTGGGTCAGATCAATGGGGCAGGGGCTGCTGTGGGGCAGATGTGGGTCAGATCTATGGGGCAGGAGCTGCTGTGGGTCAGATGTGGGTCAGATCTATAGGTCAGGAGCTGCTGTGGCTGCTGTGGGTCAGTTCTATGGAGCAGGAGATGCTGTGGGGCTGATGTGGGTCAAATCAATGGGGCAGAGCTGCTCTGGGGCACATGTGGGTCAGATCAATGGAGCAGGAGCTGCTGCGGGGCACATGTGAGTTAGATCTATGGGGCAGGAGATGATGTGGGGCAGATTTGGGTCAGATGTATTGGGCAGGAGCTGATGTGGGGCTGGTGTTGGTCAGATCTATAGGGCAGGAGCTGCAGTGGGGCTGATGTGGGTCAGATCTATAGGGCAGGAGCTGCTGTGGGTCAGATCTATGGAGCAGGAGCTGCTGTGTGGGGCACACGTGAGTTAGATCTATGGGGCAGGAGATGGTGTGGGGCTTATGTGGGTCAGATGTATGGGGCAGGAGCTGATGTGGGGCTGATGTTGGTCAGATCTATAGGGCAGGAGCTGCAGTGGGGCTGATGTGGGTCAGATCTATAGGGCAGGAGCTGATGTGGGGCTGATGTGGGTCAAATCAATGGGGCAGAGCTGCTCTGGGGCACATGTGGGTCAGATCTATGGAGCAGGAGCTGCTGTGGGGCAGATTTGAATCAGATCTATAGGGCAGGAGCTGCTGTGGGTCAGATCTATGGAGCAGGAGCTGCTGTGGGGCACATGTGAGTTAGATCTATTAGGCAGGAGATGGTGTGGGGCAGATTTGGGTCAGATGTATGGGGCAGGAGCTGATGTGGGGCTGGTGTTGGTCAGATCTATAGGGCAGGAGCTGCAGTGGGGCTGATGTGGGTCAGATCTATGGAGCAGGAGCTGCTGTGTGGGGCACATGTGAGTTAGATCTATGGGGCAGGAGATGGTGTGGGGCTTATGTGGGTCAGATGTATGGGGCAGGAGCTGATGTGGGGCTGATGTTGGTCAGATCAATAGGGCAGGAGCTGCAGTGGGGCTGATGTGGGTCAGATCTATAGGGCAGGAGCTGCAGTGGGGCTGATGTGGGTCAAATCAATGGGGCAGAGCTGCTCTGGGGCACATGTGGGTCAGATCTATGGAGCAGGAGCTGCTGTGGGGCACATGTGAGTTAGATCTATGGGGCAGGAGATGGTGTGGGGCTTATGTGGGTCAGATGTATGGGGCAGGAGCTGATGTGGGGCTGATGTTGGTCAGATCTATAGGGCAGGAGCTGCAGTGGGGCTGATGTGGGTCAGATCTATAGGGCAGGAGCTGCAGTGGGGCTGATGTGGGTCAAATCAATGGGGCAGGGGCTGCTGTGGGGCAGATGTGGGTCAGATCTATGGGGCAGGAGCTGCTGTGGGTCAGATGTGGGTCAGATCTATAGGTCAGGAGCTGCTGTGGCTGCTGTGGGTCAGTTCTATGGGGCAGAAGATGCTGTGGGGCTGATCTGGGTCAAATCAATGGGGCAGAGCTGCTCTTGGGCACATGTGGGTCAGATCTATGGGGCAGGAGCTGCTGTGGGGCAGATTTGAATCAGATCTATAGGGCAGGAGCTGCTGTGGGTCAGATCTATGGAGCAGGAGCTGCTGTGGGGCACATGTGAGTTAGATCTATGGGGCAGGAGATGGTGTGGGGCAGATTTGGGTCAGATGTATGGGGCAGGAGCTGATGTGGGGCTGGTGTTGGTCAGATCTATAGGGCAGGAACTGAAGTGGGGCTGATGTGGGTCAGATCTATAGGGCAGGAGCTGCTGTTGGTCAGATCTATGGAGCAGGAGCTGCTGTGTGGGGCACACGTGAGTTAGATCTATGGGGCAGGAGATGGTGTGGGGCTTATGTGGGTCAGATGTATGGGGCAGGAGCTGATGTGGGGCTGATGTTGGTCAGATCTATAGGGCAGGAGCTGCAGTGGGGCTGATGTGGGTCAGATCTATAGGGCAGGAGCTGCAGTGGGGCTGATGTGGGTCAAATCAATGGGGCAGAGCTGCTCTGGGGCACATGTGGGTCAGATCTATGGAGCAGGAGCTGCTGTGGGGCACATGTGAGTTAGATCTATGGGGCAGGAGATGGTGTGGGGCTTATGTGGGTCAGATGTATGGGGCAGGAGCAGATGTGGGGCTGATGTGGGTCAGATCTATGGGTCAGGAGCTGCTGTGGAGCAGATGTGGGTCAGTTCTATGGGGCAGGAGCTGCTGTGGGGCTAATGTGGGTCAGATCTATGGGGCAGGGGCTGCTGTGGGGCAGATGTGGGTCAGATCTATGGGGCAGGAGCTGCTGTGGGTCAGATGTGGGTCAGATCTATAGGTCAGGAGCTGCTGTGGCTGCTGTGGGTCAGTTCTATGGGGCAGGAGATGCTGTGGGGCTGATGTGGGTCAAATCAATGGGGCAGAGCTGCTCTGGGGCACATGTGGGTCAGATCTATGGAGCAGGAGCTGCTGTGGGGCAGATTTGAATCAGATCTATAGGGCAGGAGCTGCTGTGGGTCAGATCAGTGGAGCAGGAGCTGCTGTGGGGCACATGTGAGTTAGATCTATGGGGCAGGAGATGGTGTGGGGCAGATTTGGGTCAGATGTATGGGGCAGGAGCTGATGTGGGGCTGGTGTTGGTCAGATCTATAGGGCAGGAGGTGCAGTGGGGCTGATGTGGGTCAGATCTATAGGGCAGGAGCTGCTGTGGGTCAGATCTATGGAGCAGGAGCTGCTGTGTGGGGCACATGTGAGTTAGATCTATGGGGCAGGAGATGGTGTGGGGCTTATGTGGGTCAGATGTATGGGGCAGGAGCTGATGTGGGGCTGATGTTGGTCAGATCTATAGGGCAGGAGCTGCAGTGGGGCTGATGTGGGTCAGATCTATAGGGCAGGAGCTGCAGTGGGGCTGATGTGGGTCAAATCAATGGGGCAGAGCTGCTCTGGGGCACATGTGGGTCAGATCTATGGAGCAGGAGCTGCTGTGGGGCACATGTGAGTTAGATCTATGGGGCAGGAGATGGTGTGGGGCTTATGTGGGTCAGATGTATGGGGCAGGAGCTGCTGTGTGGGGCACATGTGAGTTAGATCTATGGGGCAGGAGATGGTGTGGGGCTTATGTGGGTCAGATGTATGGGGCAGGAGCTGATGTGGGGCTGATGTTGGTCAGATCTATAGGGCAGGAGCTGCAGTGGGGCTGATGTGGGTCAGATCTATAGGGCAGGAGCTGCAGTTGGGCTGATGTGGGTCAAATCAATGGGGCAGAGCTGCTCTGGGGCACATGTGGGTCAGATCTATGGAGCAGGAGCTGCTGTGGTGCACATGTGAGTTAGATCTATGGGGCAGGAGATGGTGTGGGGCTTATGTGGGTCAGATGTATGGGGCAGGAGCTGATGTGGGGCTGATGTGGGTCAGATCTATGGGTCAGGAGCTGCTGTGGAGCAGATGTGGGTCAGTTCTATGGGGCAGGAGCTGCTGTGGGGAAGATGTGGGTCAGATCTATGGGGCAGGAGCTGCTGTGGGTCAGATGTGGGTCAGATCTATAGGTCAGGAGCTGCTGTGGCTGCTGTGGGTCAGTTCTATGGGGCAGGAGATGCTGTGGGGCTGATGTGGGTCAAATCAATGGGGCAGAGCTGCTCTGGGGCACATATGGGTCAGATCTATGGAGCAGGAGCTGCTGTGGGGCAGATTTGAATCAGATCTATAGGGCAGGAGCTGCTGTGGGTCAGATCAATGGAGCAGGAGCTGCTGTGGGGCACATGTGAGTTAGATCTATGGGGCAGGAGATGGTGTGGGGCAGATTTGGGTCAGATGTATGGGGCAGGAGCTGATGTGGGGCTGGTGTTGGTCATATCTATAGGGCAGGAGCTGCAGTGGGGCTGATGTGGGTCAGATCTATAGGGCAGGAGCTGCTGTGGGTCAGATCTATGGAGCAGGAGCTGCTGTGTGGGGCACATGTGAGTTAGATCTATGGGGCAGGAGATGGTGTGGGGCTTATGTGGGTCAGATGTATGGGGCAGGAGCTGATGTGGGGCTGATGTTGGTCAGATCTATAGGGCAAGAGCTGCAGTGGGGCTGATGTGGGTCAGATCTATAGGGCAGGAGCTGCAGTGGGGCTGATGTGGGTCAAATCAATGGGGCAGAGCTGCTCTGGGGCACATGTGGGTCAGATCTATGGAGCAGGAGCTGCTGTGGGGCACATGTGAGTTATATCTATGGGGCAGGAGATGGTGTGGGGCAGATTTGGGTCAGATGTATGGGGCAGGAGCTGATGTGGGGCTGATGTGGGTCAGATCTATGGGGCAGGAGATGGTGTGGGGCAGATGTGGGTCAGATCTATGGGGCAGGATCACCTGGGGGCTGATGTGGGTCAGATCTATGGGTCAGGAGCTGCTGTGGGGCAGATGTGGGTCAGTTCTATGGAGCAGGAGCTGCTGTGGGGCAGATGTGGGTCAGATCTATGGGGCAGGAGCTGCTGTGGGTCAGATGTGGGTCAGATCTATAGGTCAGGAGCTGCTGTGGCTGCTGTGGGTCAGTTCTATGGGGCAGGAGATGCTGTGGGGCTGATGTGGGTCAAATCAATGGGGCAGAGCTGCTCTGGGGCACATGTGGGTCAGATCTATGGAGCAGGAGCTGCTGTGGGGCAGATTTGAATCAGATCTATAGGGCAGGAGCTGCTGTGGGTCAGATCTATGGGCAGGAGCTGCTGTGGGGCACATGTGAGTTAGATCTATGGGGCAGGAGATGGTGTGGGGCAGATTTGGGTCAGATGTATGGGGCAGGAGCTGATGTGGGTCAGATCTATGGAGCAGGAGCTGCTGTGGGGCACATGTGAGTTAGATCTATGGGGCAGGAGATGGTGTGGGGCAGATTTGGGTCAGATGTATGGGGCAGGAGCTGATGTGGGGCTGGTGTTGGTCAGATCTATAGGGCAGGAGCTGCAGTGGGGCTGATGTGGGTCAGATCTATAGGGCAGGAGCTGCAGTGGGGCTGATGTGGGTGAAATCAATGGGGCAGAGCTGCTCTGGGGCACATGTGGGTCAGATCTATGGAGCAGGAGCTGCTGTGGGGCACATGTGAGTTAGATCTATGGGGCAGGAGATGGTGTGGGGCTTATGTGGGTCAGATGTATGGGGCAGGAGCTGATGTGGGGCTGATGTGGGTCAGATCTATGGGTCAGGAGCTGCTGTGGAGCAGATGTGGGTCAGTTCTATGGGGCAGGAGCTGCTGTGGGGCTAATGTGGGTCAGATCTGTGGGGCAGGGGCTGCTGTGGGGCAGATGTGGGTCAGATCTATGGGGCAGGAGCTGCTGTGGGTCAGATGTGGGTCAGATCTATAGGTCAGGAGCTGCTGTGGCTGCTGTGGGTCAGTTCTATGGGGCAGGAGATGCTGTGGGGCTGATGTGGGTCAAATCAATGGGGCAGAGCTGCTCTGGGGCACATGTGGGTCAGATCAATGGAGCAGGAGCTGCTGTGGGGCACATGTGAGTTAGATCTATGGGGCAGGAGATGGTGTGGGGCAGATTTGGGTCAGATGTATGGGGCAGGAGCTGATGTGGGGCTGGTGTTGGTCAGATCTATAGGGCAGGAGCTGCAGTGGGGCTGATGTGGGTCAGATCTATAGGGCAGGAGCTGCTGTGGGTCAGATCTATGGAGCAGGAGCTGCTGTGTGGGGCACATGTGAGTTAGATCTATGGGGCAGGAGATGGTGTGGGGCTTATGTGGGTCAGATGTATGGGGCAGGAGCTGATGTGGGGCTGATGTTGGTCAGATCTATAGGGCAGGAGCTGCAGTGGGGCTGATGTGGGTCAGATCTATAGGGCAGGAGCTGATGTGGGGCTGATGTGGGTCAAATCAATGGGGCAGAGCTGCTCTGGGGCACATGTGGGTCAGATCTATGGAGCAGGAGTTGCTGTGGGGCACATGTGAGTTAGATCTATGGGGCAGGAGATGGTGTGGGGCTTATGTGGGTCAGATGTATGGGGCAGGAGCTGATGTGGGGCTGCTGTGGGTCAGATCTATGGGTCAGGAGCTGCTGTGGAGCAGATGTGGGTCAGTTCTATGGGGCAGGAGCTGCTGTGGGGCTAATGTGGGTCAGATCTATGGGGCAGGGGCTGCTGTGGGGCAGATGTGGGTCAGATCTATGGGGCAGGAGCTGCTGTGGGTCAGATGTGGGTCAGATCTATAGGTCAGGAGCTGCTGTGGCTGCTGTGGGTCAGTTCTATGGGGCAGGAGATGCTGTGGGGCTGATGTGGGTCAAATCAATGGGGCAGAGCTGCTCTGGGGCACATGTGGGTCAGATCTATGGAGCAGGAGCTGCTGTGGGGCAGATTTGAATCAGATCTATAGGGCAGGAGCTGCTGTGGGTCAGATCAGTGGAGCAGGAGCTGCTGTGGGGCACATGTGAGTTAGATCTATGGGGCAGGAGATGGTGTGGGGCTTATGTGGGTCAGATGTATGGGGCAGGAGCTGATGTGGGGCTGATGTTGGTCAGATCTATAGGGCAGGAGCTGCAGTGGGGCTGATGTGGGTCAGATCTATAGGGCAGGAGCTGCAGTTGGGATGATGTGGGTCAAATCAATGGGGCAGAGCTGCTCTGGGGCACATGTGGGTCAGATCTATGGAGCAGGAGCTGCTGTGGGGCACATGTGAGTTAGATCTATGGGGCAGGAGATGGTGTGGGGCTTATGTGGGTCAGATGTATGGGGCAGGAGCTGATGTGGGGCTGATGTGGGTCAGATCTATGGGTCAGGAGCTGCTGTGGAGCAGATGTGGGTCAGTTCTATGGGGCAGGAGCTGCTGTGGGGAAGATGTGGGTCAGATCTATGGGGCAGGAGCTGCTGTGGGTCAGATGTGGGTCAGATCTATAGGTCAGGAGCTGCTGTGGCTGCTGTGGGTCAGTTCTATGGGGCAGGAGATGCTGTGGGGCTGATGTGGGTCAAATCAATGGGGCAGAGCTGCTCTGGGGCACATGTGGGTCAGATCTATGGAGCAGGAGCTGCTGTGGGGCAGATTTGAATCAGATCTATAGGGCAGGAGCTGCTGTGGGTCAGATCAATGGAGCAGGAGCTGCTGTGGGGCACATGTGAGTTAGATCTATGGGGCAGGAGATGGTGTGGGGCAGATTTGGGTCAGATGTATGGGGCAGGAGCTGATGTGGGGCTGGTGTTGGTCATATCTATAGGGCAGGAGCTGCAGTGGGGCTGATGTGGGTCAGATCTATAGGGCAGGAGCTGCTGTGGGTCAGATCTATGGAGCAGGAGCTGCTGTGTGGGGCACATGTGAGTTAGATCTATGGGGCAGGAGATGGTGTGGGGCTTATGTGGGTCAGATGTATGGGGCAGGAGGTGATGTGGGGCTGATGTTGGTCAGATCTATAGGGCAGGAGCTGCAGTGGGGCTGATGTGGGTCAGATCTATAGGGCAGGAGCTGCAGTGGGGCTGATGTGGGTCAAATCAATGGGGCAGAGCTGCTCTGGGGCACATGTGGGTCAGATCAATGGAGCAGGAGCTGCTGTGGGGCACATGTGAGTTAGATCTATGGGGCAGGAGATGGTGTGGGGCTTATGTGGGTCAGATGTATGGGTCAGGAGCTGCTGTGGGGCAGATGTGGGTCAGTTCTATGGGGCAGGAGCTGCTGTGGGTCAGATGTGGGTCAGATCTATAGGTCAGGAGCTGCTGTGGCTGCTGTGGGTCAGTTCTATGGGGCAGGAGATGCTGTGGGGCTGATGTGGGTCAAATCAATGGGGCAGAGCTGCTCTGGGGCACATGTGGGTCAGATCTATGGAGCAGGAGCTGCTGTGGGGCAGATTTGAATCAGATCTATAGGGCAGGAGCTGCTGTGGGTCAGATCTATGGAGCAGGAGCTGCTGTGGGGCACATGTGAGTTAGATCTATGGGGCAGGAGATGGTGTGGGGCTTATGTGGGTCAGATGTATGGGGCAGGAGCTGATGTGGGGCTGATGTTGGTCAGATCTATAGGGCAGGAGCTGCAGTGGGGCTGATGTGGGTCAGATCTATAGGGCAGGAGCTGCAGTGGGGCTGATGTGGGTCAAATCAATGGGGCAGAGCTGCTCTGGGGCACATGTGGGTCAGATCTATGGAGCAGGAGCTGCTGTGGGGCACATGTGAGTTAGATCTATGGGGCAGGAGATGGTGTGGGGCTTATGTGGGTCAGATGTATGGGGCAGGAGCTGATGTGGGGCTGATGTGGGTCAGATCTATGGGTCAGGAGCTGCTGTGGAGCAGATGTGGGTCAGTTCTATGGGGCAGGAGCTGCTGTGGGGCTAATGTGGGTCAGATCTATGGGGCAGGGGCTGCTGTGGGGCAGATGTGGGTCAGATCTATGGGGCAGGAGCTGCTGTGGGTCAGATGTGGGTCAGATCTATAGGTCAGGAGCTGCTGTGGCTGCTGTGGGTCAGTTCTATGGGGCAGGAGATGCTGTGGGGCTGATGTGTGTCAAATCAATGGGGCAGAGCTGCTCTGGGGCACATGTGGGTCAGATCTATGGAGCAGGAGCTGCTGTGGGGCAGATTTGAATCAGATCTATAGGGCAGGAGCTGCTGTGGGTCAGATCTATGGAGCAGGAGCTGCTGTGGGGCACATGTGAGTTAGATCTATGGGGCAGGAGATGGTGTGGGGCAGATTTGGGTCAGATGTATGGGGCAGGAGCTGATGTGGGGCTGGTGTTGGTCAGATCTATAGGGCAGGAGCTGCAGTGGGGCTGATGTGGGTCAGATCTATAGGGCAGGAGATGCTGTGGGGCTGATGTGGGTCAAATCAATGGGGCAGAGCTGCTCCGGGGCTCATGTGGGTCAGATCTATGGAGCAGGAGCTGCTGTGGGGCAGATTTGAATCAGATCTATAGGGCAGGAGCTGCTGTGGGTCAGATCAATGGAGCAGGAGCTGCTGTGGGGCACATGTGAGTTAGATCTATGGGGCAGGAGATGGTGTGGGGCAGATGTGGGTCAGATGTATGGGGCAGGAGCTGATGTGGGGCTGGTGTTGGTCAGATCTATAGGGCAGGAGCTGCAGTGGGGCTGATGTGGGTCAGATCTATAGGGCAGGAGCTGCTGTGGGTCAGATCTATGGAGCAGGAGCTGCTGTGTGGGGCACATGTGAGTTAAATCTATGGGGCAGGAGATGGTGTGGGGCTTATGTGGGTCAGATGTATGGGGCAGGAGCTGATGTGGGGCTGATGTTGGTCAGATCTATAGGGCAGGAGCTGCAGTGGGGCTGATGTGGGTCAGATCTATAGGGCAGGAGCTGCAGTGGGGCTGATGTGGGTCAAATCAATGGGGCAGAGCTGCTCTGGGGCACATGTGGGTCAGATCTATGGAGCAGGAGCTGCTGTGGGGCACATGTGAGTTAGATCTATGGGGCAGGAGATGGTGTGGGGCTTATGTGGGTCAGATGTATGGGGCAGGAGCTGATGTGGGGCTGATGTGGGTCAGATCTATGGGTCAGGAGCTGCTGTGGAGCAGATGTGGGTCAGTTCTATGGGGCAGGAGCTGCTGTGGGGCTAATGTGGGTCAGATCTATGGGGCAGGGGCTGCTGTGGGGAAGATGTGGGTCAGATCTATGGGGCAGGAGCTGCTGTGGGTCAGATGTGGGTCAGATCTATAGGTCAGGAGCTGCTGTGGCTGCTGTGGGTCAGTTCTATGGGGCAGGAGATGCTGTGGGGCTGATGTGGGTCAAATCAATGGGGTAGAGCTGCTCTGGGGCACATGTGGGTCAGATCTATGGAGCAGGAGCTGCTGTGGGGCAGATTTGAATCAGATCTATAGGGCAGGAGCTGCTGTGGGGCAGATCAATGGAGCAGGAGCTGCTGTGGGGCACATGTGAGTTAGATCTAAGGGGCAGGAGATGGTGTGGGGCAGATTTGGGTCAGATGTATGGGGCAGGAGCTGATGTGGGGCTGGTGTTGGTCAGATCTATAGGGCAGGAGCTGCAGTGGGGCTGATGTGGGTCACATCTATAGGGCAGGAGCTGCTGTGGGTCAGATCCATGGAGCAGGAGCTGCTGTGTGGGGCACATGTGAGTTAGATCGATGGGGCAGGAGATGGTGTGGGGCAGATGTGGGTCAGATCTATGGGGCAGGATCTCCTGGGGGCTGATGTGGGTCAGATCTGTGGGGTAAAATCTGCTGTGGGGCAGATGTGGTTCAGATCTATAGGGCAGGAGCTGCTGTGGGTCAGATCTATGGATCAGGAGCTGCTGTGGGGCACATGTGAGTTAGATCTATGGGGCAGGAGATGGTGTGGGGCTTATGTGGGTCAGATGTATGGGGCAGGAGCTGCAGTGGGGCTGATGTGGGTCAGATGTATGGGGCAGGAGCTGCAGTGGGGCTGATGTGGGTCAAATCAATGGGGCAGAGCTGCTCTGGGGCACATGTGGGTCAGATCTATGGAGCAGGAGCTGCTGTGGGGCACATGTGAGTTAGATCTATGGGGCAGGAGATGGTGTGGGGCAGATGTGGGTCAGATCTATGGGGCAGGATCTCCTGGGGGCTGATGTGGGTCAGATCTATGGGACTGGAGCTGCAGTGGAGCACATGTGGGTCAGATCTATGGGGTAGAAGCTGCTGTGGGGCTGACGTGGGTCAGATCTATGAGGCAAGAGCTGCTGTGGGGCAGAGTTGGGTCAGATCTATGAGGCAAGAGCTGCTGTGGGGCAGAGTTGGGTCAGATCTATGGGGCAGGAGCTGCTGTGGGGCTGATGTGGGTCAGATCTATGGGGCAGGAGATGATGTGGGGCTGATGTGGGTCAAATCAATGGGGCAGAGCTGCTCTGGGGCACATGTGGGTCAGATCTATGGAGCAGGAGCTGCTGTGGGGCAGATTTGAATCAGATCTATAGGGCAGGAGCTGCTGTGGGTCAGATCTATGGGCAGGAGCTGCTGTGGGGCACATGTGAGTTAGATCTATGGGGCAGGAGATGGTGTGGGGCAGATTTGGGTCAGATGTATGGGTGAGGAGCTGCAGTGGGGCAGAGTTGGGTCAGATCTATAGGGCATGGGCTGCTGTGGGTCAGATCTACTGGACTGGAGCTGCAGTGGAGCACATGTGGGTCAGATCTATGGGGTAGAAGCTGCTGTGGGGCTGATGGGGGTCATAACTATAAGGCAGGAGCTGCTGTGGGGCTGACGTGGGTCAGATCTATGAGGCAAGAGCTGCTGTGGGGCAGAGTTGGGTCAGATCTATGGGGCAGGTGCTGCTGTGAGGCTGATGTGGGTCAGATCTATGGGGCAGGAGCTGATGTGGGGCTGATGTTGGTCAGATCTATAGGGCAGGAGCTGCAGTGGGGCTGATGTGGGTCAGATCTATGGGGCAGGAGCTGCAGTGGGGCTGATGTGGGTCAGATCTATAGGTCAGGAGCTGCTGTGGCTGCTGTGGGTCAGTTCTATGGGGCAGGAGATGCTGTGGGGCTGATGTGGGTCAAATCTATGGGGCAGAGCTGCTCTGGGGCACATGTGGGTCAGATCTATGGAGCAGGAGCTGCTGTGGGGCAGATTTGAATCAGATCTATAGGGCAGGAGCTGCTGTGGGTCAGATCAATGGAGCAGGAGCTGCTGTGGGGCACATGTGAGTTAGATCTATGGGGCAGGAGATGGTGTGGGGCAGATGTGGGTAAGATGTATGGGGCAGGAGCTGATGTGGGGCTGGTGTTGGTCAGATCTATAGGGCAGGAGCTGCAGTGGGGCTGATGTGGGTCAGATCTTTAGGGCAGGAGCTGCTGTGGGTCAGATCTATGGAGCAGGAGCTGCTGTGTGGGGCACATGTGAGTTAGATCTATGGGGCAGGAGATGGTGTGGGGCAGATTTGGGTCAGATGTATGGGTCAGGAGCTGCTGTGTGGCTGATGAGGGTCAGATCTATGGGGCATGGGCTGCTGTGGGTCAGATCTAAGGGACTGGAGCTGCAGTGGAGCACATGTGGGTCAGATCTATGGGGTAGAAGCTGCTGTGGGGCTGATGGGGGTCATATCTATAAGGCAGGAGCTGCTGTGGGGCTGACGTGGGTCAGATCTATGAGGCAAGAGCTGCTGTGGGGCAGAGTTGGGTCAGATCTATGGGGCAGGAGCTGCTGTGGGGCTGATGTGGGTCAGTTCTATGGGGCAGGAGCTGATGTGGGGCTGATGTGAGTCAAATCATTGGGGCAGAGCTGCTCTGGGGCACATGTGGGTCAGATCTATGGAGCAGGAGCTGCTGTGGGGCAGATTTGAATCAGATCTATAGGGCAGGAGCTGCTGTGGGTCAGATCTATGGGCAGGAGCTGCTGTGGGGCACATGTGAGTTAGATCTATGGGGCAGGAGATGGTGTGGGGCTTATGTGGGTCAGATGTATGGGGCAGGAGCTGATGTGGGGCTGATGTTGGTCAGATCTATAGGGCAGGAGCTGCAGTGGGGCTGATGTGGGTCAGATCTATAGGGCAGGAGCTGCAGTGGGGCTGATGTGGGTCAAATCAATGGGGCAGAGCTGCTCTGGGGCACATGTGGGTCAGATCTATGGAGCAGGAGCTGCTGTGGGGCACATGTGAGTTAGATCTATGGGGCAGGAGATGGTGTAGGGCTTATGTGGGTCAGATGTATGGGGCAGGAGCTGATGTGAAGCTGATGTGGGTCAGATCTATGGGTCAGGAGCTGCTGTGGAGCAGATGTGGGTCAGTTCTATGGGGCAGGAACTGCTGTGGGGCTAATGTGGGTCAGATCTATGGGGCAGGGGCTGCTGTGGGGCAGAAGTGGGTCAGATCTATGGAGCAGGAGCTGCTGTGGGGCAGATTTGAATCAGATCTATGGGGCAGGAGCTGCTGTGGGTCAGATCAATGGAGCAGGAGCTGCTGTGGGGCACATGTGAGTTAGATCTATGGGGCAGGAGATGGTGTGGGGCAGATGTGGGTCAGATCTATGGGGCAGGATCTCCTGGTGGCTGATGTGGGTCAGATCTGTGGGGTAAAATCTGCTGTGGGGCAGATGTGGTTCAGATCTATAGGGCAGGAGCTGCTGTGGGTCAGATCTATGGATCAGGAGCTGCTGTGGGGCACATGTGAGTTAGATCTATGGGGCAGGAGATGGTGTGGGGCAGATGTGGGTAAGATGTATGGGGCAGGAGCTGATGTGGGGCTGCTGTGGGTCAGATCTATGGGTCTGGAGCTGCTGTGGGGCAGATGTGGGTCAGTTCTATGGGGCAGGAGATGCTGTGGGGCTAATGTGGGTCAGATCTATGGGGCAGGGGCTGCTGTGGGGCAGATGTGGGTCAGATCTATGGGGCAGGAGCTGCTGTGGGTCAGATGTGGGTCAGATCTATAGGTCAGGAGCTGCTGTGGCTGCTGTGGGTCAGTTCTATGGGGCTGGAGATGCTGTGGGGCTGATGTGGGTCAAATCAATGGGGCAGAGCTGCTCTGGGGCACATGTGGGTCAGATCTATGGAGCAGGAGCTGCTGTGGGGCAGATTTGAATCAGATCTATAGGGCAGGAGCTGCTGTGGGTCAGATCAATGGAGCAGGAGCTGCTGTGGGGCACATGTGAGTTAGATCTATGGGGCTTATGTGGGGCTTATGTGGGTCAGATGTATGGGGCAGGAGCTGATGTGGGGCTGATGTTGGTCAGTTCTATAGGGCAGGAGCTGCAGTGGGGCTGATGTGGGTCAGATCTATAGGGCAGGAGCTGCAGTGGGGCTGATGTGGGTCAAATCAATGGGGCAGAGCTGCTCTGGGGCACATGTGGGTCAGATCTATGGAGCAGGAGCTGCTGTGGGGCACATGTGAGTTAGATCTATGGGGCAGGAGATGGTGTGGGGCAGATTTGGGTCAAATGTATGGGTCAGGAGCTCATGTGGGGCTGGTGTTGGTCAGATCTATGGGTCAGGAGCTGCAGTGGGGCTGCTGTGGGTCAGATCTATGGGGCAGGAGCTGCTGTGGGTCAGATCTATGGAGCAGGAGCTGCTGTGGGGCACATGTGAGTTAGATCTATGGGGCAGGAGATGGTGTGGGGCAGATGTGGGTCAGATGTATGGGGCAGGAGCTGATGTGGGGCTGGTGTTGGTCAGATCTATAGGGCAGGAGCTGCAGTGAGGCTGATGTGGGTCAGATCTATAGGGCAGGAGCTGCTGTGGGTCAGATCTATGGAGCAGGAGCTGCTGTGTGGGGCACATGTGAGTTAGATCTATGGGGCAGGAGATGGTGTGGGGCTTATGTGGGTCAGATGTATGGGGCAGGAGCTGATGTGGGGCTGATGTTGGTCAGATCTATAGGGCAGGAGCTGCAGTGGGGCTGATGTGGGTCAGATCTATAGGGCAGGAGCTGCAGTGGGGCTGATGTGGGTCAAATCAATGGGGCAGAGCTGCTCTGGGGCACATGTGGGTCAGATCTATGGAGCAGGAGCTGCTGTGGGGCACATGTGAGTTAGATCTATGGGGCAGGGGCTGGTGTGGGGCAGATGTGGGTCAGATCTATGGGGCAGGAGCTGCTGTGTGTCAGATGTGGGTCAGATCTATAGGTCAGGAGCTGCTGTGGCTGCTGTGGGTCAAATCAATGGGGCAGAGCTGCTCTGGGGCACATGTGGGTCAGATCTATGGAGCAGGAGCTGCTGTGGGGCACATGTGAGTTAGATCTATGGGGCAGGAGATGGTGTGGGGCTTATGTGGGTCAGATGTATGGGGCAGGAGCTGATGTGGGGCTGATGTGGGTCAGATCTATGGGTCAGGAGCTGCTGTGGAGCAGATGTGGGTCAGTTCTATGGGGCAGGAGCTGCTGTGGGGCTAATGTGGGTCAGATCTATGGGGCAGGGGCTGCTGTGGGGCAGATGTGGGTCAGATCTATGGGGCAGGAGCTGCTGTGGGTCAGATGTGGGTCAGATCTATAGGTCAGGAACTGCTGTGGCTGCTGTGGGTCAGTTCTATGGGGCAGGAGATGCTGTGGGGCTGATGTGGGTCAAATCAATGGGGCAGAGCTGCTCTGGGGCACATGTGGGTCAGATCTATGGAGCAGGAGCTGCTGTGGGGCAGATTTGAATCAGATCTATAGGGCAGGAGCTGCTGTGGGTCAGATCAATGGAGCAGGAGCTGCTGTGGGGCACATGTGAGTTAGATCTATGGGGCAGGAGATGGTGTGGGGCAGATGTGGGTCAGATGTATGGGGCAGGAGCTGATGTGGGGCTGGTGTTGGTCAGATCTATAGGGCAGGAGCTGCAGTGGGGCTGATGTGGGTCAGATCTATAGGGCAGCAGCTGCTGTGGGTCAGATCTATGGAGCAGGAGCTGCTGTGTGGGGCACATGTGAGTTAGATCTATGGGGCAGGAGATGGTGTGGGGCTTATGTGGGTCAGATGTATGGGGCAGGAGCTGATGTGGGGCTGATGTTGGTCAGATCTATAGGGCAGGAGCTGCAGTGGGGCTGATGTGGGTCAGATCTATAGGGCAGGAGCTGCAGTGGGGCTGATGTGGGTCAAATCAATGGGGCAGAGCTGCTCTGGGGCACATGTGGGTCAGATCTATGGAGCAGGAGCTGCTGTGGGGCACATGTGAGTTAGATCTATGGGGCAGGGGCTGGTGTGGGGCAGATGTGGGTCAGATCTATGGGGCAGGAGCTGATGTGGGGCTGGTGTTGGTCAGATCTATGGGTCAGGAGCTGCAGTGGGGCTGCTGTGGGTCAGATCTATGGGGCAGGAGCTGCTGTGGGTCAGATTTATGGAGCAGGAGCTGCTGTGGGGCACATGTGAGTTAGATCTATGGGGCAGGAGATGGTGTGGGGCTTATGTGGGTCAGATGTATGGGGCAGGAGCTGATGTGGGGCTGATGTGGGTCAGATCTATGGGTCAGGAGCTGCTGTGGAGCAGATGTGGGTCAGTTCTATGGGGCAGGAGCTGCTGTGGGGCTAATGTGGGTCAGATCTATGGGGCAGGGGCTGCTGTGGGGCAGATGTGGGTCAGATCTACGGGTCAGGAGCTGCTGTGGGTCAGATGTGGGTCAGATCTATAGGTCAGGAGCTGCTGTGGCTGCTGTGGGTCAGTTCTATGGGGCAGGAGATGCTGTGGGGCTGATGTGGGTCAAATCAATGGGGCAGAGCTGCTCTGGGGCACATGTGGGTCAGATCTATGGAGCAGGAGCTGCTGTGGGGCAGATTTGAATCAGATCTATAGGGCAGGAGCTGCTGTGGGTCAGATCAATGGAGCAGGAGCTGCTGTGGGGCACATGTGAGTTAGATCTATGGGGCAGGAGATGGTGTGGGGCAGATTTGGGTCAGATGTATGGGGCAGGAGCTGATGTGGGGCTGGTGTTGGTCAGATCTATAGGGCAGGAGCTGCAGTGGGGCTGATGTGGGTCAGATCTATAGGGCAGGAGCTGCTGTTGGTCAGATCTATGGAGCAGGAGCTGCTGTGTGGGGCACATGTGAGTTAGATCTATGGGGCAGGAGATGGTGTGGGGCTTATGTGGGTCAGATGTATGGGGCAGGAGCTGATGTGGGGCTGATGTTGGTCAGATCTATAGGGCAGGAGCTGCAGTGGGGCTGATGTGGGTCAGATCTATAGGGCAGGAGCTGCAGTGGGGCTGATGTGGGTCAAATCAATGGGGCAGAGCTGCTCTGGGGCACATGTGGGTCAGATCTATGGAGCAGGAGCTGCTGTGGGGCACATGTGAGTTAGATCTATGGGGCAGGAGATGGTGTGGGGCAGATTTGGGTCAGATGTATGGGTCAGGAGCTGATGTGGGGCTGGTGTTGGTCAGATCTATAGGGCAGGAGCTGCAGTGCGGCTGATGTGGGTCAGATCTATGGGGCAGGAGCTGCTGTGGGTCAGATCTATGGAGCAGGAGTTGCTGTGGGGCACATGTGAGTTAGATCTATGGGGCAGGAGATGGTGTGGGGCAGATTTGGGTCAGATGTATGGGTCAGGAGCGGCAGTGGGGCACATGTGGGTCAGATCTATGGGGCATGGGCTGCTGTGGGTCAGATCTACGGGACTGGAGCTGCAGTGGATCACATGTGGGTCAGATCTATGGGGTAGAAGCTGCTGTGGGGCTGATGGGGGTCATATCTATAAGGCAGGAGCTGCAGTGGGGCTGATGTGGGTCAGATCTATGGGGCAGGAGCTGCAGTGGGGCTGATGTGGGTCAAATCAATGGGGCAGAGCTGCTCTGGGGCACATGTGGGTCAGATCTATGGAGCAGGAGCTGCTGTGGGGCACATGTGAGTTAGATCTATGGGGCAGGAGATGGTGTAGGGCTTATGTGGGTCAGATGTATGGGGCAGGAGCTGATGTGGGGCTGATGTGGGTCAGATCTATGGGTCAGGAGCTGCTGTGGAGCAGATGTTGGTCAGTTCTATGGGGCAGGAGCTGCTGTGGGGCTAATGTGGGTCAGATCTATGGGGCAGGGGCTGCTGTGGGGCAGATGTGGGTCAGATCTATGGGGCAGGAGCTGCTGTGGGTCAGATGTGGGTCAGATCTATAGGTCAGGAGCTGCTGTGGCTGCTGTGGGTCAGTTCTATGGGGCAGGAGATGCTGTGGCGCTGATGTGGGTCAAATCAATGGGGCAGAGCTGCTCTGGGGCACATGTGGGTCAGATCTATGGAGCAGGAGCTGCTGTGGGGCAGATTTGAATCAGATCTATAGGGCAGGAGCTGCTGTGGGTCAGATCAATGGAGCAGGAGCTGCTGTGGGGCACATGTGAGTTAGATCTATGGGGCAGGAGATGGTGTGGGGCAGATTTGGGTCAGATGTATGGGGCAGGAGCTGATGTGGGGCTGGTGTTGTTCAGATCTATAGGGCAGGAGCTGCAGTGGGGCTGATGTGGGTCAGATCTATGGGGCAGGAGCTGCAGTGGGGCTGATGTGGGTCAAATCAATGGGGCAGAGCTGCTCTGGGGCACATGTGGGTCAGATCTATGGAGCAGGAGCTGCTGTGGGGCAGATTTGAATCAGATCTATAGGGCAGGAGCTGCTGTGGGTCAGATCTATGGAGCAGGAGCTGCTGTGGGGCACATGTGAGTTAGATCTATGGAGCAGGAGATGGTGTGGGGCAGATGTGGGTCAGATGTATGGGGCAGGAGCTGATGTGGGGCTGGTGTTGGTCAGATCTATGGGGCAGGAGCTGCAGTGGGGCTGATGTGGGTCAGATCTATAGGGCAGGAGCTGCAGTGGGGCTGATGTGGGTCAAATCAATCGGGCAGAGCTGCTCTGGGGCACATGTGGGTCAGATCAATGGAGCAGGAGCTGCTGTGGGGCACATGTGAGTTAGATCTATGGGGCAGGAGATGGTGTGGGGCTTATGTGGGTCAGATGTATGGGGCAGGAGCTGATGTGGGGCTGATGTGGGTCAGATCTATGGGTCAGGAGCTGCTGTGGAGCAGATGTGGGTCAGTTCTATGGGGCAGGAGATGCTGTGGGGCTGATGTGGGTCAAATCAATGGGGCAGAGCTGCTCTGGGGCACATGTGGGTCAGATCAATGGAGCAGGAGCTGCTGTGGGGCACATGTGAGTTATATCTATGGGGCAGGAGATGGTGTGGGGCAGATTTGGGTCAGATGTATGGGGCAGGAGCTGATGTGGGGCTGGTGTTGGTCAGATCTATAGGGCAGGAGCTGCAGTGGGGCTGATGTGGGTCAGATCTATGGGGCAGGAGCTGCAGTGGGGCTGATGTGGGTCAAATCTATGGGGCAGAGCTGCTCTGGGGCACATGTGGGTCAGATCTATGGAGCAGGAGATGCTGTGGGGCAGATTTGAATCAGATCTATAGGGCAGGAGCTGCTGTGGGTCAGATCTATGGAGCAGGAGCTGCTGTGGGGCACATGTGAGTTAGATCTATGGGGCAGGAGATGGTGTGGGGCAGATTTGGGTCAGATGTATGGGGCAGGAGCTGATGTGGGGCTGGTGTTGGTCAGATCTATAGGGCAGGAGCTGCAGTGGGGCTGATGTGGGTCAGATCTATAGGGCAGGAGCTGCTGTGGGTCAGATCTATGGAGCAGGAGCTGCTGTGGGGCACATGTGAGTTAGATCTATGGGGCAGGAGATGGTGTGGGGCTTATGTGGGTCAGATGTATGGGGCAGGAGCTGATGTGGGGCTGATGTTGGTCAGATCTATAGGGCAGGAGCTGCAGTGGGGCTGATGTGGGTCAGATCTATAGGGCAGGAGCTGCAGTGGGGCTGATGTGGGTCAAATCAATGGGGCAGAGCTGCTTGGGGCACATGTGGGTCAGATCTATGGAGCAGGAGCTGCTGTGGGGCACATGTGAGTTAGATCTATGGGGCAGGAGATGGTGTGGGGCTTATGTGGGTCAGATGTATGGGGCAGGAGCTGATGTGGGGCTGATGTGGGTCAGATCTATGGGTCAGGATCTGCTGTGGAGCAGATGTGGGTCAGTTCTATGGGGCAGGAGCTGCTGTGGGGCTAATGTGGGTCAGATCTATGGGGCAGGGGCTGCTGTGGGGCAGATGTGGGTCAGATCTATGGGGCAGGAGCTGCTGTGGGTCAGATGTGGGTCAGATCTATAGGTCAGGAGCTTCTGTGGCTGCTGTGGGTCAGTTCTATGGGGCAGGAGATGCTGTGGGGCTGATGTGGGTCAAATCAATGGGGCAGAGCTGCTCTGGGGCACATGTGGGTCAGATCTATGGAGCAGGAGCTGCTGTGGGGCAGATTTGAATCAGATCTATAGGGCAGGAGCTGCTGTGGGTCAGATCAATGGAGCAGGAGCTGCTGTGGGGCACATGTGAGTGTGATCTATGGGGCAGGAGATGGTGTGGGGCAGATTTGGGTCAGATGTATGGGGCAGGAGCTGATGTGGGGCTGGTGTTGGTCAGATCTATAGGGCAGGAGCTGCAGTGGGGCTGATGTGGGTCAGATCTATAGGGCAGGAGCTGCTGTGGGTCAGATCTATGGAGCAGGAGCTGCTGTGTGGGGCACATGTGAGTTAGATCTATGGGGCAGGAGATGGTGTGGGGCTTATGTGGGTCAGATGTATGGGGCAGGAGCTGATGTGGGGCTGATGTTGGTCAGATCTATAGGGCAGGAGCTGCAGTGGGGCTGATGTGGGTCAGATCTATAGGGCAGGAGCTGCAGTGGGGCTGATGTGGGTCAAATCAATGGGGCAGAGCTGCTCTGGGGCACATGTGGGTCAGATCTATGGAGCAGGAGCTGCTGTGGGGCACATGTGAGTTAGATCTATGGGGCAGGAGATGGTGTGGGGCTTATGTGGGTCAGATGTATGGGGCAGGAGCTGCTGTGGGGCTGATGTGGGTCAGATCTATGGGTCAGGAGCTGCTGTGGAGCAGATGTGGGTCAGTTCTATGGGGCAGGAGCTGCTTTGGGGCTAATGTGGGTCAGATCTATAGGTCAGGAGCTGCTGTGGCTGCTGTGGGTCAGTTCTATGGGGCAGGAGCTGCTGTGGGTCAGATGTGGGTCAGATCTATAGGTCAGGAGCTGCTGTGGCTGCTGTGGGTCAGTTCTATGGGGCAGGAGATGCTGTGGGGCTGATGTGGGTCAAATCAATGGGGCAGAGCTGCTCTGGGGTACATGTGGGTCAGATCTATGGAGCAGGAGCTGCTGTGGAGCAGATGTGGGTCAGTTCTATGGGGCAGGAGCTGCTGTGGGGCTAATGTGGGTCAGATCTATAGGTCAGGAGCTGCTGTGGCTGCTGTGGGTCAGTTCTATGGGGCAGGAGATGCTGTGGGGCTGATGTGGGTCAAATCAATGGGGCAGAGCTGCTCTGGGGCACATGTGGGTCAGATCTATGGAGCAGGAGCTGCTGTGGGGCAGATTTGAATCAGATCTATAGGGCAGGAGCTGCTGTGGGTCAGATCAATGGAGCAGGAGCTGCTGTGGGGCACATGTGAGTTAGATCTATGGGGCAGGAGATGGTGTGGGGCTGATTTGGGTCAGATGTATGGGGCAGGAGCTGATGTGGGGCTGGTGTTGGTCAGATCTATAGGGCAGGAGATGCAGTGGGGCTGATGTGGGTCAGATCTATAGGGCAGGAGCTGCTGTGGCTGCTGTGGGTCAGTTCTATGGGGCAGGAGATGCTGTGGGGCTGATGTGGGTCAAATCAATGGGGCAGAGCTGCTCTGGGGCACATGTGGGTCAGATCTATGGAGCAGGAGCTGCTGTGGGGCACATGTGAGTTAGATCTATGGGGCAGGGGCTGGTGTGGGGCAGATGTGGGTCAGATCTATGGGGCAGGAGCTGCTGTGGGTCAGATGTGGGTCAGATCTATAGGTCAGGAGCTGCTGTGGCTGCTGTGGGTCAAATCAATGGGGCAGAGCTGCTCTGGGGCACATGTGGGTCAGATCTATGGAGCAGGAGCTGCTGTGGGGCACATGTGAGTTAGATCTATGGGGCAGGAGATGGTGTGGGGCTTATGTGGGTCAGATGTATGGGGCAGGAGCTGATGTGGGGCTGATGTGGGTCAGATCTATGGGTCAGGAGCTGCTGTGGAGCAGATGTGGGTCAGTTCTATGGGGCAGGAGCTGCTGTGGGGCTAATGTGGGTCAGATCTATGGGGCAGGGGCTGCTGTGGGGCAGATGTGGGTCAGATCTATGGGGCAGGAGCTGCTGTGGGTCAGATGTGGGTCAGATCTATAGGTCAGGAGCTGCTGTGGCTGCTGAGGGTCAGTTCTATGGGGCAGGAGATGCTGTGGGGCTGATGTGGGTCAAATCAATGGGGCAGAGCTGCTCTGGGGCACATGTGGGTCAGATCTATGGAGCAGGAGCTGCTGTGGGGCAGATTTGAATCAGATCTATAGGGCAGGAGCTGCTGTGGGTCAGATCAATGGAGCAGGAGCTGCTGTGGGGCACATGTGAGTTAGATCTATGGGGCAGGAGATGGTGTGGGGCAGATGTGGGTCAGATGTATGGGGCAGGAGCTGATGTGGGGCTGGTGTTGGTCAGATCTATAGGGCAGGAGCTGCAGTGGGGCTGATGTGGGTCAGATCTATAGGGCAGCAGCTGCTGTGGGTCAGATCTATGGAGCAGGATCTGCTGTGTGGGGCACATGTGAGTTAGATCTATGGGGCAGGAGATGGTGTGGGGCTTATGTGGGTCAGATGTATGGGGCAGGAGCTGATGTGGGGCTGATGTTGGTCAGATCTATAGGGCAGGAGCTGCAGTGGGGCTGATGTGGGTCAGATCTATAGGGCAGGAGCTGCAGTGGGGCTGATGTGGGTCAAATCAATGGGGCAGAGCTGCTCTGGGGCACATGTGGGTCAGATCTATGGAGCAGGAGCTGCTGTGGGGCACATGTGAGTTAGATCTATGGGGCAGGGGCTGGTGTGGGGCAGATGTGGGTCAGATCTATGGGGCAGGAGCTGATGTGGGGCTGGTGTTGGTCAGATCTATGGGTCAGGAGCTGCAGTGGGGCTGCTGTGGGTCAGATCTATGGGGCAGGAGCTGCTGTGGGTCAGATTTATGGAGCAGGAGCTGCTGTGGGGCACATGTGAGTTAGATCTATGGGGCAGGAGATGGTGTGGGGCTTATGTGGGTCAGATGTATGGGGCAGGAGCTGATGTGGGGCTGATGTGGGTCAGATCTATGGGTCAGGAGCTGCTGTGGAGCTGATGTGGGTCAGTTCTATGGGGCAGGAGCTGCTGTGGGGCTAATGTGGGTCAGATCTATGGGGCAGGGGCTGCTGTGGGGCAGATGTGGGTCAGATCTACGGGGCAGGAGCTGCTGTGGGTCAGATGTGGGTCTGATCTATAGGTCAGGAGCTGCTGTGGCTGCTGTGGGTCAGTTCTATGGGGCAGGAGATGCTGTGGGGCTGATGTGGGTCAAATCAATGGGGCAGAGCTGCTCTGGGGCACATGTGGGTCAGATCTATGGAGCAGGAGCTGCTGTGGGGCAGATTTGAATCAGATCTATAGGGCAGGAGCTGCTGTGGGTCAGATCAATGGAGCAGGAGCTGCTGTGTGGGGCACATGTGAGTTAGATCTATGGGGCAGGAGATGGTGTGGGGCTTATGTGGGTCAGATGTATGGGGCAGGAGCTGATGTGGGGCTGATGTTGGTCAGATCTATAGGGCAGGAGCTGCAGTGGGGCTGATGTGGGTCAGATCTATAGGGCAGGAGCTGCAGTGGGGCTGATGTGGGTCAAATCAATGGGGCAGAGCTGCTCTGGGGCACATGTGGGTCAGATCTATGGAGCAGGAACTGCTGTGGGGCACATGTGAGTTAGATCTATGGGGCAGGAGATGGTGTGGGGCAGATTTGGGTCAGATGTATGGGTCAGGAGCTGATGTGGGGCTGGTGTTGGTCAGATCTATAGGGCAGGAGCTGCAGTGCGGCTGATGTGGGTCAGATCTATGGGGCAGGAGCTGCTGTGGGTCAGATCTATGGAGCAGGAGTTGCTGTGGGGCACATGTGAGTTAGATCTATGGGGCAGGAGATGGTGTGGGGCAGATTTGGGTCAGATGTATGGGTCAGGAGCGGCAGTGGGGCACATGTGGGTCAGATCTATGGGGCATGGGCTGCTGTGGGTCAGATCTACGGGACTGGAGCTGCAGTGGAGCACATGTGGGTCAGATCTATGGGGTAGAAGCTGCTGTGGGGCTGATGGGGGTCATATCTATAAGGCAGGAGCTGCAGTGGGGCTGATGTGGGTCAGATCTATGGGGCAGGAGCTGCAGTGGGGCTGATGTGGGTCAAATCAATGGGGCAGAGCTGCTCTGGGGCACATGTGGGTCAGATATATGGAGCAGGAGCTGCTGTGGGGCAGATTTGAATCAGATCTATAGGGCAGGAGCTGCTGTGGGTCAGATCAATGGAGCAGGAGCTGCTGTGGGGCACATGTGAGTTAGATCTATGGGGCAGGAGATGGTGTGGGGCAGATGTGGGTCAGATGTATGGGGCAGGAGCTGATGTGGGGCTGGTGTTGGTCAGATCTATAGGGCAGGAGCTGCAGTGGGGCTGATGTGGGTCAGATCTATAGGGCAGGAGCTGCTGTGGGTCATATCTATGGAGCAGGAGCTGCTGTGTGGGGCACATGTGAGTTAGATCTATGGGGCAGGAGATGGTGTGGGGCTTATGTGGGTCAGATGTATGGGGCAGGAGCTGATGTGGGGCTGATGTTGGTCAGATCTATAGGGCAGGAGCTGCAGTGGGGCTGATGTGGGTCATATCTATAGGGCAGGAGCTGCAGTGGGGCTGATGTGGGTCAAATCAATGGGGCAGAGCTGCTCTGGGGCACATGTGGGTCAGATCTATGGAGCAGGAGCTGCTGTGGGGCACATGTGAGTTAGATCTATGGGGCAGGGGCTGGTGTGGGGCAGATGTGGGTCAGATCTATGGGGCAGGAGCTGCTGTGGGTCAGATGTGGGTCAGATCTATAGGTCAGGAGCTGCTGTGTCTGCTGTGGGTCAGTTCTATGGGGCAGGAGATGCTGTGGGGCTGATGTGGGTCAAATCAATGGGGCAGAGCTGCTCTGGGGCACATGTGGGTCAGATCTATGGGCAGGAGCTGCTGTGGGGCACATGTGAGTTAGATCTATGGGGCAGGAGATGGTGTGGGGCAGATTTGGGTCAGATGTATGGGTCAGGAGCTGCTGTGTGGCTGATGAGGGTCAGATCTATGGGGCATGGGCTGCTGTGGGTCAGATCTACGGGACTGGAGCTGCAGTGGAGCACATGTGGGTCAGATCTATGGGGTAGAAGCTGCTGTGCGGCTGATGGGGGTCATATCTATAAGGCAGGAGCTGCTGTGGGGCTGACGTGGGTCAGATCTATGAGGCAAGAGCTGCTGTGGGGCAGAGTTGGGTCAGATCTATGGGGCAGGAGCTGCTGTGGAGCTGATGTGGGTCAGTTCTATGGGGCAGGAGCTGATGTGGGGCTGATGTGGGTCAAATCAATGGGGCAGAGCTGCTCTGGGGCACATGTGGGTCAGATCTATGGAGCAGGAGCTGCTGTGGGGCAGATTTGAATCAGATCTATAGGGCAGGAGCTGCTGTGGGTCAGATCTATGGGCAGGAGCTGCTGTGGGGCACATGTGAGTTAGATCTATGGGGCAGGAGATGGTGTGGGGCTTATGTGGGTCAGATGTATGGGGCAGGAGCTTATGTGGGGCTGATGTTGGTCAGATCTATAGGGCAGGAGCTGCAGTGGGGCTGATGTGGGTCAGATCTATAGGGCAGGAGCTGCAGTGGGGCTGATGTGGGTCAAATCAATGGGGCAGAGCTGCTCTGGGGCACATGTGGGTCAGATCTATGGAGCAGGAGCTGCTGTGGGGCACATGTGAGTTAGATCTATGGGGCAGGAGATGGTGTAGGGCTTATGTGGGTCAGATGTATGGGGCAGGAGCTGATGTGGGGCTGATGTGGGTCAGATCTATGGGTCAGGAGCTGCTGTGGAGCAGATGTTGGTCAGTTCTATGGGGCAGGAGCTGCTGTGGGGCTAATGTGGGTCAGATCTATGGGGCAGGGGCTGCTGTGGGGCAGATGTGGGTCAGATCTATGGGGCAGGAGCTGCTGTGGGTCAGATGTGGGTCAGATCTATAGGTCAGGAGCTGCTGTGGCTGCTGTGGGTCAGTTCTATGGGGCAGGAGATGCTGTGGCGCTGATGTGGGTCAAATCAATGGGGCAGAGCTGCTCTGGGGCACATGTGGGTCAGATCTATGGAGCAGGAGCTGCTGTGGGGCAGATTTGAATCAGATCTATAGGGCAGGAGCTGCTGTGGGTCAGATCAATGGAGCAGGAGCTGCTGTGGGGCACATGTGAGTTAGATCTATGGGGCAGGAGATGGTGTGGGGCAGATTTGGGTCAGATGTATGGGGCAGGAGCTGATGTGGGGCTGGTGTTGTTCAGATCTATAGGGCAGGAGCTGCAGTGGGGCTGATGTGGGTCAGATCTATGGGGCAGGAGCTGCAGTGGGGCTGATGTGGGTCAAATCAATGGGGCAGAGCTGCTCTGGGGCACATGTGGGTCAGATCTATGGAGCAGGAGCTGCTGTGGGGCAGATTTGAATCAGATCTATAGGGCAGGAGCTGCTGTGGGTCAGATCTATGGAGCAGGAGCTGCTGTGGGGCACATGTGAGTTAGATCTATGGGGCAGGAGATGGTGTGGGGCAGATGTGGGTCAGATGTATGGGGCAGGAGCTGATGTGGGGCTGGTGTTGGTCAGATCTATGGGGCAGGAGCTGCAGTGGGGCTGATGTGGGTCAGATCTATAGGGCAGGAGCTGCAGTGGGGCTGATGTGGGTCAAATCAATGGGGCAGAGCTGCTCTGGGGCACATGTGGGTCAGATCAATGGAGCAGGAGCTGCTGTGGGGCACATGTGAGTTAGATCTATGGGGCAGGAGATGGTGTGGGGCAGATTTGGGTCAGATGTATGGGGCAGGAGCTGATGTGGGGCTGGTGTTGGTCAGATCTATAGGGCAGGAGCTGCAGTGGGGCTGATGTGGGTCAGATCTATAGGGCAGGAGCTGCTGTGGGTCAGATCTATGGAGCAGGAGCTGCTGTGGGGCACATGTGAGTTAGATCTATGGGGCAGGAGATGGTGTGGGGCTTATGTGGGTCAGATGTATGGGGCAGGAGCTGATGTGGGGCTGATGTTGGTCAGATCTATAGGGCAGGAGCTGCAGTGGGGCTGATGTGGGTCAGATCTATAGGGCAGGAGCTGCAGTGGGGCTGATGTGGGTCAAATCAATGGGGCAGAGCTGCTTGGGGCACATGTGGGTCAGATCTATGGAGCAGGAGCTGCTGTGGGGCACATGTGAGTTAGATCTATGGGGCAGGAGATGGTGTGGGGCTTATGTGGGTCAGATGTATGGGGCAGGAGCTGATGTGGGGCTGATGTGGGTCAGATCTATGGGTCAGGATCTGCTGTGGAGCAGATGTGGGTCAGTTCTATGGGGCAGGAGCTGCTGTGGGGCTAATGTGGGTCAGATCTATGGGGCAGGGGCTGCTGTGGGGCAGATGTGGGTCAGATCTATGGGGCAGGAGCTGCTGTGGGTCAGATGTGGGTCAGATCTATAGGTCAGGAGCTGCTGTGGCTGCTGTGGGTCAGTTCTATGGGGCAGGAGATGCTGTGGGGCTGATGTGGGTCAAATCAATGGGGCAGAGCTGCTCTGGGGCACATGTGGGTCAGATCTATGGAGCAGGAGCTGCTGTGGGGCAGATTTGAATCAGATCTATAGGGCAGGAGCTGCTGTGGGTCAGATCAATGGAGCAGGAGCTGCTGTGGGGCACATGTGAGTGTGATCTATGGGGCAGGAGATGGTGTGGGGCAGATTTGGGTCAGATGTATGGGGCAGGAGCTGATGTGGGGCTGGTGTTGGTCAGATCTATAGGGCAGGAGCTGCAGTGGGGCTGATGTGGGTCAGATCTATAGGGCAGGAGCTGCTGTGGGTC
The DNA here is from genome assembly GCF_054131305.1 of Coturnix japonica. Taxonomy (NCBI): domain Eukaryota; kingdom Metazoa; phylum Chordata; class Aves; order Galliformes; family Phasianidae; genus Coturnix; species Coturnix japonica. Next base: position 5,912,543 of record NC_140678.1, on the reverse strand, counting down.
AGATCTATGGAGCAGGAGCTGCTGTGTGGGGCACATGTGAGTTAGATCTATGGGGCAGGAGATGGTGTGGGGCTTATGTGGGTCAGATGTATGGGGCAGGAGCTGATGTGGGGCTGATGTTGGTCAGATCTATAGGGCAGGAGCTGCAGTGGGGCTGATGTGGGTCAGATCTATAGGGCAGGAGCTGCAGTGGGGCTGATGTGGGTCAAATCAATGGGGCAGAGCTGCTCTGGGGCACATGTGGGTCAGATCTATGGAGCAGGAGCTGCTGTGGGGCACATGTGAGTTAGATCTATGGGGCAGGAGATGGTGTGGGGCTTATGTGGGTCAGATGTATGGGGCAGGAGCTGCTGTGGGGCTGATGTGGGTCAGATCTATGGGTCAGGAGCTGCTGTGGAGCAGATGTGGGTCAGTTCTATGGGGCAGGAGCTGCTTTGGGGCTAATGTGGGTCAGATCTATAGGTCAGGAGCTGCTGTGGCTGCTGTGGGTCAGTTCTATGGGGCAGGAGCTGCTGTGGGTCAGATGTGGGTCAGATCTATAGGTCAGGAGCTGCTGTGGCTGCTGTGGGTCAGTTCTATGGGGCAGGAGATGCTGTGGGGCTGATGTGGGTCAAATCAATGGGGCAGAGCTGCTCTGGGGTACATGTGGGTCAGATCTATGGAGCAGGAGCTGCTGTGGAGCAGATGTGGGTCAGTTCTATGGGGCAGGAGCTGCTGTGGGGCTAATGTGGGTCAGATCTATAGGTCAGGAGCTGCTGTGGCTGCTGTGGGTCAGTTCTATGGGGCAGGAGATGCTGTGGGGCTGATGTGGGTCAAATCAATGGGGCAGAGCTGCTCTGGGGCACATGTGGGTCAGATCTATGGAGCAGGAGCTGCTGTGGGGCAGATTTGAATCAGATCTATAGGGCAGGAGCTGCTGTGGGTCAGATCAATGGAGCAGGAGCTGCTGTGGGGCACATGTGAGTTAGATCTATGGGGCAGGAGATGGTGTGGGGCTGATTTGGGTCAGATGTATGGGGCAGGAGCTGATGTGGGGCTGGTGTTGGTCAGATCTATAGGGCAGGAGATGCAGTGGGGCTGATGTGGGTCAGATCTATAGGGCAGGAGCTGCTGTGGCTGCTGTGGGTCAGTTCTATGGGGCAGGAGATGCTGTGGGGCTGATGTGGGTCAAATCAATGGGGCAGAGCTGCTCTGGGGCACATGTGGGTCAGATCTATGGAGCAGGAGCTGCTGTGGGGCAGATTTGAATCAGATCTATAGGGCAGGAGCTGCTGTGGGTCAGATCTATGGAGCAGGAGCTGCTGTGTGGGGCACATGTGAGTTAGATCTATGGGGCAGGAGATGGTGTGGGGCTTATGTGGGTCAGATGTATGGGGCGGGAGCTGATGTGGGGCTGATGTTGGTCAGATCTATAGGGCAGGAGCTGCAGTGGGGCTGATGTGGGTCAAATCAATGGGGCAGAGCTGCTCTGGGGCACATGTGGGTCAGATCTATGGAGCAGGAGATGCTGTGGGGCACATGTGAGTTAGATCTATGGGGCAGGAGATGGTGTGGGGCTTATGTGGGTCAGATGTATGGGGCAGGAGCTGATGTGGGGCTGATGTTGGTCAGATCTATAGGGCAGGAGCTGCAGTGGGGCTGATGTGGGTCAGATCTATAGGGCAGGAGCTGCCGTGGAGCTGATGTGGGTCAAATCAATGGGGCAGAGCTGCTCTGGGGCACATGTAGGTCAGATCTATGGAGCAGGAGCTGCAGTGTGGGGCACATGTGAGTTAGATCTATGGGGCAGGAGATGGTGTGGGGCTTATGTGGGTCAGATGTATGGGGCAGGAGCTGATGTGGGGCTGATGTGGGTCAGATCTATGGGTCAGGAGCTGCTGTGGAGCAGATGTGGGTCAGTTCTATGGGGCAGGAGCTGCTGTGGGGCTAATGTGGGTCAGATCTATGGGGCAGGGGCTGCTGTGGGGCAGATGTGGGTCAGATCTATGGGGCAGGAGCTGCTGTGGGTCAGATGTGGGTCAGATCTATAGGTCAAGAGCTGCTGTGGAGCAGGTGTGGGTCAGTTCTATGGGGCAGGAGATGCTGTGGGGCTGATGTGGGTCAAATCAATGGGGCAGAGCTGCTCTGGGGCACATGTGGGTCAGATCTATGGAGCAGGAGCTGCTGTGGGGCAGATTTGAATCAGATCTATAGGGCAGGAGCTGCTGTGGGTCAGATCAATGGAGCAGGAGCTGCTGTGGGGCACATGTGAGTTAGATCTATGGGGCAGGAGATGGTGTGGGGCAGATTTGGGTCAGATGTATGGGGCAGGAGCTGATGTGGGGCTGGTGTTGGTCAGATCTATAGGGCAGGAGCTGCAGTGGGGCTGATGTGGGTCAGATCTATAGGGCAGGAGCTGCTGTGGGTCAGATCTATGGAGCAGGAGCTGCTGTGTGGGGCACATGTGAGTTAGATCTATGGGGCAGGAGATGGTGTGGGGCTTATGTGGGTCAGATGTATGGGGCAGGAGCTGATGTGGGGCTGATGTTGGTCAGATCTATAGGGCAGGAGCTGCAGTGGGGCTGATGTGGGTCAGATCTATAGGGCAGGAGCTGCAGTGGGGCTGATGTGGGTCAAATCAATGGGGCAGAGCTGCTCTGGGGCACATGTGGGTCAGATCTATGGAGCAGGAGCTGCTGTGGGGCACATGTGAGTTAGATCTATGGGGCAGGAGATGGTGTGGTGCTTATGTGGGTCAGATGTATGGGGCAGGAGCTGATGTGGGGCTGATGTGGGTCAGATCTATGGGTCAGGAGCTGCTGTGGAGCAGATGTGGGTCAGTTCTATGGGGCAGGAGCTGCTGTGGGGCTAATGTGGGTCAGATCTATGGGGCAGGGGCTGCTGTGGGGCAGATGTGGGTCAGATCTATGGGGCAGGAGCTGCTGTGGGTCAGATGTGGGTCAGATCTATAGGTCAGGAGCTGCTGTGGCTGCTGTGGGTCAGTTCTATGGGGCAGGAGATGCTGTGGGGCTGATGGGGGTCATATCTATAAGGCAGGAGCTGCTGTGGGGCTAATGTGGGTCAGATCTATAGGTCAGGAGCTGCTGTGGCTGCTGTGGGTCAATTCTATGGGGCAGGAGATGCTGTGGGGCTGATGTGGGTCAAATCAATGGGGCAGAGCTGCTCTGGGGCACATGTGGGTCAGATCTATGGAGCAGGAGCTGCTGTGGGGCAGATTTGAATCAGATCTATAGGGCAGGAGCTGCTGTGGGTCAGATCAATGGAGCAGGAGCTGCTGTGGGGCACATGTGAGTTAGATCTATGGGGCAGGAGATGGTGTGGGGCAGATTTGGGTCAGATGTATGGGGCAGGAGCTGATGTGGGGCTGGTGTTGGTCAGATCTATAGGGCAGGAGATGCAGTGGGGCTGATGTGGGTCAGATCTATAGGGCAGGAGCTGCTGTGGGTCAGATCTATGGAGCAGGAGCTGCTGTGTGGGGCACATGTGAGTTAGATCTATGGGGCAGGAGATGGTGTGGGGCTTATGTGGGTCAGATGTATGGGGCGGGAGCTGATGTGGGGCTGATGTTGGTCAGATCTATAGGGCAGGAGCTGCAGTGGGGCTGATGGGGGTCAGATCTATAGGGCAGGAGCTGCAGTGGGGCTGATGTGGGTCAAATCAATGGGGCAGAGCTGCTCTGGGGCACATGTGGGTCAGATCTATGGAGCAGGAGCTGCTGTGGGGCACATGTGAGTTAGATCTATGGGGCAGGAGATGGTGTGGGGCTTATGTGGGTCAGATGTATGGGGCAGGAGCTGATGTGGGGCTGATGTTGGTCAGATCTATAGGGCAGGAGCTGCAGTGGGGCTGATGTGGGTCAGATCTATAGGGCAGGAGCTGCCGTGGAGCTGATGTGGGTCAAATCAATGGGGCAGAGCTGCTCTGGGGCACATGTAGGTCAGATCTATGGAGCAGGAGCTGCAGTGTGGGGTACATGTGAGTTAGATCTATGGGGCAGGAGATGGTGTGGGGCTTATGTGGGTCAGATGTATGGGGCAGGAGCTGATGTGGGGCTGATGTGGGTCAGATCTATGGGTCAGGAGCTGCTGTGGAGCAGATGTGGGTCAGTTCTATGGGGCAGGAGCTGCTGTGGGGCTAATGTGGGTCAGATCTATGGGGCAGGGGCTGCTGTGGGGCAGATGTGGGTCAGATCTATGGGGCAGGAGCTGCTGTGGGTCAGATGTGGGTCAGATCTATAGGTCAGGAGCTGCTGTGGAGCAGATGTGGGTCAGTTCTATGGGGCAGGAGATGCTGTGGGGCTGATGTGGGTCAAATCAATGGGGCAGAGCTGCTCTGGGGCACATGTGGGTCAGATCTATGGAGCAGGAGCTGCTGTGGGGCAGATTTGAATCAGATCTATAGGGCAGGAGCTGCTGTGGGTCAGATCAATGGAGCAGGAGCTGCTGTGGGGCACATGTGAGTTAGATCTATGGGGCAGGAGATGGTGTGGGGCAGATTTGGGTCAGATGTATGGGGCAGGAGCTGATGTGGGGCTGGTGTTGGTCAGATCTATAGGGCAGGAGCTGCAGTGGGGCTGATGTGGGTCAGATCTATAGGGCAGGAGCTGCAGTGGAGCTGATGTGGGTCAAATCAATGGGGCAGAGCTGCTCTGGGGCACATGTGGGTCAGATCTATGGAGCAGGAGCTGCTGTGGGGCACATGTGAGTTAGATCTATGGGGCAGGAGATGGTGTGGGGCTTATGTGGGTCAGATGTATGGGGCAGGAGCTGATGTGGGGCTGATGTGGGTCAGATCTATGGGTCAGGAGCTGCTGTGGAGCAGATGTGGGTCAGTTCTATGGGGCAGGAGCTGCTGTGGGGCTAATGTGGGTCAGATCTATGGGGCAGGGGCTGCTGTGGGGCAGATGTGGGTCAGATCTATGGGGCAGGAGCTGCTGTGGGTCAGATGTGGGTCAGATCTATAGGTCAGGAGCTGCTGTGGCTGCTGTGGGTCAGTTCTATGGGGCAGGAGATGCTGTGGGGCTGATGTGGGTCAAATCAATGGGGCAGAGCTGCTCTGGGGCACATGTGGGTCAGATCTATGGAGCAGGAGCTGCTGTGGGGCAGATTTGAATCAGATCTATAGGGCAGGAGCTGCTGTGGGTCAGATCAATGGAGCAGGAGCTGCTGTGGGGCACATGTGAGTTAGATCTATGGGGCAGGAGATGGTGTGGGGCAGATGTGGGTCAGATGTATGGGGCAGGAGCTGATGTGGGGCTGATGTGGGTCAGATCTATGGGTCAGGAGCTGCTGTGGGGCAGATGTGGGTCAGTTCTATGGGGCAGGAGCTGCTGTGGGGCACATGTGAGTTAGATCTATGGGGCAGGAGATGGTGTGGGGCAGATTTGGGTCAGATGTATGGGGCAGGAGCTGATGTGGGGCTGGTGTTGGTCAGATCTATAGGGCAGGAGCTGCAGTGGGGCTGATGTGGGTCAGATCTATAGGGCAGGAGCTGCTGTGGGTCAGATCTATGGAGCAGGAGCTGCTGTGTGGGGCACATGTGAGTTAGATCTATGGGGCAGGAGATGGTGTGGGGCTTATGTGGGTCAGATGTATGGGGCAGGAGCTGATGTGGGGCTGATGTTGGTCAGATCTATAGGGCAGGAGCTGCAGTGGGGCTGATGTGGGTCAGATCTATAGGGCAGGAGCTGCAGTGGGGCTGATGTGGGTCAAATCAATGGGGCAGAGCTGCTCTGGGGCACATGTGGGTCAGATCTATGGAGCAGGAGCTGCTGTGGGGCACATGTGAGTTAGATCTATGGGGCAGGAGATGGTGTGGTGCTTATGTGGGTCAGATGTATGGGGCAGGAGCTGATGTGGGGCTGATGTGGGTCAGATCTATGGGTCAGGAGCTGCTGTGGAGCAGATGTGGGTCAGTTCTATGGGGCAGGAGCTGCTGTGGGGCTAATGTGGGTCAGATCTATGGGGCAGGGGCTGCTGTGGGGCAGATGTGGGTCAGATCTATGGGGCAGGAGCTGCTGTGGGTCAGATGTGGGTCAGATCTATAGGTCAGGAGCTGCTGTGGCTGCTGTGGGTCAGTTCTATGGGGCAGGAGATGCTGTGGGGCTGATGGGGGTCATATCTATAAGGCAGGAGCTGCTGTGGGGCTAATGTGGGTCAGATCTATAGGTCAGGAGCTGCTGTGGCTGCTGTGGGTCAGTTCTATGGGGCAGGAGATGCTGTGGGGCTGATGTGGGTCAAATCAATGGGGCAGAGCTGCTCTGGGGCACATGTGGGTCAGATCTATGGAGCAGGAGCTGCTGTGGGGCAGATTTGAATCAGATCTATAGGGCAGGAGCTGCTGTGGGTCAGATCAATGGAGCAGGAGCTGCTGTGGGGCACATGTGAGTTAGATCTATGGGGCAGGAGATGGTGTGGGGCAGATTTGGGTCAGATGTATGGGGCAGGAGCTGATGTGGGGCTGGTGTTGGTCAGATCTATAGGGCAGGAGATGCAGTGGGGCTGATGTGGGTCAGATCTATAGGGCAGGAGCTGCTGTGGGTCATATCTATGGAGCAGGAGCTGCTGTGTGGGGCACATGTGAGTTAGATCTATGGGGCAGGAGATGGTGTGGGGCTTATGTGGGTCAGATGTATGGGGCGGGAGCTGATGTGGGGCTGATGTTGGTCAGATCTATAGGGCAGGAGCTGCAGTGGGGCTGATGTGGGTCAAATCAATGGGGCAGAGCTGCTCTGGGGCACATGTGGGTCAGATCTATGGAGCAGGAGCTGCTGTGGGGCACATGTGAGTTAGATCTATGGGGCAGGAGATGGTGTAGGGCTTATGTGGGTCAGATGTATGGGGCAGGAGCTGATGTGGGGCTGATGTTGGTCAGATCTATAGGGCAGGAGCTGCAGTGGGGCTGATGTGGGTCAGATCTATAGGGCAGGAGCTGCCGTGGAGCTGATGTGGGTCAAATCAATGGGGCAGAGCTGCTCTGGGGCACATGTAGGTCAGATCTATGGAGCAGGAGCTGCAGTGTGGGGCACATGTGAGTTAGATCTATGGGGCAGGAGATGGTGTGGGGCTTATGTGGGTCAGATGTATGGGGCAGGAGCTGATGTGGGGCTGATGTGGGTCAGATCTATGGGTCAGGAGCTGCTGTGGAGCAGATGTGGGTCAGTTCTATGGGGCAGGAGCTGCTGTGGGGCTAATGTGGGTCAGATCTATGGGGCAGGGGCTGCTGTGGGGCAGATGTGGGTCAGATCTATGGGGCAGGAGCTGCTGTGGGTCAGATGTGGGTCAGATCTATAGGTCAGGAGCTGCTGTGGAGCAGATGTGGGTCAGTTCTATGGGGCAGGAGATGCTGTGGGGCTGATGTGGGTCAAATCAATGGGGCAGAGCTGCTCTGGGGCACATGTGGGTCAGATCTATGGAGCAGGAGCTGCTGTGGGGCAGATTTGAATCAGATCTATAGGGCAGGAGCTGCTGTGGGTCAGATCAATGGAGCAGGAGCTGCTGTGGGGCACATGTGAGTTAGATCTATGGGGCAGGAGATGGTGTGGGGCAGATTTGGGTCAGATGTATGGGGCAGGAGCTGATGTGGGGCTGGTGTTGGTCAGATCTATAGGGCAGGAGCTGCAGTGGGGCTGATGTGGGTCAGATCTATAGGGCAGGAGCTGCAGTGGAGCTGATGTGGGTCAAATCAATGGGGCAGAGCTGCTCTGGGGCACATGTGGGTCAGATCTATGGAGCAGGAGCTGCTGTGGGGCACATGTGAGTTAGATCTATGGGGCAGGAGATGGTGTGGGGCTTATGTGGGTCAGATGTATGGGGCAGGAGCTGATGTGGGGCTGATGTGGGTCAGATCTATGGGTCAGGAGCTGCTGTGGAGCAGATGTGGGTCAGTTCTATGGGGCAGGAGCTGCTGTGGGGCTAATGTGGGTCAGATCTATGGGGCAGGGGCTGCTGTGGGGCAGATGTGGGTCAGATCTATGGGGCAGGAGCTGCTGTGGGTCAGATGTGGGTCAGATCTATAGGTCAGGAGCTGCTGTGGCTGCTGTGGGTCAGTTCTATGGGGCAGGAGATGCTGTGGGGCTGATGTGGGTCAAATCAATGGGGCAGAGCTGCTCTGGGGCACATGTGGGTCAGATCTATGGAGCAGGAGCTGCTGTGGGGCAGATTTGAATCAGATCTATAGGGCAGGAGCTGCTGTGGGTCAGATCTATGGAGCAGGAGCTGCTGTGGGGCAGATTTGAATCAGATCTATAGGGCAGGAGCTGCTGTGGGTCAGATCAATGGAGCAGGAGCTGCTGTGGGGCACATGTGAGTTAGATCTATGGGGCAGGAGATGATGTGGGGCAGATTTGGGTCAGATGTATGGGGCAGGAGCTGATGTGGGGCTGGTGTTGGTCAGATCTATAGGGCAGGAGCTGCAGTGGGGCTGATGTGGGTCAGATCTATAGGGCAGGAGCTGCTGTGGGTCAGATCTATGGAGCAGGAGCTGCTGTGTGGGGCACATGTGAGTTAGATCTATGGGGCAGGAGATGGTGTGGGGCTTATGTGGGTCAGATGTATGGGGCAGGAGCTGATGTGGGGCTGATGTTGGTCAGATCTATAGGGCAGGAGCTGCAGTGGGGCTGATGTGGGTCAGATCTATAGGGCAGGAGCTGCAGTGGGGCTGATGTGGGTCAAATCAATGGGGCAGAGCTGCTCTGGGGCACATGTGGGTCAGATCTATGGAGCAGGAGCTGCTGTGGGGCACATGTGAGTTAGATCTATGGGGCAGGAGATGGTGTGGGGCTTATGTGGGTCAGATGTATGGGGCAGGAGCTGATGTGGGGCTGATGTGGGTCAGATCTATGGGTCAGGAGCTGCTGTGGAGCAGATGTGGGTCAGTTCTATGGGGCAGGAGCTGCTGTGGGGCTAATGTGGGTCAGATCTATGGGGCAGGGGCTGCTGTGGGGCAGATGTGGGTCAGATCTATGGGGCAGGAGCTGCTGTGGGTCAGATGTGGGTCAGATCTATAGGTCAGGAGCTGCTGTGGCTGCTGTGGGTCAGTTCTATGGGGCAGGAGATGCTGTGGGGCTGATGGGGGTCATATCTATAAGGCAGGAGCTGCTGTGGGGCACATGTGGGTCAGATCTATGGAGCAGGAGCTGCTGAGGGGCAGATTTGAATCAGATCTATAGGGCAGGAGCTGCTGTGGGTCAGATCAATGGAGCAGGAGCTGCTGTGGGGCACATGTGAGTTAGATCTATGGGGCAGGAGATGGTGTGGGGCAGATTTGGGTCAGATGTATGGGGCAGGAGCTGATGTGGGGCTGGTGTTGGTCAGATCTATAGGGCAGGAGCTGCAGTGGGGCTGATGTGGGTCAGATCTATAGGGCAGGAGCTGCTGTGGGTCAGATCTATGGAGCAGGAGCTGCTGTGTGGGGCACATGTGAGTTAGATCTATGTGGCAGGAGATGGTGTGGGGCTTACGTGGGTCAGATGTATGGGGCAGGAGCTGATGTGGGGCTGATGTTGGTCAGATCTATAGGGCAGGAGCTGCAGTGGGGCTGATGTGGGTCAGATCTATAGGGCAGGAGCTGCAGTGGGGCTGATGTGGGTCAAATCAATGGGGCAGAGCTGCTCTGGGGCACATGTGGGTCAGATCTATGGAGCAGGAGCTGCTGTGGGGCAGATTTGAATCAGATCTATAGGGCAGGAGCTGCTGTGGGTCAGATCAATGGAGCAGGAGCTGCTGTGGGGCACATGTGAGTTAGATCTATGGGGCAGGAGATGGTGTGGGGCAGATTTGGGTCAGATGTATGGGGCAGGAGCTGATGTGGGGCTGGTGTTGGTCAGATCTATAGGGCAGGAGCTGCAGTGGGGCTGATGTGGGTCAGATCTATAGGGCAGGAGCTGCTGTGGGTCAGATCTATGGAGCAGGAGCTGCTGTGTGGGGCACATGTGAGTTAGATCTATGGGGCAGGAGATGGTGTGGGGCTTATGTGGGTCAGATGTATGGGGCAGGAGCTGATGTGGGGCTGATGTTGGTCAGATCTATAGGGCAGGAGCTGCAGTGGGGCTGATGTGGGTCAGATCTATAGGGCAGGAGCTGCAGTGGGGCTGATGTGGGTCAAATCAATGGGGCAGAGCTGCTCTGGGGCACATGTGGGTCAGATCTATGGAGCAGGAGCTGCTGTGGGGCACATGTGAGTTAGATCTATGGGGCAGGAGATGGTGTGGGGCTTATGTGGGTCAGATGTATGGGGCAGGAGCTGATGTGGGGCTGATGTGGGTCAGATCTATGGGTCAGGAGCTGCTGTGGAGCAGATGTGGGTCAGTTCTATGGGGCAGGAGCTGCTGTGGGGCTAATGTGGGTCAGATCTATGGGGCAGGGGCTGCTGTGGGGCAGATGTGGGTCAGATCTATGGGGCAGGAGCTGCTGTGGGTCAGATGTGGGTCAGATCTATAGGTCAGGAACTGCTGTGGCTGCTGTGGGTCAGTTCTATGGGGCAGGAGATGCTGTGGGGCTGATGGGGGTCATATCTATAAGGCAGGAGCTGCTCTGGGGCACATGTGGGTCAGATCTATGGAGCAGGAGCTGCTGTGGGGCAGATTTGAATCAGATCAATAGGGCAGGAGCTGCTGTGGGTCAGATCAATGGAGCAGGAGCTGCTGTGGGGCACATGTGAGTTAGATCTATGGGGCAGGAGATGGTGTGGGGCAGATTTGGGTCAGATGTATGGGGCAGGAGCTGATGTGGGGCTGGTGTTGGTCAGATCTATAGCGCAGGAGCTGCAGTGGGGCTGATGTGGGTCAGATCTATAGGGCAGGAGCTGCTGTGGGTCAGATCTATGGAGCAGGAGCTGCTGTGTGGGGCACATGTGAGTTAGATCTATGTGGCAGGAGATGGTGTGGGGCTTATGTGGGTCAGATGTATGGGGCAGGAGCTGATGTGGGGCTGATGTTGGTCAGATCTATAGGGCAGGAGCTGCAGTGGGGCTGATGTGGGTCAGATCTATAGGGCAGGAGCTGCAGTGGGGCTGATGTGGGTCAAATCAATGGGGCAGAGCTGCTCTGGGGCACATGTGGGTCAGATCTATGGAGCAGGAGCTGCTGTGGGGCACATGTGAGTTAGATCTATGGGGCAGGAGATGGTGTGGGGCTTATGTGGGTCAGATGTATGGGGCAGGAGCTGCTGTGGGGCTGATGTGGGTCAGATCTATGGGTCAGGAGCTGCTGTGGAGCAGATGTGGGTCAGTTCTATGGGGCAGGAGCTGCTTTGGGGCTAATGTGGGTCAGATCTATAGGTCAGGAGCTGCTGTGGCTGCTGTGGGTCAGTTCTATGGGGCAGGAGCTGCTGTGGGTCAGATGTGGGTCAGATCTATAGGTCAGGAGCTGCTGTGGCTGCTGTGGGTCAGTTCTATGGGGCAGGAGATGCTGTGGGGCTGATGTGGGTCAAATCAATGGGGCAGAGCTGCTCTGGGGTACATGTGGGTCAGATCTATGGAGCAGGAGCTGCTGTGGAGCAGATGTGGGTCAGTTCTATGGGGCAGGAGCTGCTGTGGGGCTAATGTGGGTCAGATCTATAGGTCAGGAGCTGCTGTGGCTGCTGTGGGTCAGTTCTATGGGGCAGGAGATGCTGTGGGGCTGATGTGGGTCAAATCAATGGGGCAGAGCTGCTCTGGGGCACATGTGGGTCAGATCTATGGAGCAGGAGCTGCTGTGGGGCAGATTTGAATCAGATCTATAGGGCAGGAGCTGCTGTGGGTCAGATCAATGGAGCAGGAGCTGCTGTGGGGCACATGTGAGTTAGATCTATGGGGCAGGAGATGGTGTGGGGCTGATTTGGGTCAGATGTATGGGGCAGGAGCTGATGTGGGGCTGGTGTTGGTCAGATCTATAGGGCAGGAGGTGCAGTGGGGCTGATGTGGGTCAGATCTATAGGGCAGGAGCTGCTGTGGGTCAGATCTATGGAGCAGGAGCTGCTGTGTGGGGCACATGTGAGTTAGATCTATGGGGCAGGAGATGGTGTGGGGCTTATGTGGGTCAGATGTATGGGGCGGGAGCTGATGTGGGGCTGATGTTGGTCAGATCTATAGGGCAGGAGCTGCAGTGGGGCTGATGTGGGTCAAATCAATGGGGCAGAGCTGCTCTGGGGCACATGTGGGTCAGATCTATGGAGCAGGAGCTGCTGTGGGGCACATGTGAGTTAGATCTATGGGGCAGGAGATGGTGTGGGGCTTATGTGGGTCAGATGTATGGGGCAGGAGCTGATGTGGGGCTGATGTTGGTCAGATCTATAGGGCAGGAGCTGCAGTGGGGCTGATGTGGGTCAGATCTATAGGGCAGGAGCTGCCGTGGAGCTGATGTGGGTCAAATCAATGGGGCAGAGCTGCTCTGGGGCACATGTAGGTCAGATCTATGGAGCAGGAGCTGCAGTGTGGGGCACATGTGAGTTAGATCTATGGGGCAGGAGATGGTGTGGGGCTTATGTGGGTCAGATGTATGGGGCAGGAGCTGATGTGGGGCTGATGTGGGTCAGATCTATGGGTCAGGAGCTGCTGTGGAGCAGATGTGGGTCAGTTCTATGGGGCAGGAGCTGCTGTGGGGCTAATGTGGGTCAGATCTATGGGGCAGGGGCTGCTGTGGGGCAGGTGTGGGTCAGATCTATGGGGCAGGAGCTGCTGTGGGTCAGATGTGGGTCAGATCTATAGGTCAGGAGCTGCTGTGGAGCAGATGTGGGTCAGTTCTATGGGGCAGGAGATGCTGTGGGGCTGATGTGGGTCAAATCAATGGGGCAGAGCTGCTCTGGGGCACATGTGGGTCAGATCTATGGAGCAGGAGCTGCTGTGGGGCAGATTTGAATCAGATCTATAGGGCAGGAGCTGCTGTGGGTCAGATCAATGGAGCAGGAGCTGCTGTGGGGCACATGTGAGTTAGATCTATGGGGCAGGAGATGGTGTGGGGCAGATTTGGGTCAGGTGTATGGGGCAGGAGCTGATGTGGGGCTGGTGTTGGTCAGATCTATAGGGCAGGAGCTGCAGTGGGGCTGATGTGGGTCAGATCTATAGGGCAGGAGCTGCAGTGGAGCTGATGTGGGTCAAATCAATGGGGCAGAGCTGCTCTGGGGCACATGTGGGTCAGATCTATGGAGCAGGAGCTGCTGTGGGGCACATGTGAGTTAGATCTATGGGGCAGGAGATGGTGTGGGGCTTATGTGGGTCAGATGTATGGGGCAGGAGCTGATGTGGGGCTGATGTGGGTCAGATCTATGGGTCAGGAGCTGCTGTGGAGCAGATGTGGGTCAGTTCTATGGGGCAGGAGCTGCTGTGGGGCTAATGTGGGTCAGATCTATGGGGCAGGGGCTGCTGTGGGGCAGATGTGGGTCAGATCTATGGGGCAGGAGCTGCTGTGGGTCAGATGTGGGTCAGATCTATAGGTCAGGAGCTGCTGTGGCTGCTGTGGGTCAGTTCTATGGGGCAGGAGATGCTGTGGGGCTGATGTGGGTCAAATCAATGGGGCAGAGCTGCTCTGGGGCACATGTGGGTCAGATCTATGGAGCAGGAGCTGCTGTGGGGCAGATTTGAATCAGATCTATAGGGCAGGAGCTGCTGTGGGTCAGATCAATGGAGCAGGAGCTGCTGTGGGGCACATGTGAGTTAGATCTATGGGGCAGGAGATGGTGTGGGGCAGATTTGGGTCAGATGTATGGGGCAGGAGCTGATGTGGGGCTGGTGTTGGTCAGATCTATAGGGCAGGAGCTGCAGTGGGGCTGATGTGGGTCAGATCTATAGGGCAGGAGCTGCTGTGGGTCAGATCTATGGAGCAGGAGCTGCTGTGTGGGGCACATGTGAGTTAGATCTATGGGGCAGGAGATGGTGTGGGGCTTATGTGGGTCAGATGTATGGGGCAGGAGCTGATGTGGGGCTGATGTTGGTCAGATCTATAGGGCAGGAGCTGCAGTTGGGCTGATGTGGGTCAGATCTATAGGGCAGGAGCTGCAGTGGGGCTGATGTGGGTCAAATCAATGGGGCAGAGCTGCTCTGGGGCACATGTGGGTCAGATCTATGGAGCAGGAGCTGCTGTGGGGCACATGTGAGTTAGATCTATGGGGCAGGAGATGGTGTGGTGCTTATGTGGGTCAGATGTATGGGGCAGGAGCTGATGTGGGGCTGATGTGGGTCAGATCTATGGGTCAGGAGCTGCTGTGGAGCAGATGTGGGTCAGTTCTATGGGGCAGGAGCTGCTGTGGGGCTAATGTGGGTCAGATCTATGGGGCAGGGGCTGCTGTGGGGCAGATGTGGGTCAGATCTATGGGGCAGGAGCTGCTGTGGGTCAGATGTGGGTCAGATCTATAGGTCAGGAGCTGCTGTGGCTGCTGTGGGTCAGTTCTATGGGGCAGGAGATGCTGTGGGGCTGATGGGGGTCATATCTATAAGGCAGGAGCTGCTGTGGGGCTAATGTGGGTCAGATCTATAGGTCAGGAGCTGCTGTGGCTGCTGTGGGTCAGTTCTATGGGGCAGGAGATGATGTGGGGCTGATGTGGGTCAAATCAATGGGGCAGAGCTGCTCTGGGGCACATGTGGGTCAGATCTATGGAGCAGGAGCTGCTGTGGGGCAGATTTGAATCAGATCTATAGGGCAGGAGCTGCTGTGGGTCAGATCAATGGAGCAGGAGCTGCTGTGGGGCACATGTGAGTTAGATCTATGGGGCAGGAGATGGTGTGGGGCAGATTTGGGTCAGATGTATGGGGCAGGAGCTGATGTGGGGCTGGTGTTGGTCAGATCTATAGGGCAGGAGATGCAGTGGGGCTGATGTGGGTCAGATCTATAGGGCAGGAGCTGCTGTGGGTCAGATCTATGGAGCAGGAGCTGCTGTGTGGGGCACATGTGAGTTAGATCTATGGGGCAGGAGATGGTGTGGGGCTTATGTGGGTCAGATGTATGGGGCGGGAGCTGATGTGGGGCTGATGTTGGTCAGATCTATAGGGCAGGAGCTGCAGTGGGGCTGATGGGGGTCAGATCTATAGGGCAGGAGCTGCAGTGGGGCTGATGTGGGTCAAATCAATGGGGCAGAGCTGCTCTGGGGCACATGTGGGTCAGATCTATGGAGCAGGAGCTGCTGTGGGGCACATGTGAGTAAGATCTATGGGGCAGGAGATGGTGTGGGGCTTATGTGGGTCAGATGTATGGGGCAGGAGCTGATGTGGGGCTGATGTTGGTCAGATCTATAGGGCAGGAGCTGCAGTGGGGCTGATGTGGGTCAGATCTATAGGGCAGGAGCTGCCGTGGAGCTGATGTGGGTCAAATCAATGGGGCAGAGCTGCTCTGGGGCACATGTAGGTCAGATCTATGGAGCAGGAGCTGCAGTGTGGGGCACATGTGAGTTAGATCTATGGGGCAGGAGATGGTGTGGGGCTTATGTGGGTCAGATGTATGGGGCAGGATCTGATGTGGGGCTGATGTGGGTCAGATCTATGGGTCAGGAGCTGCTGTGGAGCAGATGTGGGTCAGTTCTATGGGGCAGGAGCTGCTGTGGGGCTAATGTGGGTCAGATCTATGGGGCAGGGGCTGCTGTGGGGCAGATGTGGGTCAGATCTATGGGGCAGGAGCTGCTGTGGGTCAGATGTGGGTCAGATCTATAGGTCAGGAGCTGCTGTGGAGCAGATGTGGGTCAGTTCTATGGGGCAGGAGATGCTGTGGGGCTGATGTGGGTCAAATCAATGGGGCAGAGCTGCTCTGGGGCACATGTGGGTCAGATCTATGGAGCAGGAGCTGCTGTGGGGCAGATTTGAATCAGATCTATAGGGCAGGAGCTGCTGTGGGTCAGATCAATGGAGCAGGAGCTGCTGTGGGGCACATGTGAGTTAGATCTATGGGGCAGGAGATGGTGTGGGGCAGATTTGGGTCAGATGTATGGGGCAGGAGCTGATGTGGGGCTGGTGTTGGTCAGATCTATAGGGCAGGAGCTGCAGTGGGGCTGATGTGGGTCAGATCTATAGGGCAGGAGCTGCAGTGGAGCTGATGTGGGTCAAATCAATGGGGCAGAGCTGCTCTGGGGCACATGTGGGTCAGATCTATGGAGCAGGAGCTGCTGTGGGGCACATGTGAGTTAGATCTATGGGGCAGGAGATGGTGTGGGGCTTATGTGGGTCAGATGTATGGGGCAGGAGCTGATGTGGGGCTGATGTGGGTCAGATCTATGGGTCAGGAGCTGCTGTGGAGCAGATGTGGGTCAGTTCTATGGGGCAGGAGCTGCTGTGGGGCTTATGTGGGTCAGATCTATGGGGCAGGGGCTGCTGTGGGGCAGATGTGGGTCAGATCTATGGGGCAGGAGCTGCTGTGGGTCAGATGTGGGTCAGATCTATAGGTCAGGAGCTGCTGTGGCTGCTGTGGGTCAGTTCTATGGGGCAGGAGATGCTGTGGGGCTGATGTGGGTCAAATCAATGGGGCAGAGCTGCTCTGGGGCACATGTGGGTCAGATCTATGGAGCAGGAGCTGCTGTGGGGCAGATTTGAATCAGATCTATAGGGCAGGAGCTGCTGTGGGTCAGATCAATGGAGCAGGAGCTGCTGTGGGGCACATGTGAGTTAGATCTATGGGGCAGGAGATGGTGTGGGGC
This sequence comes from Coturnix japonica, assembly GCF_054131305.1. Classification (NCBI taxonomy): domain Eukaryota; kingdom Metazoa; phylum Chordata; class Aves; order Galliformes; family Phasianidae; genus Coturnix; species Coturnix japonica. Next base: position 5,895,951 of record NC_140678.1, on the reverse strand, counting down.
AGATTTGGGTCAGATGTATGGGGCAGGAGCTGATGTGGGGCTGGTGTTGGTCAGATCTATAGGGCAGGAGCTGCAGTGGGGCTGATGTGGGTCAGATCTATAGGGCAGGAGCTGCTGTGGGTCAGATCTATGGAGCAGGAGCTGCTGTGTGGGGCACATGTGAGTTAGATCTATGGGGCAGGAGATGGTGTGGGGCTTATGTGGGTCAGATGTATGGGGCAGGAGCTGATGTGGGGCTGATGTTGGTCAGATCTATAGGGCAGGAGCTGCAGTGGGGCTGATGTGGGTCAGATCTATAGGGCAGGAGCTGCAGTGGGGCTGATGTGGGTCAAATCAATGGGGCAGAGCTGCTCTGGGGCACATGTGGGTCAGATCTATGGAGCAGGAGCTGCTGTGGGGCACATGTGAGTTAGATCTATGGGGCAGGAGATGGTGTGGTGCTTATGTGGGTCAGATGTATGGGGCAGGAGCTGATGTGGGGCTGATGTGGGTCAGATCTATGGGTCAGGAGCTGCTGTGGAGCAGATGTGGGTCAGTTCTATGGGGCAGGAGCTGCTGTGGGGCTAATGTGGGTCAGATCTATGGGGCAGGGGCTGCTGTGGGGCAGATGTGGGTCAGATCTATGGGGCAGGAGCTGCTGTGGGTCAGATGTGGGTCAGATCTATAGGTCAGGAGCTGCTGTGGCTGCTGTGGGTCAGTTCTATGGGGCAGGAGATGCTGTGGGGCTGATGGGGGTCATATCTATAAGGCAGGAGCTGCTGTGGGGCTAATGTGGGTCAGATCTATAGGTCAGGAGCTGCTGTGGCTGCTGTGGGTCAGTTCTATGGGGCAGGAGATGCTGTGGGGCTGATGTGGGTCAAATCAATGGGGCAGAGCTGCTCTGGGGCACATGTGGGTCAGATCTATGGAGCAGGAGCTGCTGTGGGGCAGATTTGAATCAGATCTATAGGGCAGGAGCTGCTGTGGGTCAGATCAATGGAGCAGGAGCTGCTGTGGGGCACATGTGAGTTAGATCTATGGGGCAGGAGATGGTGTGGGGCAGATTTGGGTCAGATGTATGGGGCAGGAGCTGATGTGGGGCTGGTGTTGGTCAGATCTATAGGGCAGGAGATGCAGTGGGGCTGATGTGGGTCAGATCTATAGGGCAGGAGCTGCTGTGGGTCAGATCTATGGAGCAGGAGCTGCTGTGTGGGGCACATGTGAGTTAGATCTATGGGGCAGGAGATGGTGTGGGGCTTATGTGGGTCAGATGTATGGGGCGGGAGCTGATGTGGGGCTGATGTTGGTCAGATCTATAGGGCAGGAGCTGCAGTGGGGCTGATGTGGGTCAAATCAATGGGGCAGAGCTGCTCTGGGGCACATGTGGGTCAGATCTATGGAGCAGGAGCTGCTGTGGGGCACATGTGAGTTAGATCTATGGGGCAGGAGATGGTGTGGGGCTTATGTGGGTCAGATGTATGGGGCAGGAGCTGATGTGGGGCTGATGTTGGTCAGATCTATAGGGCAGGAGCTGCAGTGGGGCTGATGTGGGTCAGATCTATAGGGCAGGAGCTGCCGTGGAGCTGATGTGGGTCAAATCAATGGGGCAGAGCTGCTCTGGGGCACATGTAGGTCAGATCTATGGAGCAGGAGCTGCAGTGTGGGGCACATGTGAATTAGATCTATGGGGCAGGAGATGGTGTGGGGCTTATGTGGGTCAGATGTATGGGGCAGGAGCTGCAGTGGGGCTGATGTGGGTCAGATCTATGGGTCAGGAGCTGCTGTGGAGCAGATGTGGGTCAGTTCTATGGGGCAGGAGCTGCTGTGGGGCTAATGTGGGTCAGATCTATGGGGCAGGGGCTGCTGTGGGGCAGATGTGGGTCAGATCTATGGGGCAGGAGCTGCTGTGGGTCAGATGTGGGTCAGATCTATAGGTCAGGAGCTGCTGTGGAGCAGATGTGGGTCAGTTCTATGGGGCAGGAGATGCTGTGGGGCTGATGTGGGTCAAATCAATGGGGCAGAGCTGCTCTGGGGCACATGTGGGTCAGATCTATGGAGCAGGAGCTGCTGTGGGGCAGATTTGAATCAGATCTATAGGGCAGGAGCTGCTGTGGGTCAGATCAATGGAGCAGGAGCTGCTGTGGGGCACATGTGAGTTAGATCTATGGGGCAGGAGATGGTGTGGGGCTTATGTGGGTCAGATGTATGGGGCAGGAGCTGATGTGGGGCTGGTGTTGGTCAGATCTATAGGGCAGGAGCTGCAGTGGGGCTGATGTGGGTCAGATATATAGGGCAGGAGCTGCAGTGGAGCTGATGTGGGTCAAATCAATGGGGCAGAGCTGCTCTGGGGCACATGTGGGTCAGATCTATGGAGCAGGAGCTGCTGTGGGGCACATGTGAGTTAGATCTATGGGGCAGGAGATGGTGTGGGGCTTATGTGGGTCAGATGTATGGGGCAGGAGCTGATGTGGGGCTGATGTGGGTCAGATCTATGGGTCAGGAGCTGCTGTGGAGCAGATGTGGGTCAGTTCTATGGGGCAGGAGCTGCTGTGGGGCTAATGTGGGTCAGATCTATGGGGCAGGGGCTGCTGTGGGGCAGATGTGGGTCAGATCTATGGGGCAGGAGCTGCTGTGGGTCAGATGTGGGTCAGATCTATAGGTCAGGAGCTGCTGTGGCTGCTGTGGGTCAGTTCTATGGGGCAGGAGATGCTGTGGGGCTGATGTGGGTCAAATCAATGGGGCAGAGCTGCTCTGGAGCACATGTGGGTCAGATCTATGGAGCAGGAGCTGCTGTGGGGCAGATTTGAATCAGATCTATAGGGCAGGAGCTGCTGTGGGTCAGATCTATGGAGCAGGAGCTGCTGTGGGGCAGATTTGAATCAGATCTATAGGGCAGGAGCTGCTGTGGGTCAGATCAATGGAGCAGGAGCTGCTGTGGGGCACATGTGAGTTAGATCTATGGGGCAGGAGATGGTGTGGGGCAGATTTGGGTCAGATGTATGGGGCAGGAGCTGATGTGGGGCTGGTGTTGGTCAGATCTATAGGGCAGGAGCTGCAGTGGGGCTGATGTGGGTCAGATCTATAGGGCAGGAGCTGCTGTGGGTCAGATCTATGGAGCAGGAGCTGCTGTGTGGGGCACATGTGAGTTAGATCTATGGGGCAGGAGATGGTGTGGGGCTTATGTGGGTCAGATGTATGGGGCAGGAGCTGATGTGGGGCTGATGTTGGTCAGATCTATAGGGCAGGAGCTGCAGTGGGGCTGATGTGGGTCAGATCTATAGGGCAGGAGCTGCAGTGGAGCTGATGTGGGTCAAATCAATGGGGCAGAGCTGCTCTGGGGCACATGTGGGTCAGATCTATGGAGCAGGAGCTGCTGTGGGGCACATGTGAGTTAGATCTATGGGGCAGGAGATGGTGTGGGGCTTATGTGGGTCAGATGTATGGGGCAGGAGCTGATGTGGGGCTGATGTGGGTCAGATCTATGGGTCAGGAGCTGCTGTGGAGCAGATGTGGGTCAGTTCTATGGGGCAGGAGCTGCTGTGGGGCTAATGTGGGTCAGATCTATGGGGCAGGGGCTGCTGTGGGGCAGATGTGGGTCAGATCTATGGGGCAGGAGCTGCTGTGGGTCAGATGTGGGTCAGATCTATAGGTCAGGAGCTGCTGTGGCTGCTGTGGGTCAGTTCTATGGGGCAGGAGATGCTGTGGGGCTGATGGGGGTCATATCTATAAGGCAGGAGCTGCTGTGGGGCACATGTGGGTCAGATCTATGGAGCAGGAGCTGCTGTGGGGCAGATTTGAATCAGATCTATAGGGCAGGAGCTGCTGTGGGTCAGATCAATGGAGCAGGAGCTGCTGTGGGGCACATGTGAGTTAGATCTATGGGGCAGGAGATGGTGTGGGGCAGATTTGGGTCAGATGTATGGGGCAGGAGCTGATGTGGGGCTGGTGTTGGTCAGATCTATAGGGCAGGAGCTGCAGTGGGGCTGATGTGGGTCAGATCTATAGGGCAGGAGCTGCTGTGGGTCAGATCTATGGAGCAGGAGCTGCTGTGTGGGGCACATGTGAGTTAGATCTATGTGGCAGGAGATGGTGTGGGGCAGATGTGGGTCAGATGTATGGGGCAGGAGCTGATGTGGGGCTGATGTTGGTCAGATCTATAGGGCAGGAGCTGCAGTGGGGCTGATGTGGGTCAGATCTATAGGGCAGGAGCTGCAGTGGGGCTGATGTGGGTCAAATCAATGGGGCAGAGCTGCTCTGGGGCACATGTGGGTCAGATCTATGGAGCAGGAGCTGCTGTGGGGCACATGTGAGTTAGATCTATGGGGCAGGAGATGGTGTGGGGCTTATGTGGGTCAGATGTATGGGCCAGGAGCTGCTGTGTGGGGCACATGTGAGTTAGATCTATGGGGCAGGAGATGGTGTGGGGCTTATGTGGGTCAGATGTATGGGGCAGGAGCTGATGTGGGGCTGATGTGGGTCAGATCTATAGGGCAGGAGCTGCAGTGGGGCTGATGTGGGTCAGATCTATAGGGCAGGAGCTGCAGTGGGGCTGATGTGGGTCAGATCTATAGGGCAGGAGCTGCAGTGGGGCTGATGTGGGTCAGATGTATGGGGCAGGAGCTGCTGTGGGGCTAATGTGGGTCAGATCTATGGGGCAGGAGCTGCTGTGGAGCAGATGTGGGTCAGTTCTATGGGGCAGGAGCTGCTGTGGGGCTAATGTGGGTCAGATCTTTTGGGCAGGGGCAGCTGTGGGGCAGATGTGGGTCAGATCTATGGGGCAGGAGCTGCTGTGGGTCAGATGTGGATCAGATCTATAGGTCAGGAGCTGCTGTGGCTGCTTTGGGTCAGTTCTATGGGGCAGGAGATGCTGTGGGGCTGATGTGGATCAAATCAATGGGGCAGAGCTGCTCTGGGGCACATGTGGGTCAGATCTATGGAGCAGGAGCTGCTGTGGGGCAGATTTTAATCAGATCTATAGGGCAGGAGCTGCTGTGGGTCAGATCAATGGAGCAGGAGCTGCTGTGGGGCACATGTGAGTTAGATCTATGGGGCAAGAGATGGTGTGGGTCAGATTTGGGTCAGATGTTTGGGGCAGGAGCTGATGTGGGGCTGGTGTTGGTCAGATCTATAGGGCAGGAGCTGCAGTTGGGCTGATGTGGGTCAGATCTATAGGGCAGGAGCTGCAGTGGGGCTGATGTGGGTCAAATCAATGGGGCAGAGCTGCTCTGGGGCACATGTGGGTCAGATCTATGGAGCAGGAGCTCCTGTGGGGCACATGTGAGTTAGATCTATTGGGCAGGAGATGGTGTGGGGCTTATGTGGGTCAGATGTATGGGGCAGGAGCTGATGTGGGGCTGATGTGGGTCAGATCTATGCGTCAGGAGCTGCTGTGGAGCAGATGTGGGTCAGTTCTATTGGGCAGGAGATGCTGTGGGGCTAATGTGGGTCAGATCTATGGGGCAGGGGCTGCTGTGGGGCAGATGTGGGTCAGATCTATGGGGCAGGAGCTGCTGTGGGTCAGATGTGGGTCAGATCTATAGGTCAGGAGCTGCTGTGGCTGCTGTGGGTCAGTTCTATGGGGCAGGAGATGCTGTGGGGCTGATGTGGGTCAAATCAATGGGGCAGAGCTGCTCTGGGGCACATGTGGGTCAGATCTATGGAGCAGGAGCTGCTGTGGGGCACATTTGAATCAGATCTATAGGGCAGGAGCTGCTGTGGGTCAGATCAATTGAGCAGGAGCTGCTGTGGGGCACATGTGAGTTAGATCTATGGGGCAGGAGATGGTGTGGGGCAGATTTGGGTCAGATGTATGGGGCAGGAGCTGATGTGGGGCTGGTGTTGGTCAGATCTATAGGGCAGGAGCTGCAGTGGGGCTGATGTGGGTCAGATCTATAGGGCAGGAGCTGCTGTGGGTCAGATCTATGGAGCAGGAGCTGCTGTGTGGGGCACATGTGAGTTAGATCTATGGGGCAGGAGATGGTGTGGGGCTTATGTGGGTCAGATGTATGGGGCAGGAGCTGATGTGGGGCTGATGTTGGTCAGATCTATAGGGCAGGAGCTGCAGTGGGGCTGATGTGGGTCAGATCTATAGGGCAGGAGCTGCAGTGGGGCTGATGTGGGTCAAATCAATGGGGCAGAGCTGCTCTGGGGCACATGTGGGTCAGATCTATGGAGCAGGAGCTGCTGTGGGGCACATGTGAGTTAGATCTATGGGGCAGGAGATGGTGTGGTGCTTATGTGGGTCAGATGTATGGGGCAGGAGCTGATGTGGGGCTGATGTGGGTCAGATCTATGGGTCAGGAGCTGCTGTGGAGCAGATGTGGGTCAGTTCTATGGGGCAGGAGCTGCTGTGGGGCTAATGTGGGTCAGATCTATGGGGCAGGGGCTGCTGTGGGGCAGATGTGGGTCAGATCTATGGGGCAGGAGCTGCTGTGGGTCAGATGTGGGTCAGATCTATAGGTCAGGAGCTGCTGTGGCTGCTGTGGGTCAGTTCTATGGGGCAGGAGATGCTGTGGGGCTGATGGGGGTCATATCTATAAGGCAGGAGCTGCTGTGGGGCTAATGTGGGTCAGATCTATAGGTCAGGAGCTGCTGTGGCTGCTGTGGGTCAGTTCTATGGGGCAGGAGATGCTGTGGGGCTGATGTGGGTCAAATCAATGGGGCAGAGCTGCTCTGGGGCACATGTGGGTCAGATCTATGGAGCAGGAGCTGCTGTGGGGCAGATTTGAATCAGATCTATAGGGCAGGAGCTGCTGTGGGTCAGATCAATGGAGCAGGAGCTGCTGTGGGGCACATGTGAGTTAGATCTATGGGGCAGGAGATGGTGTGGGGCAGATTTGGGTCAGATGTATGGGGCAGGAGCTGATGTGGGGCTGGTGTTGGTCAGATCTATAGGGCAGGAGATGCAGTGGGGCTGATGTGGGTCAGATCTATAGGGCAGGAGCTGCTGTGGGTCAGATCTATGGAGCAGGAGCTGCTGTGTGGGGCACATGTGAGTTAGATCTATGGGGCAGGAGATGGTGTGGGGCTTATGTGGGTCAGATGTATGGGGCGGGAGCTGATGTGGGGCTGATGTTGGTCAGATCTATAGGGCAGGAGCTGCAGTGGGGCTGATGTGGGTCAAATCAATGGGGCAGAGCTGCTCTGGGGCACATGTGGGTCAGATCTATGGAGCAGGAGCTGCTGTGGGGCACATGTGAGTTAGATCTATGGGGCAGGAGATGGTGTGGGGCTTATGTGGGTCAGATGTATGGGGCAGGAGCTGATGTGGGGCTGATGTTGGTCAGATCTATAGGGCAGGAGCTGCAGTGGGGCTGATGTGGGTCAGATCTATAGGGCAGGAGCTGCCGTGGAGCTGATGTGGGTCAAATCAATGGGGCAGAGCTGCTCTGGGGCACATGTAGGTCAGATCTATGGAGCAGGAGCTGCAGTGTGGGGCACATGTGAATTAGATCTATGGGGCAGGAGATGGTGTGGGGCTTATGTGGGTCAGATGTATGGGGCAGGAGCTGCAGTGGGGCTGATGTGGGTCAGATCTATGGGTCAGGAGCTGCTGTGGAGCAGATGTGGGTCAGTTCTATGGGGCAGGAGCTGCTGTGGGGCTAATGTGGGTCAGATCTATGGGGCAGGGGCTGCTGTGGGGCAGATGTGGGTCAGATCTATGGGGCAGGAGCTGCTGTGGGTCAGATGTGGGTCAGATCTATATGTCAGGAGCTGCTGTGGAGCAGATGTGGGTCAGTTCTATGGGGCAGGAGATGCTGTGGGGCTGATGTGGGTCAAATCAATGGGGCAGAGCTGCTCTGGGGCACATGTGGGTCAGATCTATGGAGCAGGAGCTGCTGTGGGGCAGATTTGAATCAGATCTATAGGGCAGGAGCTGCTGTGGGTCAGATCAATGGAGCAGGAGCTGCTGTGGGGCACATGTGAGTTAGATCTATGGGGCAGGAGATGGTGTGGGGCTTATGTGGGTCAGATGTATGGGGCAGGAGCTGATGTGGGGCTGGTGTTGGTCAGATCTATAGGGCAGGAGCTGCAGTGGGGCTGATGTGGGTCAGATATATAGGGCAGGAGCTGCAGTGGAGCTGATGTGGGTCAAATCAATGGGGCAGAGCTGCTCTGGGGCACATGTGGGTCAGATCTATGGAGCAGGAGCTGCTGTGGGGCACATGTGAGTTAGATCTATGGGGCAGGAGATGGTGTGGGGCTTATGTGGGTCAGATGTATGGGGCAGGAGCTGATGTGGGGCTGATGTGGGTCAGATCTATGGGTCAGGAGCTGCTGTGGAGCAGATGTGGGTCAGTTCTATGGGGCAGGAGCTGCTGTGGGGCTAATGTGGGTCAGATCTATGGGGCAGGGGCTGCTGTGGGGCAGATGTGGGTCAGATCTATGGGGCAGGAGCTGCTGTGGGTCAGATGTGGGTCAGATCTATAGGTCAGGAGCTGCTGTGGCTGCTGTGGGTCAGTTCTATGGGGCAGGAGATGCTGTGGGGCTGATGTGGGTCAAATCAATGGGGCAGAGCTGCTCTGGAGCACATGTGGGTCAGATCTATGGAGCAGGAGCTGCTGTGGGGCAGATTTGAATCAGATCTATAGGGCAGGAGCTGCTGTGGGTCAGATCTATGGAGCAGGAGCTGCTGTGGGGCAGATTTGAATCAGATCTATAGGGCAGGAGCTGCTGTGGGTCAGATCAATGGAGCAGGAGCTGCTGTGGGGCACATGTGAGTTAGATCTATGGGGCAGGAGATGGTGTGGGGCAGATTTGGGTCAGATGTATGGGGCAGGAGCTGATGTGGGGCTGGTGTTGGTCAGATCTATAGGGCAGGAGCTGCAGTGGGGCTGATGTGGGTCAGATCTATAGGGCAGGAGCTGCTGTGGGTCAGATCTATGGAGCAGGAGCTGCTGTGTGGGGCACATGTGAGTTAGATCTATGGGGCAGGAGATGGTGTGGGGCTTATGTGGGTCAGATGTATGGGGCAGGAGCTGATGTGGGGCTGATGTTGGTCAGATCTATAGGGCAGGAGCTGCAGTGGGGCTGATGTGGGTCAGATCTATAGGGCAGGAGCTGCAGTGGAGCTGATGTGGGTCAAATCAATGGGGCAGAGCTGCTCTGGGGCACATGTGGGTCAGATCTATGGAGCAGGAGCTGCTGTGGGGCACATGTGAGTTAGATCTATGGGGCAGGAGATGGTGTGGGGCTTATGTGGGTCAGATGTATGGGGCAGGAGCTGATGTGGGGCTGATGTGGGTCAGATCTATGGGTCAGGAGCTGCTGTGGAGCAGATGTGGGTCAGTTCTATGGGGCAGGAGCTGCTGTGGGGCTAATGTGGGTCAGATCTATGGGGCAGGGGCTGCTGTGGGGCAGATGTGGGTCAGATCTATGGGGCAGGAGCTGCTGTGGGTCAGATGTGGGTCAGATCTATAGGTCAGGAGCTGCTGTGGCTGCTGTGGGTCAGTTCTATGGGGCAGGAGATGCTGTGGGGCTGATGGGGGTCATATCTATAAGGCAGGAGCTGCTGTGGGGCACATGTGGGTCAGATCTATGGAGCAGGAGCTGCTGTGGGGCAGATTTGAATCAGATCTATAGGGCAGGAGCTGCTGTGGGTCAGATCAATGGAGCAGGAGCTGCTGTGGGGCACATGTGAGTTAGATCTATGGGGCAGGAGATGGTGTGGGGCAGATTTGGGTCAGATGTATGGGGCAGGAGCTGATGTGGGGCTGGTGTTTGTCAGATCTATAGGGCAGGAGCTGCAGTGGGGCTGATGTGGGTCAGATCTATAGGGCAGGAGCTGCTGTGGGTCAGATCTATGGAGCAGGAGCTGCTGTGTGGGGCACATGTGAGTTAGATCTATGTGGCAGGAGATGGTGTGGGGCTTACGTGGGTCAGATGTATGGGGCAGGAGCTGATGTGGGGCTGATGTTGGTCAGATCTATAGGGCAGGAGCTGCAGTGGGGCTGATGTGGGTCAGATCTATAGGGCAGGAGCTGCAGTGGGGCTGATGTGGGTCAAATCAATGGGGCAGAGCTGCTCTGGGGCACATGTGGGTCAGATCTATGGAGCAGGAGCTGCTGTGGGGCACATGTGAGTTAGATCTATGGGGCAGGAGATGGTGTGGGGCTTATGTGGGTCAGATGTATGGGGCAGGAGCTGATGTGGGGCTGATGTGGGTCAGATCTATGGGTCAGGAGCTGCTGTGGAGCAGATGTGGGTCAGTTCTATGGGGCAGGAGCTGCTGTGGGGCTAATGTGGGTCAGATCTATGGGGCAGGGGCTGCTGTGGGGCAGATGTGGGTCAGATCTATGGGGCAGGAGCTGCTGTGGGTCAGATGTGGGTCAGATCTATAGGTCAGGAACTGCTGTGGCTGCTGTGGGTCAGTTCTATGGGGCAGGAGATGCTGTGGGGCTGATGGGGGTCATATCTATAAGGCAGGAGCGTCTCTGGGGCACATGTGGGTCAGATCTATGGAGCAGGAGCTGCTGTGGGGCAGATTTGAATCAGATCTATAGGGCAGGAGCTGCTGTGGGTCAGATCAATGGAGCAGGAGCTGCTGTGGGGCACATGTGAGTTAGATCTATGGGGCAGGAGATGGTGTTGGGCAGATTTGGGTCAGATGTATGGGGCAGGAGCTGATGTGGGGCTGGTGTTGGTCAGATCTATAGGGCAGGAGCTGCAGTGGGGCTTATGTGGGTCAGATCTATAGGGCAGGAGCTGCTGTGGGTCAGATCTATGGAGCAGGAGCTGCTGTGTGGGGCACAAGTGAGTTAGATCTATGAGGCAGGAGATGGTGTGGGGCTTATGTGGGTCAGATGTATGGGGCAGGAGCTGATGTGGGGCTGATGTTGGTCAGATCTATAGGGCAGGAGCTGCAGTGGGGCTGATGTGGGTCAGATCTATAGGGCAGGAGCTGCAGTGGGGCTGATGTGGGTCAAATCAATGGGGCAGAGCTGCTCTGGGGCACATGTGGGTCAGATCTATGGAGCAGGAGCTGCTGTGGGGCACATGTGAGTTAGATCTATGGGGCAGGAGATGGTGTGGGGCTGACGTGGGTCAGATCTATGGGGCAGGAGCTGATGTGGGGCTGATGTGAGTCAGATCTATGGGTCAGGAGCTGCTGTGGAGCAGATGTGGGTCAGTTCTATGGGGCAGGAGCTGCTGTGGGGCTAATGTGGGTCAGATCTATAGGTCAGGAGCTGCTGTGGCTGCTGTTTGTGAGTTCTATGGGGCAGGAGATGCTGTGGGGCTGATGTGGGTCAAATCAATGGGGCAGAGCTGCTCTGGGGCACATGTGGGTCAGATCTATGGAGCAGGAGCTGCTGTGGGGCAGATTTGAATCAGATCTATAGGGCAGGAGCTGCTGTGGGTCAGATCAATGGAGCAGGAGCTGCTGTGGGGCACATGTGAGTTAGATCTATGGGGCAGGAGATGGTGTGGGGCTTATGTGGGTCAGATGTATGGGGTAGGAGCTGATGTGGGGCTGGTGTTGGTCAGATCTATAGGGCAGGAGCTGCAGTGGGGCTGATGTGGTTCAGATCTATAGGGCAGGAGCTGCTGTGGGTCAGATCTATGGAGCAGGAGCTGCTGTGTGGGGCACATGTGAGTTAGATCTATGGGGCAGGAGATGGTGTGGGGCTTATGTGGGTCAGATGTATGGGGCAGGAGCTGATGTGGGGCTGATGTTGGTCAGATCTATAGGGCAGGAGCTGCAGTGGTGCTGATGTGGGTCCGATCTATAGGGCAGGAGCTGCAGTGGGGCTGATGTGGGTCAAATCAATGGGGCAGAGCTGCTCTGGGGCACATGTGGGTCAGATCTATGGAGCAGGAGCTGCTGTGGGGCACATGTGAGTTAGATCTATGGGGCAGGAGATGGTGTGGGGCTTATGTGGGTCAGATGTATGGGGCAGGAGCTGATGTGGGGCTGATGTGGGTCAGATCTATGGGTCAGGAGCTGCTGTGGAGCAGATGTGGGTCAGTTCTATGGGGCAGGAGCTGCTGTGGGGCTAATGTGGGTCAGATCTATGGGGCAGGGGCTGCTGTGGGGCAGATGTGGGTCAGATCTATGGGGCAGGAGCTGCTGTGGGTCAGATGTGGGTCAGATCTATAGGTCAGGAGCTGCTGTGGCTGCTGTGGGTCAGTTCTATGGGGCAGGAGATGCTGTGGGGCTGATGTGGGTCAAATCAATGGGGCAGAGCTGCTCTGGGGCACATGTGGGTCAGATCTATGGAGCAGGAGCTGCTGTGGGGCAGATTTGAATCAGATATATAGGGCAGGAGCTGCTGTGGGTCAGATCTATGGAGCAGGAGCTGCTGTGGGGCACATGTGAGTTAGATCTATGGGGCAGGAGATGGTGTGGGGCTTATGTGGGTCAGATGTATGGGGCAGGAGCTGATGTGGGGCTGATGTGGGTCAAATCAATGGGGCAGAGCTGCTCTGGGGCACATGTGGGTCAGATCTATGGAGCAGGAGCTGCTGTGGGGCACATGTGAGTTAGATCTATGGGGCAGGAGATGGTGTGGGGCTTATGTGGGTCAGATGTATGGGCCAGGAGCTGCTGTGTGGGGCACATGTGAGTTAGATCTATGGGGCAGGAGATGGTGTGGGGCTTATGTGGGTCAGATGTATGGGGCAGGAGCTGATGTGGGGCTGATGTGGGTCAGATCTATAGGGCAGGAGCTGCAGTGGGGCTGATGTGGGTCAGATCTATAGGGCAGGAGCTGCAGTGGGGCTGATGTGGGTCAGATCTATAGGGCAGGAGCTGCAGTGGGGCTGATGTGGGTCAGATGTATGGGGCAGGAGCTGCTGTGGGGCTAATGTGGGTCAGATCTATGGGGCAGGAGCTGCTGTGGAGCAGATGTGGGTCAGTTCTATGGGGCAGGAGCTGCTGTGGGGCTAATGTGGGTCAGATCTTTTGGGCAGGGGCTGCTGTGGGGCAGATGTGGGTCAGATCTATGGGGCAGGAGCTGCTGTGGGTCAGATGTGGATCAGATCTATAGGTCAGGAGCTGCTGTGGCTGCTTTGGGTCAGTTCTATGGGGCAGGAGATGCTGTGGGGCTGATGTGGATCAAATCAATGGGGCAGAGCTGCTCTGGGGCACATGTGGGTCAGATCTATGGAGCAGGAGCTGCTGTGGGGCAGATTTTAATCAGATCTATAGGGCAGGAGCTGCTGTGGGTCAGATCAATGGAGCAGGAGCTGCTGTGGGGCACATGTGAGTTAGATCTATGGGGCAAGAGATGGTGTGGGTCAGATTTGGGTCAGATGTTTGGGGCAGGAGCTGATGTGGGGCTGGTGTTGGTCAGATCTATAGGGCAGGAGCTGCAGTTGGGCTGATGTGGGTCAGATCTATAGGGCAGGAGCTGCAGTGGGGCTGATGTGGGTCAAATCAATGGGGCAGAGCTGCTCTGGGGCACATGTGGGTCAGATCAATGGAGCAGGAGCTCCTTTGGGGCACATGTGAGTTAGATCTATTGGGCAGGAGATGGTGTGGGGCTTATGTGGGTCAGATGTATGGGGCAGGAGCTGATGTGGGGCTGATGTGGGTCAGATCTATGCGTCAGGAGCTGCTGTGGAGCAGATGTGGGTCAGTTCTATTGGGCAGGAGATGCTGTGGGGCTAATGTGGGTCAGATCTATGGGGCAGGAGCTGCTGTGGGTCAGATGTGGGTCAGATCTATAGGTCAGGAGCTGCTGTGGCTGCTGTGGGTCAGTTCTATGGGGCAGGAGATGCTGTGGGGCTGATGTGGGTCAAATCAATGGGGCAGAGCTGCTCTGGGGCACATGTGGGTCAGATCTATGGAGCAGGAGCTGCTGTGGGGCACATTTGAATCAGATCTATAGGGCAGGAGCTGCTGTGGGTCAGATCAATTGAGCAGGAGCTGCTGTGGGGCACATGTGAGTTAGATCTATGGGGCAGGAGATGGTGTGGGGCAGATTTGGGTCAGATGTATGGGGCAGGAGCTGATGTGGGGCTGGTGTTGGTCAGATCTATAGGGCAGGAGCTGCAGTGGGGCTGATGTGGGTCAGATCTATAGGGCAGGAGCTGCTGTGGGTCAGATCTATGGAGCAGGAGCTGCTGTGTGGGGCACATGTGAGTTAGATCTATGGGGCAGGAGATGGTGTGGGGCTTATGTGGGTCAGATGTATGGGGCAGGAGCTGATGTGGGGCTGATGTTGGTCAGATCTATAGGGCAGGAGCTGCAGTGGGGCTGATGTGGGTCAGATCTATAGGGCAGGAGCTGCAGTGGGGCTGATGTGGGTCAAATCAATGGGGCAGAGCTGCTCTGGGGCACATGTGGGTCAGATCTATGGAGCAGGAGCTGCTGTGGGGCACATGTGAGTTAAATCTATGGGGCAGGAGATGGTGTGGGGCTTATGTGGGTCAGATGTATGGGGCAGGAGCTGCTGTGTGGGGCACATGTGAGTTAGATCTATGGGGCAGGAGATGGTGTGGGGCTTATGTGGGTCAGATGTTTGGGGCAGGAGCTGATGTGGGGCTGATGTTGGACAGATCTATAGGGCAGGAGCTGCAGTGGGGCTGATGTGGGTCAGATCTATAGGGCAGAGCTGCAGTGGGGCTGATGTGGGTCAAATCAATGGGGCAGAGCTGCTCTGGGGCACATGTGGGTCAGATCTATGGAGCAGGAGCTGCTGTGGGGCACATGTGAGTTAGATCTATGGGGCAGGAGATGGTGTGGGGCTTATGTGGGTCAGATGTATGGGGCAGGAGCTGATGTGGGGCTGATGTGGGTCAGATCTATGGGTCAGGAGCTGCTGTGGAGCAGATGTGGGTCAGTTCTATGGGGCAGGAGCTGCTGTGGGGCTAATGTGGGTCAGATCTATGGGGCAGGAGCTGCTGTGGGGCAGATGTGGGTCAGATCTATGGGGCAGGAGCTGCTGTGGGTCAGATGTGGGTCAGATCTATAGGTCAGGAGCTGCTGTGGCTGCTGTGGGTCAGTTCTATGGGGCAGGAGATGCTGTGGGGCTGATGTGGGTCAAATCAATGGGGCAGAGCTGCTCTGGGGCACATGTGGGTCAGATCTATGGAGCAGGAGCTGCTGTGGGGCAGATTTGAATCAGATCTATAGGGCAGGAACTGCTGTGGGTCAGATCAATGGAGCAGGAGCTGCTGTGGGGCACATGTGAGTTAGATCTATGGGGCAGGAGATGGTGTGGGGCAGATTTGGGTCAGATGTATGGGGCAGGAGCTGATGTGGGTCTGGTGTTGGTCAGATCTATAGGGCAGGAGCTGCAGTGGGGCTGATGTGGGTCAGATCTATAGGGCAGGAGCTGCTGTGGGTCAGATCTATGGAGCAGGAGCTGCTGTGTGGGGCACATGTGAGTTAGATCTATGGGGCAGGAGATGGTGTGGGGCAGATGTGGGTCAGATGTATGGGGCAGGAGCTGATGTGGGGCTGATGTTGGTCAGATCTATAGGGCAGGAGCTGCAGTGGGGCTGATGTGGGTCAAATCAATGGGGCAGAGCTGCTCTGGGGCACATGTTGGTCAGATCAATGGAGCAGGAGCTGCTGTGGGGCACATGTGAGTTAGATCTATGGGGCAGGAGATGGTGTGGGGCTTATGTGGGTCAGATGTATGGGGCAGGAGCTGATGTGGGGCTGATGTGGGTCAGATCTATGGGTCAGAAGCTGCTGTGGAGCAGATGTGGGTCAGTTCTATGGGGCAGGAGATGCTGTGGGGCTGATGTGGGTCAAATCAATGGGGCAGAGCTGCTCTGGGGCACATGTGGGTCAGATCTATGGAGCAGGAGCTGCTGTGGGGCAGATTTGAATCAGATCTATAGGGCAGGAGCTGCTGTGGGTCAGATCAATGGAGCAGGAGCTGCTGTGGGGCACATGTGAGTTAGATCTATGGGGCAGGAGATGGTGTGGGGCAGATTTGGGTCAGATGTATGGGGCAGGAGCTGATGTGGGGCTGGTGTTGGTCAGATCTATAGGGCAGGAGCTGCAGTGGGGCTGATGTGGGTCAGATCTACAGGGCAGGAGCTGCTGTGGGTCAGATCTATGGAGCAGGAGCTGCTGTGTGGGGCACATATGACTTAGATCTATGGGGCAGGAGATGATGTGGGGCTTATGTGGGTCAGATGTATGGGGCAGGAGCTGATGTGGGGCTGGTGTTGGTCAGATCTATAGGGCAGGAGCTGCAGTGGGGCTGATGTGGGTCAGATCTATAGGGCAGGAGCTGCAGTGGGGCTGATGTGGGTCAAATCAATGGGGCAGAGCTGCTCTGGGGCACATGTGGGTCAGATCTATGGAGCAGGAGCTGCTGTGGGGCACATGTGAGTTAGATCTATGGGGCAGGAGATGGTGTGGTGCTTATGTGGGTCAGATGTATGGGGCAGGAGCTGATGTGGGGCTGATGTGGGTCAGATCTATGGGTCAGGAGCTGCTGTGGAGCAGATGTGGGTCAGTTCTATGGGGCAGGAGCTGCTGTGTGGCTAATGTGGGTCAGATCTATGGGGCAGGGGCTGCTGAGGGGCAGATGTGGGTCAGATCTATGGGGCAGGAGCTGCTGTGGGTCAGATGTGGGTCAGATCTATAGGTCAGGAGCTGCTGTGGCTGCTGTGGGTCAGTTCTATGGGGCAGGAGATGCTGTGGGGCTGATGTGGGTCAAATCAATGGGGCAGAGCTGCTCTGGGGCACATGTGGGTCAGATCAATGGAGCAGGAGCTGCTGTGGGGCACATGTGAGTTAGATCTATGGGGCAGGAGATGGTGTGGTGCAGATTTGGGTCAGATGTATGGGGCAGGAGCTGATGTGGGGCTGGTTTTGGTCAGATCTATAGGGCAGGAGCTGCAGTGGGGCTGATGTGGGTCAGATCTATAGGGCAGGAGCTGCTGTGGGTCAGATCTATGGAGCAGGAGCTGCTGTGTGGTGCACATGTGAGTTAGATCTATGGGGCAGGAGATGGTGTGGGGCTTATGTGGGTCAGATGTATGGGGCAGGAGCTGATGTGGGGCTGATGTTGGTCAGATCTATAGGGCAGGAGCTGCAGTGGGGCTGATGTGGGTCAGATCTATAGGGCAGGAGCTGCAGTGGGGCTGATGTGGGTCAAATCAATGGGGCAGAGCTGCTCTGGGGCACATGTGGGTCAGATCTATGGAGCAGGAGCTGCTGTGGGGCACATGTGAGTTAGATCTATGGGGCAGGAGATGGTGTGGGGCTTATGTGGGTCAGATGTATGGGGCAGGAGCTGATGTGGGGCTGATGTGGGTCAGATCTATGGGTCAGGAGCTGCTGTGGAGCAGATGTGGGTCAGTTCTATGGGGCAGGAGATGCTGTGGGGCTGATGTGGGTCAAATCAATGGGGCAGAGCTGCTCTGGGGCACATGTGGGTCAGATCTATGGAGCAGGAGCTGCTGTGGGGCAGATTTGAATCAGATCTATAGGGCAGGAGCTGCTGTGGGTCAGATCAATGGAGCAGGAGCTGCTGTGGGGCACATGTGAGTTAGATCTATGGGGCAGGAGATGGTGTGGGGCAGATTTGGGTCAGATGTATGGGGCAGGAGCTGATGTGGGGCTGGTGTTGGTCAGATCTATAGGGCAGGAGCTGCAGTGGGGCTGATGTGGGTCAGATCTACAGGGCAGGAGCTGCTGTGGGTCAGATCTATGGAGCAGGAGCTGCTGTGTGGGGCACATATGACTTAGATCTATGGGGCAGGAGATGATGTGGGGCTTATGTGGGTCAGATGTATGGGGCAGGAGCTGATGTGGGGCTGGTGTTGGTCAGATCTATAGGGCAGGAGCTGCAGTGGGGCTGATGTGGGTCAGATCTATAGGGCAGGAGCTGCAGTGGGGCTGATGTGGGTCAAATCAATGGGGCAGAGCTGCTCTGGGGCACATGTGGGTCAGATCTATGGAGCAGGAGCTGCTGTGGGGCACATGTGAGTTAGATCTATGGGGCAGGAGATGGTGTGGTGCTTATGTGGGTCAGATGTATGGGGCAGGAGCTGATGTGGGGCTGATGTGGGTCAGATCTATGGGTCAGGAGCTGCTGTGGAGCAGATGTGGGTCAGTTCTATGGGGCAGGAGCTGCTGTGTGGCTAATGTGGGTCAGATCTATGGGGCAGGGGCTGCTGAGGGGCAGATGTGGGTCAGATCTATGGGGCAGGAGCTGCTGTGGGTCAGATGTGGGTCAGATCTATAGGTCAGGAGCTGCTGTGGCTGCTGTGGGTCAGTTCTATGGGGCAGGAGATGCTGTGGGGCTGATGTGGGTCAAATCAATGGGGCAGAGCTGCTCTGGGGCACATGTGGGTCAGATCAATGGAGCAGGAGCTGCTGTGGGGCACATGTGAGTTAGATCTATGGGGCAGGAGATGGTGTGGGGCTTATGTGGGTCAGATGTATGGGGCAGGAGCTGATGTGGGGCTGATGTTGGTCAGATCTATAGGGCAGGAGCTGCAGTGGGGCTGATGTGGGTCAGATCTATAGGGCAGGAGCTGCAGTGGGGCTGATGTGGGTCAAATCAATGGGGCAGAGCTGCTCTGGGGCACATGTGGGTCAGATCTATGGAGCAGGAGCTGCTGTGGGGCACATGTGAGTTAGATCTATGGGGCAGGAGATGGTGTGGGGCTTATGTGGGTCAGATGTATGGGGCAGGAGCTGATGTGGGGCTGATGTGGGTCAGATCTATGGGTCAGGAGCTGCTGTGGAGCAGATGTGGGTCAGTTCTATGGGGCAGGAGCTGCTGTGGGGCTAATGTGGGTCAGATCTATGGGGCAGGGGCTGCTGTGGGGCAGATGTGGGTCAGATCTATGGGGCAGGAGCTGCTGTGGGTCAGATGTGGGTCAGATCTATAGGTCAGGAGCTGCTGTGGCTGCTGTGGGTCAGTTCTATGGGGCAGGAGATGGTGTGGGGCTTATGTGGGTCAGATGTATGGGGCAGGAGCTGATGTGGGGCTGATGTGGGTCAGATCTATGGGTCAGGAGCTGCTGTGGAGCAGATGTGGGTCAGTTCTATGGGGCAGGAGCTGCTGTGTGGCTAATGTGGGTCAGATCTATGGGGCAGGGGCTGCTGAGGGGCAGATGTGGGTCAGATCTATGGGGCAGGAGCTGCTGTGGGTCAGATGTGGGTCAGATCTATAGGTCAGGAGCTGCTGTGGCTGCTGTGGGTCAGTTCTATGGGGCAGGAGATGCTGTGGGGCTGATGTGGGTCAAATCAATGGGGCAGAGCTGCTCTGGGGCACATGTGGGTCAGATCAATGGAGCAGGAGCTGCTGTGGGGCACATGTGAGTTAGATCTATGGGGCAGGAGATGGTGTGGGGCTTATGTGGGTCAGATGTATGGGGCAGGAGCTGATGTGGGGCTGATGTTGGTCAGATCTATAGGGCAGGAGCTGCAGTGGGGCTGATGTGGGTCAGATCTATAGGGCAGGAGCTGCAGTGGGGCTGATGTGGGTCAAATCAATGGGGCAGAGCTGCTCTGGGGCACATGTGGGTCAGATCTATGGAGCAGGAGCTGCTGTGGGGCACATGTGAGTTAGATCTATGGGGCAGGAGATGGTGTGGGGCTTATGTGGGTCAGATGTATGGGGCAGGAGCTGATGTGGGGCTGATGTGGGTCAGATCTATGGGTCAGGAGCTGCTGTGGAGCAGATGTGGGTCAGTTCTATGGGGCAGGAGCTGCTGTGGGGCTAATGTGGGTCAGATCTATGGGGCAGGGGCTGCTGTGGGGCAGATGTGGGTCAGATCTATGGGGCAGGAGCTGCTGTGGGTCAGATGTGGGTCAGATCTATAGGTCAGGAGCTGCTGTGGCTGCTGTGGGTCAGTTCTATGGGGCAGGAGATGGTGTGGGGCTTATGTGGGTCAGATGTATGGGGCAGGAGCTGATGTGGGGCTGATGTGGGTCAGATCTATGGGTCAGGAGCTGCTGTGGAGCAGATGTGGGTCAGTTCTATGGGGCAGGAGCTGCTGTGGGGCTAATGTGGGTCAGATCTATAGGGCAGGAGCTGCAGTGGGGCTGATGTGGGTCAGATCTATAGGGCAGGAGCTGCAGTGGGGCTGATGTGGGTCAAATCAATGGGGCAGAGCTGCTCTGGGGCACATGTGGGTCAGATCTATGGAGCAGGAGCTGCTGTGGGGCACATGTGAGTTAGATCTATGGGGCAGGAGATGGTGTGGGGCTTATGTGGGTCAGATGTATGGGGCAGGAGCTGATGTGGGGCTGATGTGGGTCAGATCTATGGGTCAGGAGCTGCTGTGGAGCAGATGTGGGTCAGTTCTATGGGGCAGGAGCTGCTGTGGGGCTAATGTGGGTCAGATCTATGGGGCAGGGGCTGCTGAGGGGCAGATGTGGGTCAGATCTATGGGTCAGGAGCTGCTGTGGGTCAGATGTGGGTCAGATCTATAGGTCAGGAGCTGCTGTGGCTGCTGTGGGTCAGTTCTATGGGGCAGGAGATGCTGTGGGGCTGATGTGGGTCAAATCAATGGGGCAGAGCTGCTCTGGGGCACATGTGGGTCAGATCTATGGAGCAGGAGCTGCTGTGGGGCAGATTTGAATCAGATCTATAGGGCAGGAGCTGCTGTGGGTCAGATCTATGGAGCAGGAGCTGCTGTGGGGCACATGTGAGTTAGATCTATGGGGCAGGAGATGGTGTGGGGCAGATTTGGGTCAGATGTATGGGGCAGGAGCTGATGTGGGGCTGGTGTTGGTCAGATCTATAGGGCAGGAGCTGCAGTGGGGCTGATGTGGGTCAGATCTATAGGGCAGGAGCTGCTGTGGGTCAGATCTATGGAGCAGGAGCTGCTGTGTGGGGCACATGTGAGTTAGATCTATGGGGCAGGAGATGGTGTGGGGCTTATGTGGGTCAGATGTATGGGGCAGGAGCTGATGTGGGGCTGATGTTGGTAAGATCTATAGGGCAGGAGCTGCAGTGGGGCTGATGTGGGTCAGATCTATAGGGCAGGAGCTGCAGTGGGGCTGATGTGGGTCAAATCAATGGGGCAGAGCTGCTCTGGGGCACATGTGGGTCAGATCTATGGAGCAGGAGCTGCTGTGGGGCACATGTGAGTTAGATCTATGGGGCAGGAGATGGTGTGGGGCTTATGTGGGTCAGATGTATGGGGCAGGAGCTAATGTGGGGCTGATGTGGGTCAGATCTATGGGTCAGGAGCTGCTGTGGAGCAGATGTGGGTCAGTTCTATGGGGCAGGAGCTGCTGTGGGGCTAATGTGGGTCAGATCTATGGGGCAGGGGCTGCTGTGGGGCAGATGTGGGTCAGATCTATGGGGCAGGTGCTGCTGTGGGTCAGATGTGGGTCAGATCTATAGGTCAGGAGCTGCTGTGGCTGCTGTGGGTCAGTTCTATGGGGCAGGAGATGCTGTGGGGCTGATGTGGGTCAAATCAATGGGGCAGAGCTGCTCTGGGGCACATGTGGGTCAGTTCTATGGAGCAGGAGCTGCTGTGGGGCAGATTTGAATCAGATCTATAGGGCAGGAGCTGCTGTGGGTCAGATCTATGGAGCAGGAGCTGCTGTGGGGCACATGTGAGTTAGATCTATGGGGCAGGAGATGGTGTGGGGCAGATTTGGGTCAGATGTATGGGGCAGGAGCTGATGTGGGGCTGGTGTTGGTCAGATCTATAGGGCAGGAGCTGCAGTGGGGCTGATGTGGGTCAGATCTATAGGGCAGGAGCTGCTGTGGGTCAGATCTATGGAGCAGGAGCTGCTGTGTGGGGCACATGTGAGTTAGATCTATGGGGCAGGAGATGGTGTGGGGCTTATGTGGGTCAGATGTATGGGGCAGGAGCTGATGTGGGGCTGATGTTGGTCAGATCTATAGGGCAGGAGCTGCAGTGGGGCTGATGTGGGTCAGATCTATAGGGCAGGAGCTGCAGTGGGGCTGATGTGGGTCAAATCAATGGGGCAGAGCTGCTCTGGGGCACATGTGGGTCAGATCTATGGAGCAGGAGCTGCTGTGGGGCACATGTGAGTTAGATCTATGGGGCAGGAGATGGTGTGGGGCTTATGTGGGTCAGATGTATGGGGCAGGAGCTGATGTGGGGCTGATGTGGGTCAGATCTATGGGTCAGGAGCTGCTGTGGAGCAGATGTGGGTCAGTTCTATGGGGCAGGAGCTGCTGTGGGGCTAATGTGGGTCAGATCTATGGGGCAGGGGCTGCTGTGGGGCAGATGTGGGTCAGATCTATGGGGCAGGAGCTGCTGTGGGTAAGATGTGGGTCAGATCTATAGGTCAGGAGCTGCTGTGGCTGCTGTGGGTCAGTTCTATGGGGCAGGAGATGCTGTGGGGCTGATGTGGGTCAAATCAATGGGGCAGAGCTGCTCTGGGGCACATGTGGGTCAGATCTATGGAGCAGGAGCTGCTGTGGGGCAGATTTGAATCAGATCTATAGCGCAGGAGCTGCTGTGGGTCAGATCAATGGAGCAGGAGCTGCTGTGGGGCACATGTGAGTTAGATCTATGGGGCAGGAGATGGTGTGGGGCAGATTTGGGTCAGATGTATTGGGCAGGAGCTGATGTGGGGCTGGTGTTGGTCAGATCTATAGGGCAGGAGCTGCAGTGGGGCTGATGTGGGTCAGATCTATAGGGCAGGAGCTGCTGTGGGTCAGATCTATGGAGCAGGAGCTGCTGTGTGGGGCACATGTGAGTTAGATCTATGGGGCAGGAGATGGTGTTGGGCAGATGTGGGTCAGATCTATGGGGCAGGATCTCCTGGGGGCTGATGTGGGTCAGATCTGTGGGGTAAAATCTGCTGTGGGGCAGATGTGGTTCAGATCTATAGGGCAGGAGCTGCTGTGGGTCAGATCTATGGATCAGGAGCTGCTGTGGGGCACATGTGAGTTAGATCTATGGGGCAGGAGATGGTGTGGGGCTTATGTGGGTCAGATGTATGGGGCAGGAGCTGATGTGGGGCTGATGTTGGTCAGATCTATAGGGCAAGAGCTGCAGTGGGGCTGATGTGGGTCAGATCTATAGGGCAGGAGCTGCAGTGGGGCTGATGTGGGTCAAATCAATGGGGCAGAGCTGCTCTGGGGCACATGTGGGTCAGATCTATGGAGCAGGAGCTGCTGTGGGGCACATGTGAGTTAGATCTATGGGGCAGGAGATGGTGTGGGGCAGATGTGGGTCAGATCTATGGGGCAGGATCTCCTGGGGGCTGATGTGGGTCAGATCTATGGGTCAGGAGCTGCTGTGGGGCAGATGTGGGTCAGTTCTATGGGGCAGGAGCTGATGTGGGGCTAATGTGGGTCAGATCTATGGGGCAGGAGCTGCAGTGGGGCTGATGTGGGTCAGATCTATAGGGCAGGAGCTGCAGTGGGGCTGATGTGGGTCAAATCAATGGGGCAGAGCTGCTCTGGGGCACATGTGGGTCAGATCTATGGAGCAGGAGCTGCTGTGGGGCACATGTGAGTTAGATCTATGGGGAAGGAGATGGTGTGGGGCTTATGTGGGTCAGATGTATGGGGCAGGAGCTGATGTGGGGCTGATGTGGGTCAGATCTATGGGTCAGGAGCTGCTGTGGAGCAGATGTGGGTCAGTTCTATGGGGCAGGAGCTGCTGTGGGGCTAATGTGGGTCAGATCTATGGGGCAGGGGCTGCTGTGGGGCAGATGTGGGTCAGATCTATGGGGCAGGAGCTGCTGTGGGTCAGATGTGGGTCAGATCTATAGGTGAGGAGCTGCTGTGGCTGCTGTGGGTCAGTTCTATGGGGCAGGAGATGCTGTGGGGCTGATGTGGGTCAAATCAATGGGGCAGAGCTGCTCTGGGGCACATGTGGGTCAGATCTATGGAGCAGGAGCTGCTGTGGGGCAGATTTGAATCAGATCTATAGCGCAGGAGCTGCTGTGGGTCAGATCAATGGAGCAGGAGCTGCTGTGGGGCACATGTGAGTTAGATCTATGGGGCAGGAGATGGTGTGGGGCAGATTTGGGTCAGATGTATGGGGCAGGAGCTGATGTGGGGCTGGTGTTGGTCAGATCTATAGGGCAGGAGCTGCAGTGGGGCTGATGTGGGTCAGATCTATAGGGCAGGAGCTGCTGTGGGTCAGATCTATGGAGCAGGAGCTGCTGTGTGGGGCACATGTGAGTTAGATCTATGGGGCAGGAGATGGTGTGGGGCAGATGTGGGTCAGATCTATGGGGCAGGATCTCCTGGGGTCTGATGTGGGTCAGATCTGTGGGGTAAAATCTGCTGTGGGGCAGATGTGGTTCAGATCTATAGGGCAGGAGCTGCTGTGGGTCAGATCTATGGATCAGGAGCTGCTGTGGGGCACATGTGAGTTAGATCTATGGGGCAGGAGATGGTGTGGGGCTTATGTGGGTCAGATGTATGGGGCAGGAGCTGATGTGGGGCTGATGTTGGTCAGATCTATAGGGCAAGAGCTGCAGTGGGGCTGATGTGGGTCAGATCTATAGGGCAGGAGCTGCAGTGGGGCTGATGTGGATCAAATCAATGGGGCAGAGCTGCTCTGGGGCACATGTGGGTCAGATCTATGGAGCAGGAGCTGCTGTGGGGCACATGTGAGTTAGATCTATGGGGCAGGAGATGGTGTGGGGCAGATGTGGGTCAGATCTATGGGGCAGGATCTCCTGGGGGCTGATGTGGGTCAGATCTATGGGTCAGGAGCTGCTGTGGGGCAGATGTGGGTCAGTTCTATGGGGCAGGAGCTGCTGTGGGGCTAATGTGGGTCAGATCTATGGGGCAGGGGCTGCTGTGGGGCAGATGTGGGTCAGATCTATGGGGCAGGAGCTGCTGTGGGTCAGATGTGGGTCAGATCTATAGGTCAGGAGCTGCTGTGGCTGCTGTGGGTCAGTTCTATGGGGCAGGAGATGCTGTGGGGCTGATGTGGGTCAAATCAATGGGGCAGAGCTGCTCTGGGGCACATGTGGGTCAGATCTATGGAGCAGGAGCTGCTGTGGGGCAGATTTGAATCAGATCTATAGGGCAGGAGCTGCTGTGGGTCAGATCAATGGAGCAGGAGCTGCTGTGGGGCACATGTGAGTTAGATCTATGGGGCAGGAGATGGTGTGGGGCAGATTTGGGTCAGATGTATGGGGCAGGAGCTGATGTGGGGCTGGTGTTGGTCAGATCTATAGGGCAGGAGCTGCTGTGGGTCAGATTTACGGGACTGGAGCTGCAGTGGAGCACATGTGGGTCAGATCTATGGGGTAGAAGTTGCTGTGGGGCTGATGGGGGTCATATCTATAAGGCAGGAGCTGCTGTGGGGCAGAGTTGGGTCAGATCTATGGGGCAGGAGCTGCTGTGGGGCTGATGTGGGTCAGATCTATGGGGCAGGAGCTGATGTGGGGCTGATGTTGGTCATATCTATAGGGCAGGAGATGCTGTGGGGCTGATGTGGGGCTGATCTATGGGGCAGGAGATGCTGTGGAGCAGATGTGGGTCAGTTCTATGGGGCAGGAGATGCTGTGGGGCTGATTTGGGTCAAATCAATGGGGCAGAGCTGCTCTGGGGCACATGTGGGTCAGATCTATGGAGCCGGAGCTGCTGTGGGGCACATGTGAGTTAGATCTATGGGGCAGGAGATGGTGTGGGGCAGATTTGGGTCAGATGTATGGGGCAGGAGCTGATGTGGGGCTGATGTTGGTCAGATCTATAGGGCAGGAGCTGCAGTGGGGCTGATGTGGGTCAGATCTATAGGGCAGGAGCTGCAGTGGGGCTGATGTGGGTCAAATCAATGGGGCAGAGCTGCTCTGGGGCACATGTGGGTCAGATCTATGGAGCAGGAGCTGCTGTGGGGCACACGTGAGTTAGATCTATGGGGCAGGAGATGGTGTGGGGCTTATGTGGGTCAGATGTATGGGGCAGGAGCTGATGTGGGGCTGATGTGGGTCAGATCTATGGGTCAGGAGCTGCTGTGGAGCAGATGTGGGTCAGTTCTATGGGGCAGGAGCTGCTGTGGGGCTAATGTGGGTCAGATCTATAGGTCAGGAGCTGCTGTGGCTGCTGTGGGTCAGTTCTATGGGGCAGGAGCTGCTGTGGGTCAGATGTGGGTCAGATCTATAGGTCAGGAGCTGCTGTGGCTGCTGTGGGTCAGTTCTATGGGGCAGGAGATGCTGTGGGGCTGATGTGGGTCAAATCAATGGGGCAGAGCTGCTCTGGGGAACATGTGGGTCAGATCTATGGAGCAGGAGCTGCTGTGGAGCAGATGTGGGTCAGTTCTATGGGGCAGGAGCTGCTGTGGGGCTAATGTGGGACAGATCTATAGGTCAGGAGCTGCTGTGGCTGCTGTGGGTCAGTTCTATGGGGCAGGAGATGCTGTGGGGCTGATGTGGGTCAGATCTATGGGGCAGGAGCTGCAGTGGGGCTGATGTGGGTCAAATCTATGGGGCAGAGCTGCTCTGGGGCACATGTGGGTCAGATCTATGGAGCAGGAGCTGCTGTGGGGCAGATTTGAATCAGATCTATAGGGCAGGAGCTGCTGTGGGTCAGATCAATGGAGCAGGAGCTGCTGTGGGGCACATGTGAGTCAGATCTATGGGGCAGGAGATGGTGTGGGGCAGATGTGGGTCAGATGTATAAGGCAGGAGCTGATGTGGGGCTGATGTTGGTCAGATCTATAGGGCAGGAGCTGCAGTGGGGCTGATGTGGGTCAGATCTATAGGGCAGGAGCTGCAGTGGGGCTGATGTGGGTCAAATCAATGGGGCAGAGCTGCTCTGGGGCACATGTGGGTCAGATCTATGGAGCAGGAGTTGCTGTGGGGCAGATTTGAATCAGATCTATAGGGCAGGAGCTGCTGTGGGTCAGATCTATGGAGCAGGAGCTGCTGTGGGGCACATGTGAGTAAGATCTATGGGGCAGGAGATGGTGTGGGGCAGATTTGGGTCAGATGTATGGGGCAGGAGCTGATGTGGGGCTGATGTTGGTCAGATCTATAGGGCAGGAGCTGCAGTGGGGCTGATGTGGGTCAGATCTATAGGGCAGGAGCTGCAGTGGGGCTGATGTGGGTCAGATCTATAGGGCAGGAGCTGCTGTGGGTCAGATCTATGGAGCAGGTGCTGCTGTGGGGCTAATGTGGGTCAGATCTATGGGGCAGGGGCTGCTGTGGGGCAGATGTGGGTATGATCTAAGGGGCAGGAGCTGCTGTGGGTCAGATGTGGGTCAGATCTATAGGTCAGGAGCTGCTGTGGCTGCTGTGGGTCAGTTCTATGGGGCAGGAGATGCTGTGGGGCTGATGTGGGTCAAATCAATGGGGCAGAGCTGCTCTGGGGCACATGTGGGTCAGATCTATGGAGCAGGAGCTGCTGTGGGGCACATGTGAGTTAGATCTATGGGGCAGGAGATGGTGTGGGGCTTATGTGGGTCAGATGTATGGGGCAGGAGCTGATGTGGGGCTGATGTGGGTCAGATCTATGGGTCAGGAGCTGCTGTGGAGCAGATGTGGGTCAGTTCTATGGAGCAGGAGCTGCTGTGGGGCTAATGTGGGTCAGATCTATTGGGCAGGGGCTGCTGTGGGGCAGATGTGGGTCAGATCTATGGGGCAGGAGCTGCTGTGGGTCAGATGTGGGTCAGATCTATAGGTCAGGAGCTGCTGTGGCTGCTGTGGGTCAGTTCTATGGGGCAGGAGATGCTGTGGGGCTGATGTGGGTCAAATCAATGGGGCAGAGCTGCTCTGGGGCACATGTGGGTCAGATCTATGGAGCAGGAGCTGCTGTGGAGCAGATTTGAATCAGATCTATAGGGCAGGAGCTGCTGTGGGTCAGATCAATGGAGCAGGAGCTGCTGTGGGGCACATGTGAGTTAGATCTATGGGGCAGGAGATGGTGTGGGGCAGATTTGGGTCAGATGTATGGGGCAGGAGCTGATGTGGGGCTGGTGTTGGTCAGATCTATAGGGCAGGAGCTGCAGTGGGGCTGATGTGGGTCAGATCTATAGGGCAGGAGCTGCTGTGGGTCAGATCTATGGAGCAGGAGCTGCTGTGTGGGGCACATGTGAGTTAGATCTATGGGGCAGGAGATGGTGTGGGGCTTATGTGGGTCAGATGTATGGGGCAGGAGCTGATGTGGGGCTGATGTTGGTCAGATCTATAGGGCAGGAGCTGCAGTGGGGCTGATGTGGGTTAGATCTATAGGGCAGGAGCTGCAGTGGGGCTGATGTGGGTCAAATCAATGGGGCAGAGCTGCTCTGGGGCACATGTGGGTCAGATCTATGGAGCAGGAGCTGCTGTGGGGCACATGTGAGTTAGATCTATGGGGCAGGAGATGGTGTGGGGCTTATGTGGGTCAGATGTATGGGGCAGGAGCTGATGTTTGGCTGATGTGGGTCAGATCTATGGGTCAGGAGCTGCTGTGGAGCAGATGTGGGTCAGTTCTATGGGGCAGGAGCTGCTGTGGGGCTAATGTGGGTCAGATCTATGGGGCAGGGGCTGCTGTGGGGCAGATGTGGGTCAGATCTATGGGGCAGGAGCTGCTGTGTGTCAGATGTGGGTCAGATCTATAGGTCAGGAGCTGCTGTGGCTGCTGTGGGTCAGTTCTATGGGGCAGGAGATGCTGTGGGGCTGATGTGGGTCAAATCAATGGGGCAGAGCTGCTCTGGGGCACATGTGGGTCAGATCTATGGAGCAGGAGCTGCTGTGGGGCAGATTTGAATCAGATCTATAGGGCAGGAGCTGCTGTGGGTCAGATCTATGGAGCAGGAGCTGCTGTGGGGCACATGTGAGTTAGATCTATGGGGCAGGAGATGGTGTGGGGCAGATGTGGGTCAGATCTATGGGGCAGGAGCTGATGTGGGGCTTGTGTTGGTCAGATCTATAGGGCAGGAGCTGCAGTGGGGCTGATGTGGGTCAGATCTATAGGGCAGGAGCTGCTGTGGGTCAGATCTATGGAGCAGGAGCTGCTGTGTGGGGCACATGTGAGTTAGATCTATGGGGCAGGAGATGGTGTGGGGCTTATGTGGGTCAGATGTATGGGGCAGGAGCTGATGTGGGGCTGATGTTGGTCAGATCTATAGGGCAGGAGCTGCAGTGGGGCTGATGTGGGTCAGATCTATAGGGCAGGAGCTGCAGTGGGGCTGATGTGGGTCAAATCAATGGGGCAGAGCTGCTCTGGGGCACATGTGGGTCAGATCTATGGAGCAGGAGCTGCTGTGGGGCACATGTGAGTTAGATCTATGGGGCAGGAGCTGATGTGGGGCTGGTGTTGGTCAGATCTATAGGGCAGGAGCTGCAGTGGGGCTGATGTGGGTCAGATCTATAGGGCAGGAGCTGCTGTGGGTCAGATCAATGGAGCAGGAGCTGCTGTGTGGGGCACATGTGAGTTAGATCTATGGGGCAGGAGATGGTGTGGGGCAGATGTGGGTCAGATCTATGGGGCAGGATCTCCTGGGGGCTGATGTGGGTCAGATCTGTGGGGTAAAATCTGCTGTGGGGCAGATGTGGTTCAGATCTATAGGGCAGGAGCTGCTGTGGGTCAGATCTATGGATCAGGAGCTGCTGTGGGGCACATGTGAGTTAGATCTATGGGGCAGGAGATGGTGTGGGGCTTATGTGGGTCAGATGTATGGGGCAGGAGCTGATGTGGGGCTGATGTTGGTCAGATCTATAGGGCAAGAGCTGCAGTGGGGCTGATGTGGGTCAGATCTATAGGGCAGGAGCTGCAGTGGGGCTGATGTGGGTCAAATCAATGGGGCAGAGCTGCTCTGGGGCACATGTGGGTCAGATCTATGGAGCAGGAGCTGCTGTGGGGCACATGTGAGTTAGATCTATGGGGCAGGAGATGGTGTGGGGCAGATGTGGGTCAGATCTATGGGGCAGGATCTCCTGGGGGCTGATGTGGGTCAGATCTATGGGTCAGGAGCTGCTGTGGGGCAGATGAGGGTCAGTTCTATGGGGCAGGAGCTGCTGTGGGGCTAATGTGGGTCAGATCTATGGGGCAGGGGCTGCTGTGGGGCAGATGTGGGTCAGATCTATGGGGCAGGAGCTGCTGTGGGTCAGATGTGGGTCAGATCTATAGGTCAGGAGCTGCTGTGGCTGCTGTGGGTCAGTTCTATGGGGCAGGAGATGCTGTGGGGCTGATGTGGGTCAAATCAATGGGGCAGAGCTGCTCTGGGGCACATGTGGGTCAGATCTATGGAGCAGGAGCTGCTGTGGGGCAGATTTGAATCAGATCTATAGGGCAGGAGCTGCTGTGGGTCAGATCTATGGAGCAGGAGCTGCTGTGGGGCACATGTGAGTTAGATCTATGGGGCAGGAGATGGTGTGGGGCAGATTTGGGTCAGATGTATGGGTAAGGAGCTGCTGTGTGGCTGATGAGGGTAAGATCTATGGGGCATGGGCTGCTGTGGGTCAGATTTACGGGACTGGAGCTGCAGTGGAGCACATGTGGGTCAGATCTATGGGGTAGAAGTTGCTGTGGGGCTGATGGGGGTCATATCTATAAGGCAGGAGCTGCTGTGGGGCTGACGTGGGTCAGATCTATGAGGCAAGAGCTGCTGTGGGGCAGAGTTGGGTCAGATCTATGGGGCAGGAGCTGCTGTGGGGCTGATGTGGGTCTGATCTATGGGGCAGGAGATGCTGTGGAGCAGATGTGGGTCAGTTCTATGGGGCAGGAGATGCTGTGGGGCTGATTTGGGTCAAATCAATGGGGCAGAGCTGCTCTGGGGCACATGTGGGTCAGATCTATGGAGCCGGAGCTGCTGTGGGGCACATGTGAGTTAGATCTATGGGGCAGGAGATGGTGTGGGGCAGATTTGGGTCAGATGTATGGGGCAGGAGCTTATGTGGGGCTGATGTTGGTCAAATCAATGGGGCAGAGCTGCTCTGG
Source organism: Coturnix japonica (assembly GCF_054131305.1). NCBI lineage: Eukaryota > Metazoa > Chordata > Aves > Galliformes > Phasianidae > Coturnix > Coturnix japonica. The sequence goes on along the minus strand of NC_140678.1, from coordinate 5,865,232 downwards.
GCCACATGTGGGTCAGATCTATGGAGCAGGAGCTGCTGTGGGGCACATGTGAGTTAGATCTATGGGGCAGGAGATGGTGTGGGGCTTATGTGGGTCAGATGTATGGGGCAGGAGCTGATGTGGGGCTGATGTGGGTCAGATCTATGGGTCAGGAGCTGCTGTGGAGCAGATGTGGGTCAGTTCTATGGGGCAGGAGCTGCTGTGGGGCTAATGTGGGTCAGATCTATAGGTCAGGAGCTGCTGTGGCTGCTGTGGGTCAGTTCTATGGGGCAGGAGCTGCTGTGGGTCAGATGTGGGTCAGATCTATAGGTCAGGAGCTGCTGTGGCTGCTGTGGGTCAGTTCTATGGGGCAGGAGATGCTGTGGGGCTGATGTGGGTCAAATCAATGGGGCAGAGCTGCTCTGGGGCACATGTGGGTCAGATCTATGGAGCAGGAGCTGCTGTGTAGCAGATGTGGGTCAGTTCTATGGGGCAGGAGCTGCTGTGGGGCTAATGTGGGACAGATCTATAGGTCAGGAGCTGCTGTGGCTGCTGTGGGTCAGTTCTATGGGGCAGGAGATGCTGTGGGGCTGATGTGGGTCAGATCTATGGGGCAGGAGCTGCAGTGGGGCTGATGTGGGTCAAATCTATGGGGCAGAGCTGCTCTGGGGCACATGTGGGTCAGATCTATGGAGCAGGACCTGCTGTGGGGCAGATTTGAATCAGATCTATAGGGCAGGAGCTGCTGTGGGTCAGATCAATGGAGCAGGAGCTGCTGTGGGGCACATGTGAGTTAGATCTATGGGGCAGGAGATGGTGTGGGGCAGATGTGGGTCAGATGTATGGGGCAGGAGCTGATGTGGGGCTGATGTTGGTCAGATCTATAGGGCAGGAGCTGCAGTGGGGCTGATGTGGGTCAGATCTATAGGGCAGGAGCTGCAGTGGGGCTGATGTGGGTCAAATCAATGGGGCAGAGCTGCTCTGGGGCACATGTGGGTCAGATCTATGGAGCAGGAGCTGCTGTGGGGCAGATTTGAATCAGATCTATAGGGCAGGAGCTGCTGTGGGTCAGATCAATGGAGCAGGAGCTGCTGTGGGGCACATGTGAGTAAGATCTATGGGGCAGGAGATGGTGTGGGGCAGATTTGGGTCAGATGTATGGGGCAGGAGCTGATGTGGGGCTGATGTTGGTCAGATCTATAGGGCAGGAGCTGCAGTGGGGCTGATGTGGGTCAGATCTATAGGGCAGGAGCTGCTGTGGGTCAGATCTATGGAGTAGAGCAGCTGTGGAGCAGATGTGGGTCAGTTCTATGGAGCAGGAGCTGCTGTGGGGCAGATGTGGGTCAGATCTATGGGGCAGGAGCTGCTGTGGGTCAGATGTGGGTCAGATCTATAGGTCAGGAGCTGCTGTGGCTGCTGTGGGTCAGTTCTATGGGGCAGGAGATGCTGTGGGGCTGATGTGGGTCAAATCAATGGGGCAGAGCTGCTCTGGGGCACATGTGGGTCAGATCTATGGAGCAGGAGCTGCTGTGGGGCACATGTGAGTTAGATCTATGGGGCAGGAGATGGTGTGGGGCTTATGTGGGTCAGATGTATGGGGCAGGAGCTGATGTGGGGCTGATGTGGGTCAGATCTATGGGTCAGGAGCTGCTGTGGAGCAGATGTGGGTCAGTTCTATGGAGCAGGAGCTGCTGTGGGGCTAATGTGGGTCAGATCTATGGGGCAGGGGCTGCTGTGGGGCAGATGTGTGTCAGATCTATGGGGCAGGAGCTGCTGTGGGTCAGATGTGGGTCAGATCTATAGGTCAGGAGCTGCTGTGGCTGCTGTGGGTCAGTTCTATGGGGCAGGAGATGCTGTGGGGCTGATGTGGGTCAAATCAATGGGGCAGAGCTGCTCTGGGGCACATGTGGGTCAGATCTATGGAGCAGGAGCTGCTGTGGGGCAGATTTGAATCAGATCTATAGGGCAGGAGCTGCTGTGGGTCAGATCAATGGAGCAGGAGCTGCTGTGGGGCACATGTGAGTTAGATCTATGGGGCAGGAGATGGTGTGGGGCAGATTTGGGTCAGATGTATGGGGCAGGAGCTGATGTGGGGCTGGTGTTGGTCAGATCTATAGGGCAGGAGCTGCAGTGGGGCTGATGTGGGTCAGATCTATAGGGCAGGAGCTGCTGTTGGTCAGATCTATGGAGCAGGAGCTGCTGTGTGGGGCACATGTGAGTTAGATCTATGGGGCAGGAGATGGTGTGGGGCTTATGTGGGTCAGATGTATGGGGCAGGAGCTGATGTGGGGCTGATGTTGGTCAGATCTATAGGGCAGGAGCTGCAGTGGGGCTGATGTGGGTCAGATCTATAGGGCAGGAGCTGCAGTGGGGCTGATGTGGGTCAAATCAATGGGGCAGAGCTGCTCTGGGGCACATGTGGGTCAGATCTATGGAGCAGGAGCTGCTGTGGGGCACATGTGAGTTAGATCTATGGGGCAGGAGATGGTGTGGGGCTTATGTGGGTCAGATGTATGGGGCAGGAGCTGATGTTTGGCTGATGTGGGTCAGATCTATGGGTCAGGAGCTGCTGTGGAGCAGATGTGGGTCAGTTCTATGGGGCAGGAGCTGCTGTGGGGCTGATGTGGGTCAGATCTATAGGTCAGGAGCTGCTGTGGCTGCTGTGGGTCAGTTCTATGGGGCAGGAGATGCTGTGGGGCTGATGTGGGTCAAATCAATGGGGCAGAGCTGCTCTGGGGCACATGTGGGTCAGATCTATGGAGCAGGAGCTGCTGTGGGGCAGATTTGAATCAGATCTATAGGGCAGGAGCTGCTGTGGGTCAGATCTATGGAGCAGGAGCTGCTGTGGGGCACATGTGAGTTAGATCTATGGGGCAGGAGATGGTGTGGGGCAGATGTGGGTCAGATCTATGGGGCAGGAGCTGATGTGGGGCTTGTGTTGGTCAGATCTATAGGGCAGGAGCTGCAGTGGGGCTGATGTGGGTCAGATCTATAGGGCAGGAGCTGCTGTGGGTCAGATCTATGGAGCAGGAGCTGCTGTGTGGGGCACATGTGAGTTAGATCTATGGGGCAGGAGATGGTGTGGGGCTTATGTGGGTCAGATGTATGGGGCAGGAGCTGATGTGGGGCTGATGTTGGTCAGATCTATAGGGCAGGAGCTGCAGTGGGGCTGATGTGGGTCAGATCTATAGGGCAGGAGCTGCAGTGGGGCTGATGTGGGTCAAATCAATGGGGCAGAGCTGCTCTGGGGCACATGTGGGTCAGATCTATGGAGCAGGAGCTGCTGTGGGGCACATGTGAGTTAGATCTATGGGGCAGGAGATGGTGTGGGGCTTATGTGGGTCAGATGTATGGGGCAGGAGCTGATGTGGGGCTGATGTGGGTCAGATCTATGGGTCAGGAGCTGCTGTGGAGCAGATGTGGGTCAGTTCTATGGGGCAGGAGCTGCTGTGGGGCTAATGTGGGTCAGATCTATGGGGCAGGGGCTGCTGTGGGGCAGATGTGGGTCAGATCTATGGGGCAGGAGCTGCTGTGGGTCAGATGTGGGTCAGATCTATAGGTCAGGAGCTGCTGTGGCTGCTGTGGGTCAGTTCTATGGCGCAGGAGATGCTGTGGGGCTGATGTGGGTCATATCAATGGGGCAGAGCTGCTCTGGGGCCCATGTGGGTCAGATCTATGGAGCAGGAGCTGCTGTGGGGCAGATTTGAATCAGATCTATAGGGCAGGAGCTGCTGTGGGTCAGATCTATGGAGCAAGAGCTGCTGTGGGGCACATGTGAGTTAGATCTATGGGGCAGGAGATGGTGTGGGGCAGATTTGGGTCAGATGTATGGGGCAGGAGCTGATGTGGGGCTGGTGTTGGTCAGATCTATAGGGCAGGAGGTGCAGTGGGGCTGATGTGGGTCAGATCTATAGGGCAGGAGCTGCTGTGGGTCAGATCTATGGAGCAGGAGCTGCTGTGTGGGGCACATGTGAGTTAGATCTATGGGGCAGGAGATGGTGTGGGGCTTATGTGGGTCAGATGTATGGGGCAGGAGCTGATGTGGGACTGATTTTGGTCAGATCTACAGGGCAAGAGCTGCAGTGGGGCTGATGTGGGTCAGATCTATAGGGCAGGAGCTGCAGTGGGGCTGATGTGGGTCAAATCAATGGGGCAGAGCTGCTCTGGGGCACATGTGGGTCAGATCTATGGAGCAGGAGCTGCTGTGGGGCACATGTGAGTTAGATCTATGGGGCAGGAGATGGTGTGGGGCAGAGTTGGGTCAGATCTACGGGGCATGGGCTGCTGTGGGTCAGATCTACGGGACTGGAGCTGCAGTGGAGCACATGTGGGTCAGATCTATGGGGTAGAAGCTGCTGTGGGGCTGATGGGGGTCATATCTATAAGGCAGGAGCTGCTGTGTGGCTGACGTGGGTCAGATCTATGAGGCAAGAGCTGCTGTGGGGCAGAGTTGGGTCAGATCTATGGGGCAGGAGCTGCTGTGGGGCTGATGTGGGTCAGATCTATGGGGCAGGAGCTGATGTGGGGCTGATGTTGGTCAGATCTATAGGGCAGGAGCTGCAGTGGGGCTGATGTGGGTCAGATCTATGGGGCAGGAGCTGCAGTGGGGCTGATGTAGGTCAAATCTTTGGGGCAGAGCTGCTCTGGGGCACATGTTGGTCAGATCTATGGAGCAGGAGCTGCTGTGTGGCAGATTTGAATCAGATCTATAGGGCAGGAGCTGCTGTGTGTCAGATCTATGGAGCAGGAGCTGCTGTGGGGCACATGTGAGTTAGATCTATGGGGCAGGAGATGGTGGGGGGCAGATTTGGGTCAGATGTATGGGGCAGGAGCTGATGTGGGGCTGGTGTTGGTCAGATCTATAGGGCAGGAGCTGCAGTGGGGCTGATGTGGGTCAGATCTATAGGGCAGGAGCTGCTGTGGGTCAGATCTATGGAGCAGGAGCTGCTGTGTGGGGCACATGTGAGTTAGATCTATGGGGCAGGAGATGGTGTGGGGCTTCTGTGGGTCAGATGTATGGGGCAGGAGCTGATGTGGGGCTGATATTGGTCAGATCTATAAGGCAGGAGCTGCAGTGGGGCTTATGTGGGTCAGATCTATAGGGCAGGAGCTGCAGTGGGGCTGATGTGGGTCAAATCAATGGGGCAGAGCTGCTCTGGGGCACATGTGGGTCAGATCTATGGGGCAGGATCTCCTGGGGGCTGATGTGGGTCAGATCTATGGGTCAGGAGCTGCAGTGGGGCTGATGTGGGTCAGTTCTATGGGGCAGGAGATGCTGTGGGGCTGATGTGGGTCAAATCAATGGGGCAGAGCTGCTCTGGGGCACATGTGGGTCAGATCTATGGAGCAGGAGCTGCTGTGGGGCAGATTTGAATCAGATCTATAGGGCAGGAGCTGCTGTGGGTCAGATCAATGGAGCAGGAGCTGCTGTGGGGCACATGTGAGTTAGATCTATGGGGCAGGAGATGGTGTGGGGCAGATTTGGGTCAGATGTATGGGGCAGGAGCTGATGTGGGGCTGGTGTTGGTCAGATCTATAGGGCAGGAGCTGCAGTGGGGCTGATGTGGGTCAGATCTATAGGGCAGGAGCTGCTGTGGGTCAGATCTATGGAGCAGGAGCTGCTGTGTGGGGCACATGTGAGTTAGATCTATGGGGCAGGAGATGGTGTGGGGCAGATGTGAGTCAGATCTATGGGGCAGGATCTCCAGGGGGCTGATGTGGGTCAGATCTGTGGGGTAAAATCTGCTGTGGGGCAGATGTGGTTCAGATCGATAGGGCAGGAGCTGCTGTGGGTCAGATCTATGGATCAGGAGCTGCTGTGGGGCACATGTGAGTTAGATCTATGGGGCAGGAGATGGTGTGGGGCTTATGTGGGTCAGATGTATGGGGCAGGAGCTGATGTGGGGCTGGTGTTGGTCAGATCTATAGGGCAGGAGCTGCAGTGGGGCTGATGTGGGTCAGATCTATAGGGCAGGAGCTGCAGTGGGGCTGATGTGGGTCAAATCAATGGGGCAGAGCTGCTCTGGGGCACATGTGGGTCAGATCTATGGAGCAGGAGCTGCTGTGGGGCACATGTGAGTTAGATCTATGGGGCAGGAAATGGTGTGGGGCAGATGTGGGTCAGATCTATGGGGCAGGATCTCCTGGGGGCTGATGTGGGTCAGATCTATGGGTCAGGAGCTGCTGTGGGGCAGATGTGGGTCAGTTCTATGGGGCAGGAGCTGCTGTGGGGCTAATGTGGGTCAGATCTATGGGGCAGGGGCTGCTGTGGGGCAGATGTGGGTCAGATCTATGGGGCAGGAGCTGCTGTGGGTCAGATGTGGGTCAGATCTATAGGTCAGGAGCTGCTGTGGCTGCTGTGGGTCAGTTCTATGGGGCAGGAGATGCTGTGGGGCTGATGTGGGTCAAATCAATGGGGCAGAGCTGCTCTGGGGCACATGTGGGTCAGATCTATGGAGCAGGAGCTGCTGTGGGGCAGATTTAAATCAGATCTATAGGGCAGGAGCTGCTGTGGGTCAGATCTATGGAGCAGGAGCTGCTGTGGGGCACATGTGAGTTAGATCTATGGGGCAGGAGATGGTGTGGGGCAGATTTGGGTCAGATGTATGGGTCAGGAGCTGCTGTGTGGCTGATGAGGGTCAGATCTATGGGGCATGGGCTGCTGTGGGTCAGATCTACGGGACTGGAGCTGCAGTGGAGCACATGTGGGTCAGATCTATGGGGTAGAAGCTGCTGTGGGGCTGATGGGGGTCATATCTATAAGGCAGGAGCTGCTGTGGGGCTGACGTGGGTCAGATCTATGAGGCAAGAGCTGCTGTGGGGCAGAGTTGGGTCAGATCTATGGGGCAGGAGCTGCTGTGGGGCTGATGTGGGTCAGATCTATGGGGCAGGAGCTCATGTGGGGCTGATGTTGGTCAGATCTATAGGGCAGGAGCTGCAGTGGGGCTGATGTGGGTCAGATCTATGGGGCAGGAGCTGCAGTGGGGCTGATGTGGGTCAAATCTATGGGGCAGAGCTGCTGTGGGGCACATGTGGGTCAGATCTATGGAGCAGGAGCTGCTGTGGGGCAGATTTGAATCAGATCTATAGGGCAGGAGCTGCTGTGGGTCAGATCAATGGAGCCGAAGCTGCTGTGGGACACATGTGAGTTAGATCTATGGGGCAGGAGATGGTGTGGGGCAGATTTGGGTCAGATGTATGGGGCAGGAGCTGATGTGGGGCTGGTGTTGGTCAGATCTATAGGGCAGGAGCTGCAGTGGGGCTGATGTGGGTCAGATCTATAGGGCAGGAGCTGCTGTGGGTCAGATCTATGGAGCAGGAGCTGCTGTGTGGGGCACATGTGAGTTAGATCTATTGGGCAGGAGATGGTGTGGGGCAGATGTGAGTCAGATCTATGGGGCAGGATCTCCAGGGGGCTGATGTGGGTCAGATCTGTGGGGTAAAATCTGCTGTGGGGCAGATGTGGTTCAGATCGATAGGGCAGGAGCTGCTGTGGGTCAGATCTATGGATCAGGAGCTGCTGTGGGGCACATGTGAGTTAGATCTATGGGGCAGGAGATGGTGTGGGGCTTATGTGGGTCAGATGTATGGGGCAGGAGCTGATGTGGGGCTGGTGTTGGTCAGATCTATAGGGCAGGAGATGCTGTGGGGCTGATGTGGGTCAAATCAATGGGGCAGAGCTGCTCTGGGGCACATGTGGGTCAGATCTATGGAGCAGGAGCTGCTGTGGAGCAGATGTGGGTCAGTTCTATGGGGCAGGAGCTGCTGTGGGGCTAATGTGGGACAGATCTATAGGTCAGGAGCTGCTGTGGCTGCTGTGGGTCAGTTCTATGGGGCAGGAGATGCTGTGGGGCTGATGTGGGTCAGATCTATGGGGCAGGAGCTGCAGTGGGGCTGATGTGGGTCAAATCTATGGGGCAGAGCTGCTCTGGGGCACATGTGGGTCAGATCTATGGAGCAGGAGCTGCTGTGGGGCAGATTTGAATCAGATCTATAGGGCAGGAGCTGCTGTGGGTCGGATCAATGGAGCAGGAGCTGCTGTGGGGCACATGTGAGTTAGATCTATGGGGCAGGAGATGGTGTGGGGCAGATGTGGGTCAGATGTATGGGGCAGGAGCTGATGTGGGGCTGATGTTGGTCAGATCTATAGGGCAGGAGCTGCAGTGGGGCTGATGTGGGTCAGATCTATAGGGCAGGAGCTGCAGTGGGGCTGATGTGGGTCAAATCAATGGGGCAGAGCTGCTCTGGGGCACATGTGGGTCAGATCTATGGAGCAGGAGCTGCTGTGGGGCAGATTTGAATCAGATCTATAGGGCAGGAGCTGCTGTGGGTCAGATCAATGGAGCAGGAGCTGCTGTGGGGCACATGTGAGTAAGATCTATGGGGCAGGAGATGGTGTGGGGCAGATTTGGGTCAGATGTATGGGGCAGGAGCTTATGTGGGGCTGATGTTGGTCAGATCTATAGGGCAGGAGCTGCAGTGGGGCTGATGTGGGTCAGATCTATAGGGCAGGAGCTGCTGTGGGTCAGATCTATGGAGCAGGAGCAGCTGTGGAGCAGATGTGGGTTAGTTCTATGGAGCAGGAGCTGCTGTGGGGCTAATGTGGGTCAGATCTATGGGGCAGGGGCTGCTGTGGGGCAGATGTGGGTATGATCTATGGGGCAGGAGCTGCTGTGGGTCAGATGTGGGTCAGATCTATAGGTCAGGAGCTGCTGTGGCTGCTGTGGGTCAGTTCTATGGGGCAGGAGATGCTGTGGGGCTGATGTGGGTCAAATCAATGGGGCAGAGCTGCTCTGGGGCACATGTGGGTCAGATCTATGGAGCAGGAGCTGCTGTGGGGCACATGTGAGTTAGATCTATGGGGCAGGAGATGGTGTGGGGCTTATGTGGGTCAGATGTATGGGGCAGGAGCTGATGTGGGGCTGATGTGGGTCAGATCTATGGGTCAGGAGCTGCTGTGGAGCAGATGTGGGTCAGTTCTATGGAGCAGGAGCTGCTGTGGGGCTAATGTGGGTCAGATCTATGGGGCAGGGGCTGCTGTGGGGCAGATGTGTGTCAGATCTATGGGGCAGGAGCTGCTGTGGGTCAGATGTGGGTCAGATCTATAGGTCAGGAGCTGCTGTGGCTGCTGTGGGTCAGTTCTATGGGGCAGGAGATGCTGTGGGGCTGATGTGGGTCAAATCAATGGGGCAGAGCTGCTCTGGGGCACATGTGGGTCAGATCTATGGAGCAGGAGCTGCTGTGGGGCAGATTTGAATCAGATCTATAGGGCAGGAGCTGCTGTGGGTCAGATCAATGGAGCAGGAGCTGCTGTGGGGCACATGTGAGTTAGATCTATGGGGCAGGAGATGGTGTGGGGCAGATTTGGGTCAGATGTATGGGGCAGGAGCTGATGTGGGGCTGGTGTTGGTCAGATCTATAGGGCAGGAGCTGCAGTGGGGCTGATGTGGGTCAGATCTATAGGGCAGGAGCTGCTGTTGGTCAGATCTATGGCGCAGGAGCTGCTGTGTGGGGCACATGTGAGTTAGATCTATGGGGCAGGAGATGGTGTGGGGCTTATGTGGGTCAGATGTATGGGGCAGGAGCTGATGTGGGGCTGATGTTGGTCAGATCTATAGGGCAGAAGCTGCAGTGGGGCTGATGTGGGTCAGATCTATAGGGCAGGAGCTGCAGTGGGGCTGATGTTGGTCAAATCAATGGGGCAGAGCTGCTCTGGGGCACATGTGGGTCAGATCTATGGAGCAGGAGCTGCTGTGGGGCACATGTGAGTTAGATCTATGGGGCAGGAGATGGTGTGGGGCTTATGTGGGTCAGATGTATGGGGCAGGAGCTGATGTTTGGCTGATGTGGGTCAGATCTATGGGTCAGGAGCTGCTGTGGAGCAGATGTGGGTCAGTTCTATGGGGCAGGAGCTGCTGTGGGGCTAATGTGGGTCAGATCTATGGGGCAGGGGCTGCTGTGGGGCAGATGTGGGTCAGATCTATGGGGCAGGAGCTGCTGTGTGTCAGATGTGGGTCAGATCTATAGGTCAGGAGCTGCTGTGGCTGCTGAGGGTCAGTTCTATGGGGCAGGAGATGCTGTGGGGCTGATGTGGGTCAAATCAATGGGGCAGAGCTGCTCTGGGGCACATGTGGGTCAGATCTATGGAGCAGGAGCTGCTGTGGGGCAGATTTGAATCAGATCTATAGGGCAGGAGCTGCTGTGGGTCAGATCTATGGAGCAGGAGCTGCTGTGGGGCACATGTGAGTTAGATCTATGGGGCAGGAGATGGTGTGGGGCAGATGTGGGTCAGATCTATGGGGCAGGAGCTGATGTGGGGCTTGTGTTGGTCAGATCTATAGGGCAGGAGCTGCAGTGGGGCTGATGTGGGTCAGATCTATAGGGCAGGAGCTGCTGTGGGTCAGATCTATGGAGCAGGAGCTGCTGTGTGGGGCACATGTGAGTTAGATCTATGGGGCAGGAGATGGTGTGGGGCTTATGTGGGTCAGATGTATGGGGCAGGAGCTGATGTGGGGCTGATGTTGGTCAGATCTATAGGGCAGGAGCTGCAGTGGGGCTGATGTGGGTCAGATCTATAGGGCAGGAGCTGCAGTGGGGCTGATGTGGGTCAAATCAATGGGGCAGAGCTGCTCTGGGGCACATGTGGGTCAGATCTATGGAGCAGGAGCTGCTGTGGGGCACATGTGAGTTAGATCTATGGGGCAGGAGATGGTGTGGGGCTTATGTGGGTCAGATGTATGGGGCAGGAGCTGATGTGGGGCTGATGTGGGTCAGATCTATGGGTCAGGAGCTGCTGTGGAGCAGATGTGGGTCAGTTCTATGGGTCAGGAGCTGCTGTGGGGCTAATGTGGGTCAGATCTATGGGGCAGGGGCTGCTGTGGGGCAGATGTGGGTCAGATCTATGGGGCAGGAGCTGCTGTGGGTCAGATGTGGGTCAGATCTATAGGTCAGGAGCTGCTGTGGCTGCTGTGGGTCAGTTCTATGGGGCAGGAGATGCTGTGGGGCTGATGTGGGTCAAATCAATGGGGCAGAGCTGCTCTGGGGCCCATGTGGGTCAGATCTATGGAGCAGGAGCTGCTGTGGGGCAGATTTGAATCAGATCTATAGGGCAGGAGCTGCTGTGGGTCAGATCTATGGAGCAAGAGCAGCTGTGGGGCACATGTGAGTTAGATCTATGGGGCAGGAGATGGTGTGGGGCAGATTTGGGTCAGATGTATGGGGCAGGAGCTGATGTGGGGCTGGTGTTGGTCAGATCTATAGGGCAGGAGGTGCAGTGGGGCTGATGTGGGTCAGACCTATAGGGCAGGAGCTGCTGTGGGTCAGATCTATGGAGCAGGAGCTGCTGTGTGGGGCACATGTGAGTTAGATCTATGGGGCAGGTGATGGTGTGGGGCTTATGTGGGTCAGATGTATGGGGCAGGAGCTGATGTGGGGCTGATTTTGGTCAGATCTATAGGGCAAGAGCTGCAGTGGGGCTGATGTGGGTCAGATCTATAGGGCAGGAGCTGCAGTGGGGCTGATGTGGGTCAAATCAATGGGGCAGAGCTGCTCTGGGGCACATGTGGGTCAGATCTATGGAGCAGGAGCTGCTGTGGGGCACATGTGAGTTAGATCTATGGGGCAGGAGATGGTGTGGGGCAGAGTTGGGTCAGATGTATGGGGCAGGAGCTGATGTGTGGCTGATGAGGGTCAGATCTATGGGGCATGGGCTGCTGTGGGTCAGATCTACGGGACTGGAGCTGCAGTGGAGCACATGTGGGTCAGATCTATGGGGTAGAAGCTGCTGTGGGGCTGATGGGGGTCATATCTATAAGGCAGGAGCTGCTGTGTGGCTGACGTGGGTCAGATCTATGAGGCAAGAGCTGCTGTGGGGCAGAGTTGGGTCAGATCTATGGGGCAGGAGCTGCTGTGGGGCTGATGTGGGTCAGATCTATGGGGCAGGAGCTGATGTGGGGCTGATGTTGGTCAGATCTATAGGGCAGGAGCTGCAGTGGGGCTGATGTGGGTCAGATTTTTTGGGCAGGAGCTGCAGTGTGGCTGATGTGGGTCAAATCTTTGGGGCAGAGCTGCTCTGGGGCACATGTTGGTCAGATCTATGGAGCAGGAGCTGCTGTGTGGCAGATTTGAATCAGATCTATAGGGCAGGAGCTGCTGTGTGTCAGATCTATGGAGCAGGAGCTGCTGTGGGGCACATGTGAGTTAGATCTATGGGGCAGGAGATGGTGTGGGGCAGATTTGGGTCAGATGTATGGGGCAGGAGCTGATGTGGGGCTGGTGTTGGTCAGATCTATAGGGCAGGAGCTGCAGTGGGGCTGATGTGGGTCAGATCTATAGGGCAGGAGGTGCTGTGGGTCAGATCTATGGAGCAGGAGCTGCTGTGTGGGGCACATGTGAGTTAGATCTATGGGGCAGGAGATGGTGTGGGGCTTATGTGGGTCAGATGTATGGGGCAGGAGCTGATGTGGGGCTGATATTGGTCAGATCTATAAGGCAGGAGCTGCAGTGGGGCTGATGTGGGTCAGATCTATAGGGCAGGAGCTGCAGTGGGGCTGATGTGGGTCAAATCAATGGGGCAGAGCTGCTCTGGGGCACATGTGGGTCAGATCTATGGAGCAGGAGCTGCTGTGGGGCACATGTGAGTTAGATCTATGGGGCAGGAGATGGTGTGGGGCTTATGTGGGTCAGATGTATGGGGCAGGAGCTGATGTGGGGCTGATGTGGGTCAGATCTATGGGTCAGGAGCTGCTGTGGAGCAGATGTGGGTCAGATCTATGGGGCAGGAGCTGCTGTGGGGCTAATGTGGGTCAGATCTATGGGGCAGGATCTCCTGGGGGCTGATGTGGGTCAGTTCTATGGGGCAGGAGATGCTGTGGGGCTGATGTGGGTCAGATCTATAGGTCAGGAGCTGCTGTGGCTGCTGTGGGTCAGTTCTATGGGGCAGGAGATGCTGTGGGGCTGATGTGGGTCAAATCAATGGGGCAGAGCTGCTCTGGGGCACATGTGGGTCAGATCTATGGAGCAGGAGCTGCTGTGGGGCAGATTTGAATCAGATCTATAGGGCAGGAGCTGCTGTGGGTCAGAGCTATGGAGCAGGAGCTGCTGTGGGGCACATGTGAGTTAGATCTATGGGGCAGGAGATGGTGTGGGGCAGATTTGGGTCAGATGTATGGGGCAGGAGCTGATGTGGGGCTGGTGTTGGTCAGATCTATAGGGCAGGAGCTGCAGTGGGGCTGATGTGGGTCAGATCTATAGGGCAGGAGCTGCTGTGGGTCAGATCTATGGAGCAGGAGCTGCTGTGTGGGGCACATGTGAGTTAGATCTATGGGGCAGGAGATGGTGTGGGGAAGATGTGGGTCAGATCTATGGGGCAGGATCTCCTGGGGGCTGATGTGGGTCAGATCTGTGGGGTAAAATCTGCTGTGGGGCAGATGTGGTTCAGATCTATAGGGCAGGAGCTGCTGTGGGTCAGATCTATGGATCAGGAGCTGCTGTGGGGCACATGTGAGTTAGATCTATGGGGCAGGAGATGGTGTGGGGCTTATGTTGGTCAGATGTATGGGGCAGGAGCTGATGTGGGGCTGATGTTGGTCAGATCTATAGGGCAAGAGCTGCAGTGGGGCTGATGTGGGTCAGATCTATAGGGCAGGAGCTGCAGTGGGGCTGATGTGGGTCAAATCAATGGGGCAGAGCTGCTCTGGGGCACATGTGGGTCAGATCTATGGAGCAGGAGCTGCTGTGGGGCACATGTGAGTTAGATCTATGGGGCAGGAGATGGTGTGGGGCAGATGTGGGTCAGATCTATGGGGCAGGATCTCCTGGGGGCTGATGTGTGTCAGATCTATGGGACTGGAGCTGCAGTGGAGCACATGTGGGTCAGATCTATGGGGTAGATGCTGCTGTGGGGCTGATGGGGGTCATATCTATGAGGCAATAGCTGCTGTGGGGCAGAGTTGGGTCAGATCTATGGGGCAGAAGCTGCTGTGGGGCTGATGTGGGTCAGTTCTATGGGGCAGGAGCTGATGTGGGGCTGATGTGGGTCAAATCAATGGGGCAGAGCTGCTCTGGGGCACATGTGGGTCAGATCTATGGAGCAGGAGCTGCTGTGGGGCAGATTTGAATCAGATCTATAGGGCAGGAGCTGCTGTGGGTCAGATCTATGGGCAGGAGCTGCTGTGGGGCACATGTGAGTTAGATCTATGGGGCAGGAGATGGTGTGGGGCAGATTTGGGTCAGATGTATGGGTCAGGAGCTGCAGTGGGGCAGAGTTGGGTCAGATCTATGGGGCATGGGCTGCTGTGGGTCAGATCTACGGGACTGGAGCTGCAGTGGAGCACATGTGGGTCAGATCTATGGGGTAGAAGCTGCTGTGGTGCTGATGGGGGTCATATCTATAAGGCAGGAGCTGCTGTGGGGCTGACGTGGGTCAGATCTATGAGGCAAGAGCTGCTGTGGGGCAGAGTTGGGTCATATCTATGGGGCAGGAGCTGCTGTGGGGCTGATGTGGGTCAGATCTATGGGGCAGGAGCTGATGTGGGGCTGATGTTGGTCAGATCTATAGGGCAGGAGCTGCAGTGGGGCTGATGTGGGTCAGATCTATGGGGCAGGAGCTGCAGTGGGGCTGATGTGGGTCAAATCTATGGGGCAGAGCTGCTCTGGGGCACATGTGGGTCAGATCTATGGAGCAGGAGCTGCTGTGGGGCAGATTTGAATCAGATCTATAGGGCAGGAGCTGCTGTGGGTCAGATCAATGGAGCAGGAGCTGCTGTGGGGCACATGTGAGTTAGATCTATGGGGCAGGAGATGGTGTGGGGCAGATGTGGGTCAGATGTATGGGGCAGAAGCTGATGTGGGGCTGGTGTTGGTCAGATCTATAGGGCAGGAGCTGCAGTGGGGCTGATGTGGGTCAGATCTATAGGGCAGGAGCTGCTGTGGGTCAGATCTATGGAGCAGGAGCTGCTGTGTGGGGCACATGTGAGTTAGATCTATGGGGAAGGAGATGGTGTGGGGCTTATGTGGGTCAGATGTATGGGGCAGGAGCTGATGTGGGGCTGATGTTGGTCAGATCTATAGGGCAGGAGCTGCAGTGGGGCTGATGTTGGTCAGATCTATAGGGCAGGAGCTGCAGTGGGGCTGATGTGGGTCAAATCAATGGGGCAGAGCTGCTCTGGGGCACATGTGGGTCAGATCTATGGAGCAGGAGCTGCTCTGGGGCACATGTGAGTTAGATCTTTGGGGCAGGAGATGGTGTGGGGCTTATGTGGGTCAGATGTATGGGGCAGGAGCTGATGTGGGGCTGATGTGGGTCAGATCTATGGTCAGGAGCTGCTGTGGAGCAGATGTGGGTCAGTTCTATGGGGCAGGAGCTGCTGTGAGGCTAATGTGGGTCAGATCTATGGGGCAGGGGCTGCTGTGGGGCAGATGTGGGTCAGATCTATGGGGCAGGAGCTGCTGTGGGTCAGATGTGGGTCAGATCTATAGGTCAGGAGCTGCTGTGGCTGCTGTGGGTCAGTTCTATGGGTCAGGAGATGCTGTGGGGCTGATGGGGGTCAAATCAATGGGGCAGAGCTGCTCTGGGGCACATGTGGGTCAGATCTATGGAGCAGGAGCTGCTGTGGGGCAGATTTGAATCAGATCTATAGGGCAGGAGCTGCTGTGGGTCAGATCAATGGAGCAGGAGCTGCTGTGGGGCACATGTGAGTTAGATCTATGGGGCAGGAGATGGTGTGGGGCAGATTTGGGTCAGATGTATGGGGCAGGAGCTGATGTGGGGCTGATGTTGGTCAGATCTATAGGGCAGGAGCTGCAGTGGGGCTGATGTGGGTCAGATCTATAGGGCAGGAGCTGCAGTGGGGCTGATGTGGGTCAAATCAATGGGGCAGAGCTGCTCTGGGGCACATGTGGGTCAGATCTATGGAGCAGGAGCTGCTGTGGGGCACATGTGAGTTAGATCTATGGGGCAGGAGATGGTGTGGGGCTTATGTGGGTCAGATGTATGGGGCAGGAGCTGATGTGGGGCTGATGTGGGTCAGATCTATGGGTCAGGAGCTGCTGTGGAGCAGATGTGGGTCAGTTCTATGGGGCAGGAGCTGCTGTGGGGCTAATGTGGGTCAGATCTATGGGGCAGGGGCTGCTGTGGGGCAGATGTGGGTCAGATCTATGGGGCAGGAGCTGCTGTGGGTCAGATGTGGGTCAGATCTATAGGTCAGGAGCTGCTGTGGCTGCTGTGGGTTAGTTCTATGGGGCAGGAGATGCTGTGGGGCTGATGTGGGTCAAATCAATGGGGCAGAGCTGCTCTGGGGCACATGTGGGTCAGATCTATGGAGCAGGAGCTGCTGTGGGGCAGATTTGAATCAGATCTATAGGGCAGGAGCTGCTGTGGGTCAGATCTATGGGCAGGAACTGCTGTGGGGCACATGTGAGTTAGATCTATGGGGCAGGAGATGGTGTGGGGCAGATTTGGGTCAGATGTATGGGGCAGGAGCTGCAGTGGGGCAGAGTTGGGTCAGATCTATGGGGCATGGGCTGCTGTGGGTCAGATCTACGGGACTGGAGCTGCAGTGGAGCACATGTGGGTCAGATCTATGGGGTAGAAGCTGCTGTGGGGCTGATGGGGGTCATATCTATAAGGCAGGAGCTGCTGTGGGGCTGACGTGGGTCAGATCTATGGGGCAGGAGCTGATGTGGGGCTGATGTTGGTCATATCTATAGGGCAGGAGCTGCAGTGGGGCTGATGTGGGTCAGATCTATGGGGCAGGAGCTGCAGTGGGGCTGATGTGGGTCAAATCAATGGGGCAGAGCTGCTCTGGGGCACATGTGGGTCAGATCTATGGAGCAGGAGCTGCTGTGGGGCAGATTTGAATCAGATCTATAGGGCAGGAGCTGCTGTGGGTCAGATCTATGGAGCAGGAGCTGCTGTGGGGCACATGTGAGTTAGATCTATGGGGCAGGAGATGGTGTGGGGCAGATTTGGGTCAGATGTATGGGGCAGGAGCTGATGTGGGGCTGATGTTGGTCAGATCTATAGGGCAGGAGCTGCAGTGGGGCTGATGTGGGTCAGATCTATAGGGCAGGAGCTGCTGTGGGTCAGATCTATGGATTAGGAGCTGCTGTGTGGGGCACATGTGAGTTAGATCTATGGGGCAGGAGATGGTGTGGGGCTTATGTGGGTCAGATGTATGGGGCAGGAGCTGATGTGGGGCTGATGTTGGTCAGATCTATAGGGCAGGAGCTGCAGTGGGGCTGATGTGGGTCAGATCTATAGGGCAGGAGCTGCAGTGGGGCTGATGTGGGTCAAATCAATGGGGCAGAGCTGCCCTGGGGCACATGTGGGTCAGATCTATGGAGCAGGAGCTGCTGTGGGGCACATGTGAGTTAGATCTATGGGGCAGGAGATGGTGTGGGGCTTATGTGGGTCAGATGTATGGGGCAGGAGCTGATGTGGGGCTGATGTTGGTCAGATCTATGGGTCAGGAGCTGCTGTGGAGCAGATGTGGGTCAGTTCTATGGGGCAGGAGCTGCTGTGGGGCTAATGTGGGTCAGATCTATGGGGCAGGGGCTGCTGTGGGGCAGATGTGGGTCAGATCTATGGGGCAGGAGCTGCTGTGGGTCAGATGTGGGTCAGATCTATAGGTCAGGAGCTGCTGTGGCTGCTGTGGGTCAGTTCTATGGGGCAGGAGATGCTGTGGGGCTGATGTGGGTCAAATCAATGGGGCAGAGCTGCTCTGGGGCACATGTGGGTCAGATCTATGGAGCAGGAGCTGCTGTGGGGCAGATTTGAATCAGATCTATAGGGCAGGAGCTGCTGTGGGTCAGATCAATGGAGCAGGAGCTGCTGTGGGGCACATGTGAGTTAGATCTATGGGGCAGGAGATGGTGTGGGGCAGATTTGGGTCAGATGTATGGGGCAGGAGCTGATGTGGGGCTGGTGTTGTTCAGATCTATAGGGCAGGAGCTGCAGTGGGGCTGATGTGGGTCAGATCTATAGGGCAGGAGCTGCTGTGGGTCAGATCTATGGAGCAGGAGCTGCTGTGTGGGGCACATGTGAGTTAGATCTATGGGGCAGGAGATGGTGTGGGGCTTATGTGGGTCAGATGTATGGGGCAGGAGCTGATGTGGGGCTGATGTTGGTCAGATCTATAGGGCAGGAGCTGCAGTGGGGCTGATGTGGGTCAGATCTATAGTGCAGGAGCTGCAGTGGGGCTGATGTGGGTCAAATCAATGGGGCAGAGCTGCTCTGGGGCACATGTGGGTCAGATCTATGGAGCAGGAGCTGCTGTGGGGCACATGTGAGTTAGATCTATAGGGCAGGAGATGGTGTGGGGCAGATTTGGGTCAGATGTATGGGGCAGGAGCTGATGTGGGGCTGGTGTTGGTCAGATCTATAGGGCAGGAGCTGCTCTGGGGCACATGTGGGTCAGATCTATGGAGCAGGAGCTGCTGTGGGGCACATGTGAGTTAGATCTATGGGGCAGGAGATGGTGTGGGGCTTATGTGGGTCAGAGATATGGGGCAGGAGCTGATGTGGGGCTGATGTGGGTCAGATCTATGGGTCAGGAGCTGCTGTGGAGCAGATGTGGGTCAGATCTATGGGGCAGGAGCTGCTGTGGGTCAGATGTGGGTCAGATCTATAGGTCAGGAGCTGCTGTGGCTGCTGTGGGTCAGTTCTATGGGGCAGGAGATGCTGTGGGGCTGATGTGGGTCAAATCAATGGGGCAGAGCTGCTCTGGGGCACATGTGGGTCAGATCTATGGAGCAGGAGCTGCTGTGGGGCAGATTTGAATCAGATCTATAGGGCAGGAGCTGCTGTGGGTCAGATCAATGGAGCAGGAGCTGCTGTGGGGCACATGTGAGTTAGATCTATGGGGCAGGAGATGGTGTGGGGCATATTTGGGTCAGATGTATGGGGCAGGAGCTGATGTGGGGCTGGTGTTGGTCAGATCTATAGGGCAGGAGCTGCAGTGGGGCTGATGTGGGTCAGATCTATAGGGCAGGAGCTGCTGTGGGTCAGATCTATGGAGCAGGAGCTGCTGTGTGGGGCACATGTGAGTTAGATCTATGGGGCAGGAGATGGTGTGGGGCTTATGTGGGTCAGATGTATGGGGCAGGAGCTGATGTGGGGCTGATGTTGGTCAGATCTATAGGGCAGGAGCTGCAGTGGGGCTGATGTGGGTCAGATCTATAGGGCAGGAGCTGCAGTGGGGCTGATGTGGGTCAAATCAATGGGGCAGAGCTGCTCTGGGGCACATGTGGGTCAGATCTATGGAGCAGGAGCTGCTGTGGGGCACATGTGAGTTAGATCTATGGGGCAGGAGATGGTGTGGGGCTTATGTGGGTCTGATGTATGGGGCAGGAGCTGATGTGGGGCTGATGTGGGTCAGATCTATGGGTCAGGAGCTGCTGTGGAGCAGATGTGGGTCAGTTCTATGGGGCAGGAGCTGCTGTGGGGCTAATGTGGGTCAGATCTATGGGGCAGGGGCTGCTGTGGGGCAGATGTGGGTCAGATCTATAGGTCAGGAGCTGCTGTGGCTGCTGTGGGTCAGTTCTATGGGGCAGGAGATGCAGTGGGGCTGATGTGGGTCAAATCTATGGGGCAGAGCTGCTCTGGGGCACATGTGGGTCAGATCTATGGAGCAGGAGCTGCTGTGGGGCAGATTTGAATCAGATCTATAGGGCAGGAGCTGCTGTGGGTCAGATCTACGGAGCAGGAGCTGCTGTGGGGCACATGTGAGTTAGATCTATGGGGCAGGAGATGGTGTGGGGCAGATTTGGGTCAGATGTATGGGGCAGGAGCCGATGTGGGGCTGGTGTTGGTCAGATCTATAGGGCAGGAGCTGCAGTGGGGCTGATGTGGGTCAGATCTATAGGGCAGGAGCTGCTGTGGGTCAGATCTATGGAGCAGGAGCTGCTGTGTGGGGCACATGTAAGTTAGATCTATGGGGCAGGAGATGGTGTGGGGCAGATGTGGGTCAGATCTATGGGGCAGCATCTCCTGGGGGCTGATGTGGGTCAGATCTGTGGGGTAAAATCTGCTGTGGGGCAGATGTGGTTCAGATCTATAGGGCAGGAGCTGCTGTGGGTCAGATCTATGGATCAGGAGCTGCTGTGGGGCACATGTGAGTTAGATCTATGGGGCAGGAGATGGTGTGGGGCTTATGTGGGTCAGATGTATGGGGCAGGAGCTGATGTGGGGCTGATGTTGGTCAGATCTATAGGGCAAGAGCTGCAGTGGGGCTGATGTGGGTCAGATCTATAGGGCAGGAGCTGCAGTGGGGCTGATGTGGGTCAAATCAATGGGGCAGAGCTGCTCTGGGGCACATGTGGGTCAGATCTATGGAGCAGGAGCTGCTGTGGGGCACATGTGAGTTAGATCTATGGGGCAGGAGATGGTGTGGGGCAGATGTGGGTCAGATCTATGGGGCAGGATCTCCTGGGGGCTGATGTGGGTCAGATCTATGGGTCAGGAGCTGCTGTGGGGCAGATGTGGGTCAGTTCTATGGGGCAGGAGCTGCTGTGGGGCTAATGTGGGTCAGATCTATGGGGCAGGGGCTGCTGTGGGGCAGATGTGGGTCAGATCTATGGGGCAGGAGCTGCTGTGGGTCAGATGTGGGTCAGATCTATAGGTCAGGAGCTGCTGTGGCTGCTGTGGGTCAGTTCTATGGGGCAGGAGATGCTGTGGGGCTGATGTGGGTCAAATCAATGGGGCAGAGCTGCTCTGGGGCACATGTGGGTCAGATCTATGGAGCAGGAGCTGCTGTGGGGCAGATTTGAATCAGATCTATAGGGCAGGAGCTGCTGTGGGTCAGATCAATGGAGAAGGAGCTGCTGTGGGGCACATGTGAGTTAGATCTATGGGGCAGGAGATGGTGTGGGGCAGATTTGGGTCAGATGTATGGGGCAGGAGCTGATGTAGGGCTGATGAGGGTCAGATCTATGGGGCATGGGCTACTGTGGGTCAGATCTACGGGACTGGAGCTGCAGTGGAGCACATGTGGGTCAGATCTATGGGGTAGAAGCTGCTGTGGGGCTGATGGGGGTCATATCTATAAGGCAGGAGCTGCTGTGGGGCTGACGTGGGTCAGATCTATGAGGCAAGAGTTGCTGTGGGGCAGAGTTGGGTCAGATCTATGGGGCAGGAGCTGCTGTGGGGCTGATGTTGGTCAGATCTATAGGGCAGGAGCTGCAGTGGGGCTGATGTGGGTCAGATCTATGGGGCAGGAGCTGCAGTGGGGCTGATGTGGGTCAAATCTATGGGGCAGAGCTGCTCTGGGGCACATGTGGGTCAGATCTATGGAGCAGGAGCTGCTGTGGGGCAGATTTGAATCAGATCTATAGGGCAGGAGCTGCTGTGGGTCAGATCTATGGAGCAGGAGCTGCTGTGGGGCACATGTGAGTTAGATCTATGGGGCAGGAGATGGTGTGGGGCAGATTTGGGTCAGATGTATGGGGCAGGAGCCGATGTGGGGCTGGTGTTGGTCAGATCTATAGGGCAGGAGCTGCAGTGGGGCTGATGTGGGTCAGATCTATGGGGCAGGAGCTGCAGTGGGGATGATGTGGGTCAAATCTATGGGGCAGAGCTGCTCTGGGGCACATGTGGGTCAGATCAATGGAGCAGGAGCTGCTCTGGGGCACATGTGAGTTAGATCTATGGGGCAGGAGATGGTGTGGGGCTTATGTGGGTCAGATGTATGGGGCAGGAGCTGATGTGGGGCTGATGTGGGTCAGATCTATGGGTCAGGAGCTCCTGTGGAGCAGATGTGGGTCAGTTCTATGGGGCAGGAGATGCTGTGGGGCTGATGTGGGTCAAATCAATGGGGCAGAGCTGCTCTGGGGCACATGTGGGTCAGATCTATGGAGCAGGAGCTGCTGTGGGGCAGATTTGAATCAGATCTATAGGGCAGGAGCTGCTGTGGGTCAGATCAATGGAGCAGGAGCTGCTGTGGGGCACATGTGAGTTAGATCTATGGGGCAGGAGATGGTGTGGGGCAGATTTGGGTCAGATGTATGGGTCAGGAGCTGCTGTGTGGCTGATGAGGGTCAGATCTATGGGGCATGGGCTGCTGTGGGTCAGATCTACGGGACTGGAGCTGCAGTGGAGCACATGTGGGTCAGATCTATGGGGTAGAAGCTGCTGTGGGGCTGATGGGGGTCATATCTATAAGGCAGGAGCTGCTGTGGGGCTGACGTGGGTCAGATCTATGAGGCAAGAGCTGCTGTGGGGCAGAGTTGGGTCAGATCTATGGGGCAGGAGCTGCTGTGGGGCTGATGTGGGTCAGATCTATGGGGCAGGAGCTGATGTGGGGCTGATGTTGGTCAGATCTATAGGGCAGGAGCTGATGTGGGGCTGATGTGGGTCAGATCTATGGGGCAGGAGCTGCAGTGGGGCTGATGTGGGTCAAATCTATGGGGCAGAGCTGCTCTGGGGCACATGTGGGTCAGAACTATGGAGCAGGAGCTGCTGTGGGGCAGATTTGAATCAGATCTATAGGGCAGGAGCTGCTGTGGGTCAGATCTATGGAGCAGGAGCTGCTGTGGGGCACATGTGAGTTAGATCTATGGGGCAGGAGATGGTGTGGGGCAGATGTGGGGCAGATGTATGGGGCAGGAGCTGATGTGGGGCTGGTGTTGGTCAGATCTATAGGGCAGGAGCTGCAGTGGGGCTGATGTGGGTCAGATCTATAGGGCAGGAGCTGCAGTGGGGCTGATGTGGGTCAAATCAATGGGGCAGAGCTGCTCTGGGGCACATGTGGGTAAGATCTATGGAGCAGGAGCTGCTGTGGGGCACATGTGAGTTAGATCTATGGGGCAGGAGATGGTGTGGGGCTTATGTGGGTCAGATGTATGGGGCAGGAGCTGATGTGGGGATGATGTGGGTCAGATCTATGGGTCAGGAGCTGCTGTGGAGCAGATGTGCGTCAGTTCTATGGGGCAGGAGCTGCTGTGGGGCTAATGTTGGTCAGATCTATGGGGCAGGGGCTGCTGTGGGGCAGATGTGGGGCAGATCTTTGGGGCAGGAGCTGCTGTGGGGCACATGTGAGTTAGATCTATGGGGCAGGAGATGGTGTGGGGCAGATTTGGGTCAGATGTATGGGGCAGGAGCTGATGTGGGGCTGGTGTTGGTCAGATCTATAGGGCAGGAGCTGCAGTGGGGCTGATGTGGGTCAGATCTATGGGGCAGGAGCTGCTGTGGGGCTGATGTGGGTCAAATCTATGGGGCAGAGCTGCTCTGGGGCACATGTGGGTCAGATCTATGGAGCAGGAGCTGCTGTGGGGCAGATTTGAATCAGATCTATAGGGCAGGAGCTTCTGTGGGTCAGATCAATGGAGCAGGAGCTGCTGTGGGGCACATGTGAGTTAGATCTATGGGGCAGGAGATGGTGTGGGGCAGATGTGGGTCAGATGTATGGGGCAGGAGCTGATGTGGGGCTGATGTTGGTCAGATCTATAGGGCAGGATCTGCAGTGGGGCTGATGTGGGTCAGATCTATAGGACAGGAGCTGCAGTGGGGCTGATGTGGGTCAAATCAATGGGGCAGAGCTGCTCTGGGGCACATGTGGGTCAGATCAATGGAGCAGGAGCTGCTGTGGGGCACATGTGAGTTAGATCTATGGGGCAGGAGATGGTGTGGGGCTTATTTGGGTCAGATGTATGGGGCAGGAGCTGATGTGGGGCTGATGTGGGTCAGATCTATGGGTCAGGAGCTGCTTTGGAGCAGATGTGGGTCAGTTCTATGGGGCAGGAGATGCTGTGGGGCTGATGTGGGTCAAATCAATGGGGAAGAGCTGCTCTGGGGCACATGTGGGTCAGATCTATGGAGCAGGAGCTGCTGTGGGGCAGATTTGAATCAGATCTATAGGGCAGGAGCTGCTGTGGGTCAGATCAATGGAGCAGGAGCTGCTGTGGGGCACATGTGAGTTAGATCTATGGGGCAGGAGATGGTGTGGGGAGATTTGGGTCAGATGTATGGGGCAGGAGCTGATGTGGGGCTGGTGTTGGTCAGATCTATAGGGCAGGAGCTGCAGTGGGGCTGATGTGGGTCAGATCTATAGGGCAGGAGCTGCTGTGGGTCAGATCTATGGAGCAGGAGCTGCTGTGTGGGGCACATGTGAGTTAGATCTATGGGGCAGGAGATGGTGTGGGGCTTATGTGGGTCAGATGTATGGGGCAGGAGCTGATGTGGGGCTGATGTTGGTCAGATCTATAGGGCAGGAGCTGCAGTGGGGCTGATGTGGGTCAGATCTATAGGGCAGGAGCTGCAGTGGGGCTGATGTGGGTCAAATCAATGGGGCAGAGCTGCTCTGGGGCACATGTGGGTAAGATCTATGGAGCAGGAGCTGCTGTGGGGCACATGTGAGTTAGATCTATGGGGCAGGAGATGGTGTGGGGCTTATGTGGGTCAGATGTATGGGGCAGGAGCTGATGTGGGGCTGATGTGGGTCAGATCTATGGGTCAGGAGCTGCTGTGGGGCTAATGTTGGTCAGATCTATGGGGCAGGGGCTGCTGTGGGGCAGATGTGGGTCAGATCTTTGGGGCAGGAGCTGCTGTGGGGCACATGTGAGTTAGATCTATGGGGCAGGAGATGGTGTGGGGCAGATTTGGGTCAGATGTATGGGGCAGGAGCTGATGTGGGGCTGGTGTTGGTCAGATCTATAGGGCAGGAGCTGCAGTGGGGCTGATGTGGGTCAGATCTATAGGGCAGGAGCTGCTGTGGGTCAGATCTATGGAGCAGGAGCTGCTGTGTGGGGCACATGTGAGTTAGATCTATGGGGCAGGAGATGGTGTGGGGCAGATGTGGGTCAGATCTATGGGGCAGGATCTCCTGGGGGCTGATGTGGGTCAGATCTGTGGGGTAAAATCTGCTGTGGGGCAGATGTGGTTCAGATCTATAGGGCAGCAGCTGCTGTGGGTCAGATCTATGGATCAGGAGCTGCTGTGGGGCACATGTGAGTTAGATCTATGGGGCAGGAGATGGTGTGGGGCTTATGTGGGTCAGATGTATGGGGCAGGAGCTGATGTGGGGCTGATGTTGGTCAGATCTATAGGGCAGGATCTGCAGTGGGGCTGATGTGGGTCAGATCTATAGGACAGGAGCTGCAGTGGGGCTGATGTGGGTCAAATCAATGGGGCAGAGCTGCTCTGGGGCACATGTGGGTCAGATCTATGGAGCAGGAGCTGCTGTGGGGCACATGTGAGTTAGATCTATGGGGCAGGAGATGGTGTGGGGCTTATTTGGGTCAGATGTATGGGGCAGGAGCTGATGTGGGGCTGATGTGGGTCAGATCTATGGGTCAGGAGCTGCTTTGGAGCAGATGTGGGTCAGTTCTATGGGGCAGGAGATGCTGTGGGGCTGATGTGGGTCAAATCAATGGGGAAGAGCTGCTCTGGGGCACATGTGGGTCAGATCTATGGAGCAGGAGCTGCTGTGGGGCAGATTTGAATCAGATCTATAGGGCAGGAGCTGCTGTGGGTCAGATCAATGGAGCAGGAGCTGCTGTGGGGCACATGTGAGTTAGATCTATGGGGCAGGAGATGGTGTGGGGAGATTTGGGTCAGATGTATGGGGCAGGAGCTGATGTGGGGCTGGTGTTGGTCAGATCTATAGGGCAGGAGCTGCAGTGGGGCTGATGTGGGTCAGATCTATAGGGCAGGAGCTGCTGTGGGTCAGATCTATGGAGCAGGAGCTGCTGTGTGGGGCACATGTGAGTTAGATCTATGGGGCAGGAGATGGTGTGGGGCTTATGTGGGTCAGATGTATGGGGCAGGAGCTGATGTGGGGCTGATGTTGGTCAGATCTATAGGGCAGGAGCTGCAGTGGGGCTGATGTGGGTCAGATCTATAGGGCAGGAGCTGCAGTGGGGCTGATGTGGGTCAAATCAATGGGGCAGAGCTGCTCTGGGGCACATGTGGGTAAGATCTATGGAGCAGGAGCTGCTGTGGGGCACATGTGAGTTAGATCTATAGGGCAGGAGATGGTGTGGGGCTTATGTGGGTCAGATGTATGGGGCAGGAGCTGATGTGGGGCTGATGTGGGTCAGATCTATGGGTCAGGAGCTGCTGTGGAGCAGATGTGCGTCAGTTCTATGGGGCAGGAGCTGCTGTGGGGCTAATGTTGGTCAGATCTATGGGGCAGGGGCTGCTGTGGGGCAGATGTGGGTCAGATCTTTGGGGCAGGAGCTGCTGTGGGGCACATGTGAGTTAGATCTATGGGGCAGGAGATGGTGTGGGGCAGATTTGGGTCAGATGTATGGGGCAGGAGCTGATGTGGGGCTGGTGTTGGTCAGATCTATAGGGCAGGAGCTGCAGTGGGGCTGATGTGGGTCAGATCTATAGGGCAGGAGCTGCTGTGGGTCAGATCTATGGAGCAGGAGCTGCTGTGTGGGGCACATGTGAGTTAGATCTATGGGGCAGGAGATGGTGTGGGGCAGATGTGGGTCAGATCTATGGGGCAGGATCTCCTGGGGGCTGATGTGGGTCAGATCTGTGGGGTAAAATCTGCTGTGGGGCAGATGTGGTTCAGATCTATAGGGCAGCAGCTGCTGTGGGTCAGATCTATGGATCAGGAGCTGCTGTGGGGCACATGTGAGTTAGATCTATGGGGCAGGAGATGGTGTGGGGCTTATGTGGGTCAGATGTATGGGGCAGGAGCTGATGTGGGGCTGATGTGGGTCAGATCTATGGGTCAGGAGCTGCTGTGGAGCAGATGTGGGTCAGTTCTATGGGGCAGGAGATGCTGTGGGGCTGATGTGGGTCAAATCAATGGGGCAGAGCTGCTCTGGGGCACATGTGGGTCAGATCTATGTAGCAGGAGCTGCTGTGGGGCAGATTTGAATCAGATCTATAGGGCAGGAGCTGCTGTGGTTCAGATCAATGGAGCAGGAGCTGCTGTGGGGCACATGTGAGTTAGATCTATGGGGCAGGAGATGGTGTGGGGCAGATTTGGGTCAGATGTATGGGGCAGGAGCTGATGTGGGGCTGGTGTTGGTCAGATCTATAGGGCAGGAGCTGCAGTGGGGCTGATGTGGGTCAGATCTATAGGGCAGGAGCTGCTGTGGGTCAGATCTATGGAGCAGGAGCTGCTGTGTGGGGCACATGTGAGTTAGATCTATGGGGCAGGAGATGGTGTGGGGCTTATGTGGGTCAGATGTATGGGGCAGGAGCTGATGTGGGGCTGATGTTGGTCAGATCTATAGGGCAGGAGCTGCAGTGCGGCTGATGTGGGTCAGATCTATAGGGCAGGAGCTGCAGTGGGGCTGATGTGGGTCAAATCAATGGGGCAGAGCTGCTCTGGGGCACATGTGGGTCAGATCTATGGAGCAGGAGCTGCTGTGGGGCACATGTGAGTTAGATCTATGGGGCAGGAGATGGTGTGGTGCTTATGTGGGTCAGATGTATGGGGCAGGATCTGATGTGGGGCTGATGTGGGTCAGATCTATGGGTCAGGAGCTGCTGTGGAGCTGATGTGGGTCAGTTCTATGGGGCAGGAGCTGCTGTGGGGCTAATGTGGGTCAGATCTATGGGGCAGGGGCTGCTGTGGGGCAGATGTGGGTCAGATCTATGGGGCAGGAGCTGCTGTGGGTCAGATGTGGGTCAGATCTATAGGTCAGGAGCTGCTGTGGCTGCTGTGGGTCAGTTCTATGGGGCAGGAGATGCTGTGGGGCTGATGTGGGTCAAATCAATGGGGCAGAGCTGCTCTGGGGCACATGTGGGTCAGATCTATGGAGCAGGAGCTTCTGTGGGGCAGATTTGAATCAGATCTATAGGGCAGGAGCTGCTGTGGGTCAGATCAATGGAGCAGGAGCTGCTGTGGGGCACATTTGAGTTAGATCTATGGGGCAGGAGATGGTGTGGGGCAGATTTGGGTCAGATGTATGGGGCAGGAGCTGATGTGGGGCTGATGTTGGTCAGATCTATAGGGCAAGAGCTGCAGTGGGGCTGATGTGGGTCAGATCTATAGGGCAGGAGCTGCAGTGGGGCTGATGTGGGTCAAATCAATGGGGCAGAGCTGCTCTGGGGCACATGTGGGTCAGATCTATGGAGCAGGAGCTGCTGTGGGGCACATGTGAGTTAGATCTATGGGGCAGGAGATGGTGTGGGGCAGATGTGGGTCAGATCTATGGGGCAGGATCTCCTGGGGGCTGATGTGGGTCAGATCTATGGGTCAGGAGCTGCTGTGGGGCAGATGTGGGTCAGTTCTATGGGGCAGGAGCTGCTGTGGGGCTACTGTGGGTCAGATCTATGGGGCAGGAGATGGTGTGGGGCAGATTTGGGTCAGATGTATGGGGCAGGAGCCGATGTGGGGCTGGTGTTGGTCAGATCTATAGGGCAGGAGCTGCAGTGGGGCTGATGTGGGTCAGATCTATAGGGCAGGAGCTGCTGTGGGTCAGATCTATGGAGCAGGAGCTGCTGTGTGGGGCACATGTAAGTTAGATCTATGGGGCAGGAGATGGTGTGGGGCAGATGTGGGTCAGATCTATGGGGCAGCATCTCCTGGGGGCTGATGTGGGTCAGATCTGTGGGGTAAAATCTGCTGTGGGGCAGATGTGGTTCAGATCTATAGGGCAGGAGCTGCTGTGGGTCAGATCTATGGATCAGGAGCTGCTGTGGGGCACATGTGAGTTAGATCTATGGGGCAGGAGATGGTGTGGGGCTTATGTGGGTCAGATGTATGGGGCAGGAGCTGATGTGGGGCTGATGTTGGTCAGATCTATAGGGCAAGAGCTGCAGTGGGGCTGATGTGGGTCAGATCTATAGGGCAGGAGCTGCAGTGGGGCTGATGTGGGTCAAATCAATGGGGCAGAGCTGCTCTGGGGCACATGTGGGTCAGATCTATGGAGCAGGAGCTGCTGTGGGGCACATGTGAGTTAGATCTATGGGGCAGGAGATGGTGTGGGGCAGATGTGGGTCAGATCTATGGGGCAGGATCTCCTGGGGGCTGATGTGGGTCAGATCTATGGGTCAGGAGCTGCTGTGGGGCAGATGTGGGTCAGTTCTATGGGGCAGGAGCTGCTGTGGGGCTAATGTGGGTCAGATCTATGGGGCAGGGGCTGCTGTGGGGCAGATGTGGGTCAGATCTATGGGGCAGGAGCTGCTGTGGGTCAGATGTGGGTCAGATCTATAGGTCAGGAGCTGCTGTGGCTGCTGTGGGTCAGTTCTATGGGGCAGGAGATGCTGTGGGGCTGATGTGGGTCAAATCAATGGGGCAGAGCTGCTCTGGGGCACATGTGGGTCAGATCTATGGAGCAGGAGCTGCTGTGGGGCAGATTTGAATCAGATCTATAGGGCAGGAGCTGCTGTGGGTCAGATCAATGGAGCAGGAGCTGCTGTGGGGCACATGTGAGTTAGATCTATGGGGCAGGAGATGGTGTGGGGCAGATTTGGGTCAGATGTATGGGGCAGGAGCTGATGTAGGGCTGATGAGGGTCAGATCTATGGGGCATGGGCTACTGTGGGTCAGATCTACGGGACTGGAGCTGCAGTGGAGCACATGTGGGTCAGATCTATGGGGTAGAAGCTGCTGTGGGGCTGATGGGGGTCATATCTATAAGGCAGGAGCTGCTGTGGGGCTGACGTGGGTCAGATCTATGAGGCAAGAGTTGCTGTGGGGCAGAGTTGGGTCAGATCTATGGGGCAGGAGCTGCTGTGGGGCTGATGTTGGTCAGATCTATAGGGCAGGAGCTGCAGTGGGGCTGATGTGGGTCAGATCTATGGGGCAGGAGCTGCAGTGGGGCTGATGTGGGTCAAATCTATGGGGCAGAGCTGCTCTGGGGCACATGTGGGTCAGATCTATGGAGCAGGAGCTGCTGTGGGGCAGATTTGAATCAGATCTATAGGGCAGGAGCTGCTGTGGGTCAGATCTATGGAGCAGGAGCTGCTGTGGGGCACATGTGAGTTAGATCTATGGGGCAGGAGATGGTGTGGGGCAGATTTGGGTCAGATGTATGGGGCAGGAGCCGATGTGGGGCTGGTGTTGGTAAGATCTATAGGGCAGGAGCTGCAGTGGGGCTGATGTGGGTCAGATCTATGGGGCAGGAGCTGCAGTGGGGCTGATGTGGGTCAAATCTATGGGGCAGAGCTGCTCTGGGGCACATGTGGGTCAGATCTATGGAGCAGGAGCTGCTGTGGGGCAGATTTGAATCAGATCTATAGGGCAGGAGCTGCTGTGGGTCAGATCAATGGAGCCGGAGCTGCTGTGGGGCACATGTGAGTTAGATCTATGGGGCAGGAGATGGTGTGGGGCAGATGTGGGTCAGATGTATGGGGCAGGAGCTGATGTGGGGCTGATGTTGGTCAGATCTATAGGGCAGGAGCTGCAGTGGGGCTGATGTGGGTCAGATCTATAGGGCAGGAGCTGCAGTGGGGCTGATGTGGGTCAAATCAATGGGGCAGAGCTGCTCTGGGGCACATGTGGGTCAGATCAATGGAGCAGGAGCTGCTCTGGGGCACATGTGAGTTAGATCTATGGGGCAGGAGATGGTGTGGGGCTTATGTGGGTCAGATGTATGGGGCAGGAGCTGATGTGGGGCTGATGTGGGTCAGATCTATGGGTCAGGAGCTCCTGTGGAGCAGATGTGGGTCAGTTCTATGGGGCAGGAGATGCTGTGGGGCTGATGTGGGTCAAATCAATGGGGCAGAGCTGCTCTGGGGCACATGTGGGTCAGATCTATGGAGCAGGAGCTGCTGTGGGGCAGATTTGAATCAGATCTATAGGGCAGGAGCTGCTGTGGGTCAGATCAATGGAGCAGGAGCTGCTGTGGGGCACATGTGAGTTAGATCTATGGGGCAGGAGATGGTGTGGGGCAGATTTGGGTCAGATGTATGGGTCAGGAGCTGCTGTGTGGCTGATGAGGGTCAGATCTATGGGGCATGGGCTGCTGTGGGTCAGATCTACGGGACTGGAGCTGCAGTGGAGCACATGTGGGTCAGATCTATGGGGTAGAAGCTGCTGTGGGGCTGATGGGGGTCATATCTATAAGGCAGGAGCTGCTGTGGGGCTGACGTGGGTCAGATCTATGAGGCAAGAGCTGCTGTGGGGCAGAGTTGGGTCAGATCTATGGGGCAGGAGCTGCTGTGGGGCTGATGTGGGTCAGATCTATGGGGCAGGAGCTGATGTGGGGCTGATGTTGGTCAGATCTATAGGGCAGGAGCTGCAGTGGGGCTGATGTGGGTCAGATCTATGGGGCAGGTGCTGCAGTGGGGCTGATGTGGGTCAAATCTATGGGGCAGAGCTGCTCTGGGGCACATGTGGGTCAGAACTATGGAGCAGGAGCTGCTGTGGGGCAGATTTGAATCAGATCTATAGGGCAGGAGCTGCTGTGGGTCAGATCTATGGAGCAGGAGCTGCTGTGGGGCACATGTGAGTTAGATCTATGGGGCAGGAGATGGTGTGGGGCAGATGTGGGGCAGATGTATGGGGCAGGAGCTGATGTGGGGCTGGTGTTGGTCAGATCTATAGGGCAGGAGCTGCAGTGGGGCTGATGTGGGTCAGATCTATGGGGCAGGAGCTGCTGTGGGGCTGATGTGGGTCAAATCTATGGGGCAGAGCTGCTCTGGGGCACATGTGGGTCAGATCTATGGAGCAGGAGCTTCTGTGGGGCAGATTTGAATCAGATCTATAGGGCAGGAGCTTCTGTGGGTCAGATCAATGGAGCAGGAGCTGCTGTGGGGCACATGTGAGTTAGATCTATGGGGCAGGAGATGGTGTGGGGCAGATGTGGGTCAGATGTATGGGGCAGGAGCTGATGTGGGGCTGATGTTGGTCAGATCTATAGGGCAGGATCTGCAGTGGGGCTGATGTGGGTCAGATCTATAGGACAGGAGCTGCAGTGGGGCTGATGTGGGTCAAATCAATGGGGCAGAGCTGCTCTGGGGCACATGTGGGTCAGATCAATGGAGCAGGAGCTGCTGTGGGGCACATGTGAGTTAGATCTATGGGGCAGGAGATGGTGTGGGGCTTATGTGGGTCAGATGTATGGGGCAGGAGCTGATGTGGGGCTGATGTGGGTCAGATCTATGGGTCAGGAGCTCCTGTGGAGCAGATGTGGGTCAGTTCTATGGGGCAGGAGATGCTGTGGGGCTGATGTGGGTCAAATCAATGGGGCAGAGCTGCTCTGGGGCACATGTGGGTCAGATCTATGGAGCAGGAGCTGCTGTGGGGCAGATTTGAATCAGATCTATAGGGCAGGAGCTGCTGTGGGTCAGATCAATGGAGCAGGAGCTGCTGTGGGGCACATGTGAGTTAGATCTATGGGGCAGGAGATGGTGTGGGGCAGATTTGGGTCAGATGTATGGGTCAGGAGCTGCTGTGTGGCTGATGAGGGTCAGATCTATGGGGCATGGGCTGCTGTGGGTCAGATCTACGGGACTGGAGCTGCAGTGGAGCACATGTGGGTCAGATCTATGGGGTAGAAGCTGCTGTGGGGCTGATGGGGGTCATATCTATAAGGCAGGAGCTGCTGTGGGGCTGACGTGGGTCAGATCTATGAGGCAAGAGCTGCTGTGGGGCAGAGTTGGGTCAGATCTATGGGGCAGGAGCTGCTGTGGGGCTGATGTGGGTCAGATCTATGGGGCAGGAGCTGATGTGGGGCTGATGTTGGTCAGATCTATAGGGCAGGAGCTGCAGTGGGGCTGATGTGGGTCAGATCTATGGGGCAGGAGCTGCAGTGGGGCTGATGTGGGTCAAATCTATGGGGCAGAGCTGCTCTGGGGCACATGTGGGTCAGAACTATGGAGCAGGAGCTGCTGTGGGGCAGATTTGAATAAGATCTATAGGGCAGGAGCTGCTGTGGGTCAGATCTATGGAGCAGGAGCTGCTGTGGGGCACATGTGAGTTAGATCTATGGGGCAGGAGATGGTGTGGGGCAGATGTGGGGCAGATGTATGGGGCAGGAGCTGATGTGGGGCTGGTGTTGGTCAGATCTATAGGGCAGGAGCTGCAGTGGGGCTGATGTGGGTCAGATCTATGGGGCAGGAGCTGCTGTGGGGCTGATGTGGGTCAAATCTATGGGGCAGAGCTGCTCTGGGGCACATGTGGGTCAGATCTATGGAGCAGGAGCTTCTGTGGGGCAGATTTGAATCAGATCTATAGGGCAGGAGCTTCTGTGGGTCAGATCTATGGAGCAGGAGCTGCTGTGGGGCACATGTGAGTTAGATCTATGGGGCAGGAGATGGTGTGGGGCAGATGTGGGTCAGATGTATGGGGCAGGAGCTGATGTGGGGCTGATGTTGGTCAGATCTATAGGGCAGGATCTGCAGTGGGGCTGATGTGGGTCAGATCTATAGGACAGGAGCTGCAGTGGGGCTGATGTGGGTCAAATCAATGGGGCAGAGCTGCTCTGGGGCACATGTGGGTCAGATCAATGGAGCAGGAGCTGCTGTGGGGCACATGTGAGTTAGATCTATGGGGCAGGAGATGGTGTGGGGCTTCTTTGGGTCAGATGTATGGGGCAGGAGCTGATGTGGGGCTGATGTGGGTCAGATCTATGGGTCAGGAGCTGCTTTGGAGCAGATGTGGGTCAGTTCTATGGGGCAGGAGATGCTGTGGGGCTGATGTGGGTCAAATCAATGGGGAAGAGCTGCTCTGGGGCACATGTGGGTCAGATCTATGGAGCAGGAGCTGCTGTGGGGCAGATTTGAATCAGATCTATAGGGCAGGAGCTGCTGTGGGTCAGATCAATGGAGCCGGAGCTGCTGTGGGGCACATGTGAGTTAGATCTATGGGGCAGGAGATGGTGTGGGGCAGATGTGGGTCAGATGTATGGGGCAGGAGCTGATGTGGGGCTGATGTTGGTCAGATCTATAGGGCAGGAGCTGCAGTGGGGCTGATGTGGGTCAGATCTATAGGGCAGGAGCTGCAGTGGGGCTGATGTGGGTCAAATCAATGGGGCAGAGCTGCTCTGGGGCACATGTGGGTCAGATCAATGGAGCAGGAGCTGCTCTGGGGCACATGTGAGTTAGATCTATGGGGCAGGAGATGGTGTGGGGCTTATGTGGGTCAGATGTATGGGGCAGGAGCTGATGTGGGGCTGATGTGGGTCAGATCTATGGGTCAGGAGCTCCTGTGGAGCAGATGTGGGTCAGTTCTATGGGGCAGGAGATGCTGTGGGGCTGATGTGGGTCAAATCAATGGGGCAGAGCTGCTCTGGGGCACATGTGGGTCAGATCTATGGAGCAGGAGCTGCTGTGGGGCAGATTTGAATCAGATCTATAGGGCAGGAGCTGCTGTGGGTCAGATCAATGGAGCAGGAGCTGCTGTGGGGCACATGTGAGTTAGATCTATGGGGCAGGAGATGGTGTGGGGCAGATTTGGGTCAGATGTATGGGTCAGGAGCTGCTGTGTGGCTGATGAGGGTCAGATCTATGGGGCATGGGCTGCTGTGGGTCAGATCTACGGGACTGGAGCTGCAGTGGAGCACATGTGGGTCAGATCTATGGGGTAGAAGCTGCTGTGGGGCTGATGGGGGTCATATCTATAAGGCAGGAGCTGCTGTGGGGCTGACGTGGGTCAGATCTATGAGGCAAGAGCTGCTGTGGGGCAGAGTTGGGTCAGATCTATGGGGCAGGAGCTGCTGTGGGGCTGATGTGGGTCAGATCTATGGGGCAGGAGCTGATGTGGGGCTGATGTTGGTCAGATCTATAGGGCAGGAGCTGCAGTGGGGCTGATGTGGGTCAGATCTATGGGGCAGGTGCTGCAGTGGGGCTGATGTGGGTCAAATCTATGGGGCAGAGCTGCTCTGGGGCACATGTGGGTCAGAACTATGGAGCAGGAGCTGCTGTGGGGCAGATTTGAATCAGATCTATAGGGCAGGAGCTGCTGTGGGTCAGATCTATGGAGCAGGAGCTGCTGTGGGGCACATGTGAGTTAGATCTATGGGGCAGGAGATGGTGTGGGGCAGATGTGGGGCAGATGTATGGGGCAGGAGCTGATGTGGGGCTGGTGTTGGTCAGATCTATAGGGCAGGAGCTGCAGTGGGGCTGATGTGGGTCAGATCTATGGGGCAGGAGCTGCTGTGGGGCTGATGTGGGTCAAATCTATGGGGCAGAGCTGCTCTGGGGCACATGTGGGTCAGATCTATGGAGCAGGAGCTTCTGTGGGGCAGATTTGAATCAGATCTATAGGGCAGGAGCTTCTGTGGGTCAGATCAATGGAGCAGGAGCTGCTGTGGGGCACATGTGAGTTAGATCTATGGGGCAGGAGATGGTGTGGGGCAGATGTGGGTCAGATGTATGGGGCAGGAGCTGATGTGGGGCTGATGTTGGTCAGATCTATAGGGCAGGATCTGCAGTGGGGCTGATGTGGGTCAGATCTATAGGACAGGAGCTGCAGTGGGGCTGATGTGGGTCAAATCAATGGGGCAGAGCTGCTCTGGGGCACATGTGGGTCAGATCAATGGAGCAGGAGCTGCTGTGGGGCACATGTGAGTTAGATCTATGGGGCAGGAGATGGTGTGGGGCTTATGTGGGTCAGATGTATGGGGCAGGAGCTGATGTGGGGCTGATGTGGGTCAGATCTATGGGTCAGGAGCTCCTGTGGAGCAGATGTGGGTCAGTTCTATGGGGCAGGAGATGCTGTGGGGCTGATGTGGGTCAAATCAATGGGGCAGAGCTGCTCTGGGGCACATGTGGGTCAGATCTATGGAGCAGGAGCTGCTGTGGGGCAGATTTGAATCAGATCTATAGGGCAGGAGCTGCTGTGGGTCAGATCAATGGAGCAGGAGCTGCTGTGGGGCACATGTGAGTTAGATCTATGGGGCAGGAGATGGTGTGGGGCAGATTTGGGTCAGATGTATGGGTCAGGAGCTGCTGTGTGGCTGATGAGGGTCAGATCTATGGGGCATGGGCTGCTGTGGGTCAGATCTACGGGACTGGAGCTGCAGTGGAGCACATGTGGGTCAGATCTATGGGGTAGAAGCTGCTGTGGGGCTGATGGGGGTCATATCTATAAGGCAGGAGCTGCTGTGGGGCTGACGTGGGTCAGATCTATGAGGCAAGAGCTGCTGTGGGGCAGAGTTGGGTCAGATCTATGGGGCAGGAGCTGCTGTGGGGCTGATGTGGGTCAGATCTATGGGGCAGGAGCTGATGTGGGGCTGATGTTGGTCAGATCTATAGGGCAGGAGCTGCAGTGGGGCTGATGTGGGTCAGATCTATGGGGCAGGAGCTGCAGTGGGGCTGATGTGGGTCAAATCTATGGGGCAGAGCTGCTCTGGGGCACATGTGGGTCAGAACTATGGAGCAGGAGCTGCTGTGGGGCAGATTTGAATAAGATCTATAGGGCAGGAGCTGCTGTGGGTCAGATCTATGGAGCAGGAGCTGCTGTGGGGCACATGTGAGTTAGATCTATGGGGCAGGAGATGGTGTGGGGCAGATGTGGGGCAGATGTATGGGGCAGGAGCTGATGTGGGGCTGGTGTTGGTCAGATCTATAGGGCAGGAGCTGCAGTGGGGCTGATGTGGGTCAGATCTATGGGGCAGGAGCTGCTGTGGGGCTGATGTGGGTCAAATCTATGGGGCAGAGCTGCTCTGGGGCACATGTGGGTCAGATCTATGGAGCAGGAGCTTCTGTGGGGCAGATTTGAATCAGATCTATAGGGCAGGAGCTTCTGTGGGTCAGATCTATGGAGCAGGAGCTGCTGTGGGGCACATGTGAGTTAGATCTATGGGGCAGGAGATGGTGTGGGGCAGATGTGGGTCAGATGTATGGGGCAGGAGCTGATGTGGGGCTGATGTTGGTCAGATCTATAGGGCAGGATCTGCAGTGGGGCTGATGTGGGTCAGATCTATAGGACAGGAGCTGCAGTGGGGCTGATGTGGGTCAAATCAATGGGGCAGAGCTGCTCTGGGGCACATGTGGGTCAGATCAATGGAGCAGGAGCTGCTGTGGGGCACATGTGAGTTAGATCTATGGGGCAGGAGATGGTGTGGGGCTTCTTTGGGTCAGATGTATGGGGCAGGAGCTGATGTGGGGCTGATGTGGGTCAGATCTATGGGTCAGGAGCTGCTTTGGAGCAGATGTGGGTCAGTTCTATGGGGCAGGAGATGCTGTGGGGCTGATGTGGGTCAAATCAATGGGGAAGAGCTGCTCTGGGGCACATGTGGGTCAGATCTATGGAGCAGGAGCTGCTGTGGGGCAGATTTGAATCAGATCTATAGGGCAGGAGCTGCTGTGGGTCAGATCAATGGAGCAGGAGCTGCTGTGAAGCACATGTGAGTTAGATCTATGGGGCAGGAGATGGTGTGGGGAGATTTGGGTCAGATGTATGGGGCAGGAGCTGATGTGGGGCTGGTGTTGGTCAGATCTATAGGGCAGGAGCTGCAGTGGGGCTGATGTGGGTCAGATCTATAGGGCAGGAGCTGCTGTGGGTCAGATCTATGGAGCAGGAGCTGCTGTGTGGGGCACATGTGAGTTAGATCTATGGGGCAGGAGATGGTGTGGGGCTTATGTGGGTCAGATGTATGGGGCAGGAGCTGATGTGGGGCTGATGTTGGTCAGATCTATAGGGCAGGAGCTGCAGTGGGGCTGATGTGGGTCAGATCTATAGGGCAGGAGCTGCAGTGGGGCTGATGTGGGTCAAATCAATGGGGCAGAGCTGCTCTGGGGCACATGTGGGTAAGATCTATGGAGCAGGAGCTGCTGTGGGGCACATGTGAGTTAGATATATGGGGCAGGAGATGGTGTGGGGCTTATGTGGGTCAGATGTATGGGGCAGGAGCTGATGTGGGGCTGATGTGGGTCAGATCTATGGGTCAGGAGCTGCTGTGGAGCAGATGTGCGTCAGTTCTATGGGGCAGGAGCTGCTGTGGGGCTAATGTTGGTCAGATCTATGGGGCAGGGGCTGCTGTGGGGCAGATGTGGGTCAGATCTATGGGGCAGGAGCTGCTGTGGGGCACATGTGAGTTAGATCTATGGGGCAGGAGATGGTGTGGGGCAGATTTGGGTCAGATGTATGGGGCAGGAGCTGATGTGGGGCTGGTGTTGGTCAGATCTATAGGGCAGGAGCTGCAGTGGGGCTGATGTGGGTCAGATCTATAGGGCAGGAGCTGCTGTGGGTCAGATCTATGGAGCAGGAGCTGCTGTGTGGGGCACATGTGAGTTAGATCTATGGGGCAGGAGATGGTGTGGGGCAGATGTGGGTCAGATCTATGGGGCAGGATCTCCTGGGGGCTGATGTGGGTCAGATCTGTGGGGTAAAATCTGCTGTGGGGCAGATGTGGTTCAGATCTATAGGGCAGCAGCTGCTGTGGGTCAGATCTATGGATCAGGAGCTGCTGTGGGGCACATGTGAGTTAGATCTATGGGGCAGGAGATGGTGTGGGGCTTATGTGGGTCAGATGTATGGGGCAGGAGCTGATGTGGGGCTGATGTGGGTCAGATCTATGGGTCAGGAGCTGCTGTGGAGCAGATGTGGGTCAGTTCTATGGGGCAGGAGATGCTGTGGGGCTGATGTGGGTCAAATCAATGGGGCAGAGCTGCTCTGGGGCACATGTGGGTCAGATCTATGTAGCAGGAGCTGCTGTGGGGCAGATTTGAATCAGATCTATAGGGCAGGAGCTGCTGTGGTTCAGATCAATGGAGCAGGAGCTGCTGTGGGGCACATGTGAGTTAGATCTATGGGGCAGGAGATGGTGTGGGGCAGATTTGGGTCAGATGTATGGGGCAGGAGCTGATGTGGGGCTGGTGTTGGTCAGATCTATAGGGCAGGAGCTGCAGTGGGGCTGATGTGGGTCAGATCTATAGGGCAGGAGCTGCTGTGGGTCAGATCTATGGAGCAGGAGCTGCTGTGTGGGGCACATGTGAGTTAGATCTATGGGGCAGGAGATGGTGTGGGGCTTATGTGGGTCAGATGTATGGGGCAGGAGCTGATGTGGGGCTGATGTTGGTCAGATCTATAGGGCAGGAGCTGCAGTGGGGCTGATGTGGGTCAGATCTATAGGGCAGGAGCTGCAGTGGGGCTGATGTGGGTCAAATCAATGGGGCAGAGCTGCTCTGGGGCACATGTGGGTCAGATCTATGGAGCAGGAGCTGCTGTGGGGCACATGTGAGTTAGATCTATGGGGCAGGAGATGGTGTGGTGCTTATGTGGGTCAGATGTATGGGGCAGGATCTGATGTGGGGCTGATGTGGGTCAGATCTATGGGTCAGGAGCTGCTGTGGAGCTGATGTGGGTCAGTTCTATGGGGCAGGAGCTGCTGTGGGGCTAATGTGGGTCAGATCTATGGGGCAGGGGCTGCTGTGGGGCAGATGTGGGTCAGATCTATGGGGCAGGAGCTGCTGTGGGTCAGATGTGGGTCAGATCTATAGGTCAGGAGCTGCTGTGGCTGCTGTGGGTCAGTTCTATGGGGCAGGAGATGCTGTGGGGCTGATGTGGGTCAAATCAATGGGGCAGAGCTGCTCTGGGGCACATGTGGGTCAGATCTATGGAGCAGGAGCTTCTGTGGGGCAGATTTGAATCAGATCTATAGGGCAGGAGCTGCTGTGGGTCAGATCAATGGAGCAGGAGCTGCTGTGGGGCACATTTGAGTTAGATCTATGGGGCAGGAGATGGTGTGGGGCAGATTTGGGTCAGATGTATGGGGCAGGAGCTGATGTGGGGCTGATGTTGGTCAGATCTATAGGGCAAGAGCTGCAGTGGGGCTGATGTGGGTCAGATCTATAGGGCAGGAGCTGCAGTGGGGCTGATGTGGGTCAAATCAATGGGGCAGAGCTGCTCTGGGGCACATGTGGGTCAGATCTATGGAGCAGGAGCTGCTGTGGGGCACATGTGAGTTAGATCTATGGGGCAGGAGATGGTGTGGGGCAGATGTGGGTCAGATCTATGGGGCAGGATCTCCTGGGGGCTGATGTGGGTCAGATCTATGGGTCAGGAGCTGCTGTGGGGCAGATGTGGGTCAGTTCTATGGGGCAGGAGCTGCTGTGGGGCTAATGTGGGTCAGATCTATGGGGCAGGGGCTGCTGTGGGGCAGATGTGGGTCAGATCTATGGGGCAGGAGCTGCTGTGGGTCAGATGTGGGTCAGATCTATAGGTCAGGAGCTGCTGTGGCTGCTGTGGGTCAGTTCTATGGGGCAGGAGATGCTGTGGGGCTGATGTGGGTCAAATCAATGGGGCAGAGCTGCTCTGGGGCACATGTGGGTCAGATCTATGGAGCAGGAGCTGCTGTGGGGCAGATTTGAATCAGATCTATAGGGCAGGAGCTGCTGTGGGTCAGATCTATGGGGCAGGAGCTGCTGTGGGGCACATGTGAGTTAGATCTATGGGGCAGGAGATGGTGTGGGGCAGATTTGGGTCAGATGTATGGGTCAGGAGCTGCTGTGTGGCTGATGAGGGTCAGATCTATGGGGCATGGGCTGCTGTGGGTCAGATCTACGGGACTGGAGCTGCAGTGGAGCACATGTGGGTCAGATCTATGGGGTAGAAGCTGCTGTGGGGCTGATGGGGGTCATATCTATAAGGCAGGAGCTGCTGTGGGGCTGACGTGGGTCAGATCTATGAGGCAAGAGCTGCTGTGGGGCAGAGTTGGGTCAGATCTATGGGGCTGGAGCTGCTGTGGGGCTGATGTGGGTCAGATCTATGGGGCAGGAGCTGATGTGGGGCTGATGTGGGTCAAATCAATGGGGCAGAGCTGCTCTGGGGCACATGTGGGTCAGATCTATGGAGCAGGAGCTGCAGTGGGTCAGATGTGGGTCAGATCTATAGGGCAGGAGCTCCTGTGGGTCAGATCTATGGGCAGGAGCTGCTGTGGGGCACATGTGAGTTAGATCTATGGGGCAGGAGATGGTGTGGGGCAGATTTGGGTCAGATGTATGGGTCAGGAGCTGTTGTGTGGCTGATGAGGGTCAGATCTATGGGGCATGGGCTGCTGTGGGTCAGATCTACGGGACTGGGGCTGCAGTGGAGCACATGTGGGTCAGATCTATGGGGTAGAAGCTGCTGTGGGGCTGATGGGGGTCATATCTATAAGGCAGGAGCTGCTGTGGGGCTGACGTGGGTCAGATCTATGAGGCAAGAGCTGCTGTGGGGCAGAGTTGGGTCAGATCTATGGGGCAGGAGCTGCTGTGGGGCTGATGTGGGTCAGATCTATGGGGCAGGAGCTGATGTGGGGCTGATGTTGGTCAGATCTATGGGGCAGGAGATGCAGTGGGGCTGATGTGGGTCAGATCTATAGGGCAGGAGCTGCTGTGGGACTGATGTGGGTCAGATCTATAGAGCAGGAGCTGCAGTGGGGCTGATGTGGGTCAAATCAATGGGGCAGAGCTGCTCTGGGGCACATGTGGGTCAGATCTATGGAGCAGGAGCTGCTGTGGGGCACATGTGAGTTAGATCTATGGGGCAGGAGATGGTGTGGGGCTTATGTGGGTCAGATGTATGGGGCAGGAGCTGATGTGGGGCTGATGTGGGTCAGATCTATGGGTCAGGAGCTGCTGAGGAGCAGATGTGGGTCAGTTCTATGGGGCAGGAGCTGCTGTGGGGCTAATGTGGGTCAGATCTATGGGGCAGGGGCTGCTGTGGGGCAGATGTGGGTCAGATCTATGGGGCAGGAGCTGCTGTGGGTCAGATGTGGGTCAGATCTATAGGTCAGGAGCTGCTGTGGCTGCTGTGGGTCAGTTCTATGGGGCAGGAGATGCTGTGGGGCTGATGTGGGTCAAATCAATGGGGCAGAGCTGCTCTGGGGCACATGTGGGTCAGATCTATGGAGCAGGAGCTGCTGTGGGGCACATGTGAGTTAGATCTATGGGGCAGGAGATGGTGTGGGGCTTATGTGGGTCAGATGTATGGGTCAGGAGCTGCTGTGGAGCAGATGTGGGTCAGATCTATGGGGCAGGAGCTGCTGTGGGTCAGATGTGGGTCAGATCTATAGGTCAGGAGCTGCTGTGGAGCAGATGTTGGTCAGTTCTATGGGGCAGGAGATGCTGTGGGGCTGATGTGGGTCGAATCAATGGGGCAGAGCTGCTCTGGGGCACATGTGGGTCAGATCTATGGAGCAGGAGCTGCTGTGGGGCAGATTTGAATCAGATCTATAGGGCAGGAGCTGCTGTGTGTCAGATCAATGGAGCAGGAGCTGCTGTGGGGCACATGTGTGTTAGATCTATGGGGCAGGAGATGGTGTGGGGCTTATGTGGGTCAGATGTATGGGGCAGGAGCTGATGTGGGGCTGATGTTGGTCAGATCTATAGGGCAGGAGCTGCAGTGGGGCTGATGTGGGTCAGATCTATAGGGCAGGAGCTGCAGTGGGGCTGATGTGGGTCAAATCAATGGGGCAGAGCTGCTCTGGGGCACATGTGGGTCAGATCTATGGAGCAGGAGCTGCTGTGGGGCACATGTGAGTTAGATCTATGGGGCAGGAGATGGTGTGGGGCTTATGTGGGTCAGATGTATGGGGCAGGAGCTGATGTGGGGCTGATGTGGGTCAGATCTATGGGTCAGGAGCTGCTGTGGAGCAGATGTGGGTCAGTTCTATGGGGCAGGAGATGCTGTGGGGCTGATGTGGGTCAAATCAATGGGGAAGAGCTGCTCTGGGGCACATGTGGGTCAGATCTATGGAGCAGGAGCTGCTGTGGGGCAGATTTGAATCAGATCTATAGGGCAGGAGCTGCTGTGGGTCAGATCAATGGAGCAGGAGCTGCTGTGGGGCACATGTGAGTTAGATCTATGGGGCAGGAGATGGTGTGGGGAGATTTGGGTCAGATGTATGGGGCAGGAGCTGATGTGGGGCTGGTTTTGGTCAGATCTATAGGGCAGGAGCTGCAGTGGGGCTGATGTGGGTCAGATCTATAGGGCAGGAGCTGCTGTGGGTCAGATCTATGGAGCAGGAGCTGCTGTGTGGGGCACATGTGAGTTAGATCTATGGGGCAGGAGATGGTGTGGGGCTTATGTGGGTCAGATGTATGGGGCAGGAGCTGATGTGGGGCTGATGTTGGTCAGATCTATAGGGCAGGAGCTGCAGTGGGGCTGATGTGGGTCAGATCTATAGGGCAGGAGCTGCAGTGGGGCTGATGTGGGTCAAATCAATGGGGCAGAGCTGCTCTGGGGCACATGTGGGTCAGATCTATGGAGCAGGAGCTGCTGTGGGGCACATGTGAGTTAGATCTATGGGGCAGGAGATGGTGTGGGGCTTATGTGGGTCAGATGTATGGGGCCGGAGCTGATGTGGGGCTGATGTGGGTCAGATCTATGGGTCAGGAGCTGCTGTGGAGCAGATGTGGGTCAGTTCTATGGGGCAGGAGCTGCTGTGGGGCTAATGTGGGTCAGATCTATGGGGCAGGGGCTGCTGTGGGGCAGATGTGGGTCAGATCTATGGGGCAGGAGCTGCTGTGGGTCAGATGTGGGTCAGATCTATAGGTCAGGAGCTGCTGTGGCTGCTGTGGGTCAGTTCTATGGGGCAGGAGATGGTGTGGGGCTGATGTGGGTCAGATGTATGGGGCAGGAGCTGATGTGGGGCTGATGTGGGTCAGATCTATGGGTCAGGAGCTCCTGTGGAGCAGATGTGGGTCAGTTCTATGGGGCAGGAGATGCTGTGGGGCTGATGTGGGTCAAATCAATGGGGCAGAGCTGCTCTGGGGCACATGTGGGTCAGATCTATGGAGCAGGAGCTGCTGTGGGGCAGATTTGAATCAGATCTATAGGGCAGGAGCTGCTGTGGGTCAGATCAATGGAGCAGGAGCTGCTGTGGGGCACATGTGAGTTAGATCTATGGGGCAGGAGATGGTGTGGGGCAGATTTGGGTCAGATGTATGGGTCAGGAGCTGCTGTGTGGCTGATGAGGGTCAGATCTATGGGGCATGGGCTGCTGTGGGTCAGATCTACGGGACTGGAGCTGCAGCTGAGCACATGTGGGTCAGATCTATGGGGTAGAAGCTGCTGTGGGGCTGATGGGGGTCATATCTATAAGGCAGGAGCTGCTGTGGGGCTGACGTGGGTCAGATCTATGAGGCAAGAGCTGCTGTGGGGCAGAGTTGGGTCAGATCTATGGGGCAGGAGCTGCTGTGGGGATGATGTGGGTCAGATCTATGGGGCAGGAGCTGATGTGGGGCTGATGTTGGTCAGATCTATAGGGCAGGAGCTGCAGTGGGGCTGATGTGGGTCAGATCTATGGGGCAGGAGCTGCAGTGGGGCTGATGTGGGTCAAATCTATGGGGCAGAGCTGCTCTGGGGCACATGTGGGTCAGAACTATGGAGCAGGAGCTGCTGTGGGGCAGATTTGAATCAGATCTATAGGGCAGGAGCTGCTGTGGGTCAGATCTATGGAGCAGGAGCTGCTGTGGGGCACATGTAAGTTAGATCTATGGGGCAGGAGATGGTGTGGGGCAGATGTGGGGCAGATGTATGGGGCAGGAGCTGATGTGGGGCTGGTGTTGGTCAGATCTATAGGGCAGGAGCTGCAGTGGGGCTGATGTGGGTCAGATCTATGGGGCAGGAGCTGCTGTGGGGCTGATGTGGGTCAAATCTATGGGGCAGAGCTGCTCTGGGGCACATGTGG
Source organism: Coturnix japonica (assembly GCF_054131305.1). Lineage (NCBI taxonomy): Eukaryota > Metazoa > Chordata > Aves > Galliformes > Phasianidae > Coturnix > Coturnix japonica. The sequence goes on along the minus strand of NC_140678.1, from coordinate 5,820,790 downwards.
GTCAGATCTATGGAGCAGGAGCTGCTGTGGGGCAGATTTGAATCAGATCTATAGGGCAGGAGCTTCTGTGGGTCAGATCAATGGAGCAGGAGCTGCTGTGGGGCACATGTGAGTTAGATCTATGGGGCAGGAGATGGTGTGGGGCAGATGTGGGTCAGATGTATGGGGCAGGAGCTGATGTGGGGCTGATGTTGGTCAGATCTATAGGGCAGGAGCTGCAGTGGGGCTGATGTGGGTCAGATCTATAGGACAGGAGCTGCAGTGGGGCTGATGTGGGTCAAATCAATGGGGCAGAGCTGCTCTGGGGCACATGTGGGTCAGATCTATGGAGCAGGAGCTGCTGTGGGGCAGATTTGAATCAGATCTATAGGGCAGGAGCTTCTGTGGGTCAGATCAATGGAGCAGGAGCTGCTGTGGGGCACATGTGAGTTAGATCTATGGGGCAGGAGATGGTGTGGGGCTTATTTGGGTCAGATGTATGGGGCAGGAGCTGATGTGGGGCTGATGTGGGTCAGATCTATGGGTCAGGAGCTGCTGTGGAGCAGATGTGGGTCAGTTCTATGGGGCAGGAGCTGCTGTGGGGCTGATGTGGGTCAAATCAATGGGGAAGAGCTGCTCTGGGGCACATGTGGGTCAGATCTATGGAGCAGGAGCTGCTGTGGGGCAGATTTGAATCAGATCTATAGGGCAGGAGCTGCTGTGGGTCAGATCAATGGAGCAGGAGCTGCTGTGGGGCACATGTGAGTTAGATCTATGGGGCAGGAGATGGTGTGGGGAGATTTGGGTCAGATGTATGGGGCAGGAGCTGATGTGGGGCTGGTGTTGGTCAGATCTATAGGGCAGGAGCTGCAGTGGGGCTGATGTGGGTCAGATCTATAGGGCAGGAGCTGCTGTGGGTCAGATCTATGGAGCAGGAGCTGCTGTGTGGGGCACATGTGAGTTAGATCTATGGGGCAGGAGATGGTGTGGGGCTTATGTGGGTCAGATCTATAGGGCAGGAGCTGCAGTGGGGCTGATGTGGGTCAAATCATTGGGGCAGAGCTGCTCTGGGGCACATGTGGGTCAGATCTATATGGTAGTAGCTGCAGTGGGGCTGATGTGGGTCAAATCAATGGGGCAGAGCTGCTCTGGGGCACATGTGGGTAAGATCTATGGAGCAGGAGCTGCTGTGGGGCACATGTGAGTTAGATCTATGGGGCAGGAGATGGTGTGGGGCTTATGTGGGTCAGATGTATGGGGCAGGAGCTGATGTGGGGCTGATGTGGGTCAGATCTATGGGTCAGGAGCTGCTGTGGAGCAGATGTGGGTCAGTTCTATGGGGCAGGAGCTGCTGTGGGGCTAATGTTGGTCAGATCTATGGGGCAGGGGCTGCTGTGGGGCAGATGTGGGTCAGATCTATGGGGCAGGAGCTGCTGTGGGGCACATGTGAGTTAGATCTATGGGGCAGGAGATGGTGTGGGGCAGATTTGGGTCAGATGTATGGGGCAGGAGCCGATGTGGGGCTGGTGTTGGTCAGATCTATAGGGCAGGAGCTGCAGTGGGGCTGATGTGGGTCAGATCTATAGGGCAGGAGCTGCTGTGGGTCAGATCTATGGAGCAGGAGCTGCTGTGTGGGGCACATGTGAGTTAGATCTATGGGGCAGGAGATGGTGTGGGGCAGATGTGGGTCAGATCTATGGGGCAGGATCTCCTGGGGGCTGATGTGGGTCAGATCTGTGGGGTAAAATCTGCTGTGGGGCAGATGTGGTTCAGATCTATAGGGCAGCAGCTGCTGTGGGTCAGATCTATGGATCAGGAGCTGCTGTGGGGCACATGTGAGTTAGATCTATGGGGCAGGAGATGGTGTGGGGCTTATGTGGGTCAGATGTATGGGGCAGGAGCTGATGTGGGGCTGATGTGGGTCAGATCTATGGGTCAGGAGCTGCTGTGGAGCAGATGTGGGTCAGTTCTATGGGGCAGGAGATGCTGTGGGGCTGATGTGGGTCAAATCAATGGGGCAGAGCTGCTCTGGGGCACATGTGGGTCAGATCTATGTAGCAGGAGCTGCTGTGGGGCAGATTTGAATCAGATCTATAGGGCAGGAGCTGCTGTGGTTCAGATCAATGGAGCAGGAGCTGCTGTGGGGCACATGTGAGTTAGATCTATGGGGCAGGAGATGGTGTGGGGCAGATTTGGGTCAGATGTATGGGGCAGGAGCTGATGTGGGGCTGGTGTTGGTCAGATCTATAGGGCAGGAGCTGCAGTGGGGCTGATGTGGGTCAGATCTATAGGGCAGGAGCTGCTGTGGGTCAGATCTATGGAGCAGGAGCTGCTGTGTGGGGCACATGTGAGTTAGATCTATGGGGCAGGAGATGGTGTGGGGCTTATGTGGGTCAGATGTATGGGGCAGGAGCTGATGTGGGGCTGATGTTGGTCAGATCTATAGGGCAGGAGCTGCAGTGGGGCTGATGTGGGTCAGATCTATAGGGCAGGAGCTGCAGTGGGGCTGATGTGGGTCAAATCAATGGGGCAGAGCTGCTCTGGGGCACATGTGGGTCAGATCTATGGAGCAGGAGCTGCTGTGGGGCACATGTGAGTTAGATCTATGGGGCAGGAGATGGTGTGGTGCTTATGTGGGTCAGATGTATGGGGCAGGATCTGATGTGGGGCTGATGTGGGTCAGATCTATGGGTCAGGAGCTGCTGTGGAGCAGATGTGGGTCAGTTCTATGGGGCAGGAGCTGCTGTGGGGCTAATGTGGGTCAGATCTATGGGGCAGGGGCTGCTGTGGGGCAGATGTGGGTCAGATCTATGGGGCAGGAGCTGCTGTGGGTCAGATGTGGGTCAGATCTATAGGTCAGGAGCTGCTGTGGCTGCTGTGGGTCAGTTCTATGGGGCAGGAGATGCTGTGGGGCTGATGTGGGTCAAATCAATGGGGCAGAGCTGCTCTGGGGCACATGTGGGTCAGATCTATGGAGCAGGAGCTTCTGTGGGGCAGATTTGAATCAGATCTATAGGGCAGGAGCTGCTGTGGGTCAGATCAATGGAGCAGGAGCTGCTGTGGGGCACATTTGAGTTAGATCTATGGGGCAGGAGATGGTGTGGGGCAGATTTGGGTCAGATGTATGGGGCAGGAGCTGATGTGGGGCTGATGTTGGTCAGATCTATAGGGCAAGAGCTGCAGTGGGGCTGATGTGGGTCAGATCTATAGGGCAGGAGCTGCAGTGGGGCTGATGTGGGTCAAATCAATGGGGCAGAGCTGCTCTGGGGCACATGTGGGTCAGATCTATGGAGCAGGAGCTGCTGTGGGGCACATGTGGGTCAGATCTATGGAGCAGGAGCTGCTGTGGGGCACATGTGAGTTAGATCTATGGGGCAGGAGATGGTGTGGGGCAGATGTGGGTCAGATCTATGGGGCAGGATCTCCTAGGGGCTGATGTGGGTCAGATCTATGGGTCAGGAGCTGCTGTGGGGCAGATGTGGGTCAGTTCTATGGGGCAGGAGCTGCTGTGGGGCTAATGTGGGTCAGATCTATGGGGCAGGGGCTGCTGTGGGGCAGATGTGGGTCAGATCTATGGGGCAGGAGCTGCTGTGGGTCAGATGTGGGTCAGATCTATAGGTCAGGAGCTGCTGTGGCTGCTGTGGGTCAGTTCTATGGGGCAGGAGATGCTGTGGGGCTGATGTGGGTCAAATCAATGGGGCAGAGCTGCTCTGGGGCACATGTGGGTCAGATCTATGGAGCAGGAGCTGCTGTGGGGCAGATTTGAATCAGATCTATAGGGCAGGAGCTGCTGTGGGTCAGATCTATGGGGCAGGAGCTGCTGTGGGGCACATGTGAGTTAGATCTATGGGGCAGGAGATGGTGTGTGGCAGATTTGGGTCAGATGTATGTGTCAGGAGCTGCTGTGTTGCTGATGAGGGTCAGATCTATGGGGCATGGGCTGCTGTGGGTCAGATCTACGGGACTGGAGCTGCAGTGGAGCACATGTGGGTCAGATCTATGGGGTAGAAGCTGCTGTGGGGCTGATGGGGGTCATATCTATAAGGCAGGAGCTGCTGTGGGGCTGACGTGGGTCAGATCTATGAGGCAAGAGCTGCTGTGGGGCAGAGTTGGGTCAGATCTATGGGGCTGGAGCTGCTGTGGGGCTGATGTGGGTCAGATCTATGGGGCAGGAGCTGATGTGGGGCTGATGTGGGTCAAATCAATGGGGCAGAGCTGCTCTGGGGCACATGTGTGTCAGATCTATGGAGCAGGAGCTGCAGTGGGTCAGATGTGGGTCAGATCTATAGGGCAGGAGCTCCTGTGGGTCAGATCTATGGGCAGGAGCTGCTGTGGGGCACATGTGAGTTAGATCTATGGGGCAGGAGATGGTGTGGGGCTTATGTGGGTCAGATGTATGGGGCAGGAGCTGATGTGGGGCTGATGTGGGTCAGTTCTATGGGTCAGGAGCTGCTGTGGAGCAGATGTGGGTCAGTTCTATGGGGCAGGAGATGCTGTGGGGCTGATGTGGGTCAAATCAATGGGGAAGAGCTGCTCTGGGGCACATGTGGGTCAGATCTGTGGAGCAGGAGCTGCTGTGGGGCAGATTTGAATCAGATCTATAGGGCAGGAGCTGCTGTGGGTCAGATCAATGGAGCAGGAGCTGCTGTGGGGCACATGTGAGTTAGATCTATGGGGCAGGAGATGGTGTGGGGAGATTTGGGTCAGATGTATGGGGCAGGAGCTGATGTGGGGCTGGTTTTGGTCAGATCTATAGGGCAGGAGCTGCAGTGGGGCTGATGTGGGTCAGATCTAGATGGCAGGAGCTGCTGTGGGTCAGATCTATGGAGCAGGAGCTGCTGTGTGGGGCACATGTGAGTTAGATCTATGGGGCAGGAGATGGTGTGGGGATTATGTGGGTCAGATGTATGGGGCAGGAGCTGATGTGGGGCTGATGTGGGTCAGATCTATGCGTCAGTAGCTGCTGTGGAGCAGATGTGGGTCAGTTCTATGGGGCAGGAGCTGCTGTGGGGCTAATGTGGGTCAGATCTATGGAGCAGGGGCTGCTGTGGGGCAGATGTGGGTCAGATCTATGGGGCAGGAGCTGCTGTGGGGCACATGTGAGTTAGATCTATGGGGCAGGAGATGGTGTGGGGCAGATTTGGGTCAGATGTATGGGGCAGGAGCTGATGTGGGGCTGGTGTTGGTCAGATCTATAGGGCAGGAGCTGCAGTGGGGCTGATGTGGGTCAGATCTATAGGGCAGGAGCTGCTGTGGGTCAGATCTATGGAGCAGGAGCTGCTGTGTGGGGCACATGTGAGTTAGATCTATGGGGCAGGAGATGGTGTGGGGCAGATGTGGGTCAGATCTATGGGGCAGGATCTCCTGGGGGCTGATGTGGGTCAGAACTGTGGGGTAAAATCTGCTGTGGGGCAGATGTGGTTCATATCTATAGGGCAGGAGCTGCTGTGGGTCAGATCTATGGATCAGGAGCTGCTGTGGGGCACATATGAGTTAGATCTATGGGGCAGGAGATGGTGTGGGGCTTATGTGGGTCAGATGTATGGGGCAGGAGCTGATGTGGAGCTGATGTGGGTCAGATCTATAGGTCAGGAGCTGCTGTGGAGCAGATGTGGGTCAGTTCTATGAGGCAGGAGATGCTGTGGGGCTGATGTGGGTCAAATCAATGGGGCAGAGCTGCTCTGGGGCACATGTGGGTCAGATCTATGGAGCAGGAGCTGCTGTGGGGCAGATTTGAATCAGATCTATAGGGCAGGAGCTGCTGTGGGTCAGATCAATGGAGCAGGAGCTGCTGTGGGGCACATGTGAGTTAGATCTATGGGGCAGGAGATGGTGTGGGGCAGATTTGGGTCAGATGTATGGGGCAGGAGCTGATGTGGGGCTGGTGTTGGTCAGATCTATAGGGCAGGAGCTGCAGTGGGGCTGATGTGGGTTAGATCTATAGGGCAGGAGCTGCTGTGGGTCAGATCTATGGAGCAGGAGCTGCTGTGTGGGGCACATGTGAGTTAGATCTATGGGGCAGGAGATGGTGTGGGGCTTATGTGGGTCAGATGTATGGGGCAGGAGCTGATGTGGGGCTGATGTTGGTCAGATCTATAGGGCAGGAGCTGCAGTGGGGCTGATGTGGGTCAGATCTATAGGGCAGGAGCTGCAGTGGGGCTGATGTGGGTCAAATCAATGGGGCAGAGCTGCTCTGGGGCACATGTGGGTCAGATCTATGGAGCAGGAGCTGCTGTGGGGCACATGTGAGTTAGATCTATGGGGCAGGAGATGGTGTGGGGCTTATGTGGGTCAGATGTATGGGGCCGGAGCTGATGTGGGGCTGATGTGGGTCAGATCTATGGGTCAGGAGCTGCTGTGGAGCAGATGTGGGTCAGTTCTATGGGGCAGGAGCTGCTGTGGGGCTAATGTGGGTCAGATCTATGGGGCAGGGGCTGCTGTGGGGAAGATGTGGGTCAGATCTATGGGGCAGGAGCTGCTGTGGGTCAGATGTGGGTCAGATCTATAGGTCAGGAGCTGCTGTGGCTGCTGTGGGTCAGTTCTATGGGGCAGGAGATGCTGTGGGGCTGATGTGGGTCAAATCAATGGGGCAGAGCTGCTCTGGGGCACATGTGGGTCAGATCTATGGAGCAGGAGCTGCTGTGGGGCAGATTTGAATCAGATCTATAGGGCAGGAGCTGCTGTGGGTCAGATCAATGGAGCAGGAGCTGCTGTGGGGCACATGTGAGTTAGATCTATAGGGCAGGAGATGGTGTGGGGCAGATTTGGGTCAGATGTATGGGGCAGGAGCTGATGTGGGGCTGGTGTTGGTCAGATCTATAGGGCAGGAGCTGCAGTGGGGCTGATGTGGGTCAGATCTATAGGGCAGGAGCTGCTGTGGGTCAGATCTATGGAGCAGGAGCTGCTGTGTGTGGCACATGTGAGTTAGATCTATGGGGCAGGAGATGGTGTGGGGCAGATGTGGGTCAGATCTATGGGGCAGGATCTCCTGGGGGCTGATGTGGGTCAGATCTGTGGGGTAAAATCTGCTGTGGGGCAGATGTGGTTCAGATCTATAGGGCAGGAGCTGCTGTGGGTCAGATCTATGGATCAGGAGCTGCTGTGGGGCACATGTGAGTTAGATCTATGGAGCAGGAGATGGTGTGGGGCTGATGTTGGTCAGATCTATAGGGCAAGAGCTGCAGAGGGGCTGATGTGGGTCAGATCTATAGGGCAGGAGCTGCAGTGGGGCTGATGTGGGTCAAATCAATGGGGCAGAGCTGCTCTGGGTCAGATCTATGGGGCAGGAGCTGCTGTGGGGCACATGTGAGTTAGATCTATGGGGCAGGAGATGGTGTGGGGCAGATTTGGGTCAGATGTATGGGTCAGGAGCTGCTGTGTGGCTGATGAGGGTCAGATCTATGGGGCATGGGCTGCTGTGGGTCAGATCTACGGGACTGGAGCTGCAGTGGAGCACATGTGGGTCAGATCTATGGGGTAGAAGCTGCTGTGGGGCTGATGGGGGTCATATCTATAAGGCAGGAGCTGCTGTGGGGCTGACGTGGGTCAGATCTATGAGGCAAGAGCTGCTGTGGGGCAGAGTTGGGTCAGATCTATGGCGCAGGAGCTGCTGTGGGGCTGATGTGGGTCAGATCTATGGGGCAGGAGCTGATGTGGGGCTGATGTGGGTCAAATCAATGGGGCAGAGCTGCTCTGGTGCACATGTGGGTCAGATCTATGGAGCAGGAGCTGCTGTGGGTCAGATGTGGGTCAGATCTATAGGGCAGGAGCTGCTGTGGGTCAGATCTATGGGCAGGAGCTGCTGTGGGGCACATGTGAGTTAGATCTATGGGGCAGGAGATGGTGTGGGGCAGATTTGGGTCAGATGTATGGGTCAGGAGCTGCTGTGTGGCTGATGAGGGTCAGATCTATGAGGCATGGGCTGCTGTGGGTCAGATCTACGGGACTGGAGCTGCAGTGGAGCACATGTGGGTCAGATCTATGGGGTAGAAGCTGCTGTGGGGCTGATGGGGGTCATATCTATAAGGCAAGAGCTGCTGTGGGGCTGACGTGGGTCAGATCTATGAGGCAAGAGCTGCTGTGGGGCAGAGTTGGGTCAGATCTATGGGGCAGGAGCTGCTGTGGGGCTGATGTGGGTCAGATCTATGGGGCAGGAGCTGATGTGGGGCTGATGTTGGTCAGATCTATAGGGCAGGAGCTGCAGTGGGGCTGATGTGGGTCAGATCTATAGGGCAGGAGCTGCAGTGGGACTGATGTGGGTCAGATCTATAGGGCAGGAGCTGCAGTGGGGCACATGTGAGTTAGATCTATGGGCAGGAGATGGTGTGGGGCAAATGTGGGTCAGATCTATGGGGCAGGGGCTGCTGTGGGGCAGATGTGGGTCAGATCTATGGGGCAGGAGCTGCTGTGGGTCAGATGTGGGTCAGATCTATAGGTCAGGAGCTGCTGTGGCTGCTGTGGGTCAGTTCTATGGGGCAGGAGATGCTGTGGGGCTGATGTGGGTCAAATCAATGGGGCAGAGCTGCTCTGGGGCACATGTGGGTCAGATCTATGGAGCAGGAGCTGCTGTGGGGCACATGTGAGTTAGATCTATGGGGCAGGAGATGGTGTGGGGCAGATGTGGGTCAGATCTATGGGGCAGGATCTTTTGGGGGCTGATGTGGGTCAGATCTATGGGTCAGGAGCTGCTGTGGGGCAGATGTGGGTCAGTTCTATGGGGCAGGAGCTGCTGTGGGGCTTATGTGGGTCAGATCTATGGGGCAGGGGCTGCTGTGGGGCAGATGTGGGTCAGATCTATGGGGCAGGAGCTGCTGTGGGTCAGATGTGGGTCAGATCTATAGGTCAGGAGCTGCTGTGGCTGCTGTGGGTCAGTTCTATGGGGCAGGAGATGCTGTGGGGCTGATGTGGGTCAAATCAATGGGGCAGAGCTGCTCTGGGGCACATGTGGGTCAGATCTATGGAGCAGGAGCTGCTGTGGGGCAGATTTGAATCAGATCTATAGGGCAGGAGCTGCTGTGGGTCAGATCTATGGCGCAGGAGCTGCTGTGGGGCACATGTGAGTTAGATCTATGGGGCAGGAGATGGTGTGGGGCAGATTTGGGTCAGATGTATGGGTCAGGAGCTGCTGTGTGGCTGATGAGGGTCAGATCTATGGGGCATGGGCTGCTGTGGGTCAGATCTACGGGACTGGAGCTGCAGTGGAGCACATGTGGGTCAGATCTATGGGGTAGAAGCTGCTGTGGGGCTGATGGGGGTCATATCTATAAGGCAGGAGCTGCTGTGGGGCTGACGTGGGTCAGATCTATGAGGCAAGAGCTGCTGTGGGGCAGAGTTGGGTCAGATCTATGGGGCAGGAGCTGCTTGAGGGCTGATGTGGGTCAGATCTATGGGGCAGGTGCTGATGTGGGGCTGATGTGGGTCAAATCAATGGGGCAGAGCTGCAGTGGGGCTGATGTGGGTCAAATCTATGGGGCAGAGCTGCTCTGGGGCACATGTGGGTCAGATCTATGGAGCAGGAGCTGCTGTGGGGCAGATTTGAATCAGATCTATAGGGCAGGAGCTGCTGTGGGTCAGATCTATGGAGCAGGAGCTGCTGTGGGGCACATGTGAGTTAGATCTATGGGGCAGGAGATGGTGTGGTGCAGATTTGGGTCAGATGTATGGGGCAGGAGCTGCAGTGGGGCTGATGTGGGTCAAATCAATGGGGCAGAGCTGCTCTGGGGCACATGTGGGTCAGATCTATGGATCAGAAGCTGCTGTGGGGCACATGTGAGTTAGATCTATGGGGCAGGAGATGGTGTGGGGCAGATGTGGGTCAGATCTATGGGGCAGGATCTCCTGGGGGCTGATGTGGGTCAGATCTATGGGTCAGGAGCTGCTGTGGGGCAGATGTGGGTCAGTTCTATGGGGCAGGAGCTGCTGTGGGGCTAATGTGGGTCAGATCTATGGGGCAGGGGCTGCTGTGGGGCAGATGTGGGTCAGATCTATGGGGCAGGAGCTGCTGAGGGTCAGATGTGGGTCAGATCTATAGGTCAGGAGCTGCTGTGGGTCAGTTCTATTGGGCAGGAGATGCTGTGGGGCTGATGTGCGTCAAATCAATGGGGCAGAGCTGCTCTGGGGCACATGTGGGTCAGATCTATGGAGCAGGAGCTGCTGTGGGGCAGATTTGAATCAGATCTATAGGGCAGGAGCTGCTGTGGGTCAGATCTATGGAGCAGGAGCTGCTGTGGGGCACATGTGAGTTAGATCTATGGGGCAGGAGATGGTGTGGGGCAGATTTGGGTCAGATGTATGGGTCAGGAGCTGCTGTGTGGCTGATGAGTGTCAGATCTATGGGGCATGGGCTGCTGTGGGTCAGATCTACGGGACTGGAGCTGCAGTGGAGCACATGTGGGTCAGATCTATGGGGTAGAAGCTGCTGTGGGGCTGATGGGGGTCATATCTATAAGGCAGGAAATGCTGTGGGGCTGACGTGGGTCAGATCTATGAGGCAAGAGCTGCTGTGGGGCAGAGTTGGGTCAGATCTATGGGGCAGGAGCTGCTGTGGGGCTGATGTGGGTCAGATCTATAGGTCAGGAGCTGCTGTGGCGTCTGTGGGTCAGTTCTATGGGGCAGGAGATTCTGTGGGGCTGATGTGGGTCAAATCAATGGGGCAGAGCTGCTCTGGGGCACATGTGGGTCAGATCTATGGAGCAGGAGCTTCTGTGGGGCAGATTTGAATCAGATCTATAGGGCAGGAGCTGCTGTGGGTCAGATCTATGGAGCAGGAGCTGCTGTGGGGCACATGTGAGTTAGATCTATGGGGCAGGAGATGGTGTGGGGCAGATTTGGGTCAGATGTATGGGTCAGGAGCTGCTGTGTTTCTGATGAGGGTCAGATCTATTGGGCATGGGCTGCTGTGGGTCAGATCTACGGGACTGGAGCTGCAGTGGAGCACATGTGGGTCAGATCTATGGGGTAGAAGCTGCTGTGGGGCTGATGGGGGTCATATCTATAAGGCAGGAGCTGCTGTGGGGCTGACGTGGGTCAGATCTATGAGGCAAGAGCTGCTGTGGGGCAGAGTTGGGTCAGATCTATGAGGCAGGAGCTGCTGTGGGGCTGATGTGGGTCAGATCTATGGGGCAGGAGCTGATGTGGGGCTGATGTTGGTCAGATCTATAGGGCAGGAGCTGCAGTGGGGCTGATGTGGGTCAGATCTATGGGGCAGGAGCTGCAGTGGGGCTGATGTGGGTCAAATCTATGGGGCAGAGCTGCTCTGGGGCACATGTGGGTCAGATCTATGGAGCAGGAGCTGCTGTGGGGCAGATTTGAATCAGATCTATAGGGCAGGAGCTGCTGTGGGTCAGATCAATGGAGCAGGAGCTGCTGTGGGGCACATGTGAGTTAGATCTATGGGGCAGGAGATGGTGTGGGGCAGATTTGGGTCAGATGTATGCGTCAGGAGCTGCTGTGGGGCTGGTGTTGGTCAGATCTATAGGGCAGGAGCTGCAGTGGGCCTGATGTGGGTCAGATCTATAGGGCAGGAGCTGCAGTGGGGCTGTTGTGGGTCAAATCAATGGGGCAGAGCTGCTCTGGGTCACATGTGGGTCAGATCTATGGGGTAGAAGCTGCTGTGGGGCTGATGGGGGTCATATCTATAAGGCAGGAGCTGCTGTGGGGCTGATGTGGGTCAGATCAATGGGGCAGAGCTGATGTGGGGCTGATGTGGGTCAAATCAATGGGGCAGAGCTGCTCTGGGGCACATGTGGGTCAGATCTATGGAGCAGGAGCTGCTGTGGGGCAGATTTGAATCAGATCTCTAGGGCAGGAGCTGCTGTGGGTCAGATCTTTGGAGCAGGAGCTGCTGTGAGGCACATGTCAGTTAGATCTATGGGGCAGGAGATGGTGTGGGGCAGATGTGGGTCAGATCTATGGGGCAGGATCTCCTGGGGGCTGATGTGGGTCAGATCTGTGGGGTAAAATCTGCTGTGGGGCAGATGTGGTTCAGATCTATATGGCAGGAGCTGCTGTGGGTCAGATCTATAGGGCAGGAGCTGCAGTGGGGCTGATGTGGGTCAGATCTATAGGGCAGGAGCTGCTGTGGGTCAGATCTATGGATCAGGAGCTGCTGTGGGGCACATGTGAGTTAGATCTATGGGGCAGGAGATGGTGTGGGGCTTATGTGGGTCAGATGTATGGGGCAGGAGCTGATGTGGGGCTGATGTTGGTCAGATCTATAGGGCAGGAGCTGCAGTGGGGCTGATGTGGGTCAGATCTATAGGGCAGGAGCTGCAGTGGGGCTGATGTGGGTCAAATCAATGGGGCAGAGCTGCTCTGGGGCACATGTGGGTCAGATCTATGGAGCAGGAGCTGCTGTGGGGCACATGTGAGTTAGATCTATGGGGCAGGAGATGGTGTGGGGCTTATGTGGGTCAGATGTATGGGGCAGGAGCTGATGTGGGGCTGATGTGGGTCAGATCTATGGGTCAGGAGCTGCTGTGGGGCAGATGTGGGTCAGTTCTATGGGGCAGGAGCTGCTGTGGGGCTAATGTGGGTCAGATCTATGGGGCAGGGGCTGCTGTGGGGCAGATGTGGGTCAGATCTATGGGGCAGGAGCTGCTGTGGGTCAGATGTGTGAAGAGTGAGCAAAGCCTCAAAATGGTGGTAAGGTAACACTTTGCTATAGAAAGGGAAAGGGGAACTTCACAGAAACCAAGACAAAGGGTAACTGTAGATAGTTTACATTTAAAAGGGCAGGGAAAAGGGGAATTACAGACACTTAGTCAAAAGAAAACCAGAGAAGAGGGCAATAAAGATAAGAAGAAACTGTCCAGAGACCTCTGACAAGAAGAAGGATTAGATATCCCCGGGCAAGACGATGCTTACGTGGGAGAATGGTACCAGCAGATAACACCAAGAAGAAAACAGAAGAAGAATTTCACCCCAAAACATCGGCAAGGGTCGCGGGGAATGGGGTCAGGGGGAATGAGGGAATGGGGTTGCGGGGAACGGGGCCATAGGGAATGTAATGAATATGTAATCAAACTGAGGAGGAGACTATTGATTATGTATTAGCTTAACCTATATCTGTAACACACTTTTCTCTTTACGGTGTGCAAGTTTGGAGGAGCTATCCCCCTTGCACCCGGCGCTGCGCAACGCTGGAATAAACATACCTGCTTTATAACCCATCTCTGGATTATAGAGTTTGATTCCGCAAGTCAATTTGGCACCCCAGATGGGACTACCTCTGTTTGGCTGCGGGACCAGCTGAGAAGGGGGACGCCTTTGGCGCGCCCCGAGATTTCTCGGAAGGACTCCCCTCCCTCATCTGATCACTGCAGGAGCAGACAAGAACCATCTGTCGGCGGAAAGGTATGTGAAACTGGGAAACGGGGGTCCCGTAAGTCGTGAGGAGACGTCCTACGCAGGGCACAGTGGAGTCGGCGTGCTCCCCCCCTAGGGACGTGAGCTCACGGGTTAGGTTAGGTTGCCGGCTGGGTTAGGACTCCCTAGGGAGTGCCTTCAAAGGGGCCAGTAAGTCGTACGCATGGTAAAAGAGCTATTGCTCACATTCAGGTGATTGCTAATTGGGCAGAGCTTGTCTGCTTTCTCTGGTACAGGGTGATTTGTGTAATCCTGGGATAATTGGTATCGTACAGCGCTGTCTATATAGGTGGCCTAAGTCAACAACTAGCACCGGTGTTCTTAACATCTTTGGTTAAGCTTAACAAATGATATATTGTAATTCTGTTTGAATTGTCGTGTGAGTGTGGTGTGAGTGAGACGCAGCACAGCTGCGGGGCGAGTGCGGAGTCCCGACCCGCGGTTCCGTCCTCCCGCGAGGGAAACGGCCGGGGACGGACGAAGCGAAAGTTGTCTCCAATACTTGTTTATCTTTGTTTTAATACGTGTTTATTTTGTATTATTAGTTACCGGTTGTTGTAAAGTACGTGGTCATAAGTCATAACGATACTGTTGTGTCAGAAGTGGTTTTACTTATAAAAGAATACGATTGTTTATATTAAGTTACGATGGGGAAATCACAGAGCAAAGAGGTCCCTGAGCGCACACCCCTGGGTTGTATACTGGCACACTGGCGAGATATTGCTGGGAAATCAAGAGGAACCCTGAGTCGGAAAAACTTGATTAAATATTGTAATCAATGGTGGTTGGTGTATAAGCTGGAGGAAGGGGAGAAATGGCCTCTAAATGGAACAGTAAAATATAATACAATCTTGCAGCTTATGTTGTTTCTGAGGAGAGAAAATAAGTGGGAGGAGGTAGCATATGCAGATATGTTCTTCACCCTCCGCAACCACCCGGAATGGCAGAAAGAGTGTGGAATGGGACCGCCACAAGATCCTTTTGTACTAACTATAGAAAAAGTACGGCGGGAGGCAAAAGAAAGTAAAATAAAACGCTGCTGCTCATCCTGTAGTATCGGACAGCAGTGCACAAAGACAGGCAAGGTTAGGGAGCCTGAAGAATTGTCGGAATATCTCCAGGTTCAGAGGGCAATAAGGGTGAGAAATGAGGAAATCCCACTAGATCCAGAAATGCCTTCTCTTGAGGATTCTAATCCTCCTTCACCCCCTTCACCCCCAGCCCTCCCTTCTCCCCCTGAGCCTCCTGCCTCCCCAGTAGCCTCACGTACCCGAAGCCAGCAGCCGTTAACAATAGCTCCGTTGAGGGAAGTGGTACGTCCAGAGGGGGGTACAATGTTAGTTAAAGTTCCGTTCTCTTCATTTGACTTAGAATCTTGGAAGGAGGTTTGTAAAAACTACCGAGATGACCCATCAAAGGTAGCAAGACAAATGCAGTTTTTAGTTAGACAATTTGAACCAGACTGGAATGATATTCAGTTGCTGTTGGATCAACTGACCGAAACAGAAAAACAACTGGTTCTAAGAACAGCACAAACCCTGCTTGAGGATAATTTGCGAGGAACAGATGAAGATATTAAAGACTATTTCCCATTACAAAACCCTCGCTGGGACCCAAATACAGATCATGGGAGGGAGCTTTTGGAGAGATACCGAGAATGGGTAATAAAGGGAGTAGAAAGAGCTATCCCTAGAACAGTGAACTGGTCTAAATTATTTGAAGTGAAACAGGGTCCCCAGGAGACTCCCTCGGAATTCCTTGAAAGGCTGAGGAATGTAATGAGAAAACATACCTCCCTAGATCCAAATTCAGAGGAAGGTATTCATCAGTTGGTGTCACTATTCACAGGGCAGTCTGCAGGGGATATAAGAAAGAAGCTACAAAAATTACCAGCACCGGCCAATAGAAATTTGGAAAGTTTGCTAGAAGTAGCTTGGAGAGTGTTTAGCAATCGGGAGGAGGAAGATAGGAAAAAGGACAGACAGATACTGATTGCAGCTTTGCAAGGGACAGGGAGGGGTGAAATGTGCAGAACAAGAAAGCCCCTGGAAAAGGACCAATGTGCCATCTGCCGGAAAAAAGGACACTGGAAAAATGAATGCCCACTGAGAAAACAGAAAAGGGGGGCATGGACTAAGTTCCAAGCCCCCGTAAAGGAGGATTGACTGGAACCGGGCGAGTCTACCCTGGCGGATTCACTGGTTAAGATAAAGCTAGGGAAGAAACAGAAGAGTGTAGAATTTTTAATAGATACTGGTGCGGCTTGTTCAGTACTAAATGAAGAATTAACTCCATTAAGTAAAGAATTTATGACTGTAAAAGGGGCCACTGGTCAACCCGAAAAGGCTTACTTCCTTAAACCTCTGAAATATAAATTGGGGAAGCAGGTAGGGATACATCGATTTTTATACCTACCTGACTCACCACATCACCTCTTAGGACGGGATCTCTTAGAATTATTAGGGGCAGAAATAAAATTTGAGGCAGGAAAGATGCGGTTTAAAGTAAGGGATGATTCTTTAATTGAGGTACTGAGCCTAGCATTGATCACAACAAATTCAACTCCCGAAAACACAGGGATGCCCGAAGAAATCAGTAATCAGGTCTATCCAGGGGTATGGGCAACGGAAACCCCAGGGCGTGCAAAAAACGCCCCTCCTGTGGTAATTAATATAAAGCAAGGAGCTCAACCCCCACGAATTAAACAATACCCCCTAAGGATAGAAGATAGAGAGGGAGCACAACCATTAATTGATAAATTCATGAGACACGGGTTATTAGTGGAATGTGAATCTAAATACAATACCCCGATACTCCCAATTAGGAAACCAGACGGGAACTACCGTATAGTACAGGATCTGAGAGCAATCAATAAAATAGTAGAAGATTTATATCCCCTGGTAGCAAACCCATATACACTGCTTACAAAACTATCTAGTGAATTGGCTTGGTTCACCGTACTGGATCTAAAGGATGCATTCTTCTGCTTACCCCTAAGTCCAGAGAGTCAGCTATTATTTGCATTTGAGTGGGAGAACCCTAAATCCGGCAGAAAAACACAACTGACATGGACAGTGCTTCCCCAAGGGTTCAAGAATAGCCCAACTATTTTTGGGAATCAGCTAGCCAAGGATTTGGAACAATGGGAACGCCCCTCTGAGAAAGGAGTTCTGTTACAGTATGTAGATGATCTATTAATAGCTACTGAAACGGAAGAAGAGTGTGTAACATGGACTATCAGTCTACTGAATTTTCTGGGGCTTAATGGGTATCGAGTCTCCCCACAGAAGGCCCAGGTGGCAAAACGACAAGTAGTCTATTTGGGCTACGAAATCACAGCAGGACTAAGGATGCTGGGAACAGCGAGGAAGGAAGCCATTTGTCAGACCCCCGAGCCCCGGACTGCAAAGGAGCTGCGCACATTCCTGGGAATGACAGGCTGGTGTCGACTCTGGATCCATAACTATGGACTTCTGGTAAAACCACTCTTTGCACTTTTAAAAACTAACCCCAATACTCTCACTTGGGATGGGGAAAGCAGAAGAGCCTTTAAACAGTTAAAGCGTGAGCTCATGCAGGCTCCTGCCTTAGGGTTGCCAGACACAACAAAACCATTCTGGCTATTCTCATATGAAAAACAAGGAATAGCCTTGGGAGTCCTGGCTCAGAACTTGGGGCCTTATCGAAGAGCAGTAGCATACTTTTCTAAACAACTGGATGAAGTAAGCAGGGGGTGGCCGAGCTGCTTGAGAGCAATAGCTGCACTGGTATTAAACGTTCAGGAAGCACGTAAATTTACTTTAGGGCAGAAAATCACAGTCTTGACATCTCACACTGTTTCAACTGTGTTAGAAGTGAAGGGTGGGCACTGGCTCTCACCGCAGAGACTCCTTAAGTATCAAGCTATCCTGATGGAACAAGATGATGTGGAAATAAAAGTAACTAATATTGTTAACCCAGCATCCTTCCTTAGTGGGACCTCGGGAGAACCAGTACTGCATGATTGCCTGGAAACCATTGATGCGGTGTGTTCCAGCCGACCAGACCTGAAAGAAGAACCACTAGAAGATGCTGAGGACTCTTGGTATACTGACGGTAGCAGCTTTGTGCTGCAGGGGGTACGCAAAGCAGGCTATGCTGTGACAACTACAAACAAGGTAATAGAATCAAAAGCCTTGACCCCAAATACCTCTGCACAAAAGGCAGAAATCATAGCTCTAACTCGAGCATTAGAGCTGGCAGAGGGAAAGAGAATCAACATATGGACAGATTCAAAGTATGCTTTTAGTGTGATACATGCCCATGGAGCAATATGGAAGGAGAGAGGACTATTATCAACACAAGGAAAGGGCATTAAGCATGCCGAGGAAATTTTAAAGCTCCTGGAAGCAGTTCATCGACCAAGAAAGGTGGCTATTATGCATTGCAGAGCACACCAGAAAGGAAAGATGCCGGAAGAAGTAGGAAATGCTTTTGCAGATCGAGAGGCAAAACGAGCAGCAAGGGAAGACCCGGTGGAAATGCATTCTTTAATTCCAGACGGTAAAATCCAAATTGATAGTGAACCCAGATACTCAAAGGAAGATAAAATTCTCATAGAAGATCTAGGAGGGCAAGTGGGAGAGGGAGGATGGGCCACTACCCCACAAGGTAAAATCATTATTCCCACGGCTATACTGTGGGCAGTGATAATGGCTGAACACAGAAAAACTCATTGGGGAGTGGAGGCACTGCATAAATATTTAGCCCAAAGAATAATTGCCCGGAACTTGTATTCCACAATTAGGCAGGTGACACAACAATGCGAGATATGTTTACAGAATAACCCCAAGTCAGGTCATAAAGTCACTCTAGGGCAGATAGGGAAAGGGAATTACCCGGGACAACAGTGGCAAATTGATTTCTCAGAACTCCCAAGAAAAGGGGGGTTCAGATATTTATTGGTATTAACAGACACCTTTTCGGGATGGCCAGAAGCGTACCCCTGTAGGACTAACAAGGCTCGAGAGGTAACAAAGGCTCTGTTACATGAGATTATTCCGAGGTTTGGGGTCCCTGCAGCAATTTCATCAGATCGTGGCCTTAATGCTAAAGTGGTCCAACAAGTAAGTTCACTATTGGGAATTGATTGGCAGCTACATACACCATACAGGCCGCAGTCCAGCGGTCAGGTGGAAAAAATGAATCACCTAATCAAATTACAGATAGTGAAATTGGGCCAAGAGGCTGGGATACCCTGGCCTCAGGCATTACCACTGGCACTTTTACGAGTTCGTACCAAACCCCGAACCAAGGAAGGACTGAGCCCATTCGAAATCCTTTATGGGAGGCCTTACCCTGTACAAAAGGGAATCTCTATGCAAACTGGGGAAGAAGTATTGAATGAATACATGGTAAATCTGACAAAGCAACTAAAGAAAATTGAAAAAACAGTACTTGGGGCCAGGGCACGGGGCCTAGATAGCCCAGTGCATAATATACTACCAGGCGACTATGTTTATGTTAAATCCCTCTCAGATTCACCTCTGGAACCAAAGTGGAGTGGGCCCTACCAAGTGCTCCTGACCACCCACACGGCAGCAAAGGTGAAAGGACTGACGCCTTGGATACACCACACCCGCCTGAAGAAAGCTCCCAGACAACAGTGGACGGTGAAAGAGGAAGGACCACTGAAGATCAAAATCCAAAAACATGTATAACAGCTTGGTAATTTTTAGCATGACCGTGACAACAGTCGTAGCCTGGCATGGGAACAGCTACCTGAAAATGACTGAGAAAATTGGCCAGGCTTTCAATAAATCTTGCTGGATATGCACGGCCCTCCCTAGAGGAGAGGGAAGAGTGCCTATGTATGGGGTGGCAACACTAAACTGGACAATTCCAAGCTGGGTGGAATATGGGAAATGTAAGTTTGGTCTAGAAGACAAACAAGACAAACCACAGAAAGGTCCTAGGTTTGAGTTGCTAATCTTAGATTCTACTAGGTCAATCTTTGTAGATAGAAAATTTGATAAGGGGGTGGGGGTGGGATGGCGAAACTTAACGGGCATAGGGTGTAGTTGGGAATATGGGAATTCAGGAATAGTAACAGGGATTGTTAGAATTGGGAAATGGGCACAAGGCACGGGATGCGACCCTAGAACAGATGAGGCATCATACTGGGTCTCAGATAAGAATATTCTCGGAATTGCAAGGATGGCTACATCATTTGCCTATCAAGAAAAGATGCCCAAGCCATGTAAATTACCAAATGGGTATTGGTGGCTGTGTGGGGATGGGCATGCTCGAAAAGCATTACCTATAAATTGGACAGGGACATGTACTGTAGGATATTTGGTACCTCAAACTACAGTACATGAAGACACCCCACGAGGACTTTTAAGAACTCCCTGGATTCGAACTAGGCGCACATACAATCCCTTAGTGCACAGCACAGGCTTTCATAGCTTCTTAAGAATTCTCATTCCATCTCTAGGGGTGACACAACTAGAACAGGCAATTGTGAATATCTCAGCTACTTTAGAAATAGTAGAAAATGCCACAACAGATGCATTGCGAGCAATCCAAGAAGAGGTATCCTCCTTATCCAAGGTGGTGATTCAAAACAGGATGGCACTGGATATATTAACAGCCAAAGAAGGGGGGGTATGCACAATAATAAATCAGAGCTGCTGTGTGTACCTAAACAAAGATCTAAGAATTGAAACCGACTTGAGGAAAATTTGGGAACAAACAAAGGTGTTGCACAAGGCAAGTCAGGATAACATAGGTTGGGAAAAAGGATTGTGGGATACACTCACTAGCTGGTTACCAAATTTAGGATGGGTAAAGCAGCTCTTTTTGGTCGGAATCATTATAGCCATCTTGGTGCTGTTAATAAGTTTTACCTGTATAATAGTAAAGTGCTCTATGTGCTTGTACCAAGGTACCGGAAGGGAATATGAGGTTTGGAAGAGACATGAGCTGAGACAAAAGGTAGAGAGCGGAGCCTATTTTGAGACCCATTAAGAATCTAGCAGGTAAAAGCCTGCTAGATTAAAGAAAAGGGGGGAATTGAAGAGTGAGCAAAGCCTCAAAATGGTGGTAAGGTAACACTTTGCTATAGAAAGGGAAAGGGGAACTTCACAGAAACCAAGACAAAGGGTAACTGTAGATAGTTTACATTTAAAAGGGCAGGGAAAAGGGGAATTACAGACACTTAGTCAAAAGAAAACCAGAGAAGAGGGCAATAAAGATAAGAAGAAACTGTCCAGAGACCTCTGACAAGAAGAAGGATTAGATATCCCCGGGCAAGACGATGCTTACGTGGGAGAATGGTACCAGCAGATAACACCAAGAAGAAAACAGAAGAAGAATTTCACCCCAAAACATCGGCAAGGGTCGCGGGGAATGGGGTCAGGGGGAATGAGGGAATGGGGTTGCGGGGAACGGGGCCATAGGGAATGTAATGAATATGTAATCAAACTGAGGAGGAGACTATTGATTATGTATTAGCTTAACCTATATCTGTAACACACTTTTCTCTTTACGGTGTGCAAGTTTGGAGGAGCTATCCCCCTTGCACCCGGCGCTGCGCAACGCTGGAATAAACATACCTGCTTTATAACCCATCTCTGGATTATAGAGTTTGATTCCGCAAGTCATGTGGGTCAGATCTATAGGTCAGGAGCTGCTGTGGCTGCTGTGGGTCAGTTCTATGGGGCAGGAGATGCTGTGTGGCTGATGTGGGTCAAATCAGTGGGGCAGAGCTGCTCTGGGGCACATGTGGGTCAGATCTATGGAGCAGGAGCTGCTGTGGGGCAGATTTGAATCAGATCAATAGGGCAGGAGCTGCTGTGGGTCAGATCTATGGAGCAGGAGCTGCTGTGTGGGGCACATGTGAGTTAGATCTATGGAGCAGGAGATGGTGTGGGGCAGATGTGGGTCAGATCTATGGGGCAGGATCTCCTGGGGGCTGATGTGGGTCAGATCTGTGGGACAAGAGCTGCAGTGGGGCTGATGTGGGTCAGATCTATAGGGCAGGAGCTGCTGTGGGGCTGATGTGGGTCAAATCAATGGGGCAGAGCTGCTCTGGGGCACATGTGGGTCAGATCTATGGAGCAGGAGCTTCTGTGGGGCAGATTTGAATCAGATCTATAGGGCAGGAGCTGCTGTGGGTCAGATCTATGGAGCAGGAGCTGCTGTGGGGCACATGTGAGTTAGATCTATGGGGCAGGAGATGGTGTGGGGCAGATTTGGGTCAGATGTATGGGTCAGGAGCTGCTGTGTGGCTGATGAGGGTCAGATCTATTGGGCATGGGCTGCTGTGGGTCAGATCTACGGGACTGGAGCTGCAGTGGAGCACATGTGGGTCAGATCTATGGGGTAGAAGCTGCTGTGGGGCTGATGGGGGTCATATCTATAAGGCAGGAGCTGCTGTGGGGCTGACGTGGGTCAGATCTATGAGGCAAGAGCTGCTGTGGGGCAGAGTTGGGTCAGATCTATGAGGCAGGAGCTGCTGTGGGGCTGATGTGGGTCAGATCTATGGGGCAGGAGCTGATGTGGGGCTGATGTGGGTCAGTTCTATGGGGCAGGAGCTGCAGTGGGGCTGATGTGGGTTAAATCTATGGGGCAGAGCTGCTCTGGGGCACATGTGGGTCAGATCTATGGAGCAGGAGCTGCTGTGGGGCAGATTTGAATCGGATCTATAGGGCAGGAGCTGCTGTGGGTCAGATCTATGGAGCAGGAGCTGCTGTGGGGCACATGTGAGTTAGATCTATGGGGCAGGAGATGGTGTGGGGCTTATGTGGGTCAGATGTATGGGGCAGGAGCTGATGTGGGGCTGATGTGGGTCAGATCTATGGGTCAGGAGCTGCTGTGGAGCAGATGTGGGTCAGTTCTATGGGGCAGGAGCTGCTGTGGGGCTAATGTGGGTCAGATCTATGGGGCAGGGGCTGCTGTGGGGCAGATGTGGGTCAGATCTATGGGGCAGGAGCTGCTTTGGGTCAGATGTGGGTCAGATCTATAGGTCAGGAGCTGCTGTGGCTGCTGTGGGTCAGTTCTATGGGGCAGGAGATGCTGTGGGGCTGATGTGGGTCAAATCAATGGGGCAGAGCTGCTCTGGGGCACATGTGGGTCAGATCTATGGAGCAGGAGCTGCTGTGGGGCACATGTGGGTCAGATCTATGGGGCAGGAGCTGCTGTGGGGCAGATGTGGTTCAGATCTATGGGGCAGGAGCTTCTGTGGGGCTGATGTGGGTCAGATCTATGGGTCAGGAGCTGCTGTGGGGCAGATGTGGGTCAGTTCTATGGGGCAAGAGCTGCTGTGGGGCTGATGTGGGTCAGATGTGGGTCAGATCTATTGGTAAGGAGCTGCTGTGGCTGCTGTGGGTCAGTTCTATGGGGCAGGAGATGCTGTGGGGCAGATTTGAATCAGATCAATAGGGCAGGAGCTGCTGTGGGTCAGATCTATGGAGCAGGAGCTGCTGTGTGGGGCACATGTGAGTTATATCTATGGGGCAGGAGATGGTGTGGGGCAGATGTGGGTCAGATCTATGGGGCAGGATCTCCTGGGGGCTGATGTGGGTCAGATCTGTGGGGCAAGAGCTGCAGTGGGGCTGATGTGGGTCAGATCAATAGGGCAGGAGCTGCTGTGGGGCTGATGTGGGTCAAATCAATGGGGCAGAGCTGCTCTGGGGCACATGTGGGTCAGATCTATGGAGCAGGAGCTGCTGTGGGGCAGATTTGAATCAGATCTCTAGGGCAGGAGCTGCTGTGGGTCAGATCTATGGAGCAGGAGCTGCTGTGGGGCACATGTGAGTTAGATCTATGGGGCAGGAGATGGTGTGGGGCAGATGTGGGTCAGATCTATGGGGCAGGATCTCCTGGGGGCTGTTGTGGGTCAGATCTGTGGGGTAAAATCTGCTGTGGGGCAGATGTGGTTCAGATCTATAGGGCAGGAGCTGCTGTGGGTCAGATCTATGGAGCAGGAGCTGCTGTGGGGCACATGTGAGTTAGATCTATGGGGCAGGAGATGGTGTGGGGCAGATTTGGGTCAGATGTATGGGGAAGG
Source organism: Coturnix japonica (assembly GCF_054131305.1). NCBI lineage: Eukaryota > Metazoa > Chordata > Aves > Galliformes > Phasianidae > Coturnix > Coturnix japonica. The sequence goes on along the minus strand of NC_140678.1, from coordinate 5,797,395 downwards.
AGCTGATGTGGGTCAGATGTGGGTCAGATCTATAGGGCAAGAGCTGCAGTGGGGCAGATGTGGGTCAGATCTATAGGGCAGGAGCTGCTGTGGGGCTGATGTGGGTCAAATCAATGGGGCAGAGCTGCTCTGGGGCACATGTGGGTCAGATCTATGGAGCAGGAGCTGTTGTGGGGCACATGTGAGTTAGATCTATGAGGCAGGAGATGGTGTGGGGCAGATGTGGGTCAGATCTATGGGGCAGGATCTCCTGGGGGCTGATGTGGGTCAGATCTGTGGGGTAAAATCTGCTGTGGGGCAGATGTGGTTCAGATCTATAGGGCAGGAGCTGCAGTGGGGCTGATGTGGGTCAGATCTATAGGGCAGGAGCTGCAGTGGGGCTGATGTGGGTCAGATCTATAGGGCAGGAGCTGCAGTGGGGCTGATGTGGGTCAAATCAATGGGGCAGAGCTGCTCTGGGGCACATGTGGGTCAGATCTATGGAGCAGGAGCTGCTGTGGGGCAGATTTGAATCAGATCTATAGGGCAGGAGCTGCTGTGGGTCAGATCTATGGAGCAGGAGCTGCTGTGTGGGGCACATGTGAGTTAGATCTATGGGGCAGGAGATGGTGTGGGGCAGATGTGGGTCAGATCTATGGGGCAGGATCTCCTGGGGGCTGTTGTGGGTCAGATCTGTGGGGTAAAATCTGCTGTGGGGCAGATGTGGTTCAGATCTATAGGGCAGGAGCTGCTGTGGGTCAGATCTATGGAGCAGGAGCTGCTGTGGGGCACATGTGAGTTAGATCTATGGGGCAGGAGATGGTGTGGGGCAGATTTGGGTCAGATGTATAAGGCAGGAGCTGATGTGGGGCTGATGTTGGTCAGATCTAAAGGGCAGGAGCTGCAGTGGGGCTGATGTGGGTCAGATCTATAGGGCAGGAGCTGCAGTGGGGCTGATGTGGGTCAAATCAATGGGGCAGAGCTGCTCTGGGGCACATGTGGGTCAGATCTATGGAGCAGGAGCTGCTGTGGGGCAGATTTGAATCAGATCTCTAGGGCAGGAGCTGCTGTGGGTCAGATCTATGGAGCAGGAGCTGCTGTGGGGCACATGTGAGTTAGATCTATGGGGCAGGAGATGGTCTGGGGCTGATGGGGGTCATATCTATAAGGCAGGAGCTGCTGTGGGGCAGATGTGGTTCAGAACTATGGGGCATGGGCTTCTGTGGGGTTGATGTCGGTCAGATCAATGGGGCAGGGGCTGCTGTGGGGCAGATGTGGGTCAGATCTATGGGGCAGGAGCTGCTGTGGGGCTGATGTTGGTCAGATCTTTGGGGCAGCAGCTACTGTGTAGCAGATCTGGGTAAGATCTATGTCGCAGGAGCTGCTGTGGGGCAGACGTGGCACATATCTATGGGGCAAAATCTGCTGTGGGGCTGATGTGGGTCAGATCTATGGGGTAGGAGCTGCTGAGGGGCTGATGTGGGTCACATCTATGGGCAGGAGCTGCTGTGGGGCTGATGTGGGTCAGATCTATGGGCAGGAGCTGATGTATTGAAGATTTGGGTCTGATCTATGGGGCAGGAACTGCTGTGGTTCAGATCTATGGGGCAGGAGCAGCTGTGAGGCACATGTGGGTCAGATCTACTGTTTAGGTGCTGCTTTGGGGAAAATGTGGGTCAGATCTATGTGGCAGGAGATGCTCTGGGTCTGATGTGGGTCAGATCTATGGGGCAGGAGATGCTGTGAGTCAGATCTATGAGGCAGGAGCTGCTGTGGGGCTGATGTGTGTCAGGTCTATGGGGCAGGACCTGTTGTGTGGCTGATGCGGGTCAGATCTATGGGCAGGAGCTGCAGTGGAGATGATGTAGGTCAGATCTGTGGTGTAGGAGCAGCAGTGGGGCAGATGTGTGTCAGATCTTTGGGGAGGATCTGCTGTGGGTCTGATGTGGGTCAGATCTATTGGGCAGGAGCTGTTGTGGCGCAGATGTGGGTCAGATCTATGTTGCAGGAGCTGATGTGGGGCAGATGTAGGGCATATCTATGGGGAGGAGCTGCTGTGGTGCAGATGTGGGTCACATCTATGGGGCGGGAGATGCTGTGTGGCTGATGTGGGTCAAATCTATGGGGCAGGAGCTGCTGTTGGGCAGATGTGGGACATAACTATGGGGCAAAATCTGCTGTGGGGCTGATGTGGGTAAGATCTATGAGACAGGAGCTGCTGTGGTTCAGATCTATGGGGCAGGAGCACCTCTGGGGCACATGTGGGTCAGATCTATGTGTTAGGAGCTGCTGTGGGGCACATGTGGGTCAGATCTAAGGGGCAGGAGCTGCTGTCGAGATGATGTGGGTCAGATCTTTGGGTAGGAGCTGCTGTGGTGCAGATCTGTGTAAGATGTAAGGGGCAGGAGCTGCTGTGGGGCAGATGTGGGTCAGATCTATGGGGCAAAGGCTGCTGTGTGGCAGATGTGGGTCAGACCTATGGGGCAGGAGGTGCTGTGGGTCAGATGTGGGTCAGATCTTTGCGGCAGGAGCAGCAGTGGGGCAGATTTGGGTCCGATCTATGGGGCAGGAGCTGCTGTGGGGCAGATGTGGTCGGATTTATGGGGCAGGAGCTTCTGTGGGGCATTTGTGGGTCAGATATATGGGGCAGTAGCTGCTGTGGGTCAGATCTATTGGGCAGCAGCTGTTTTGCATATGATGTGTGTCAGATCTTTCGGGCAGGAGCTGCTGTGGGTCTGATGGGGGTCAGATCTATGGGGCAGGAGCTGCTGTGGTGCAGATGTGGTTAAGATCTATAAGGCAGGAGCTTCTGTGGGGTTGATGTGGGTCAGATCTATGGGGCAGGAGCTGCTGTGGGGCACATGTGGGTCAGAAGCTTTTGTGGGGTTGATGTGGGTCAGATCTATGGGGCAGGAGCAGCTGTGGGGCATATGTGGGTTAAATCTATGGGCAGGAGCTGCTGTGCTGCACATGTTGGTAGGGTCTATGGGGCAGGAGCTGCTGTGGGGCAGATGTGGGTCAGATCTATGGGGCAGGAGCTGATGTGGGGCTGATGTTGGTCAGATCTTTGGGGCAGCAGCTGCTGTGGAGCAGATCTGGGTAAGATCTATGTCGCTGGAGCTGCTGTTGGGCAGACGTGGCACATATCTATGGGGCAAAATCTGCTGTGGGGCTGATGTGGGTCAGATCTATGGGGCAGGAGCTGCTGTGGCTGATGTGGGCCAGTTCTATGGGGCAGGAGATGCTGTGAGTCAGATGTATGAGGCAGGAGCTGCTGTGGGGCAGATGGGGGTCAGATCTATGGGGCAGGAGATGCTGTGGAGCAGATGTGGGTCAGATCTATGGAGCAGGAGCTGCTGTGGGGCAGATGTGGGTTAGATCTATGGGCAGGAGCTGCTGTGCTGCACATGTTGGTAGGGTCTATGGGGCAGGAGCTGCTGTGGGGTAGATGTGGGTCAGATCTATGGGGCAGGAGCTGCTGTGGGGCTGATGTTGGTCAGATCTTTGGGGCAGCAGCTGCTGTGGAGCAGATCTGGGTAAGATCTATGTCGCAGGACCTACTGTGGGGCAGACGTGGCACATATCTATGGGGCAAAATCTGCTGTGGGGCTGATGTGGGTCAGATATATGGGGTAGGAGCTGCTGTGGGTCTGATGGGGGTCAGATCTATGGGCAGGAGCTGCTGTGGGGCTGATGTGGGTCAGATCTATGGGGCAGGAGCTGCTTTGGAGCTGATGGTGGTTAGATCTATATGGCAGGAGCTGCTGTGGGGCACATGTGGGTCAGACCTATGGGGCAGGAGCTGCAGAGGGGATGATGTAGGTCAGATCTATGGGGCAGGAGTTGCTGTGGGGAATATGAGGGACATATCTATGGTGCAAAATCTGCTGTTGGACTGATGTGAGTCAGATCTATGAGTTTGGAGCTGCTGTGGGGCACATGTGGGTCAGATCTATGGAGCAGGAGATGCTGTGGGGCTGATTTGGGTCAGATCTATGTGGCAGGAGATGCTGTGGGTCAGATCTATGGGGCAGGAGCTGCTGTGGGGAACATGTGGGTCAGGTCTATGGGGCAGGAGCTGCTGTGGGCACATGTGGGTCACACTGGGACCCATATGGGGACAAAGGGAGACATCATAAAGACTCATAGGGACCTATTGGGACCAATAGGGACCCAAAGAGAGACATAGAGACCCCATAGAAACCCATGGAGACCCCATAGAGGCACAAAGTGACACATAGAGGGACACCAAGACCCATAGAAACCAGATAGAGACTCCATATAGACACATAGGAACACATAGAGACCCACTGGGACAGTGAGACCACATATAGACTCATAGGGACACATTAGGAGCCATTAAGACCCATAGGGACACATAGGACGACTTTGAAACTTATAGATACCCAAAGGAAGACATTTGGGCCCAGAGATAACCATAAGAGACCCCATAGAGACCCCATAGGGGCACATAGCAACCCATAGGGGGGACATTGGGACACATAGGTACACATTGTGACCCGTAGGAAGACACTGGGACACATAGGGGGACATTGGGACACATAGGGACCCAATGAATTACAGTGGGGGACAGTGAGACCCATAGAGATACATAAGGACCCCGCTGAGACCCATAAGAGACCCCATAGAGGCACCTAGGGACCACATTGAAACTCATAGATACTTGTAGGAAGACATTTGGGCCCAGAGATATCCATAAGAGACCCCACAGAGACCCCATAGAGGCACATAGCAACCCATAGGGGGGACATTGGGACACGTAGGGAAACATTCTGACCCATAGGGAGACACTGGGACCCATATGGGGACATTGGGACACATAGGGACCCCATAGAGAGACATAGAGACATATAGGGACCCATTTAGAGGCATAATAACCCCATAGAGTCCTATAGGGACACCCAGAGATCCATAGGGAAACATTGGGACCCACAGGGGCTGTGTGGGAGATTGGTAATCACAGCCTGAACCTCTGATTAATCAGCTGAGGCAAGTGTGGGGTCAGCTGCGGGAGCACAGGTGAGAGTAATGGAGCTGTGCTCCCGGGAGGGCTGGAGCTCGACTCCACCTCCTCTGAGACCTCATTTAAGGGCTGACCCTCACTCGAGCTGCTTTCCATTATCTTTCCGAGCTCCCTGTTACCGGGTGAGGTCCCAGAAGACTGGAGGCTTGCCAACGTGACTCCCATTTCCAAGCAAGGTTGTCAGGAGGATCCGGGCAACTCCAGGCCTGTTAGCCTGACCTCGGTGCCAGGGAAGGGAATGGAACGAATTGTCTTGAGGGAGATGACAGATGCGGCAGGTGTGGGATGAGCAGGAGATCAGACCTAGCCAGCATGGGTTCGTGAAGGGCAGCTCCTGCTTGACCAATCTGATCTCCTTCTACGATCCTGTGACCCATCTGATGGATGAAGGAAAGAAAGAAAGGCTGTTGATGTGCTCTACTTGGACTTCAGCAAAGCCTTCACAACTGTCTCCCATGCTATTCTCCTACAAAAGCTGGCAGCCCTTTTCCAACCTTGAGAATTCTGTGATTCTGTGAGGCAGCATCTCTTGGACATCGCTCTGCAGTGAAGACCGCCCCAGCTTCCTCAGCGAAGGCATCACCACTGGTGAGTTTCTCTCTCGCTTAGAGCCTCTGTACATTTGTTACCATCTTTGTTACCATCTGTATAGTTACCACCTAGACAGGGGGACATAGAGAGACACTGGGACCCCTAGGGACACATAGAGACCCATAGACAGTCATTGGGAGCCATAAGGATAAATTGCGACCCATAGAGACCCCATTGAGACCCATAGTGCCTCAAAGAAACCCATAGCGACCCCATAGTCACCCATAACGCCCCATAGGAACACAAAGATACCCCATAGAGCCCCATAGACACCCCATAGTGACCCATAGGGGCCCAAAGAGACCCCATAGCACCCCATAGCTACTCCATAGTGCCCCATAGCAGCCCATGGAGCCTCATAGACACTCCATTGTGCCCCACAGCACCCCATTGCACCCCATAGGGACCCATAGACACAGCATACTGCTCCATAGAGCCCCATAGACACCCCATAGTTCCCCATAGCAGCCCACAGTGCCCCATAGACACCACATAAGGCCCTACAGCCACACCATAGAGCCCAATTGAACCAAATAGACACCCCATATCGCCCCATAGTGCCTGTAGACACCCCATAGAGCCCCATAGAAACTCACTGAACCCCATACAGACCCCATGCAGACCCCATAGAGCCCCACAGACAACCCATAGATCCCCATAGACTCCCCATAGAGCCCCATAGGGACCTCATAGCGCCCCATAGAGACCCCATTCTTCCGCATAGAGCCCCATAGCAAACCATAGCACCCCATAGTCACCCATAGCGCCCCATAGGAACCCAAGGATACCCCAAAGCACCCCATAGCCACCCTACAGCACCGCATAGCCACCCCATAGAGCCCCATAGACACCACATAGTGACCCATAGTGACCCATAGGGGTACAAAGAGACCCCAAATCATCCCATAGCTACTCCACAGTGCCCCATAGCAGCCCATGGAGCCTCATAGACACTCTCTTGTGCCCCACAGCGCCCCATTGCACCCCATAGAGACCCATAGACACCCTATACTGCTCCATAGAGCCCCATAGCACCCCATAGTGCCTCACAGCACCCCATAGCACAACATAGTGCCACATAGACACCACATAAGGACATATAGCCGCGCCATAGAGCCCCACAGACATCCCATAGAGCCCCGTAGGCAACCCATTGTGCCCCATAGAGCTCCCATAGCCATGCATAGAAACTAATTTACCAAATAGACACACCATAGCGTTCCATAGACACCCCATAGAAACCTCAGAACGCCCCATAGAGCTCCATAGGCATCCCATAGAGCCCCATAGAGAACCCATAGAGGTACATAGCCACCCATAGGGGGGACATTGGGACACATAGGGACACATAGTGACCCATAGGGAGACACTGGGACCCATAGGGTGACATTGGGACACATAGGGACACCATGGATTACATGGTTGATACAACCCATGTTGTATGTTTTCATGTTTATCAACATGGTTGATGTGGGTCAGATCTATGGGGCAGGAGCTGCTGTGGGGCACATGTGGGTCAGATCTATTGGGCCGGAGGTGCTGTGGGGCTGATGTAGGAAAGATCTATGGGGCAGGAGATGCTTTGGGGCAGATGTGGGTCAGGTCTATTGGGCTGGAGCTGCTGTGGGGCACTTGTGGGTCAGATCTATGAGGCAGGGGCTGCTGTGGGTCAGATCTATGGGGTAGGAACAAATGTGGGCCTGATGTTGGTCAGATTTATGGAGCAGGAGCTGCTGTATTGCAGATGTGGGTCAGATCTATGGTGCAGGAGCTGCTGTGGGGCAGATGTAGGGCATATCTATGGGGCAGGAGCTGCTGTGAGGCTGATGGGTGTTAGATCTATGGGGAGGAGCTGCTGTGGTGCAGATGTGGGTCACATCTATGGGGCGGGAGATGCTGAGTGGCTGATGTGGGTCAAATCTATGGGGCAGGAGTTGCTGTTGAGCAGATGTGGGACATAACTATGGGGCAAAATCTGCTGTGGAGCTGATGTGGGTAAGATGTATGAGACAGGAGCTGCTGTGGTTCAGATCTATGGGGCAGGAGCAGCTCTGGGGCACATGTGGGTCAGATCTATGTGTTAGGAGCTGCTGTGTGGCAGATGTGGGTCAGATCTATGGGGCAGGAGATGCTGTGGGGCAGATGTGGGTCAGATCTATGGGGCAAAGGCTACTGTGTGGCAGATGTGGGTAAGATGTATGGGGCAGGAGCTGCTGTGGGTCTGATGTGGGTCAGACCTATGGGGCAGGAGCTGCTGTGGCTGATGTGGGCCAGTTCTATGGGGCAGGAGATGCTGTGAGTCAGATGTATGAGGCAGGAGCTGCTGTGGGGCAGATGGGGGTCAGATCTATGGGGCAGAAGATGCTGTGGAGCAGATGTGGGTCAGATCTATGGGCAGGAGCTGCTGTGCTGCACATGTTGGTAGGGTCTATGGGGCAGGAGATGCTGTGGGGCAGATGTGGGTCAGATCTATGGGGCAGGAGCTGCTGTGGGGCTGATGTTGGTAAGATCTTTGGGGCAGCAGCTGCCGTGGAGCAGATCTGGGTAAGATCTATGTCGCAGGAGCTGCTGTGGGGCAGACGTGGCACATATCTATGGGGCAAAATCTGCTGTGGGGCAGATGTGGGTCAGATCTATGCGGCAGGAGATGCTGTGGGTCAGATGTGGGTCAGATCTATATGTCAGGAGCTGCTGTGGCTGATGTGGGCCAGTTCTATGGGGCAGGAGATGCTGTGAGTCAGATGTATGCGGCAGGTGCTGCTGTGGGGCAGATGGGGGTCAGATCTATGGGGCAGGAGATGCTGTGGAGCAGATGTGGGTTAGATCTATGAGACAGGAGCTGCTGTGGTTCAGATCTATGGGGCAGGAGCAGCTCTGGGGCACATGTGGGTCAGATCTATGTGATAGGAGCTGCTGTGGGGCACATGTGGGTCAGATCTATGGGGCAGGAGCTGCTGTCGAGATGATGTGGGTCAGATCTTTGGGTTGGGGCTGCTGTGGGGCAGATCTGGGTAAGATGTATGAGGCAGGAGCTGCTGTGGGTCAGATGTGGGTCAGATCTATGGGGCAGGAGCTGCTGTGGGGCAGATGTGGGTCAGATCTATGGGGCAGGAGATGCTGTGGGTCAGATCTATACGTCAGGAGCTGCTGTGGCTGATGTGGGCCAGTTCTATGGGGCAGGAGATGCTGTGAGTCAGACGTATGAGGCAGGAGCTGCTGTGGGGCAGATGGGGGTCAGATCTATGGGGCAGGAGATGCTGTGGAGCAGATGTGGGTCAGATCTATGGGGCAGGAGCTGCTGTGGGGCAGATGTGGGTCAGATCTATGGGCAGGAGCTGCTGTGCTGCACATGTTGGTAGGGTCTATGGGGCAGGAGCTGCTGTGGAGCAGATCTGGGTAAGAAAAATGTCGCAGGAGCTGCTGTGGGGCAGACGTGGCACATATCTATGGGGCAAAATCTGCTGTGGGGCTGATGTGGGTCAGATCTATAGGTCAGGAGCTGCTGTGGCTGATGTGGGCCAGTTCTATGGGGCAGGAGATGCTGTGAGTCAGATGTATGAGGCAGGAGCTGCTGTGGGGCAGATGGGGGTCAGATCTATGGGGCAGGAGATGCTGTGGAGCAGATGTGGGTCAGATCTATGGGGCAGGAGCTGCTGTGGGGTAGGTGTGGGTTAGATCTATGAGACAGGAGCTGCTGTGGTTCAGATCTATGGGGCAGGAGCAGCTCTGGGGCACATGTGGGTCAGATCTATGTGTTAGGAGCTGCTGTGGGGCACATGTGGGTCAGATCTATGGGGCAAACGCTGTTGTCGAGATGATGTGGGTCAGATCTTTGGGTAGGAGCTGCTGTGGGGCAGATCTGGGTAAGATGTATGGGGCAGGAGCTGCTGTGGGTCAGATGTGGGTCAGATCTATGGGGCAGGAGCTGCTGTGGGGCTGATGTGGGTCAGATCTATGGGGCAGGAGATGCTGTGGGGCAGATGTGGGTAAGATCTATGGGGCAAAGGCTGCTGTGTGGCAGATGTGGGTCAGATCTATGGGGCAGGAGATGCTGTGGGTCAGATGTGGGTCAGATCTATAGGTCAGGAGCTGCTGTGGCTGATGTGGGCCAGTTCTATGGGGCAGGAGATGCTGTGAGTCAGATGTATGAGGCAGGAGCTGCTGTGGGGCAGATGGGGGTCAGATCTATGGGGCAGGTGATGCTGTGGAGAAGATGTGGGTCAGATCTATGGGGCAGGAGCTGCTGTGGGGCAGATGTGGGTCAGATCTATGGGCAGGAGCTGCTGTGCTGCACATGTTGGTAGGGTCTATGGGGCAGGAGCTGCTGTGGGGCAGATGTGGGTCAGATCTATGGGGCAGGAGCTGCTGTGGGGCTGATGTTGGTCAGATCTTTGGGGCAGCAGCTGCTGTGGAGCAGATCTGGGTAAGATCTATGTCGCAGGAGCTGCTGTGGGGCAGACGTGGCACATATCTATGGGGCAAAATCTGCTGTGGGACTGATGTGGGTCAGATCTATAGGTCAGGAGCTGCTGTGGCTGATGTGGGCCTGTTCTATGGGGCAGGAGATGCTGTGAGTTAGATGTATGAGGCAGGAGCTGCTGTGGGGCAGATGGGGGTCAGATCTATGGGGCAGGAGATGCTGTGGAGCAGATGTGGGTCAGATCTATGGGGCAGGAGCAGCTCTGGGGCACATGTGGGTCAGATCTATGTGTTAGGAGCTGCTGTGGGGCACATGTGGGTCAGATCTATGGGGCAGGAGCTGCTGTCGAGATGATGTGGGTCAGATCTTTGGGTAGGAGCTGCTGTGGGTCAGATGTGGGTCAGATCTATAGGTCAGGAGCTGCTGTGGCTGATGTGAGCCTGTTCTATGGGGCAGGAGATGCTGTGAGTCAGATGTATGAGGCAGGAGCTGCTGTGGGGCAGATGTGGGTCAGATCTATGGGGCAGGAGCTGCTGTGGGTCAGATGTGGGTCAGATCTATAGGTCAGGAGCTGCTGTGGCTGATGTGGGCCAGTTGTATGGGGCAGGAGATGCTGTGAGTCAGATCTATGAGGCAGGAGCTGCTGTGGGGCAGATGTGGGTCAGATATATGGGGCAGGAGATGCTGTGGAGCAGATGTGGGTCAGATCTATGGGGCAAAAGCTGCTGTGGGGCAGATGTGGGTTAGATCTATGGGCAGGAGCGGCTGTGCTGCACATCTTGGTAGGGTCTATGGGGCAGGAGCTGCTGTGGGGCAGATTTGGGTCAGATCTATGGGGCAGGAGCTGCTGTGGGGCTGATGTTGGTCAGATCTTTGGGGCAGCAGCTGCTGTGGAGCAGATCTGGGTAAGATCTATGTCGCAGGAGCTGCTGTGGGGCAGACGTGGCACATATCTATGGGGCAAAATCTGCTGTGGGGCTGATGTGGGTCAGATCTATGGGGTAGGAGCTGCTGTGGGGCTGATGTGGGTCAGATCTATGGGCAGGAGCTGATGTAGGGAAGATTTGAGTCTGATCTATGGGGCAGGAACTGCTGTGGTTCAGATCTATGGGGCAGGAGCAGCTGTGAGGCACATGTGGGTCAGATCTATGGTTTAGGTGCTGCTTTGGGGAAAATGTGGGTCAGATCTATGTGGCAGGAGATGCTCTGGGTCTGATGTGGGCCAGTTGTATGGGGCAGGAGATGCTGTGAGTCAGATCTATGAGGCAGGAGCTGCTGTGGGTCTGATGTGGGTCAGATCTATGGGGCAGGAGCTGTTGTGGCGCAGATGTGGCTCAGATCTTTGCGGCAGGAGCAGCAGTGGGGCAGATTTGGGTCTGATCTAGGGGGCAGGAGCTTCTGTGGGGCATTTGTGGGTCAGATATATGGGGCAGGTGCTGCTGTGGATCAGATCTATTGGGCAGCAGCAGTTTTGCATATGATGTGTGTCAGATCTTTCGGGCAGGAGCTGCTGTGTGTCTGATGGGGGTCAGATCTATGGGGCAGGAGCTGCTGTGGTGCAGATGTGGTTAAGATCTATGGGGCAGGAACTTCTGTGGGGTTGATGTGGGTCAGATCTCTGGGGCAGGAGCTGCTGTGGGGCACATGTGGGTCAGATCTATTGGGCCGGAGGTGCTGTGGGGCTGATGTAGGAAAGATCTATGGGGCAGGAGATGCTTTGGGGAAGATGTGGGTCAGGTCTATTGGGCTGGAGCTGCTGTGGGGCACTTGTGGGTCAGATCTATGAGGCAGGGGCTGCTGTGGGTCAGATATATGGGGCAGGAACAAATGTGGGCCTGATGTTGGTCAGATTTATGGAGCAGGAGCTCCTGTGTTTCAGATGTGGGTCAGATCTATGTTGCAGGAGCTGATGTGGAGCAGATGTAGGGCATATCTATGGGGCAGGACCTGCTGTGTGGCTGATGGGTGTTAGATCTATGGGCAGGAGCTGCTGTGGTGCAGATGTGGGTCACATCTTTGGGCGGGAGATGCTGTGTGGCTGATGTGGGTCAAATCTATGGGGCAGGAGCTGCTTTGGGGCTGATGGTGGTTAGCTCTATGGGGCAGGAGCTGCTGTGAGGCGCATGTGGGTCCGACCTATGGGGCAGGAGCTGCAGTCGAGATGATGTGGGTCAGATCTTTGGGTAGGAGCTGCTGTGGGGCAAATCTGGGTAAGATGTATGGGGCAGGAGCTGCTGTGGGTCAGATGTGGGTCAGATCTATGGGGCAGGAGCTGCTGTGGGGCTGATGTGGGTCAGATCTATGGGGCAGGAGCTGCTGTGGGGCAGATGTGGGTCAGATCTCTGGGGCAGGAGCTGCTGTGGGGCACATGTGGGTCAGATCTATGGGGCAGGAGCTGCTGTGGGGCACATGTGAGTTAGATCTATGGGGCAGGAGATGGTGTGGGGCAGATTTGGGTCAGATGTATGGGTCAGGAGCTGCTGTGTGGCTGATGAGGGTCAGATCTATGGGGCATGGGCTGCTGTGGGTCAGATCTACGGGACTGGAGCTGCAGTGGAGCACATGTGGGTCAGATCTATGGGGTAGAAGCTGCTGTGGGGCTGATGGGGGTCATATCTATAAGGCAGGAGCTGCTGTGGGGCTGACGTGGGTCAGATCTATGAGGCAAGAGCTGCTGTGGGGCAGAGTTGGGTCAGATCTATGGGGCAGGAGCTGCTGTGGGGCTGATGTGGGTCAGATCTATGGGGCAGGAGCTGATGTGGGGCTGATGTGGGTCAGTTCTATGGGGCAGGAGCTGCTGTGGAGCAGATGTCGGTCAGTTCTATGGGGCAGGAGCTGCAGTGGGGCTGATGTGGGTCAAATCAATGGGGCAGAGCTGCTCTGGGGCACATGTGGGTCAGATCTATGGAGCAGGAGCTGCTGTGGGGCAGATTTGAATCAGATCTATAGGGCAGGAGCTGCTGTGGGTCAGATCAATGGAGCAGGAGCTGCTGTGGGGCACATGTGAGTTAGATCTATGGGGCAGGAGATGGTGTGGGGCAGATTTGGGTCAGATGTATGGGGCAGGAGCTGATGTGGGGCTGGTGTTGGTCAGATCTATAGGGCAGGAGCTGCAGTGGGGCTGATGTGGGTCAGATCTATAGGGCAGGAGCTGCTGTGGGTCAGATCTATGGAGCAGGAGCTGCTGTGTGGGGCACATGTGAGTTAGATCTATGGGGCAGGAGATGGTGTGGGGCTTATGTGGGTCAGATGTATGGGGCAGGAGCTGATGTGGGGTGATGTGGGTCAGATCTATGGGTCAGGAGCTGCTGTGGAGCAGATGTGGGTCAGATCTATGGGGCAGGAGCTGCAGTGGGTCAGATGTGGGTCAGATCTATAGGTCAGGAGCTGCTGTGGCTGCTGTGGGTCAGTTCTATGGGGCAGGAGATGCTGTGGGGCTGATGTGGGTCAAATCAATGGGGCAGAGCTGCTCTGGGGCACATGTGGGTCAGATCTATGGAGCAGGAGCTGCTGTGGGGCACATGTGAGTTAGATCTATGGGGCAGGAGATGGTGTGGGGCAGATTTGGGTCAGATGAATGGGGCAGGAGCTGATGAGGGGCTGGTGTTGGTCAGATCTATGGGGCAGGAGCTGCAGTGGGGCTGATGTGGGTCAGATCTATAGGGCAGGAGCTGCTGTGGGTCAGATCTATGGAGCAGGAGCTGCTGTGTGGGGCACATGTGAGTTAGATCTATGGGGCAGGAGATGGTGTGGGGCTTATGTGGGTCAGATGTATGGGGCAGGAGCTGATGTGGGGCTGATGTTGGTCAGATCTATAGGGCAGGAGCTGCAGTGGGGCTGATGTGGGTCAGATCTATAGGGCAGGAGCTGCAGTGGGTCTGATGTGGGTCAAATCAATGGGGCAGAGCTGCTCTGGGGCACATGTGGGTCAGATCTATGGAGCAGGAGCTGCTGTGGGGCACATGTGAGTTAGATCTATGGGGCAGGAGATGGTGTGGGGCAGATGTGGGTCAGATCTATGGGGCAGGATCTCCTGGGGGCTGATGTGGGTAAGATCTGTGGGGTAAAATCTGCTGTGGGGCAGATGTGGTTCAGATCTATAGGGCAGGAGCTGCTGTGGGTCTGATCTATGGATCAGGAGCTGCTGTGGGGCACATGTGAGTTAGATCTATGGGGCAGGAGATGGTGTGGGGCTTATGTGGGTCAGATGTATGGGGCAGGAGCTGATGTGGGGCTGATGTTGGTCAGATCTATAGGGCAAGAGCTGCAGTGGGGCTGATGTGGGTCAGATCTATAGGGCAGGAGCTGCAGTGGGGCTGATGTGGGTCAAATCAATGGGGCAGAGCTGCTCTGGGGCACATGTTGGTCATATCTATGGAGCAGGAGCTGCTGTGGGGCACATGTGAGTTAGATCTATGGGGCAGGAGATGGTGTGGGGCAGATGTGGGTCAGATCTATGGGTCAGGAGCTGCTGTGGGGCAGATGTGGGTCAGATCTATGAGGCAGGAGCTGCTGTGGGGCTAATGTGGGTCAGATCTATGGTGCAGGGGCTGCTGTGGGGCAGATGTGGGTCAGATCTATGGGGCAGGAGCTGCTGTGGGTCAGATGTGGGTCAGATCTATAGGTCAGGAGCTGCTGTGGCTGCTGTGGGTCAGTTCTATGGGGCAGGAAATGCTGTGGGGCTGATGTGGGTCAAATCAATGGGGCAGAGCTGCTCTGGGGCACATGTGGGTCAGATCTATGGAGCAGGAGCTGCTGTGGGGCAGATTTGAATCAGATCTATAGGGCAGGAGCTGCTGTGGGTCAGATCTATGGAGCAGGAGCTGCTGTCGGGCACATGTGAGTTAGATCTATGGGGCAGGAGATGGTGTGGGGCAGATTTGGGTCAGATGTATGGGTCAGGAGCTGCTGTGTGGCTGATGAGGTTCAGATCTATGGGGCATGGGCTGCTGTGGGTCAGATCTACGGGACTGGAGCTGCAGTGGAGCACATGTAGGTCAGATCTATGGGGTAGAAGCTGCTGTGGGGCTGATGGGGGTCATATCTATAAGGCAGGAGCTGCTGTGGGGCTGACGTGGGTCAGATCTATGAGGCAAGAGCTGCTGTGGGGCAGAGTTGGGTCAGATCTATGGGGCAGGGGCTGATGTGGGTCAGATCTATGGGGCAGGAGCTGATGTGGGGCTGATGTGGGTCAGTTCTATGGGGCAGGAGCTGCTGTGGAGCAGATGTCGGTCAGTTCTATGGGGCAGGAGCTGCAGTGGGGCTGATGTGGGTCAAATCAATGGGGCAGAGCTGCTCTGGGGCACATGTGGGTCAGATCTATGGAGCAGGAGCTGCTGTGGGTCAGATTTGAATCAGATCTATAGGGCAGGAGCTGCTGTGGGTCAGATCAATGGAGCAGGAGCTGCTGTGGGGCACATGTGAGTTAGATCTATGGGGCAGGAGATGGTGTGGGGCAGATTTGGGTCAGATGTATGGGGCAGGAGCTGATGTGGGGCTGGTGTTGGTCAGATCTATAGGGCAGGAGCTGCAGTGGGGCTGATGTGGGTCAGATCTATGGGGCAGGATCTGCAGTGGGGCTGATGTTGGTCAAATCTATGGGGCAGAGCTGCTCTGGGGCACATGTGGGTCAGATCTATGGAGCAGGAGCTGCTGTGGGGCAGATTTGAATCAGATCTATAGGACAGGAGCTGCTGTGGGTCAGATCAATGGAGCAGGAGCTGCTGTGGGGCACATGTGAGTTAGATCTATGGGGCAGGAGATGGTGTGGGCCTTATGTGGGTCAGATGTATGGGGCAGGAGCTGATGTGGGCTGATGTGGGTCAGATCCATGGGTCGGGAGCTGCTGTGGAGCAGATGTGGGTCAGTTCTATGGGGCAGGAGATGCTGTGGGGCTGATGTGGGTCAAATCAATGGGGCAGAGCTGCTCTGGGGCACTTGTAGGTCAGATCTATGGAGCAGGAGATGCTGTGGGGCAGATTTGAATCAGATCTATAGGGCAGGAGCTGCTGTGGGTCAGATCAATGGAGCAGGAGCTGCTGTGGGGCACATGTGAGTTAGATCTATGGGGCAGGAGATGGTGTGGGGCAGATGTGGGTCAGATCTATGGGGCAGGATCTCCTGGGGGCTGATGTGGGTCAGATCTGTGGGGTAAAATCTGCTGTGGGGCAGATGTGGTTCAGATCTATAGGGCAGGAGCTGCTGTGGGTCAGATCTATGGATCAGGAGCTGCTGTGGGGCACATGTGAGTTAGATCTATGGGGCAGGAGATGGTGTGGGGCTTATGTGGGTCAGATGTATGGGGCAGGAGCTGATGTGGGGCTGATGTTGGTCAGATCTATAGGGCAAGAGCTGCAATGGGGCTGATGTGGGTCAGATCTATAGGGCAGGAGCTGCAGTGGGGCAGATGTGGGTCAAATCAATGGGGCAGAGCTGCTCTGGGGCACATGTGGGTCAGATCTATGGAGCAGGAGCTGCTGTGGGGCACATGTGAGTTAGATCTATGGGGCAGGAGATGGTGTGGGGCAGATGTGGGTCAGATCTATGGGGCAGGAGCTGCTGTGGGGCACATGTGGGTCAGATCTATGGAGCAGGAGCTGCTGTGGGGCAGATTTGAATCAGATCTATAGGGCAGGAGCTGCTGTGGGTCAGATCTATGGGCAGGAGCTGCTGTGGGGCACATGTGAGTTAGATCTATGGGGCAGGAGATGGTGTGGGGCAGATTTGGGTCAGATGTATGGGTCAGGAGCTGCTGTGTGGCTGATGAGGGTCAGATCTATGGGGCATGGGCTGCTGTGGGTCAGATCTACGGGACTGGAGCTGCAGTGGAGCACATGTGGGTCAGATCTATGGGGTAGAAGCTGCTGTGGGGCTGATGGGGGTCATATCTATAAGGCAGGAGCTGCTGTGGGGCTGACGTGGGTCAGATCTATAGGGCAGGAGCTGATGTGGGGCTTATGTTGGTCAGATCTATAGGGCAGGAGCTGCAGTGGGGCTGATGTGGGTCAGATCTATGGGGCAGGAGCTGATGTGGGGCTGATGTTGGTCAGATCTATAGGGCAGGAGCTGCAGTGGGGCTGATGTGGGTCAGATCTATGGGGCAGGAGCTGCAGTGGGGCTGATGTGGGTCAAATCTATGGGGCAGAGCTGCTCTGGGGCACATGTGGGTAAGATCTATGGAGCAGGAGCTGCTGTGGGGCACATGTGAGTTAGATCTATGGGGCAGGAGATGGTGTGGTGCAGATTTGTGTCAGATGTATGGGGCAGGAGCTGATGTGGTGCTGGTGTTGGTCAGATCTATAGGGCAGGAGCTGCAGTGGGGCTGATGTGGATCAGTTCTATGGGGCAGGAGCTGCAGTGGGGCTGATGTGGGTCAAATCTATGGGGCAGAGCTGCTCTGGGGCACATGTGGGTCAGATCTATGGAGCAGGAGCTGCTGTGGGGCAGATTTGAATCAGATCTATAGGGCAGGAGCTGCTGTGGGTCAGATCAATGGAGCAGGAGCTGCTGTGGGGCACATGTGAGTTAGATCTATGGGGCAGGAGATGGTGTGGGGCAGATGTGGGTCAGATGTATGGGGCAGGAGCTGCTGTGGGGCTGATGTTGGTCAGATCTATAGGGCAGGAGCTGCAGTGGGGCTGATGTGGGTCAGATCTATAGGGCAGGAGCTGCAGTGGGGCTGATGTGGGTCAAATCAATGGGGCAGAGCTGCTCTGGGGCACATGTGGGTCAGATCAATAGAGCAAAAGCTGCTGTGGTGCTCATGTGAGTTAGATCTATGGGGCAGGAGATGGTGTGGGGCTTATGTGGGTCAGATGTATGGGTCAGGAGCTGCTGTGGAGCAGATGTGGGTCAGTTCTATGGGGCAGGAGATGCTGTGGGGCTGATGTGGGTCAAATCAATGGGGCAGAGCTGCTCTGGGGCACATGTGGGTCAGATCTATGGAGCAGGAGCTGCTGTGGGGCAGATTTGAATCAGATCTATAGGGCAGGAGCTGCAGTGGGTCAGATCAATGGAGCAGGAGCTGCTGTGGGGCACATGTGAGTTAGATCTATGGGGCAGGAGATGGTGTGGGGCAGATGTGGGTCAGATGTATGGGGCAGGAGCTGATGTGGGGCTGGTGTTGGTCAGATCTATAGGGCAGGAGCTGCAGTGGGGCTGATGTGGGTCAGATCTATAGGGCAGGAGCTGCTGTGGGTCAGATCTATGGAGCAGGAGCTGCTGTGTGGGGCACATGTGAGTTAGATCTATGGGGCAGGAGATGGTGTGGGGCAGATGTGAGTCAGATCTATGGGGCAGGATCTCCAGGGGGCTGATGTGGGTCAGATCTGTGGGGTAAAATCTGCTGTGGGGCAGATGTGGTTCAGATCGATAGGGCAGGAGCTGCTGTGGGTCAGATCTATGGATCAGGAGCTGCTGTGGGGCACATGTGAGTTAGATCTATGGGGCAGGAGATGGTGTGGGGCTTATGTGGGTCAGATGTATGGGGCAGGAGCTGATGTGGGGCTGGTGTTGGTCAGATCTATAGGGCAGGAGCTGCAGTGGGGCTGATGTGGGTCAGATCTATAGGGCAGGAGCTGCAGTGGGGCTGATGTGGGTCAAATCAATGGGGCAGAGCTGCTCTGGGGCACATGTGGGTCAGATCTATGGAGCAGGAGCTGCTGTGGGGCACATGTGAGTTAGATCTATGGGGCAGGAAATGGTGTGGGGCAGATGTGGGTCAGATCTATGGGGCAGGATCTCCTGGGGGCTGATGTGGGTCAGATCTATGGGTCAGGAGCTGCTGTGGGGCAGATGTGGGTCAGTTCTATGGGGCAGGAGCTGCTGTGGGGCTAATGTGGGTCAGATCTATGGGGCAGGGGCTGCTGTGGGGCAGATGTGGGTCAGATCTATGGGGCAGGAGCTGCTGTGGGTCAGATGTGGGTCAGATCTATAGGTCAGGAGCTGCTGTGGCTGCTGTGGGTCAGTTCTATGGGGCAGGAGATGCTGTGGGGCTGATGTGGGTCAAATCAATGGGGCAGAGCTGCTCTGGGGCACATGTGGGTCAGATCTATAGGTCAGGAGCTGCTGTGGCTGCTGTGGGTCAGATCTATGGAGCAGGAGCTGCTGTGGGGCAGATTTAAATCAGATCTATAGGGCAGGAGCTGCTGTGGGTCAGATCTATGGAGCAGGAGCTGCTGTGGGGCACATGTGAGTTAGATCTATGGGGCAGGAGATGGTGTGGGGCAGATTTGGGTCAGATGTATGGGTCAGGATCTGCTGTGTGGCTGATGAGGGTCAGATCTATGGGGCATGGGCTGCTGTGGGTCAGATCTACGGGACTGGAGCTGCAGTGGAGCACATGTGGGTCAGATCTATGGGGTAGAAGCTGCTGTGGGGCTGATGGGGGTCATATCTATAAGGCAGGAGCTGCTGTGGGGCTGACGTGGGTCAGATCTATGAGGCAAGAGCTGCTGTGGGGCAGAGTTGGGTCAGATCTATGGGGCAGGAGCTGCTGTGGGGCTGATGTGGGTCAGATCTATGGGGCAGGAGCTCATGTGGGGCTGATGTTGGTCAGATCTATAGGGCAGGAGCTGCAGTGGGGCTGATGTGGGTCAGATCTATGGGGCAGGAGCTGCAGTGGGGCTGATGTGGGTCAAATCTATGGGGCAGAGCTGCTGTGGGGCACATGTGGGTCAGATCTATGGAGCAGGAGCTGCTGTGGGGCAGATTTGAATCAGATCTATAGGGCAGGAGCTGCTGTGGGTCAGATCAATGGAGCAGAAGCTGCTGTGGGGCACATGTGAGTTAGATCTATGGGGCAGGAGATGGTGTGGTGCAGATGTGGGTCAGATCTATGGGGCAGGATCTCCTGGGGGCTGATGTGGGTCAGATCTGTGGGGTAAAATCTGCTGTGGGGCAGATGTGGTTCAGATCTATAGGGCAGGAGCTGCTGTGGGTCAGATCTATGGATCAGGAGCTGCTGTGGGGCACATGTGAGTTAGATCTATGGGGCACGAGATGGTGTGGGTCAGATTTGGGTCAGATGTATGGGGCAGGAGCTGATGTGGGGCTGATGTTGGTCAGATCTATAGGGCAGGAGCTGCAGTGGGGCTGATGTGGGTCAAATCAATGGGGCAGAGCTGCTCTGGGGCACATGTGGGTCAGATCTATGGAGCAGGAGCTGCTCTGGGGCACATGTGGGTCAGATCTATGGAGCAGGAGCTGCTGTGGGGCAGATTTGAATCAGATCTATAGGGCAGGAGCTGCTGTGGGTCAGATCTATGGAGCAGGAGCTGCTGTGGGGCACATGTGAGTTAGATCTATGGGGCAGGAGATGGTGTGGGGCAGATGTGGGTCAGATCTATGGGGCAGGATCTCCTGGGGGCTGATGTGGGTCAGATCTGTGGAGCAGGAGCTGCTGTGGGGCACATGTGGGTCAGATCTATGGGGCAGGAGCTGCAGAGGGGATGATGTAGGTCAGATCTAGTGGGGCAGGAGTTGCTGTGGGGCAGATGAGGGACATATCTATGGTGCAAAATCTGCTGTTGGACTGATGTGGGTCAGATCTATGAGTTTGGAGCTGCTGTGGGGCTCATGTGGGTCAGATCTATGGGCCAGGAACTGCTGCGGGGCAGATTTGTGTCAGATCTATGGGGCAGGAGCTGCTGTGGGGCTGATGTGGGTCAGATGAGGGTCAGATCTATAGGTCAGGAGCTGCTGTGGCTGCTGTGGGTCAGTTCTATGGGGCAGGAGATGCTGTGGGGCTGATGTGGGTCAAATCAATGGGGCAGAGCTGCTCTGGGGCACATGTGGGTCAGATCTATGGAGCAGGAGCTGCTGTGGGGCAGATTTGAATCAGATCTATAGGGCAGGAGCTGCTGTGGGTCAGATCTATGGAGCAGGAGCTGCTGTGGGGCACATGTGAGTTAGATCTATGGGGCAGGAGATGGTGTGGTGCAGATGTGGGTCAGATCTATGGGGCAGGATCTCCTGGAGGGTTAATGTGGGTCAGATCTTTGAGGCAGGAGCTGCTGTGGGGCAGATGTGGTTCAGATCTATGGGGCATGAGCTTCTGTGGGGCTGATGTGGGTCAGATCTATGGGTCAGGAGCAGCTGTGGGGCAGATGTGGGTCTGTTCTATGGGGCAAGAGCTGCTGTGGTGCAGATGTGGGTCAGATCTATGGGGCAGGAGCTGCTGTGGGGCTGATGTGGGTCAGATGTGGGTCAGATCTATAGGTAAGGAGCTGCTGTGGCTGCTGTGGGTAAGTTCTATGGGGCAGGAGATGCTGTGGGGCAGATTTGAATCAGATCTATAGGGCAGGAGCTGCTGTGGGTCAGATCTATGGGCAGGAGCTGCTGTGGGGCACATGTGAGTTAGATCTATGGGGCAGGAGATGGTGTGGGGCAGATGTGGGTCAGATCTATGGGGCAGGATCTCCTGGGGGCTGATGTGGGTCAGATCTGTGGGGTAAAATCTGCTGTGGGGCAGATGTGGTTCAAATCTTTAGGGCAGGAGCTGCTGTGGGTCAGATCTCTGGATCAGGAGCAGCTGTGGGGCAGATGTGGGTCAGATCTATGGGGCAGGAGATGATGTGGGGCTTATGTGGGTCAGATGTATGGGGCAGGATCTGATGTGGGGCTGATGTTGGTCAGATCTATAGGGCAGGAGCTGCAGTGGGGCTGATGTGGGTCAGATCTATAGGGCAGGAGCTGCAGTGGGTCAGATCTATGGATCAGGAGCTGCTGTGGGGCACATGTGAGTTAGATCTATGGGGCAGGAGATGGTGTGGGGCTTATGTGGGTCAGATGTATGGGGCAGGAGCTGATGTGGGGCTGATGTGGGTCAGATCTATGTGTCAGGAGCTGCTGTGGAGCAGATGAGGGTCAGTTCTATGGGGCAGGAGCTGCTGTGGGGCTAATGTGGGTCAGATCTATGGGGCAGGGGCTGCTGTGGGGCAGATGTGTGTCAGATCTATGGGGCAGGAGCTGCTGTGGGTCAGATGTGGGTCAGATCTATGGGGCAGGAGATGCTGTGGCTGCTGTGGGTCAGTTCTATGGGGCAGGAGATGCTGTGGGGCTGATGTGGGTCAAATCAATGGGGCAGAGCTGCTCTGGGGCACATGTGGGTCAGATCTATGGAGCAGGAGCTGCTGTGGGGCAGATTTGAATCAGATCTATAGGGCAGGAGCTGCTGTGGGTCAGATCAATGGAGCAGGAGCTGCTGTGGCTGCAGTGGGTCAGTTCTATGGGGCAGGAGATGGTGTGGGGCAGATTTGGGTCAGATCTATAGGGCAGGAGCTGATGTGGGGCTGGTGTTGGTCAGATCTATAGGGCAGGAGCTGCAGTGGGGCTGATGTGGGTCAGATCTATGGGGCAGGAGCTGCTGTGGGTCAGATCTATGGAGCAGGAGCTGCTGTGTGGGGCACATGTGAGTTAGATCTATGGGGCAGGAGATGGTGTGGGGCAGATGTGGGTCAGATCTATGGGGCAGGATCTCCTGGGGGCTGATGTGGGTCAGATCTGTGGGGTAAAATCTGCTGTGGGGAAGATGCGGTTCATATCTATAGGGCAGGAGCTGCTGTGGGTCAGATCTATGGATCAGGAGCTGCTGTGGGGCACATGTGAGTTAGATCTATGGGGCAGGAGATGGTGTGGGGCTTATGTGGGTCAGATGTATGGGGCAGGAGCTGATGTGGGTCTGATGTTGGTCAGATCTATAGGGCAAGAGCTGCAGTGGGGCTGATGTGGGTCAGATCTATAGGGCAGGAGCTGCAGTGGGGCTAATGTGGGTCAAATCAATGGGGCAGAGCTGCTCTGGGGCACATGTGAGTTAGATCTATGGGGCAGGAGCTGCTCTGGGGCACATGTGGGTCAGATCTATGGGGTAGAAGTTGCTGTGGGGCTTATGGGGGTCATATCTATAAGGCAGGAGCTGCTGTGGGGCTGACGTGGGTCAGATCTATGAGGCAAGAGCTGCTGTGGGGCAGAGTTGGGTCAGATCTATGGGGCAGGAGCTGCTGTGGGGCTGATGTGGGTCTGATCTATGGGGCAGGAGCTGATGTGGGGCTGATGTTGGTCAGATCTATAGGGCAGGAGCTGCAGTGGGGCTGATGTGGGTCAGATCTATGGGGCAGGAGCTGCAGTGGGGCTGATGTGGGTCAAATCTATGGGGCAGAGCTGCTGTGGGGCACATGTGGGTCAGATCTATGGAGCAGGAGCTGCTGTGGGGCAGATTTGAATCAGATCTATAGGGCAGGAGCTGCTGTGGGTCAGATCTATGGAGCAGGAGCCGCTGTGGGGCACATGTGAGTTAGATCTATGGGGCAGGAGATGGTGTGGGGCAGATTTGGGTCAGATGTATGGGGAAGGAGCTGATGTGGGTCAGATGTGGGTCAGATCTATAGGGCAAGAGCTGCAGTGGGGCAGATGTGTGTCAGATCTATAGGGCAGGAGCTGCAGTGGGGCTGATGTGGGTCAAATCAATGGGGCAGAGCTGCTCTGGGGCACATGTGGGTCAGATCTATGGAGCAGGAGCTGCTGTGGGGCAGATTTGAATCAGATCTATAGGGCAGGAGCTGCTGTGGGTCAGATCTATGGAGCAGGAGCTGCTGTGTGGGGCACATGTGAGTTAGATCTATGGGGCAGGAGATGGTGTAGGGCAGATGTGGGTCAGATCTATGGGGCAGGATCTCCTGGGGGCTGATGTGGGTCAGATCTCTGGGGTAAAATCTGCTGTGGGGCAGATGTGGTTCAGATCTATAGGGCAGGAGCTGCTGTGGGTCAGATCTATGGAGCAGGAGCTGCTGTGGGGCACATGTGGGTCAGATGTGGGTCAGATCTATAGGTCAGGAGCTGCTGTGGCTGCTGTGGGTCAGTTCTATGGGGCAGGAGATGCTGTGGGGCTGATGTGGGTCAAATCAATGGGGCAGAGCTGCTCTGGGGCACATGTGGGTCAGATCTATGGAGCAGGAGCTGCTGTGGGGCAGATTTGAATCAGATCTATAGGGCAGGAGCTGCTGTGGGTCAGATCAATGGAGCAGGAGCTGCTGTGGGGCACATGTGAGTTAGATCTATGGGGCAGGAGATGGTGTGGGTAGATTTGGGTCAGATGTATGGGGCAGGAGCTGATGTGGGGCTGGTGTTGGTCAGATCTATAGGGCAGGAGCTGCAGTGGGGCTGATGTGGGTCAGATCTATGGGGCAGGAGCTGCAGTGGGGCTGATGTGTGTCAAATCAATGGGGCAGTGCTGCTCTGGGGCACATGTGGGTCAGATCTATGGAGCAGGAGCTGCTGTGGGGCAGATTTGAATCAGATCTATAGGGCAGGAGCTGCTGTGGGTCAGATCTATGGGGCAGGAGCTGCTGTGGGGCACATGTGAGTTAGATCTATGGGGCAGGAGATGGTGTGGTGCAGATGTGGGTCAGATCTATGGGGCAGGATCTCCTAGAGGGTTAATGTGGGTCAGATCTATGAGGCAGGAGCTGCTGTGGGGCAGATTTGGTTCAGATCTATGGGGCAGGAGCTGATGTGGGTCAGATCTATGGGTCAGGAGCTGCTGTGGGGCAGATGTGGGTCAGTTCTATGGGGCAAGAGCTGCTGTGGTGTAGATGTGGGTCAGATCTATGGGGCAGGAGCTGCTGTGGGGCTGATGTGGGTCAGATGTGGGTCAGATCTATAGGTAAGGAGCTGCTGTGGCTGCTGTGGGTCAGTACAATGGAGCAGGAGATGCTGTGGGGCAGATTTGAATCAGATCTATAGGGCAGGAGCTGCTGTGGGTCAGATCTATGGAGCAGGAGCTGCTGTGGGGCACATGTGAGTTAGATCTATGGGGCAGGAGATGGTGTGGGGCAGATGTGGGTCAGATCTATGGGGCAGGAGATGATGTGGGGCTGATGTGGGTCAAATCAATGGGGCAGAGTAGCTCTGGGGCACATGTGGGTCAGATCTATGGAGCAGGAGCTGCTGTGGGGCACATGTGAGTTAGATCTATGGGGCAGGAGATGGTGTGGGCCTTATGTGGGTCAGATTTAAGGGGCAGGAGCTGATGTGGGGCTGATGTGGGTCAGATCTATGGGTCAGGAGCTGCTGTGGGGCAGATGTGGGTCAGTTCTATGGGGCAGGAGCTGCTGTGGGGCTAATGTGGGTCAGATCTATGGGGCAGGGGCTGCTGTGGGGCAGATGTGGGTCAGATCTATGGGGCAGGAGCTGCTGTGGGTCACATGTGGGTCAGATCTATAGGTCAGGAGCTTCTGTGGCTGCTGTGGGTCAGTTCTATGGGGCAGGAGATGCTGTGGGACTGATGTGGGTCAAATCAGTGGGGCAGAGCTGCTCTGGGGCACATGTGGGTCAGATCTATGGAGCAGGAGCTGCTGTGGGGCAGATTTGAATCAGATCTATAGGGCAGGAGCTGCTGTGGGTCAGATCTATGGAGCAGGAGCTGCTGTGGGGCACATGTGAGTTAGATCTATGGGGCAGGAGATGGTGTGGGGCAGATTTGGGTCAGATGTATGGGGCAGGAGCTGATGTGGGGCTGGTATTGGTCAGATCTATAGGGCAGGAGCTGCAGTGGGGCTGATGTGGGTCAGATCTATAGGGCAGGAGCTGCAGTGGGGCTGATGTGGGTCAAATCAATGGGGCAGAGCAGCTCTGGGGCACATGTGGGTCAGATCTATGGAGCAGGAGCTGCTGTGGGGCAGATTTGAATCAGATCTATAGGGCAGGAGCTGCTGTGGGTCAGATCTATGGAGCAGGAGCTGCTGTGGGGCACATGTGAGTTAGATCTATGGGGCAGGAGATGGTGTGGTGCAGATGTGGGTCAGATCTATGGGGCAGGATCTCCTGGAGGGTTAATGTGGGTCAGATCTATGAGGCAGGAGCTGCTGTGGGGCAGATGTGGTTCAGATCTATGGGGCAGGAGCTGATGTGGGGCTGATGTGGGTCAAATCAATGGGGCAGAGCTGCTCTGGGGCACATGTGGGTCAGATCTATGGAGCAGGAGCTGCTGTGGGGCAGATCTATGGGCAGGAGCTGCTGTGGGGCACATGTGAGTTAGATCTATGGGGCAGGAGATGGTGTGGGGCAGATGTGGGTCAGATCTATGGGGCAGGATCACCTGGGGGCTAATGTGGGTCAGATCTGTGGGGTTAAATCTGCTGTGGGGCAGATGTGGTTCAGATCTATAGGGCAGGAGCTGCTGTGGGTCAGATCTATGGATCAGGAGCTGCTGTGGGGCACATGTGAGTTAGATCTATGGGGCAGGAGCTGGTGTGGGGCAGATTTGGGTCAGATGTATGGGGCAGGAACTGATGTGGGGCTGATGTTGGTCAGATCTATAGGGCAGGAGCTGAAGTGGGGCTGATGTGGGTCAGATCTATGGGGCAGGAGCTGCAGTGGGGCTGATGTGGGTCAAATCTATGGGGCAGAGCTGCTCTGGGGCAGATTTGAATCAGATCTATAGGGCAGGAGCTGCTGTGGGTCAGATCTATGGAGCAGGAGCTGCTGTGGGGCAGATTTGAATCAGATCTATAGGGCAGGAGCTGCTGTGGGTCAGATCAATGGAGCAGAAGCTGCTGTGGGGCACATGTGAGTTAGATCTATGGGGCAGGAGATGGTGTGGGGCAGATGTGGGTCAGATCTATGGGGCAGGATCTCCTGGGGGCTGATGTGGGTCAGATCTGTGGGGTAAAATCTGCTGTGGGGCAGATGTGGTTCAGATCTATAGGGCAGGAGCTGCTGTGGGTCAGATCTATGGAGCAGGAGCTGCTGTGGGGCACATGTGGGTCAGATCTATATGGCAGGAGCTGCAGAGGGGATGATGTTGGTCAGATCTATGGGGCAGGAGTTGCTGTGGGGCAGATGAGGAACATATCTATGGTGCAAAATCTGCTGTTGTACTGATGTGGGTCAGATCTATGGGTTTGGAGCTGCTGTGGGGCACATGTGGGTCAGATCTATGGGCCAGGAACTGCTGCGGGGCAGATTTGTGTCAGATCTATGGGGCAGGAGCTGCTGTGGGGCTGATGTGGGTCAGATGTGGGTCAGATCTATAGGTCAGGAGCTGCTGTGGCTGCTGTGGGTCAGTTCTATGGGGCAGGAGCTGCAGTGGGGCTGATGTGGGTCAGATCTATAGGGCAGGAGCTGCAGTGGGGCTGATGTGGGTCAAATCAATGGGGCAGAGCTGCTCTGGGGCACATGTGGGTCAGATCTATGGAGCAGGAGCTGCTGTGGGGCAGATTTGAATCAGATCTATAGGGCAGGAGCTGCTGTGTGTCAGATCTATGGGCAGGAGCTGCTGTGGGGCACATGTGAGTTAGATCTATGGGGCAGGAGATGGTGTGGGGCAGATTTGGGTCAGATGTATGGGTCAGGAGCTGCTGTGTTGCTGATGAGGGTCAGATCTCTGGGGCATGGGCTGCTCTGGGTCAGATCTACGGGACTGGAGCTGCAGTGGAGCACATGTGGGTCAGATCTATGGAGCAAGAGCTGCTGTGGGGCACATGTGAGTTAGATCTATGGGGCAGGAGATGGTGTGGGGCAGATGTGGGTCAGATCTATGGGGCAGGATCTCCTGTGGGGCTGATGTGGGTCAAATCAATGGAGCAGAGCTGCTCTGGGGCACATGTGGGTCAGATCTATGGAGCAGGAGCTGCTGTGGGGCAGATTTGAATCAGATCTATAGGGCAGGAGCTGCTGTGGGTCAGATCTATGGGCAGGAGCTGCTGTGGGGCACATGTGAGTTAGATCTATGGGGCAGGAGATGGTGTGGGGCAGATTTGGGTCAGATGTATGGGTCAGGAGCTGCTGTGTGGCTGATGAGGGTCAGATCTATGGGGCATGGGCTGCTGTGGGTCAGATCTACGGGACTGGAGCTGCAGTGGAGCACATGTGGGTCAGATCTATGGGGTAGAAGCTGCTGTGGGGCTGATGGGGTTCATATCTATAAGGCAGGAGCTGCTGTGGGGCAGAGTTGGGTCAGATCTATGAGGCAAGAGCTGCTGTGGGGCAGAGTTGGGTCAGATCTATGGGGCAGGAGCTGCTGTGGGGCTGATGTGGGTCAGATCTATAGGGCAGGAGCTGCAGTGGGGCTGATGTGGGTCAGATCTATGGGGCAGGAGCTGCAGTGGGACTGATGTGGGTCAAATCTATGGGGCAGAGCTGCTCTGCGGCACTTGTGGGTCAGATCTATGGAGCAGGAGCTGCTGTTGGGCAGATTTGAATCAGATCTATAGGGCAGGAACTGCTGTGGGTAAGATCTATGGAGCAGAAGCTGCTGTGGGGCACATGTGAGTTAGATCTATGGGGCAGGAGATGGTGTGGTGCAGATGTGGGTCAGATCTATGGGGCAGGATCTCCTGGGGGCTGATGTGGGTCAGATCTGTGGGGTAAAATCTGCTGTGGGGCAGATGTGGTTCAGATCTATAGGGCAGGAGCTGCTGTGGGTCAGATCTATGGAGCAGGAGCTGCTGTGGGGCACATGTGGGTCAGATCTATATGGCAGGAGCTTCAGAGGGGATGATGTAGGTCAGATCTAGCGGGGCAGGAGTTGCTGTGGGGCAGATGAGGGACATATCTATGGTGCAAAATCTGCTGTTGGACTGATGTGGGTCAGATCTATGAGTTTGGACCTGCTGTGGGGCACATGTGGGTCAGATCTATGGGCCAGGAACTGCTGCGGGGCAGATTTGTGTCGGATCTATGGGGCAGGAGCTGCTGTGGGGCTGATGTGGGACAGATGTGGGTCAGATCTATAGGTCAGGAGCTGCTGTGGCTGCTGTGGGTCAGTTCTATGGGGCAGGAGATGCTGTGGGGCTGATGTGGGTCAAATCAATGGGGCAGAGCTGCTCTTGGGCACATGTGGGTCAGATCTATGGAGCAGGAGCTGCTGTGGGGCAGATTTGAATCAGATCTATAGGGCAGGAGCTGCTGTGGGTCAGATCTATGGAGCAGGAGCTGCTGTGGGGCACATGTGAGTTAGATCTATGGGGCAGGAGATGGTGTGATGCAGATGTGGGTCAGATCTATGGGGCAGGATCTCCTGGAGGGTTAATGTGGGTCAGATCTATGAGGCAGGAGCTGCTGTGGGGCAGATGTGGATCAGATCTATGGGGCAGGAGCTTCTGTGTGGCTGATGTGGGTCAGATCTATGGGTCAGGAGCTGCTGTGGGGCAGATGTTGGTCAGTTCTATGGGGCAAGAGCTGCTGTGGTGCAGATGTGGGTCAGATCTATGGGGCAGGAGCTGCTGTGGGGCTGATGTGGGTCAGATGTGGGTCAGATCTATAGGTAAGGAGCTGCGGTGGCTGCTGTGGGTAAGTTCTATGGGGCAGGAGATGCTGTGGGGCAGATGTGGGTCAGATCTATGGGGCAGGAGATGGTGTGGGGCTTATGTGGGTCAGATGTATGGGGCAGGAGCTGATGTGGGGCTGATGTTGGTCAGATCTATAGGGCAGGAGCTGCAGTGGGGCTGATGTGGGTCAGATCTATAGGGCAGGAGCTGCAGTGGGGCTGATGTGGGTCAAATCTATGGGGCAGAGCTGCTCTGGGGCACATGTGGGTCAGATCTATGGAGCAGGAGCTGCTGTGGGGCACATGTGAGTTAGATCTATGGGGCAGGAGATGGTGTGGGGCTTATGTGGGTCAGATGTATGGGGCAGGAGCTGATGTGGGGCTGATGTTGGTCAGATCTATAGGGCAGGAGCTGCAGTGGGGCTGATGTGGGTCAGATCTATAGGGCAGGAGCTGCAGTGGGGCTGATGTGGGTCAAATCAATGGGGCAGAGCTGCTCTGGGGCACATGTGGGTCAGATCTATGGAGCAGGAGCTGCTGTGGGGCAGATTTGAATCAGATCTATAGGGCAGGAGCTGCTGTGGGTCAGATCTATGGGCAGGAGCTGCTGTGGGGCACATGTGAGTTAGATCTATGGGGCAGGAGATGGTGTGGGGCAGATTTGGGTCAGATGTATGGGTCAGGAGCTGCTGTGTGGCTGATGAGGGTCAGATCTATGGGGCATGGGCTGCTGTGGGTCAGATCTACGGGACTGGAGCTGCAGTGGAGCACATGTGGGTCAGATCTATGGGGTAGAAGCTGCTGTGGGGCTGATGGGGTTCATATCTATAAGGCAGGAGCTGCTGTGGGGCAGAGTTGGGTCAGATCTATGAGGCAAGAGCTGCTGTGGGGCAGAGTTGGGTCAGATCTATGGGGCAGGAGCTGCTGTGGGGCTGATGTGGGTCAGATCTATAGGGCAGGAGCTGCAGTGGGGCTGATGTGGGTCAGATCTATGGGGCAGGAGCTGCAGTGGGACTGATGTGGGTCAAATCTATGGGGCAGAGCTGCTCTGCGGCACTTGTGGGTCAGATCTATGGAGCAGGAGCTGCTGTTGGGCAGATTTGAATCAGATCTATAGGGCAGGAACTGCTGTGGGTAAGATCTATGGAGCAGAAGCTGCTGTGGGGCACATGTGAGTTAGATCTATGGGGCAGGAGATGGTGTGGTGCAGATGTGGGTCAGATCTATGGGGCAGGATCTCCTGGGGGCTGATGTGGGTCAGATCTGTGGGGTAAAATCTGCTGTGGGGCAGATGTGGTTCAGATCTATAGGGCAGGAGCTGCTGTGGGTCAGATCTATGGAGCAGGAGCTGCTGTGGGGCACATGTGGGTCAGATCTATATGGCAGGAGCTTCAGAGGGGATGATGTAGGTCAGATCTAGCGGGGCAGGAGTTGCTGTGGGGCAGATGAGGGACATATCTATGGTGCAAAATCTGCTGTTGGACTGATGTGGGTCAGATCTATGAGTTTGGAGCTGCTGTGGGGCACATGTGGGTCAGATCTATGGGCCAGGAACTGCTGCGGGGCAGATTTGTGTCAGATCTATGGGGCAGGAGCTGCTGTGGGTCAGATCTATGGAGCAGGAGCTGCTGTGTGGGGCACATGTGAGTTAGATCTATGGGGCAGGAGATGGTGTGGGGCAGATGTGGGTCAGATCTATGGGGCAGGATCTCCTGGGGGCTGATGTGGGTCAGATCTGTGGGGTAAAATCTGCTGTGGGGAAGATGCGGTTCATATCTATAGGGCAGGAGCTGCTGTGGGTCAGATCTATGGATCAGGAGCTGCTGTGGGGCACATGTGAGTTAGATCTATGGGGCAGGAGATGGTGTGGGGCTTATGTGGGTCAGATGTATGGGGCAGGAGCTGATGTGGGTCTGATGTTGGTCAGATCTATAGGGCAAGAGCTGCAGTGGGGCTGATGTGGGTCAGATCTATAGGGCAGGAGCTGCAGTGGGGCTAATGTGGGTCAAATCAATGGGGCAGAGCTGCTCTGGGGCACATGTGAGTTAGATCTATGGGGCAGGAGCTGCTCTGGGGCACATGTGGGTCAGATCTATGGGGTAGAAGTTGCTGTGGGGCTTATGGGGGTCATATCTATAAGGCAGGAGCTGCTGTGGGGCTGACGTGGGTCAGATCTATGAGGCAAGAGCTGCTGTGGGGCAGAGTTGGGTCAGATCTATGGGGCAGGAGCTGCTGTGGGGCTGATGTGGGTCAGATCTATGGGGCAGGAGCTGATGTGGGGCTGATGTTGGTCAGATCTATAGGGCAGGAGCTGCAGTGGGGCTGATGTGGGTCAGATCTATGGGGCAGGAGCTGCAGTGGGGCTGATGTGGGTCAAATCTATGGGGCAGAGCTGCTGTGGGGCACATGTGGGTCAGATCTATGGAGCAGGAGCTGCTGTGGGACAGATTTGAATCAGATCTATAGGGCAGGAGCTGCTGTGGGTCAGATCTATGGAGCAGGAGCCGCTGTGGGGCACATGTGAGTTAGATCTATGGGGCAGGAGATGGTGTGGGGCAGATTTGGGTCAGATGTATGGGGAAGGAGCTGATGTGGGTCAGATGTGGGTCAGATCTATAGGGCAAGAGATGCAGTGGGGCAGATGTGTGTCAGATCTATAGGGCAGGAGCTGCAGTGGGGCTGATGTGGGTCAAATCAATGGGGCAGAGCTGCTCTGGGGCACATGTGGGTCAGATCTATGGAGCAGGAGCTGCTGTGGGGCAGATTTGAATCAGATCTATAGGGCAGGAGCTGCTGTGGGTCAGATCTATGGAGCAGGAGCTGCTGTGTGGGGCACATGTGAGTTAGATCTATGGGGCAGGAGATGGTGTAGGGCAGATGTGGGTCAGATCTATGGGGCAGGATCTCCTGGGGGCTGATGTGGGTCAGATCTCTGGGGTAAAATCTGCTGTGGGGCAGATGTGGTTCAGATCTATAGGGCAGGAGCTGCTGTGGGTCAGATCTATGGAGCAGGAGCTGCTGTGGGGCACATGTGGGTCAGATGTGGGTCAGATCTATAGGTCAGGAGCTGCTGTGGCTGCTGTGGGTCAGTTCTATGGGGCAGGAGATGCTGTGGGGCTGATGTGGGTCAAATCAATGGGGCAGAGCTGCTCTGGGGCACATGTGGGTCAGATCTATGGAGCAGGAGCTGCTGTGGGGCAGATTTGAATCAGATCTATAGGGCAGGAGCTGCTGTGGGTCAGATCAATGGAGCAGGAGCTGCTGTGGGGCACATGTGAGTTAGATCTATGGGGCAGGAGATGGTGTGGGTAGATTTGGGTCAGATGTATGGGGCAGGAGCTGATGTGGGGCTGGTGTTGGTCAGATCTATAGGGCAGGAGCTGCAGTGGGGCTGATGTGGGTCAGATCTATGGGGCAGGAGCTGCAGTGGGGCTGATGTGTGTCAAATCAATGGGGCAGTGCTTCTCTGGGGCACATGTGGGTCAGATCTATGGAGCAGGAGCTGCTGTGGGGCAGATTTGAATCAGATCTATAGGGCAGGAGCTGCTGTGGGTCAGATCTATGGGGCAGGAGCTGCTGTGGGGCACATGTGAGTTAGATCTATGGGGCAGGAGATGGTGTGGTGCAGATGTGGGTCAGATCTATGGGGCAGGATCTCCTAGAGGGTTAATGTGGGTCAGATCTATGAGGCAGGAGCTGCTGTGGGGCAGATTTGGTTCAGATCTATGGGGCAGGAGCTTCAGTGGGGCTGATGTGGGTCAGATCTATGGGTCAGGAGCTGCTGTGGGGCAGATGTGGGTCAGTTCTATGGGGCAAGAGCTGCTGTGGTGTAGATGTGGGTCAGATCTATGGGGCAGGAGCTGCTGTGGGGCTGATGTGGGTCAGATGTGGGTCAGATCTATAGGTAAGGAGCTGCTGTGGCTGCTGTGGGTCAGTTCAATGGAGCAGGAGATGCTGTGGGGCAGATTTGAATCAGATCTATAGGGCAGGAGCTGCTGTGGGTCAGATCTATGGAGCAGGAGCTGCTGTGGGGCACATGTGAGTTAGATCTATGGGGCAGGAGATGGTGTGGGGCAGATGTGGGTCAGATCTATGGGGCAGGAGATGATGTGGGGCTGATGTGGGTCAAATCAATGGGGCAGAGTAGCTCTGGGGCACATGTGGGTCAGATCTATGGAGCAGGAGCTGCTGTGGGGCACATGTGAGTTAGATCTATGGGGCTGGAGATGGTGTGGGCCTTATGTGGGTCAGATTTATGGGGCAGGAGCTGATGTGGGGCTGATGTGGGTCAGATCTATGGGTCAGGAGCTGCTGTGGGGCAGATGTGGGTCAGTTCTATGGGGCAGGAGCTGCTGTGGGGCTAATGTGGGTCAGATCTATGGGGCAGGGGCTGCTGTGGGGCAGATGTGGGTCAGATCTATGGGGCAGGAGCTGCTGTGGGTCACATGTGGGTCAGATCTATAGGTCAGGAGCTTCTGTGGCTGCTGTGGGTCAGTTCTATGGGGCAGGAGATGCTGTGGGACTGATGTGGGTCAAATCAGTGGGGCAGAGCTGCTCTGGGGCACATGTGGGTCAGATCTATGGAGCAGGAGCTGCTGTGGGGCAGATTTGAATCAGATCTATAGGGCAGGAGCTGCTGTGGGTCAGATCTATGGAGCAGGAGCTGCTGTGGGGCACATGTGAGTTAGATCTATGGGGCAGGAGATGGTGTGGGGCAGATTTGGGTCAGATGTATGGGGCAGGAGCTGATGTGGGGCTGGTATTGGTCAGATCTATAGGGCAGGAGCTGCAGTGGGGCTGATGTGGGTCAGATCTATAGGGCAGGAACTGTAGTGGGGCTGATGTGGGTCAAATCAATGGGGCAGAGCAGCTCTGGGGCACATGTGGGTCAGATCTATGGAGCAGGAGCTGCTGTGGGGCAGATTTGAATCAGATCTATAGGGCAGGAGCTGCTGTGGGTCAGATCTATGGAGCAGGAGCTGCTGTGGGGCACATGTGAGTTAGATCTATGGGGCAGGAGATGGTGTGGTGCAGATGTGGGTCAGATCTATGGGGCAGGATCTCCTGGAGGGTTAATGTGGGTCAGATCTATGAGGCAGGAGCTGCTGTGGGGCAGATGTGGTTCAGATCTATGGGGCAGGAGCTGATGTGGGGCTGATGTGGGTCAAATCAATGGGGCAGAGCTGCTCTGGGGCACATGTGGGTCAGATCTATGGAGCAGGAGCTGCTGTGGGGCAGATCTATGGGCAGGAGCTGCTGTGGGGCACATGTGAGTTAGATCTATGGGGCAGGAGATGGTGTGGGGCAGATGTGGGTCAGATCTATGGGGCAGGATCACCTGGGGGCTAATGTGGGTCAGATCTGTGGGGTTAAATCTTCTGTGGGGCAGATGTGGTTCAGATCTATAGGGCAGGAGCTGCTGTGGGTCAGATCTATGGATCAGGAGCTGCTGTGGGGCACATGTGAGTTAGATCTATGGGGCAGGAGCTGGTGTGGGGCAGATTTGGGTCAGATGTATGGGGCAGGAACTGATGTGGGGCTGATGTTGGTCAGATCTATAGGGCAGGAGCTGAAGTGGGGCTGATGTGGGTCAGATCTATGGGGCAGGAGCTGCAGTGGGGCTGATGTGGGTCAAATCTATGGGGCAGAGCTGCTCTGGGGCAGATTTGAATCAGATCTATAGGGCAGGAGCTGCTGTGGGTCAGATCTATGGAGCAGGAGCTGCTGTGGGGCAGATTTGAATCAGATCTATAGGGCAGGAGCTGCTGTGGGTCAGATCAATGGAGCAGAAGCTGCTGTGGGGCACATGTGAGTTAGATCTATGGGGCAGGAGATGGTGTGGGGCAGATGTGGGTCAGATCTATGGGGCAGGATCTCCTGGGGGCTGATGTGGGTCAGATCTGTGGGGTAAAATCTGCTGTGGGGCAGATGTGGTTCAGATCTATAGGGCAGGAGCTGCTGTGGGTCAGATCTATGGAGCAGGAGCTGCTGTGGGGCACATGTGGGTCAGATCTATATGGCAGGAGCTGCAGAGGGGATGATGTTGGTCAGATCTATGGGGCAGGAGTTGCTGTGGGGCAGATGAGGAACATATCTATGGTGCAAAATCTGCTGTTGTACTGATGTGGGTCAGATCTATGGGTTTGGAGCTGCTGTGGGGCACATGTGGGTCAGATCTATGGGCCAGGAACTGCTGCGGGGCAGATTTGTGTCAGATCTATGGGGCAGGAGCTGCTGTGGGGCTGATGTGGGTCAGATGTGGGTCAGATCTATAGGTCAGGAGCTGCTGTGGCTGCTGTGGGTCAGTTCTATGGGGCAGGAGCTGCAGTGGGGCTGATGTGGGTCAGATCTATAGGGCAGGAGCTGCAGTGGGGCTGATGTGGGTCAAATCAATGGGGCAGAGCTGCTCTGGGGCACATGTGGGTCAGATCTATGGAGCAGGAGCTGCTGTGGGGCAGATTTGAATCAGATCTATAGGGCAGGAGCTGCTGTGTGTCAGATCTATGGGCAGGAGCTGCTGTGGGGCACATGTGAGTTAGATCTATGGGGCAGGAGATGGTGTGGGGCAGATTTGGGTCAGATGTATGGGTCAGGAGCTGCTGTGTTGCTGATGAGGGTCAGATCTCTGGGGCATGGGCTGCTCTGGGTCAGATCTACGGGACTGGAGCTGCAGTGGAGCACATGTGGGTCAGATCTATGGAGCAAGAGCTGCTGTGGGGCACATGTGAGTTAGATCTATGGGGCAGGAGATGGTGTGGGGCAGATGTGGGTCAGATCTATGGGGCAGGATCTCCTGTGGGGCTGATGTGGGTCAAATCAATGGAGCAGAGCTGCTCTGGGGCACATGTGGGTCAGATCTATGGAGCAGGAGCTGCTGTGGGGCAGATTTGAATCAGATCTATAGGGCAGGAGCTGCTGTGGGTCAGATCTATGGGCAGGAGCTGCTGTGGGGCACATGTGAGTTAGATCTATGGGGCAGGAGATGGTGTGGGGCAGATTTGGGTCAGATGTATGGGTCAGGAGCTGCTGTGTGGCTGATGAGGGTCAGATCTATGGGGCATGGGCTGCTGTGGGTCAGATCTACGGGACTGGAGCTGCAGTGGAGCACATGTGGGTCAGATCTATGGGGTAGAAGCTGCTGTGGGGCTGATGGGGTTCATATCTATAAGGCAGGAGCTGCTGTGGGGCAGAGTTGGGTCAGATCTATGAGGCAAGAGCTGCTGTGGGGCAGAGTTGGGTCAGATCTATGGGGCAGGAGCTGCTGTGGGGCTGATGTGGGTCAGATCTATAGGGCAGGAGCTGCAGTGGGGCTGATGTGGGTCAGATCTATGGGGCAGGAGCTGCAGTGGGACTGATGTGGGTCAAATCTATGGGGCAGAGCTGCTCTGCGGCACTTGTGGGTCAGATCTATGGAGCAGGAGCTGCTGTTGGGCAGATTTGAATCAGATCTATAGGGCAGGAACTGCTGTGGGTCAGATCTATGGAGCAGGAGCTGCTGTGGGGCACATGTGGGTCAGATCTATATGGCAGGAGCTTCAGAGGGGATGATGTAGGTCAGATCTAGCGGGGCAGGAGTTGCTGTGGGGCAGATGAGGGACATATCTATGGTGCAAAATCTGCTGTTGGACTGATGTGGGTCAGATCTATGAGTTTGGAGCTGCTGTGGGGCACATGTGGGTCAGATCTATGGGCCAGGAACTGCTGCGGGGCAGATTTGTGTCGGATCTATGGGGCAGGAGCTGCTGTGGGGCTGATGTGGGACAGATGTGGGTCAGATCTATAGGTCAGGAGCTGCTGTGGCTGCTGTGGGTCAGTTCTATGGGGCAGGAGATGCTGTGGGGCTGATGTGGGTCAAATCAATGGGGCAGAGCTGCTCTTGGGCACATGTGGGTCAGATCTATGGAGCAGGAGCTGCTGTGGGGCAGATTTGAATCAGATCTATAGGGCAGGAGCTGCTGTGGGTCAGATCTATGGAGCAGGAGCTGCTGTGGGGCACATGTGAGTTAGATCTATGGGGCAGGAGATGGTGTGGTGCAGATGTGGGTCAGATCTATGGGGCAGGATCTCCTGGAGGGTTAATGTGGGTCAGATCTATGAGGCAGGAGCTGCTGTGGGGCAGATGTGGATCAGATCTATGGGGCAGGAGCTTCTGTGTGGCTGATGTGGGTCAGATCTATGGGTCAGGAGCTGCTGTGGGGCAGATGTTGGTCAGTTCTATGGGGCAAGAGCTGCTGTGGTGCAGATGTGGGTCAGATCTATGGGGCAGGAGCTGCTGTGGGGCTGATGTGGGTCAGATGTGGGTCAGATCTATAGGTAAGGAGCTGCGGTGGCTGCTGTGGGTAAGTTCTATGGGGCAGGAGATGCTGTGGGGCAGATGTGGGTCAGATCTATGGGGCAGGAGATGGTGTGGGGCTTATGTGGGTCAGATGTATGGGGCAGGAGCTGATGTGGGGCTGATGTTGGTCAGATCTATAGGGCAGGAGCTGCAGTGGGGCTGATGTGGGTCAGATCTATAGGGCAGGAGCTGCAGTGGGGCTGATGTGGGTCAAATCTATGGGGCAGAGCTGCTCTGGGGCACATGTGGGTCAGATCTATGGAGCAGGAGCTGCTGTGGGGCACATGTGAGTTAGATCTATGGGGCAGGAGATGGTGTGGGGCTTATGTGGGTCAGATGTATGGGGCAGGAGCTGATGTGGGGCTGATGTTGGTCAGATCTATAGGGCAGGAGCTGCAGTGGGGCTGATGTGGGTCAGATCTATAGGGCAGGAGCTGCAGTGGGGCTGATGTGGGTCAAATCAATGGGGCAGAGCTGCTCTGGGGCACATGTGGGTCAGATCTATGGAGCAGGAGCTGCTGTGGGGCAGATTTGAATCAGATCTATAGGGCAGGAGCTGCTGTGGGTCAGATCTATGGGCAGGAGCTGCTGTGGGGCACATGTGAGTTAGATCTATGGGGCAGGAGATGGTGTGGGGCAGATTTGGGTCAGATGTATGGGTCAGGAGCTGCTGTGTGGCTGATGAGGGTCAGATCTATGGGGCATGGGCTGCTGTGGGTCAGATCTACGGGACTGGAGCTGCAGTGGAGCACATGTGGGTCAGATCTATGGGGTAGAAGCTGCTGTGGGGCTGATGGGGTTCATATCTATAAGGCAGGAGCTGCTGTGGGGCAGAGTTGGGTCAGATCTATGAGGCAAGAGCTGCTGTGGGGCAGAGTTGGGTCAGATCTATGGGGCAGGAGCTGCTGTGGGGCTGATGTGGGTCAGATCTATAGGGCAGGAGCTGCAGTGGGGCTGATGTGGGTCAGATCTATGGGGCAGGAGCTGCAGTGGGACTGATGTGGGTCAAATCTATGGGGCAGAGCTGCTCTGCGGCACTTGTGGGTCAGATCTATGGAGCAGGAGCTGCTGTTGGGCAGATTTGAATCAGATCTATAGGGCAGGAACTGCTGTGGGTAAGATCTATGGAGCAGGAGCTGCTGTGGGGCACATGTGAGTTAGATCTATGGGGCAGGAGATGGTGTGGTGCAGATGTGGGTCAGATCTATGGGGCAGGATCTCCTGGGGGCTGATGTGGGTCAGATCTGTGGGGTAAAATCTGCTGTGGGGCAGATGTGGTTCAGATCTATAGGGCAGGAGCTGCTGTGGGTCAGATCTATGGAGCAGGAGCTGCTGTGGGGCACATGTGGGTCAGATCTATATGGCAGGAGCTTCAGAGGGGATGATGTAGGTCAGATCTAGCGGGGCAGGAGTTGCTGTGGGGCAGATGAGGGACATATCTATGGTGCAAAATCTGCTGTTGGACTGATGTGGGTCAGATCTATGAGTTTGGAGCTGCTGTGGGGCACATGTGGGTCAGATCTATGGGCCAGGAACTGCTGCGGGGCAGATTTGTGTCGGATCTATGGGGCAGGAGCTGCTGTGGGGCTGATGTGGGACAGATGTGGGTCAGATCTATAGGTCAGGAGCTGCTGTGGCTGCTGTGGGTCAGTTCTATGGGGCAGGAGATGCTGTGGGGCTGATGTGGGTCAAATCAATGGGGCAGAGCTGCTCTTGGGCACATGTGGGTCAGATCTATGGAGCAGGAGCTGCTGTGGGGCAGATTTGAATCAGATCTATAGGGCAGGAGCTGCTGTGGGTCAGATCTATGGAGCAGGAGCTGCTGTGGGGCACATGTGAGTTAGATCTATGGGGCAGGAGATGGTGTG
The DNA here is from genome assembly GCF_054131305.1 of Coturnix japonica. NCBI lineage: Eukaryota > Metazoa > Chordata > Aves > Galliformes > Phasianidae > Coturnix > Coturnix japonica. The sequence continues at coordinate 5,757,894 of NC_140678.1, read as the reverse complement.
GTGCAGATGTGGGTCAGATCTATGGGGCAGGATCTCCTGGAGGGTTAATGTGGGTCAGATCTATGAGGCAGGAGCTGCTGTGGGGCAGATGTGGATCAGATCTATGGGGCAGGAGCTTCTGTGTGGCTGATGTGGGTCAGATCTATGGGTCAGGAGCTGCTGTGGGGCAGATGTTGGTCAGTTCTATGGGGCAAGAGCTGCTGTGGTGCAGATGTGGGTCAGATCTATGGGGCAGGAGCTGCTGTGAGGCTGATGTGGGTCAGATGTGGGTCAGATCTATAGGTAAGGAGCTGCGGTGGCTGCTGTGGGTAAGTTCTATGGGGCAGGAGATGCTGTGGGGCAGATGTGGGTCAGATCTATGGGGCAGGAGATGGTGTGGGGCTTATGTGGGTCAGATGTATGGGGCAGGAGCTGATGTGGGGCTGATGTTGGTCAGATCTATAGGGCAGGAGCTGCAGTGGGGCTGATGTGGGTCAGATCTATAGGGCAGGAGCTGCAGTGGGGCTGATGTGGGTCAAATCTATGGGGCAGAGCTGCTCTGGGGCACATGTGGGTCAGATCTATGGAGCAGGAGCTGCTGTGGGGCACATGTGAGTTAGATCTATGGGGCAGGAGATGGTGTGGGGCTTATGTGGGTCAGATGTATGGGGCAGGAGCTGATGTGGGGCTGATGTTGGTCAGATCTATAGGGCAGGAGCTGCAGTGGGGCTGATGTGGGTCAGATCTATAGGGCAGGAGCTGCAGTGGGGCTGATGTGGGTCAAATCAATGGGGCAGAGCTGCTCTGGGGCACATGTGAGTTAGATCTATGGGGCAGGAGATGGTGTGGGGCAGATTTGGGTCAGATGTATGGGTCAGGAGCTGCTGTGTGGCTGATGAGGGTCAGATCTATGGGGCATGGGCTGCTGTGGGTCAGATCTACGGGACTGGAGCTGCAGTGGAGAACATGTGGGTCAGATCTATGGGGTAGAAGCTGCTGTGGGGCTGATGGGGGTCATATCTATAAGGCAGGAAATGCTGTGGGGCTGACGTGGGTCAGATCTATGGGGCAGGAGCTGCTGTGGGGCTGATGTGGGTCTGATCTATGGGGCAGGAGCTGATGTGGGGCTGATGTGGGTCAAATCAATAAGGCAGAGCTGCTCTGGGGCACATGTGGGTCAGATCTGTGGGGTAAAATCTGCTGTGGGGCAGATTTGAATCAGATCTATAGGGCAGGAGATGCTGTGGGTCAGATCTATGGGCAGGAGCTGCTGTGGGGCACATGTGAGTTAGATCTATGGGGCAGGAGATGGTGTGGGGCAGATTTGGGTCAGATGTATGGGTCAGGAGCTGCTGTGTGGCTGATAAGGGTCAGATCTATGGGGCATGGGCTTCTGTGGGTCAGATCTACGGGACTGGAGCTGCAGTGGAGCACATGTGGGTCAGATCTATGGGGTAGAAGCTGCTGTGGGGCTGATGGGGGTCATATCTATAAGGCAGGAGCTGCTGTGGGGCTGACGTGGGTCAGATTTATGAGGCAAGAGCTGCTGTGGGGCAGAGTTGGGTCAGATCTATGGGGCAGGAGCTGCTGTGGGGCTGATGTGGGTCAGATCTATGGGGCAGGAGCTCATGTGGGGCTGATGTTGGTCAGATCTACAGGGCAGGAGCTGCAGTGGGGCTGATGTGGGTCAGATCTATGGGGCAGGAGCTGCAGTGGGGCTGATGTGGGTCAAATCTATGGGGCAGAGCTGCTGTGGGGCACATGTGGGTCAGATCTATGGAGCAGGAGCTGCTGTGGGGCAGATTTGAATCAGATCTATAGGGCAGGAGCTGCTGTGGGTCAGATCAATGGAGCAGAAGCTGCTGTGGGGCACATGTGAGTTAGATCTATGGGGCAGGAGATGGTGTGGTGCAGATGTGGGTCAGATCTATGGGGCAGGATCTCCTGGGGGCTGATGTGGGTCAGATCTGTGGGGTAAAATCTGCTGTGGGGCAGATGTGGTTCAGATCTATAGGGCAGGAGCTGCTGTGGGTCAGATCTATGGATCAGGAGCTGCTGTGGGGCACATGTGAGTTAGATCTATGGGGCAGGAGATGGTGTGGGGCAGATTTGGGTCAGATGTATGGGGCAGGAGCTAATGTGGGGCAGATGTTGGTCAGATCTATAGGGCAGGAGCTGCAGTGGGGCTGATGTGGGTCAAATCAATGGGGCAGAGCTGCTCTGGGGCACATGTGGGTCAGATCTATGGAGCAGGAGCTGCTGTGGGGCAGATTTTAATCAGATCTATAGGGCAGGAGCTGCTGTGGGTCAGATCTATGGAGCAGGAGCTGCTGTGTGGGGCACATGTGAGTTAGATCTATGGGGCAGGAGATGGTGTGGGGCAGATGTGGGTCAGATCTATGGGGCAGGATCTTCTGGGGACTGATGTGGGTCAGATCTGTGGGGTAAAATCTGCTGTGGGGCAGATGTGGTTCAGATCTATAGGGCAGGAGCTGCTGTGGGTCAGATCTATGGAGCAGGAGCTTCTGTGGGGCACATGTGGGTCAGATCTATATGGCAGGAGCTGCAGAGGGGATGATTTAGGTCAGATCTAGCGGGGTAGGAGTTGCTGTGGGGCAGATGAGAGACATATCTATGGTGCAAAATCTGCTGTTTGACTGATGTGGGTCAGATCTATGAGTTTGGAGCTGCTGTGGGGCACATGTGGGTCAGATCTATGGGCCAGGAACTGCTGCGGGGCAGATTTGTGTCAGATCTATGGGGCAGGAGATGCTGTGGGGCTGATGTGGGTCAGATGTGGGTCAGATGTATAGGTCAGGAGCTGCTGTGGCTGCTGTGGGTCAGTTCTATGGGGCAGGAGATGCTGTGGGGCTGATGTGGGTCAAATCAATGGGGCAGAGCTGCTCTGGGGCACATGTGGGTCAGATCTATGGAGCAGGAGCTGCTGTGGGGCAGATTTGAATCAGATCTATAGGGCAGGAGCTGCTGTGGGTCAGATCTATGGAGCAGGAGCTGCTGTGGGGCACATGTGAGTTAGATCTATGGGGCAGGAGATGGTGTGGGGCAGATTTGGGTCAGATCTATGGGGCAGGAGCTGATGTGGGGCTGGTGTTGGTCAGATCTATAGGGCAGGAGCTGCAGTGGGGCTGATGTGGGTCAGATCTATAGGGCAGGAGCTGCAGTGGGGCTGATGTGGGTCAAATCAATGGGGCAGAGCTGCTCTGGGGCACATGTGGGTCAGATCTATGGAGCAGGAGCTGCTGTGGGGCAGATTTGAATCAGATCTATAGGGCAGGAGCTGCTGTGGGTCAGATCTATGGAGCAGGAGCTGCTGTGGGGCACATGTGAGTTAGATCTATGGGGCAGGAGATGGTGTGGTGCAGATGTGGTTAAGATCTATGGGGCAGGAGCTTCTGTGGGGCTGATGTGGGTCAGATCTATGGGTCAGGAGCTGCTGTGGGGCAGATGTGGGTCAGTTCTATGGGGCAAGAGCTGCTGTGGTGCAGATGTGGGTCAGATGTATGGGGCAGGAGATGCTGTGGGGCTGATGTGGGTCAGATGTGGGTCAGATCTATAGGTCAGGAGCTGCTGTGGCTGCTGTGGGTCAGTTCTATGGGGCAGGAGATGCTGTGGGGCAGATTTGAATCAGATCTATAGGGCAGGAGCTGCTGTGGGTCAGATCTATGGAGCAGGAGCTGCTGTGGGGCACATGTGAGTTAGATCTATGGGGCAGGAGATGGTGTGGGGCAGATGTGGGTCAGATCTATGGGGCAGGAGCTGATGTGGGGCTGATGTTGGTCAGATCTATAGGGCAGGAGCTGCAGTGGGGCTGATGTGGGTCAAATCAATGGGGCAGAGCTGCTCTGGGGCACATGTGGGTCAGATCTATGGAGCAGGAGCTGCTGTGGGGCACATGTGAGTTAGATCTATGGGGCAGGAGATGGTGTGGGGCTTATGTGGGTCAGATGTATGGGGCAGGAGCTGATGTGGGGCAGATGTGGGTCAGTTCTATGGGGCAGGAGCTGCTGTGGGTCTAATGTGGGTCAGATCTATGGGGCAGGGGCTTCTGTGGGGCAGATGTGGGTCAGATCTATGGGGCAGGAGCTGCTGTGGGTCAGATGTGGGTCAGATCTATAGGTCAGGAGCTGCTGTGGCTGCTGTGGGTCAGTTCTATGGGGCAGGAGATGCTGTGGGGCTGATGTGGGTCAAATCAATGGGGCAGAGCTGCTCTGGGGCACATGTGGGTCAGATCTATGGAGCAGGAGCTGCTGTGGGGCAGATTTGAATCAGATCTATAGGGCAGGAGCTGCTGTGAATCAGATCTATGGAGCAGGAGCTGCTGTGGGGCACATGTGAGTTAGATCTATGGGGCAGGTGATGGTGTGGGGCAGATTTGGGTCAGATGTATGGGGCAGGAGATGATGTGGGGCTGATGTTGGTCAGATCTATAGGGCAGGAGCTGCAGTGGGGCGGATGTGGGTCAGATCTATAGGGCAGGAGCTGCAGTGGGGCTGATGTGGGTCAAATCAATGGGGCAGAGCTGCTCTGGGGCACATGTGAGTTAGATCTATGGGGCAGGAGATGGTGTGGGGCAGATTTGGGTCAGATGTATGGGTCAGGAGCTGCTGTGTGGCTGATGAGGGTCAGATCTGTGGGGCATGGGCTGCTGTGGGTCAGATCTACGGGACTGGAGCTGCAGTGGAGCACATGTGGGTCAGATCTATGGGGTAGAAGCTGCTGTGGGGCTGATGGGGGTCATATCTATAAGGCAGTAGCTGCTGTGGGGCTGACGTGGGTCAGATCTATGAGGCAAGAGCTGCTGTGGGGCAGAGTTGGGTCAGATCTATGGGGCAGGAGCTGCTGTGGGGCTGATGTGGGTCAGATCTATGGGTCAGGAGCTGCTGTGGGGCAGATGTGGGTCAGTTCTATGGGGCAGGAGCTGCTGTGGGGCTAATGTGGGTCAGATCTATGGGGCAGGGGCTGCTGTGGGGCAGATGTGGGTCAGATCTATGGGGCAGGAGCTGCTGTGGGTCAGATGTGGGTCAGATCTATAGGTCAGGAGCTGCTGTGGCTGCTGTGGGTCAGTTCTATGGAGCAGGAGATGCTGTGAGGCTGATGTGGGTCAAATCAATGGGGCAGAGCTGCTCTGGGGCACATGTGGGTCAGATCTATGGAGCAGGAGCTGCTGTGGGGCAGATTTGAATCAGATCTATAGGGCAGGAGCTGCTGTGGGTCAGATCTATGGAGCAGGAGCTGCTGTGGGGCACATGTGAGTTAGATCTATGGGGCAGGAGATGGTGTGGGGCAGATTTGGGTCAGATGTATGGGTCAGGAGCTGATGTGTGGCTGATGAGGGTCAGATCTATGGGGCATGGGCTGCTGTGGGTCAGATCTACGGGACTGGAGCTGCAGTGGAGCACATGTGGGTCAGATCTATGGGGTAGAAGCTGCTGTGGGGCTGATGGGGGTCATATCTATAAGGCAGGAGCTGCTGTGGGGCTGACGTGGGTCAGATCTATGAGGCAAGAGCTGCTGTGGGGCAGAGTTGGGTCAGATCTATGGGGCAGGAGCTGCTGTGGGGCTGATGTGGGCCAGATCTATGGGGCAGGAGCTGATGTGGGGCTGATGTGGGTCAAATCAATAAGGCAGAGCTGCTCTGGGGCACATGTGGGTCAGATCTGTGGGGTAAAATCTGCTGTGGGGCAGATTTGAATCAGATCTATAGGGCAGGAGATGCTGTGGGTCAGATCTATGGGCAGGAGCTGCTGTGGGGCACATGTGAGTTAGATCTATGGGGCAGGAGATGGTGTGGGGCAGATTTGGGTCAGATGTATGGGTCAGGAGCTGCTGTGTGGCTGATAAGGGTCAGATCTATGGGGCATGGGCTTCTGTGGGTCAGATCTACGGGACTGGAGCTGCAGTGGAGCACATGTGGGTCAGATCTATGGGGTAGAAGCTGCTGTGGGGCTGATGGGGGTCATATCTATAAGGCAGGAGCTGCTGTGGGGCTGACGTGGGTCAGATTTATGAGGCAAGAGCTGCTGTGGGGCAGAGTTGGGTCAGATCTATGGGGCAGGAGCTGCTGTGGGGCTGATGTGGGTCAGATCTATGGGGCAGGAGCTCATGTGGGGCTGATGTTGGTCAGATCTATAGGGCAGGAGCTGCAGTGGGGCTGATGTGGGTCAGATCTATGGGGCAGGAGCTGCAGTGGGGCTGATGTGGGTCAAATCTATGGGGCAGAGCTGCTGTGGGGCACATGTGGGTCAGATCTATGGAGCAGGAGCTGCTGTGGGGCAGATTTGAATCAAATCTATAGGGCAGGAGCTGCTGTGGGTCAGATCAATGGAGCAGAAGCTGCTGTGGGGCACATGTGAGTTAGATCTATGGTGCAGGAGATGGTGTGGTGCAGATGTGGGTCAGATCTATGGGGCAAGATCTCCTGGGGGCTGATGTGGGTCAGATCTGTGGGGTAAAATCTGCTGTGGGGCAGATGTGGTTCAGATCTATAGGGCAGGAGCTGCTGTGGGTCAGATCTATGGATCAGGAGCTGCTGTGGGGCACATGTGAGTTAGATCTATGGGGCAGGAGATGGTGTGGGGCAGATTTGGGTCAGATGTATGGGGCAGGAGCTAATGTGGGGCAGATGTTGGTCAGATCTATAGGGCAGGAGCTGCAGTGGGGCTGATGTGGGTCAAATCAATGGGGCAGAGCTGCTCTGGGGCACATGTGGGTCAGATCTATGGAGCAGGAGCTGCTGTGGGGCAGATTTGAATCAGATCTATAGGGCAGGAGCTGCTGTGGGTCAGATCTATGGAGCAGGAGCTGCTGTGTGGGGCACATGTGAGTTAGATCTATGGGGCAGGAGATGGTGTGGGGCAGATGTGGGTCAGATCTATGGGGCAGGATCTTCTGGGGGCTGATGTGGGTCAGATCTGTGGGGTAAAATCTGCTGTGGGGCAGATGTGGTTCAGATCTATAGGGCAGGAGCTGCTGTGGGTCAGATCTATGGAGCAGGAGCTTCTGTGGGGCACATGTGGGTCAGATCTATATGGCAGGAGCTGCAGAGGGGATGATTTAGGTCAGATCTAGCGGGGTAGGAGTTGCTGTGGGGCAGATGAGAGACATATCTATGGTGCAAAATCTGCTGTTTTACTGATGTGGGTCAGATCTATGAGTTTGGAGCTGCTGTGGGGCACATGTGGGTCAGATCTATGGGCCAGGAACTGCTGCGGGGCAGATTTGTGTCAGATCTATGGGGTAGAAGCTGCTGTGGGGCTGATGGGGGTCATATCTATAAGGCAGGAGCTGCTGTGGGGCTGACGTGGGTCAGATTTATGAGGCAAGAGCTGCTGTGGGGCAGAGTTGGGTCAGATCTATGGGGCAGGAGCTGCTGTGGGGCTGATGTGGGTCAGATCTATGGGGCAGGAGCTCATGTGGGGCTGATGTTGGTCAGATCTATAGGGCAGGAGCTGCAGTGGGGCTGATGTGGGTCAGATCTATGGGGCAGGAGCTGCAGTGGGGCTGATGTGGGTCAAATCTATGGGGCAGAGCTGCTGTGGGGCACATGTGGGTCAGATCTATGGAGCAGGAGCTGCTGTGGGGCAGATTTGAATCAAATCTATAGGGCAGGAGCTGCTGTGGGTCAGATCAATGGAGCAGAAGCTGCTGTGGGGCACATGTGAGTTAGATCTATGGTGCAGGAGATGGTGTGGTGCAGATGTGGGTCAGATCTATGGGGCAAGATCTCCTGGGGGCTGATGTGGGTCAGATCTGTGGGGTAAAATCTGCTGTGGGGCAGATGTGGTTCAGATCTATAGGGCAGGAGCTGCTGTGGGTCAGATCTATGGATCAGGAGCTGCTGTGGGGCACATGTGAGTTAGATCTATGGGGCAGGAGATGGTGTGGGGCAGATTTGGGTCAGATGTATGGGGCAGGAGCTAATGTGGGGCAGATGTTGGTCAGATCTATAGGGCAGGAGCTGCAGTGGGGCTGATGTGGGTCAAATCAATGGGGCAGAGCTGCTCTGGGGCACATGTGGGTCAGATCTATGGAGCAGGAGCTGCTGTGGGGCAGATTTGAATCAGATCTATAGGGCAGGAGCTGCTGTGGGTCAGATCTATGGAGCAGGAGCTGCTGTGTGGGGCACATGTGAGTTAGATCTATGGGGCAGGAGATGGTGTGGGGCAGATGTGGGTCAGATCTATGGGGCAGGATCTTCTGGGGGCTGATGTGGGTCAGATCTGTGGGGTAAAATCTGCTGTGGGGCAGATGTGGTTCAGATCTATAGGGCAGGAGCTGCTGTGGGTCAGATCTATGGAGCAGGAGCTTCTGTGGGGCACATGTGGGTCAGATCTATATGGCAGGAGCTGCAGAGGGGATGATTTAGGTCAGATCTAGCGGGGTAGGAGTTGCTGTGGGGCAGATGAGAGACATATCTATGGTGCAAAATCTGCTGTTTTACTGATGTGGGTCAGATCTATGAGTTTGGAGCTGCTGTGGGGCACATGTGGGTCAGATCTATGGGCCAGGAACTGCTGCGGGGCAGATTTGTGTCAGATCTATGGGGCAGGAGATGCTGTGGGGCTGATGTGGGTCAGATGTGGGTCAGATGTATAGGTCAGGAGCTGCTGTGGCTGCTGTGGGTCAGTTCTATGGGGCAGGAGATGCTGTGGGGCTGATGTGGGTCAAATCAATGGGGCAGAGCTGCTCTGGGGCACATGTGGGTCAGATCTATGGAGCAGGAGCTGCTGTGGGGCAGATTTGAATCAGATCTATAGGGCAGGAGCTGCTGTGGGTCAGATCTATGGAGCAGGAGCTGCTGTGGGGCACATGTGAGTTAGATCTATGGGGCAGGAGATGGTGTGGGGCAGATTTGGGTCAGATCTATGGGGCAGGAGCTGATGTGGGGCTGGTGTTGGTCAGATCTATAGGGCAGGAGCTGCAGTGGGGCTGATGTGGGTCAGATCTATAGGGCAGGAGCTGCAGTGGGGCTGATGTGGGTCAAATCAATGGGGCAGAGCTGCTCTGGGGCACATGTGGGTCAGATCTATGGAGCAGGAGCTGCTGTGGGGCAGATTTGAATCAGATCTATAGGGCAGGAGCTGCTGTGGGTCAGATCTATGGAGCAGGAGCTGCTGTGGGGCACATGTGAGTTAGATCTATGGGGCAGGAGATGGTGTGGTGCAGATGTGGTTAAGATCTATGGGGCAGGAGCTTCTGTGGGGCTGATGTGGGTCAGATCTATGGGTCAGGAGCTGCTGTGGGGCAGATGTGGGTCAGTTCTATGGGGCAAGAGCTGCTGTGGTGCAGATGTGGGTCAGATGTATGGGGCAGGAGCTGCTGTGGGGCTGATGTGGGTCAGATGTGGGTCAGATCTATAGGTCAGGAGCTGCTGTGGCTGCTGTGGGTCAGTTCTATGGGGCAGGAGATGCTGTGGGGCAGATTTGAATCAGATCTATAGGGCAGGAGCTGCTGTGGGTCAGATCTATGGAGCAGGAGCTGCTGTGGGGCACATGTGAGTTAGATCTATGGGGCAGGAGATGGTGTGGGGCAGATGTGGGTCAGATCAATGGGGCAGGAGCTGATGTGGGGCTGATGTTGGTCAGATCTATAGGGCAGGAGCTGCAGTGGGGCTGATGTGGGTCAAATCAATGGGGCAGAGCTGCTCTGGGGCACATGTGGGTCAGATCTATGGAGCAGGAGCTGCTGTGGGGCACATGTGAGTTAGATCTATGGGGCAGGAGATGGTGTGGGGCTTATGTGGGTCAGATGTATGGGGCAGGAGCTGATGTGGGGCAGATGTGGGTCAGTTCTATGGGGCAGGAGCTGCTGTGGGTCTAATGTGGGTCAGATCTATGGGGCAGGGGCTTCTGTGGGGTAGATGTGGGTCAGATCTATGGGGCAGGAGCTGCTGTGGGTCAGATGTGGGTCAGATCTATAGGTCAGGAGCTGCTGTGGCTGCTGTGGGTCAGTTCTATGGGGCAGGAGATGCTGTGGGGCTGATGTGGGTCAAATCAATGGGGCAGAGCTGCTCTGGGGCACATGTGGGTCAGATCTATGGAGCAGGAGCTGCTGTGGGGCAGATTTGAATCAGATCTATAGGGCAGGAGCTGCTGTGGTTCAGATCTATGGAGCAGGAGCTGCTGTGGGGCACATGTGAGTTAGATCTATGGGGCAGGTGATGGTGTGGGGCAGATTTGGGTCAGATGTATGGGGCAGGAGATGATGTGGGGCTGATGTTGGTCAGATCTATAGGGCAGGAGCTGCAGTGGGGCGGATGTGGGTCAGATCTATAGGGCAGGAGCTGCAGTGGGGCTGATGTGGGTCAAATCAATGGGGCAGAGCTGCTCATGGGCACATGTGAGTTAGATCTATGGGGCAGGAGATGGTGTGGGGCAGATTTGGGTCAGATGTATGGGTCAGGAGCTGCTGTGTGGCTGATGAGGGTCAGATCTGTGGGGCATGGGCTGCTGTGGGTCAGATCTACGGGACTGGAGCTGCAGTGGAGCACATGTGGGTCAGATCTATGGGGTAGAAGCTGCTGTGGGGCTGATGGGGGTCATATCTATAAGGCAGTAGCTGCTGTGGGGCTGACGTGGGTCAGATCTATGAGGCAAGAGCTGCTGTGGGGCAGAGTTGGGTCAGATCTATGGGGCAGGAGCTGCTGTGGGGCTGATGTGGGTCAGATCTATGGGTCAGGAGCTGCTGTGGGGCAGATGTGGGTCAGTTCTATGGGGCAGGAGCTGCTGTGGGGCTAATGTGGGTCAGATCTATGGGGCAGGGGCTGCTGTGGGGCAGATGTGGGTCAGATCTATGGGGCAGGAGCTGCTGTGGGTCAGATGTGGGTCAGATCTATAGGTCAGGAGCTGCTGTGGCTGCTGTGGGTCAGTTCTATGGAGCAGGAGATGCTGTGAGGCTGATGTGGGTCAAATCAATGGGGCAGAGCTGCTCTGGGGCACATGTGGGTCAGATCTATGGAGCAGGAGCTGCTGTGGGGCAGATTTGAATCAGATCTATAGGGCAGGAGCTGCTGTGGGTCAGATCTATGGAGCAGGAGCTGCTGTGGGGCACATGTGAGTTAGATCTATGGGGCAGGAGATGGTGTGGGGCAGATTTGGGTCAGATGTATGGGTCAGGAGCTGCTGTGTGGCTGATGAGGGTCAGATCTATGGGGCATGGGCTGCTGTGGGTCAGATCTACGGGACTGGAGCTGCAGTGGAGCACATGTGGGTCAGATCTATGGGGTAGAAGCTGCTGTGGGGCTGATGGGGGTCATATCTATAAGGCAGGAGCTGCTGTGGGGCTGACGTGGGTCAGATCTATGAGGCAAGAGCTGCTGTGGGGCAGAGTTGGGTCAGATCTATGGGGCAGGAGCTGCTGTGGGGCTGATGTGGGTCAGATCTATGGGGCAGGAGCTGATGTGGGGCTGATGTTGGTCAGATCTATAGGGCAGGAGCTGCAGTGGGGCTGATGTGGGTCAGATCTATGGGGCAGGAGCTGCAGTGGGGCTGATGTGGGTCAAATCTATGGGGCAGAGCTGCTCTGGGGCACATGTGGGTCAGATCTATGGAGCAGGAGCTGCTGTGGGGCAGATTTGAATCAGATCTATAGGGCAGGAGCTGCTGTGGGTCAGATCAGTGGAGCAGAAGCTGCTGTGGGGCACATGTGAGTTAGATCTATGGGGCAGGAGATGGTGTGGTGCAGATGTGGGTCAGATCTATGGGGCAGGATCTCCTGGGGGCTGATGTGGGTCGGATCTGTGGGGTAAAATCTGCTGTGGGGCAGATGTGGTTCAGATCTATAGGGCAGGAGCTGCTGTGGGTCAGATCTATGGATCAGGAGCTGCTGTGGGGCACATGTGAGTTAGATCTATGGGGCAGGAGATGGTGTGGGGCAGATTTGGGTCAGATGTATGGGGCAGGAGCTGATGTGGGGCTGATGTTGGTCAGATCTATAGGGCAGGAGCTGCAGTGGGGCTGATGTGGGTCAAATCAATGGGGCAGAGCTGCTCTGGGGCACATGTGGGTCAGATCTAGGGAGCAGGAGCTGCTGTGGGGAAGATTTGAATCAGATCTATAGGGCAGGAGCTGCTGTGGGTCAGATCTATGGAGCAGGAGCTGCTGTGGGGCACATGTGAGTTAGATCTATGGGGCAGGAGATGGTGTGGGGCAGATGTGGGTCAGATCTATGGGACAGGGTCTCCTGGGGGCTGATGTGGGTCAGATCTGTGGGGTAAAATCTGCTGTGGGGCAGATGTGGTTCAGATCTATAGGGCAGGAGCTGCTGTGGGTCAGATCTATGGATCAGGAGCTGCTGTGGGGCACATGTGAGTTAGATCTATGGGGCAGGAGATGGTGTGGGGCTTATGTGTATCAGATGTATGGGGCAGGAGCTGATGTGGGGCTGATGTTGGTCAGATCTATAGGGCAGGAGCTGCAGTGGGGCTGATGTGGGTCAGATCTATAGGGCAGGAGCTGCATTGGGGCTGATGTGGGTCAAATCAATGGGGCAGAGCTGCTCTGGGGCACATGTGGGTCAGATCTATGGAGCAGGAGCTGCTGTGGGGCACATGTGAGTTAGATCTATGGGGCAGGAGCTGCAGTGGGGCAGATGTGGGTCAGATCTATGGGGCAGGATCTCCTGGAGGCTGATGTGGGTCAGATCTATGGGTCAGGAGCTGCTGTGGGGCAGATGTGGGTCAGTTCTATGGGGCAGGAGCTGCTGTGGGGCTAATGTGGGTCAGATCTATGGGGCAGGGGCTGCTGTGGGGCAGATGTGGGTCAGATCTATGGGGCAGGAGCTGCTGTGGGTCAGATGTGGGTCAGATCTATAGGTCAGGAGCTGCTGTGGCTGCTGTGGGTCAGTTCTATGGAGCAGGAGATGCTGTGAGGCTGATGTGAGTCAAATCAATGGGGCAGAGCTGCTCTGGGGCACATGTGGGTCAGATCTATGGAGCAGGAGCTGCTGTGGGGCAGATTTGAATCAGATCTATAGGGCAGGAGCTGCTGTGGGTCAGATCTATGGAGCAGGAGCTGCTGTGGGGCACATGTGAGTTAGATCTATGGGGCAGGAGATGGTGTGGGGCAGATTTGGGTCAGATGTATGGGTCAGGAGCTGCTGTGTGGCTGATGAGGGTCAGATCTATGGGGCATGGGCTGCTGTGGGTCAGATCTACGGGACTGGAGCTGCAGTGGAGCACATGTGGGTCAGATATATGGGGCAGAAGCTGCTGTGGGGCTGATGGGGGTCATATCTATAAGGCAGGAGCTGCTGTGGGGCTGACCTGGGTCAGATCTATGAGGCAAGAGCTGCTGTGGGGCAGAGTTGGGTCAGATCTATGGGGCAGGAGCTGCTGTGGGGCTGATGTGGGTCAGATCTATGCGGCAGGAGCTGATGTGGGGCTGATGTTGGTCAAATCTATAGGGCAGGAGCTGCAGTGGGGCTGATGTGGGTCAGATCTATGGGGCAGGAGCTGCAGTGGGGCTGATGTGGGTCAAATCTATGGGGCAGAGCTGCTCTGGGGCACATGTGGGTAAGATCTATGGAGCAGGAGCTGCTGTAGGGCAGATTTGAATCAGATCTATAGGGCAGGAGCTGCTGTGGGTCAGATCAGTGGAGCAGAAGCTGCTGTGGGGCACATGTGAGTTAGATCTATGGGGCAGGAGATGGTGTGGTGCAGATGTGGGTCAGATCTATGGGGCAGGATCTCCTGGGGGCTGATGTGGGTCGGATCTGTGGGGTAAAATCTGCTGTGGGGCAGATGTGGTTCAGATCTATAGGGCAGGAGCTGCTGTGGGTCAGATCTATGGAGCAGGAGCTGCTGTGGGGCACATGTGAGTTAGATCTATGGGGCAGGAGATGGTGTGGGGCAGATTTGGGTCAGATGTATGGGGCAGGAGCTGATGTGGGGCTGATGTTGGTCAGATATATAGGGCAGGAGCTGCAGTGGGGCTGATGTGGGTCAAATCAATGGGGCAGAGCTGCTCTGGGGCACATGTGGGTCAGATCTATGGAGCAGGAGCTGCTGTGGGGCACATGTGATTTAGATCTAAGGGGCAGGAGATGGTGTGGGGCAGATGTGGGTCAGATCTATCGGGCAGGATCTCCTGGGGGCTGATGTGGGTCAGATCTGTGGGGTAAAATCTGCTGTGGGGCAGATGTGGTTCAGATCTATAGGGCAGGAGCTGCTGTGGGTCAGATCTATGGAGCAGGAGCTGCTGTGGGGCACATGTGAGTTAGATCTATGGGGCAGGAGATGGTGTGGGGCAGATGTGGGTCAGATCTATGGGGCAGGATCTCCTGGGGGCTGATGTGGGTCAGATCAGTGGGGTAAAATCTGCTGTGGGGCAGATGTGGTTCAGATCTATGGGGCAGGAGCTGCTGTGGGGCACATGTGAGTTAGATCTATGGGGCAGGAGATGGTGTGGGGCAGATGTGGGTCAGATCTATGGGGCAGGATCTCCTGGGGGCTGATGTGGGTCAGATCTGTGGGGTAAAATCTGCTGTGGGGCAGATGTGGTTCAGATCTATGGGGCAGGAGCTGCTGTGGGGCACATGTGAGTTAGATCTATGTGGCAGGAGATGGTGTGGGGTTGATGTGGGTCAGATCTATGGGTCAGGAGCTGCTGTGGGGCAGATGTGGGTCAGTTCTATGGGGCAGGAGCTGCTGGGGGGCAGATGTGGGTCAGATCTATGGGGCAGGGGCTGCTGTGGGGCAGATGTGGGTCAGATCTATGGGGAAGGAGCTGCTGTGGGTCAGATGTGGGTCAGATCTATAGGTCAGGAGCTGCTGTGGCTGCTGTGGGTCAGTTCTATGGGGCAGGAGATGCTGTGGGGCTGATGTGGGTCAAATCAATGGGGCAGAGCTGCTCTGGGGCACATGTGGGTCAGATCTATGGAGCAGGAGCTGCTGTGGGGCACATGTGAGTTAGATCTATCAGGCAGGAGATGGTGTGGGGCAGATTTGGGTCAGATTTATGGGGCAGGAGCTGATGTGGGGCTGGTGTTGGTCAGATCTATAGGGCAGGAGCTGCAGTGGGGCTGATGTGGGTCAGATCTATAGGGCAGGAGCTGCAGTGGGGCTGATGTGGGTCAAATCAATGGGGCAGAGCTGCTCTGGGGCACATGTGGGTAAGATCTATGGAGCAGGAGCTGCTGTGGGGCAGATTTGAATCATATCTATAAGGCAGGAGCTGCTGTGGGGCTGAAGTAGGTCAGATCTATGAGGCAAGAGCAGCTGTGGGGCTGATGTGGGTCAGATCTATGGGGCAGGTGCTGCTGTGGGGCTGATGTGGGTCAGATCTATGGGGCAGGAGCTGATGTGGGGCTGATGTGGGTCAAATCAATGGGGCAGAGCTGCTCTGGGGCACATGTGGGTCAGATCTATGGAGCAGGAGCTGCTGTGGGGCAGATTTGAATCAGATCTATAGGGCAGGAGCTGCTGTGGGTCAGATCTATGGGCAGGAGCTGCTGTGGGGCACATGTGAGTTAGATCTATGGGGCAGGAGATGGTGTGGGGCAGATTTGGGTCAGATGTATGGGTCAGGAGCTGCTGTGTGGCTGATGAGGGTCAGATCTATGGGGCATGGGCTGCTGTGGGTCAGATCTACGGGACTGGAGCTGCAGTGGAGCACATGTGGGTCAGATCTATGGGGTAGAAGCTGCTGTGGGGCTGATGGGGGTCATATCTATAAGGCAGGAGCTGGTGTGGGGCTGACGTGGGTCAGATCTATGAGGCAAGAGCTGCTGTGGGGCAGAGTTGGGTCAGATCTATGGGGCAGGAGCTGCTGTGGGGCTGATGTGGGTCAGATCTATGGGGCAGGAGCTCATGTGGGGCTGATGTTGGTCAGATCTATAGGGCAGGAGCTGCAGTGGTGCTGATGTGGGTCAGATCTATGGGGCAGGAGCTGCAGTGGGGCTGATGTGGGTCAAATCTATGGGGCAGAGCTGCTCTGGGGCACATGTGGGTCAGATCTATGGAGCAGGAGCTGCTGTGGGGCAGATCAATGGAGCAGAAGCTGCTGTGGGGCACATGTGCGTTAGATCTATGGGGCAGGAGATGGTGTGGGGCAGATGTGGGTCAGATCTATGGGGCAGGATCTCCTGGGGGCTGATTTGGGTCAGATCTGTGGGGTAAAATCTGCTGTGGGGCAGATGTGGTTCAGATCTATAGGGCAGGAGCTGCTGTGGGGCACATGTGAGTTAGATCTATGGGGCACGAGATGGTGTGGGGCAGATTTGGGTCAGATGTATGGGGCAGGAGCTGATGTGGGGCTGATGTTGGTCAGATCTATAGGGCAGGAGCTGCAGTGGGGCTGATGTGGGTCAAATCAATGGGGCAGAGCTGCTCTGGGGCACATGTGGGTCAGATCTATGGAGCAGGAGCTGCTGTGGGGCAGATTTGAATCAGATCTATAGGGCAGGAGCTGCTGTGGGTCAGATCTATGGAGCAGGAGCTGCTGTGGGGCACATGTGGGTCAGATCTATATGGCAGGAGCTGCAGAGGGGATGATGTAGGTCAGATCTAGCAGGGCAGGAGTTTCTGTGGGGCAGATGAGGGACATATCTATGGTGCAAAATCTGCTGTTGGACTGATGTGGGTCAGATCTATGAGTTTGGAGCTGCTGTGGGGCACATGTGGGTCAGATCTATGGGCCAGGAACTGCTGCGGGGCAGATTTGTGTCAGATCTATGGGGCAGGAGCTGCTGTGGGGCTGATGTGGGTCAGATGTGGGTCAGATCTATAGGTCAGGAGCTGCTGTGGCTGCTGTGGGTCAGTTCTATGGGGCAGGAGATGCTGTGGGGCTGATGTGGGTCAAATCAATGGGGCAGAGCTGCTCTGGGGCACATGTGGGTCAGATCTATGGAGCAGGAGCTGCTGTGGGGCAGATTTGAATCAGATCTATAGGGCAGGAGCTGCTGTGGGTCAGATCTATGGAGCAGGAGCTGCTGTGGGGCACATGTGAGTTAGATCTATGGGGCAGGAGATGGTGTGGTGCAGATGTGGGTCAGATCTATGGGGCAGGATCTCCTGGAGGGTTAATGTGGGTCAGATCTATGAGGCAGGAGCTGCTGTGGGGCAGATGTGGTTCAGATCTATGAGGCAGGAGCTTCTGTGGGGCTGATGTGGGTCAGATCTATGGGTCAGGAGCTGCTGTGGGGCAGATGTGGGTCAGATCTATGGGGCAAGAGCTGCTGTGGTGCAGATGTGGGTCAAATCAATGGGGCAGGAGCTGCTGTGGGGCTGATGTGGGTCAGATGTGGGTCAGATCTATAGGTAAGGAGCTGCTGTGGCTGCTGTGGGTCAGTTCTATGGGGCAGGAGATGCTGTGGGGCAGATTTGAATCAGATCTATAGGGCAGGAGCTGCTGTGGGTCAGATCTATGGGCAGGAGCTGCTGTGGGGCACATGTGAGTTAGATCTATGGGGCAGGAGATGGTGTGGGGCAGATGTGGGTCAGATCTATGGGGCAGGATCTCCTGGGGGCTGATGTGGGTCAGATCTGTGGGGTAAAATCTGCTGTGGGGCAGATGTGGTTCAGATCTATAGGGCAGGAGCTGCTGTGGGTCAGATCTATGGATCAGGAGCTGCTGTGGGGCAGATGTGGGTCAGATCTATGGGGCAGGAGATGGTGTGGGGCTTATGTGGGTCAGATGTATGGGGCAGGAGCTGATGTGGGGCTGATGTTGGTCAGATCTATAGGGCAGGAGCTGCAGTGGGGCTGATGTGGGTCAAATCAATGGGGCAGAGCTGCTCTGGGGCACATGTGGGTCAGATCTATGGAGCAGGAGCTGCTGTGGGGCACATGTGAGTTAGATCTATGGGGCAGGAGATGGTGTGGGGCTTATGTGGGTCAGATGTATGGGGCAGGAGCTGATGTGGGGCTGATGTTGGTCAGATCTATAGGGCAGGAGCTGCAGTGGGGCTTATGTGGGTCAGATCTATAGGGCAGGAGCTGCTGTGGGGCAGATGTGGGTCAGATCTATGGGGCAGGGGCTGCTGTGGGGCAGATGTGGGTCAGATCTATGGGGCAGGAGCTGCTGTGGGTCAGATGTGGGTCAGATCTATAGGTCAGGAGCTGCTGTGGCTGCTGTGGGTCAGTTCTATGGGGCAGGAGATGCTGTGGGGCTGATGTGGGTCAAATCAATGGGGCAGAGCTGCTCTGGGTCACATGTGGGTCAGATCTATGGAGCAGGAGCTGCTGTGGGGCAGATTTGAATCAGATCTATAGGGCAGGAGCTGCTGTGAGTCAGATCTATGCAGCAGGAGCTGCTGTGGGGCACATGTGAGTTAGATCTATGGGGCAGGAGATGGTGTGGGGCAGATTTGGGTCAGATGTATGGGGCAGGAGCTGATGTGGGGCTGGTGTTGGTCAGATCTATAGGGCAGGAGCTGCAGTGGGGCTGATGTGGGTCAGATCTATGGGGCAGGAGCTGCAGTGGGGCTGATGTGGGTCAAATCAATGGGGCAGAGCTGCTCTGGGGCACATGTGGGTCAGATCTATGGAGCAGGAGCTGCTGTGGGGCAGATTTGAATCAGATCTATAGGGCAGGAGCTGCTGTGGGTCAGATCTATGGAGCAGGAGCTGCTGTGGGGCACATGTGAGTTAGATCTATGGGGCAGGAGATGGTGGGGTGCAGATGTGGGTCAGATCTATGGGGCAGGAGATGATGTGGGGCTGATGTTGGTCAGATCTATAGGGCAGGAGCTGCAGTGGGGCGGATGTGGGTCAGATCTATAGGGCAGGAGCTGCAGTGGGGCTGATGTGGGTCAAATCAATGGGGCAGAGCTGCTCTGGGGCACATGTGAGTTAGATCTATGGGGCAGGAGCTGCTGTGGGGCTGATGTGGGTCAGATGTGGGTCAGATCTATGGGGCAGGAGCTGCTGTGGCTGCTGTGGGTCAGTTCTATTGGGCAGGAGATGCTGTGGGGCTGATGTGGGTCTAATCAATAAGGCAGAGCTGCTCTGGGGCACATGTGGGTCAGATCTATGGAGCAGGAGCTGCTGTGGGGCAGATTTGAATCAGATCTATAGGGCAGGAGCTGCTGTGGGTCAGATCTATGGAGCAGGAGCTGCTGTGGGGCACATGTGAGTTAGATCTATGGGGCAGGAGATGGTGTGGGGCAGATGTGGGTCAGATCTATGGGGAGGATCTCCTGGGGGCTGATGTGGGTCAGATCTGTGGAGTAAAATCTGCTGTCGGGCAGATGTGGTTCAGATCTATAGGGCAGGAGCTGCTGTGGGTCAGATCTATGGATCAGGAGCTGCTGTGGGGCACATGTGAGTTAGATCTATGGGGCAGGAGATGGTGTGGGGCTTATGTGGGTCAGATGTATGGGGCAGGAGCTGATGTGGGGCTGATGTTGGTCAGATCTATAGGGCAAGAGCTGCAGTGGGGCTGATGTGGGTCAGATCTATAGGGCAGGAGCTGCTCTGGGGCACATGTGGGTCAGATCTATGGAGCAGGAGCTGCTGTGGGGCACATGTGAGTTAGATCTATGGGGCAGGAGATGGTGTGGGGCTTATGTGGGTCAGATGTATGGGGCAGGAGCTGATGTGGGGCTGATGTTGGTCAGATCTATAGGGCAGGAGCTGCATTGGGGCTGATGTGGGTCAGATCTATGGGTCAGGAGCTGCTGTGGGGCAGATGTGGGTCAGTTCTATGGGGCAGGAGCTGCTGTGGGGCTAATGTGGGTCAGATCTATGGGGCAGGGGCTGCTGTGGGGCAGATGTGGGTCAGATCTATGGGACAGGAGCTGCTGTGGGTCAGATGTGGGTCAGATCTATAGGTCAGGAGCTGCTGTGGCTGCTGTGGGTCAGTTCTATGGGGCAGGAGATGCTGTGGGGCTGATGTGGGTCAAATCAATGGGGCAGAGCTGCTCTGGGGCACATGTGGGTCAGATCTATGGAGCAGGAGCTGCTGTGGGGCAGATTTGAATCAGATCTATAGGGCAGGAGCTGCTGTGGGGCACATGTGAGTTAGATCTATGGGGCAGGAGATGGTGTGGGGCAGATTTGGGTCAGATGTATGGGTCAGGAGCTGCTGTGTGGCTGATGAGGGTCAGATCTATGGGGCATGGGCTGCTGTGGGTCAGATCTACGGGACTGGAGCTGCAGTGGAGCACATGTGGGTCAGATCTATGGGGTAGAAGCTGCTGTGGGGCTGATGGGGGTCATATCTATAAGGCAGGAGCTGCTGTGGGGCTGACGTGGGTCAGATCTATGAGGCAAGAGCTGCTGTGGGGCAGAGTTGGGTCAGATCTATGGGGCAGGAGCTGCTGTGGGGCTGATGTGGGTCAGATCTATGGGGCAGGAGCTGATGTGGGGCTGATGTGGGTCAAATCAATGGGGCAGAGCTGCTCTGGGGCACATGTGGGTCAGATCTATGGAGCAGGAGCTGCTGTGGGGCAGATTTGAATCAGATCTATAGGGCAGGAGCTGCTGTGGGTCAGATCTATGGGCAGGAGCTGCTGTGGGGCACATGTGAATTAGATCTATGGGGCAGGAGACGGTGTGGGGCAGATGTGGGTCAGATGTATGGGTCAGGAGCTGCTGTGTGGCTGATGAGGGTCAGATCTATGGGGCAGGAGCTGCAGTGGGGCTGATGTGGGTCAAATCTATGGGGCAGAGCTGCTCTGGGGCACATGTGGGTCAGATCTATGGAGCAGGAGCTGCTGTGGGGCAGATCAATGGAGCAGAAGCTGCTGTGGGGCACATGTGAGTTAGATCTATGGGGCAGGAGATGGTGTGGGGCACATGTGGGTCAGATCTATGGGGCATGGGCTGCTGTGGGTCAGATCTACGGGACTGGAGCTGCAGTGGAGAACATGTGGGTCAGATCTATGGGGTAGAAGCTGCTGTGGGGCTGATGGGGGTCATATCTATAAGGCAGGAGCTGCTGTGGGGCTGACGTGGGTCAGATCTATGAGGCAAGAGCTGCTGTGGGGCAGAGTTGGGTCAGATCTATGGGGCAGGAGCTGCTGTGGGGCTGATGTGGGTCAGATCTATGGGTCAGGAGCTGCTGTGGGGCAGATGTGGGTCAGTTCTATGGGGCAGGAGCTGCTGTGGGGCTAATGTGGGTCAGATCTATGGGGCAGGGGCTGCTGTGGGGCAGATGTGGGTCAGATCTATGGGGCAGGAGCTGCTGTGGGTCAGATGTGGGTCAGATCTATAGGTCAGGAGCTGCTGTGGCTGCTGTGGGTCAGTTCTATGGAGCAGGAGATGCTGTGAGGCTGATGTGGGTCAAATCAATGGGGCAGAGCTGCTCTGGGGCACATGTGGGTCAGATCTATGGAGCAGGAGCTGCTGTGGGGCAGATTTGAATCAGATCTATAGGGCAGGAGCTGCTGTGGGTCAGATCTATGGAGCAGGAGCTGCTGTGGGGCACATGTGAGTTAGATCTATGGGGCAGGAGATGGTGTGGGGCAGATTTGGGTCAGATGTATGGGTCAGGAGCTGCTGTGTGGCTGATGAGGGTCAGATCTATGGGGCATGGGCTGCTGTGGGTCAGATCTACGGGACTGGAGCTGCAGTGGAGCACATGTGGGTCAGATCTATGGGGTAGAAGCTGCTGTGGGGCTGATGGGGGTCATATCTATAAGGCAGGAGCTGCTGTGGGGCTGACGTGGGTCAGATCTATGAGGCAAGAGCTGCTGTGGGGCAGAGTTGGGTCAGATCTATGGGGCAGGATCTGCTGTGGGGCTGATGTGGGTCAGATCTATGGGGCAGGAGCTGATGTGGGGCTGATGTTGGTCAGATCTATAGGGCAGGAGCTGCAGTGGGGCTGATGTGGGTCAGATCTATGGGGCAGGAGCTGCAGTGGGGCTGATGTGGGTCAAATCTATGGGGCAGAGCTGCTCTGGGGCACATGTGGGTCAGATCTATGGAGCAGGAGCTGCTGTGGGGCAGATTTGAATCAGATCTATAGGGCAGGAGCTGCTGTGGGTCAGATCAGTGGAGCAGAAGCTGCTGTGGGGCACATGTGAGTTAGATCTATGGGGCAGGAGATGGTGTGGTGCAGATGTGGGTCAGATCTATGGGGCAGGATCTCCTGGGGGCTGATGTGGGTCGGATCTGTGGGGTAAAATCTGCTGTGGGGCAGATGTGGTTCAGATCTATAGGGCAGGAGCTGCTGTGGGTCAGATCTATGGATCAGGAGCTGCTGTGGGGCACATGTGAGTTAGATCTATGGGGCAGGAGATGGTGTGGGGCAGATTTGGGTCAGATGTATGGGGCAGGAGCTGATGTGGGGCTGATGTTGGTCAGATCTATAGGGCAGGAGCTGCAGTGGGGCTGATGTGGGTCAAATCAATGGGGCAGAGCTGCTCTGGGGCACATGTGGGTCAGATCTAGGGAGCAGGAGCTGCTGTGGGGAAGATTTGAATCAGATCTATAGGGCAGGAGCTGCTGTGGGTCAGATCTATGGAGCAGGAGCTGCTGTGGGGCACATGTGAGTTAGATCTATGGGGCAGGAGATGGTGTGGGGCAGATGTGGGTCAGATCTATGGGACAGGATCTCCTGGGGGCTGATGTGGGTCAGATCTGTGGGGTAAAATCTGCTGTGGGGCAGATGTGGTTCAGATCTATAGGGCAGGAGCTGCTGTGGGTCAGATCTATGGATCAGGAGCTGCTGTGGGGCGCATGTGAGTTAGATCTATGGGGCAGGAGATGGTGTGGGGCTTATGTGTATCAGATGTATGGGGCAGGAGCTGATGTGGGGCTGATGTTGGTCAGATCTATAGGGCAGGAGCTGCAGTGGGGCTGATGTGGGTCAGATCTATAGGGCAGGAGCTGCATTGGGGCTGATGTGGGTCAAATCAATGGGGCAGAGCTGCTCTGGGGCACATGTGGGTCAGATCTATGGAGCAGGAGCTGCTGTGGGGCACATGTGAGTTAGATCTATGGGGCAGGAGCTGCAGTGGGGCAGATGTGGGTCAGATCTATGGGGCAGGATCTCCTGGGGGCTGATGTGGGTCAGATCTACGGGTCAGGAGCTGCTGTGGGGCAGATGTGGGTCAGTTCTATGGGGCAGGAGCTGCTGTGGGGCTAATGTGGGTCAGATCTATGGGGCAGGGGCTGCTGTGGGGCAGATGTGGGTCAGATCTATGGGGCAGGAGCTGCTGTGGGTCAGATGTGGGTCAGATCTATAGGTCAGGAGCTGCTGTGGCTGCTGTGGGTCAGTTCTATGGAGCAGGAGATGCTGTGAGGCTGATGTGGGTCAAATCAATGGGGCAGAGCTGCTCTGGGGCACATGTGGGTCAGATCTATGGAGCAGGAGCTGCTGTGGGGCAGATTTGAATCAGATCTATAGGGCAGGAGCTGCTGTGGGTCAGATCTATGGAGCAGGAGCTGCTGTGGGGCACATGTGAGTTAGATCTATGGGGCAGGAGATGGTTTGGGGCAGATTTGGGTCAGATGTATGGGTCAGGAGCTGCTGTGTGGCTGATGAGGGTCAGATCTATGGGGCATGGGCTGCTGTGGGTCAGATCTACGGGACTGGAGCTGCAGTGGAGCACATGTGGGTCAGATATATGGGGCAGAAGCTGCTGTGGGGCTGATGGGGGTCATATCTATAAGGCAGGAGCTGCTGTGGGGCTGACCTGGGTCAGATCTATGAGGCAAGAGCTGCTGTGGGGCAGAGTTGGGTCAGATCTATGGGGCAGGAGCTGCTGTGGGGCTGATGTGGGTCAGATCTATGCGGCAGGAGCTGATGTGGGGCTGATGTTGGTCAGATCTATAGGGCAGGAGCTGCAGTGGGGCTGATGTGGGTCAGATCTATGGGGCAGGAGCTGCAGTGGGGCTGATGTGGGTCAAATCTATGGGGCAGAGCTGCTCTGGGGCACATGTGGGTAAGATCTATGGAGCAGGAGCTGCTGTAGGGCAGATTTGAATCAGATCTATAGGGCAGGAGCTGCTGTGGGTCAGATCAGTGGAGCAGAAGCTGCTGTGGAGCACATGTGAGTTAGATCTATGGGGCAGGAGATGGTGTGGTGCAGATGTGGGTCAGATCTATGGGGCAGGATCTCCTGGGGGCTGATGTGGGTCGGATCTGTGGGGTAAAATCTGCTGTCGGGCAGATGTGGTTCAGATCTATAGGGCAGGAGCTGCTGTGGGTCAGATCTATGGAGCAGGAGCTGCTGTGGGGCACATGTGAGTTAGATCTATGGGGCAGGAGATGGTGTGGGGCAGATTTGGGTCAGATGTATGGGGCAGGAGCTGATGTGGGGCTGATGTTGGTCAGATATATAGGGCAGGAGCTGCAGTGGGGCTGATGTGGGTCAAATCAATGGGGCAGAGCTGCTCTGGGGCACATGTGGGTCAGATCTATGGAGCAGGAGCTGCTGTGGGGCACATGTGAGTTAGATCTAAGGGGCAGGAGATGGTGTGGGGCAGATGTGGGTCAGATCTATGGGGCAGGAGCTGCTGTGGGTCAGATGTGGGTCAGATCTATAGGTCAGGAGCTGCTGTGGCTGCTGTGGGTCAGTTCTATAAGGCAGGAGATGCTGTGGGGCTGATGTGGGTCAAATCAATGGGGCAGAGCTGCTCTGGGGCACATGTGGGTCAGATCTATGGAGCAGGAGCTGCTGTGGGGCAGATTTGAATCAGATCTATAGGGCAGGAGCTGCTGTGAGTCAGATCTATGCAGCAGGAGCTGCTGTGGGGCACATGTGAGTTAGATCTATGGGGCAGGAGATGGTGTGGGGCAGATTTGGGTCAGATGTATGGGGCAGGAGCTGATGTGGGGCTGGTGTTGGTCAGATCTATAGGGCAGGAGCTGCAGTGGGGCTGATGTGGGTCAGATCTATGGGGCAGGAGCTGCAGTGGGGCTGATGTGGGTCAAATCAATGGGGCAGAGCTGCTCTGGGGCACATGTGGGTCAGATCTATGGAGCAGGAGCTGCTGTGGGGCAGATTTGAATCAGATCTATAGGGCAGGAGCTGCTGTGGGTCAGATCTATGGAGCAGGAGCTGCTGTGGGGCACATGTGAGTTAGATCTATGGGGCAGGAGATGGTGGGGTGCAGATGTGGGTCAGATCTATGGGGCAGGAGATGATGTGGGGCTGATGTTGGTCAGATCTATAGGGCAGGAGCTGCAGTGGGGCGGATGTGGGTCAGATCTATAGGGCAGGAGCTGCAGTGGGGCTGATGTGGGTCAAATCAATGGGGCAGAGCTGCTCTGGGGCACATGTGAGTTAGATCTATGGGGCAGGAGCTGCTGTGGGGCTGATGTGGGTCAGATGTGGGTCAGATCTATGGGGCAGGAGCTGCTGTGGCTGCTGTGGGTCAGTTCTATTGGGCAGGAGATGCTGTGGGGCTGATGTGGGTCTAATCAATAAGGCAGAGCTGCTCTGGGGCACATGTGGGTCAGATCTATGGAGCAGGAGCTGCTGTGGGGCAGATTTGAATCAGATCTATAGGGCAGGAGCTGCTGTGGGTCAGATCTATGGAGCAGGAGCTGCTGTGGGGCACATGTGAGTTAGATCTATGGGGCAGGAGATGGTGTGGGGCAGATGTGGGTCAGATCTATGGGGAGGATCTCCTGGGGGCTGATGTGGGTCAGATCTGTGGAGTAAAATCTGCTGTCGGGCAGATGTGGTTCAGATCTATAGGGCAGGAGCTGCTGTGGGTCAGATCTATGGATCAGGAGCTGCTGTGGGGCACATGTGAGTTAGATCTATGGGGCAGGAGATGGTGTGGGGCTTATGTGGGTCAGATGTATGGGGCAGGAGCTGATGTGGGGCTGATGTTGGTCAGATCTATAGGGCAAGAGCTGCAGTGGGGCTGATGTGGGTCAGATCTATAGGGCAGGAGCTGCTCTGGGGCACATGTGGGTCAGATCTATGGAGCAGGAGCTGCTGTGGGGCACATGTGAGTTAGATCTATGGGGCAGGAGATGGTGTGGGGCTTATGTGGGTCAGATGTATGGGGCAGGAGCTGATGTGGGGCTGATGTTGGTCAGATCTATAGGGCAGGAGCTGCATTGGGGCTGATGTGGGTCAGATCTATGGGTCAGGAGCTGCTGTGGGGCAGATGTGGGTCACTTCTATGGGGCAGGAGCTGCTGTGGGGCTAATGTGGGTCAGATCTATGGGGCAGGGGCTGCTGTGGGGCAGATGTGGGTCAGATCTATGGGACAGGAGCTGCTGTGGGTCAGATGTGGGTCAGATCTATAGGTCAGGAGCTGCTGTGGCTGCTGTGGGTCAGTTCTATGGGGCAGGAGATGCTGTGGGGCTGATGTGGGTCAAATCAATGGGGCAGAGCTGCTCTGGGGCACATGTGGGTCAGATCTATGGAGCAGGAGCTGCTGTGGGGCAGATTTGAATCAGATCTATAGGGCAGGAGCTGCTGTGGGGCACATGTGAGTTAGATCTATGGGGCAGGAGATGGTGTGGGGCAGATTTGGGTCAGATGTATGGGTCAGGAGCTGCTGTGTGGCTGATGAGGGTCAGATCTATGGGGCATGGGCTGCTGTGGGTCAGATCTACGGGACAGGAGCTGCAGTGGAGCACATGTGGGTCAGATCTATCTGGTAGAAGCTGCTGTGGGGCTGATGGGGATCATATATATAAGGCAGGAGCTGCTGTGGGGCTGACGTGGGTCAGATCTATGAGGCAAGAGCTGCTGTGGGGCAGAGTTGGGTCAGATCTATGGGGCAGGAGCTGCTGTGGGGCTGATGTGGGTCAGATCTATGGGGCAGGAGCTGATGTGGGGCTGATGTGGGTCAAATCAATGGGGCAGAGCTGCTCTGGGGCACATGTGGGTCAGATCTATGGAGCAGGAGCTGCTGTGGGGCAGATTTGAATCAGATCTATAGGGCAGGAGCTGCTGTGGGTCAGATCTATGGGCAGGAGCTGCTGTGGGGCACATGTGAATTAGATCTATGGGGCAGGAGACGGTGTGGGGCAGATGTGGGTCAGATGTATGGGTCAGGAGCTGCTGTGTGGCTGATGAGGGTCAGATCTATGGGGCAGGAGCTGCAGTGGGGCTGATGTGGGTCAAATCTATGGGGCAGAGCTGCTCTGGGGCACATGTGGGTCAGATCTATGGAGCAGGAGCTGCTGTGGGGCAGATCAATGGAGCAGAAGCTGCTGTGGGGCACATGTGAGTTAGATCTATGGGGCAGGAGATGGTGTGGGGCACATGTGGGTCAGATCTATGGGGCATGGGCTGCTGTGGGTCAGATCTACGGGACTGGAGCTGCAGTGGAGAACATGTGGGTCAGATCTATGGGGTAGAAGCTGCTGTGGGGCTGATGGGGGTCATATCTATAAGGCAGGAGCTGCTGTGGGGCTGACGTGGGTCAGATCTATGAGGCAAGAGCTGCTGTGGGGCAGAGTTGGGTCAGATCTATGGGGCAGGAGCTGCTGTGGGGCTGATGTGGGTCAGATCTATGGGTCAGGAGCTGCTGTGGGGCAGATGTGGGTCAGTTCTATGGGGCAGGAGCTGCTGTGGGGCTAATGTGGGTCAGATCTATGGGGCAGGGGCTGCTGTGGGGCAGATGTGGGTCAGATCTATGGGGCAGGAGCTGCTGTGGGTCAGATGTGGGTCAGATCTATAGGTCAGGAGCTGCTGTGGCTGCTGTGGGTCAGTTCTATGGAGCAGGAGATGCTGTGAGGCTGATGTGGGTCAAATCAATGGGGCAAAGCTGCTCTGGGGCACATGTGGGTCAGATCTATGGAGCAGGAGCTGCTGTGGGGCAGATTTGAATCAGATCTATAGGGCAGGAGCTGCTGTGGGTCAGATCTATGGAGCAGGAGCTGCTGTGGGGCACATGTGAGTTAGATCTATGGGGCAGGAGATGGTGTGGGGCAGATTTGGGTCAGATGTATGGGTCAGGAGCTGCTGTGTGGCTGATGAGGGTCAGATCTATGGGGCATGGGCTGCTGTGGGTCAGATCTACGGGACTGGAGCTGCAGTGGAGCACATGTGGGTCAGATCTATGGGGTAGAAGCTGCTGTGGGGCTGATGGGGGTCATATCTATAAGGCAGGAGCTGCTGTGGGGCTGACGTGGGTCAGATCTATGAGGCAAGAGCTGCTGTGGGGCAGAGTTGGGTCAGATCTATGGGGCAGGATCTGCTGTGGGGCTGATGTGGGTCAGATCTATGGGGCAGGAGCTGATGTGGGGCTGATGTTGGTCAGATCTATAGGGCAGGAGCTGCAGTGGGGCTGATGTGGGTCAGATCTATGGGGCAGGAGCTGCAGTGGGGCTGATGTGGGTCAAATCTATGGGGCAGAGCTGCTCTGGGGCACATGTGGGTCAGATCTATGGAGCAGGAGCTGCTGTGGGGCAGATTTGAATCAGATCTATAGGGCAGGAGCTGCTGTGGGTCAGATCAGTGGAGCAGAAGCTGCTGTGGGGCACATGTGAGTTAGATCTATGGGGCAGGAGATGGTGTGGTGCAGATGTGGGTCAGATCTATGGGGCAGGATCTCCTGGGGGCTGATGTGGGTCGGATCTGTGGGGTAAAATCTGCTGTGGGGCAGATGTGGTTCAGATCTATAGGGCAGGAGCTGCTGTGGGTCAGATCTATGGATCAGGAGCTGCTGTGGGGCACATGTGAGTTAGATCTATGGGGCAGGAGATGGTGTGGGGCAGATTTGGGTCAGATGTATGGGGCAGGAGCTGATGTGGGGCTGATGTTGGTCAGATCTATAGGGCAGGAGCTGCAGTGGGGCTGATGTGGGTCAAATCAATGGGGCAGAGCTGCTCTGGGGCACATGTGGGTCAGATCTAGGGAGCAGGAGCTGCTGTGGGGAAGATTTGAATCAGATCTATAGGGCAGGAGCTGCTGTGGGTCAGATCTATGGAGCAGGAGCTGCTGTGGGGCACATGTGAGTTAGATCTATGGGGCAGGAGATGGTGTGGGGCAGATGTGGGTCAGATCTATGGGACAGGATCTCCTGGGGGCTGATGTGGGTCAGATCTGTGGGGTAAAATCTGCTGTGGGGCAGATGTGGTTCAGATCTATAGGGCAGGAGCTGCTGTGGGTCAGATCTATGGATCAGGAGCTGCTGTGGGGCGCATGTGAGTTAGATCTATGGGGCAGGAGATGGTGTGGGGCTTATGTGTATCAGATGTATGGGGCAGGAGCTGATGTGGGGCTGATGTTGGTCAGATCTATAGGGCAGGAGCTGCAGTGGGGCTGATGTGGGTCAGATCTATAGGGCAGGAGCTGCAGTGGGGCTGATGTGGGTCAAATCAATGGGGCAGAGCTGCTCTGGGGCACATGTGGGTCAGATCTATGGAGCAGGAGCTGCTGTGGGGCACATGTGAGTTAGATCTATGGGGCAGGAGCTGCAGTGGGGCAGATGTGGGTCAGATCTATGGGGCAGGATCTCCTGGGGGCTGATGTGGGTCAGATCTACGGGTCAGGAGCTGCTGTGGGGCAGATGTGGGTCAGTTCTATGGGGCAGGAGCTGCTGTGGGGCTAATGTGGGTCAGATCTATGGGGCAGGGGCTGCTGTGGGGCAGATGTGGGTCAGATCTATGGGGCAGGAGCTGCTGTGGGTCAGATGTGGGTCAGATCTATAGGTCAGGAGCTGCTGTGGCTGCTGTGGGTCAGTTCTATGGAGCAGGAGATGCTGTGAGGCTGATGTGGGTCAAATCAATGGGGCAGAGCTGCTCTGGGGCACATGTGGGTCAGATCTATGGAGCAGGAGCTGCTGTGGGGCAGATTTGAATCAGATCTATAGGGCAGGAGCTGCTGTGGGTCAGATCTATGGAGCAGGAGCTGCTGTGGGGCACATGTGAGTTAGATCTATGGGGCAGGAGATGGTTTGGGGCAGATTTGGGTCAGATGTATGGGTCAGGAGCTGCTGTGTGGCTGATGAGGGTCAGATCTATGGGGCATGGGCTGCTGTGGGTCAGATCTACGGGACTGGAGCTGCAGTGGAGCACATGTGGGTCAGATATATGGGGCAGAAGCTGCTGTGGGGCTGATGGGGGTCATATCTATAAGGCAGGAGCTGCTGTGGGGCTGACCTGGGTCAGATCTATGAGGCAAGAGCTGCTGTGGGGCAGAGTTGGGTCAGATCTATGGGGCAGGAGCTGCTGTGGGGCTGATGTGGGTCAGATCTATGCGGCAGGAGCTGATGTGGGGCTGATGTTGGTCAGATCTATAGGGCAGGAGCTGCAGTGGGGCTGATGTGGGTCAGATCTATGGGGCAGGAGCTGCAGTGGGGCTGATGTGGGTCAAATCTATGGGGCAGAGCTGCTCTGGGGCACATGTGGGTAAGATCTATGGAGCAGGAGCTGCTGTAGGGCAGATTTGAATCAGATCTATAGGGCAGGAGCTGCTGTGGGTCAGATCAGTGGAGCAGAAGCTGCTGTGGAGCACATGTGAGTTAGATCTATGGGGCAGGAGATGGTGTGGTGCAGATGTGGGTCAGATCTATGGGGCAGGATCTCCTGGGGGCTGATGTGGGTCGGATCTGTGGGGTAAAATCTGCTGTCGGGCAGATGTGGTTCAGATCTATAGGGCAGGAGCTGCTGTGGGTCAGATCTATGGAGCAGGAGCTGCTGTGGGGCACATGTGAGTTAGATCTATGGGGCAGGAGATGGTGTGGGGCAGATTTGGGTCAGATGTATGGGGCAGGAGCTGATGTGGGGCTGATGTTGGTCAGATATATAGGGCAGGAGCTGCAGTGGGGCTGATGTGGGTCAAATCAATGGGGCAGAGCTGCTCTGGGGCACATGTGGGTCAGATCTATGGAGCAGGAGCTGCTGTGGGGCACATGTGATTTAGATCTAAGGGGCAGGAGATGGTGTGGGGCAGATGTGGGTCAGATCTATGGGGCAGGATCTCCTGGGGGCTGATGTGGGTCAGATCTGTGGGGTAAAATCTGCTGTGGGGCAGATGTGGTTCAGATCTATGGGGCAGGAGCTGCTGTGGCTGCTGTGGGTCAGTTCTATGGGGCAGGAGATGCTGTGGGGCTGATGTGGGTCAAATCAATGGGGCAGAGCTGCTCTGGGGCACATGTGGGTCAGATCTATGGAGCAGGAGCTGCTGTGGGGCACATGTGAGTTAGATCTATCAGGCAGGAGATGGTGTGGGGCAGATTTGGGTCAGATTTATGGGGCAGGAGCTGATGTGGGGCTGGTGTTGGTCAGATCTATAGGGCAGGAGCTGCAGTGTGGCTGATGTGGGTCAGATCTATAGGGCAGGAGCTGCAGTGGGGCTGATGTGGGTCAAATCAATGGGGCAGAGCTGCTCTGGGGCACATGTGGGTAAGATCTATGGAGCAGGAGCTGCAGTGGGGCAGATTTGAATCATATCTATAAGGCAGGAGCTGCTGTGGGGCTGAAGTAGGTCAGATCTATGAGGCAAGAGCAGCTGTGGGGCAGAGTTGGGTCAGATCTATGGGGCAGGTGCTGCTGTGGGGCTGATGTGGGTCAGATCTATGGGGCAGGAGCTGATGTGGGGCTGATGTGGGTCAAATCAATGGGGCAGAGCTGCTCTGGGGCACATGTGGGTCAGATCTATGGAGCAGGAGCTGCTGTGGGGCAGATTTGAATCAGATCTATAGGGCAGGAGCTGCTGTGGGTCAGATCTATGGGCAGGAGCTGCTGTGGGGCACATGTGAGTTAGATCTATGGGGCAGGAGATGGTGTGGGGCAGATTTGGGTCAGATGTATGGGTCAGGAGCTGCTGTGTGGCTGATGAGGGTCAGATCTATGGGGCATGGGCTGCTGTGGGTCAGATCTACGGGACTGGAGCTGCAGTGGAGCACATGTGGGTCAGATCTATGGGGTAGAAGCTGCTGTGGGGCTGATGGGGGTCATATCTATAAGGCAGGAGCTGCTGTGGGGCTGACGTGGGTCAGATCTATGAGGCAAGAGCTGCTGTGGGGCAGAGTTGGGTCAGATCTATGGGGCAGGAGCTGCTGTGGGGCTGATGTGGGTCAGATCTATGGGGCAGGAGCTGATGTGGGGCTGATGTTGGTCAGATCTATAGGGCAGGAGCTGCAGTGGTGCTGATGTGGGTCAGATCTATGGGGCAGGAGCTGCAGTGGGGCTGATGTGGGTCAAATCTATGGGGCAGAGCTGCTCTGGGGCACATGTGGGTCAGATCTATGGAGCAGGAGCTGCTGTGGGGCAGATCAATGGAGCAGAAGCTGCTGTGGGGCACATGTGCGTTAGATCTATGGGGCAGGAGATGGTGTGGGGCAGATGTGGGTCAGATCTATGGGGCAGGATCTCCTGGGGGCTGATTTGGGTCAGATCTGTGGGGTAAAATCTGCTGTGGGGCAGATGTGGTTCAGATCTATAGGGCAGGAGCTGCTGTGGGTAAGATCTATGGATCAGGAGCTGCTGTGGGGCACATGTGAGTTAGATCTATGGGGCACGAGATGGTGTGGGGCAGATTTGGGTCAGATGTATGGGGCAGGAGCTGATGTGGGGCTGATGTTGGTCAGATCTATAGGGCAGGAGCTGCAGTGGGGCTGATGTGGGTCAAATCAATGGGGCAGAGCTGCTCTGGGGCACATGTGGGTCAGATCTATGGAGCAGGAGCTGCTGTGGGGCAGATTTGAATCAGATCTATTGGGCAGGAGCTGCTGTGGGTCAGATCTATGGAGCAGGAGCTGCTGTGGGGCACATGTGGGTCAGATCTATATGGCAGGAGCTGCAGAGGGGATGATGTAGGTCAGATCTAGCGGGGCAGGAGTTTCTGTGGGGCAGATGAGGGACATATCTATGGTGCAAAATCTGCTGTTGGACTGATGTGGGTCAGATCTATGAGTTTGGAGCTGCTGTGGGGCACATGTGGGTCAGATCTATGGGCCAGGAACTGCTGCGGGGCAGATTTGTGTCAGATCTATGGGGCAGGAGCTGCTGTGGGGCTGATGTGGGTCAGATGTGGGTCAGATCTATAGGTCAGGAGCTGCTGTGGCTGCTGTGGGTCAGTTCTATGGGGCAGGAGATGCTGTGGGGCTGATGTGGGTCAAATCAATGGGGCAGAGCTGCTCTGGGGCACATGTGGGTCAGATCTATGGAGCAGGAGCTGCTGTGGGGCAGATTTGAATCAGATCTATAGGGCAGGAGCTGCTGTGGGTCAGATCTATGGAGCAGGAGCTGCTGTGGGGCACATGTGAGTTAGATCTATGGGGCAGGAGATGGTGTGGTGCAGATGTGGGTCAGATCTATGGGGCAGGATCTCCTGGAGGGTTATTGTGGGTCAGATCTATGAGGCAGGAGCTGCTGTGGGGCAGATGTGGTTCAGATCTATGAGGCAGGAGCTTCTGTGGGGCTGATGTGGGTCAGATCTATGGGTCAGGAGCTGCTGTGGGGCAGATGTGGGTCAGTTCTATGGGGCAAGAGCTGCTGTGGTGCAGATGTGGGTCAAATCAATGGGGCAGGAGCTGCTGTGGGGCTGATGTGGGTCAGATGTGGGTCAGATCTATAGGTAAGGAGCTGCTGTGGCTGCTGTGGGTCAGTTCTATGGGGCAGGAGATGCTGTGGGGCAGATTTGAATCAGATCTATAGGGCAGGAGCTGCTGTGGGTCAGATCTATGGGCAGGAGCTGCTGTGGGGCACATGTGAGTTAGATCTATGGGGCAGGAGATGGTGTGGGGCAGATGTGGGTCAGATCTATGGGGCAGGATCTCCTGGGGGCTGATGTGGGTCAGATCTGTGGGGTAAAATCTGTTGTGGGGCAGATGTGGTTCAGATCTATAGGGCAGGAGCTGCTGTGGGTCAGATCTATGGATCAGGAGCTGCTGTGGGGCAGATGTGGGTCAGATCTATGGGGCAGGAGATGGTGTGGGGCTTATGTGGGTCAGATGTATGGGGCAGGAGCTGATGTGGGGCTGATGTTGGTCAGATCTATAGGGCAGGAGCTGCAGTGGGGCTGATGTGGGTCAAATCAATGGGGCAGAGCTGCTCTGGGGCACATGTGGGTCAGATCTATGGAGCAGGAGCTGCTGTGGGGCACATGTGAGTTAGATCTATGGGGCAGGAGATGGTGTGGGGCTTATGTGGGTCAGATGTATGGGGCAGGAGCTGATGTGGGGCTGATGTTGGTCAGATCTATAGGGCAGGAGCTGCAGTGGGGCTTATGTGGGTCAGATCTATAGGGCAGGAGATGCTGTGGGGCAGATGTGGGTCAGATCTATGGGGCAGGGGCTGCTGTGGGGCAGATGTGGGTCAGATCTATGGGGCAGGAGCTGCTGTGGGTCAGATGTGGGTCAGATCTATAGGTCAGGAGCTGCTGTGGCTGCTGTGGGTCAGTTCTATGGGGCAGGAGATGCTGTGGGGCT
Source organism: Coturnix japonica (assembly GCF_054131305.1). NCBI lineage: Eukaryota > Metazoa > Chordata > Aves > Galliformes > Phasianidae > Coturnix > Coturnix japonica. Next base: position 5,723,660 of record NC_140678.1, on the reverse strand, counting down.
GATGTGGGTCAAATCAATGGGGCAGAGCTGCTCTGGGGCACATGTGGGTCAGATCTATGGAGCAGGAGCTGCTGTGGGGCAGATTTGAATCAGATCTATAGGGCAGGAGCTGCTGTGAGTCAGATCTATGGAGCAGGAGCTGCTGTGGGGCAGATTTGAATCAGATCTATAGGGCAGGAGCTGCTGTGAGTCAGATCTATGGGGCAGGAGATGGTGTGGGGCAGATTTGGGTCGGATGTATGGGGCAGGAGCTGATGTGGGGCTGATGAGGGTCAGATCTATGGGGCATGGGCTGCTGTGGGTCAGATCTACGGGACAGGGGCTGCAGTGGAGCACATGTGGGTCAGATCTCTGGGGTAGAAGCTGCTGTGGGGCTGATGGGGATCATATCTATAAGGCAGGAGCTGCTGTGGGGCTGACGTGGGTCAGATCTATGAGGCAAGAGCTGCTGTGGGGCAGAGTTGGGTCAGATCTATGGGGCAGGAGCTGCTGTGGGGCTGATGTGGGTCAGATCTATGGGGCAGGAGCTGATGTGGGGCTGATGTGGGTCAAATCAATGGGGCAGAGCTGCTCTGGGGCACATGTGGGTCAGATCAATGGAGCAGGAGCTGCTGTGGGGCAGATTTGAATCAGATCTATAGGGCAGGAGCTGCTGTGGGTCAGATCTATGGGCAGGAACTGCTGTGGGGCACATGTGAATTAGATCTATGGGGCAGGAGATGGTGTGGGGCAGATTTGGGTCAGATGTATGGGTCAGGAGCTGCTGTGTGGCTGATGAGGGTCAGATCTATGGGGCATGGGCTGCTGTGGGTCAGATCTACGGGACTGGAGCTGCAGTGGAGCACATGTGGGTCAGATCTATGAGTTAGAAGCTGCTGTGGGGCTGATGGGGGTCATATCTATAAGGCTGGAGCTGCTGTGGGGCTGACGTGGGTCAGATCTATGAGGCAAGAGCTGCTGTGGGGCAGAGTTGGGTCAGATCTATGGGGCAGGAGCTGCTGTGGGGCTGATGTGGGTCAGATCTATGGGGCAGGAGCTGATGTGGGGCTGATGTTGGTCAGATCTATAGGGCAGGAGCTGCTGTGGGGCAGATCAATGGAGCAGAAGCTGCTGTGGGGCACATGTGAGTTAGATCTATGGGGCAGGAGATGGTGTGGGGCAGATGTGGGTCAGATATATGGGGCAGGATCTCCTGGGGGCTGATGTGGGTCAGATCTGTGGGGTAAAATCTGCTGTGGGGCAGATGTGGTTCAGATCTCTAGGGCAGGAGCTGCTGTGGGTAAGATCTATGGATCAGGAGCTGCTGTGGGGCACATCTGAGTTAGATCTATGGGGCACGAGATGGTGTGGGGCAGATTTGGGTCAGATGTATGGGGCAGGAGCTGATGTGGGGCTGATGTTGGTCAGATCTATAGGGCAGGAGCTGCAGTGGGGCTGATGTGGGTCAAATCAATGGGGCAGAGCTGCTCTGGGGCACATGTGGGTCAGATCTATGGAGCAGGAGCTGCTGTGGGGCAGATTTGAGTCAGATCTATAGGGCAGGAGCTGCTGTGGGTCAGATCTATGGAGCAGGAGCTTCTGTGGGGCACATGTGGGTCAGATCTATATGGCAGGAGCTGCAGAGGGGATGATGTAGGTCAGATCTATGGGGCAGGAGTTGCTGTGGGGCAGATGAGGGACATATCTATGGTGCAAAATCTGCTGTTGGACTGATGTGGGTCAGATCTATGAGTTTGGAGCTGCTGTGGGGCACATATGGGTCAGATCTATGGGCCAGGAACTGCTGCGGGGCAGATTTGTGTCAGATCTATGGGGCAGGAGCTGCTGTGGGGCTGATGTGGGTCAGATGTGGGTCAGATCTATAGGTAAGGAGCTGCTGTGGCTGCTGTGGGTCAGTTCTATGGGCAGGAGATGCTGTGGGGCTGATGTGGGTCAAATCAATGGGGCAGAGCTGCTCTGGGGCACATGTGGGTCAGATCTATGGAGCAGGAGCTGCTGTGGGGCAGATTTGAATCAGATCTATAGGGCAGGAGCTGCTGTGGGTCAGATCTATGGAGCAGGAGCTGCTGTGGGGCACATGTGAGTTAGATCTATGGGGCAGGAGATGGTGTGGGGCAGATTTGGGTCAGATGTATGGGTCAGGAGCTGCTGTGTGGCTGATGAGGGTCAGATCTATGGGGCATGGGCTGCTGTGGGTCAGATCTACGGGACAGGAGCTGCAGTGGAGCACATGTGGGTCAGATCTATGGGGTAGAAGCTGCTGTGGGGCTGATGGGGATCATATCTATAAGGCAGGAGCTGCTGTGGGGCTGACGTGGGTCAGATCTATGAGGCAAGAGCTGCTGTGGGGCAGAGTTGGGTCAGATCTATGGGGCAGGAGCTGCTGTGGGGCTGATGTGGGTCAGATCTATGGGGCAGGAGCTGATGTGAGGCTGATGTGGGTCAAATCAATGGGGCAGAGCTGCTCTGGGGCACATGTGGGTCAGATCTATGGAGCAGGAGCTGCTGTGGGGCAGATTTGAATCAGATCTATAGGGCAGGAGCTGCTGTGGGTCAGATCTATGGGCAGGAATTGCTGTGGGGCACATGTGAATTAGATCTATGGGGCAGGAGATGGTGTGGGGCAGATTTGGGTCAGATGTATGGGTCAGGAGCTGCTGTGTGGCTGATGAGGGTCAGATCTATGGGGCATGGGCTGCTGTGGGTCAGATCTACGGGACTGGAGCTGCAGTGGAGCACATGTGGGTCAGATCTATGGGTTAGAAGCTGCTGTGGGGCTGATGGGGGTCATATCTATAAGGCAGGAGCTGCTGTGGGGCTGACGTGGGTCAGATCTATGAGGCAAGAGCTGCTGTGGGGCAGAGTTGGGTCAGATCTATGGGGCAGGAGCTGCTGTGGGGCTGATGTGGGTCAGATCTATGGGGCAGGAGCTGATGTGGGGCTGATGTTGGTCAGATCTATAGGGCAGGAGCTGCAGTGGGGCTGATGTGGGTCAGATCTATGGGGCAGGAGCTGCAGTGGGGCTGATGTGGGTCAAATCTATGGGGCAGAGCTGCTCTGGGGCACATGTGGGTCAGATCTATGGAGCAGGAGCTGCTGTGGGGCAGATCAATGGAGCAGAAGCTGCTGTGGGGCACATGTGAGTTAGATCTATGGGGCAAGAGATGGTGTGGGGCAGATGTGGGTCAGATCTATGGGGCAGGATCTCCTGGGAGCTGATGTGGGTCAGATCTGTGGGGTAAAATCTGCTGTGGGGCAGATGTGGTTCAGATCTATAGGGCAGGAGCTGCTGTGGGTAAGATCTATGGATCAGGAGCTGCTGTGGGGCACATGTGAGTTAGATCTATGGGGCACGAGATGGTGTGGGGCAGATTTGGGTCAGATGTATGGGGCAGGAGCTGATGTGGGGCTGATGTTGGTCAGATCTATAGGGCAGGAGCTGCAGTGGGGCTGATGTGGGTCAAATCAATGGGGCAGAGCTGCTCTGGGGCACATGTGGGTCAGATCTATGGAGCAGGAGCTGCTGTGGGGCACATGTGGGTCAGATCTATATGGCAGGAGCTGCAGAGGGGATGATGTAGGTCAGATCTATGGGGCAGGAGCTGCTGTGGGTCAGATGTGGGTCAGATCTATAGGTAAGGAGCTGCTGTGGCTGCTGTGGGTCAGTTCTATGGGGCAGGAGATGCTGTGGGGCAGATTTGGGTCAGATGTATGGGTCAGGAGCTGCTGTGTGGCTGATGAGGGTCAGATCTCTGGGGCATGGGCTGCTGTGGGTCAGATCTACGGGACTGGAGCTGCAGTGGAGCACATGTGGGTCAGATCTATGGGGTAGAAGCTGCTGTGGGGCTGATGGGGGTCATATCTATAAGGCAGGAGCTGCTGTGGGGCTGATGTGGGTCAGATCTGTGGGGTAAAATCTGCTGTGGGGCAGATGTGGTTCAGAACTATGGGGCAGGAGCTTCTGTGGTGTTGATGTCGGTCAGATCAATGGGGCAGGGGCTGCTGTGGGGCTGATGTGGGTCAAATCAATGGGGCAGAGCTGCCCTGGGGCACATGTGGGTCAGATCTATGGAGCAGGAGCTGCTGTGGGGCAGATTTGAATCAGATCTATAGGGCAGGAGCTGCTGTGGGTCAGATCTATGGGCAGGAGCTGCTGTGGGGCACATGTGAGTTAGATCTATGGGGCAGGAGATGGTGTGGGGCAGATGTGGGTCAGATCTATGGGGCAGGATCTCCTGGGGGCTGATGTGGGTCAGATCTGTGGGGTAAAATCTGCTGTGGGGCAGATGTGGTTCAGATCTATAGGGCAGGAGCTGCTGTGGGTCAGATCTATGGATCAGGAGCTGCTGTGGGGCAGATGTGGGTCAGATCAATGGGGCAGGAGATGGTGTGGGGCTTATGTGGGTCAGATGTATGGGGCAGGAGCTGATGTGGGGCTGATGTTGGTCAGATCTATAGGGCAGGAGCTGCAGTGGGGCTGATGTGGGTCAGATCTATAGGGCAGGAGCTGCAGTGGGGCTGATGTGGGTCAAATCAATGGGGCAGAGCTGCTCTGGGGCACATGTGGGTCAGATCTATGGAGCAGGAGCTGCTGTGGTGCAGATTTGAATCAGATCTATAGGGCAGGAGCTGCTGTGGGTCAGATCTATGGAGCAGGAGCTGCTGTGGGGCACACGTGGGTCAGATCTATATGGCAGGAGCTGCAGAGGGGATGATGTAGGTCAGATCTATGGGGCAGGAGCTGCTGTGGGTCAGATGTGGGTCAGATCTATAGGTAAGGAGCTGCTGTGGCTGCTGTGGGTCAGTTCTATGGGGCAGGAGATGGTGTGGGGCAGATTTGAATCAGATCTATAGGGCAGGAGCTGCTGTGGGTCAGATCTATGGGCAGGAGCTGCTGTGGGGCACATGTGAGTTAGATCTATGGGGCAGGAGATGGTGTGGGGCAGATGTGGGTCAGATCTATGGGGCAGGATCTCCTGGGGGCTGATGTGGGTCAGATCTGTGGGGTAAAATCTGCTGTGGGGCAGATGTGGTTCAGATCTATAGGGCAGGAGCTGCTGTGGGTCAGATCTATGGATCAGGAGCTGCTGTGGGGCAGATGTGGGTCAGATCTATGGGGCAGGAGATGGTGTGGGGCTTATGTGGGTCAGATGTATGGGGCAGGAGCTGATGTGGGGCTGATGTTGGTCAGATCTATAGGGCAGGAGCTGCAGTGGGGCTGATGTGGGTCAGATCTATAGGGCAGGAGCTGCAGTGGGGCTGATGTGGGTCAAATCTATGGGGCAGAGCTGCTCTGGGGCACATGTGGGTCAGATCTATGGAGCAGGAGCTGCTGTGGGGCACATGTGAGTTAGATCTATGGGGCAGGAGATGGTGTGGGGCTTATGTGGGTCAGATGTATGGGGCAGGAGCTGATGTGGGGCTGATGTTGGTCAGATCTATAGGGCAGGAGCTGCAGTGGGGCTGATGTGGGTCAGATCTATAGGGCAGGAGCTGCAGTGGGGCTGATGTGGGTCAAATCAATGGGGCAGAGCTGCTGTGGGGCACATGTGAGTTAGATCTATGGGGCAGGAGATGGTGTGGGGCAGATTTGGGTCAGATGTATGGGTCAGGAGCTGCAGTGGGGCAGAGTTGGGTCAGATCTATGGGGCATGGGCTGCTGTGGGTCAGATCTACGGGACTGGAGCTGCAGTGGAGCACATGTGGGTCAGATCTATGGGGTAGAAGCTGCTGTGGGGCTGATGGGGGTCATATCTATAAGGCAGGAGCTGCTGTGGGGCTGACGTGGGTCAGATCTATGAGGCAAGAGCTGCTGTGGGGCAGAGTTGGGTCAGATCTATGGGGCAGGAGCTGCTGTGGGGCTGATGTGGGTCAGATCTACGGGGCAGGAGCTGATGTGGGGCTGATGTGGGTCAAATCAATGGGGCAGAGCTGCTCTGGGGCACATGTGGGTCAGATCTATGGAGCAGGAGCTGCTGTGGGGCAGATTTGAATCAGATCTATAGGGCAGGAGCTGCTGTGGGTCAGATCTATGGGCAGGAGCTGCTGTGGGGCACATGTAAATTAGATCTATGGGGCAGGAGCTGCTGTGGGGCTGACGTGGGTCAGATGTATGGGGCAGGAGCTGATGTGGGGCTGATGTTTGTCAGATCTATAGGGCAGGAGCTGCAGTGGGGCTGATGTGGGTCAGATCTATGGGGCAGGAGCTGCAGTGGGGCTGATGTGGGTCAAATCAATGGGGCAGAGCTGCTCTGGGGCACATGTGGGTCAGATCTATGGAGCAGGAGCTGCTCTGGGGCACATGTGGGTCAGATCAATGGAGCAGGAGCTGCTGTGGGGCAGATTTGAATCAGATCTATAGGGCAAGAGCTGCTGTGGGTCAGATCTATGGAGCAGGAGCTGCTGTGGGGCACATGTGAGTTAGATCTATGGGGCAGGAGATGGTGTGGGGCAGATGTGGGTCAGATCTATGGGGCCGGATCTCCTGGGGGCTGATGTGGGTCAGATCTGTGGGGTAAAATCTGCTGTGGGGCAGATGTGGTTCAGATCTATAGGGCTGGAGCTACTGTGGGTCAGATCTATGGAGCAGGAGCTGCTGTGGGGCACATGTGGGTCAGATCTATATGGCAGGAGCTGCAGAGGGGATGATGTAGGTCAGATCTAGCGGGGCAGGAGTTGCTGTGGGGCAGATGAGGGACATATCTATGGTGCAAAATCTGCTGTTGGACTGATGTGGGTCAGATCTATGAGTTTGGAGCTGCTGTGGGGCACATATGGGTCAGATCTATGGGCCAGGAACTGCTGCGGGGTAGATTTGTGTCAGATCTATGGGGCAGGAGCTGCTGTGGGGCTGCTGTGGGTCAGATGTGGGTCAGATCTATAGGTAAGGAGCTGCTGTGGCTGCTGTGGGTCAGTTCTATGGGCAGGAGATGCTGTGGGGCTGATGTGGGTCAAATCAATGAGGCAGAGCTGCTCTGGGGCACATGTGGGTCAGATCTATGGAGCAGGAGCTGCTGTGGGGCAGATTTGAATCAGATCTATAGGGCAGGAGCTCCTGTGGGTCAGATCTATGGAGCAGGAGCTGCTGTGGGGCACATGTGAGTTAGATCTATGGGGCAGGAGATGGTGTAATGCAGATGTGGGTCAGATCTATGGGGCAGGATCTCCTGGAGGGTTAATGTGGGTCAGATCTATGAGGCAGGAGCTGCTGTGGGGCAGATGTGGTTCAGATTTATGGGGCACGAGCTTCTGTGGGGCTGATGTGGGTCAGATCTATGGGTCAGGAGCTGCTGTGGGGCAGATGTGGGTCAGTTCTATGGGGCAAGAGCTGCTGTGGTGCAGATGTGGGTCAGATCTATGGGGCAGGAGCTGCTGTGGGGCTGATGTGGGTCAGATGTGGGTCAGATCTATAGGTAAGGAGCTGCTGTGGCTGCTGTGGGTCAATTCTATGGGGCAGGAGATGCTGTGGGGCAGATTTGAATCAGATCTATAGGGCAGGAGCTGCTGTGGGTCAGATCTATGGGCAGGAGCTGCTGTGGGGCACATGTGAGTTAGATCTATGGGGCAGTAGATGGTGTGGGGCAGATGTGGGTCAGATCTATGGGGCAGGATCTCCTGGGGGCTGATGTGGGTCAGATCTGTGGGGTAAAATCTGCTGTGGGGCAGATGTGGTTCAGATCTATAGGGCAGGAGCTGCTGTGGGTCAGATCTATGGATCAGGAGCTGCTGTGGGGCAGATGTGGGTCAGATCTATGGGGCAGGAGATGGTGTGGGGCTTATGTGGGTCAGATGTATGGGGCAGGAGCTGATGTGGGGCTGATGTTGGTCAGATCTATAGGGCAGGAGCTGCAGTGGGGCTGATGTGGGTCAGATCTATAGGGCAGGAGCTGCAGTGGGGCTGATGTGGGTCAAATCAATGGGGCAGAGCTGCTCTGGGGCACATGTGGGTCAGATCTATGGAGCAGGAGCTGCTGTGGGGCACATGTGAGTTAGATCTATGGGGCAGGAGATGGTGTGGGGCTTATGTGGGTCAGATGTATGGGCAGGAGCTGATGTGGGGCTGATGTTGGTCAGATCTATAGGGCAGGAGCTGCAGTGGGGCTGATGTGGGTCAGATCTATAGGGCAGGAGCTGCAGTGGGGCTGATGTGGGTCAAATCAATGGGGCAGAGCTGCTCTGGGGCACATGTGAGTTAGATCTATGGGGCAGGAGATGGTGTGGGGCAGATTTGGGTCAGATGTATGGGTCAGGAGCTGCTGTGTGGCTGATGAGGGTCAGATCTATGGGGCATGGGCTGCTGTGGGTCAGATCTACGGGACTGGAGCTGCAGTGGAGAACATGTGGGTCAGATCTATGGGGTAGAAGCTGCTGTGGGGCTGATGGGGGTCATATCTATAAGGCAGGAGCTGCTGTGGGGCTGACGTGGGTCAGATCTATGAGGCAAGAGCTGCTGTGGGGCAGAGTTGGGTCAGATCTATGGGGCAGGAGCTGCTGTGGGGCTGATGTGGGTCAGATCTACGGGGCAGGAGCTGATGTGGGGCTGATGTGGGTCAAATCAATGGGGCAGAGCTGCTCTGGGGCACATGTGGGTCAGATCTATGGAGCAGGAGCTGCTGTGGGGCAGATTTGAATCAGATCTATAGGGCAGGAGCTGCTGTGGGTCAGATCTATGGAGCAGGAGCTGCTGTGGGGCACATGTGAGTTAGATCTATGGGGCAGGAGATGGTGTGGGGCAGATTTGGGTCAGATGTATGGGGCAGGAGCTGATGTGGGGCTGGTGTTGGTCAGATCTATAGGGCAGGAGCTGCAGTGGGGCTGATGTGGGTCAGATCTATAGGGCAGGATCTGCAGTGGGGCTGATGTGGGTCAAATCAATGGGGCAGAGCTGCTCTGGGGCACATGTGGGTCAGATCTATGGAGCAGGAGCTGCTGTGGGGCAGATTTAAATCAGATCTATAGGGCAGGAGCTGCTGTGGGTCAGATCTATGGAGCAGGAGCTGCTGTGGGGCACATGTGAGTTAGATCTATGGGGCAGGAGATGGTGTAATGCAGATGTGGGTCAGATCTATGGGGCAGGATCTCCTGGAGGGTTAATGTGGGTCAGATCTATGAGGCAGGAGCTGCTGTGGGGCAGATGTGGTTCAGATTTATGGGGCACGAGCTTCTGTGGGGCTGATGTGGGTCAGATCTATGGGTCAGGAGCTGCTGTGGGGCAGATGTGGGTCAGTTCTATGGGGCAAGAGCTGCTGTGGTGCAGATGTGGGTCAGATCTATGGGGCAGGAGCTGCTGTGGGGCTGATGTGGGTCAGATGTGGGTCAGATCTATAGGTAAGGAGCTGCTGTGGCTGCTGTGGGTCAATTCTATGGGGCAGGAGATGCTGTGGGGCAGATTTGAATCAGATCTATAGGGCAGGAGCTGCTGTGGGTCAGATCTATGGGCAGGAGCTGCTGTGGGGCACATGTGAGTTAGATCTATGGGGCAGTAGATGGTGTGGGGCAGATGTGGGTCAGATCTATGGGGCAGGATCTCCTGGGGGCTGATGTGGGTCAGATCTGTGGGGTAAAATCTGCTGTGGGGCAGATGTGGTTCAGATCTATAGGGCAGGAGCTGCTGTGGGTCAGATCTATGGATCAGGAGCTGCTGTGGGGCAGATGTGGGTCAGATCTATGGGGCAGGAGATGGTGTGGGGCTTATGTGGGTCAGATGTATGGGGCAGGAGCTGATGTGGGGCTGATGTTGGTCAGATCTATAGGGCAGGAGCTGCAGTGGGGCTGATGTGGGTCAGATCTATAGGGCAGGAGCTGCAGTGGGGCTGATGTGGGTCAAATCAATGGGGCAGAGCTGCTCTGGGGCACATGTGGGTCAGATCTATGGAGCAGGAGCTGCTGTGGGGCACATGTGAGTTAGATCTATGGGGCAGGAGATGGTGTGGGGCTTATGTGGGTCAGATGTATGGGCAGGAGCTGATGTGGGGCTGATGTTGGTCAGATCTATAGGGCAGGAGCTGCAGTGGGGCTGATGTGGGTCAGATCTATAGGGCAGGAGCTGCAGTGGGGCTGATGTGGGTCAAATCAATGGGGCAGAGCTGCTCTGGGGCACATGTGAGTTAGATCTATGGGGCAGGAGATGGTGTGGGGCAGATTTGGGTCAGATGTATGGGTCAGGAGCTGCTGTGTGGCTGATGAGGGTCAGATCTATGGGGCATGGGCTGCTGTGGGTCAGATCTACGGGACTGGAGCTGCAGTGGAGAACATGTGGGTCAGATCTATGGGGTAGAAGCTGCTGTGGGGCTGATGGGGGTCATATCTATAAGGCAGGAGCTGCTGTGGGGCTGACGTGGGTCAGATCTATGAGGCAAGAGCTGCTGTGGGGCAGAGTTGGGTCAGATCTATGGGGCAGGAGCTGCTGTGGGGCTGATGTGGGTCAGATCTACGGGGCAGGAGCTGATGTGGGGCTGATGTGGGTCAAATCAATGGGGCAGAGCTGCTCTGGGGCACATGTGGGTCAGATCTATGGAGCAGGAGCTGCTGTGGGGCAGATTTGAATCAGATCTATAGGGCAGGAGCTGCTGTGGGTCAGATCTATGGAGCAGGAGCTGCTGTGGGGCACATGTGAGTTAGATCTATGGGGCAGGAGATGGTGTGGGGCAGATTTGGGTCAGATGTATGGGGCAGGAGCTGATGTGGGGCTGGTGTTGGTCAGATCTATAGGGCAGGAGCTGCAGTGGGGCTGATGTGGGTCAGATCTATAGGGCAGGATCTGCAGTGGGGCTGATGTGGGTCAAATCAATGGGGCAGAGCTGCTCTGGGGCACATGTGGGTCAGATCTATGGAGCAGGAGCTGCTGTGGGGCAGATTTAAATCAGATCTATAGGGCAGGAGCTGCTGTGGGTCAGATCTATGGAGCAGGAGCTGCTGTGGGGCACATGTGAGTTAGATCTATGGGGCAGGAGATGGTGTAATGCAGATGTGGGTCAGATCTATGGGGCAGGATCTCCTGGAGGGTTAATGTGGGTCAGATCTATGAGGCAGGAGCTGCTGTGGGGCAGATGTGGTTCAGATCTATGGGGCACGAGCTTCTGTGGGGCTGATGTAGGTCAGATCTATGGGTCAGGAGCTGCTGTGGGGCAGATGTGGGTCAGATCTATGGGGCAAGAGCTGCTGTGGTGCAGATGTGGGTCAGATCTATGGGGCAGGAGCTGCTGGTGGGGCTGATGTGGGTCAGATGTGGGTCAGATCTATAGGTAAGGAGCTGCTGTGGCTGCTGTGGGTCAGTTCTATAGGGCAGGAGATGCTGTGGGGCTGATGTGAGTCAAATCAATAAGGCAGAGCTGCTCTGGGGCACATGTGGATCAGATCTATGGAGCAGGAGCTGCTGTGGGGCAGATTTGAATCAGATCTCTAGGGCAGGAGCTGCTGTGGGTCAGATCTATGGAGCAGGAGCTGCTGTGGGGCACATGTGAGTTAGATCTATGGGGCAGGAGATGGTGAGGGGCAGATGTGGGTCAGATCTATGGGGCAGGATCTCCTGGGGGCTGATGTGGGTCAGATCTGTGGGGTAAAATCTGCTGTGGGGCAGATGTGGTTCAGATCTATAGGGCAGGAGCTGCTGTGTGTCAGATCTATGGATCAGGAGCTGCTGTGGGGCACATGTGAGTTAGATCTATGGGGCAGGAGATGGTGTGGGGCAGATTTGGGTCAGATGTATGGGGCAGGAGCTGATGTGGGGCTGATGTTGGTCAGATCTATAGCGCAGGAGCTGCAGTGGGGCTGATGTGGGTCAGATCTTTGGGGCATAATCTCCTGTGGGGCTGATGTGGGTAAAATCAATGGGGCAGAGCTGCTCTGGGGCACATGTGGCTCAGATCTATAAACCAGGAGCTGCTGTGGGGCACATGTGAGTTAGATCTATGGGGCAGGAGATGGTGTGGGGCTTATGTGGGTCAGATCTATGGGGCAGGAGCTGATGTGGGGCTGATGTTGGTCAGATCTATATGGCAAGAGCTGCAGTGGGGCTGATGTGGGTAAGATCTATAGGGCAGGAGCTGCAGTGGGGCTGATGTGGGTCAAATCAATGGGGCAGAGCTGCTCTGGGGCACATGTGGGTCAGATCTAAGGAGCAGGAGCTGCTGTGGGGCACATGTGAGTTAGATCTATGAGGCAGGAGATGGTGTGGGGCAGATGTGGGTCAGTTCTATGGGGCAGGATCTCCTGGGGGCTGATGTGGGTCAGATCTATGGGTCAGGAGCTGCTGTGGGGCAGATGTGGGTCAGTTCTATGGGGCAGGAGCTGCTGTGGGGCTAATGTGGGTCAGATCTATGGGGCAGGGGCTGCTGTGGGGCAGATGTGGGTCAGATCTATGGGGCAGGAGCTGCTGTGGGTCAGATGTGGGTCAGATCTATAGGTCAGGAGCTGCTGTGGATGCTGTAGATCAGTTTTATGGGGCAGGAGATGCTGTTGGGCTGATGTGGGTCAAATCAATGGGGCAGAGCTGCTCTGGGGCACATGTGGGTCAGATCTATGGAGCAGGAGCTGCTGTGGGGCAGATTTGAATCAGATCTATAGGGCAGGAGCTGCTGTGGGTCAGATCTATGGAACGGGAGCTGCTGTGGGGCACATGTGAGTTAGATCTATGGGGCAGGAGATGGTGTGGGGCAGATTTGGGTCAGATGTATGGGGCAGGAGCTGATGTGGGGCTGATGTTGGTCAGATCTATAGGGCAGGAGCTGCAGTGGGGCTGATGTGGGTCAGATCTATAGGGCAGGAGCTGCAGTGGGGCTGATGTGGGTCAAATCAATGGGGCAGAGCTGCTCTGGGGCACATGTGGGTCAGATCTATGGAGCAGGAGCTGCTGTGGGGCAGATTTGAATCAGATCTATAGGGCAGGAGCTGCTGTGGGTCAGATCTATGGGCAGGAGCTGCTGTGGGGCACATGTGATTTAGATCTATGGGGCAGGAGATGGTGTGGGGCAGATTTGGGTCAGATGTATGGGTCAGGAGCTGCTGTGTGGCTGATGAGGGTCAGATCTCTGGGGCATGGGCTGCTGTGGGTCAGATCTACGGGACTGGAGCTGCAGTGGAGCACATGTGGGTCAGATCTATGGGGTAGAAGCTGCTGTGGGGCTGATGGGGGTCATATCTATAGGGCAGGAGCTGCAGTGGGGCTGATGTGGGTCAGATCTATGGGCAGGAGCTGCAGTGGGGCTGATGTGGGTCAAATCAATGGGGCAGAGCTGCACTGGGGCACATGTGGGTCAGATCTATGGAGCAGGAGCTGCTGTGGGGCAGATTTGAATCAGATCTATAGGGCAGGAGCTGCTGTGGGTCAGATCTATGGGCAGGAGCTGCTGTGGGGCACATGTGAGTTAGATCTATGGGGCAGGAGATGGTGTGGGGCAGATTTGGGTCAGATGTATGGGTCAGGAGCTGCTGTGTGGCTGATGAGGGTCAGATCTATGGGGCATGGGCTGCTGTGGGTCAGATCTACGGGACTGGAGCTGCAGTGGAGCACATGTGGGTCAGATCTATGGGGTAGAAGCTGCTGTGGGGCTGATGGGGGTCCTATCTATAAGGCAGGAGCTGCTGTGGGGCTGACGTGGGTCAGATCTATGAGGCAAGAGCTGCTGTGGGTCAGAGTTGGGTCAGATCTATGGGGCAGGAGCTGCTGTGGGGCTGATGTGGGTCAGATCTATGGGGCAGGAGCTGATGTGGGGCTGATGTTGGTCAGATCAATAGGGCAGGAGCTGCAGTGGGGCTGATGTGAATCAGATCTCTGGGGCAGGAGCTGCAGTGGGGCTGATGTGGGTCAAATCTATGGGGCAGAGCTGCTCTGGGGCACATGTGGGTCAGATCTATGGAGCAGGAGCTGCTGTGGGGCAGATTTGAATCATATCTATAGGGCAGGAGCTGCTGTGGGTCAGGTCAATGGAGCAGAAGCTGCTGTGGGGCACATGTGAGTTAGATCTATGGGGCAGGAGATGGTGTGGGGCAGATGTGGGTCAGATCTATGGGGCAGGATCTCCTGGGGGCTGATGTGGGTCAGATTTGTGGGGTAAAATCTGCTGTGGGGCAGATGTGGTTCAGATCTATAGGGCAGGAGCTGCTGTGGGTCCGATCTATGGATCTGGAGCTGCTGTGGGGCACATGTGAGTTAGATCTATGGGGCAGGAGATGGTGTGGGGCAGATTTGGGTCAGATGTATGGGGCAGGAGCTGATGTGGGGCTGATGTTGGTCAGATCTATAGGGCAGGAGCTGCAGTGGGGCTGATGTGGGTCAGTTCTATGGGGCAGGAGATGCTGTGGGGCTGATGTGGGTCAAATCAATGGGGCAGAGCTGCTCTGGGGCACATGTGGGTCAGATCTATGGAGCAGGAGCTGCTGTGGGGCAGATTTGAATCAGATCTATAGGGCAGGAGCTGCTGTGGGTCAGATCTATGGAGCAGGAGCTGCTGTGGGGCACATGTGAGTTAGATCTATGGGGCAGGAGATGGTGTGGTGCAGATGTGGGTCAGATCTATGGGGCAGGATCTCCTGGGGGCTGATGTGGGTCAGTTCTATGAGGCAGGAGCTGCTGTGGGGCAGATGTGGTTCAGATCTATGGGGCAGGAGCTTCTGTGGGGCTGATGTGGGTCAGATCTATGGGTCAGGAGCTGCTGTGGGGCAGATGTGGGTCAGTTCTATGGGGCAAGAGCTGCTGTGGTGCAGATGTGGGTCAGATCTATGGGGCAGGAGCTGCTGTGGGGCTGATGTGGGTCAGATGTGGGTCAGATCTATAGGTAAGGAGCTGCTGTGGCTGCTGTGGGTCAGTTCTATGGGGCAGGAGATGCTGTGGGGCTGATGTGGGTCAAATCAATGGGGCAGAGCTGCTCTGGGGCACATGTGGGTCAGATTTATGGAGCAGGAGCTGCTGTGGGGCAGATTTGAATCAGATCTATAGGGCAGGAGCTGCTGTGGGTCAAATCTATGGAGCAGGAGGTGCTGTGGGGCACATGTGAGTTAGATCTATGGGGCAGGAGATGGTGTGGGGCAGATGTGGGTCAGATCTATGGGGCAGGATCTCCTGGGGGCTGATGTGTGTCAGATCTGTGGGGTAAAATCTGCTGTGGGGCAGATGTGGTTCAGATCTATAGGGCAGGAGCTGCTGTGGGTCAGATCTATGGATCAGGAGCTGCTGTGGGGCACATGTGAGTTAGATCTATGGGGCAGGAGATGGTGTGGGGCTTATGTGGGTCAGATGTATGGGGCAGGAGCTGATGTGGGGCTGATGTTGGTCAGATCTATAGGGCAGGAGCTGCAGTGGGGCTGATGTGGGTCAGATCTATAGGGCAGGAGCTGCAGTGGGGCTGATGTGGGTCAAATCAATGGGGCAGAGCTGCTCTGGGGCACATGTGGGTCAGATCTATGGAGCAGGAGCTGCTGTGGGGCACATGTGAGTTAGATCTATGGGGCAGGAGATGGTGTGGGGCAGATGTGGGTCAGATCTATGGGGCAGGATCTCCTGGGGGCTGATGTGGGTCAGATCTATAGGGCAGGAGCTGCAGTGGGGCTGATGTGGGTCAGATCTATAAGGCAGGAGCTGCTGTGGGGCTGACGTGGGTCAGATCTATAGGGCAGGAGCTGCTGTGGGTCAGATCTATGGAGCAGGAGCTGCTGTGGGGCACATGTGAGTTAGATCTATGGGGCAGGAGATGGTGTGGGGCAGATGTGGGTCAGATCTATGGGGCAGGATCTCCTGGGGGCTGATGTGGGTCAGATCTGTGGGGTAAAATCTGCTGTGGGGCAGATGTGGTTCAGATCTCTAGGGCAGGAGCTGCTGTGGGTCAGATCGATGGAGCAGGAGCTGCTGTGGGGCACATGTGAGTTAGATCTATGGGGCAGGAGATGGTGTGGGGCAGATGTGGGTCAGATGTATGGGGCAGGATCTACTGGGGGCTGATGTGGGTCAGATCTATGGGTCAGGAGCTGCTGTGGGGCAGATGTGGGTCAGTTCTATGGGGCAGGAGCTGCTGTGGGGCTAATGTGGGTCAGATCTATGGGGCAGGGGCTGCTGTGGGGCAGATGTGGGTCAGATCTATGGAGCAGGAGCTGCTGTGGGGCAGATGTGGGTCAGATCCATAGGTCAGGAGCTGCTGTGGCTGCTGTGGGTCAGTTCTATGGGGCAGGAGATGCTGTGGGGCTGATGTGGGTCAAGTCAATGGGGCAGAGCAGCTCTGGGGCACATGTGGGTCAGATCTATGGAGCAGGAGCTGCTGTGGGGCAGATTTGAATCAGATCTATAGGGCAGGAGCTGCTGTGGGTCAGATCTATGGAGCAGGAGCTGCTGTGGGGCACATGTGAGTTAGATCTATGAGGCAGGAGATGGTGTTGGGCAGATTTGGGTCAGATGTATGGGGCAGGAGCTGATGTGGGGCTGATGTTGGTCAGATCTATAGGGCAGGAGCTGCAGTGGGGCTGATGTGGGTCAGATCTATGGGGCAGGATCTCCTGTGGGGCTGATGTGGTTCAAATCAATGGGGCAGAGCTGCTCTGGGGCACATGTGGGTCAGATCAATAGAGCAGGAGCTGCTGTGGGGCAGATTTGAATCAGATCTATAGGGCAGGAGCTGCTGTGGGTCAGATCTATGGAGCAGGAGCTGCTGTGGGGCACATGTGAGTTAGATCTATGGGGCAGGATATGGTGTGGTGCAGATGTGGGTCAGATCTATGGGGCAGGATCTCCTGGGGGCTGATGTGGGTCAGATCTATGAGGCAGGAGGTGCTGTGGGGCAGATGTGGTTCAGATCTATGGGGCAGGAGCTTCTGTGGGGCTGATGTGGGTCAGATCTATGGGTCAGGAGCTGCTGTGGGGCAGATGTGGGTCAGTTCTATGGGGCAAGAGCTGCTGTGGTGCAGATGTGGGACAGATGTATGGGGCAGGAGCTGCTGTGGGGCTGATGTGGGTCAGATGTGGGTCAGATCTATAGGTCAGGAGCTGCTGTGGCTGCTGTGGGTCAGTTCTATGGGGCAGGAGATGCTGTGGGGCTGATGTGGGTCAAATCAATAAGGCAGAGCTGCTCTGGGGCACATGTGTGTCAGATCTATGGAGCAGGAGCTGCTGTGGGGCAGATTTGAATCAGATCTATAGGGCAGGAGCTGCTGTGGGTCAGATGTATGGGGCAGGAGCTGCTGTGGGGCACATGTGAGTTAGATCTATGGGGCAGGAGATGGTGTGGGGCTTATGGGGGTCAGATGTATGGGGCAGGAGCTGATGTGGGGCTGATGTTGGTCAGATCTATAGGGCAGGAGCTGCAGTGGGGCTGATGTGGGTCAAATCAATGGGGCAGAGCTGCTCTGGGGCACATGTGGGTCAGATCTATGGAGCAGGAGCTGCTGTGGGGCACATGTGAGTTAGATCTATGGGGCAGGAGATGGTGTGGGGCAGATGTGGGTCAGATCTATGGGGCAGGATCTCCTGGGGGCTGATGTGGGTCAGATCTATGGGTCAGGAGCTGCTGTGGGGCAGATGTGGGTCAGTTCTATGGGGCAGGAGCTGCTGTGGGGCTAATGTGGGTCAGATCTATGGGGCAGGGGCTGCTGTGGGGCAGATCTGGGTCAGATCTATGGGGCAGGGGCTGCTGTGGGGCAGATGTGGGTCAGATCTATGGGGCAGGAGCTGCCGTGGGTCAGATGTGGGTCAGATCTATAGGTCAGGAGCTGCTGTGGCTGCTGTGGGTCAGTTCTATGGGGCAGGAGATGCTGTGGGGCTGATGTGGGTCAAATCAATGGGGCAGAGCTGCTCTGGGGCACATGTGGGTCAGATCTATGGAGCAGGAGCTGCTGTGGGGCAGATTTGAATCAGATCTATAGGGCAGGAGCTGCTGTGGGTCAGATCTATGGAGCAGGAGCTGCTGTGGGGCACATGTGAGTTAGATCTATGGGGCAGGAGATGGTGTGGGGCAGATTTGGGTCAGATGTATGGGGCAGGAGCTGATGTGGGGCTGGTGTTGGTCAGATCTATAGGGCAGGAGCTGCAGTGGGGCTGATGTGGGTCAGATCTATAGGGCAGGAGCTGCAGTGGGGCTGATCAGGGTCCAATCAATGGGGCAGAGCTGCTCTGGGGCACATGTGGGTCAGATCTATGGAGCAGGAGCTGCTGTGGGGCAGATTTGAATCAGATCTATAGGGCAGGAGCTGCTGTGGGTCAGATCTATGGAGCAGGAGCTGCTGTGGGGCACATGTGAGTTAGATCTATGGGGCAGGAGATGGTGTGGGGCAGATTTGGTTCAGATGTATGGGGCAGGAGCTGATGTGGGGCTGATGTCTGTCAGATCTATAGGGCAGGAGCTGCAGTGGGGCTGATGTGGGTCAGATCTATAGGGCAGGAGCTGCAGTGGGGCTGATGTGGGTCAAATCAATGGGGCAGAGCTGCTCTGGGGCACATGTGGGTCAGATCTATGGAGCAGGAGCTGCTGTGGGGCACATGTGAGTTAGATCTATGGGGCAGGAGATGGTGTGGGGCAGATGTGGGTCAGATCTATGGGGCAGGATCTCCTGTGGGGCTGATGTGGGTCAAATCAATGGAGCAGAGCTGCTCTGGGGCACATGTGGGTCAGATCTATGGAGCAGGAGCTGCTGTGGGGCAGATTTGAATCAGATCTATAGGGCAGGAACTGCTGTGGGTCAGATCTATGGAGCAGGAGCTGCTATGGGGCACATGTGAGTTAGATCTATGGGGCAGGAGATGGTGTGGTGCAGATGTGGGTCAGATCTATGGGGTAGGATCTCCTGGGGGCTGATGTGGGTCAGATCTGTGGGGTAAAATCTGCTGTGGAGCAGATGTGGTTCAGATCTATGGGGCAGGAGCTTCTGTGGGGCTGATGTGGGTCAGATCTATGGGTCAGGAGCTGCTGTGGGGCAGATGTGGGTCAGTTCTATGGGGCAAGAGCTGCTGTGGTGCAGATGTGCGTCAGATCTATGGTTCAGGAGCTGCTGTGGGGATGATGTGGGTCAGATGTGGGTCAGATCTATAGGTAAGGAGCTGCTGTGGCTGCTGTGGGTCAGTTCTATGGGGCAGGAGATGCTGTGGGGCTGATGTGGGTCAAATCAATGGGGCAGAGCTGCTCTGTGGGGCTGATGTGGGTCAGATCTATGGAGCAGGAGCTGCTGTGGGGCAGATTTGAATCAGATCTATAGGGCAGGAGCTGCTGTGGGTCAGATCTATGGAGCAGGAGATGCTGTGGGGCACATGTGAGTTAGATCTATGGGGCAGGAGATGGTGTGGGGCTTATGTGTGTCAGATGTATGGGGCAGGAGCTGATGTGGGGCTGGTGTTGGTCAGATCTATAGGGCAGGAGCTGCAGTGGGGCTGATGTGGGTCAGATCTATAGGGCAGGAGCTGCAGTGGGGCTGATGTGGGTCAAATCAATGGGGCAGAGCTGCTCTGGGGCACATGTGGGTCAGATCTATGGAGCAGGAGCTGCTGTGGGGCACATGTGAGTTAGATCTATGGGGCAGGAGATGGTGTGGGGCAGATGTGGGTCAGATCTATGGAGCAGGAGCTGCTGTGGGGCTGATGGGGGTCAGATCTATAGGTTAGGAGCTGCTGTGGCTGCTGTGGGTCAGTTCTATGGGGCAGGAGATGCTGTGGGGCTGATGTGGGTCAAATCAATGGGGCAGAGCTGCTCTGGGGCACATGTGGGTCAGATCTATGGAGCAGGAGCTGCTGTGGGGCAGATTTGAATCAGATCTTTAGGGCAGGAGCTGCTGTGGGTCAGATCTATGGAGCAGGAGCTGCTGTGGGTCAGATGTGGGTCAGATCTATAGGTCAGGAGCTGCTGTGGCTGCTGTGGGTCAGATCTATGGAGCAGGAGCTGCTGTGGGGCAGATTTGAATCAGATCTATAGGGCAGGAGCTGCTGTGGGTCAGATCTATTGAGCTGGAGCTGCTGTGGGGCACATGTGAGTTAGATCTATGGGGCAGGAGATGGTGTGGGGCAGATGTGGGTCAGATCTATGGGGCAGGATCTCCTGTGGGGCTGATGTGGGTCAAATCAATGGAGCAGAGCTGCTCTGGGGCACATGTGGGTCAGATCTATGGAGCAGGAGCTGCTGTGGGGCAGATTTGAATCAGATCTATAGGGCAGGAGCTGCTGTGGGTCAGATCTATGGAGCAGGAGCTGCTGTGGGGCACATGTGAGTTAGATCTATGGGGCAGGAGATGTTGTGGGGCAGATGTGTGTCAGATGTATGGGGCAGGAGCTGATGTGGGGCTGATGTTGGTCAGATCTATAGGGCAGGAGCTGCTGTGGGGCTGATGTGGGTCAGATCTATAGGGCAGGAGCTGCAGTGGGGCTGATGTGGGTCAAATCAATGGGGCAGAGCTGCTCTGGGGCACATGTGGGTCAGATCTATGGAGCAGGAGCTGCTGTGGGGCAGATTTGAATCAGATCTATAGGGCAGGAGCTGCTGTGGGTCAGATCTATGGGCAGGAGCTGCTGTGGGGCACATGTGAGTTAGATCTATGGGGCAGGAGATGGTGTGGGGTAGATTTGGGTCAGATGTATGGGTCAGGAGCTGCTGTGTGGCTGATGAGGGTCAGATCTCTGGGGCATGGGCTGCTGTGGGTCAGATCTACGGGACTGGAGCTGCAGTGGAGCACATGTGGGTCAGATCTATGGGGTAGAAGCTGCTGTGGGGCTGATGGGGGTCATATCTATAAGGCAGGAGCTGCTGTGGGGCTGACGTGGGTCAGATCTATGAGGCAAGAGCTGCTGTGGGGCAGAGTTGGGTCAGATCTATGGGGCAGGAGCTGCAGTGGGGCTGATGTTGGTCAGATCTATGGGGCAGGAGCTGCAGTGGGACTGATGTGGGTCAAATCTATGGGGCAGAGCTGCTCTGGGGCACATGTGGGTCAGATCTATGGAGCAGGAGCTGCTGTGGGGCAGATGTGGTTCAGATCTATAGGGCAGGAGCTGCTGTGGGTCAGATCTATGGAGCAGAAGCTGCTGTGGGGCACATGTGAGTTAGATCTATGGGGCAGGAGATGGTGTGGTGCAGATGTGGGTCAGATCTATGGGGCAGGATCTCCTGGGGGCTGATGTGGGTCAGATCTGTGGGGTAAAATCTGCTGTGGGGCAGATGTGGTTCAGATCTATAGGGCAGGAGCTGCTGTGGGTCAGATCTATGGAGCAGGAGCTGCTGTGGGGCACATGTGAGTTAGATCTATGGGGCAGGAGATGGTGTGTGGCAGATTTGGGTCAGATGTATGGGGAAGGAGCTGATGTGGGGCTGATGTTGGTCAGATCTATAGGGCAAGAGCTGCAGTGGGGCAGATGTGGGTCAGATCTATAGGGCAGGAGCTGCAGTGGGGCTGATGTGGGTCAAATCAATGGGGCAGAGCTGCTCTGGGGCACATGTGGGTCAGATCTATGGAGCAGGAGCTGCTGTGGGGCACAAGTGAGTTAGATCTATGGGGCAGGAGATGGTGTGGGGCAGATGTGGGTCAGATCTATGGGGCAGGATCTCCTGGGGGCTGATGTGGGTCAGATCTGTGGGGTAAAATCTGCTGTGGGGCAGATGTGGTTCAGATCTATGGGGCAGGAGCTTCTGTGGGGTTGATGTGGGTCAGATCTATGGGTCAGGAGCTGCTGTGGGGCAGATGTGGGTCAGTTCTATGGGGCAGGAGCTGCTGTGGGGCAGATGTGGGTCAGATCTATGGGGCAGGGGCTGCTGTGGGGCAGATGTGGGTCAGATCTATGGGGCAGGAGCTGCTGTGGGTCAGATGTGGGTCAGATCTATAGGTCAGGAGCTGCTGTGGCTGCTGTGGGTCAGTTCTATGGGGCAGGAGATGCTGTGGGGCTGATGTGGGTCAAATCAATGGGGCAGAGCTGCTCTGGGGCACATGTGGGTCAGATCTATGGAGCAGGAGCTGCTGTGGGGCAGATTTGAATCAGATCTATAGGGCAGGAGCTGCTGTGGGTCAGATCAATGGAGCAGGAGCTGCTGTGGGGCACATGTGAGTTAGATCTATGGGGCAGGAGATGGTGTGGGGCAGATGTGGGTCAGATCTATGGGGCAGGATCTCCTGGGGGCTGATGTGGGTCAGATCTGTGGGGTAAAATCTGCTGTGGGGCAGATGTGGTTCAGATCTATAGGGCAGGAGCTGCTGTGGGTCAGATCTATGGAGCAGGAGCTGCTGTGGGGCACATGTGAGTTAGATCTATGGGGCAGGAGATGGTGTGGGGCAGATTTGGGTCAGATGTATGGGGCAGGAGCTGATGTGGGGCTGATGTTGGTCAGATCTATAGGGCAGGAGCTGCAGTGGGGCTGATGTGGGTCAGATCTATAGGGCAGGAGCTGCAGTGGGGCTGATGTGGGTCAAATCAATGGGGCAGAGCTGCTCTGGGGCACATGTGGGTCAGATCTATGGAGCAGGAGCTGCTGTGGGGCACATGTGAGTTAGATCTATGGGGCAGGAGATGGTGTGGGGCTTATGTGGGTCAGATCTATGGGGCAGGATCTCCTGGGGGCTGATGTGGGTCAGATCTATGGGTCAGGAGCTGCTGTGGGGCAGATGTGGGTCAGTTCTATGGGGCAGGAGCTGCTTTGGGGCAAATGTAGGTCAGATCTATGGGGCAGGAGCTGCTGTGGGGCAGATGTGGGTCAGATCTATGGGGCAGGTGCTGCTGTGGGTCAGATGTGGGTCAGATCTATAGGTCAGGAGCTGCTGTGGCTGCTGTGGGTCAGTTCTATGGGGCAGGAGTTGCTGTGGGGCTGATGTTGGTCAAATCAATGGGGCAGAGCTGCTCTGGGGCACATGTGGGTCAGATCTATGGAGCAGGAGCTGCTGTGGGGCAGATTTGAATCAGATCTATAGGGCAGGAGCTGCTGTGGGTCAGATCTATGGAGCAGGAGCTGCTGTTGGTCAGATGTGGGTCATATCTGTAGGTCAGGAGCTGCTGTGGCTGCTGTGGGTCAGTTCTATTGGGCAGGAGATGCTGTGGGGCTGATGTGGGTCAAATCAATGGGGCAGAGCTGCTCTGGGGCACGTGTGGGTCAGATCTATGGAGCAGGAGCTGCTGTGGGGCAGATTTGAATCAGATCTATAGGGCAGGAGCTGCTGTGGGTCAGATCAATGGAGCAGGAGCTGCTGTGAGGCACATGTGAGTTAAATCTATGGGGCAGGAGATGGTGTGAGGCAGATTTGGGTCAGATGTATGGGGCAGGAGCTGATGTGGGGCTGATGTTGGTCAGATCTATGGGGCAGGAGATGCAGTGGGGCTGATGTGGGTCAGATCTATAGGGCAGGAGCTGCAGTGGGGCTGATGTGGGTCAAATCAATGGGGCAGAGCTGCTCTGGGGCACATGTGGGTCAGATCTATGGGGTAGAAGCTGCTGTGGGGCTGATGGGGGTCATATCTATAAGGCAGGAGCTGCTGTGGGGCTGATGTGGGTCAGATCTGTGGGGTAAAATCTGCTGTGGGGCAGATGTGGTTCAGAACTATGGGGCAGGAGCTTCTGTGGTGTTGATGTCGGTCAGATCAATGGGGCAGGGGCTGCTGTGGGGCTGATGTGGGTCAAATCAATGGGGCAGAGCTGCCCTGGGGCACATGTGGGTCAGATCTATGGAGCAGGAGCTGCTGTGGGGCAGATTTGAATCAGATCTATAGGGCAGGAGCTGCTGTGGGTCAGATCTATGGGCAGGAGCTGCTGTGGGGCACATGTGAGTTAGATCTATGGGGCAGGAGATGGTGTGGGGCAGATTTGGGTCAGATGTATGGGTCAGGAGCTGCTGTGTGGCTGATGAGGGTCAGATCTCTGGGGCATGGGCTGCTGTGGGTCAGATCTACGGGACTGGAGCTGCAGTGGAGCACATGTGGGTCAGATCTATGGGGTAGAAGCTGCTGTGGGGCTGATGGGGGTCATATCTATAAGGCAGGAGCTGCTGTGGGGCTGACGTGGGTCAGATCTATGAGGCAAGAGCTGCTGTGGGGCAGAGTTGGGTCAGATCTATGGGGCAGGAGCTGCAGTGGGGCTGATGTTGGTCAGATCTATGGGGCAGGAGCTGCAGTGGGACTGATGTGGGTCAAATCTATGGGGCAGAGCTGCTCTGGGGCACATGTGGGTCAGATCTATGGAGCAGGAGCTGCTGTGGGGCAGATGTGGTTCAGATCTATAGGGCAGGAGCTGCTGTGGGTCAGATCTATGGAGCAGGAGCTGCTGTGGGGCACATGTGAGTTAGATCTATGGGGCAGGAGATGGTGTGGTGCAGATGTGGGTCAGATCTATGGGGCAGGATCTCCTGGGGGCTGATGTGGGTCAGATCTGTGGGGTAAAATCTGCTGTGGGGCAGATGTGGTTCAGATCTATAGGGCAGGAGCTGCTGTGGGTCAGATCTATGGAGCAGGAGCTGCTGTGGGGCACATGTGAGTTAGATCTATGGGGCAGGAGATGGTGTGGGGCAGATTTGGGTCAGATGTATGGGGAAGGAGCTGATGTGGGGCTGATGTTGGTCAGATCTATAGGGCAAGAGCTGCAGTGGGGCAGATGTGGGTCAGATCTATAGGGCAGGAGCTGCAGTGGGGCTGATGTGGGTCAAATCAATGGGGCAGAGCTGCTCTGGGGCACATGTGGGTCAGATCTATGGAGCAGGAGCTGCTGTGGGGCACATGTGAGTTAGATCTATGGGGCAGGAGATGGTGTGGGGCAGATGTGGGTCAGATCTATGGGGCAGGAGCTGATGTGGGGCTGATGTGGGTCAGATCTGTGGGGTAAAATCTGCTGTGGGGCAGATGTGGTTCAGATCTATGGGGCAGGAGCTTCTGTGGGGTTGATGTGGGTCAGATCTATGGGTCAGGAGCTGCTGTGGGGCAGATGTGGGTCAGTTCTATGGGGCAGGAGCTGCTGTGGGGCAGATGTGGGTCAGATCTATGGGGCAGGGGCTGCTGTGGAGCAGATGTGGGTCAGATCTATGGGGCAGGAGCTGCTGTGGGTCAGATGTGGGTCAGATCTATAGGTAAGGAGCTGCTGTGGCTGCTGTGGGTCAGTTCTATGGGGCAGGAGATGCTGTGGGGCTGATGTGGGTCAAATCAATGGGGCAGAGCTGCTCTGGGGCACATGTGGGTCAGATCTATGGAGCAGGAGCTGCTGTGGGGCAGATTTGAATCAGATCTATAGGGCAGGAGCTGCTGTGGGTCAGATCTATGGAGCAGGAGCTGCTGTGGGGCACATGTGAGTTAGATCTATGGGGCAGGAGATGGTGTGGGGCAGATGTGGGTCAGATCTATGGGGCAGGATCTCCTGGGGGCTGATGTGGGTCAGATCTGTGGGGTAAAATCTGCTGTGGGGCAGATGTGGTTCAGATCTATAGGGCAGGAGCTGCTGTGGGTCAGATGTATGGGGCAGGAGCTGCTGTGGGGCACATGTGAGTTAGATCTATGGGGCAGGAGCTGCAGTGGGGCTGATGTGGGTCAGATCTATAGGGCAGGAGCTGCAGTGGGGCTGATGTGGGTCAAATCAATGGGGCAGAGCTGCTCTGGGGCACATGTGGGTCAGATCTATGGGGTAGAAGCTGCTGTGGGGCTGATGGGGGTCATATCTATAAGGCAGGAGCTGCTGTGGGGCTGATGTGGGTCAGATCTGTGGGGTAAAATCTGCTGTGGGGCAGATGTGGTTCAGAACTATGGGGCAGGAGCTTCTGTGGGGTTGATGTCGGTCAGATCAATGGGGCAGGGGCTGCTGTGGGGCAGATGTGGGTCAGATCTATAGGTCAGGAGCTGCTGTGGCTGCTGTGGGTCAGTTCTATGGGGCAGGAGATGCTGTGGGGCTGATGTGGGTCAGATCTATAGGGCAGGAGCTGCAGTGGGGCTGATGTGGGTCAAATCAATGGGGCAGAGCTGCTCTGGGGCACATGTGGGTCAGATCTATGGAGCAGGAGCTGCTGTGGGGCAGATTTGAATCAGATCTATAGGGCAGGAGCTGCTGTGGGTCAGATCTATGGGCAGGAGCTGCTGTGGGGCACATGTGAGTTAGATCTATGGGGCAGGAGATGGTGTTTGGCAGATTTGGGTCAGATGTATGGGTCAGGAGCTGCTGTGTGGCTGATGTTGGTCAGATCTATGGGGCATGGGCTGCTGTGGGTCAGATCTACGGGACTGGAGCTGCAGTGGAGCACATGTGGGTCAGATCTATGGGGTAGAAGCTGCTGTGGGGCTGACTTGGGTCAGATCTATAAGGCAGGAGCTGCTGTGGGGCTGATGTGGGTCAGATTTATGAGTCAGGAGCTGCTGTGTGGCTGATGTGGGTCAGATCTATGGGGCAGGAGCTGCTTTGGGGCTGATGGTGGTTAGATCTATATGGCAGGAGCTGCTGTGGGGCACATGTGGGTCAGACCTATGGGGCAGGAGCTGCAGAGGGGATGATGTAGGTCAGATCTATGGGGCAGGAGTTGCTGTGGGGCAGATGAGTGACATATCTATGGTGCAAAATCTGCTGTTGGACTGATGTGGGTCAGATCTATGAGTTTGGAGCTGCTGTGGGGCACATGTGGGTCAGATCTATGGTGCAGGAGATGCTGTGGGGCTGATTTGGGTCAGATCTATGGGGCAGGAGATGCTGTGGGTCAGATCTATGGGGCAGGAGCTGCTGTGGGGCTGATGTTGGTCAGATCTATAGGGCAGGAGCTGCAGTGGGGCTGATGTGGGTCAAATCAATGGGGCAGAGCTGCTCTGGGGCACATGTGGGTCAGATCTATGGAGCAGGAGCTGCTGTGGGGTAGATTTGGGTCAGATCTATGGGGCAGGAGCTGCTGTGGGGCAGACGTGGCACATATCTATGGGGCAAAATCTGCTGTGGGGCTGATGTGGGTCAGATCTATAGGTCAGGAGCTGCTGTGGCTGATGTGGGCTATTTCTATGGGGCAGGAGATGCTGTGAGTCAGATGTATGAGGCAGGAGCTGCTGTGGGGCAGATGGGGGTCAGATCTATGGGGCAGGAGATGCTGTGGGGCAGATGTGGGTCAGATCTATGGGGCAAAGGCTGCTGTGTGGCAGATGTGGGTCAGATCTATGGGGCAGGAGCTGCTGTGGGTCAGATGTGGGTCAGATCTATAGGTCAGGAGATGCTGTGGCTGATGTGGGCTATTTCTATGGGGCAGGAGATGCTGTGAGTCAGATGTATGAGGCAGGAGCTGCTGTGGGGCCGATGGGGGTCAGATCTATGGAGCAGGAGATGCTGTGGAGCAGATGTGGGTCAGATCTATAGGTCAGGAGCTGCTGTGGCTGATGTGGGCCAGTTCTATGGGGCAGGAGATGCTGTGAGTCAGATGTATGAGGCAGGAGCTGCTGTGGGGCAGATGGGGGTCAGATCGATGGGGCAGGAGCTGCTGTGGACAAGATGTGGGTTAGATCTATGAGACAGGAGCTGCTGTTGTTCAGATCTATGGGGCAGGAGCAGCTCTGGGGCACATGTGGGTCAGATCTATGTGTTAGGAGCTGCTGTGGGGCACATGTGGGTCAGATCTATGGGACAGGAGCTGCTGTCGAGATGATGTGGGTCAGATCTTTGGGTCAGAGCTGCTGTGGCGCAGATCTGGGTAAGCTGTATGGGGCAGGAGCTGCTGTGGGTCAGATGTGGGTCAGATCTATGGGGCAGGAGCTGCTGTGGGGCAGATGTGGGGCAGATCTATGGGGCAGGAGATGCTGTGGGGCAGATGTGGGTCAGATCTATGGGGCAGGAGCTGCTGTGTGGCAGATGTGGGTCAGATCTATGGGGCAGGAGCTGCTGTGGGTCAGATGTGGGTCAGATCTATAGGTCAGGAGCTGCTGTGTCTGATGTGGGCCAGTTCTATGGGGCAGGAGATGCTGTGAGTCAGATGTATGAGGCAGGAGCTGCTGTGGGGCAGATGGAGGTCAGATCTATGGGGCAGGAGATGCTGTGGAGCAGATGTGGGTCAGATCTATGGGGCAGGAGCTGCTGTGGCTGATGTGGGCCAGTCCTATGGGGCAGGAGATGCTGTGAGTCAGATGTATGAGGCAGGAGCTGCTGTAGGGCAGATGTGGGTCAGATCTATGGGGCAGGTGCTGTGGGGCAGATGTGGGTCAGATCTATGGGGCAGGATCAGCTGTGGGGCAGATGTGGGTCAGATCTATGGGGCAGGAGCTGCTGTGGGGCTGATGTTGGTCAGATCTTTGGGGCAGCAGCTGCTGTGGAGCAGATCTGGGTAAGATCTATGTCGCAGGAGCTGCTGTGGGGCAGATGTGGCACATATCTATGGGGCAAAATCTGCTGTGGGGCTGATGTGGGTCAGATCTATAGGTCAGGAGCTGCTGTGGCTGATGTGGGCTATTTCTATGGGGCAGGAGATGCTGTGAGTCAGTTCTATGGGGCAGGAGATGCTGTGGAGCAGATGTGGGTCAGATCTATGGGGCAGGAGATGCTGTGGGGCAGATGTGGGTTAGATCTATGGGCAGGAGCTGCTGTGCTGCACATGTTGGTAGGGTCTATGGGGCAGGAGCTGCTGTGGGGCAGATGTGGGTCAGATCTATGTGGTAGGAGCTGCTGAGGGGCTGATGTGGGTCAGATCTATGGGCAGGAGCTGCTGTGGGGCTGATGTGGGTCAGATCTATGGGCAGGAGCTGATGTAGGGAAGATTTGGGTCTGATCTATGGGGCAGGAACTGCTGAGGTTCAGATCAATGGGGCAGGATCAGCTGTGAGGCACATGTGGGTCAGATCTACTGTTTAGGTGCTGCTTTGGGGAAAATGTGGGTCAGATCTATGTGGCAGGAGATGCTCTGGGTCTGATGTGGGTCAGATCTATGGGGCAGGAGATGCTGTGAGTCAGATCTATGAGGCAGGAGCTGCTGTGGGGCTGATGTGTGTCAGGTCTATGGGGCAGGACCTGCTGTGTGGCTGATGCGGGTCAGATCTATGGGCAGGAGCTGCAGTGGAGATGATGTAGGTCAGATCTGTGGTGTAGGAGCAGCAGTGGGGCAGATGTGTGTCAGATCTTTGGGGAGGATCTGCTGTGGGTCTGATGTGGGTCAGATCTATGGGGCAGGAGCTGTTGTGGCGCAGATGTGGGTCAGATCTATGTGGCAGGAGCTGATGTGGGGCAGATGTAGGGCATATCTATGGGGAGGACCTGCTGTGGTGCCGATGTGGGTCACATCTATGGGGCGGGAGATGCTGTGTGGCTGATGTGGGTCAAATCTATGGGGCAGGAGCTGCTGTTGGGCAGATGTGGGACATAACTATAGGGCAAAATCTGCTGTGGGGCTGATGTGTGTAAGATCTATGAGACAGGAGCTGCTGTGGTTCAGATCTATGGGGCAGGAGAAGCTCTGGGGCACATGTGGGTCAGATCTATGTGTTAGAAGCTGCTGTGGGGCACATGTGGGTCAGATCTAAGGGGCAGGAGCTGCTGTCGAGATGATGTGGGTCAGATCTTTGGGTCAGAGCTGCTGTGGCACAGATCTGTGTAAGATGTAAGGGGCAGGAGCTGCTGTGGGGCAGATGTGGGTCAGATCTATGGGGCAGGAGCTGCTGTGGGGCAGATGTGGGTCAGATCTATGGGACAAAGGCTGCTGTGTGGCAGATGTGGGTCAGATCTATGGGGCAGGAGGTGCTGTGGGTCAGATGTGGGTCAGATCTTTGCGGCAGGAGCAGCAGTGGGGCAGATTTGGGTCCAATCTATGGGGCAGGAGCTGCTGTGGGGCAGATGTGGTCGGATTTATGGGGCAGGAGCTTCTGTGGGGCATTTGTGGGTCAGATATATGGGGCAGTAGCTGCTGTGGGTCAGATCTATTGGGCAGCAGCTGTTTTGCATATGATGTGTGTCAGATCTTTCGGGCAGGAGCTGCTGTGGGTCTGATGGGGGTCAGATCTACGGGGCAGGAGCTGCTGTGGTGCAGATGTGGTTAAGATCTATAAGGCAGGAGCTTCTGTGGGGTTGATGTGGGTCAGATCTATGGGGCAGGAGCTGCTGTGGGGCACATGTGGGTCAGAAGCTTCTGTGGGGTTGATGTGGGTCAGATCTATGGGGCAGGAGCAGCTGTGGGGCATATGTGGGTTAAATCTATGGGCAGGAGCTGCTGTGCTGCACATGTTGGTAGGGTCTATGGGGCAGGAGCTGCTGTGGGGCTAATGTGGGTCAGATCTATGGGGCAGGAGCTGCTGTGGGGCAGATGTGGGTCAGATCTATGGGGCAGGAGCTGCTGTGAGGCTGATGTTGGTCAGATCTTTGGGGCAGCAGCTGCTGTGGAGCAGATCTGGGTAAGATCTATCTCGCTGGAGCTGCTGTTGGGCAGACGTGGCACATATCTATGGGGCAAAATCTGCTGTGGGGCTGATGTGGGTCAGATCTATGGGGCAGGAGCTGCTGTGGCTGATGTGGGCCAGTTCTATGGGGCAGGAGATGCTGTGAGTCAGATGTATGAGGCAGGAGCTGCTATGGGGCAGATGGGGGTCAGATCTATGGGGCAGGAGATGCTGTGGAGCAGATGTGGGTCAGATCTATGGGGCAGGAGCTGCTGTGGGGCAGATGTGGGTTAGATCTATGGGCAGGAGCTGCTGTGCTGCACATGTTGGTAGGGTCTATGGGGCAGGAGCTGCTGTGGGGCAGATGTGGGTCAGATCTATGGGGCAGGAGCTGCTGTGGGGCTGATGTTGGTCAGATCTTTGGGGCAGCAGCTGCTGTGGAGCAGATGTGGGTAAGATCTATGTCGCAGGAGATACTGTGGGGCAGACGTGGCACATATCTATGGGGCAAAATCGGCTGTGGGGCTGATGTGGGTCAGATATATGGGGTAGGAGCTGCTGTGGGTCTGATGTGGGTCAGATCTATGGGCAGGAGCTGCTGTGGGGCTGATGTGGGTCAGATCTATGGGGCAGGAGCTGCTTTGGAGCTGATGGTGGTTAGATCTATATGGCAGGAGCTGCTGTGGGGCACATGTGGGTCAGACCTATGGGGCAGGAGCTGCAGAGGGGATGATGTAGGTCAGATCTATGGGGCATGAGTTGCTGTGGGGAATATGAGGGACATATCTATGGTGCAAAATCTGCTGTTGGACTGATGTGAGTCAGATCTATGAGTTTGGAGCTGCTGTGGGGCACATGTGGGTCAGATCTATGGGGCAGGAGATGCTGTGGGGCTGATCTATGGGGCAGGAGCTGCTGTGGGGAACATGTGGGTCAGGTCTATGGGGCAGGAGCTGCTGTGGGGAACATGTGGGTCAGGTCTATGGGGCAGGAGCTGCTGTGGGGAACATGTGGGTCAGGTCTATGGGGCAGGAGCTGCTGTGGGCACATGTGGGTCACACTGGGACCCATATGGGGACAAAGGGAGACATCATAGAGACTCATAGGGACCTATTGGGACCAATAGGGACCCAAAGAGAGACATAGAGACCCCATAGAAACCCATGGAGACCCCATAGAGGCACAAAGTGTCACATAGAGGGACACCAAGACCCATAGAAACCAGATAGAGACTCCATATAGACACATAGGAACACATAGAGACCCACTGGGACAGTGAGACCACATATAGACTCATAGGGACACATTAGGAGCCATTAAGACCCATAGGGACACATAGGACGACTTTGAAACTTATAGATACCCAAAGGAAGACATTTGGGCCCAGAGATAACCATAAGAGACCCCATAGAGACCCCATAGGGGTACATAGCAACCCATAGGGGGGACATTGGGACACATAGGTACACATTGTGACCCGTAGGAAGACACTGGGACCCATAGGGGGACATTGGGACACATAGGGACCCAATGAATTACAGTGGGGGACAGTGAGACCCATAGAGATACATAAGGACCCCGCTGAGACCCATAAGAGACCCCATAGAGGCACCTAGGGACCACATTGAAACTCATAGATACTTGTAGGAAGACATTTGGGCCCAGAGATATCCATAAGAGACCCCACAGAGACCCCATAGAGGCACATAGCAACCCATAGGGGGGACATTGGGACACGTAGGGAAACATTCTGACCCATAGGGAGACACTAGGACCCATATGGGGACATTGGGACACATAGGGACCCCTTGGACTACAGTGGGGGACAGCCAGACCCATAGAGACACATAGAAACCCCGCTGAGACCCATAAGAGACCCCATAGAGGCACATAGGGACCACATTGAAACCCATAGATAGCTATAGGAAGATATTTGGGCCCAGAGATACCCATAAGAAACCACATACAAGCACATAGCAACCCATAGGGGGGACATTGGGACACATAGTGACCCATGGGGGGACATTGGGACACATAGGTACACATAGGGAGACACTGGGACCCATAGGGGGACATTGGGACACATAGGGACACACCGTGACCCATGAGGAGACACTGGATCCCATAGGGGGACAATGGGACACATAAGGACCCCATGGATTACAGTGGGGGACAGTGAGACCCATAGAGACACATAGGGAACCCGCTGAGACCCATAAGAGACCCCATAGAGGCACATAGGGACCTAATGTAACCCATAGATACCCACAGGGAGACATTTGGGCCCAGAGCTATCCATAAGAGAGCCCATTGAGGCACATAGCAACCCATAGGGGGGACATTGAGACACATAGGGACACATAGTGACCCATAGGGAGACACTGGGACCCATATGGGGATATTGGGACACATAGGGACCACATGGATTACAGTGGTGGACAGTGAGACCCATAGAGACACATAGGGACTTCGTTGAGACCCATAAGAGACCCCATAGAGGCACATAGGGACCACATTGAAACCCATAGATACCCTTAGGAATACATTTGGGACGATAGTTACCCATAAAAGACCCCATAGAGACCCCATAGAGGCACATAGCAAACCATAGTGGGGACATTGGGACACATAGAGACCCCATAGAGAGACATTTAGAGGCATAATAACCCCATAGAGTCCTATAGGGACACCCAGAGATCCATAGGGAAACATTGGGACCCACAGGGGCTGTGTGGGAGATTGGTAATCACAGCCTGAACCTCTGATTAATCAGCTGAGTCAAGTGTGGGGTCAGCTGCGGGAGCACAGGTGAGAGTAATGGAGCTGTGCTCCCGGGAGGGCTGGAGCTCGACTCCACCTCCTCTGAGACCTCATTTAAGGGCTGACCCTCACTCGAGCCGCTTTCCATTATATTTCCGAGCTCCCTGTTACCGGGTGAGGTCCCAGAAGACTGGAGGCTTGCCAACGTGACTCCCATTTCCAAGCGAGGTTGTCAGGAGGATCCGGGCAACTCCAGGCCTGTTAGCCTGACCTCGGTGCCAGGGAAGGGAATGGAACGAATTGTCTTGAGGGAGATGACAGATGCGGCAGGTGTGGGATGAGCAGGAGATCAGACCTAGCCAGCATGGGTTCGTGAAGGGCAGCTCCTGCTTGACCAATCTGATCTCCTTCTACGATCCTGTGACCCATCTGATGGATGAAGGAAAGAAAGAAAGGCTGTTGATGTGCTCTACTTGGACTTCAGCAAAGCCTTCACAACTGTCTCCCATGCTATTCTCCTACAAAAGCTGGCAGCCCTTTTCCAACCTTGAGAATTCTGTGATTCTGTGAGGCAGCATCTCTTGGACATCGCTCTGCAGTGAAGACCGCCCCAGCTTCCTCAGCGAAGGCATCACCACTGGTGAGTTTCTCTCTCGCTTAGAACCTCTGTACATTTGTTACCATCTTTGTTACCATCTGTATAGTTACCACCTAGACAGGGGGACATAGAGAGACGCTGGGACCCCTAGGGACCCATAGAGATCCAGAGGAAGACATTGGGACCCATAGAGAGACACTGGGACCCATAGGGACACATAGAGAGACACTGGGACCCATAGGGACACATAGAGACCCATAGACAGTCATTGGGAGCCATAAGGAGAAATTGAGACCCATAGAGACCCCATTGAGACCCATAGTGCCTCAAAGAAACCCATAGCGACCCCATAGTCACCCATAGCGCCCCATAGGAACACAAAGATACCCCATAGAGCCCCATAGTGACCCATAGGGACCCAAAGAGACCCCATAGCACCCCATAGCTACTCCATAGTGCCCCATAGCAGCCCATGGAGCCTCATAGACACTCCATTGTGCCCCACAGCACCCCATTGCACCCCATAGGGACCCATAGACACAGCATACTGCTCCATAGAGCCCCATAGACACCCCATAGTTCCCCACAGCACCCCATAGCAGCCCACAGTGCCCCATAGACACCACATAAGGCCCTACAGCCACACCATAGAGCCCAATTGAACCAAATAGACACCCCATATCGCCCCATAGTGCCTGTAGACACCCCATAGAGCCCCATAGGGACCTCATAGCGCCCCATAGAAACCCCATTCTTCCGCATAGAGCCCCATAGCAAACCATCGCACCCCATAGTCGCCCATAGCGCCCCATAGGAGCCCAAGGATACCGCAAAGCACCCCATAGCCACCCTACAGCACCGCATAGCCACCCCATAGAGCCCCATAGACACCACATAGTGACCCATAGTGACCCATAGGGGCCCAAAGAGACCCCATAGCACCCCATAGCTACTCCATAGTGCCCCATAGCAGCCCATGGAGCCTCATAGACACTCTCTTGTGCCCCACAGCGCCCCATTGCACCCCATAGAGACCCATAGACACCCTATACTGCTCCATAGAGCCCCATAGCACCCCATAGTGCCTCACAGCACCCCATAGCACAACATAGTGCCACATAGACACCACATAAGGACATATAGCCGCGCCATAGAGCCCCACAGACATCCCATAGAGCCCCGTAGGCAACCCATTGTGCCCCATAGAGCTCCCATAGCCACCCATAGAAACTAATTTACCAAATAGACACACTATAGCGTTCCATAGACACCCCATAGAAACCTCAGAACGCCCCATAGAGCTCCATAGGCACCCCATAGAGCCCCATAGAGAACCCATAGAGGCACATAGCAACCCATAGGGGGGACATTGGGACACATAGTGACCCATAGGGAGACACTGGGACCCATAGGGTGACATTGGGACACATAGGGACACCATGGATTACATGGTTGATACAACCCATGTTGTATGTTTTCATGTTTATCAACATGGTTGATGTGGGTCAGATCTATGGGGCAGGAACAAATGTGGGCCTGATGTTGGTCAGATTTATGGAGCAGGAGCTGCTGTATTGCAGATGTGGGTCAGATCTATGTTGCAGGAGCTGATGTGGGGCAGATGTAGGGCATATCTATGGGGCAGGAGCTGCTGTGAGGCTGATGGGTGTTAGATCTATGGGGAGGAGCTGCTGTGGTGCAGATGTGGGTCACATCTATGGGGTGGGAGATGCTGTGTGGCTGATGTGGGTCAAATCTATGGGGCAGGAGCTGCTTTGGGGCTGATGGTGGTTAGATCTATGGGGCAGGAGCTGCTGTGAGGCGCATGTGGGTCAGACCTATGGGGCAGGAGCTGCTGTGGGGCGCATGTGGGTCAGATCTATGGGGCAGGAGTTGCTGTTGGGCAGATGTGGGACATAACTATGGGGCAAAATCTGCTGTGGGGCTGATGTGGGTAAGATCTATGAGACAGGAGCTGCTGTGGTTCAGATCTATGGGGCAGGAGCAGCTCTGGGGAACATGTGGGTCAGATCTATGTGTTAGGAGCTGCTGTGGGGCACATGTGGGTCAGACCTATGGGGCAGGAGCTGCTGTCGAGATGATGTGGGTCAGATCTTTGGGTAGGAGCTGCTGTGGGGCAGATCTGGGTAAGATGTATGGGGCAGGAGCTGCTGTGGGTCAGATGTGGGTCAGATCTATGGGGCAGGAGATGCTGTGGGGCTGATGTTGGTCAGATCTTTGGGGCAGCAGCTGCTGTGGAGCAGATCTGGGTAAGATCTATGTCGCAGGAGCTGCTGTGTGGCAGATGTGGGTCAGATCTATGGGGCAAAATCTGCTGTGGGGCTGATGTGGGTCAGATCTATAGGTCAGGAGCTGCTGTGGCTGATGTGGGCCAGTTCTATGGGGCAGGAGATGCTGTGAGTCAGATGTATGAGGCAGGAGCTGCTGTGAGGCAGATGGGGGTCAGATCTATGGGGCAGGAGATGCTGTGGGGCAGATGTGGGTCAGATCTATGGTGCAGGAGCTGCTGTGGGGCAGATGTGGGTCAGATCTATGGGCAGGAGCTGCTGTGCTGCACATGTTGGTAGGGTCTATGGGGCAGGAGCTGCTGTGGGGCTGATGTTGGTCAGATCTTTGGGGCAGCAGCTGCTGTGGAGAATATCTGGGTAAGATCTATGTCGCAGGAGCTGCTGTGGGGCAGACGTGGCACATATCTATGGGGCAAAATCTCCTGTGGTGCTGATGTGGGTCAAATCAATGGGGCAGAGCTGCTCTGGGTCAGATCTCTAGGCAGGAGCTGCTGTGGGGCACATGTGAGTTAGATCTATGGGGCAGGAGATGGTGTGGGGCAGATTTGGGTCAGATGTATGGGTCAGGAGCTGCTGTGTTGCTGATGAGGGTCAGATCTATGGGGCATGGGCTGCTGTGGTTCAGATCTTCGGGACTGGAGCTGCAGTGGAGCACATGTGGGTCAGATCTATGGGGTAGAAGCTGTTGTGGGGCTGATGGTGGTTAGATCTATATGGCAGGAGCTGCTGTGGGGCACATGTGGGTCAGACCTATCGGGCAGGAGCTGCAGAGGGGATGATGTAGGTCAGATCTATGGGGCAGGAGTTGCTGTGGGGAATATGAGGGACATATCTATGGTGCAAAATCTGCTGTTGGACTGATGTGAGTCAGATCTATGAGTTTGGAGCTGCTGTGGGGCAGATGTGGGTCAGATCTATGGGGCAGGAGATGCTGTGGGGCTGATTTGGGTCAGATCTATGGGGCAGGAGCTGCTGTGGGGCTGATGTGGGTGAGATCTATGTGGCAGGAGATGCTGTGGGTCAGATCTATGGGGCAGGAGCTGCTGTGGGCACATGTGGGTCACACTGGGACCCATATGGGGACAATGGGAGACATCATAGAGACTCATAAGGACCTATTGGGACCAATAGGGACCCAAAGAGAGACATAGAGACCCCATAGAAACCCATGGAGACCCCATAGAGGCACAAAGTGACACATAGAGGGACACCAAGACCCATAGAAACCAGATAGAGACTCCGTATAGACACATAGGAACACATAGAGACCCACTGGTACACTGAGACCACATATAGACTCATAGGGACACATTAGGAGCCATTAAGACCCATAGGGACACATAGGACGACTTTGAAACTTATAGATACCCAAAGGAAGACATTTGGGCCCAGAGATAACCATAAGAGACCCCATAGAGACCCCTTAGGGGCACATAGCAACCCATAGGGGGGACATTGGGACACATAGGTACACATTGTGACCCGTAGGAAGACACTGGGACCCATAGGGGGACATTGGGACACATAGGGACCCAATGAATTACAGTGGGGGACAGTGAGACCCATAGAGATACATAAGGACCCCGCTGAGACCCATAAGAGACCCCATAGAGGCACCTAGGGACCACATTGAAACTCATAGATACTTGTAGGAAGACATTTGGGCCCAGAGATATCCATAAGAGACCCCACAGAGACCCCATAGAGGCACATAGCAACCCATAGGGGGGACATTGGGACACGTAGGGAAACATTCTGACCCATAGGGAGACACTGGGACCCATATGGGGACATTGGGACATATAGGGACCCCTTGGACTACAGTGGGGGACAGCCAGACCCATAGAGACACATAGAAACCCCGCTGAGACCCATAAGAGACCACATAGAGGCACATAGGGACCACATTGAAACCCATAGATAGCTATAGGAAGATATTTGGGCCCAGAGATACCCATAAGAAACCACATACAAGCACATAGCAACCCATAGGGGGGACATTGGGACACATAGTGACCCATGGGGGGACATTGGGACACATAGGTACACATAGGGAGACACTGGGACCCATAGGGGGACATTGGGACACATAGGGACACACCGTGACCCATGAGGAGACACTGGATCCCATAGGGGGACAATGGGACACATAAGGACCCCATGGATTACAGTGGGGGACAGTGAGACCCATAGAGATACATAGGGAACCCGCTGAGACCCATAAGAGACCCCATAGAGGCACATAGGGACCTAATGTAACCCATAGATACCCACAGGGAGACATTTGGGCCCAGAGCTATCCATAAGAGAGCCCATTGAGGCACATAGCAACCCATAGGGGGGACATTGGGACACATAGGGACACATAGTGACCCATAGGGAGACACTGGGACCCATATGGGGATATTGGGACACATAGGGACCACATGGATTACAGTGGTGGACAGTGAGACCCATAGAGACACATAGGGACTTCGTTGAGACCAATAAGAGACCCCATAGAGGCACATAGGGACCACATTGAAACCCATAGATACCCTTAGGAATACATTTGGGACGATAGTTACCCATAAAAGACCCCATAGAGACCCCATAGAGGCACATGGCAAACCATAGTGGGGACATTGGGACACATAGAGACCCCATAGAGAGACATTTAGAGGCATAATAACCCCATAGAGTCCTATAGGGACACCCAGAGATCCATAGGGAAACATTGGGACCCACAGGGGCTGTGTGGGAGATTGGTAATCACAGCCTGAACCTCTGATTAATCAGCTGAGTCAAGTGTGGGGTCAGCTGCGGGAGCACAGGTGAGAGTAATGGAGCTGTGCTCCCGGGAGGGCTGGAGCTCGACTCCACCTCCTCTGAGACCTCATTTAAGGGCTGACCCTCACTCGAGCCGCTTTCCATTATATTTCCGAGCTCCCTGTTACCGGGTGAGGTCCCAGAAGACTGGAGGCTTGCCAACGTGACTCCCATTTCCAAGCGAGGTTGTCAGGAGGATCCGGGCAACTCCAGGCCTGTTAGCCTGACCTCGGTGCCAGGGAAGGGAATGGAACGAATTGTCTTGAGGGAGATGACAGATGCGGCAGGTGTGGGATGAGCAGGAGATCAGACCTAGCCAGCATGGGTTCGTGAAGGGCAGCTCCTGCTTGACCAATCTGATCTCCTTCTACGATCCTGTGACCCATCTGATGGATGAAGGAAAGAAAGAAAGGCTGTTGATGTGCTCTACTTGGACTTCAGCAAAGCCTTCACAACTGTCTCCCATGCTATTCTCCTACAAAAGCTGGCAGCCCTTTTCCAACCTTGAGAATTCTGTGATTCTGTGAGGCAGCATCTCTTGGACATCGCTCTGCAGTGAAGACCGCCCCAGCTTCCTCAGCGAAGGCATCACCACTGGTGAGTTTCTCTCTCGCTTAGAACCTCTGTACATTTGTTACCATCTTTGTTACCATCTGTATAGTTACCACCTAGACAGGGGGACATAGAGAGACGCTGGGACCCCTAGGGACCCATAGAGATCCAGAGGAAGACATTGGGACCCATAGAGAGACACTGGGACCCATAGGGACACATAGAGAGACACTGGGACCCATAGGGACACATAGAGACCCATAGACAGTCATTGGGAGCCATAAGGAGAAATTGAGACCCATAGAGACCCCATTGAGACCCATAGTGCCTCAAAGAAACCCATAGCGACCCCATAGTCACCCATAGCGCCCCATAGGAACACAAAGATACCCCATAGAGCCCCATAGTGACCCATAGGGACCCAAAGAGACCCCATAGCACCCCATAGCTACTCCATAGTGCCCCATAGCAGCCCATGGAGCCTCATAGACACTCCATTGTGCCCCACAGCACCCCATTGCACCCCATAGGGACCCATAGACACAGCATACTGCTCCATAGAGCCCCATAGACACCCCATAGTTCCCCACAGCACCCCATAGCAGCCCACAGTGCCCCATAGACACCACATAAGGCCCTACAGCCACACCATAGAGCCCAATTGAACCAAATAGACACCCCATATCGCCCCATAGTGCCTGTAGACACCCCATAGAGCCCCATAGGGACCTCATAGCGCCCCATAGAAACCCCATTCTTCCGCATAGAGCCCCATAGCAAACCATCGCACCCCATAGTCGCCCATAGCGCCCCATAGGAGCCCAAGGATACCGCAAAGCACCCCATAGCCACCCTACAGCACCGCATAGCCACCCCATAGAGCCCCATAGACACCACATAGTGACCCATAGTGACCCATAGGGGCCCAAAGAGACCCCATAGCACCCCATAGCTACTCCATAGTGCCCCATAGCAGCCCATGGAGCCTCATAGACACTCTCTTGTGCCCCACAGCGCCCCATTGCACCCCATAGAGACCCATAGACACCCTATACTGCTCCATAGAGCCCCATAGCACCCCATAGTGCCTCACAGCACCCCATAGCACAACATAGTGCCACATAGACACCACATAAGGACATATAGCCGCGCCATAGAGCCCCACAGACATCCCATAGAGCCCCGTAGGCAACCCATTGTGCCCCATAGAGCTCCCATAGCCACCCATAGAAACTAATTTACCAAATAGACACACTATAGCGTTCCATAGACACCCCATAGAAACCTCAGAACGCCCCATAGAGCTCCATAGGCACCCCATAGAGCCCCATAGAGAACCCATAGAGGCACATAGCAACCCATAGGGGGGACATTGGGACACATAGTGACCCATAGGGAGACACTGGGACCCATAGGGTGACATTGGGACACATAGGGACACCATGGATTACATGGTTGATACAACCCATGTTGTATGTTTTCATGTTTATCAACATGGTTGATGTGGGTCAGATCTATGGGGCAGGAACAAATGTGGGCCTGATGTTGGTCAGATTTATGGAGCAGGAGCTGCTGTATTGCAGATGTGGGTCAGATCTATGTTGCAGGAGCTGATGTGGGGCAGATGTAGGGCATATCTATGGGGCAGGAGCTGCTGTGAGGCTGATGGGTGTTAGATCTATGGGGAGGAGCTGCTGTGGTGCAGATGTGGGTCACATCTATGGGGTGGGAGATGCTGTGTGGCTGATGTGGGTCAAATCTATGGGGCAGGAGCTGCTTTGGGGCTGATGGTGGTTAGATCTATGGGGCAGGAGCTGCTGTGAGGCGCATGTGGGTCAGACCTATGGGGCAGGAGCTGCTGTGGGGCGCATGTGGGTCAGATCTATGGGGCAGGAGTTGCTGTTGGGCAGATGTGGGACATAACTATGGGGCAAAATCTGCTGTGGGGCTGATGTGGGTAAGATCTATGAGACAGGAGCTGCTGTGGTTCAGATCTATGGGGCAGGAGCAGCTCTGGGGAACATGTGGGTCAGATCTATGTGTTAGGAGCTGCTGTGGGGCACATGTGGGTCAGACCTATGGGGCAGGAGCTGCTGTCGAGATGATGTGGGTCAGATCTTTGGGTAGGAGCTGCTGTGGGGCAGATCTGGGTAAGATGTATGGGGCAGGAGCTGCTGTGGGTCAGATGTGGGTCAGATCTATGGGGCAGGAGATGCTGTGGGGCTGATGTTGGTCAGATCTTTGGGGCAGCAGCTGCTGTGGAGCAGATCTGGGTAAGATCTATGTCGCAGGAGCTGCTGTGTGGCAGATGTGGGTCAGATCTATGGGGCAAAATCTGCTGTGGGGCTGATGTGGGTCAGATCTATACGTCAGGAGCTGCTGTGGCTGATGTGGGCCAGTTCTATGGGGCAGGAGATGCTGTGAGTCAGATGTATGAGGCAGGAGCTGCTGTGAGGCAGATGGGGGTCAGATCTATGGGGCAGGAGATGCTGTGGGGCAGATGTGGGTCAGATCTATGGTGCAGGAGCTGCTGTGGGGCAGATGTGGGTCAGATCTATGGGCAGGAGCTGCTGTGCTGCACATGTTGGTAGGGTCTATGGGGCAGGAGCTGCTGTGGGGCTGATGTTGGTCAGATCTTTGGGGCAGCAG
Source organism: Coturnix japonica (assembly GCF_054131305.1). Classification (NCBI taxonomy): domain Eukaryota; kingdom Metazoa; phylum Chordata; class Aves; order Galliformes; family Phasianidae; genus Coturnix; species Coturnix japonica. The sequence goes on along the minus strand of NC_140678.1, from coordinate 5,681,752 downwards.
CTGCTGTGGAGAATATCTGGGTAAGATCTATGTCGCAGGAGCTGCTGTGGGGCAGACGTGGCACATATCTATGGGGCAAAATCTCCTGTGGGGCTGATGTGGGTCAAATCAATGGGGCAGAGCTGCTCTGGGTCAGATCTCTAGGCAGGAGCTGCTGTGGGGCACATGTGAGTTAGATCTATGGGGCAGGAGATGGTGTGGGGCAGATTTGGGTCAGATGTATGGGTCAGGAGCTGCTGTGTTGCTGATGAGGGTCAGATCTATGGGGCATGGGCTGCTGTGGTTCAGATCTTCGGGACTGGAGCTGCAGTGGAGCACATGTGGGTCAGATCTATGGGGTAGAAGCTGTTGTGGGGCTGATGGTGGTTAGATCTATATGGCAGGAGCTGCTGTGGGGCACATGTGGGTCAGACCTATCGGGCAGGAGCTGCAGAGGGGATGATGTAGGTCAGATCTATGGGGCAGGAGTTGCTGTGGGGAATATGAGGGACATATCTATGGTGCAAAATCTGCTGTTGGACTGATGTGAGTCAGATCTATGAGTTTGGAGCTGCTGTGGGGCAGATGTGGGTCAGATCTATGGGGCAGGAGATGCTGTGGGGCTGATTTGGGTCAGATCTATGGGGCAGGAGCTGCTGTGGGGCTGATGTGGGTGAGATCTATGTGGCAGGAGATGCTGTGGGTCAGATCTATGGGGCAGGAGCTGCTGTGGGCACATGTGGGTCACACTGGGACCCATATGGGGACAATGGGAGACATCATAGAGACTCATAAGGACCTATTGGGACCAATAGGGACCCAAAGAGAGACATAGAGACCCCATAGAAACCCATGGAGACCCCATAGAGGCACAAAGTGACACATAGAGGGACACCAAGACCCATAGAAACCAGATAGAGACTCCGTATAGACACATAGGAACACATAGAGACCCACTGGGACAGTGAGACCACATATAGACTCATAGGGACACATTAGGAGCCATTAAGACCCATAGGGACACATAGGACGACTTTGAAACTTATAGATACCCAAAGGAAGACATTTGGACCCAGAGATAACCATAAGAGACCCCATAGAGACCCCTTAGGGGCACATAGCAACCCATAGGGGGGACATTGGGACACATAGGTACACATTGTGACCCGTAGGAAGACACTGGGACCCATAGGGGGACATTGGGACACATAGGGACCCAATGAATTACAGTGGGGGACAGTGAGACCCATAGAGATACATAAGGACCCCGCTGAGACCCATAAGAGACCCCATAGAGGCACCTAGGGACCACATTGAAACTCATAGATACTTGTAGGAAGACATTTGGGCCCAGAGATATCCATAAGAGACCCCACAGAGACCCCATAGAGGCACATAGCAACCCATAGGGGGGACATTGGGACACGTAGGGAAACATTCTGACCCATAGGGAGACACTGGGACCCATATGGGGACATTGGGACATATAGGGACCCCTTGGACTACAGTGGGGGACAGCCAGACCCATAGAGACACATAGAAACCCCGCTGAGACCCATAAGAGACCACATAGAGGCACATAGGGACCACATTGAAACCCATAGATAGCTATAGGAAGATATTTGGGCCCAGAGATACCCATAAGAAACCACATACAAGCACATAGCAACCCATAGGGGGGACATTGGGACACATAGTGACCCATGGGGGGACATTGGGACACATAGGTACACATAGGGAGACACTGGGACCCATAGGGGGACATTGGGACACATAGGGACACACCGTGACCCATGAGGAGACACTGGATCCCATAGGGGGACAATGGGACACATAAGGACCCCATGGATTACAGTGGGGGACAGTGAGACCCATAGAGATACATAGGGAACCCGCTGAGACCCATAAGAGACCCCATAGAGGCACATAGGGACCTAATGTAACCCATAGATACCCACAGGGAGACATTTGGGCCCAGAGCTATCCATAAGAGAGCCCATTGAGGCACATAGCAACCCATAGGGGGGACATTGGGACACATAGGGACACATAGTGACCCATAGGGAGACACTGGGACCCATATGGGGATATTGGGACACATAGGGACCACATGGATTACAGTGGTGGACAGTGAGACCCATAGAGACACATAGGGACTTCGTTGAGACCAATAAGAGACCCCATAGAGGCACATAGGGACCACATTGAAACCCATAGATACCCTTAGGAATACATTTGGGACGATAGTTACCCATAAAAGACCCCATAGAGACCCCATAGAGGCACATGGCAAACCATAGTGGGGACATTGGGACACATAGAGACCCCATAGAGAGACATTTAGAGGCATAATAACCCCATAGAGTCCTATAGGGACACCCAGAGATCCATAGGGAAACATTGGGACCCACAGGGGCTGTGTGGGAGATTGGTAATCACAGCCTGAACCTCTGATTAATCAGCTGAGTCAAGTGTGGGGTCAGCTGCGGGAGCACAGGTGAGAGTAATGGAGCTGTGCTCCCGGGAGGGCTGGAGCTCGACTCCACCTCCTCTGAGACCTCATTTAAGGGCTGACCCTCACTCGAGCCGCTTTCCATTATATTTCCGAGCTCCCTGTTACCGGGTGAGGTCCCAGAAGACTGGAGGCTTGCCAACGTGACTCCCATTTCCAAGCGAGGTTGTCAGGAGGATCCGGGCAACTCCAGGCCTGTTAGCCTGACCTCGGTGCCAGGGAAGGGAATGGAACGAATTGTCTTGAGGGAGATGACAGATGCGGCAGGTGTGGGATGAGCAGGAGATCAGACCTAGCCAGCATGGGTTCGTGAAGGGCAGCTCCTGCTTGACCAATCTGATCTCCTTCTACGATCCTGTGACCCATCTGATGGATGAAGGAAAGAAAGAAAGGCTGTTGATGTGCTCTACTTGGACTTCAGCAAAGCCTTCACAACTGTCTCCCATGCTATTCTCCTACAAAAGCTGGCAGCCCTTTTCCAACCTTGAGAATTCTGTGATTCTGTGAGGCAGCATCTCTTGGACATCGCTCTGCAGTGAAGACCGCCCCAGCTTCCTCAGCGAAGGCATCACCACTGGTGAGTTTCTCTCTCGCTTAGAACCTCTGTACATTTGTTACCATCTTTGTTACCATCTGTATAGTTACCACCTAGACAGGGGGACATAGAGAGACGCTGGGACCCCTAGGGACCCATAGAGATCCAGAGGAAGACATTGGGACCCATAGAGAGACACTGGGACCCATAGGGACACATAGAGAGACACTGGGACCCATAGGGACACATAGAGACCCATAGACAGTCATTGGGAGCCATAAGGAGAAATTGAGACCCATAGAGACCCCATTGAGACCCATAGTGCCTCAAAGAAACCCATAGCGACCCCATAGTCACCCATAGCGCCCCATAGGAACACAAAGATACCCCATAGAGCCCCATAGTGACCCATAGGGACCCAAAGAGACCCCATAGCACCCCATAGCTACTCCATAGTGCCCCATAGCAGCCCATGGAGCCTCATAGACACTCCATTGTGCCCCACAGCACCCCATTGCACCCCATAGGGACCCATAGACACAGCATACTGCTCCATAGAGCCCCATAGACACCCCATAGTTCCCCACAGCACCCCATAGCAGCCCACAGTGCCCCATAGACACCACATAAGGCCCTACAGCCACACCATAGAGCCCAATTGAACCAAATAGACACCCCATATCGCCCCATAGTGCCTGTAGACACCCCATAGAGCCCCATAGGGACCTCATAGCGCCCCATAGAAACCCCATTCTTCCGCATAGAGCCCCATAGCAAACCATCGCACCCCATAGTCGCCCATAGCGCCCCATAGGAGCCCAAGGATACCGCAAAGCACCCCATAGCCACCCTACAGCACCGCATAGCCACCCCATAGAGCCCCATAGACACCACATAGTGACCCATAGTGACCCATAGGGGCCCAAAGAGACCCCATAGCACCCCATAGCTACTCCATAGTGCCCCATAGCAGCCCATGGAGCCTCATAGACACTCTCTTGTGCCCCACAGCGCCCCATTGCACCCCATAGAGACCCATAGACACCCTATACTGCTCCATAGAGCCCCATAGCACCCCATAGTGCCTCACAGCACCCCATAGCACAACATAGTGCCACATAGACACCACATAAGGACATATAGCCGCGCCATAGAGCCCCACAGACATCCCATAGAGCCCCGTAGGCAACCCATTGTGCCCCATAGAGCTCCCATAGCCACCCATAGAAACTAATTTACCAAATAGACACACTATAGCGTTCCATAGACACCCCATAGAAACCTCAGAACGCCCCATAGAGCTCCATAGGCACCCCATAGAGCCCCATAGAGAACCCATAGAGGCACATAGCAACCCATAGGGGGGACATTGGGACACATAGTGACCCATAGGGAGACACTGGGACCCATAGGGTGACATTGGGACACATAGGGACACCATGGATTACATGGTTGATACAACCCATGTTGTATGTTTTCATGTTTATCAACATGGTTGATGTGGGTCAGATCTATGGGGCAGGAACAAATGTGGGCCTGATGTTGGTCAGATTTATGGAGCAGGAGCTGCTGTATTGCAGATGTGGGTCAGATCTATGTTGCAGGAGCTGATGTGGGGCAGATGTAGGGCATATCTATGGGGCAGGAGCTGCTGTGAGGCTGATGGGTGTTAGATCTATGGGGAGGAGCTGCTGTGGTGCAGATGTGGGTCACATCTATGGGGTGGGAGATGCTGTGTGGCTGATGTGGGTCAAATCTATGGGGCAGGAGCTGCTTTGGGGCTGATGGTGGTTAGATCTATGGGGCAGGAGCTGCTGTGAGGCGCATGTGGGTCAGACCTATGGGGCAGGAGCTGCTGTGGGGCGCATGTGGGTCAGATCTATGGGGCAGGAGTTGCTGTTGGGCAGATGTGGGACATAACTATGGGGCAAAATCTGCTGTGGGGCTGATGTGGGTAAGATCTATGAGACAGGAGCTGCTGTGGTTCAGATCTATGGGGCAGGAGCAGCTCTGGGGAACATGTGGGTCAGATCTATGTGTTAGGAGCTGCTGTGGGGCACATGTGGGTCAGACCTATGGGGCAGGAGCTGCTGTCGAGATGATGTGGGTCAGATCTTTGGGTAGGAGCTGCTGTGGGGCAGATCTGGGTAAGATGTATGGGGCAGGAGCTGCTGTGGGTCAGATGTGGGTCAGATCTATGGGGCAGGAGATGCTGTGGGGCTGATGTTGGTCAGATCTTTGGGGCAGCAGCTGCTGTGGAGTAGTTCTGGGTAAGATCTATGTCGCAGGAGCTGCTGTGTGGCAGATGTGGGTCAGATCTATGGGGCAAAATCTGCTGTGGGGCTGATGTGGGTCAGATCTATAGGTCAGGAGCTGCTGTGGCTGATGTGGGCCAGTTCTATGGGGCAGGAGATGCTGTGAGTCAGATGTATGAGGCAGGAGCTGCTGTGAGGCAGATGGGGGTCAGATCTATGGGGCAGGAGATGCTGTGGGGCAGATGTGGGTCAGATCTATGGTGCAGGAGCTGCTGTGGGGCAGATGTGGGTCAGATCTATGGGCAGGAGCTGCTGTGCTGCACATGTTGGTAGGGTCTATGGGGCAGGAGCTGCTGTGGGGCTGATGTTGGTCAGATCTTTGGGGCAGCAGCTGCTGTGGAGAATATCTGGGTAAGATCTATGTCGCAGGAGCTGCTGTGGGGCAGACGTGGCACATATCTATGGGGCAAAATCTCCTGTGGGGCTGATGTGGGTCAAATCAATGGGGCAGAGCTGCTCTGGGTCAGATCTCTAGGCAGGAGCTGCTGTGGGGCACATGTGAGTTAGATCTATGGGGCAGGAGATGGTGTGGGGCAGATTTGGGTCAGATGTATGGGTCAGGAGCTGCTGTGTTGCTGATGAGGGTCAGATCTATGGGGCATGGGCTGCTGTGGTTCAGATCTTCGGGACTGGAGCTGCAGTGGAGCACATGTGGGTCAGATCTATGGGGTAGAAGCTGTTGTGGGGCTGATGGTGGTTAGATCTATATGGCAGGAGCTGCTGTGGGGCACATGTGGGTCAGACCTATCGGGCAGGAGCTGCAGAGGGGATGATGTAGGTCAGATCTATGGGGCAGGAGTTGCTGTGGGGAATATGAGGGACATATCTATGGTGCAAAATCTGCTGTTGGACTGATGTGAGTCAGATCTATGAGTTTGGAGCTGCTGTGGGGCAGATGTGGGTCAGATCTATGGGGCAGGAGATGCTGTGGGGCTGATTTGGGTCAGATCTATGGGGCAGGAGCTGCTGTGGGGCTGATGTGGGTGAGATCTATGTGGCAGGAGATGCTGTGGGTCAGATCTATGGGGCAGGAGCTGCTGTGGGCACATGTGGGTCACACTGGGACCCATATGGGGACAATGGGAGACATCATAGAGACTCATAAGGACCTATTGGGACCAATAGGGACCCAAAGAGAGACATAGAGACCCCATAGAAACCCATGGAGACCCCATAGAGGCACAAAGTGACACATAGAGGGACACCAAGACCCATAGAAACCAGATAGAGACTCCGTATAGACACATAGGAACACATAGAGACCCACTGGGACAGTGAGACCACATATAGACTCATAGGGACACATTAGGAGCCATTAAGACCCATAGGGACACATAGGACGACTTTGAAACTTATAGATACCCAAAGGAAGACATTTGGACCCAGAGATAACCATAAGAGACCCCATAGAGACCCCTTAGGGGCACATAGCAACCCATAGGGGGGACATTGGGACACATAGGTACACATTGTGACCCGTAGGAAGACACTGGGACCCATAGGGGGACATTGGGACACATAGGGACCCAATGAATTACAGTGGGGGACAGTGAGACCCATAGAGATACATAAGGACCCCGCTGAGACCCATAAGAGACCCCATAGAGGCACCTAGGGACCACATTGAAACTCATAGATACTTGTAGGAAGACATTTGGGCCCAGAGATATCCATAAGAGACCCCACAGAGACCCCATAGAGGCACATAGCAACCCATAGGGGGGACATTGGGACACGTAGGGAAACATTCTGACCCATAGGGAGACACTGGGACCCATATGGGGACATTGGGACATATAGGGACCCCTTGGACTACAGTGGGGGACAGCCAGACCCATAGAGACACATAGAAACCCCGCTGAGACCCATAAGAGACCCCATAGAGGCACATAGGGACCACATTGAAACCCATAGATAGCTATAGGAAGATATTTGGGCCCAGAGATACCCATAAGAAACCACATACAAGCACATAGCAACCCATAGGGGGGACATTGGGACACATAGTGACCCATGGGGGGACATTGGGACACATAGGTACACATAGGGAGACACTGGGACCCATAGGGGGACATTGGGACACATAGGGACACACCGTGACCCATGAGGAGACACTGGATCCCATAGGGGGACAATGGGACACATAAGGACCCCATGGATTACAGTGGGGGACAGTGAGACCCATAGAGATACATAGGGAACCCGCTGAGACCCATAAGAGACCCCATAGAGGCACATAGGGACCTAATGTAACCCATAGATACCCACAGGGAGACATTTGGGCCCAGAGCTATCCATAAGAGAGCCCATTGAGGCACATAGCAACCCATAGGGGGGACATTGGGACACATAGGGACACATAGTGACCCATAGGGAGACACTGGGACCCATATGGGGATATTGGGACACATAGGGACCACATGGATTACAGTGGTGGACAGTGAGACCCATAGAGACACATAGGGACTTCGTTGAGACCCATAAGAGACCCCATAGAGGCACATAGGGACCACATTGAAACCCATAGATACCCTTAGGAATACATTTGGGATGATAGTTACCCATAAAAGACCCCATAGAGACCCCATAGAGGCACATGGCAAACCATAGTGGGGACATTGGGACACATAGAGACCCCATAGAGAGACATTTAGAGGCATAATAACCCCATAGAGTCCTATAGGGACACCCAGAGATCCATAGGGAAACATTGGGACCCACAGGGGCTGTGTGGGAGATTGGTAATCACAGCCTGAACCTCTGATTAATCAGCTGAGGCAAGTGTGGGGTCAGCTGCGGGAGCACAGGTGAGAGTAATGGAGCTGTGCTCCCGGGAGGGCTGGAGCTCGACTCCACCTCCTCTGAGACCTCATTTAAGGGCTGACCCTCACTCGAGCCGCTTTCCATTATCTTTCCGAGCTCCCTGTTACCGGGTGAGGTCCCAGAAGACTGGAGGCTTGCCAACGTGACTCCCATTTCCAAGCAAGGTTGTCAGGAGGATCCGGGCAACTCCAGGCCTGTTAGCCTGACCTCGGTGCCAGGGAAGGGAATGGAACGAATTGTCTTGAGGGAGATGACAGATGCGGCAGGTGTGGGATGAGCAGGAGATCAGACCTAGCCAGCATGGGTTCGTGAAGGGCAGCTCCTGCTTGACCAATCTGATCTCCTTCTACGATCCTGTGACCCATCTGATGGATGAAGGAAAGTAAGAAAGGCTGTTGATGTGCTCTACTTGGACTTCAGCAAAGCCTTCACAACTGTCTCCCATGCTATTCTCCTACAAAAGCTGGCAGCCCTTTTCCAACCTTGAGAATTCTGTGATTCTGTGAGGCAGCATCTCTTGGACATCGCTCTGCAGTGAAGACCGCCCCAGCTTCCTCAGCGAAGGCATCACCACTGGTGAGTTTCTCTCTCGCTTAGAACCTCTGTACATTTGTTACCATCTTTGTTACCATCTGTATAGTTACCACCTAGACAGGGGGACATAGAGAGACACTGGGACCCATAGGGACCCGTAGAGATCCGGAGGAAGACATTGGGACCCATAGAGAGACACTGGGACCCATAGGGACACATAGAGAGACACTGGGACCCATAGGGACACATAGAGACCCATAGACAGTCATTGGGAGCCATAAGGATAAATTGAGACCCATAGAGACCCCATTGAGACCCATAGTGCCTCAAAGAAACCCATAGCGACCCCATAGTCACCCATAGCGCCCCATAGGAACACAAAGATACCCCATAGAGCCCCATAGTGACCCATAGGGGCCCAAAGAGACCCCATAGCACCCCATAGCTACTCCATAGTGCCCCATAGCAGCCCATGGAGCCTCATAGACACTCCATTGTGCCCCAGAGCACCCCATTGCACCCCATAGGGACCCATAGACACAGCATACTGCTCCATAGAGCCCCATAGACACCCCATAGTTCCCCACAGCACCCCATAGCAGCCCACAGTGCCCCATAGACACCACATAAGGCCCTACAGCCACACCATAGAGCCCAATTGAACCAAATAGACACCCCATATCGCCCCATAGTGCCTGTAGACACCCCATAGAGCCCCATAGAGACCCACTGAACCCCATGCAGACCCCATAGAGCCACACAGACAACCCATAGATCCCCAAAGACACCCCATAGACTCCCCATAGAGCCCCATAGGGACCTCATAGCGCCCCATAGAAACCCCATTCTTCCGCATAGAGCCCCATAGCAAACCATCGCACCCCATAGTCACCCATAGCGCCCCATAGGAACACAAGGATACCCCAAAGCACCCCATAGCCACCCTACAGCACCGCATAGCCACCCCATAGAGCCCCATAGACACCACATAGTGACCCATAGTGACCCATAGGGGTACAAAGAGACCCCAAATCATCCCATAGCTACTCCACAGTGCCCCATAGCAGCCCATGGAGCCTCATAGACACTCTCTTGTGCCCCACAGCGCCCCATTGCACCCCATAGAGACCCATAGACACCCTATACTGCTCCATAGAGCCCCATAGCACCCCATAGTGCCTCACAGCACCCCATAGCACAACATAGTGCCACATAGACACCACATAAGGACATACAGCCGCGCCATAGAGCCCCACAGACATCCCATAGAGCCCCGTAGGCAACCCATTGTGCCCCATAGAGCTCCCATAGCCACGCATAGAAACTAATTTACCAAATAGACACACCATAGCGTTCCATAGACACCCCATAGAAACCTCAGAACGCCCCATAGAGCTCCATAGGCACCCCATAGAGCCCCATAGAGAACCCATAGAGGCACATAGCAACCCATAGGGGGGACATTGGGACACATAGACACCACATAGTGACCCATAGGGAGACACTGGGACCCATATAGTGACATTGGGACACATAGGGACACCATGGATTACATGGTTGATACAACCCATGTTGTATGTTTTCATGTTTATCAACATGGTTGATGTGGGTCAGATCTATGGGGCAGGAGCTGCTGTGGGGCACATGTGGGTCAGATCTATTGGGCCGGAGGTGCTGTGGGGCTGATGTAGGAAAGATCTATGGGGCAGGAGATGCTTTGGGGCAGATGTGGGTCAGGTCTATTGGGCTGGAGCTGCTGTGGGGCACTTGTGGGTCAGATCTATGAGGCAGGGGCTGCTGTGGGTCAGATCTATGGGGCAGGAACAAATGTGGGCCTGATGTTGGTCAGATTTATGGAGCAGGAGCTGCTGTGTTGCAGATGTGGGTCAGATCTATGTTGCAGGAGCTGATGTGGGGCAGATGTAGGGCATATCTATGGGGCAGGAGCTGCTGTGAGGCTGATGGGTGTTAGATCTATGGGGAGGAGCTGCTGTGGTGCAGATGTGGGTCACATCTATGGGGCGGGAGATGCTGTGTGGCTGATGTGGGTCAAATCTATGGGGCAGGAGCTGCTTTGGGGCTGATGGTGGTTAGATCTATGGGGTAGGAGCTGCTGTGAGGCGCATGTGGGTCAGACCTATGGGGCAGGAGCTGCTGTGGGGCGCATGTGGGCCAGATCTATGGGGCAGGAGTTGCTGTTGGGCAGATGTGGGACATAACTATGGGGCAAAATCTGCTGTGGGGCTGATGTGGGTAAGATCTATGAGACAGGAGCTGCTGTGGTTCAGATCTATGGGTCAGGAGCAGCTCTGGGGCACATGTGGGTCAGATCTATGTGTTAGGAGCTGCTGTGGGGCACATGTGGGTCAGATCTATGGGGCAGGAGCTGCTGTCGAGATGATGTGGGTCAGATCTTTGGGTAGGAGCTGCTGTGGGGCAGATCTGGGTAAGATGTATGGGGCAGGAGCTGCTGTGGGTCAGATGTGGGTCAGATCTATGGGGCAGGAGCTGCTGTGGGGCAGATGTGGGTCAGATCTATGGGGCAGGAGATGCTGTGGGGCAGATGTGGGTCAGATCTATGGGGCATAGGCTGCTGTGTGGCAGATGTGGGTCAGATCTATGGGGCAGGAGCTGCTGTTGGGCAGATGTGGGTTAGATCTATGGGCAGGAGCTGCTGTGCTGCACATGTTGGTAGGGTCTATGGGGCAGGAGCTGCTGTGGGGCAGATGTGGGTCAGATCTATGGGGCAGGAGCTGCTGTGGGGCTGATGTGGGTCAGATCTATGGGGCAGCAGCTGCTGTGGAGCAGATCTGGGTACGATCTATGTCGCAGGAGCTGCTGTGGGGCAGATTTGAAACAGATCTATAGGGCAGGAGCTGCTGTGGGTCAGATCTATGGGCAGGAGCTGCTGCGGGGCACATGTGAGTTAGATCTATGGGGCAGGAGATGGTGTGGGGCAGATTTGGGTTAGATCTATGGGTCAGGAGCTGCTGTGTTGCTGATGAGGGTCAGATCTATGGGGCATGGGCTGCTGTGGTTCAGATCTACGGGACTGGAGCTGCAGTGGAGCACATGTGGGTCAGATCTATGGGGTAGAAGCTGTTGTGGGGCTGATGGTGGTTAGATCTATAAGGCAGGAGCTGCTGTGGGGCTGACTTGGGTCAGATCTATGGGGCAGGAGCTGCTTTGGGGCTGATGGTGGTTAGATCTATATGGCAGGAGCTGCTGTGGGGCACATGTGGGTCAGACCTATGGGGCAGGAGCTGCAGAGGGGATGATGTATGTCAGATCTATGGGGCAGGAGTTGCTGTGGGGAATATGAGGGACATATCTATGGTGCAAAATCTGCTGTTGGACTGATGTGAGTCAGATCTATGAGTTTGGAGCTGCTGTGGGGCACATGTGGGTCAGATCTATGGGGCAGGAGATGCTGTGGGGCTGATTTTGGTCAGATCTATGTGGCAGGAGATGCTGTGGGTCAGATCTATGGGGCAGGAGCTGCTGTGGGGAACATGTGTGTCAGGTCTATGGGGCAGGAGCTGCTGAGGGCACATGTGGGTCAGATCTATGGGGCAGGAGTTGCTGTTGGGCAGATGTGGGGCATAACTATGGGGCAAAATCTGCTGTGGGGCTGATGTGGGTAAGATCTATGAGACAGGAGCTGCTGTGGTTTAGATCTATGGGGCAGGAGCAGCTCTGGGGCACATGTGGGTCAGATCTATGTGTTAGGAGCTGCTGTGGGGCACATGTGGGTCAGATCTATGGGGCAGGAGATGCTGTGGGGCATATGTGTGTCAGATCTATGGGGCAAAGGCTGCTGTGTGGCAGATGTGGGTCAGATCTATGGGGCAGGAGCTGCTGTGGGTCAGATGTGGGTCAGATCTATACGTCAGGAGCTGCTGTGGCTGATGTGGGCCAGTTCTATGGGGCAAGAGATGCTGTGAGTCAGATGTATGAGGCAGGAGCTGCTGTGGGGCAGATGGGGGTCAGATCTATGGGGCAGGAGATGCTGTGGAGCAGATGTGGGTCAGATCTATTGGGCAGGAGCTGCTGTGGGGCAGATGTGTGTCAGATCTATGGGCAGGAGCTGCTGTGCTGCACATGTTGGTAGGGTCTATGGGGCAGGAGCTGCTGTGGGGCAGATGTGGGTCAGATCTATGGGGCAGGAGCTGCTGTGGGGCGATGTTGGTCAGATCTTTGGGGCAGCAGCTGCTGTGGAGCAGATCTGGGTAAGATCTATGTCGCAGGAGCTGCTGTGGGACAGACGTGGCACATATCTATGGGGCAAAATCTGCTGTGGGGCTGATGTGGGTCAGATCTATGGGGCAGGATCTCCTGTGGGGCTGATGTGGGTCAAATCAATGGGGCAGAGCTGCTCTGGGGCACATGTGGGTCAGATCTATAGAACAGGAGCTGCTGTGGGGCAGATTTGAATCAGATCTATAGGGCAGGAGCTGCTGTGGGTCAGATCTATGGGCAGGAGCTGCTGTAGGGCACATGTGAGTTAGATCTATGGGGCAGGAGATGGTGTGGGGCAGATTTGGGTCAGATGTATGGGTCAGGAGCTGCTGTGTTGCTGATGAGGGTCAGATCTATGGGGCATGGGCTGCTGTGGTTCAGATCTACGGGACTGGAGCTGCAGTGGAGCACATGTGGGTCAGATCTATGGGGTAGAAGCTGTTGTGGGGCTGATGGTGGTTAGATCTATAAGGCAGGAGCTGCTGTGGGGCTGACTTGGGTCAGATCTATGGGGCAGGAGCTGCTTTGGGGCTGATGGTGGTTAGATCTATATGGCAGGAGCTGCTGTGGGGCACATGTGGGTCAGACCTATGGGGCAGGAGCTGCAGAGGGTATGATGTAGGTCAGATCTATGGGGCAGGAGTTGCTGTGGGGAATATGAGGGACATATCTATGGTGCAAAATCTGCTGTTGGACTGATGTGAGTCAGATCTATGAGTTTGGAGCTGCTGTGGGGCAGATGTGGGTCAGATCTATGGGGCAGGAGATGCTGTGGGGCTGATTTGGGTCAGATCTATGTGGCAGGAGATGCTGTGGGTCAGATCTATGGGGCAGGAGCTGCTGTGGGGCTGATTTGGGTCAGATCTATGGGGCAGGAGCTGCTGTGGGCACATGTGGGTCACACTGGGACCCATATGGGGACAAAGGGAGACATCATAGAGACTCATAGGGACCTATTGGGACCAATAGGGACTTAAAGAGAGACATAGAGACCCCATAGAAACCGATGGAGACCCCATAGAGGCACAAAGTGACACATAGAGGGACACCAAGACCCATAGAAACCAGATAGAGACTCCATATAGACACATAGGAACACATAGAGACCCACTGGGACAGTGAGACCACATATAGACTCATAGGGACACATTAGGAGCCATTAAGACCCATAGGGACACATAGGACGACTTTGAAACTTATAGATACCCAAAGGAAGACATTTGGGCCCAGAGATAACCATAAGAGACCCCATAGAGACCCCATAGGGGCACATAGCAACCCATAGGGGGGACATTGGGACACATAGGGACCCAATGAATTACAGTGGGGGACAGTGAGACCCATAGAGATACATAAGGACCCCGCTGAGACCCATAAGAGACCCCATAGAGGCACCTAGGGACCACATTGAAACTCATAGATACTTGTAGGAAGACATTTGGGCCCAGAGATATCCATAAGAGACCCCACAGAGACCCCATAGAGGCACATAGCAACCCATAGGGGGGGCATTGGGACACGTAGGGAAACATTCTGACCCATAGGGAGACACTGGGACCCATATGGGGACATTGGGACACATAGGGACCCCTTGGACTACAGTGGGGGACAGCCAGACCCATAGAGACACATAGAAACCCCGCTGAGACCCATAAGAGACCACATAGAGGCACATAGGGACCACATTGAAACCCATAGATAGCTATAGGAAGATATTTGGGCCCAGAGATACCCATAAGAAACCACATACAAGCACATAGCAACCCATAGGGGGGACATTGGGACACATAGTGACCCATAGGGGGACATTGGGACACATAGGTACACATAGGGAGACACTGGGACCCATAGGGGGACATTGGGACACATAGTGACCCCATGGATTAAAGTGGGGGACAGCCAGACCCATAGAGACACATAGAAACCCCGCTGAGACCCATAAGAGACCACATAGAGGCACATAGGGACCACATTGAAACCCATAGATAGCTATAGGAAGATATTTGGGCCCAGAGATACCCATAAGAATCCACATACAAGCACATAGCAACCCATAGGGGGGACATTGGGACACATAGTGACCCATAGGGGGACATTGGGACACATAGGTACACATAGGGAGAAACTGGGACCCATAGGGGGACATTGGGACACATAGTGACCCCATGGATTAAAGTGGGGGACAGTCAGATCCATCGAGACACATAGGGACCCTGCTGAGACCCATAAGAGACCCCATAGAGGAACATAGCAACCCATAGGGGGGACATAGGGACACATAGGGACACACCGTGACCCATGAGGAGACACTGGATCCCATAGGGGGACAATGGGACACATAAGGACCCCATGGATTACAGTGGGGAACAGTGAGACCCATAGAGACACATAGGGAACCCGCTGAGACCCATAAGAGACCCCATAGAGGCACATAGGGACCTAATGTAACCCATAGATACCCACAGGGAGACATTTGGGCACAGAGCTATCCATAAGAGAGCCCTTTGAGGCACATAGCAACCCATAGGGGGGACATTGGGACACATAGGGACACATAGTGACCCATAGGGAGACACTGGGACCCATATGGGGATATTGGGACACATAGGGACCACATGGATTACAGTGGTGGACAGTGAGACCCATAGAGACACATAGGGACTTCGTTGAGACCCATAAGAGACCCCATAGAGGCACATAGGGACCACATTGAAACCCATAGATACCCTTAGGAATACATTTGGGACGATAGTTACCCATAAAAGACCCCATAGAGACCCCATAGAGGCACATAGCAAACCATAGTGGGGACATTGGGACACATAGGGACCCCATAGAGAGACATAGAGACATATAGGGACCCATTTAGAGGCATAATAACCCCATAGAGTCCTATAGGGACACCCAGAGATCCATAGGGAAACATTGGGACCCACAGGGGCTGTATGGGAGATTGGTAATCACAGCCTGAACCTCTGATTAATCAGCTGAGTCAAGTGTGGGGTCAGCTGCGGGAGCACAGGTGAGAGTAATGGAGCTGTGCTCCCGGGAGGGCTGGAGCTCGACTCCACCTCCTCTGAGACCTCATTTAAGGGCTGACCCTCACTCGAGCCGCTTTCCATTATCTTTCCAAGCTCCCTGTTACCGGGTGAGGTCCCAGAAGACTGGAGGCTTGCCAACGTGACTCCCATTTCCAAGCAAGGTTGTCAGGAGGATCCGGGCAACTCCAGGCCTGTTAGCCTGACCTCGGTGCCAGGGAAGGGAATGGAACGAATTGTCTTGAGGGAGATGACAGATGCGGCAGGTGTGGGATGAGCAGGAGATCAGACCTAGCCAGCATGGGTTCGTGAAGGGCAGCTCCTGCTTGACCAATCTGATCTCCTTCTACGATCCTGTGACCCATCTGATGGATGAAGGAAAGAAAGAAAGGCTGTTGATGTGCCCTACTTGGACTTCAGCAAAGCCTTCACAACTGTCTCCCATGCTATTCTCCTACAAAAGCTGGCAGCCCTTTTCCAACCTTGAGAATTCTGTGATTCTGTGAGGCAGCATCTCTTGGACATCGCTCTGCAGTGAAGACCGCCCCAGCTTCCTCAGCGAAGGCATCACCACTGGTGAGTTTCTCTCTCGCTTAGAACCTCTGTACATTTGTTACCATCTTAGTTACCATCTGTATAGTTACCACCTAGACAGGGGGACATAGAGAGACACTGGGACCCCTAGGGACCCATAGAGATCCAGAGGAAGACATTGGGACCCATAGAGAGACACTGGGACCCATAGGGACACATAGAGAGACACTGGGACCCATAGGGACACATAGAGACCCATAGACAGTCATTGGGAGCCATAAGGAGAAATTGAGACCCATAGAGACCCCATTGAGACCCACAGTGCCTCAAAGAAACCCATAGCGACCCCATAGTCACCCATAGCGCCCCATAGGAACACAAAGATACCCCATAGAGCCCCATAGTGACCCATAGGGCCCAAAGAGACCCCATAGCACCCCATAGCTACTCCATAGTGCCCCATAGCAGCCCATGGAGCCTCATAGACACTCCATTGTGCCCCAGAGCACCCCATTGCACCCCATAGGGACCCATAGACACAGCATACTGCTCCATAGAGCCCCATAGACACCCCATAGTTCCCCACAGCACCCCATAGCAGCCCACAGTGCCCCATAGACACCACATAAGGCCCTACAGCCACACCATAGAGCCCAATTGAACCAAATAGACACCCCATATCGCCCCATAGTGCCTGTAGACACCCCATAGAGCCCCATAGAAACTCACTGAACCCCATACAGACCCCATGCAGACCCCATAGAGCCCCACAGACAACCCATAGATCCCCAAAGACACCCCATAGACTCCCCATAGAGCCCCATAGGGACCTCATAGCGCCCCATAGAAACCCCATTCTTCCGCATAGAGCCCCATAGCAAACCATAGCACCCCATAGTCACCCATAGCGCCCCATAGGAACCCAAGGATACCCCAAAGCACCCCATAGCCACCCTACAGCACCGCATAGCCACCCCATAGAGCCCCATAGACACCACATAGTGACCCATAGTGACCCATAGGGGCCCAAAGAGACCCCATAGCACCCCATAGCTACTCCATAGTGCCCCATAGCAGCCCATGGAGCCTCATAGACACTCTCTTGTGCCCCACAGCGCCCCATTGCACCCCATAGAGACCCATAGACACCCTATACTGCTCCATAGAGCCCCATAGCACCCCATAGTGCCTCACAGCACCCCATAGCACAACATAGTGCCACATAGACACCACATAAGGACATATAGCCGCGCCATAGAGCCCCACAGACATCCCATAGAGCCCCGTAGGCAACCCATTGTGCCCCATAGAGCTCCCATAGCCACCCATAGAAACTAATTTACCAAATAGACACACTATAGCGTTCCATAGACACCCCATAGAAACCTCAGAACGCTCCATAGGCACCCCATAGAGCCCCATAGAGAACCCATAGAGGCACATAGCCACCCATAGGGGGGACATTGGGACACATAGGGACACATAGTGACCCATAGGGAGACACTGGGACCCATAGGGTGACATTGGGACACATAGGGACACCATGGATTACATGGTTGATACAACCCATGTTGTATGTTTTCATGTTTATCAACATGGTTGATGTGGGTCAGATCTATGGGGCAGGAGCTGCTGTGGGGCACATGTGGGTCAGATCTATTGGGCCGGAGGTGCTGTGGGGCTGATGTAGGAAAGATCTATGGGGCAGGAGATGCTTTGGGGCAGATGTGGGTCAGGTCTATTGGGCTGGAGCTGCTGTGGGGCACTTGTGGGTCAGATCTATGAGGCAGGGGCTGCTGTGGGTCAGATCTATGGGGCAGGAACAAATGTGGGCCTGATGTTGGTCAGATTTATGGAGCAGGAGCTGCTGTATTGCAGATGTGGGTCAGATCTATGTTGCAGGAGCTGATGTGGGGCAGATGTAGGGCATACCTATGGGGCAGGTGCTGCTGTGAGGCTGATGGGTGTTAGATCTATGGGGAGGAGCTGCTGTGGTGCAGATGTGGGTCACATCTATGGGGCGGGAGATGCTGTGTGGCTGATGTGGGTCAAATCTATGGGGCAGGAGCTGCTTTGGGGCTGATGGTGGTTAGATCTATGGGGCAGGAGCTGCTGTGAGGCGCATGTGGGTCAGACCTATGGGGCAGGAGCTGCTGTGGGGTGCATGTGGGTCAGATCTATGGGGCAGGAGTTGCTGTTGGGCAGATGTGGGACATAACTATGGGGCAAAATCTGCTGTGGGGCTGATGTGGGTAAGATCTATGAGAGAGGAGCTGCTGTGGTTCAGATCTATGGGTCAGGAGCAGCTCTGGGGCACATGTGGGTCAGATCTATGTGTTAGGAGCTGCTGTGGGGCACATGTGGGTCAGATCTATGGGGCAGGAGCTGCTGTGGGGCAGATGTGGGTCAGATCTATGGGGCAGGAGATGCTGTGGGTCAGATCTATGGGGCAGGAGCTGCTGTGGGGAACATGTGTGTCAGGTCTATGGGGCAGGAGCTGCTGTGGGCACATGTGGGTCACACTGGGACCCATATGGGGACAAAGGGAGACATCATAGAGACTCATAGGGACCTATTGGGACCAATAGGGACCCAAAGAGAGACATAGAGACCCCATAGAAACCGATGGAGACCCCATAGAGGCACAAAGTGACACATAGAGGGACACCAAGACCCATAGAAACCAGATAGAGACTCCATATAGACACATAGGAACACATAGAGACCCACTGGGACAGTGAGACCACATATAGACTCATAGGGACACATTAGGAGCCATTAAGACCCATAGGGACACATAGGACGACTTTGAAACTTATAGATACCCAAAGGAAGACATTTGGGCCCAGAGATAACCATAAGAGACCCCATAGAGACCCCATAGGGGCACATAGCAACCCATAGGGGGGACATTGGGACACATAGGGACCCAATGAATTACAGTGGGGGACAGTGAGACCCATAGAGATACATAAGGACCCCGCTGAGACCCATAAGAGACCCCATAGAGGCACCTAGGGACCACATTGAAACTCATAGATACTTGTAGGAAGACATTTGGGCCCAGAGATATCCATAAGAGACCCCACAGAGACCCCATAGAGGCACATAGCAACCCATAGGGGGGGCATTGGGACACGTAGGGAAACATTCTGACCCATAGGGAGACACTGGGACCCATATGGGGACATTGGGACACATAGGGACCCCTTGGACTACAGTGGGGGACAGCCAGACCCATAGAGACACATAGAAACCCCGCTGAGACCCATAAGAGACCCCATAGAGGCACATAGGGACCACATTGAAACCCATAGATAGCTATAGGAAGATATTTGGGCCGAGAGATACCCATAAGAAACCACATACAAGCACATAGCAACCCATAGGGGGGACATTGGGACACATAGTGACCCATAGGGGGACATTGGGACACATAGGTACACATAGGGAGACACTGGGACCCATAGGGGGACATTGGGACACATAGTGACCCCATGGATTAAAGTGGGGGACAGTCAGATCCATCGAGACACATAGGGACCCTGCTGAGACCCATAAGAGACCCCATAGAGGAACATAGCAACCCATAGGGGGGACATAGGGACACATAGGGACACACCGTGACCCATGAGGAGACACTGGATCCCATAGGGGGACAATGGGACACATAAGGACCCCATGGATTACAGTGGGGGACAGTGAGACCCATAGAGACACATAGGGAACCCGCTGAGACCCATAAGAGACCCCATAGAGGCACATAGGGACCTAATGTAACCCATAGATACCCACAGGGAGACATTTCGGCACAGAGCTATCCATAAGAGAGCCCATTGAGGCACATAGCAACCCATAGGGGGGACATTGGGACACATAGGGACACATAGTGACCCATAGGGAGACACTGGGACCCATATGGGGATATTGGGACACATAGGGACCACATGGATTACAGTGGTGGACAGTGAGACCCATAGAGACACATAGGGAACCCGCTGAGACCCATAAGAGACCCCATAGAGGCACATAGGGACCTAATGTAACCCATAGATACCCACAGGGAGACATTTGGGCACAGAGCTATCCATAAGAGAGCCCATTGAGGCACATAGCAACCCATAGGGGGGACATTGGGACACATAGGGACACATAGTGACCCATAGGGAGACACTGGGACCCATATGGGGATATTGGGACACATAGGGACCACATGGATTACAGTGGTGGACAGTGAGACCCATAGAGACACATAGGGACTTCGTTGAGACCCATAAGAGACCCCATAGAGGCACATAGGGACCACATTGAAACCCATAGATACCCTTAGGAATACATTTGGGACGATAGTTACCCATAAAAGACCCCATAGAGACCCCATAGAGGCACATAGCAAACCATAGTGGGGACACTGGGACACATAGGGACCCCATAGAGAGACATTTAGAGGCATAATAACCCCATAGAGTCCTATAGGGACACCCAGAGATCCATAGGGAAACATTGGGACGCACAGGGGCTGTGTGGGAGATTGGTAATCACAGCCTGAACCTCTGATTAATCAGCTGAGTCAAGTGTGGGGTCAGCTGCGGGAGCACAGGTGAGAGTAATGGAGCTGTGCTCCCGGGAGGGCTGGAGCTCGACTCCACCTCCTCTGAGACCTCATTTAAGGGCTGACCCTCACTCGAGCCGCTTTCCATTATCTTTCCGAGCTCCCTGTTACCGGGTGAGGTCCCAGAAGACTGGAGGCTTGCCAACGTGGCTCCCATTTCCAAGCAAGGTTGTCAGGAGGATCCGGGCAACTCCAGGCCTGTTAGCCTGACCTCGGTGCCAGGGAAGGGAATGGAACGAATTGTCTTGAGGGAGATGACAGATGCGGCAGGTGTGGGATGAGCAGGAGATCAGACCTAGCCAGCATGGGTTCGTGAAGGGCAGCTCCTGCTTGACCAATCTGATCTCCTTCTACGATCCTGTGACCCATCTGATGGATGAAGGAAAGAAAGGCTGTTGATGTGCTCTACTTGGACTTCAGCAAAGCCTTCACAACTGTCTCCCATGCTATTCTCCTACAAAAGCTGGCAGCCCTTTTCCAACCTTGAGAATTCTGTGATTCTGTGAGGCAGCATCTCTTGGACATCGCTCTGCAGTGAAGACCGCCCCAGCTTCCTCAGCAAAGGCATCACCACTGGTGAGTTTCTCTCTCGCTTAGAACCTCTGTACATTTGTTTCCATCTTTGTTACCATCTGTATAGTTACCACCTAGACAGGGGGACATAGAGAGACACTGGGACCCATAGGGACCCATAGAGATCCAGAGGAAGACATTGGGACCCATAGAGAGACACTGGGACCCATAGGGACACATAGAGACCCATAGACAGTCATTGGGAGCCATAAGGAGAAATTGAGACCCATAGAGACCCCATTGAGACCCATAGTGCCTCAAAGAAACCCATAGCGACCCCATAGTCACCCATAGCGCCCCATAGGAACACAAAGATACCCCATAGAGCCCCATAGACACCCCATAGTGACCCATAGGGGCCCAAAGAGACCCCATAGCACCCCATAGCTACTCCATAGTGCCCCATAGCAGCCCATGGAGCCTCATAGACACTCCATAGTGCCCCACAGCACCCCATTGCACCCCATAGGGACCCATAGACACAGCATACTGCTCCATAGAGCCCCATAGACACCCCATAGTTCCCCACAGCACCCCATAGCAGCCCACAGTGCCCCATAGACACCACATAAGGCCCTACAGCCACACCATAGAGCCCAATTGAACCAAATAGACACCCCATATCGCCCCATAGTGCCTGTAGACACCCCATAGAGCCCCATAGAAACCCACTGAACCCCATACAGACCCCATGCAGACCCCATAGAGCCCCACAGACAACCCATTGATCCCCAAAGACACCCCATAGACTCCCCATAGAGCCCCATAGGGACCCCATAGCGCCCCATAGAGACCCCATTCTTCTGCATAGAGCCCCATAGCAAACCATAGCACCCCATAGTCACCCATAGTGCCCCATAGGAACCCAAGGATACCCCAAAGCACCCCATAGCCACCCTACAGCACCGCATAGCCACCCCATAGAGCCCCATAGACACCACATAGTGACCCATAGCGCCCCATAGGGGCCCAAAGAGACCCCAAATCATCCCATAGCTACTCCACAGTGCCCCATAGCAGCCCATGGAGCCTCATAGACACTCCCTTGTGCCCCACAGCGCCCCATTGCACCCCATAGGGACCCATAGACACCCTATACTGCTCCGTAGAGCCCCATAGCACCCCATAGTGCCTCACAGCACACCATAGCACAACATAGTGCCACATAGACACCACATAAGGACATATAGCCGCGCCATAGAGCCCCATAGACATCCCATACAGCCCCGTAGGCAACCCATTGTGCCCCATAGAGCTCCCATAGCCACACATAGAAACTCATTTTGCCACATAGACACACCATAGCGTTCCATAGAAACATACACCATAGCGTTCCCCATAGAAACCTCAGAACGCCCTATAGAACCCCATAGAGCTCCATAGGCACCCCATAGAGCCCAAGAGCTACCCACAGAACACCACAGAGCCCAATAGGCACCCAATAGCCACCCCATAGTGCTCCACAGACATCACATAGACCCCCATAGTGCCCCACATCGACACACAGTGCCCGATTGAACCCCATACATATCTCATAGAGCCCCATAGACACCCTATACTACTCCATAGAGCCCCATAGGCACCCTACAGTGCCCCATAGCCAGTCCACAGCACCCCATACTACCCCATAGAGCACCATAGACACACATAGCATCCCATAGAAACACATAGGGACCCATAAAGACACATAGCACCCCATAGACACCCCATAGAGACCCCATAGACGCACATAGACACCCATAGGGAGACATTGGGACACATAGGGTGACACTGGGACCCATAGAGACACCCCATAGAAACCCATGGAGAACCCATAGAGGCACATAGTGACACATTGAGAGAAGTTGGGACCCATAGAAACCACATAGAGACTCCATATAGACACATAGGAACACAAAGAGACACATTTGGGACCTATAGAGACCCCATATAAACTCATAGGAACACATTAGGAGCCATTAAGACCAATAGGGACACATAGGACAACTTTGAAACACATAGAGACCAATAGGAAGATATTCGGGCCCAGAGATACCCATAAGAGACCCCATAGAGAACCCATAGAGGCACATAGCAACCCACAGGGGTGACATTGGGACATATAGAGACATATAGTGACCCATAGGGAGACATTGGGACCAATAGGTGGACATTGGGACAAATAGGGACCCTATGGATTACAGTGGGGGACGGTGAGACCCATACAGACACATAGGAACCGCACTGAAACCCATAGATACCCATAGGAAGACATTTGGGCCCAGAGATACCCATAAGAGACCCAATAAAGACTACAGAGAGGCACAAGAAACTCATAGGTGGGACATTGGGACATATAGGGGCAGATAGTGACCCATAGGGAGACACTGAGACCCATAGGGGGACACTGGGACACATATGGACACCATGCATTACACTGGGGGACAGTGAGACCAATAGAGACACAGAGGGATTCTGCTGAGACCCATAAAAGAACCCATAGAGTCACATAGGGACCACATTGAAACCCATAGAGTCACATAGGGACCACATTGAAACCCATAGATACCCATAGGAATACACTTGGGTCCAGAGATGCCCATAAGAGACCCCATAGAAACCTTCTAAATGTGTCCCTATGTGTCTCTATGTCACTCTATGGGGTTCCAATGTGTCCCAATGTCCTCCTATGGATGTCTATGTCCCCCCATGGGTCCCAGTGTCTCCGTATGTGCCTCTATGGGGTCTCTTATGGGTCTCAGCGGGGTCCCTATGTGTCTCTATGGGTCTCACTGTCCCCCACTGTAATCCATGGGGTCCCTATGGGTCCCAGTGTCTCCCTATGGGTCACTATGTGTCCCTATGTGTCCCAATGTCCCCCCTGTGGGTTGCTATGTGTCTCTATGTGGTCTCTCATGGGTATCTCTGGGCCCAAATTTCTTCCTATGGTTATCTATGGGTTTCAGTGTGGTCCCTATGTGCCTCTATGGGGTCTCTTATGGGTCACAGCGGGGTCCCTATGTGTCTCTATGGGTCTCACTGTCCCCCACTGTAATCCATGGGGTCCCTATGTTTCCCAATGTCCCCCTATGTGTCCCAGTGTCTCCCTATGGATCACTATGCGTCCCTATGGGTCCCAGTGTCCCCCCTGTGGGTTGCTATGTGTCTCTATGGGGTCTCTATGGGGTCTCTTATGGGTATCTCTGGGCCCAAATGTCTTCCTATGGGGATTTGTGGGATTCAGTGTGGTCCCTATGTGTCTCTATGGGCTCTCATGACATTCAGCGGGGTCCCTATGTGTCTCCATGGGTCTCACTGTCCCCCACTGTAATCCGTGGGGTCCCTATGTGTCCCATTGTCCGCCCATGGGTCCCAGTGTCTCCCTATGAGTCACTATGTGTCCCTATGTTTCCCAATGTCCCCACTATGGGTTGCTATGTGCCTCTATGGGGTCTCTATAGGGTCTCCTATGGGTATCTCTGGGCCCAAATATTTTCCTATGGGTATCTATGGGTTTCAGTGTGGTCCCTATGCGCCTCTATGAGGTCTTTAATTGGTCTCAACAGGGTCCCTATGTGTCTCTATGGGTTTCACTGTCCCCCTTGTAATCCATGGGGTCACTATGGGTCCCAGTGTCTCCCTATAGGTCCCAGTGTATCCCTATGGGTCACTATGTGTCCCTATGTGTCCCAATGTCCCCGCTATGGGTTGCTATGTGCCTCTATAGGGTCTCTATGGGGTCTCTTATGCGTATCTCTGGGCCGAAAATTCTCCCTCTGTGTATCTATGGGTTTCAGTGTCGTCCGTATGTGCCTCTATGGGGTCTCTTATGGGTCTCAACGGGGGCCCTATGTGTCTCTAGGTGTTTCACTGTCCCCCTTGTAATCCATGTGGTCCCTATGTGTGCCAATGTCTCCCTATGGGTCCCAGTGTCTCCCTATGGGTCACTATGTGTCCCTATGTTTCCCAATGTCCCCCCTATGGGTTGCTATTTGCCTCTATGGGGTCTCTATGGGGTATCTTATGGGTATCTCTTGGTCCAAATGTCTTCCTATGGGTATCTATGGGTTTCAGTGTTGTCCCTATGCGCCTCTATGAGGTCTTTAATGGGTCTCAGCAAGGTCCCTATGTGTCTCTATGGGTCTCACTGTCCCCCTTGTAATCCATGGGGTCCCTATTTGTCCCATTGTCCCTATGGTTCCCTGTGTCTCCCTATGAGTCAGTATGTGTCCCTATTTGTCCCAGTGTCCCCCGTATGGATTGCTATGTGCCTCTTTGGGGACTCTATGGGGTCTCTTATGGGTCTCAGCGGGGTCCCTGTGTGTCTCTATGGGTCTCAATGTCCCCCACTGTAATCCATGGGGTCCCTATGTGTCCCATTGTTCCGCTGTGGGTCCCAGTGTCTACCTATGGGTCTCTGTGTGTCTCTGAGTTTCCCAATGTCCCGCCTATGGGATGCTATGTGCCTCTATAGGGTTTCTATGGGGTCTCTTATGCGTATCTCTGTGCTCAAATGTCTTCCTATGGGTATCTATGGGTTTCAATGTGGTCCCTATGTGCCCCTAAATTATTGGGTTTCATCTCGAAAAGAAGACACATTTTCTTTAAAATGTTGCTTTGTAACAAATTATGACTCATTGATTCCAGAATATCTGTCTTCCCCTACAAAATAATGACATTAACATAAGAATTATCCATTTCAGACAATTTTCCGATGTATTTCACACTAATATCAAGACTTACACCAGAAAAAAAATGTGTTCTCTCTTAGTTATCACTCTTGAATCTTGCAAAAAATTCATTTTCTTACCAATAGAAAAACATCTCTAACCCCGCTATTCTGGGTTTTCCGCCACTTTAACCCCGCTTTTCTTGGTTTTCCTCCGCTCTAACTTCGCTTTTCTTGATTTTCCTCTGCTCTAGCCCCGCTTTTCTTGGTTTTCCTCCTCTCTAACTTCGCCTTTCTTGGTTTTCCTCTGCTCTAACTTCGAATTTCTTGGTTTTCATCCGCTCTAACTCCGCTTTTCTTGGTTTTCCCCCGATCTAACCCCGCTTTATTTGGTTTTCATCCGCTCTAACCTAGATTTTCTTGATTTCATCAGGTCTTGGTGTCATCACTGGTGAGTTTCCCTTTTTTCCTTATACCTTCTGTACTTCTACTATCATCCTTGTAGTTACCATTCTTGTTAACCTGTATGGTTACCACCAATACATCCTGCAATGACAGCTAATCACATTCTTTCTCCTTCTCCAAGCAATTCTACCATAACGGCTCCCTTTCAGCTGTGGGGTTTTTCTTGATCAAGTTAGATGAGCCACCAGACAACTTAACTGTTGTCCCTGCACTCTCCCAGACACACAGCTTCAGCTCAGATTTGGCAAGGCAGAAACTCCTAAGTCTCACAAACCTCTCAAAGACCTTAAAAACTGCTTTTATGCATAAATCCATGTTGGAAACTTGTTAGCCAATTCTAATATGAATCAGATTTACATTACTGTATTTCCTCCATAACATTTACTTCTGGGGCAACAATGCCCACTGTTGTATTTGCTTTCAGTCTGTACATTTGATAAGAAATGGCATAAAGCAGCGGGCTTCCCATCTGATAATACACAGTGACACACACCTCCCCTTCTTTTAAGAGCCTCTTCAGCCGGCCCCCGTCTCTAAAATATAAGGAGTCCTTTAGAAGGCTGAAGAGGTATTCCCGAATACAATGGAGATGTTGGAATCACTGTTCCCAGCGACTGCTTGTGAGAGAAAAGAGCGGTTGCGGACAAAACGGTAGACGAAAAAGAGCGACTTTAGCCGGCTGCTTTCTTCCGCTGAGGGGGGTTTGTCTCTGTAGCCCGGAAAAAAGCAATTTTGTGCTCAACTTCTTTTCGCGCTGAAAGCACAAGTCCTAGTACTTTTTCGAGGGGTTACCTTTCAAATGGCGAAAGATTTCGTTTCTTTCATTATTTTTCGGTACTTCACTTTTAGTTTCTCTGTCGACAGAGGAAAGAAACGAAAATCTCCTTCTTACATATCTGACTAGCTAGCTGAGTAGCTCTGGGATATACGACGTCGGAGAGAAATCGACTTGATGTCCCCATCGCTTTCTTCTGGGCTGAAGGGATAAGCTTTTTCCTCTGAAGAAAGAAGCCGGCTAAAAACGCACTCCCGAATGCAACGGAGATGTTGGAATCACGGTTCCCAGCGACTGCCGCTTGTGAGAGAAAATAGCGGTTGCGGACAAAACGGTAGACGAAAAAGAGCGACTTTAGCCGGCTGCTTTCTTCCGCTGAAGGAGGTTTCTCTCTGTAGCCCGGAAAGGAGCACTTTTGTGCTCAACTTCTTTTCTCGCTAAAAGCACAAGTCCTAGAACTGTTTCGAGGTGTTACCTTTCAAATGGCGAAAGATTTCGTTTCTTTCATTATTTTTCGGTACTTCACTTTTAGTTTCTCTGTCGACAGAGTAAAGATAAGAATATCTCCTTCTTACATATCTGACTAGCTAGCTGAGTAACTCTGGGATATACGCCGTCGGATTGAAATCGACTTGATGTCCCCATCGCTCCTTTCTGGTCTGCAGGGATAAGCTTTATCCTCTGAAGAAAGAAGCCGGCTTAAAACGCACTCCCGAATGCAACGGAGATGTTGGAATCACGGTTCCCAGCGACTGCCGCTTGTGAGAGAAAATAGCGGCTGCGGACAAAACGGTAGACGAAAAAGAGCGACTTTAGCCGGCTGCTTTCTTCCGCTGAGGGAGGTTTCTCTCTGTAGCCCGGAAAAAAGCAATTTTGTGCTCAACTTCTTTTCTCGCTGAGAGCACAAGTCCTAGAAGTGTTTCGAGGTGTTACCTTTCAAATGGCGAAAGATTTCGTTTCTTTCATTATTTTTCGGTACTTCACTTTTAGTTTATCTGTCGACAGAGGAAAGAAACGAATATATCCTTCTTACATATCTGACTAGCTAGCTGAGTAGCTCTGGGATATACGCCGTCGGATTGAAATCGACTTGATGTCCCCATCGCTCCTTTCTGGTCTGCAGGGATAATTTTTTTCCTCTGAAGAAATAAGCCGGCTAAAGACACACTCCCGAATGCAACGGAGATGTTGGAATCACGGTATCCAGCGACTGCCGCTTGTGAGAGAAAAGAGCGGTTGCGGACAAAACGGTAGACGAAAAAGAGCGACTTTAGCCGGCTGCTTTCTTCCGCTGAGGGGGGTTTGTCACTGTAGCCCGGAAAAAAGCAATTTTGTGCTCAACTTCTTTTCGCGCTGAAAGCACAAGTCCTAGTACTTTTTCGAGGGGTTACCTTTCAAATGGCGAAAGATTTCGTTTCTTTCATTATTTTTCGGTACTTCACTTTTAGTTTCTCTGTCGACAGAGGAAAGAAACGAAAATCTCCTTCTTACATATCTGACTAGCTAGCTGAGTAGCTCTGGGATATACGACGTCGGAGAGAAATCGACTTGATGTCCCCATCGCTTTCTTCTGGGATGAAGGGATAAGCTTTTTCCTCTGAAGAAAGAAGCCGGCTAAAAACGCACTCCCGAATGCAGCGGAGATGTTGGAATCACGGTTCCCAGCGACTGCCGCTTGTGAGAGAAAATAGCGGTTGCGGACAAAACGGTAGACGAAAAAGAGCGACTTTAGCCGGCTGCTTTCTTCCGCTGAAGGAGGTTTCTCTCTGTAGCCCGGAAAGGAGTACTTTTGTGCTCAACTTCTTTTCTCGCTAAAAGCACAAGTCCTAGAACTGTTTCGAGGTGTTACCTTTCAAATGGCGAAAGATTTCGTTTCTTTCATTATTTTTCGGTACTTCACTTTTAGTTTATCTGTCGACAGAGGAAAGAAACGAATATCTCCTTCTTACATATCTGACTAGCTAGCTGAGTAGCTCTGGGATATACGCCGTCGGATTGAAATCGACTTGATGTCCCCATCGCTCCTTTCTGGTCTGCAGGGATAATTTTTTTCCTCTGAAGAAATAAGCCGGCTAAAGACACACTCCCGAATGCAACGGAGATGTTGGAATCATGGTATCCAGCGACTGCCGCTTGTGAGAGAAAAGAGCGGTTGCGGACAAAACGGTAGACGAAAAAGAGCGACTTTAGCCGGCTGCTTTCTTCCGCTGAGGGGGGTTTCTCTCTGTAGCCCGGAAAAAGAAAATCTTGTATTCAACTTCTTTTCCCGCTGAAAGCACAAGTCCTAGAAGTGTTTCGAGGTGTTACCTTTCAAATGGCGAAAGATTTCGTTTCTTTCATTATTTTTCGGTACTTCACTTTTAGTTTATCTGTCGACAGAGGAAAGAAACGAATATGTCCTTCTTACATATCTGACTAGCTAGCTGAGTAGCTCTGGGATATACGCCGTCGGATTGAAATCGACTTGATGTCCCCATCGCTCCTTTCTGGTCTGCAGGGATAAGCTTTTTCCTCTGAAGAAAGAAGCCGGCTAAAAACGCACTCCCCTAATGCAACGGAGATGTTGGAATCACGGTTCCCAGCGACTGCCGCTTGTGAGAGAAAAGAGCGGTTGCGGACAAAACGGTAGACGAAAAAGAGCGACATTAGCCGGCTGCTTTCTTCCGCTGAGGGGGTTTCTCTCTCTAGCCCGGAAAAAGAAAATCTTGTATTCAACTT
The DNA here is from genome assembly GCF_054131305.1 of Coturnix japonica. Lineage (NCBI taxonomy): Eukaryota > Metazoa > Chordata > Aves > Galliformes > Phasianidae > Coturnix > Coturnix japonica. The sequence continues at coordinate 5,651,452 of NC_140678.1, read as the reverse complement.
CTTTTCTCGCTGAGAGCACAAGTCCTAGAACTGTTTCGAGGTGTTACCTTTCAAATGGCGAAAGATTTCGTTTCTTTCATTATTTTTCGGTACTTCACTTTTAGTTTATCTGTCGACAGAGGAAAGAAACGAATATCTCCTTCTTACATATCTGACTAGCTAGCTGAGTAGCTCTGGGATATACGCCGTCGGATTGAAATCGACTTGATGTCCCCATCGCTTTTTTCTGGGATGAAGGGATAATTTTTTTCCTCTGAAGAAATAAGCCGGCTAAAGACACACTCCCGAATGCAACGGAGATGTTGGAATCATGGTATCCAGCGACTGCCGCTTGTGAGAGAAAAGAGCGGTTGCGGACAAATCGGTAGACGAAAAAGAGCGACATTAGCCGGCTGCTTTCTTCCGCTGAGGGGGGTTTCTCTCTCTAGCCCGGAAAAAGAAAATCTTGTATTCAACTTCTTTTCCCGCTGAAAGCACAAGTCCTAGAAGTGTTTCGAGGTGTTACCTTTCAAATGGCGAAAGATTTCGTTTCTTTCATTATTTTTCGGTACTTCACTTTTAGTTTATCTGTCGACAGAGGAAAGAAACGAATATCTCCTTCTTACATATCTGACTAGCTAGCTGAGTAGCTCTGGGATATACGCCGTCGGATTGAAATCGACTTGATGTCCCCATCGCTCCTTTCTGGTCTGCAGGGATAATTTTTTTCCTCTGAAGAAATAAGCCGGCTAAAGACACACTCCCGAATGCAACGGAGATGTTGGAATCATGGTATCCAGCGACTGCCGCTTGTGAGAGAAAAGAGCGGTTGCGGACAAATCGGTAGACGAAAAAGAGCGACATTAGCCGGCTGCTTTCTTCCGCTGAGGGGGGTTTCTCTCTCTAGCCCGGAAAAAGAAAATCTTGTATTCAACTTCTTTTCCCGCTGAAAGCACAAGTCCTAGAAGTGTTTCGAGGTGTTACCTTTCAAATGGCGAAAGATTTCGTTTCTTTCATTATTTTTCGGTACTTCACTTTTAGTTTATCTGTCGACAGAGGAAAGAAACGAATATCTCCTTCTTACATATCTGACTAGCTAGCTGAGTAGCTCTGGGATATACGCCGTCGGATTGAAATCGACTTGATGTCCCCATCGCTCCTTTCTGGTCTGCAGGGATAATTTTTTTCCTCTGAAGAAATAAGCCGGCTAAAGACACACTCCCGAATGCAACGGAGATGTTGGAATCATGGTATCCAGCGACTGCCGCTTGTGAGAGAAAAGAGCGGTTGCGAACAAATCGGTAGACGAAAAAGAGCGACATTAGCCGGCTGCTTTCTTCCGCTGAGGGGGGTTTCTCTCTCTAGCCCGGAAAAAGAAAATCTTGTATTCAACTTCTTTTCCCGCTGAAAGCACAAGTCCTAGAAGTGTTTCGAGGTGTTACCTTTCAAATGGCGAAAGATTTCGTTTCTTTCATTATTTTTCGGTACTTCACTTTTAGTTTATCTGTCGACAGAGGAAAGAAACGAATATCTCCTTCTTACATATCTGACTAGCTAGCTGAGTAGCTCTGGGATATACGCCGTCGGATTGAAATCGACTTGATGTCCCCATCGCTCCTTTCTGGTCTGCAGGGATAAGCTTTTTCCTCTGAAGAAAGAAGCCGGCTAAAAACGCACTCCCCTAATGCAACGGAGATGTTGGAATCACGGTTCCCAGCGACTGCCGCTTGTGAGAGAAAAGAGCGGTTGCGGACAAAACGGTAGACGAAAAAGAGCGACATTAGCCGGCTGCTTTCTTCCGCTGAGGGGGGTTTCTCTCTCTAGCCCGGAAAAAGAAAATCTTGTATTCAACTTCTTTTCTCGCTGAGAGCACAAGTCCTAGAACTGTTTCGAGGTGTTACCTTTCAAATGGCGAAAGATTTCGTTTCTTTCATTATTTTTCGGTACTTCACTTTTAGTTTATCTGTCGACAGAGGAAAGAAACGAATATCTCCTTCTTACATATCTGACTAGCTAGCTGAGTAGCTCTGGGATATACGCCGTCGGATTGAAATCGACTTGATGTCCCCATCGCTTTTTTCTGGGATGAAGGGATAATTTTTTTCCTCTGAAGAAATAAGCCGGCTAAAGACACACTCCCGAATGCAACGGAGATGTTGGAATCACGGTTCCCAGCGACTGCCGCTTGTGAGAGAAAAGAGCGGTTGCGGACAAATCGGTAGACGAAAAAGAGCGACATTAGCCGGCTGCTTTCTTCCGCTGAGGGGGGTTTCTCTCTCTAGCCCGGAAAAAGAAAATCTTGTATTCAACTTCTTTTCCCGCTGAAAGCACAAGTCCTAGAAGTGTTTCGAGGTGTTACCTTTCAAATGGCGAAAGATTTCGTTTCTTTCATTATTTTTCGGTACTTCACTTTTAGTTTATCTGTCGACAGAGGAAAGAAACGAATATCTCCTTCTTACATATCTGACTAGCTAGCTGAGTAGCTCTGGGATATACGCCGTCGGATTGAAATCGACTTGATGTCCCCATCGCTCCTTTCTGGTCTGCAGGGATAAGCTTTTTCCTCTGAAGAAAGAAGCCGGCTAAAAACGCACTCCCCTAATGCAACGGAGATGTTGGAATCACGGTTCCCAGCGACTGCCGCTTGTGAGAGAAAAGAGCGGTTGCGGACAAAACGGTAGACGAAAAAGAGCGACATTAGCCGGCTGCTTTCTTCCGCTGAGGGGGGTTTCTCTCTCTAGCCCGGAAAAAGAAAATCTTGTATTCAACTTCTTTTCTCGCTGAGAGCACAAGTCCTAGAACTGTTTCGAGGTGTTACCTTTCAAATGGCGAAAGATTTCGTTTCTTTCATTATTTTTCGGTACTTCACTTTTAGTTTATCTGTCGACAGAGGAAAGAAACGAATATCTCCTTCTTACATATCTGACTAGCTAGCTGAGTAGCTCTGGGATATACGCCGTCGGATTGAAATCGACTTGATGTCCCCATCGCTTTTTTCTGGGATGAAGGGATAATTTTTTTCCTCTGAAGAAATAAGCCGGCTAAAGACACACTCCCGAATGCAACGGAGATGTTGGAATCACGGTTCCCAGCGACTGCCGCTTGTGAGAGAAAAGAGCGGTTGCGGACAAAACGGTAGACGAAAAAGAGCGACATTAGCCGGCTGCTTTCTTCCGCTGAGGGGGGTTTCTCTCTGTAGCCCGGAAAAAAGCAATTTTGTGCTCAACTTCTTTTCTCGCTGAGAGCACAAGTCCTAGAACTGTTTCGAGGGGTTACCTTTCAAATGGGGAAAGATTTCGTTTCTTTCATATTTTTCGGTACTTCACCTTTAGTTTCTCTGTCGACAGAGTAAAGATAAGAATATCTCCTTCTTACATATCTGACTAGCTAGCTGAGTAGCTCTGGAATATACGCCGTCGGAGAGAAATCGACTTGATTTCCCCATCGCTCCTTTCTGAGCTGCAGGGATAAGCTTTTTCCTCGGAAGAAAGAAGCCGGCTAAAAGCGCAATCCCCGAATGCAACGGAGATGTTGGAATCACGGTTCCCAGCGACTGCCGCTTGTGAGAGAAAAGAGCGGTTGCGGACAAAAGGGTAGACGAAAAAGAGCGACTTTAGCCGGCTGCTGTCTTCCGCTGAGGGAGGTTTCTCTCTGTAGCCCGGAAAGGAGTACTTTTGTGCTCAACTTCTTTTCTCGCTGAGAGCACAAGTCCTAGAAGTGTTTCGAGGTGTTACCTTTCAAATGGCGAAAGATTTCGTTTCTTTCATTATTTTTCGGTACTTCACTTTTAGTTTATCTGTCGACAGAGGAAAGAAACGAATATCTCCTTCTTACATATCTGACTAGCTAGCTGAGTAGCTCTGGGATATACGCCGTCGGATTGAAATCGACTTGATGTCCCCATCGCTCCTTTCTGGTCTGCAGGGATAAGCTTTTTCCTCTGAAGAAAGAAGCCGGCTAAAAACGCACTCCCCTAATGCAACGGAGATGTTGGAATCACGGTTCCCAGCGACTGCCGCTTGTGAGAGAAAAGAGCGGTTGCGGACAAAACGGTAGACGAAAAAGAGCGACATTAGCCGGCTGCTTTCTTCCGCTGAGGGGGGTTTCTCTCTGTAGCCCGGAAAAAAGCAATTTTGTGCTCAACTTCTTTTCTCGCTGAAAGCACAAGTCCTAGAACTGTTTCGAGGTGTTACCTTTCAAATGGCGAAAGATTTCGTTTCTTTCATTATTTTTCGGTACTTCACTTTTAGTTTATCTGTCGACAGAGGAAAGAAACGAATATCTCCTTCTTACATATCTGACTAGCTAGCTGAGTAGCTCTGGGATATACGCCGTCGGATTGAAATCGACTTGATGTCCCCATCGCTTTTTTCTGGTCTGCAGGGATAAGCTTTTTCCTCTGAAGAAAGAAGCCGGCTAAAGACACACTCCCGAATGCAACGGAGATGTTGGAATCACGGTATCCAGCGACTGCCGCTTGTGAGAGAAAAGAGCGGTTGCGGACAAAACGGTAGACGAAAAAGAGCGACATTAGCCGGCTGCTTTCTTCCGCTGAGGGGGGTTTCTCTCTCTAGCCCGGAAAAAGAAAATCTTGTATTCAACTTCTTTTCTCGCTGAAAGCACAAGTCCTAGAACTGTTTCGAGGTGTTACCTTTCAAATGGCGAAAGATTTCGTTTCTTTCATTATTTTTCGGTACTTCACTTTTAGTTTATCTGTCGACAGAGGAAAGAAACGAATATCTCCTTCTTACATATCTGACTAGCTAGCTGAGTAGCTCTGGGATATACGCCGTCGGATTGAAATCGACTTGATGTCCCCATCGCTTTTTTCTGGGATGAAGGGATAATTTTTTTCCTCTGAAGAAATAAGCCGGCTAAAGACACACTCCCGAATGCAACGGAGATGTTGGAATCACGGTTCCCAGCGACTGCCGCTTGTGAGAGAAAAGAGCGGTTGCGGACAAAACGGTAGACGAAAAAGAGCGACATTAGCCGGCTGCTTTCTTCCGCTGAGGGGGGTTTCTCTCTCTAGCCCGGAAAAAGAAAATCTTGTATTCAACTTCTTTTCTCGCTGAAAGCACAAGTCCTAGAACTGTTTCGAGGTGTTACCTTTCAAATGGCGAAAGATTTCGTTTCTTTCATTATTTTTCGGTACTTCACTTTTAGTTTATCTGTCGACAGAGGAAAGAAACGAATATCTCCTTCTTACATATCTGACTAGCTAGCTGAGTAGCTCTGGGATATACGCCGTCGGATTGAAATCGACTTGATGTCCCCATCGCTTTTTTCTGGGCTGAAGGGATAAACTTTTTCCTCTGAAGAAAGAAGCCGGCTAAAAACGCATTCCCGAATGCAACGGAGATGTTGAAATCACGGTTCCCAGCGACTGCCGCTTGTGAGAGAAAAGAGCGGTTGCAGACAAATCGGTAGACGAAAAAGAGCGACATTAGTCGGCTGCTTCCTTCCGCTGAGGGGGGTTTCTCTCTGTAACCCGGAAAGACGCAATCTTGTGCTCAACTTCTTTTCTCGCTGAGAGCACAAGTCCTAGAACTGTTTCGAGGGGTTACCTTTCAAATGGGGAAAGATTTCGTTTCTTTCATATTTTTGGTACTACACTTCTAGTTTCTCTGTCGACAGAGTAAAGATAAGAATATCTCCTTCTTACATATCTGACTAGCTAGCTGAGTAGCTCTGGGATATACGCCGTCGGATTGAAATCGACTTGATGTCCCCATCGCTTTTTTCTGGGATGAAGGGATAATTTTTTTCCTCTGAAGAAATAAGCCGGCTAAAGACACACTCCCGAATGCAACGGAGATGTTGGAATCACGGTTCCCAGCGACTGCCGCTTGTGAGAGAAAAGAGCGGTTGCGGACAAAACGGTAGACGAAAAAGAGCGACATTAGCCGGCTGCTTTCTTCCGCTGAGGGGGGTTTCTCTCTCTAGCCCGGAAAAAGAAAATCTTGTATTCAACTTCTTTTCTCGCTGAGAGCACAAGTCCTAGAACTGTTTCGAGGGGTTACCTTTCAAATGGCGAAAGATTTCGTTTCTTTCATTATTTTTCGGTACTTCACTTTTAGTTTCTCTGTCGACAGAGGAAAGAAACGAATATCTCCTTCTTACATATCTGACTAGCTAGCTGAGTAGCTCTGGGATATACGACGTCGGAGAGAAATCGACTTGATGTCCCCATCGCTTTTTTCTGGGATGAAGGGATAAACTTTTTCCTCTGAAGAAATAAGCCGGCTAAAAACGCACTCCCCTAATGCAACGGAGATGTTGGAATCACGGTTCCCAGCGACTGCCGCTTGTGAGAGAAAAGAGCGGTTGCGGACAAAACGGTAGACGAAAAAGAGCGACATTAGCCGGCTGCTTTCTTCCGCTGAGGGGGGTTTCTCTCTGTAGCCCGGAAAAAAGCAATTTTGTATTCAACTTCTTTTCTCGCTGAGAGCACAAGTCCTAGAACTGTTTCGAGGGGTTACCTTTCAAATGGGGAAAGATTTCGTTTCTTTCATATTTTTGGTACTACACTTCTAGTTTCTCTGTCGACAGAGTAAAGATAAGAATATCTCCTTCTTACATATCTGACTAGCTAGCTGAGTAGCTCTGGGATATACGCCGTCGGAGAGAAATCGACTTGATTTCCCCATCGCTCCTTTCTGAGCTGCAGAGATAATTTTTTTCCTCTGAAGAAATAAGCCGGCTGAAGACACACTCCCGAATGCAACGGAGATGTTGGAATCACGGTATCCAGCGACTGCCGCTTGTGAGAGAAAAGAGCGGTTGCGGACAAAACGGTATACGAAAAAGAGCGACTTTAGCCGGCTGCTTTCTTCCGCTGAGGGGGGTTTCTCTCTGTAGCCCGGAAAAAAGCAATTTTGTGCTCAACTTCTTTTCTCGCTGAAAGCACAAGTCCTAGAACTGTTTCGAGGTGTTACCTTTCAAATGGCGAAAGATTTCGTTTCTTTCATTATTTTTCGGTACTTCACTTTTAGTTTCTCTGTCGACAGAGGAAAGAAACGAATATCTCCTTCTTACATATCTGACTAGCTAGCTGAGTATCTCTGGGATATACGACGTCGGAGAGAAATCGACTTGATGTCCCCATCGCTTTTTTCTGGGATGAAGGGATAAACTTTTTCCTCTGAAGAAATAAGCCGGCTAAAAACGCACTCCCCTAATGCAACGGAGATGTTGGAATCACGGTTCCCAGCGACTGCCGCTTGTGAGAGAAAAGAGCGGTTGCGGACAAAACGGTAGACGAAAAAGAGCGACATTAGCCGGCTGCTTTCTTCCGCTGAGGGGGGTTTCTCTCTGTAGTCCGGAAAAAAGCAATTTTGTGCTCAACTTCTTTTCTCGCTGAAAGCACAAGTCCTAGAACTGTTTCGAGGTGTTACCTTTCAAATGGGGAAAGATTTCGTTTCTTTCATATTTTTGGTACTACACTTCTAGTTTCTCTGTCGACAAAGATAAGAATATCTCGTTCTTACATATCTGACTAGCTAGCTGAGTAGCTCTGGGATATACGCCGTCGGAGAGAAATCGACTTGATGTCCCCATCGCACCTTTCTGGGCTGCAGGGATAAGCTTTATCCTCTGAAGAAAGAAGCCGGCTAAAGACGCACTCCCCGAATGCAACGGAGATGTTGGAATCACGGTTCCCAGCGACTGCCGCTTGTGAGAGAAAATAACGGTTGCGGACAAAACGGTAGACGAAAAAGAGCGACTTTAGCCGGCTGCTTTCTTCCGCTGAGGGGGGTTTCTCTCTGTAGCCCGGAAAGGAGTACTTTTGTGCTCAACTTCTTTTCCCGCTGAAAGCACAAGTCCTAGAACTGTTTCGAGGTGTTACCTTTCAAATGGCGAAAGATTTCGTTTCTTTCATTATTTTTCGGTACTTCACTTTTAGTTTATCTGTCGACAGAGGAAAGAAACGAATATCTCCTTCTTACATGTCTGACTAGCAAGCTGAGTAGCTCTGGGATATACGCCGTCGAAATAAAATCGACTTGATGTCCCCATCGCTCCTTTCTGGTCTGCAGGGATAATTTTTTTCCTCTGAAGAAATAAGCCGGCTAAAGACACACTCCCGAATGCAACGGAGATGTTGGAATCACGGTTCCCAGAGACTGCCGCTTGTGAGAGAAAAGAGCGGTTGCGGACAAAACGGTAGACGAAAAAGAGCGACTTTAGCCGGCTGCTTTCTTCCGCTGAGGGAGGTTTCTCTCTGTAGCCCGGAAAGGAGTACTTTTGTATTCAACTTCTTTTCCCGCTGAAAGCACAAGTCCTAGAAGGCACAGCAGCTCCTGCCCATAGATCTAACCAACATCTGCCCAAAAGCAGCTCCTGCCCCATAGATCTGACCCACATCTGTCCCACAGCAGCTCCTGCCCCATAGATCTGACCCACATCTGCCCCACAGCATCTCCTGCCCCATAGATCTGACCCACATGTGCCCCACAGCAGCTCCTAACACATAGATCTGACCCACATGTGCCCCAAAGCTGCTGCTGCCCCATAGATCTGACCCACATCGGCTCCACAGCATCTCCTGCCCCATAGATCTTACCCCCATCTGCCCCACAGCAGCTCCTACCTCATACATCTGAGTCACAGCATCTCCTGCCCCATAGAATTGGCCCACATCAGCCACAGCAGCTCCTGACCTATAGAACTGGCCCACATCAGCTACAGCAGCTCCTGACCTATAGATCTGACCCACATCAGCCCCACAGCAGATTTTGCCCCATAGATATGTGCCACGTCTGCCCCACAGCAGCTCCTGCCCCATAGATCTGACCCACATCTGCCCCAAAGCAGCTACTGCCCCATAGACCCTACCAAAATGTGCAGCACAGCAGCTCCTGCCCATAGATCTGACCCACATCTGCCCCACAGCAGCTCCTGCCCCATAGATCTGACCCCCATCTGCCCCACAGCAGCTCCTGCCTCATATCTGACACATCATCATACATCAGCCACAGCAGCTCCTGACCTATTGATCTGACCCACATCTTCTCCACAGCATCTCCTGCCCCATAGATCTGAACCACATCTGCCACACAGCAGCCTTTGCCCCATAGATCTGACCCACATCTGCCCCACAGCAGCTCCTTCCCAATACATCTTACCAAGATCTGCCCCACAGCAGCTCGTACCCAAAGATCTGACCCACATCATCTCAACAGCAGCTCCTGCCCCATAGATCTGACCCACATGTGCCCCACAGCAGCTCCTAACACATAGATCTGACCCACATGTGCCCCAGAGCTGCTCCTGCCCCATAGATCTGAACCACAGCAGCTCCTGCCCCATAGATCTGACCCACATCTGCTCCACAGCATCTCCTGCCCATAGATCTGACCCCACCTGCCCCACAGCAGCTCCTGCCTCATACATCTGACTCACAGCATCTCCTGCCCCATAGAACTGGCCCACATAAGCCACAGCAGCTCCTGACCTATAGATCTGACCCACATCAGCACCACAGCAGATTTTGCCCCATAGTTATGTGCCGCGTCTGCCCCACAGCTGCTCCTGCGACATAGATCTTACCCAGATCTGCTCCACAGCAGCTCCTGCCCCAAAGATCTCACCAACATCAGCCCCACAGCAGCTCCTGCCCCATAGATCTCACCCACATCTGCCCCACAGCAGCTCCTGCCTCATACATCTGACCCACATCTGCTTCACAGCATCTCCTGCCCCATAGATCTGACCCACATCTGACCCACAGCAGCTACTGCCCCATAGATCTGACCCACATCTGCCACACAGCAGCTTTTGCCCCAATAGATCTGACCCACATTTGCCCCACAGCATCTCCTGCCCCATAGATCTGACCCACATCAGCCCCACAGCAGCTCCTACCCCATAGATCTGACCCACATCAGCCCCACAGCAGCTCCTGCCCCATAGATCTGACCCACATGTGCCCCACACCAGCTCCTGCCTCATACATCTGACTCACAGCATCTCCTGCCCCATTGAACTGGCCCACATCAGCCCCACAGCAGCTCCTGCCTCATACATCTGACTCACAGCATCTCCTGCCCCATAGAACTGGCCCACATCAGCCACAGCAGCTCCTGCCCCATAGATCTGACCCACATGTGCCCCACTGGAGCTCATAACACATAGATCTGACCAACATGTGCCTCACAGCTGCTCCTGCCCCATAGATCTGAACCACAGCAGTTCCTGCCCCATAGATCAGACCCAAAACTTCCCCACAGCAGCTCCTGCGCATATATCTGACCCACATCAGCCCCACAGCAGCTCCTACCCCATAGATCTAACCCACATGTGCCCCACAGCAGCTCCTGCCCCATAGATCTGACCCACATCTGCCCCACAGCAGCTCCTGCCTCATACATCTGACTCACAGCATCTCCTGCCCCATAGAACTGGCCCACATCAGCCCCACAGCAGCTCCTGCCTCATACATCTGACTCACAGCATCTCCTGCCCCATAGAACTGGCCCACATCAGCCACAGCAGCTTCTGACCTATAGATCTGACCCACATCAGCCCCACAGCAGATTTTGCCCCATAGATCTGACCCACATCAGCCCCACAGGAGATCCTGCCCCATAGATCTCACCCACATCAACCCCACAGCAGATTTTGCCCCATAGATCTGACCAACATCAGCCCCATAGCAGCTCCTGCCCCATAGATCTGACCCACATCTGCCCCACAGCATCTCCTGCCCCATAGAACTGGCCCACATCAGCCACAGCAGCTCCTGACCTATAGATCTGACCCACATCTGCCCCACAGCAGCTCCTGCCCCATAGATCTGACCAACATCTGCCCCACAGCAGCTCCTGCCCCATAGACCCCACCAACATGTGCAGCACAGCAGCTCCTGCCCATAGATCTAACCCACATCTGCCCCACAGCAGCTCCTGCCCCATAGATCTGACCCACATCTGACCCACTGCAGCTCCTGCCCCATACATCCTACCCAGATCTGCCCCACAGCAGCTCCTACCCAAAGGTCTGAACCACATGTGCCCCACAGCAGCTCCTAACACATAGATCTGACCCACATGTGCCCCAGAGCTGCTCCTGCCCCATAGATCTGAACCACAGCAGCTCCTGTCTCATAGATCTAACCCACATCTGCCCCACAGCAGCTCCTGCCCCATAGATCTGACCCACATCTGCTCCACAGCATCTCCTGCCCCATAGATCTGACCCCCATCTGCCCCACAGCAGCTCCTGCCCCATAGATCTGACCCACATGTGCCCCACAGCAGCTCCTAACACATAGATCTGACCCACATGTGCCCCAGAGCTGCTCCTGCCCCATAGATCTGAACCACAGCAGCTCCTGTCTCATAGATCTAACCCACATCTGCCCCACAACATCTCCTGCCCCATAGATCTGACCCACATCGGCTCCACAGCATCTCCTGCCCCATAGATCTGACCCCCATCTGCCCCACAGCAGCTCCTGCCTCATACATCTGACTCACAGCATCTCCTGCCCCATAGAACTGGCCCACATCAGCCACAGCAGCTCCTGACCTATAGATCTGACCCACATCAGCCCCACAGCAGATTTTGCCCCATAGATATGTGTCGCGTCTGCCCCACAGCAGCTCCTGCGACATAGATCTTACCCAGATCTGCTCCACAGCAGCTCCTACCCAAAGATCAGACCCACATCATCTCAACAGCAGCTCCTGCCCCATAGATCTGACCCACATGTGCCCCACAGCAGCTCCTAACACATAGATCTGATCCACATATGCCCCAGAGCTGCTCCTGCCCCATAGATCTGAACCACAGCAGCTCCTGTCTCATAGATCTTACCCACATCAGCCCCACAGCAGATTTTGCCCCATAGTTATGTCCCACATCTGCCCAACAGCAGCTCCTGCCCCATAGATTTGACCCACAGCAGCCACACAGCATCTCCCGCCCCATAGATGTGACCCACATCTGCACCACAGCAGCTCCTCCCCATAGATATGCCCTACATCTGCCCCACATCAGCTCCTGCAACATAGATCTGACCCACATCTGCGCCACAAAAACTCCTGCCCCATAGATCTGACCCACATCAGACCCACAGCAGCTCCTCCCCAAAGATCTGACACACATCTGCCCCACTGCTGCTCCTACACCACAGATGTGACCTGCATCATCTCCACTGCAGCTCCTGCCCATAGATCTGACCCGCATCAGCCACACGGCAGGTCCTGCCCCATAGACCTGACACACATCAACCCCACAGCAGCTCCTGCCTCATTGATCTGACTCACAGCATCTCCTGCCCCATAGATCTGACCCACATCAGACCCAGAGCATCTCCTGCCACATAGATCTTACCCACATTTTCCCCAAAGCAGCACCTAAACCATAGATCTGACCCACATGTGCCTCACAGCTGCTCCTGCCCCATAGATCTGACCCACATCTGCTCCACAGAAACTCCTGCCTCATACACCTGACTCACAGCATCTCCTGCCCCATAGAACTGGCCCACATCAGCCACAGCAGCTCCTGCCCCATAGATCTGACCCACATCTGCCACACAGCAGCCTTTGCCCCATAGATCTGACCCACATCTGCCCCACAGCATCTCCTGCCCCATAGATCTGACCCACATCTGCCCCACAGCATCTTCTGCCCCATAGATATGACCCACATCTGACCCACAGCAGCTCCTGCCCCATAGATCTGACCCACATCTGCCCCACAGCAGCTCCTGCCCCATAGATCTGACCCACATCTGCCCCACAGCATCTACTGCCCCATAGATCTGACCCACATGTGCCCCACAGCAGCTCCTAACACATAGATCTGACCCACATGTGCCCCAGAGCTGCTCCTGCCCCATAGATCTGAACCACAGCAGCTCCTGTCTCATAGATCTAACCCACATCTGCCCCACAGCAGCTCCTGCCCCATAGATCTGACCCCCATCTGCCCCACAGCAGCTCCTACCTCATACATCTGACTCACAGCATCTCCTGCCCCATAGAACTGGCCCACATCAGCCACAGCAGCTCCTGACCTATAGATCTGACCCACATCTGCTCCACAGCAGCTCCTGCCCCATAGATCTGACCCCCATCTGCCCCACAGCAGCTCCTGCCTCATACATCTGACTCACAGCATCTCCTGCCCCATAGAACTGGCCCACATCAGCCACAGCAGCTCCTGACCTATAGATCTGACCCACATCAGCCCCACAGCAGATTTTGCCCCATAGATATGTGCCACGTCTGCCCCACAGCAGCTCCTGCCCCATAGATCTGACCCACATCTGCCCCAAAGCAGCTACTGCCCCATAGACCCTACCAACATGTGCAGCACAGCAGCTCCTGCCCATAGATCTGACCCACATCTGCCCCACAGCATCTCCTGCCCCATAGATCTGACCCCCATCTGCCCCACAGCAGCTCCTGCCTCATATCTGACACATCATCATACATCAGCCACAGCAGCTCCTGACCTATAGATCTGACCCACACCTTCTCCACAGCATCTCCTGCCCCATAGATCTGAACCACATCTGCCACACAGAAGCCTTTGCCCCATAGATCTGACCCACATCTGCCCCACAGCAGCTCCTTCCCAATACATCTTACCAAGATCTGCCCCACAGCAGCTCCTACCCAAAGATCTGACCCACATCATCTCAACAGCAGCTCCTGCCCCATAGATCTGACCCACATGTGCCCCACAGCAGCTCCTAACACATAGATCTGTCCCACATGTGCCCCAGAGCTGCTCCTGCCCCATAGATCTGAACCACAGCAGCTCCAGTCTCATAGATCTAACCCACATCTGCCCCACAGCAGCTCCTGCCCCATAGATCTGACCCACATCTGCTCCACAGCATCTCCTGCCCATAGATCTGACCCCACCTGCCCCACAGCAGCTCCTGCCTCATACATCTGACTCACAGCATCTCCTGCCCCATAGAACTGGCCCACATCAGCCACAGCAGCTCCTGACCTATAGATCTGACCCACATCAGCCCCACAGCAGATTTTGCCCCATAGATATGTGCCGCGTCTGCCCCACAGCTGCTCCTGCGACATAGATCTTACCCAGATCTGCTCCACAGCAGCTCCTGCCCCAAAGATCTGACCAACATCAGCCCCACAGCAGCTCCTGCCCCATAGATCTCACCCACATCTGCCCCACAGCAGCTCCTGCCTCATACATCTGACCCACATCTGCTCCACAGCATCTCCTGCCCCATAGATCTGACCCACAACTGACCCACAGCAGCTACTGCCCCATAGATCTGACCCACATCTGCCACACAGCAGCCTTTGCCCCAATAGATCTGACCCACATTTGCCCCACAGCATCTCCTGCCCCATAGATCTGACCCACATCAGCCCCACAGCAGCTCCTACCCCATAGATCTGACCCACATTAGCCCCACAGGAGATCCTGCCCCATAGATCCGACCCACATCTGCCCCACAGCATCTCCTGCCCCATATATCCGACCCACATGTGCACCACAGCAGCTCCTGCCCATAGATCTGAACCACAGCAGCTCCTGTCTCGTAGATCTAACCCACATCTGCCCCACAGCAGCTCCTGCTCCATAGATCTGACCCACATGTGCCCCACAGCAGCTCCTAACACATAGATCTGACCCACATGTGCCCCAGAGCTGCTCCTGCCTCATAGATCTGAACCACAGCAGCTCCTTTCTCATAGATCTAACCCACATCTGCCCCACAGCATCTCCTGCCCCATAGATCTGACCCACATCTGCTCCACAGCATCTCCTGCCCCATAGATCTGACCCACATCTGCCCCACAGCAGCTCCTGCCCCATAGATCTGACCCACATCTGCTCCACAGCATCTCCTGCCCCATAGATCTGACCCCACCTGCCCCACAGCAGCTCCTGCCTCATACATCTGACTCACAGCATCTCCTGCCCCATTGAACTGGCCCACATCAGCCACAGCAGCTCCTGCCCCATAGATCTGACCCACATGTGCCCCACAGGAGCTCATAACACATAGATCTGACCCACATGTGCCTCACAGCTGCTCCTGCCCCATAGATCTGAACCACAGCAGTTCCTGCACCATAGATCAGACCCAAAACTTCCCCACAGCAGCTCCTGCGCATAGATCTGACCCACATCAGCCCCACAGCAGCTCCTACCCCATAGATCTAACCAACATCAGACCCACAGCAGCTCCTGCCCCATAGATCTGACCCACATCTGCCCCACAGCAGATCCTGCCCCATTGACCCTACCAACATGTGCAGCACAGCAGCTCCTGCCCATAGATCTAACCCACATGTGCCCCACAGCAGCTCCTGCCCCATAGATCTGACCCACATCTGCCCCACAGCAGCTCCTGCCTCATACATCTGACTCACAGCATCTCCTGCCCCATAGAACTGGCCCACATCAGCCCCACAGCAGCTCCTGCCTCATACATCTGACTCACAGCATCTCCTGCCCCATAGAACTGGCCCACATCAGCCACAGCAGCTCCTGACCTATAGATCTGACCCACATCAGCCCCACAGCAGATTTTGCCCCATAGATATGTGCCGCGTCTGCCCCACAGCTGCTCCTGCGACATAGATCTTACCCAGATCTGCTCCACAGCAGCTCCTGCCCCAAAGATCTGACCAACATCAGCCCCACAGCAGCTCCTGCCCCATAGATCTCACCCACATCTGCCCCACAGCAGCTCCTGCCTCATACATCTGACCCACATCTGCTCCACAGCATCTCCTGCCCCATAGATCTGACCCACAACTTACCCACAGCAGCTACTGCCCCATAGATCTGACCCACATCTGCCACACAGCAGCCTTTGCCCCAATAGATCTGACCCACATTTGCCCCACAGCATCTCCTGCCCCATAGATCTGACCCACATCAGCCCCACAGCAGCTCCTGCCCCATAGATCTGACCCCCATCAGCCCCACAGCAGCTCCTGCCCCATAGATCCGACCCACATCTGCCCCACAGCATCTCCTGCCCCATATATCCGACCCACATGTGCACCACAGCAGCTCCTGCCCATAGATCTGAACCACAGCAGCTCCTGTCTCGTAGATCTAACCCACATCTGCCCCACAGCAGCTCCTGCCCCATAGATCTGACCCACATGTGCCCCACAGCAGCTCCTAACACATAGATCTGACCCACATGTGCCCCAGAGCTGCTCCTGCCCCATAGATCTGAACCACAGCAGCTCCTGTCTCATAGATCTAACCCACATCTGCCCCACAGCAACTCCTGCCCCATAGATCTGACCCACATCTGCTCCACAGCATCTCCTGCCCCATAGATCTGACCCCCATCTGCCCCACAGCAGCTCCTGCCCCATAGATCTGACCCACATGTGCCCCACAGCAGCTCCTAACACATAGATCTGACCCACATGTGCCCCAGAGCTGCTCCTGCCCCATAGATCTGAACCACAGCAGCTCCTTTCTCATAGATCTAACCCACATCTGCCCCACAGCATCTCCTGCCCCATAGATCTGACCCACATCTGCTCCACAGAATCTCCTGCCCCATAGATCTGACCCACATCTGCCCCACAGCAGCTCCTGCCCCATAGATCTGACCCACATCTGCTCCACAGCATCTCCTGCCCCATAGATCTGACCCACATGTGCCCCACAGGAGCTCATAACACATAGATCTGACCCACATGTGCCTCACAGCTGCTCCTGCCCCATAGATCTGAACCACAGCAGTTCCTGCCCCATAGATCAGACCCAAAACTTCCCCACAGCAGCTCCTGCGCATAGATCTGACCCACATCAGCCCCACAGCAGCTCCTACCCCATAGATCTAACCAACATCAGACCCACAGCAGCTCCTGCCCCATAGATCTGACCCCCATCTGCCCCACAGCAGCTCCTGCCTCATATCTGACACATCATCATACATCAGCCACAGCAGCTCCTGACCTATAGATCTGACCCACACCTTCTCCACAGCATCTCCTGCCCCATAGATCTGAACCACATCTGCCACACAGAAGCCTTTGCCCCATAGATCTGACCCACATCTGCCCCACAGCAGCTCCTTCCCAATACATCTTACCAAGATCTGCCCCACAGCAGCTCCTACCCAAAGATCTGACCCACATCATCTCAACAGCAGCTCCTGCCCCATAGATCTGACCCACATGTGCCCCACAGCAGCTCCTAACACATAGATCTGTCCCACATGTGCCCCAGAGCTGCTCCTGCCCCATAGATCTGAACCACAGCAGCTCCAGTCTCATAGATCTAACCCACATCTGCCCCACAGCAGCTCCTGCCCCATAGATCTGACCCACATCTGCTCCACAGCATCTCCTGCCCATAGATCTGACCCCACCTGCCCCACAGCAGCTCCTGCCTCATACATCTGACTCACAGCATCTCCTGCCCCATAGAACTGGCCCACATCAGCCACAGCAGCTCCTGACCTATAGATCTGACCCACATCAGCCCCACAGCAGATTTTGCCCCATAGATATGTGCCGCGTCTGCCCCACAGCTGCTCCTGCGACATAGATCTTACCCAGATCTGCTCCACAGCAGCTCCTGCCCCAAAGATCTGACCAACATCAGCCCCACAGCAGCTCCTGCCCCATAGATCTCACCCACATCTGCCCCACAGCAGCTCCTGCCTCATACATCTGACCCACATCTGCTCCACAGCATCTCCTGCCCCATAGATCTGACCCACAACTGACCCACAGCAGCTACTGCCCCATAGATCTGACCCACATCTGCCACACAGCAGCCTTTGCCCCAATAGATCTGACCCACATTTGCCCCACAGCATCTCCTGCCCCATAGATCTGACCCACATCAGCCCCACAGCAGCTCCTACCCCATAGATCTGACCCACATCAGCCCCACAGCAGCTCCAGCCCCATAGATCCGACCCACATCTGCCCCACAGCATCTCCTGCCCCATATATCCGACCCACATGTGCACCACAGCAGCTCCTGCCCATAGATCTGAACCACAGCAGCTCCTGTCTCGTAGATCTAACCCACATCTGCCCCACAGCAGCTCCTGCCCCATAGATCTGACCCACATGTGCCCCACAGCAGCTCCTAACACATAGATCTGACCCACATGTGCCCCAGAGCTGCTCCTGCCCCATAGATCTGAACCACAGCAGCTCCTGTCTCATAGATCTAACCCACATCTGCCCCACAGCAGCTCCTGCCCCATAGATCTGACCCACATCTGCTCCACAGCATCTCCTGCCCCATAGATCTGACCCCCATCTGCCCCACAGCAGCTCCTGCCCCATAGATCTGACCCACATGTGCCCCACAGCAGCTCCTAACACATAGATCTGACCCACATGTGCCCCAGAGCTGCTCCTGCCCCATAGATCTGAACCACAGCAGCTCCTTTCTCATAGATCTAACCCACATCTGCCCCACAGCATCTCCTGCCCCATAGATCTGACCCACATCTGCTCCACAGCATCTCCTGCCCCATAGATCTGACCCACATCTGCCCCACAGCAGCTCCTGCCCCATAGATCTGACCCACATCTGCTCCACAGCATCTCCTGCCCCATAGATCTGACCCACATGTGCCCCACAGCAGCTCCTAACACATAGATCTGACCCACATGTGCCCCAGAGCTGCTCCTGCCCCATAGATCTGAACCACAGCAGCTCCTTTCTCATAGATCTAACCCACATTTGCCCCACAGCATCTCCTGCCCCATAGATCTGACCCACATCAGCCCCACAGCAGCTCCTGCCCCATAGATCTGACCCCCATCTGCCCCACAGCAGCTCCTGCCTCATACATCTGACTCACAGCATCTCCTGCCCCATAGAACTGGCCCACATCAGCCACAGCAGCTCCTGACCTATAGATCTGACCCACATCAGCCCCACAGCAGATTTTGCCCCATAGATATGTGCCACGTCTGCCCCACAGCAGCTCCTGCCCCATAGATCTGACCCACATCTGCCCCAAAGCAGCTACTGCCCCATAGACCCTACCAACATGTGCAGCACAGCAGCTCCTGCCCATAGATCTGACCCACATCTGCCCCACAGCATCTCCTGCCCCATAGATCTGACCCCCATCTGCCCCACAGCAGCTCCTGCCTCATATCTGACACATCATCATACATCAGCCACAGCAGCTCCTGACCTATAGATCTGACCCACACCTTCTCCACAGCATCTCCTGCCCCATAGATCTGAACCACATCTGCCACACAGAAGCCTTTGCCCCATAGATCTGACCCACATCTGCCCCACAGCAGCTCCTTCCCAATACATCTTACCAAGATCTGCCCCACAGCAGCTCCTACCCAAAGATCTGACCCACATCATCTCAACAGCAGCTCCTGCCCCATAGATCTGACCCACATGTGCCCCACAGCAGCTCCTAACACATAGATCTGTCCCACATGTGCCCCAGAGCTGCTCCTGCCCCATAGATCTGAACCACAGCAGCTCCAGTCTCATAAATCTAACCCACATCTGCCCCACAGCAGCTCCTGCCCCATAGATCTGACCCACATCTGCTCCACAGCATCTCCTGCCCATAGATCTGACCCCACCTGCCCCACAGCAGCTCCTGCCTCATACATCTGACTCACAGCATCTCCTGCCCCATAGAACTGGCCCACATCAGCCACAGCAGCTCCTGACCTATAGATCTGACCCACATCAGCCCCACAGCAGATTTTGCCCCATAGATATGTGCCGCGTCTGCCCCACAGCTGCTCCTGCGACATAGATCTTACCCAGATCTGCTCCACAGCAGCTCCTGCCCCAAAGATCTGACCAACATCAGCCCCACAGCAGCTCCTGCCCCATAGATCTCACCCACATCTGCCCCACAGCAGCTCCTGCCTCATACATCTGACCCACATCTGCTCCACAGCATCTCCTGCCCCATAGATCTGACCCACAACTGACCCACAGCAGCTACTGCCCCATAGATCTGACCCACATCTGCCACACAGCAGCCTTTGCCCCAATAGATCTGACCCACATTTGCCCCACAGCATCTCCTGCCCCATAGATCTGACCCACATCAGCCCCACAGCAGCTCCTACCCCATAGATCTGACCCACATCAGCCCCACAGCAGCTCCAGCCCCATAGATCCGACCCACATCTGCCCCACAGCATCTCCTGCCCCATATATCCGACCCACATGTGCACCACAGCAGCTCCTGCCCATAGATCTGAACCACAGCAGCTCCTGTCTCGTAGATCTAACCCACATCTGCCCCACAGCAGCTCCTGCCCCATAGATCTGACCCACATGTGCCCCACAGCAGCTCCTAACACATAGATCTGACCCACATGTGCCCCAGAGCTGCTCCTGCCCCATAGATCTGAACCACAGCAGCTCCTGTCTCATAGATCTAACCCACATCTGCCCCACAGCAGCTCCTGCCCCATAGATCTGACCCACATCTGCTCCACAGCATCTCCTGCCCCATAGATCTGACCCCCATCTGCCCCACAGCAGCTCCTGCCCCATAGATCTGACCCACATGTGCCCCACAGCAGCTCCTAACACATAGATCTGACCCACATGTGCCCCAGAGCTGCTCCTGCCCCATAGATCTGAACCACAGCAGCTCCTTTCTCATAGATCTAACCCACATCTGCCCCACAGCATCTCCTGCCCCATAGATCTGACCCACATCTGCTCCACAGCATCTCCTGCCCCATAGATCTGACCCACATCTGCCCCACAGCAGCTCCTGCCCCATAGATCTGACCCACATCTGCTCCACAGCATCTCCTGCCCCATAGATCTGACCCCACCTGCCCCACAGCAGCTCCTGCCTCATACATCTGACTCACAGCATCTCCTGCCCCATTGAACTGGCCCACATCAGCCACAGCAGCTCCTGCCCCATAGATCTGACCCACATGTGCCCCACAGGAGCTCATAACACATAGATCTGACCCACATGTGCCTCACAGCTGCTCCTGCCCCATAGATCTGAACCACAGCAGTTCCTGCCCCATAGATCAGACCCAAAACTTCCCCACAGCAGCTCCTGCGCATAGATCTGACCCACATCAGCCCCACAGCAGCTCCTACCCCATAGATCTAACCAACATCAGACCCACAGCAGCTCCTGCCCCATAGATCTGACCCACATCTGCCCCACAGCAGATCCTGCCCCATTGACCCTACCAACATGTGCAGCACAGCAGCTCCTGCCCATAGATCTAACCCACATGTGCCCCACAGCAGCTCCTGCCCCATAGATCTGACCCACATCTGCCCCACAGCAGCTCCTGCCTCATACATCTGACTCACAGCATCTCCTGCCCCATAGAACTGGCCCACATCAGCCCCACAGCAGCTCCTGCCTCATACATCTGACTCACAGCATCTCCTGCCCCATAGAACTGGCCCACATCAGCCACAGCAGCTCCTGACCTATAGATCTGACCCACATCAGCCCCACAGCAGATTTTGCCCCATAGATATGTGCCGCGTCTGCCCCACAGCTGCTCCTGCGACATAGATCTTACCCAGATCTGCTCCACAGCAGCTCCTGCCCCAAAGATCTGACCAACATCAGCCCCACAGCAGCTCCTGCCCCATAGATCTCACCCACATCTGCCCCACAGCAGCTCCTGCCTCATACATCTGACCCACATCTGCTCCACAGCATCTCCTGCCCCATAGATCTGACCCACAACTGACCCACAGCAGCTACTGCCCCATAGATCTGACCCACATCTGCCACACAGCAGCCTTTGCCCCAATAGATCTGACCCACATTTGCCCCACAGCATCTCCTGCCCCATAGATCTGACCCACATCAGCCCCACAGCAGCTCCTACCCCATAGATCTGACCCACATCAGCCCCACAGCAGCTCCTGCCCCATAGATCCGACCCACATCTGCCCCACAGCATCTCCTGCCCCATATATCCGACCCACATGTGCACCACAGCAGCTCCTGCCCATAGATCTGAACCACAGCAGCTCCTGTCTCGTAGATCTAACCCACATCTGCCCCACAGCAGCTCCTGCCCCATAGATCTGACCCACATGTGCCCCACAGCAGCTCCTAACACATAGATCTGACCCACATGTGCCCCAGAGCTGCTCCTGCCCCATAGATCTGAACCACAGCAGCTCCTGTCTCATAGATCTAACCCACATCTGCCCCACAGCAACTCCTGCCCCATAGATCTGACCCACATCTGCTCCACAGCATCTCCTGCCCCATAGATCTGACCCCCATCTGCCCCACAGCAGCTCCTGCCCCATAGATCTGACCCACATGTGCCCCACAGCAGCTCCTAACACATAGATCTGACCCACATGTGCCCCAGAGCTGCTCCTGCCCCATAGATCTGAACCACAGCAGCTCCTTTCTCATAGATCTAACCCACATCTGCCCCACAGCATCTCCTGCCCCATAGATCTGACCCACATCTGCTCCACAGAATCTCCTGCCCCATAGATCTGACCCACATCTGCCCCACAGCAGCTCCTGCCCCATAGATCTGACCCACATCTGCTCCACAGCATCTCCTGCCCTATAGATCTGACCCACATGTGCCCCACAGGAGCTCATAACACATAGATCTGACCCACATGTGCCTCACAGCTGCTCCTGCCCCATAGATCTGAACCACAGCAGTTCCTGCCCCATAGATCAGACCCAAAACTTCCCCACAGCAGCTCCTGCGCATAGATCTGACCCACATCAGCCCCACAGCAGCTCCTACCCCAAAGATCTAACCAACATCAGACCCACAGCAGCTCCTGCCCCATAGATCTGACCCACATCTGCCCCACAGCAGATCCTGCCCCATTGACCCTACCAACATGTGCAGCACAGCAGCTCCTGCCCATAGATCTAACCCACATGTGCCCCACAGCAGCTCCTGCCCCATAGATCTGACCCACATCTGCCCCACAGCAGCTCCTGCCTCATACATCTGACTCACAGCATCTCCTGCCCCATAGAACTGGCCCACATCAGCCCCACAGCAGCTCCTGCCTCATACATCTGACTCACAGCATCTCCTGCCCCATAGAACTGGCCCACATCAGCCACAGCAGCTCCTGACCTATAGATCTGACCCACATCAGCCCCACAGCAGATTTTGCCCCATAGATATGTGCCGCGTCTGCCCCACAGCTGCTCCTGCGACATAGATCTTACCCAGATCTGCTCCACAGCAGCTCCTGCCCCAAAGATCTGACCAACATCAGCCCCACAGCAGCTCCTGCCCCATAGATCTCACCCACATCTGCCCCACAGCAGCTCCTGCCTCATACATCTGACCCACATCTGCTCCACAGCATCTCCTGCCCCATAGATCTGACCCACAACTGACCCACAGCAGCTACTGCCCCATAGATCTGACCCACATCTGCCACACAGCAGCCTTTGCCCCAATAGATCTGACCCACATTTGCCCCACAGCATCTCCTGCCCCATAGATCTGACCCACATCAGCCCCACAGCAGCTCCTACCCCATAGATCTGACCCACATCAGCCCCACAGCAGCTCCTGCCCCATAGATCCGACCCACATCTGCCCCACAGCATCTCCTGCCCCATATATCCGACCCACATGTGCACCACAGCAGCTCCTGCCCATAGATCTGAACCACAGCAGCTCCTGTCTCGTAGATCTAACCCACATCTGCCCCACAGCAGCTCCTGCCCCATAGATCTGACCCACATGTGCCCCACAGCAGCTCCTAACACATAGATCTGACCCACATGTGCCCCAGAGCTGCTCCTGCCCCATAGATCTGAACCACAGCAGCTCCTGTCTCATAGATCTAACCCACATCTGCCCCACAGCAACTCCTGCCCCATAGATCTGACCCACATCTGCTCCACAGCATCTCCTGCCCCATAGATCTGACCCCCATCTGCCCCACAGCAGCTCCTGCCCCATAGATCTGACCCACATGTGCCCCACAGCAGCTCCTAACACATAGATCTGACCCACATGTGCCCCAGAGCTGCTCCTGCCCCATAGATCTGAACCACAGCAGCTCCTTTCTCATAGATCTAACCCACATCTGCTCCACAGCATCTCCTGCCCCATAGATCTGACCCACATCTGCCCCACAGCAGCTCCTGCCCCATAGATCTGACCCACATCTGCTCCACAGCATCTCCTGCCCCATAGATCTGACCCCACCTGCCCCACAGCAGCTCCTGCCTCATACATCTGACTCACAGCATCTCCTGCCCCATTGAACTGGCCCACATCAGCCACAGCAGCTCCTGCCCCATAGATCTGACCCACATGTGCCCCACAGGAGCTCATAACACATAGATCTGACCCACATGTGCCTCACAGCTGCTCCTGCCCCATAGATCTGAACCACAGCAGTTCCTGCCCCATAGATCAGACCCAAAACTTCCCCACAGCAGCTCCTGCGCATAGATCTGACCCACATCAGCCCCACAGCAGCTCCTACCCCATAGATCTAACCAACATCAGACCCACAGCAGCTCCTGCCCCATAGATCTGACCCACATCTGCCCCACAGCAGATCCTGCCCCATTGACCCTACCAACATGTGCAGCACAGCAGCTCCTGCCCATAGATCTAACCCACATGTGCCCCACAGCAGCTCCTGCCCCATAGATCTGACCCACATCTGCCCCACAGCAGCTCCTGCCTCATACATCTGACTCACAGCATCTCCTGCCCCATAGAACTGGCCCACATCAGCCCCACAGCAGCTCCTGCCTCATACATCTGACTCACAGCATCTCCTGCCCCATAGAACTGGCCCACATCAGCCACAGCAGCTTCTGACCTATAGATCTGACCCACATCAGCCCCACAGCAGCTTTTGCCCCATAGATCTGACCCACATCAGCCCCACAGGAGATCCTGCCCCATAGATCTCACCCATATCAGCCCCACAGCAGATTTTGCCCCATAGATCTGACCAACATCAGCCCCACAGCAGCTCCTGCCCCATAGATCTGACCCACATCTGCCCCACAGCATCTCCTGCCCCATAGAACTGGCCCACATCAGCCACAGCAGCTCCTGACCTATAGATCTGACCCACATCTGCCCCACAGCAGCTCCTGCCCCATAGATCTGACCCACATCTGCCCCACAGCAGCTCCTGCCCCATAGACCCTACCAACATGTGCAGCACAGCAGCTCCTGCCCATAGATCTAACCCACATCTGCCCCACAGCAGCTCCTGCCCCATAGATCTGACCAACATCTGACCCACTGCAGCTCCTGCCCCATACGTCTTACCCAGATCTGCCCCACAGCAGCTCCTACCCAAAGGTCTGACCCACATGTGCCCCACAGCAGCTCCTAACAAATAGATCTGACCCACATGTGCCCCAGAGCTGCTCCTGCCCCATAGATCTGAACCACAGCAGCTCCTGTCTCATAGATCTAACCCACATCTGCCCCACAGCAGCTCCTGCCCCATAGATCTGACCCACATCTGCTCCACAGCATCTCCTGCCCCATAGATCTGACCCCCATCTGCCCCACAGCAGCTCCTGCCTCATACATCAGACTCACAGCATCTCCTGCCCCATAGAACTGGCCCACATCAGCCACAGCAGCTCCTGACCTATAGATCTGACCCACATCAGCCCCACAGCAGATTTTGCCCCATAGATATGTGCCACGTCTGCCCCACAGCAGCTCCTGCCCCATAGATCTGACCGACATCTGCCCCAAAGCAGCTACTGCTCCATAGACCCTACCAACATGTGCAGCACAGCAGCTCCTGCCCATAGATCTAACCCACATCTGCCCCACAGCCGCTCCTGCCCCATAGATCTGACCCACATGTGCCCCACAGCAGCTCCTGCCCCATAGATCTGACCCACATCTGCCCCACAGCAGCTCCTGCCTCATACATCTGACTCACAGCATCTCCTGCCCCATAGAACTGGCCCACATCAGCCCCACAGCAGCTCCTGCCTCATACATCTGACTCACAGCATCTCCTGCCCCATAGAACTGGCCCACATCAGCCACAGCAGCTCCTGACCTATAGATCTGACCCACATCAGCCCCACAGCAGATTTTGCCCCATAGATATGTGCCGCGTCTGCCCCACAGCTGCTCCTGCGACATAGATCTTACCCAGATCTGCTCCACAGCAGCTCCTGCCCCAAAGATCTGACCAACATCAGCCCCACAGCAGCTCCTGCCCCATAGATCTCACCCACATCTGCCCCACAGCAGCTCCTGCCTCATACATCTGACCCACATCTGCTCCACAGCATCTCCTGCCCCATAGATCTGACCCACAACTGACCCACAGCAGCTACTGCCCCATAGATCTGACCCACATCTGCCACACAGCAGCCTTTGCCCCAATAGATCTGACCCACATTTGCCCCACAGCATCTCCTGCCCCATAGATCTGACCCACATCAGCCCCACAGCAGATCCTACCCCATAGATCTGACCCACATCAGCCCCACAGCAGCTCCTGCCCCATAGATCCGACCCACATCTGCCCCACAGCATCTCCTGCCCCATATATCCGACCCACATGTGCACCACAGCAGCTCCTGCCCATAGATCTGAACCACAGCAGCTCCTGTCTCGTAGATCTAACCCACATCTGCCCCACAGCAGCTCCTGCCCCATAGATCTGACCCACATGTGCCCCACAGCAGCTCCTAACACATAGATCTGACCCACATGTGCCCCAGAGCTGCTCCTGCCCCATAGATCTGAACCACAGCAGCTCCTGTCTCATAGATCTAACCCACATCTGCCCCACAGCAGCTCCTGCCCCATAGATCTGACCCACATCTGCTCCACAGCATCTCCTGCCCCATAGATCTGACCCCCATCTGCCCCACAGCAGCTCCTGCCCCATAGATCTGACCCACATGTGCCCCACAGCAGCTCCTAACACATAGATCTGACCCACATGTGCCCCAGAGCTGCTCCTGCCCCATAGATCTGAACCACAGCAGCTCCTTTCTCATAGATCTAACCCACATCTGCCCCACAGCATCTCCTGCCCCATAGATCTGACCCACATCTGCTCCACAGCATCTCCTGCCCCATAGATCTGACCCACATCTGCCCCACAGCAGCTCCTGCCCCATAGATCTGTCCCACATCTGCTCCACAGCATCTCCTGCCCCATAGATCTGACCCCACCTGCCCCACAGCAGCTCCTGCCTCATACATCTGACTCACAGCATCTCCTGCCCCATTGAACTGGCCCACATCAGCCACAGCAGCTCCTGCCCCATAGATCTGACCCACATGTGCCCCACAGGAGCTCATAACACATAGATCTGACCCACATGTGCCTCACAGCTGCTCCTGCCCCATAGATCTGAACCACAGCAGTTCCTGCCCCATAGATCAGACCCAAAACTTCCCCACAGCAGCTCCTGCGCATAGATCTGACCCACATCAGCCCCACAGCAGCTCCTACCCCATAGATCTAACCAACATCAGACCCACAGCAGCTCCTGCCCCATAGATCTGACCCACATCTGCCCCACAGCAGATCCTGCCCCATTGACCCTACCAACATGTGCAGCACAGCAGCTCCTGCCCATAGATCTAACCCACATGTGCCCCACAGCAGCTCCTGCCCCATAGATCTGACCCACATCTGCCCCACAGCAGCTCCTGCCTCATACATCTGACTCACAGCATCTCCTGCCCCATAGAACTGGCCCACATCAGCCCCACAGCAGCTCCTGCCTCATACATCTGACTCACAGCATCTCCTGCCCCATAGAACTGGCCCACATCAGCCACAGCAGCTCCTGACCTATAGATCTGACCCACATCAGCCCCACAGCAGATTTTGCCCCATAGATATGTGCCGCGTCTGCCCCACAGCTGCTCCTGCGACATAGATCTTACCCAGATCTGCTCCACAGCAGCTCCTGCCCCAAAGATCTGACCAACATCAGCCCCACAGCAGCTCCTGCCCCATAGATCTCACCCACATCTGCCCCACAGCAGCTCCTGCCTCATACATCTGACCCACATCTGCTCCACAGCATCTCCTGCCCCATAGATCTGACCCACAACTGACCCACAGCAGCTACTGCCCCATAGATCTGACCCACATCTGCCACACAGCAGCCTTTGCCCCAATAGATCTGACCCACATTTGCCCCACAGCATCTCCTGCCCCATAGATCTGACCCACATCAGCCCCACAGCAGCTCCTACCCCATAGATCTGACCCACATCAGCCCCACAGCAGCTCCTGCCCCATAGATCCGACCCACATCTGCCCCACAGCATCTCCTGCCCCATATATCCGACCCACATGTGCACCACAGCAGCTCCTGCCCATAGATCTGAACCACAGCAGCTCCTGTCTCGTAGATCTAACCCACATCTGCCCCACAGCAGCTCCTGCCCCATAGATCTGACCCACATGTGCCCCACAGCAGCTCCTAACACATAGATCTGACCCACATGTGCCCCAGAGCTGCTCCTGCCCCATAGATCTGAACCACAGCAGCTCCTGTCTCATAGATCTAACCCACATCTGCCCCACAGCAACTCCTGCCCCATAGATCTGACCCACATCTGCTCCACAGCATCTCCTGCCCCATAGATCTGACCCCCATCTGCCCCACAGCAGCTCCTGCCCCATAGATCTGACCCACATGTGCCCCACAGCAGCTCCTAACACATAGATCTGACCCACATGTGCCCCAGAGCTGCTCCTGCCCCATAGATCTGAACCACAGCAGCTCCTTTCTCATAGATCTAACCCACATCTGCCCCACAGCATCTCCTGCCCCATAGATCTGACCCACATCTGCTCCACAGCATCTCCTGCCCCATAGATCTGACCCACATCTGCCCCACAGCAGCTCCTGCCCCATAGAACTGGCCCACATCAGCCACAGCAGCTCCTGACCTATAGATCTGACCCACATCTGCCCCACAGCAGCTCCTGCCCCATAGATCTGACCCACATCTGCCCCACAGCAGCTCCTGCCCCATAGACCCTACCAACATGTGCAGCACAGCAGCTCCTGCCCATAGATCTAACCCACATCTGCCCCACATCAGCTCCTGCAACATAGATCTGACCCACATCTGCGCCACAACAGCTCCTGCCCCATAGATCTGACCCACATCAGACCCACAGCAGATCCTCCCCAAAGATCTGACACACATCTGCCCCACTGCTGCTCCTACACCACAGATCTGACCTACATCATCTCCACTGCAGCTCCTGCCCATAGATCTGACCCGCATCAGCCACACGGCAGGTCCTGCCCCATAGACCTGACACACATCAGCCCCACAGCAGCTCCTGCCTCATAGATCTGACTCACAGCATCTCCTGCCCCATAGATCTGACCCACATCAGACCCAGAGCATCTCCTGCCACATAGATCTTACCCACATTTTCCCCAAAGCAGCACCTAAACCATAGATCTGACCCACATGTGCCTCACAGCTGCTCCTGCCCCATAGATCTGACCCACATCTGCTCCACAGCATCTCCTGCCTCATACATCTGACTCACAGCATCTCCTGCCCCATAGAACTGGCCCACATCAGCCACAGCAGCTCCTGCCCCATAGATCTGACCCACAGCATCTCCTGCCACATAGATCTGACCCAAATCAGCCCCACAGCATCTCCTGCCCCATAGATCTGACCCACATGTGCTCCACAGCAGCTCCAAACTCATAGATCTGACTCACATCAGTCCAACAGCAGATTTTGCACCATAGATATGTCCCTCATATTCCCCACAGCAACTCCTGCCCCATAGATCTGACCTACATCATCCCCTCTGCAGCTCCTGCCCCATAGGTCTGACCCACATGTGCCCCACAGCAGCTCCTGCCATATAGATCTAACCAACATCAGCCCCAAAGCAGCTCCTGCCCCATAGATCTGACCCAAGTCAGCCCCACAGCAGCTCCTGTCTTATAGATCTAACCCCCATCAGCCCCACAACAGCTTCTACCCCATAGATCTGACCCACATGTGCTCCACTGCAGCTCCAGTCCCGTAGATCTGAACCACAGCAGCCCATGCCCCATAGATCTGACCCTCATCAGCAACACAGCAGCTCCTGACCCATACATCTGACCCAAATCTGCCCCACACCATCTCCTGCCCCATAGATCTAACTCACATGTGCCCCACAGCACCTCCTGCCCATAGATCTGACCCACAGCAGCTCCTGCCCTATAGATCTGATTCAAATCTGCCCCACAGCAGCTCCTGCTCCATAGATCTGACCCACATGTGCCCCAGAGTAGCTCTGCCCCATTGATTTGACCCACATCAGCCCCACAGGAGATCCTGCCCCATAGATCTGACCCACATCAGCCCCACAGCAGATTTTGCCCCATAGATATGTGCCACGTCTGCCCCACAGCAGCTCCTGCGACATAGATCTTACCCAGATCTGCTAAACAGCAGATGCTGCCCCAAGGATCTGACCAACATCAGCCCCACAGCAGCTCCTGCTTCATAGATCTGACCCACATCAGCCCCACAGCATCTCCTGCACCATAGATCTGACCCCCATCTGCCCCACAGCAGCTCCTGCCTCATACATCTGACTCACAACACCTCCTGCCCAATAGAACTGGCCCACATCAGCCACAGCAGCTCCTGACCTATAGATCTGACCCACATCTGACCCACAGAAGCTCCTGCCCCATAGATCTGACACACATCTGCCACACAGCAGCCTTTGCCCCATAAATCTGACCCACTTCATCTCGACAGCAGCTCCTGCCCCATAGATCTGACCCACATCTGCCCCACAGCAGCTCCTGCCCCATAGATCTGACCCACATCTGACCCACAGCAGCTCCTGCCCCATACATCTTACCCAGATCTGCCCCACAGCAGCTCCTACCCAAAGATCTGACCCACATCATCTCGACAGCAGCTCCTGCCCCATAGATCTGACCCACATGTGCCCCACAGCAGCTCCTAACACATAGATCTGACCCACATGTGCCCCAGAGCTGCTCCTGCCCCATAGATCTGAACCACAGCAGCTCCTGTCTCATAGATCTTACCCACATCAGCCCCACAGCAGATTTTACCCCATAGTTACGCCCCACATCTGCCCAACAGCAACTCCTGCCTCATAGATCTGACCCACATGTGCCCACAGCAGCTCCTGCCCCATAGACCTGACCCACATGTTCCCCACAGCAGCTCCTGCCCCATAGATCTGACCCACAGCATCTCCTGCCACATAGATCTGACCCAAATCAGCCCCACAGCATCTCCTGCCCCATAGATCTGACCCACATGTGCCCCACAGCAGCTCCAAACTCATAGATCTGACTCACATCAGTCCAACAGCAGATTTTGCACCATAGATATGTCCCTCATATTCCCCACAGCAACTCCTGCCCCATAGATCTGACCTACATCATCCCCTCTGCAGCTGCTGCCCCATAGGTCTGACCCACATGTGCCCCACAGCAGCTCCTGCCATATAGATCTAACAACCATCAGCCCCAAAGCAACTCCTGCCCCATAGATCTGACCCAAGTCAGCCCCACAGCAGCTCCTGTCTTATAGATTTAACCACCATCAGCCCCACAACAGCTTCTACCCCATAGATCTGACCCACATGTGCTCCACTGCAGCTCCAGTCCCGTAGATCTGAACCACAGCAGCCCATGCCCCATAGATCTGACCCTCATCAGCAACACAGCAGCTCCTGACCCATACATCTGACCCAAATCTGCCCCACACCATCTCCTGCCCCATAGATCTAACTCACATGTGCCCCACAACAGCTCCTGCCCATAGATCTGACCCACAACAGCTCCTGCCCTATAGATCTGATTCAAATCTGCCCCACAGCAGCTCCTGCTCCATAGATCTGACCCACATGTGCCCCAGAGCAGCTCTGCCCCATTGATTTGACCCACATCAGCCCCATAGGAGATCCTGCCCCATAGATCTGACCCACATCAGCCCCACAGCAGATTTTGCCCCATAGATATGTGCCACGTCTGCCCCACAGCAGCTCCTGCGACATAGATCTTACCCAGATCTGCACCACAGCAGCTGCTGCCCTAAAGATCTGACCAACATCAGCCCCACAGCAGCTCCTGCCCCATAGATCTGACACACATCTGCCCCACAGCAGCTCCTGCCTCATACATCTGACCCACATCTGCTCCACAGCATCTCCTGCCCCATATATCTGACCCCCATCTGCCCCACAGCAGCTCCTGCCTCATACATCTGACTCACAGCATCTCCTGCCCCATAGAACTGGCCCACATCAGCCACAGCAGCTCCTGACCTATAGATCTGACCCTCATCAGCAACACAGCAGCTGCTGCCCCATAGATCTGACCCACATCTGCCACACAGCAGCCTTTGCCCCATAGATCTGACCCACATCTGCCCCACAGCATCTCCTGCCCCATAGATCTGACCCACATCTGCCCCACAGCAGCTCCTGCCCCATAGATATGACCCACATGTGCCCCAGAGCTGCTCCTGCCCCATAGATCTGAAACACAGCAGCTCCTGTCTCATAGATCTTACCCACATCAGCCCCACAGCAGATTTTGCCCCATAGTTATGCCCCACATCTGCCCAACAGCAATTCCTGCCCCATCGATCTGACCCACATGTGCCCGCAGCAGCTCCTGCCCCATAGACCTGACCCACATATTCCCCACAGCAGCTCCTGCCCCATAGATCTGACGCACAGCATCTCCTGCCACATAGATCTGAACCACATCTGCCTCACAGCAGCTCCTGCCCCATAGATCTGACCCACATCTGCTCCACAGCATCTCCTGCCCCATAGATCTGACCCACATCTGCCCCACAGCATCTCCTGCCCCATAGATCTGACCCACATCTGCCCCAAAGCAACTCCTGCGTCATACATCTGACTCACAGCATCTCCTACCCCATAGAACTGGCCCACATCAGCCACAGCAGCTCCTGACCTATAGATCTGACCCACATCTGACCCACAGCATCTCCTGCCCCATAGATCTGACCCACATCTGCCTCACAGCAACTCCTGCGTCATACATCTGACTCACAGCATCTCCTGCCCCATAGAACTGGCCCACATCAGCCACAGCAGCTCCTGACCTATGGATCTGACCCACATCTGACCCACAGCAGCTTCTGCCCCATAGATCTGACCCACATCATTTCGATAGCAGCTCCTGCCCCATAGATCTGACCCACATGTGCCCCACAGCAGCTCCTAACACATAGATCTGACCCACATGTGCCCCAGAGCTGCTCCTGCCCCATAGATCTGAACCACAGCAGCTCCTGTCTCATAGATCTTACCCACATCAGTCCCACAGCAGATTTTGCCCCATAGTTATGCCCACATCTGCCCAACAGCAACTCCTGCCCCATAGATCTGACCCACATGTGCCCGCAGCAGCTCCTGCCCCATAGACCTGACCCACATGTTCCCCACAGCAGCTCCTGCCCCATAGATCTGACCCACAGCATCTCCTGCCACATAGATCTGACCCAAATCAGCCCCACAGCATCTCCTGCCCCATAGATCTGACCTACATGTGCCCCACAGCAGCTCCAAACTCATAGATCTGACTCACATCAGTCCAACAGCAGATTTTGCAACATAGATATGTCCCTCATATTCCCCACAGCAGCTCCTGTCCCATAGATCTGATCTACATCATCCCCTCTGCAGCTCCTGCCCCATAGGTCTGACCCACATGTGCCCCACAGCAGCTTTTGCCTTATAGATCTAACCACCATCAGCCCCACAACAGCTTCTACCCCATAGATCTGACCCACATGTGCTCCACTGCAGGTCCAGTCCCGTAGATCTGAACCACAGCAGCCCATGCCCCATAGATCTGACCCTCATCAGCAACACAGCAGCTCCTGACCCATACATCTGACCCAAATCTGCCCCACACCATCTCCTGCCCCATAGATCTAACTCACATGTGCCCCACAGCAGCTCCTGCCCATAGATCTGACCCACAGCAGCTCCTGCCCTATAGATCTGATTTAAATCTGCCCCACAGCAGCTCCTGCTCCATAGATCTGACCCACATGTGCCCCAGAGCAGCTCTGCCCCATTGATTTGACCCACATCAGCCCCACAGGAGATCCTGCCCCATAGATCTGACCCACATCAGCCCCACAGCAGATTTTGCCCAATAGATATGTGCCACGTCTGCCCCACAGCAGCTCCTGCGACATAGATCTTACCCAGATCTGCTCCACAGCAGCTGCTGCCCCAAAGATCTGACCAACATCAGCCCCACAGAAGCTCCTGCCCCATAGATCTGACCCACATCTGCCCCACAGCAGCTCCTGCCCCATAGACCCTACCAACATGTGCAGCACAGCAGCTCCTGCCCATAGATCTGACCCACATCTGCCCCACAGCAGCTCCTGCCCCATTGATCTGACCCACATCTGCTCCACAGCATCTCCTGCCCCATAGATCTGACCCCCATCTGCCCCACAGCAGCTCCTGCCTCATACATCTGACTCACAGCATCTCCTGCCCCATAGAACTGGCCCACATCAGCCACAGCAGCTCCTGACCTATAGATCTGACCCACATCTGACCCACAGCATCTCCTGCCCCATAAATCTGACCCACATCTGCCCCACAGCAGCTCCTGCCTCATACATCTGACTCACAGCATCTCCTGCCCCATAGAACTGGCCCACATCAGCCACAGCAGCTCCTGACCTATAGATCTGACCCCCATCTGACCCACAGCAGCTCCTGCCCCATAGATCTGACCCACATCTGCCACACAGCAGCCTTTGCCCCATAGATCTGATCCACATCTGCCCCACAGCATCTCCTGCCCCATAGATCTGACCCACATGTGCCCCACAGCAGCTCCTAACACATAGATCTGACCCACATGTGCCCCAGAGCTGCTCCTGCCCCATAGATCTGAACCACAGCAGCTCCTTTCTCATAGATCTTACGACATCAGCCCCACAGCAGATTTTGCCCCATAGTTATGCCCCACATCTGCCCAACAGCTACTCCTGCCCCATCGATCTGACCCACATGTGCCCACAGCAGCTCCTGCCCCATAGACCTGACCCACATGTTCCCCACAGGAGCTCCTGACCTATAGATCTGACCCACAGCATCTCCTGCCACATAGATCTGACCCAAATCAGCCCCACAGCATCTCCTGCCCCATAGATCTGACCCACATGTGCCCCACAGCAGCTCCAAACTCATAGATCTGACTCACATCAGTCCAACAGCAGATTTTGCACCATAGATATGTCCCTCATATTCCCCACAGCAACTCCTGCCACATAGAACAGACCTACATCATCCCCTCTGCAGCTCCTGCCCCATAGGTCTGACCCACATGTGCCCCACAGCAGCTCCTGCCATATAGATCTAACCACCATCAGCCCCAAAGCAGCTCCTGCTCCATAGATCTGACCCAAGTCAGCCCCACAGCAGCTCCTGCCTTATAGATATGACCCCCATCAGCCCCACAACAGCTTCTACCCCATAGATCTGACCCACATGTGCTCCACTGCAGCTCCAGTCCCGTAGATCTGAACCACAGCAGCCCATGCCCCATAGATCTGACCCTCATCAGCAACACAGCAGCTCCTGACCCATACATCTGACCCAAATCTGCCCCACACCATCTCCTGCCCCATAGATCTAACTCACATGTGCCCCACAGCAGCTCCTGCCCATAGATCTGACCCACAGCAGCTCCTGCCCTATAGATCTGATTCAAATCTGCCCCACAGCAGCTCCTGCTCCATAGATCTGACCCAAATGTGCCCCAGAGCAGCTCTGCCCCATTGATTTGACCCACATCAGCCCCACAGGAGATCCTGCCCCATAGATCTGACCCACATCAGCCCCACAGCAGAATTTGCCCCATAGATATGTGCCACGTCTGCCCCACAGCAGCTCCTGCGACATAGATCTTACCCAGATCTGCTCCACAGCAGCTCCTGCCCCATAGACCCGACCAACATGTGCAGCACAGCAGCTCCTGCCCATAGATCTGACCCCCATCTGCCCCACAGCAGCTCCTGCCTCATACATCTGACTCACAGCATCTCCTGCCCCATAGAACTGGCCCACATCAGCCACAGCAGTTGCTGACCTATAGATCTGACCCACATCTGACCCACAGCAGCTCCTTCCCCATAGATCTGACCCACATCTGCCACACAGCAGACTTTGCCCCATAGATCTGACCCACATCTGCCCCACAGCATCTCCTGCCCCATAGATCTGACCCACATGTGCTCCACAGCAGCTCCTAACACATAGACCTGACCCACATGTTCCCCACAGCAGCTCCTGCCCCATCGATCTGACCCACAGCATCTCCTGCCACATAGATCTGACCCAAATCAGCCCCACAGCATCTCCTGCCCCATAGATCTGACCCACATGTGCCCCACAGCAGCTCCAAACTCATAGATCTGACTCACATCAGTCCAACAGCAGATTTTGCACCATAGATATGTCCCTCATATTCCCCACAGCAACTCCTGCCCTATAGATCTGACCTACATCATCCCCTGTGCAGCTGCTGCCCCATAGGTCTGACCCACATGTGCCCCACAGCAGCTCCTGCCATATAGATCTAACCACCATCAGCCCCAAAGCAGCTCCTACCCCATAGATCTGACCCAAGTCAGCCCCACAGCAGCTCCTGCCTTATAGATCTAACCACCATCAGCCCCACAACAGCTTCTGCCCCATAGATCTGACCCACATGTGCTCCACTGCAGCTCCAGTCCCGTAGATCTGAACCACAGCAGCCCATGCCCCATAGATCTGACCCTCATCAGCAACGCAGCAGCTCCTGACCCATACATCTGACCCAAATCTGCCCCACAACATCTCCTGCCCCATAGATCTAACTCACATGTGCCCCACAGCAGCTCCTGCCCATAGATCTGACCCACAGCAGCTCCTGCCCTATAGATCTGATTCAAATCTGCCCCACAGCAGCTCCTGCTCCATAGATCTGACCCACATGTGCCCCAGAGCAGCTCTGCCCCATTGATTTGACCCACATCAGCCCCACAGCAGCTCCTGCCCGAAAGATCTGACACACATCATATGCAAAACAGCTGCTGCCCAAAAGATCTGCCCCACAGCAGCTCCTGCCCCATAGATCGGACCCAAATCTGCCCCACTTCTGCTCCTGCCGCAAAGATCTGACCCACATCTGCGTCACAACAGCTCCTCCCCATAGATCTGACCCACATCAGACCAACAGCAGCTCCTGCCTCATAGATCTGACCCCCATCTGCCCCACAGCAGCTCCTGCCTCATACATCTGAATCACAGCATCTCCTGCCCCATAGAACTGGCCCACATCAGCCACAGCAGCTCCTGACCTATAGATCTGACCCACATCAGCCCCACAGCAGATTTTGCCCCATAGATATGTGCCACGTCTGCCACACAGCAGCCTTTGCCCCATAGATCTGACCCACATCTGCCCCACAGCATCTCCTGCCCCATAGATCTGACCCACATCTGCCCCACAGCAGCTCCTGCCCCATAGATCTGACCCACATCTGACCCACAGCAGCTCCTGCCCCATACATCTTACCCAGATCTGCCCCACAGCAGCTCCTACCCAAAGATCTGACCCACATCATCTCGACAGGAGCTCCTGCCCCATAGATCTGACCCACATGTGCCCCACAGCAGCTCCTAACACATAGATCTGACCCACATCAGACCCACAGCAGATTTTGCCCCATAGATATGTGCCACGTCTGCCCCACAGCAGCTCCTGCGACATAGATCTTACCCAGATCTGCTCCACAGCAGCTGCTGCCCCAAAGATCTGACCAACATCAGCCCCACAGCAGCTCCTGCGACATAGATCTGACCCACATCTGCCCCACAGCAGCTCCTGCCCCATAGACCCTACCAACATGTGCAGAACAGCATCTCCTGCCCCATAGATCTGACCCACATCTGACCCACAGCAGCTCCTGCCCCATACATCTTACCCAGATCTGCCCCACAGCAGCTCCTACCCAAAGATCTGACCCACATCATCTCGACAGGAGCTCCTGCCCCATAGATCTGACCCACATGTGCCCCACAGCAGCTCCTAACACATAGATCTGACCCACATCAGACCCACAGCAGATTTTGCCCCATAGATATGTGCCACGTCTGCCCCACAGCAGCTCCTGCGACATAGATCTTACCCAGATCTGCTCCACAGCAGCTGCTGCCCCAAAGATCTGACCAACATCAGCCCCACAGCAGCTCCTGCCCCATAGATCTGACCCCCATCTGCCCCACAGCAGCTCCTGCCCCATAGACCCTACCAACATGTGCAGAACAGCAGCTCCTGCCCATAGATCTGACCCACATCTGCCCCACAGCAGCTCCTGCCCCATAGATCTGACCCACATCTGCTCCACAGCATCTCCTGCCCCATAGATCTGACCCCCATCTGCCCCACAGCAGCTCCAGCCTCATACATATGACTCACAGCATCTCCTGCCACATAGAACTGGCCCACATCAGCCACAGCAGCTCCTGACCTATAGATCTGACCCACATCTGCTCCACAGCATCTCCTGGCCCATAGATCTGACCCCCATCTGCCCCACAGCAGCTCCTGCCTCATACATCTGACTCACAGCATCTCCTGCCCCATAGAACTGGCCCACATCAGCCACAGCAGCTCCTGACATATAGATCTGACCCACATCTGACCCACAGGAGATTTTGCCCCATAGATATGTGCCACGTCTGCCCCACAGCAGCTCCTGCGACATAGATCTTACCCAGATCTGCTCCACAGCAGCTGCTGCCCCAAAGATCTGACCAACATCAGCCCCACAGCAGCTCCTGCCCCATAGATGTGACCCACATCTGCCCCACAGCAGCTCCTGCCCCATAGACCCTACCAACATGTGCAGAACAGCATCTCCTGCCCCATAGATCTGACCCACATCTGACCCACAGCAGCTCCTGCCCCATACATCTTACCCAGATCTGCCCCACAGCAGCTCCTACCCAAAGATCTGACCCACATCATCTCGACAGGAGCTCCTGCCCCATAGATCTGACCCACATGTGCCCCACAGCAGCTCCTAACACATAGATCTGACCCACATCAGACCCACAGCAGATTTTGCCCCATAGATATGTGCCACGTCTGCCCCACAGCAACTCCTGCGACATAGATCTTACCCAGATCTGCTCCACAGCAGCTGCTGCCCCAAAGATCTGACCAACATCAGCCCCACAGCAGCTCCTGCCCCATAGATCTGACCCACATCTGCTCCACAGCATCTCCTGCCCCATAGATCTGACCCCCATCTGCCCCACAGCAGCTCCTGCCTCATACATCTGACTCACAGCATCTCCTGCCCCATAGAACTGGCCCACATCAGCCACAGCAGCTCCTGACCTATAGATCTGACCCACATCAGCCCCACAGCAGATTTTGCCCCATAGATATGTGCCACTTCTGCCCCAAAGC
This sequence comes from Coturnix japonica, assembly GCF_054131305.1. Classification (NCBI taxonomy): domain Eukaryota; kingdom Metazoa; phylum Chordata; class Aves; order Galliformes; family Phasianidae; genus Coturnix; species Coturnix japonica. The sequence goes on along the minus strand of NC_140678.1, from coordinate 5,611,998 downwards.
AGCTCCTGCGACATAGATCTTACCCAGATCTGCTCCACAGCAGCTGCTGCCCCAAAGATCTGACCCACATCAGCCCCACAGCAGCTCCTGCCCCATAGATCTGACCCACATATGCCCCACAGCAGCTCCTGCCCCATAGACCCTACCAACATGTGCAGCACAGCAGCTCCTGCCCATAGATCTAAGCCACATCTGCCCCACAGCAGCTCCTGACCTATAGATCTGACCCACATCTGCTCCACAGCAGCTCCTGCCCTATAGATCTCACCCACATCTGCCACACAGCAGCCTTTGCCCCATAGATCTGACCCACATCTGACTCACAGCATCTCCTGCCCCATAGATCTGACCCACATTTGCCCCACAGCAGCTCCTAACACATAGATCTGACCCACATGTGCCCCAGAGCTGCTCCTGCCCCATAGATCTGAACCACAGCAGCTCCTGTCTCATAGATCTAACCCACATCTGCCCCACAGCAGCTCCTGCCCCATAGATCTGACCCACATCTGCTCCACAGCATCTCCTGCCCCATAGATCTGACCCCCATCTGCCCCACAGCAGCTCCTGCCTCATATATCTGACTCACAGCATCTCCTGCCCCATAGAACTGGCCCACATCTGCTCCACAGCAGCTCCTGACCTATAGATCTGACCCACATCTGACCCACAGCAGCTCCTGCCCCATAGATCTGACCCACATCTGCCAAACAGCAGCCTTTGCCCCATAGATCTGACCCACATCTGCCCCACCGCATCTCCTGCCCCATAGATCTGACCCACATGTGCCCCACAACAGCTCCTAACACATAGATCTGACCCACATGTGCCCCAGAGCTGCTCCTGCCCCATAGATCTGAAGCACAGCAGCTCCTGTCTCATAGATCTTACCCACATCAGCCCCACAGCAGATTTTGCCCCATAGTTATGTCCCACATCTGCCCAACAGCAACTCCTGCCCCATAGATCTGACCCACATGCGCCCCACAGCAGCTCCTGCCCCATAGGTCTGACCCACATGCGCCTCACAGCAGCTCCTGCCCCATAGATCTAACCACCATCAGCCCCAAAGCAGCTCCTGACCCATAGATTTGACCCACATCAGCCACACAGCAGCTCCTGCCCCATAGATCTGACCCACATCTGCTCCACAGCATCTCCTGCCCCATAGATCTGACCCCCATCTGCCCCACAGCAGCTCCTGCCTCATACATCTGACTCACAGCATCTCCTGCCCCATAGAACTGGCCCACATCAGCCACAGCAGCTCCTGACCTATAGATCTGATCCACATCTGACCCACAGCAGCTCCTGCCCCATAGATCTGACCCACATCTGCCACACAGCAGCCTTTGCCCCATAGATCTGACCCACATCAGCCACACAGCATCTCCCGCCCCATAGATGTGACCCACATCTGCACCACAGCAGCTCCTCCCCATAGATCTAACACCCATCAGCCTCACATCATCTCCTGCCCCATAGATATGCCCTACATCTGCCCCACATCAGCTCCTGCAACATAGATCTGACCCACATCTGCAACACAGCAGCTCCTGCTCCATAAATCTGACCAACATCAGGCCCACATTTGTTCCTGCCCCATAGATCTGACCCACAGCAGCCCCTGCCTCATAGATCTGACCCACAAGTGCCCCACAGCAGCTCCAGCCCAATAGACCTGACCCACATCTGCCCCAAAGCATCTCCTGCCTCATAGATCTTTCCTACATCAGCCCCACAGCACCTCCGGACCAATAGATCTGACCCACATCTGCCCCACAGCAGCTCCTGCCCCATAGATCTGACCCACATCAACCATGTTGATAAACATGAAAACATACAACATGGGTTGTATCAACCATGTAATCCATGGTGTCCCTATGTGTCCCAATGTCACCCTATGGGTCCCAGTGTCTCCCTATGGGTCACTATGTGGTGTCTATGTGTCCCAATGTCCCCCCTATGGGTTGCTATGTGCCTCTATGGGTTCTCTATGGGGCTCTATGGGGTGCCTATGGAGCTCTATGGGGCGTTCTGAGGTTTCTATGGGGTGTCTATGGAACGCTATAGTGTGTCTATTTGGTAAATTAGTTTCTATGCGTGGCTATGGGAGCTCTATGGGGCACAATGGGTTGCCTACGGGGCTCTATGGGATGTCTGTGGGGCTCTATGGCGCGGCTGTATGTCCTTATGTGGTGTCTATGTGGCACTATGTTGTGCTATGGGGTGCTGTGAGGCACTATGGGGTGCTATGGGGCTCTATGGAGCAGTATAGGGTGTCTATGGGTCTCTATGGGGTGCAAAGGGGCGCTGTGGGGCACAAGAGAGTGTCTATGAGGCTCCATGGGCTGCTATGGGGCACTGTGGAGTAGCTATGGGATGATTTGGGGTCTCTTTGTACCCCTATGGGTCACTATGGGTCACTATGTGGTGTCTATGGGGCTCTATGGGGTGGCTATGCGGTGCTGTAGGGTGGCTATGGGGTGCTTTGGGGTATCCTTGTGTTCCTATGGGGCGCTATGGGTGACTATGGGGTGCTATGGTTTGCTATGGGGCTCTATGCGGAAGAATGGGGATTCTATGGGGCGCTATGAGGTCCCTATGGGGCTCTATGGGGAGTCTATGGGGTGTCTTTGGGGATCTATGGGTTTTCTGTGGGGCTCTATGGGGTCTGCATGGGGTTCAGTGGGTCTCTATGGGGCTCTATGGGGTGTCTACAGGCACTATGGGGCGATATGGGGTGTCTATTTGGTTCAATTGGGCTCTATGGTGTGGCTGTAGGGCCTTATGTGGTGTCTATGGGGCACTGTGGGCTGCTATGGGGTGCTGTGGGGAACTAAGGGGTGTCTATGGGGCTCTATGGAGCAGTATGCTGTGTCTATGGGTCCCTATGGGGTGCAATGGGGTGCTCTGGGGCACAATGGAGTGTCTATGAGGCTCCATGGGCTGCTATGGGGCACTATGGAGTAGCTATGGGGTGCTATGGGGTCTCTTTGGGCCCCTATGGGTCACTATGGGGCTCTATGGGGTATCTTTGTGTTCCTATGGGGCGCTATGGGTGACTATGGGGTCGCTATGGGTTTCTTTGAGGCACTATGGGTCTCAATGGGGTCTCTATGGGTCTCAATTTATCCTTATGGCTCCCAATGACTGTCTATGGGTCTCTATGTGTCCCTATGGGTCCCAGTGTCTCTCTATGGGTCCCTATGGGTCCCAGTGTCTCTCTATGGTCCCAATGTCTTCCTCTGGATCTCTATGGGTCCCTATGGGTCCCAGCGTCTCTCTATGTCCCCCTGTCTAGGTGGTAACTATACAGATGGTAACAAAGATGGTAACAAATGTACAGAGGCTCTAAGCGAGAGAGAAACTCACCAGTGGTGATGCCTTCGCTGAGGAAGCTGGGGCGGTCTTCACTGCAGAGCGATGTCCAAGAGATGCTGCCTCACAGAATCACAGAATTCTCAAGGTTGGAAAAGGGCTGCCAGCTTTTGTAGGAGAATAGCATGGGAGACAGTTGTGAAGGCTTTGCTGAAGTCCAAGTAGAGCACATCAACAGCCTTTCTTTCTTTCCTTCATCCATCAGATGGGTCACAGGATCGTAGAAGGAGATCAGATTGGTCAAGCAGGAGCTGCCCTTCACGAACCCATGCTGGCTAGGTCTGATCTCCTGCTCATCCCACACCTGCCGCATCTGTCATCTCCCTCAAGACAATTCGTTCCATTCCCTTCCCTGGCACCGAGGTCAGGCTAACAGGCCTGGAGTTGCCCGGATCCTCCTGACAACCTTGCTTGGAAATGGGAGTCACGTTGGCAAGCCTCCAGTCTTCTGGGACCTCACCCGGTAACAGGGAGCTCGGAAAGATAATGGAAAGCAGCTCGAGTGAGGGTCAGCCCTTAAATGAGGTCTCAGAGGAGGTGGAGTCGAGCTCCAGCCCTCCCGGGAGCACAGCTCCATTACTCTCACCTGTGCTCCCGCAGCTGACCCCACACTTGCCTCAGCTGATTAATCAGAGGTTCAGGCTGTGATTACCAATCTCCCACACAGCCCCTGTGGGTCCCAATGTTTCCCTATGGATCTCTGGGTGTCCCTATAGGACTCTATGGGGTTATTATGCCTCTAAATGTCTCTCTATGGGGTCCCTATGTGTCCCAATGTCCCCACTATGGTTTGCTATGTGCCTCTATGGGGTCTCTATGGGGTCTTTTATGGGTAACTATCGTCCCAAATGTATTCCTAAGGGTATCTATGGGTTTCAATGTGGCCCCTATGTGCCTCTATGGGGTCTCTTATGGGTCTCAACGAAGTCCCTATGTGTCTCTATGGGTCTCACTGTCAACCACTGTAATCCATGTGGTCCCTATGTGTCCCAATATCCCCATATGGGTCCCAGTGTCTCCCTATGGGTCACTATGTGTCCCTATGTGTCCCAATGTCCCCCCTATGGGTTGCTATGTGCCTCAATGGGCTCTCTTATGGATAGCTCTGGGCCCAAATGTCTCCCTGTGGGTATCTATGGGTTACATTAGGTCCCTATGTGCCTCTATGGGGTCTCTTATGGGTCTCAGCGGGTTCCCTATGTGTCTCTATGGGTCTCACTGTCCCCCACTGTAATCCATGGGGTCCTTATGTGTCCCATTGTCCCCATATGGGATCCAGTGTCTCCTCATGGGTCACGGTGTTTCCCTATGTGTCCCAATGTCCCCCTATGGGTCCCAGTGTCTCCCTATGTGTACCTATGTGTCCCAATGTCCCCCCATGGGTCACTATGTGTCCCAATGTCCCCCCTATGGGTTGCTATGTGCTTGTATGTGGTTTCTTATGGGTATCTCTGGACCCAAATATCTTCCTATAGCTATCTATGGGTTTCAATGTGGTCCCTATGTGCCTCTATGGGGTCTCTTATGGGTCTCAGCGGGGTTTCTATGTGTCTCTATGGGTCTGGCTGTCCTCCACTGTAGTCCAAGGGGTCCCTATGTGTCCCAATGTCCCCATATGGGTCCCAGTGTCTCCCTATGGGTCAGAATATTTCCCTACGTGTCCCAATGTCCCCCCTATGGGTTGCTATGTGCCTCTATGGGGTCTCTGTGGGGTCTCTTATGGATATCTCTGGGCCCAAATGTCTTCCTACAAGTATCTATGAGTTTCAATGTGGTCCCTAGGTGCCTCTATGGGGTCTCTTATGGGTCTCAGCGGGGTCCTTATGTATCTCTATGGGTCTCACTGTCCCCCACTGTAATTCATTGGGTCCCTATGTGTCCCAATATCCCCCTATGGGTCCCAGTGTCTTCCTACGGGTCACAATGTGTACCTATGTGTCCCAATGTCCCCCCTATGGGTTGCTATGTGCCCCTATGGGGTCTCTATGGGGTCTCTTATGGTTATCTCTGGGCCCAAATGTCTTCCTTTGGGTATCTATAAGTTTCAAAGTCGTCCTATGTGTCCCTATGGGTCTTAATGGCTCCTAATGTGTCCCTATGAGTCTATATGTGGTCTCACTGTCCCAGTGGGTCTCTATGTGTTCCTATGTGTCTATATGGAGTCTCTATCTGGTTTCTATGGGTCTTGGTGTCCCTCTATGTGTCACTTTGTGCCTCTATGGAGTCTCCATGGGTTTCTATGGGGTCTCTATGTCTCTTTTTGGGTCCCTATTGGTCCCAATAGGTCCCTATGAGTCTCTATGATGTCTCCCTTTGTCCCCATATGGGTCCCAGTGTGACCCACATGTGCCCACAGCAGCTCCTGCCCCATAGACCTGACCCACATGTTCCCCACAGCAGCTCCTGCCCCATAGATCAGCCCCACAGCATCTCCTGCCCCATAGATCTGACCCACATGTGCCCCACAGCAGCTCCAAACTCATAGATCTGACTCACATCAGTCCAACAGCAGATTTTGCACCATAGATATGTCCCTCATATTCCCCACAGCAACTCCTGCCCCATAGATCTGACCTTCATCATCCCTTCTGCAGCTCCTGCCCCATAGGTCTGACCCACATGTGCCCCACAGCAGCTCCTGCCATATAGATCTAACCACCATCAGCCCCAAAGCAGCTCCTGCCCCATAGATCTGACCCAAGTCAGCCCCACAGCAGCTCCTGCCTTATAGATATGACCCCCATCAGCCCCACAACAGCTTCTACCCCATAGATTTGACCCACATGTGCTCCACTGCAGCTCCAGTCCCGTAGATCTGAACCACAGCAGCCCATGCCCCATAGATCTGACCCTCATCAGCAACACAGCAGCTCCTGACCCATACATCTGACCCAAATCTGCCCCACACCATCTCCTGCCCCATAGATCTAACTCACATGTGCCCCGCAGCAGCTCCTGCCCATAGATCTGACCCACAGCAGCTCCTGCCCTATAGATCTGATTCAAATCTGCCCCACAGCAGCTCCTGCTCCATAGATCTGACCCACATGTGCCCCAGAGCAGCTCTGCCCCATTGATTTGACCCACATCAGCCCCACAGGAGATCCTGCCCCATAGATCTGACCCACATCAGCCCCACAGCAGATTTTGCCCCATAGATATGTGCCACGTCTGCCCCACAGCAGCTCCTGCGACATAGATCTTACCCAGATCTGCTCCACAGCAGCTGCTGCCCCAAAGATCTGACCAACATCAGCCCCACAGCAGCTCCTGCCCCATAGATCTGACCCACATCTGCCCCACAGCAGCTCCTGCCCCATAGACCCTACCAACATGTGCAGCACAGCAGCTCCTGCCCATAGATCTGACCCACATCTGCCCCACAGCAGCTCCTGCCCCATAGATCTGACCCACATCTGCTCCACAGCATCTCCTGCCCCATAGATCTGACCCCCATCTGACCCACAGCAGCTCCTGCCTCATACATCTGACTCACAGCATCTCCTGCCCCATAGAACTGGCCCACATCAGCCACAGCAGCTCCTGACCTATAGATCTGACCCACATCTGACCCACAGCAGCTCCTGCCCCATAGATCTGACCCACATGTGCCCCAGAGCAGCTCTGCCCCATTGATTTGACCCCCATCAGGCCCACAGGAGATCCTGCCCCATAGATCTGACCCACATCAGCCCCACAGCAGATTTTGCCCCATAGATATGTGCCACGTCTGCCCCACAGCAGCTCCTGCGACATAGATCTTACCCAGATCTGCTCCACAGCAGCTGCTGCCCCAAAGATCTGACCCACATCAGCCCCACAGCAGCTCCTGCCCCATAGACCCTACCAACATGTGCAGCACAGCAGCTCATGCCCATAGATCTGACCCACATCTGCCCCACAGCAGCTCCTGCCCCATAGATCTGACCCACATCTGCTCCACAGCATCTCCTGCCCAATAGATCTGACCCCCATCTGCCCCACAGCAGCTCCTGCCTCATACATCTGACTCATAGCATCTCCTGCCCTATAGAACTGGCCCACATCAGCCACAGCAGCTCCTGACCTATAGATCTGACCCACATCTGCTCCACAGCATCTCCTGCCCCATAGATCTGACCCCCATCTGCCCCACAGCAGCTCCTGCCTCATAGATCTGACTCACAGCATCTCCTGCCCCATAGAACTGGCCCACATCAGCCACAGCAGCTCCTGACCTATAGATCTGACCCACATCTGACCCACAGCAGCTCCTGCCCCATAGATCTGACCCACATCTGCCACACAGCAGCCTTTGCCCCATAGATCTGACCCACATCTGCCCCACAGCATCTCCTGCCCCATAGATCTGACCCACATGTGCCCCACAGCAGCTCCTAACACATAGATCTGACCCACATGTGCCCCAGAGCTGCTCCTGCCCCATAGATCTGAACCACAGCAGCTCCTGTCTCATAGATCTTACCCACATCAGCCCCACAGCAGATTTTGCCCCGTAGTTATGCCCCACATCTGCCCAACAGCAACTCCTGCCTCATAGATCTGACCCACATGTGCCCACAGCAGCTCCTGCCCCATAGACCTGACCCACATGTTCCCCACAGCAGCTCCTGCCCCATAGATCTGACCCACAGCATCTCCTGCCACATAGATCTGACCCAAATCAGCCCCACAGCATCTCCTGCCCCATAGATCTGACCCACATGTGCCCCACAGCAGCTCCAAACTCATAGATCTGACTCACATCAGTCCAACAGCAGATTTTGCACCATAGATATGTCCCTCATATTCCCCACAGCAACTCCTGCCCCATAGATCTGACCTACATCATCCCCTCTGCAGCTGCTGCCCCATAGGTCTGACCCACATGTGCCCCACAGCAGCTCCTGCCATATAGATCTAACCACCATCAGCCCCACAACAGCTTCTACCCCATAGATCTGACCCACATGTGCTCCACTGCAGCTCCAGTCCCGTAGATCTGAACCACAGCAGCCCATGCCCCATAGATCTGACCCTCATCAGCAACGCAGCAGCTCCTGCCCCATACATCTGACCCAAATCTGCCCCACACCATCTCCTGCCCCATAGATCTAACTCACATGTGCCCCACAGCAGCTCCTGCCCATAGATCTGACCCACAGCAGCTCCTGCCCTATAGATCTGATTCAAATCTGCCCCACAGCAGCTCCTGCTCCATAGATCTGACCCACATGTTCCCCAGAGCAGCTCTGCCCCATTGATTTGTCCCACATCAGCCCCACAGCAGCTCCTGCCCGAAAGATCTGACACACATCATATGCAAAACAGCTGCTGCCCAATAGATCTGACCCACGGCAGCTACTGCCCCATAGATCTGACCCACAAGTGCCCCACAGAAGCTCCTGCCCCATAAATCCGACCACATCTGCCCCACAGCAGCTCCTGCCCCATAGATCTGACCCACATCTGCCACACAGCAGCCTTTGCCCCATAGATCTGACCCACATCTGCCACACAGCATCTCCTGCCCCATAGATCTGACCCACATGTGCTCCACAGCAGCTCCTAACACATAGATCTGACCCACATGTGCCCCAGAGCAGCTCTGCCCCATTGATTTGACCCACATCAGCCCCACAGGAGATCCTGCCCCATAGATCTGACCCACATCAGCCCCACAGCAGATTTTGCCGCATAGATATGTGCTACGTCTGCCCCACAGCAGCTCCTGCGACATAGATCTTACCCAGATCTGCTCCACAGCAGCTGCAGCCCCAAAGATCTGACCAACATCAGCCCCACAGCATCTCCTGCCCCATAGATCTGACCCACATCTGCCCCACAGCAGCTCCTGCCCAATAGACCCTACCAACATGTGCAGCACAGGAGCTCAAGCTCATAGATCTGACCCACATCTGCCCCACAGCAGCTCCTGCCCCATAGATCTGACCCACATCTGCTCCACAGCATCTCCTGCCCAATAGATCTGACCCCCATCTGCCCCACAGCAGCTCCTGCCTCATACATCTGACTCACAGCATCTCCTGCCCCATAGAACTGGCCCACATCAGCCACAGCAGCTCCTGACCTATAGATCTGACCCACATCTGCTCCACAGCATCTCCTGCCCCATAGATCTGACCCCCATCTGCCCCACAGCAGCTCCTGCCTCATAGATCTGACTCACAGCATCTCCTGCCCCATAGAAGTGTCCCACATCAGCCACAGCAGCTCCTGACCTATAGATCTGACCCACATCTGACCCACAGCAGCTCCTGCCCCATAGATCTGACCCACATCTGCCACACAGCAGCCTTTGCCCCATAGATCTGACCCACATCTGCCCCACAGCATCTCCTGCTCCATAGATCTGACCCACATGTGCCCCACAGCAGCTCCAAACTCATAGATCTGACTCACATCAGTCCAACAGCAGATTTTGCACCATAGATATGTCCCTCATATTCCCCACAGCAACTCCTGCCCCATAGATCTGACCTACATCATCCCCTCTGCAGCTGCTGCCCCATAGGTCTGACCCACATGTGCCCCACAGCAGCTCCTGCCATATAGATCTAACCACCATCAGCCCCAAAGCAGCTCCTGCCCCATAGATCTGACCCAAGTCAGCCCCACAGCAGCTCCTGCCTTATAGATCTAACCACCATCAGCCCCACAACAGCTTCTACCCCATAGATCTGACCCACATGTGCTCCACTGCAGCTCCAGTCCCGTAGATCTGAACCACAGCAGCCCATGCCCCATAGATCTGACCCTCATCAGCAACGCAGCAGCTCCTGCCCCATACATCTGACCCAAATCTGCCCCACACCATCTCCTGCCCCATAGATCTAACTCACATGTGCCCCACAGCAGCTCCTGCCCATAGATCTGACCCACAGCAGCTCCTGCCCTATAGATCTGATTCAAATCTGCCCCACAGCAGCTCCTGCTCCATAGATCTGACCCACATGTGCCCCAGAGCAGCTCTGCCCCATTGATTTGACCCACATCAGCCCCACAGCAGCTCCTGCCCGAAAGATCTGACACACATCATATGCAAAACAGCTGCTGCCCAATAGATCTGACCCACAGCAGCTACTGCCCTATAGATCTGACCCACAAGTGCCCCACAGAAGCTCCTGCCCCATAAATCCGACCACATCTGCCCCACAGCAGCTCCTGCCCCATAGATCTGACCCACATCTGCCACACAGCAGCCTTTGCCCCATAGATCTGACCCACATCTGCCCCACAGCATCTCCTGCCCCATAGATCTGACCCACATGTGCTCCACAGCAGCTCCTAACACATAGATCTGACCCACATGTGCCCCAGAGCAGCTCTGCCCCATTGATTTGACCCACATCAGCCCCACAGGAGATCCTGCCCCATAGATCTGACCCACATCAGCCCCACAGCAGATTTTGCCGCATAGATATGTGCTACGTCTGCCCCACAGCAGCTCCTGCGACATAGATCTTACCCAGATCTGCTCCACAGCAGCTGCAGCCCCAAAGATCTGACAACCATCAGCCCCACAGCAGCTCCTGCCCCATAGATCTGACCCACATCTGCCCCACAGCAGCTCCTGCCCAATAGACCCTACCAACATGTGCAGCACAGCAGCTCATGCCCATAGATCTGACCCACATCTGCCCCACAGCAGCTCCTGCCCCATAGATCTGACCCACATCTGCTCCACAGCATCTCCTGCCCAATAGATCTGACCCCCATCTGCCCCACAGCAGCTCCTGCCTCATACATCTGACTCACAGCATCTCCTGCCCCATAGAACTGGCCCACATCAGCCACAGCAGGTCCTGACCTATAGATCTGACCCACATCTGCTCCACAGCATCTCCTGCCCCATAGATCTGACCCCCATCTGCCCCACAGCAGCTCCTGCCTCATAGATCTGACTCACAGCATCTCCTGCCCCATAGAAGTGTCCCACATCAGCCACAGCAGCTCCTGACCTATAGATCTGACCCACATCTGACCCACAGCAGCTCCTGCCCCATAGATCTGACCCACATCTGCCACACAGCAGCCTTTGCCCCATAGATCTGACCCACATCTGCCCCACAGCATCTCCTGCTCCATAGATCTGACCCACATGTGCCCCACAGCAGCTCCTAACACATAGATCTGACCCACATGTGCACCAGAGCTGCTCCTGCCCCATAGATCTGAACCACAGCAGCTCCTGTCTCATAGATCTTACCCACATCAGCCCCACAGCAGATTTTGCCCCATAGTTATGCCCCACATCTGCCCAACAGCTACTCCTGCCTCATAGATCTGACCCACATGTGCCCACAGCAGCTCCTGCCCCATAGACCTGACCCACATGTTCCCCACAGCAGCTCCTGCCCCATAGATCTGACCCACATGTGCCCCACAGCAGCTCCAAACTCATAGATCTGACTCACATCAGTCCAACAGCAGATTTTGCGCCATAGATATGTCCCTCATATTCCCCACAGCAACTCCTGCCCAATAGATCTGACCTACATCATCCCCTCTGCAGCTGCTGCCCCATAGGTCTGACCCACATGTGCCCCACAGCAGCTCCTGCCATATAGATCTAACCACCATCAGCCCCAAAGCAGCTCCTGCCCCATAGATCTGACCCAAGTCAGCCCCACAGCAGCTCCTGCCTTATAGATCTAACCACCATCAGCCCCACAACAGCTTCTACCCCATAGATCTGACCCACATGTGCTCCACTGCAGCTCCAGTCCCGTAGATCTGAACCACAGCAGCCCATGCCCCATAGATCTGACCAACACCAGCCCCACATCAGCTCCTGCCCCATACATCTGACCCAAATCTGCCCCACACCATCTCCTGCCCCATAGATCTAACTCACATGTGCCCCACAGCAGCTCCTGCTCCATAGATCTGACCCACAGCAGCTCCTGCCCTATAGATCTGATTCAAATCTGCCCCACAGCAGCTCCTGCTCCATAGATCTGACCCACATGTGCCCCAGAGCAGCTCTGCCCCATTGATTTGACCCACATCAGCCCCACAGCAGCTCCTGCCCGAAAGATCTGACACACATCATATGCAAAACAGCTGCTGCCCAATAGATCTGACCCACAGCAGCTACTGCCCCATAGATCTGACCCACAAGTGCCCCACAGAAGCTCCTGCCCCATAAATCCGACCACATCTGCCCCACAGCAGCTCCTGCCCCATAGATCTGACCCACATCTGCCACACAGCAGCCTTTGCCCCATAGATCTGACCCACATCTGCCCCACAGCATCTCCTGCCCCATTGATCTGACCCACATGTGCTCCACAGCAGCTCCTAACACATAGATCTGACCCACATGTGCCCCAGAGCAGCTCTGCCCCATTGATTTGACCCACATCAGCCCCACAGGAGATCCTAACACATAGATCTGACCCACATCAGCCCCACAGCAGATTTTGCCGCATAGATATGTGCTACGTCTGCCCCACAGCAGCTCCTGCGACATAGATCTTACCCAGATCTGCTCCACAGCAGCTGCAGCCCCAAAGATCTGACCAACATCAGCCCCACAGCAGCTCCTGCCCCATAGATCTGACCCACATCTGCCCCACAGCAGCTCCTGCCCCATAGATCTGACCCACATCTGCTCCACAGCATCTCCTGCCCAATAGATCTGACCCCCATCTGCCCCACAGCAGCTCCTGCCTCATACATCTGACTCACAGCATCTCCTGCCCCATAGAACTGGCCCACATCAGCCACAGCAGCTCCTGACCTATAGATCTGACCCACATCTGCTCCACAGCATCTCCTGCCCCATAGATCTGACCCCCATCTGCCCCACAGCAGCTCCTGCCTCATAGATCTGACTCACAGCATCTCCTGCCCCATAGAAGTGTCCCACATCAGCCACAGCAGCTCCTGACCTATAGATCTGACCCACATCTGACCCACAGCAGCTCCTGCCCCATAGATCTGACCCACATCTGCCACACAGCAGCCTTTGCCCCATAGATCTGACGCACATCTGCCCCACAGCATCTCCTGCCCCATAGATCTGACCCACATGTGCCCCACAGCAGCTCCTAACACATAGATCTGACCCACATGTGCCCCAGAGCTGCTCCTGCCCCATAGATCTGAACCACAGCAGCTCCTGTCTCATAGATCTTACCCACATCAGCCCCACAGCAGATTTTGCCCCATAGTTATGCCCCACATCTGCCCAACAGCAACTCCTGCCTCATAGATCTGACCCACATGTGCCCACAGCAGCTCCTGCCCCATAGACCTGACCCACATGTTCCCCACAGCAGCTCCTGCCCCATAGATCTGACCCACAGCATCTCCTGCCACATAGATCTGACCCAAATCAGCCCCACAGCATCTCCTGCCCCATAGATCTGACCCACATGTGCCCCACAGCAGCTCCAAACTCATAGATCTGACTCACATCAGTCCAACAGCAGATTTTGCACCATAGATATGTCCCTCATATTCCCCACAGCAACTCCTGCCCCATAGATCTGACCTACATCATCCCCTCTGCAGCTGCTGCCCCATAGGTCTGACCCACATGTGCCCCACAGCAGCTCCTGCCCCATAGATCAGCCCCACAGCATCTCCTGCCCCATAGATCTGACCCACATGTGCCCCACAGCAGCTCCAAACTCATAGATCTGACTCACATCAGTCCAACAGCAGATTTTGCACCATAGATATGTCCCTCATATTCCCCACAGCAACTCCTGCCCCATAGATCTGACCTACATCATCCCCTCTGCAGCTGCTGCCCCATAGGTCTGACCCACATGTGCCCCACAGCAGCTCCTGCCATATAGATCTAACCACCATCAGCCCCAAAGCAGCTCCTGCCCCATAGATCTGACCCAAGTCAGCCCCACAGCAGCTCCTGCCTTATAGATATGACCCCCATCAGCCCCACAACAGCTTCTACCCCATAGATCTGACCCACATGTGCTCCACTGCAGCTCCAGTCCCGTAGATCTGAACCACAGCAGCCCATGCCCCATAGATCTGACCCTCATCAGCAACACAGCAGCTCCTGACCCATACATCTGACCCAAATCTGCCCCACACCATCTCCTGCCCCATAGATCTAACTCACATGTGCCCCGCAGCAGCTCCTGCCCATAGATCTGACCCACAGCAGCGCCTGCCCTATAGATCTGATTCAAATCTGCCCCACAGCAGCTCCTGCTCCATAGATCTGACCCACATGTGCCCCAGAGCAGCTCTGCCCCATTGTTTTGACCCACATCAGGCCCACAGGAGATCCTGCCCCATAGATCTGACCCACATCAGCCCCACAGCAGATTTTGCCCCATAGATATGTGCCACGTCTGCCCCACAGCAGCTCCTGCGACATAGATCTTACCCAGATCTGCTCCACAGCAGCTGCTGCCCCAAAGATCTGACCCACATCAGCCCCACAGCAGCTCCTGCCCCATAGACCCTACCAACATGTGCAGCACAGCAGCTCATGCCCATAGATCTGACCCACATCTGCCCCACAGCAGCTCCTGCCCCATAGATCTGACCCACATCTGCTCCACAGCATCTCCTGCCCAATAGATCTGACCCCCATCTGCCCCACAGCAGCTCCTGCCTCATACATCTGACTCACAGCATCTCCTGCCCCATAGAACTGGCCCACATCAGCCACAGCAGCTCCTGACCTATAGATCTGACCCACATCTGCTCCACAGCATCTCCTGCCCCATAGATCTGACCCCCATCTGCCCCACAGCAGCTCCTGCCTCATAGATCTGACTCACAGCATCTCCTGCCCCATAGAAGTGTCCCACATCAGCCACAGCAGCTCCTGACCTATAGATCTGACCCACATCTGACCCACAGCAGCTCCTGCCCCATAGATCTGACCCACATCTGCCACACAGCAGCCTTTGCCCCATAGATCTGACCCACATCTGCCCCACAGCATCTCCTGCCCCATAGATCTGACCCACATGTGCCCCACAGCAGCTCCTAACACATAGATCTGACTCACATGTGCCCCAGAGCTGCTCCTGCCCCATAGATCTGAACCACAGCAGCTCCTGTCTCATAGATCTTACCCACATCAGCCCCACAGCAGATTTTGCCCCATAGTTATGCCCCACATCTGCCCAACAGCAACTCCTGCCTCATAGATCTGACCCACATGTGCCCACAGCAGCTCCTGCCCCATAGACCTGACCCACATGTTCCCCACAGCAGCTCCTGCCCCATAGATCTGACCCACAGCATCTCCTGCCACATAGATCTGACCCAAATCAGCCCCACAGCATCTCCTGCCCCATAGATCTGACCCACATGTGCCCCACAGCAGCTCCAAACTCATAGATCTGACTCACATCAGTCCAACAGCAGATTTTGCACCATAGATATGTCCCTCATATTCCCCACAGCAACTCCTGCCCCATAGATCTGACCTTCATCATCCCCTCTGCAGCTCCTGCCCCATAGGTCTGACCCACATGTGCCCCACAGCAGCTCCTGCCATATAGATCTAACCACCATCAGCCCCAAAGCAGCTCCTGCCCCATAGATCTGACCCAAGTCAGCCCCACAGCAGCTCCTGCCTTATAGATATGACCCCCATCAGCCCCACAACAGCTTCTACCCCATAGATCTGACCCACATGTGCTCCACTGCAGCTCCAGTCCCGTAGATCTGAACCACAGCAGCCCATGCCCCATAGATCTGACCCTCATCAGCAACACAGCAGCTCCTGACCCATACATCTGACCCAAATCTGCCCCACACCATCTCCTGCCCTATAGATCTAACTCACATGTGCCCCGCAGCAGCTCCAGCCCATAGAACTGACCCACAGCAGCGCCTGCCCTATAGATCTGATTCAAATATGCCCCACAGCAGCTCCTGCTCCATAGATCTGACCCACATGTGCCCCAGAGCAGCTCTGCCCCATTGATTTGACCCACATCAGCCCCACAGGAGATCCTGCCCCATAGATCTGACCCACATCAGCCCCACAGCAGATTTTGCCCCATAGATATGTGCCACGTCTGCCCCACAGCAGCTCCTGCGACATAGATCTTACCCAGATCTGCTCCACAGCAGCTGCTGCCCCAAAGATCTGACCAACATCAGCCCCACAGCAGCTCCTGCCCCATAGATCTGACCCACATCTGCCCCACAGCAGCTCCTGCCCCATAGACCCTACCAACATGTGCAGCACAGCAGCTCCTGCCCATAGATCTGAACCCCATCTGCCCCACAGCAGCTCCTGCCCCATAGATCTGACCCACATCAGCTCCACAGCATCTCCTGCCCCATAGATCTGACCCCCATCTGCCCCACAGCAGCTCCTGCCTCATACATCTGACTCACAGCATCTCCTGCCCCATAGAACTGGCCCACATCAGCCACAGCAGCTCCTGACCCATAGATCTGACCCACATCTGACCCACAGCAGCTCCTGCCCCATAGATCTGACCCACATGTGCCCCAGAGCAGCTCTGCCCCATTGATTTGACCCACATCAGGCCCACAGGAGATCCTGCCCCATAGATCTGACCCACATCAGCCCCAAAGCAGATTTTGCCCCAAAGATATGTGCCACGTCTGCCCCACAGCAGCTCCTGCGACATAGATCTTACCCAGATCTGCTCCACAGCAGCTGCTGCCCCAAAGATCTGACCCACATCAGCCCCACAGCAGCTCCTGCCCCATAGACCCTACCAACATGTGCAGCACAGCAGCTCATGCCCATAGATCTGACCCACATCTGCCCCACAGCAGCTCCTGCCCCATAGATCTTACCCACATCTGCTCCACAGCATCTCCTGCCCCATAGATCTGACCCCCATCTGCCCCACAGCAGCTCCTGCCTCATACATCTGACTCACAGCATCTCCTGCCCCATAGAACTGGCCCACATCAGCCACAGCAGCTCCTGACCTATAGATCTGACCCACATCTGCTCCACAGCATCTCCTGCCCCATAGATCTGACCCCCATCTGCCCCACAGCAGCTCCTGCCTCATAGATCTGACTCACAGCATCTCCTGCCCCATAGAAGTGTCCCACATCAGCCACAGCAGCTCCTGACCTATAGATCTGACCCACATCTGACCCACAGCAGCTCCTGCCCCATAGATCTGACCCACATCTGCCACACAGCACCCTTTGCCCCTTAGATCTGACCCACATCTGCCCCACAGCATCTCCTGCCCCATAGATCTGACCCACATGTGCCCCACAGCAGCTCCTAACACATAGATCTGACCCACATGTGCCCCAGAGCTGCTCCTGCCCCATAGATCTGAACCACAGCAGTTCCTGTCTCATAGATCTTACCCACATCAGCCCCACAGCAGATTTTGCCCCATAGTTATGCCCCACATCTGCCCAACAGCTACTCCTGCCTCATAGATCTGACCCACATGTGCCCACAGCAGCTCCTGCCCCATAGACCTGACCCACATGTTCCCCACAGCAGCTCCTGCCCCATAGATCTGACCCACAGCATCTCCTGCCACATAGATCTGACCCAAATCAGCCCCACAGCATCTCCTGCCCCATAGATCTGACCCACATGTGCCCCACAGCAGCTCCAAACTCATAGATCTGACTCACATCAGTCCAACAGCAGATTTTGCACCATAGATATGTCCCTCATATTCCCCACAGCAACTCCTGCCCCATAGATCTGACCTACATCATCCCCTCTGCAGCTGCTGCCCCATAGGTCTGACCCACATGTGCCCCACAGCAGCTCCTGCCTTATAGATCTAACCAACATCAGCCCCACAACAGCTTCTACCCCATAGATCTGACCCACATGTGCTCCACTGCAGCTCCAGTCCCGTAGATCTGAACCACAGCAGCCCATGCCCCATAGATCTGACCCTCATCAGCAACGCAGCAGCTCCTGACCCATACATCTGACCCAAATCTGCCCCACACCATCTCCTGCCCCATAGATGTAACTCACATCTGCCCCACAGCAGCTCCTGCCCCATAGATCGGACCCAAATCTGCCCCACTGCTGCTCCTGCCGCAAAGATCTGACCCACATCTGCGTCACAACAGCTCCTCCCCATAGATCTGACCCACATCAGACCAACAGCAGCTCCTGCCTCATAGATCTGACTCACAGCATCTCCTGCCCCATAGAACTGGCCCACATCAGCCACAGCAGCTCCTGCCCATAGATCTGACCCACATCTGCACCACAGCAGCTCCTGCCCCATAGATCTGACCCACATCTGCTCCACAGCATCTCCTGCCCATAGAACTGGCCCACATCAGCCACAGCAGCTCCTGCCCCATAGATCTGACCCACTTCTGACCCACAGCAGCTCCTGCCCCATAGATCTGACCCACATCTGCCACACAGCAGCCTTTGCCCCATAGATCTGACCCACATCTGCCCCACAGCATCTCCTACCCCATAGATCTGACCCACATCAGCCCCACAGCAGATTTTGCCCCATAGATATGTGCCATGTCTGCCCCACAGCAGCTCCTGCGACATAGATCTTACCCAGATCTGCTCCACAGCAGCTGCTTCCCCAAAGATCAGACCAACATCAGCCCCACAGCAGCTCCTGCCCCATAGATCTAACCCACATACGCCCCACAGCAGCTCCTGACCCATAGACCATAACAACATGTGCAGCACAGCAGCTCCTGCCCATCCATCTGACCCACATCTGCCCCACAGCAGCTCCTGCCCCATAGATCTGACCCACATCTGCTCCACAGCATCTCCTGCCCCATAGATCTGACCCCCATCTGCCCCACAGCAGCTCCTGCCTCATACATCTGACTCACAGCATCTCCTGCCCCATAGAACTGGCCCACATCAGCCACAGCAGCAGCTGACCTATAGATCTGACCCACATCAGCCCCACAGCAGATTTTGCCCCATAGATATGTGCCACGTCTGCCACACAGCAGCCTTTGCCCCATAGATCTGACCCACATCTGCCCCACAGCAGCTCCTGCCCCATAGATCTGACCCACAACTGCCCCACAGCAGCTCCTGCCCCATAGATCTGAACCACATCTGCCCCACAGCAGCTCCTGCCCCATACATCTTACCCAGATCTGCCCCACAGCAGCTCCTACCCAAAGATCTGACCCACATCATCTCGACAGCAGCTCCTAACACATAGATCTGACCCACATGTGCCCCACAGCAGCTCCTAACACATAGACCTGGCCCACATCAGACCCACAGCAGATTTTGCCCCATAGATATGTGCCACGTCTGCCCCACAGCAGCTCCTGCGACATAGATCTTACCCAGATCTGCTCCACGGCAGCTGCTGCCCCAAAGATCTGACCAACATCAGCCCCATAGCAGCTCCTGCCCCATAGATCTGACCCACATCTGCCCCACAGCAGCTCCTGCCCCATAGACCCTACCAACATGTGCAGAACAGCAGCTCCTGCCCATAGATCTGACCCACATCTGCCCCACAGCAGCTCCTGCCCCATAGATCTGACCCCCATCTGCCCCACAGCAGCTCCAGCCTCATACATATGACTCACAGCATCTCCTGCCCCATAGAACTGGCCCACATCAGCCACAGCAGCTCCTGACCTATAGATCTGACCCACATCTGCTCCACAGCATCTCCTGCCCCATAGATCTGACCCCCATCTGCCCCACAGCAGCTCCTACCTCATACATCTGACTCACAGCATCTCCTGCCCCATAGATCTGACCCACATCAGACCCAGAGCATCTCCTGCCACATAGATCTGACCCACATCTGCCCCACAGCAGCTCCTGCCTCATACATCTGACTCACAGCATCTCCTGCCCCATAGAACTGGCCCACATCAGCCACAGCAGCTCCTGACCTATAGATCTGACCCACATCAGCCCCACAGCAGCTCCTGCCCCATAGATCTGACCCACATCTGCCCCACAGCAGCTCCTGCCTCATACATCTGACTCACAGCATCTCCTGCCCCATAGAACTGGCCCACATCAGCCACAGCAGCTCCTGACCTATAGATCTGACCCACATCTGACCCACAGCAGCTCCTGCCCCATAGATCTGACCCACATCTGCCACACAGCAGCCTTTAACCCATAGATCTGACCCACATCTGCCCCACAGCATCTCTTGCCCCATAGATCTGACCCACATCTGCCCCACAGCAGCTCCTGCCCCATAGATCTGACCCACATCTGACCCACAGCAGCTCCTGCCCCATACATCTTACCCAGATCTGCCCCACAGCAGCTCCTACCCAAAGATCTGACCAACATCATCTTGACAGCATCTCCTGCCCCATAGATCTGACCCCCATCTGCCCCACAGCAGCTCCTGCCTCATAGATCTGACCCACATCTGCCCCACAGCAGATTTTGCCCCATAGATATGTGCCACGTCTGCCCCAGAGCAACTCCTGCGACATAGATCTTACCCAGATCTGCTCCACAGCAGCTGCTGCCCCAAAGATCTGACCAACATCAGCCCCACAGCAGCTCCTGCCCCATAGATCTGACCCACATCTGCCCCACAGCAGCTCCTGCCCCATAGACCCTACCAACATGTGCAGCACAGCAGCTCCTGCCCCATAGATCTAACCCATATCTGCCCCACAGCAGCTCCTGCCCCATAGATCTGACCCACATCTGCTCCACAGCATCTCCTGCCCCATAGATCTAACCCCCATCTGCCCCACAGCAGCTCCTGCCTCATACATCTGACTCACAGCATCTCCTGCCCCATAGAACTGGCCCACATCAGCCACAGCAGCTCCTGACCTATCGATCTGACCCACATCTGCTCCACAGCATCTCCTGCCCCATAGATCTGACCCCCATCTGCCCCACAGCAGCTCCTGCCTCATACATCTGACTCACAGCATCTCCTGCCCCATAGAACTGGCCCACATCAGCCACAGCAGCTCCTGACCTATAGATCTGACCCACATCTGCTCCACAGCAGCTCCTGCCCCATAGATCTCACCCACATCTGCCACACAGCAGCCTTTGCCCCATAGATCTGACCCACATCTGACTCACAGCATCTCCTGCCCCATAGATCTGACCCACATCTGCCCCACAGCAGCTCCTGCCCCATAGATCTGACCCACATCTGCCACACAGCAGCTCCTGCCCCTTACATCTTACACAGATCTGCCCCACAGCAGCTCCTACCCAAAGATCTGACCCACATCATCTCGACAGCAGCTCCTGCCCCATAGATCTGACCCACATGTGCCCCACAGAAGCTCCTAACACATAGATCTGACCCACATGTGCCCTAGAGCTGCTCGTGCCCCATAGATCTGAACCACAGCAGCTCCTGTCTCATAGATCTGACCCACATCAGCCCCACAGCAGATTTTGCCCCATAGATCTGACCCACATCTGCTCCACAGCATCTCCTGCCCCATAGATCTGACCCCCATCTGCCCCACAGCAGCTCCTGCCTCATACATCTGACTCACAGCATCTCCTGCCCCATAGAACTGGCCCACATCAGCCACAGCAGCACCTGACCTATAGATCTGACCCCCATCTGCCCCACAGCAGCTCCTGCCTCATACATCTGACTCACAGCATCTCCTGCCCCATAGAACTGGCCCACATCTGCTCCACAGCAGCTCCTGACCTATAGATCTGACCCACATCTGACCCACAGCAGCTCCTGCCCCATAGATCTGACCCACATCTGCCACACAGCAGCCTTTGCCCCATAGATATGACCCACATCTGCCCCAAAGCATCTCCTGCCCCATAGATCTGACCCACATGTGCCCCACAGCAGCTCCTAACACATAGATCTGACCCACATGTGCCCCAGAGCTGCTCCTGCCCCATAGATCTGAACCACAGCAGCTCCTGTCTCATAGATCTTACCCACATCAGCCCCACAGCAGATTTTGCCCCATAGTTATGTCCCACATCTGCCCAACAGCAACTCCTGCCCCATAGATCTGACCCACATGCGCCCCACAGCAGCTCCTGCCCCATAGGTCTGACCCACATGCGCCTCACAGCAGCTCCTGCCCCATAGACCCTACCAACATGTGCAGCACAGCAGCTCCTGCCCCATAGATCTAATCCATATCTGCCCCACAGCAGCTCCTGCCCCATAGATCTGACCCACATCTGCTCCACAGCATCTCCTGCCCCATAGATCTAACCCCCATCTGCCCCACAGCAGCTCCTGCCTCATACATCTGACTCACAGCATCTCCTGCCCCATAGAACTGGCCCACATCAGCCACAGCAGCTCCTGACCTATAGATCTGACCCACATCTGCTCCACAGCATCTCCTGCCCCATAGATCTGACCCCCATCTGCCCCACAGCAGCTCCTGCCTCATACATCTGACTCACAGCATCTCCTGCCCCATAGAACTGGCCCACATCAGCCACAGCAGCTCCTGACCTATAGATCTGACCCACATCTGCTCCACAGCAGCTCCTGCCCCATAGATCTCACCCACATCTGCCACACAGCAGCCTTTGCCCCATAGATCTGACCCACATCTGACTCACAGCATCTCCTGCCCCATAGATCTGACCCACATCTGCCCCACAGCAGCTCCTGCCCCATAGATCTGACCCACATCTGCCACACAGCAGCTCCTGCCCCTTACATCTTACACAGATCTGCCCCACAGCAGCTCCTACCCAAAGATCTGACCCACATCATCTCGACAGCAGCTCCTGCCCCATAGATCTGACCCACATGTGCCCCACAGAAGCTCCTAACACATAGATCTGACCCACATCTGCTCCACAGCAGCTCTTCCCCATAGATCTGAACCACAGCAGCTCCTGTCTCATAGATCTGACCCACATCAGCCCCACAGCAGATTTTGCCCCATAGATCTGACCCACATCTGCTCCACAGCATCTCCTGCCCCATAGATCTGACCCCCATCTGCCCCACAGCAGCTCCTGCCTCATACATCTGACTCACAGCATCTCCTGCCCCATAGAACTGGCCCACATCTGCTCCACAGCAGCTCCTGACCTATAGATCTGACCCACATCTGACCCACAGCAGCTCCTGCCCCATAGATCTGACCCACATCTGCCACACAGCAGCCTTTGCCCCATAGATCTGACCCACATCTGCCCCAAAGCATCTCCTGCCCCATAGATCTGACCCACATGTGCCCCACAGCAGCTCCTAACACATAGATCTGACCCACATGTGCCCCAGAGCTGCTCCTGCCCCATAGATCTGAACCACAGCAGCTCCTGTCTCATAGATCTTACCCACATCAGCCCCACAGCAGATTTTGCCCCATAGTTATGTCCCACATCTGCCCAACAGCAACTCCTGCCCCATAGATCTGACCCACATGCGCCCCACAGCAGCTCCTGCCCCATAGGTCTGACCCACATGCGCCTCACAGCAGCTCCTGCCCCATAGATCTAACCACCATCAGCCCTAAAGCAGCTCCTGCCCCATAGATTTGACCCACATCAGCCACACAGCATCTCCCGCCCCATAGATGTGACCCACATCTGCACCACAGCAGCTCCTCCCCATAGATCTAACACCCATCAGCTTCACAGCATCTCCTGCCGCATAGATATGCCCTACATCTGCTCCACATCAGCTCCTGCAACATAGATCTGACCCACATCTGCAACACAGCAGCTCCTGCTCCATAAATCTGACCAACATCAGGCCCACATTTGTTCCTGCCCCATAGATCTGACCCACAGCAGCCCCTGCCTCATAGATCTGACCCACAAGTGCCCCACAGCAGCTCCAGCCCAATAGACCTGACCCACATCTGCCCCAAAGCATCTCCTGCCCCATAGATCTTTCCTACATCAGCCCCACAGCACCTCCGGACCAATAGATCTGACCCACATCTGCCCCACAGCAGCTCCTGCCCCATAGATCTGACCCACATCAACCATGTTGATAAACATGAAAACATACAACATGGGTTGTATCAACCATGTAATCCATGGTGTCTCTATGTGTCCCAATGTCACTATATGGGTCCCAGTGTCTCCCTATGGGTCACTATGTGGTGTCTATGTGTCCCAATGTCCCCCCTATGGGTTGCTATGTGCCTCTATGGGTTCTCTATGGGGCTCTATGGGGTGCCTATGGAGCTCTATGGGGCGTTCTGAGGTTTCTATGGGGTGTCTATGGAACGCTATGGTGTGTCTATTTGGTAAATTAGTTTCTATGCGTGGCTATGGGAGCTCTATGGGGCACAATGGGTTGCCTACGGGGCTCTATGGGATGTCTGTGGGGCTCTATGGCGCGGCTGTATGTCCTTATGTGGTGTCTATGTGGCACTATGTTGTGCTATGGGGTGCTGTGAGGCACTATGGGGTGCTATGGGGCTCTATGGAGCAGTATAGGGTGTCTATGGGTCTCTATGGGGTGCAATGGGGCGCTGTGGGGCACAAGAGAGTGTCTATGAGGCTCCATGGGCTGCTATGGGGCACTGTGGAGTAGCTATGGGATGATTTGGGGTCTCTTTGTACCCCTATGGGTCACTATGGGTCACTATGTGGTGTCTATGGGGCTCTATGGGGTGGCTATGCGGTGCTGTAGGGTGGCTATGGGGTGCTTTGGGGTATCCTTGTGTTCCTATGGGGCGCTATGGGTGACTATGGGGTGCGATGGTTTGCTATGGGGCTCTATGCGGAAGAATGGGGTTTCTATGGGGCGCTATGAGGTCCCTATGGGGCTCTATGGGGAGTCTATGGGGTGTCTTTGGGGATCTATGGGTTGTCTGTGTGGCTCTATGGGGTCTGCATGGGGTTCAGTGGGTCTCTATGGGGCTCTATGGGGTGTCTACAGGCACTATGGGGCGATATGGGGTGTCTATTTGGTTCAATTGGGCTCTATGGTGTGGCTGTAGGGCCTTATGTGGTGTCTATGGGGCACTGTGGGCTGCTATGGGGTGCTGTGGGGAACTATGGGGTGTCTATGGGGCTCTATGGAGCAGTATGCTGTGTCTATGGGTCCCTATGGGGTGCAATGGGGTGCTCTGGGGCACAATGGAGTGTCTATGAGGCTCCATGGGCTGCTATGGGGCACTATGGAGTAGCTATGGGGTGCTATGGGGTCTCTTTGGGCCCCTATGGGTCACTATGGGGCTCTATGGGGTATCTTTGTGTTCCTATGGGGCGCTATGGGTGACTATGGGGTCGCTATGGGTTTCTTTGAGGCACTATGGGTCTCAATGGGGTCTCTATGGGTCTCAATTTATCCTTATGGCTCCCAATGACTGTCTATGGGTCTCTATGTGTCCCTATGGGTCCCAGTGTCTCTCTATGTGTCCCTATGGGTCCCAGTGTCTCTCTATGGGTCCCAATGTCTTCCTCTGGATCTCTACGGGTCCCTATGGGTCCCAGTGTCTCTCTATGTCCCCCTGTCTAGGTGGTAACTATACAGATGGTAACAAAGATGGTAACAAATGTACAGAGGTTCTAAGCGAGAGAGAAACTCACCAGTGGTGATGCCTTCGCTGAGGAAGCTGGGGCGGTCTTCACTGCAGAGCGATGTCCAAGAGATGCTGCCTCACAGAATCACAGAATTCTCAAGGTTGGAAAAGGGCTGCCAGCTTTTGTAGGAGAATAGCATGGGAGACAGTTGTGAAGGCTTTGCTGAAGTCCAAGTAGAGCACATCAACAGCCTTTCTTTCTTTCCTTCATCCATCAGATGGGTCACAGGATCGTAGAAGGAGATCAGATTGGTCAAGCAGGAGCTGCCCTTCACGAACCCATGCTGGCTAGGTCTGATCTCCTGCTCATCCCACACCTGCCGCATCTGTCATCTCCCTCAAGACAATTCGTTCCATTCCCTTCCCTGGCACCGAGGTCAGGCTAACAGGCCTGGAGTTGCCCGGATCCTCCTGACAACCTTGCTTGGAAATGGGAGTCACGTTGGCAAGCCTCCAGTCTTCTGGGACCTCACCCGGTAACAGGGAGCTCGGAAAGATAATGGAAAGCGGCTCGAGTGAGGGTCAGCCCTTAAATGAGGTCTCAGAGGAGGTGGAGTCGAGCTCCAGCCCTCCCGGGAGCACAGCTCCATTACTCTCACCTGTGCTCCCGCAGCTGACCCCACACTTGCCTCAGCTGATTAATCAGAGGTTCAGGCTGTGATTACCAATCTCCCACACAGCCCCTGTGGGTCCCAATGTTTCCCTATGGATCTCTGGGTGTCCCTATAGGACTCTATGGGGTTATTATGCCTCTAAATGTCTCTCTATGGGGTCTCTATGTGTCCCAATGTCCCCACTATGGTTTGCTATGTGCCTCTATGGGGTCTCTATGGGGTCTTTTATGGGTAACTATCATCCCAAATGTATTCCTAAGGGTATCTATGGGTTTCAATGTGGTCCCTATGTGCCTCTATGGGGTCTCTTATGGGTCTCAACGAAGTCCCTATGTGTCTCTATGGGTCTCACTGTCCACCACTGTAATCCATGTGGTCCCTATGTGTCCCAATATCCCCATATGGGTCCCAGTGTCTCCCTATGGGTCACTATGTGTCCCTATGTGTCCCAATGTCCCCCCTATGGGTTGCTATGTGCCTCAATGGGCTCTCTTATGGATAGCTCTGGGCCCAAATGTCTCCCTGTGGGTATCTATGGGTTACATTAGGTCCCTATGTGCCTCTATGGGGTCTCTTATGGGTCTCAGCGGGTTCCCTATGTGTCTCTATGGGTCTCACTGTCCCCCACTGTAATCCATGGGGTCCTTATGTGTCCCATTGTCCCCCTATGGGATCCAGTGTCTCCTCATGGGCCACGGTGTTTCCCTATGTGTCCCAATGTCCCCCTATGGGTCCCAGTGTCTCCCTATGTGTACCTATGTGTCCCAATGTCCCCCCATGGGTCACTATGTGTCCCAATGTCCCCCCTATGGGTTGCTATGTGCTTGTATGTGGTTTCTTATGGGTATCTCTGGACCCAAATATCTTCCTATAGCTATCTATGGGTTTCAGTGTGGTCCCTATGTGCCTCTATGGGGTCTCTTATGCGTCTCAGCGGGGTTTCTATGTGTCTCTATGGGTCTGGCTGTCCTCCACTGTAGTCCATGGGGTCCCTATGTGTCCCAATGTCCCCATATGGGTCCCAGTGTCTCCCTATGGGTCAGAATATTTCCCTACGTGTCCCAATGTCCCCCCTATGGGTTGCTATGTGCCTCTATGGGGTCTCTGTGGGGTCTCTTATGGATATCTCTGGGCCCAAATGTCTTCCTACAAGTATCTATGAGTTTCAATGTGGTCCCTAGGTGCCTCTATGGGGTCTCTTATGGGTCTCAGCGGGGTCCTTATGTATCTCTATGGGTCTCACTGTCCCCCACTGTAATTCATTGGGTCCCTATGTGTCCCAATATCCCCCTATGGGTCCCAGTGTCTTCCTACGGGTCACAATGTGTACCTATGTGTCCCAATGTCCCCCCTATGGGTTGCTATGTGCCCCTATGGGGTCTCTATGGGGTCTCTTATGGTTATCTCTGGGCCCAAATGTCTTCCTTTGGGTATCTATAAGTTTCAAAGTCGTCCTATGTGTCCCTATGGGTCTTAATGGCTCCTAATGTGTCCCTATGAGTCTATATGTGGTCTCACTGTCCCAGTGGGTCTCTATGTGTTCCTATGTGTCTATATGGAGTCTCTATCTGGTTTCTATGGGTCTTGGTGTCCCTCTATGTGTCACTTTGTGCCTCTATGGGGTCTCCATGGGTTTCTATGGGGTCTCTATGTCTCTTTTTGGGTCCCTATTGGTCCCAATAGGTCCCTATGAGTCTCTATGATGTCTCCCTTTGTCCCCATATGGGTCCCAGTGTGACCCACATGTGCCCACAGCAGCTCCTGCCCCATAGACCTGACCCACATGTTCCCCACAGCAGCTCCTGCCCCATAGATCAGCCCCACAGCATCTCCTGCCCCATAGATCTGACCCACATGTGCCCCACAGCAGCTCCAAACTCATAGATCTGACTCACATCAGTCCAACAGCAGATTTTGCACCATAGATATGTCCCTCATATTCCCCACAGCAACTCCTGCCCCATAGATCTGACCTTCATCATCCCTTCTGCAGCTCCTGCCCCATAGGTCTGACCCACATGTGCCCCACAGCAGCTCCTGCCATATAGATCTAACCACCATCAGCCCCAAAGCAGCTCCTGCCCCATAGATCTGACCCACGTCAGCCCCACAGCAGCTCCTGCCTTATAGATATGACCCCCATCAGCCCCACAACAGCTTCTACCCCATAGATCTGACCCACATGTGCTCCACTGCAGCTCCAGTCCCGTAGATCTGAACCACAGCAGCCCATGCCCCATAGATCTGACCCTCATCAGCAACACAGCAGCTCCTGACCCATACATCTGACCCAAATCTGCCCCACACCATCTCCTGCCCCATAGATCTAACTCACATGTGCCCCACAGCAGCTCCTGCCCATAGATCTGACCCACAGCAGCTCCTGCCCTATAGATCTGATTTAAATCTGCCCCACAGCAGCTCCTGCTCCATAGATCTGACCCACATTTGCCCCAGAGCAGCTCTGCCCCATTGATTTGACCCACATCAGCCCCACAGGAGATCCTGCCCCATAGATCTGACCCACATCAGCCCCACAGCAGATTTTGCCCCATAGATATGTGCCACGTCTGCCCCACAGCAGCTCCTGCGACATAGATCTTACCCAGATCTGCTCCACAGCAGCTGCTGCCCCAAAGATCTGACCAACATCAGCCCCACAGCAGCTCCTGCCCCATAGATCTGACCCACATCTGCCCCACAGCAGCTCCTGCCCCATAGACCCTACCAACATGTGCAGCACAGCAGCTCCTGCCCATAGATCTGACCCACATCTGCCCCACAGCAGCTCCTGCCCAATAGATCTGACCCCCATCTGCCCCACAGCAGCTCCTGCCTCATACATCTGACTCACAGCATCTCCTGCCCCATAGAACTGGCCCACATCAGCCACAGCAGCTCCTGACCTATAGATCTGACCCACATCTGACC
The DNA here is from genome assembly GCF_054131305.1 of Coturnix japonica. Taxonomy (NCBI): domain Eukaryota; kingdom Metazoa; phylum Chordata; class Aves; order Galliformes; family Phasianidae; genus Coturnix; species Coturnix japonica. Next base: position 5,582,644 of record NC_140678.1, on the reverse strand, counting down.
CACAGCATCTCCTGCCCCATAGATCTGACCCCCATCTGCCCCACAGCAGCTCCTGCCTCATACATCTGACTCACAGCATCTCCTGCCCCATAGAACTGGCCCACATCAGCCACAGCAGCTCCTGACCTATAGATCTGACCCCCATCTGACCCACAGCAGCTCCTGCCCCATAGATCTGACCCACATCTGCCACACAGCAGCATTTGCCCCATAGATCTGACCCACATCTGCCCCACAGCATCTCCTGCCCCATAGATCTGACCCACATGTGCCCCACAGCAGCTCCTAACACATAGATCTGACCCACATGTGCCCCAGAGCTGCTCCTGCCCCATAGATCTGAACCACAGCAGCTCCAGTCTCATAGATCTAACCCACATCTGCCCCACAGCAGCTCCTGCCCCATAGATCTGACCAACATCTGCCCCACAGCAGCTCCTGCCCCATAGATCTGACCAACATCTGCCCCACAGCATCTCCTGCCCAATAGATCTGACCCACATCTGCCCCACAGCAGCTCCTGCCCCATAGACCCTACAAACATGTGCAGCACAGCAGCTCATGCCCATAGATCTGACCCACATCTGCCCCACAGCAGCTCCTGCCCCATAGATCTGACCCACATCTGCTCCACAGCATCTCCTGCCCAATAGATCTGACCCCCATCTGCCCCACAGCAGCTCCTGCCTTATACATCTGACTCACAGCATCTCCTGCCCCATAGAACTGGCCCACATCAGCCACAGCAGCTCCTGACCTATAGATCTGACCCACATCTGCTCCACAGCATCTCCTGCCCCATAGATCTGACCCCCATCTGCCCCACAGCAGCTCCTGCCTCATAGATCTGACTCACAGCATCTCCTGCCCCATAGAAGTGTCCCAGATCAGCCACAGCAGCTCCTGACCTATAGATCTGACCCACATCTGACCCACAGCAGCTCCTGCCCCATAGATCTGACCCACATCTGCCACACAGCAGCCTTTGCCCCATAGATCTGACCCACATCTGCCCCACAGCATCTCCTGCCCCATAGATCTGACCCACATGTGCCCCACAGCAGCTCCTAACACATAGATCTGACCCACATGTGCCCCAGAGCTGCTCCTGCCCCATAGATCTGAACCACAGCAGCTCCTGCCCCATACATCTTACCCAGATCTGCTCCACAGCAGCTGCAGCCCCAAAGATCTGACCAACATCAGCCCCACAGCAGCTCCTGCCCCATAGATCTGACCCACATCTGCCCCACAGCAGCTCCTGCCCCATAGATCTGACCCACATGTGCCCCACAGCAGCTCCTAACACATAGATCTGACCCACATGTGCCCCAGAGCTGCTCCTGCCCCATAGATCTGAACCACAGCAGCTCCTGTCTCATAGATCTTACCCACATCAGCCCCACAGCAGATTTTGCCCCATAGTTATGCCCCACATCTGCCCAACAGCAACTCCTGCCTCATAGATCTGACCCACATGTGCCCACAGCAGCTCCTGCCCCATAGACCTGACCCACATGTTCCCCACAGCAGCTCCTGCCCCATAGATCTGACCCACAGCATCTCCTGCCACATAGATCTGACCCAAATCAGCCCCACAGCATCTCCTGCCCCATAGATCTGACCCACATGTGCCCCACAGCAGCTCCAAACTCATAGATCTGACTCACATCAGTCCAACAGCAGATTTTGCACCATAGATATGTCCCTCATATTCCCCACAGCAACTCCTGCCCCATAGATCTGACCTACATCATCCCCTGTGCAGCTGCTGCCCCATAGGTCTGACCCACATGTGCCCCACAGCAGCTCCTGCCATATAGATCTAACCACCATCAGCCCCAAAGCAGCTCCTGCCCCATAGATCTGACCCAAGTCAGCCCCACAGCAGCTCCTGCCTTATAGATGTAACCACCATCAGCCCCACAACAGCTTCTACCCCATAGATCTGACCCACATGTGCTCCACTGCAGCTCCAGTCCCGTAGATCTGAACCACAGCAGCCCATGCCCCATAGATCTGACCCTCATCAGCAACACAGCAGCTCCTGACCCATACATCTGACCCAAATCTGCCCCACACCATCTCCTGCCCCATAGATCTAACTCACATGTGCCCCACAGCAGCTCCTGCCCATAGATCTGACCCACAGCAGCTCCTGCCCTATAGATCTGATTCAAATCTGCCCCACAGCAGCTCCTGCTCCATAGATCTGACCCACATGTGCCCCAGAGCAGCTCTGCCCCATTGATTTGACCCACATCAGCCCCACAGCAGCTCCTGCCCGAAAGATCTGACACACATAATATGCAAAACAGCTGCTGCCCAATAGATCTGACCCACAGCAGCTACTGCCCCATAGATCTGACCCACAAGTGCCCCACAGAAGCTCCTGCCCCATAAATCCGACCACATCTGCCCCACAGCAGCTCCTGCCCCATAGATCTTACCCCCATCTGCCCCACAGCAGCTCCTGCCTCATACATCTGACTCACAGCATCTCCTGCCCCATAGAACTGGCCCACATCAGCCACAGCAGCTCCTGCCCATAGATCTGACCCACATCTGCTCCACAGCAGCTCCTGCCCCATAGATCTGACCCACATCTGCTCCACAGCATCTCCTGCCCCATAGATCTTACCCCCATCTGCCCCACAGCAGCTCCTGCCTCATACATCTGACTCACAGCATCTCCTGCCCCATAGAACTGGCCCACATCAGCCACAGCAGCTCCTGACCTATAGATCTGACCCACATCAGCCCCACAGCAGCTCCTGACCTATAGATCTGACCCACATCAACCCCACAGCAGATTTTGCCCCATAGATATTTGCCACGTCTGCCCCACAGCAGCTCCTGCGACATAGATCTTACCCAGATCTGCTCCACAGCAGCTGCTGCCCCAACGATCGGACCAACATCAGCCCCACAGCAGCTCCTGCCCCATAGATCTGACCCACAAGTGACCCACAGAAGCTCCTGCCCCATAAATCCGACCACATCTGCCCCACAGCAGCTCCTGCCCCATAGATCTTACCCCCGTCTGCCCCACAGCAGCTCCTGCCTCATACATCTGACTCACAACATCTCCTGCCCCATAGAACTGGCCCACATCAGCCACAGCAGCTCCTGCCCATAGATCTGACCCACATCTGCTCCACAGCAGCTCCTGCCCCATAGATCTGACCCACATCTGCTCCACAGCATCTCCTGCCCCATAGATCTTACCCCCATCTGCCCCACAGCAGCTCCTGCCTCATACATCTGACTCACAGCATGTCCTGCCCCATAGAACTGGCCCACATCAGCCCCACAGCAGCTCCTGACCTATAGATCTGACCCACATCAACCCCACAGCAGATTTTGCCCCATAGATATTTGCCACGTCTGCCCCACAGCAGCTCCTGCGACATAGATCTTACCCATATCTGCTCCACAGCAGCTGCTGCCCCAAAGATCTGACCAACATCAGCCCCACAGCAGCTCCTGCCCCATAGATCTGACCCACATCTGCCCCACAGCAGCTCCTGCTTCATAGATCTTACCCCCATCTGCCCCACAGCAGCTCCTGCCTCATACATCTGACTCACAGCATCTCCTGCCCAATAGAACTGGCCCACATCAGCCACAGCAGCTCATGCCCCATAGATCTGACTCCCATCAGCCCCACAGCAGCTCCTGCCTCATACATCTGACTCACAGCATCTCCTGCCCAATTGAACTGGCCCACATCAGCCACAGCAGCTCCTGCCCCATAGATCTGACCCACTTCTGACCCACAGCAGCTCCTGCCCCATAGATCTGACCCACATCTGCCCCACAGCATCTCCTACCCCATAGATCTGACCCACATGAGCCCCACAGCAGATTTTGCCCCAGAGATATGTGCCATGTCTGCCCCACAGCAGCTCCTGCGTCATAGATCTTACCCAGATCTGCTCCACAGCAGCTGCTGCCCCAAAGATCAGACCAACATCAGCCCCACAGCAGCTCCGGCCCCATAGATCTAACCCACATCCGCCCCACAGCAGCTCCTGCCCCATAGACCATAACAACATGTGCAGCACAGCAGCTCCTGCCCATCGATCTGACCCACATCTGCCCCACAGCAGCTCCTGCCCCATAGATCTGACCCACATCTGCTCCACAGGATCTCCTGCCCCATAGATCTGACCCCCATCTGCCCCACAGCAGCTCCTGCCTCATACATCTGACTCACAGCATCTCCTGCCCCATAGAACTGGCCCACATCAGCCACAGCAGCAGCTGACCTATAGATCTGACCCACATCAGCCCCACAGCAGATTTTGCCCCATAGATATGTGCCACGTCTGCCACACAGCAGCCTTTGCCCCATAGATCTGACCCACATCTGCCCCACAGCATCTTATGCCCCATAGATCTGACCCACAACTGCCCCACAGCAGCTCCTGCCCCATAGATCTGACCCACATCTGACCCACAGCAGCTCCTGCCCCATACATCTTACCCAGATCTGCCCCACAGCAGCTCCTACCCAAAGATCTGACCCACATCATCTCGACAGCAGCTCCTGCCGCATAGATCTGACCCACATGTGCCCCACAGCAGCTCCTAACACATAGATCTGACCCACATCAGACCCACAGCAGATTTTGCCCCATAGATATGTGCCACGTCTGCCCCACAGCAGCTCCTGCGACATAGATCTTACCCAGATCTGCTCCACGGCAGCTGCTGCCCCAAAGATCTGACCAACATCAGCCCCACAGCAGCTCCTGCCCCATAGATCTGACCCACATCTGCCCCACAGCAGCTCCTGCCCCATAGACCCTACCAACATGTGCAGAACAGCAGCTCCTGCCCATAGATCTGACCCACATCTGCCCCACAGCAGCTACTGCCCCATAGATCTGACCCCCATCTGCCCCACAGCAGCTCCAGCCTCATACATCTGACTCACAGCATCTCCTGCCCCATAGAACTGGCCCACATCAGACCCAGAGCATCTCCTGCCACATAGATCTGACCCACATTTTCCCCAAAGCAGCACCTAAACCATAGATCTGACCCACATGTGCCTCACAGCTGCTCCTGCCCCATAGATCTGAACCACAGAAGTTCCTGCCCCATAGATCAGACCCAAATCTTCCCTACATCAGCTCCTGCCCATAGATCTGACCCACATCAGCCCCACAGCAGCTCCTACCCCATACATATTACACAGATCTGCACCACAGCAGATTTTGCCCCATAGATATGTGCCACGTCTGCCCCACAGCAGCTCCTGCGACATAGATCTTACCAAGATCTGCTCCACAGCAGCTGCTGCCCCAAAGATCTGACCCACATCAGCCCCACAGCAGCTCCTGCCCCATAGATCTGACCCACATCTGCCCCACAGCAGCTCCTGCCCCATAGACCCTACCAACATGTGCAGCACAGCAGCTCCTGCCCATAGATCTAACCCACATCAGGCCCACAGCAGTTCCTGCCCCATAGATCTGACCCACATCTGCCCCACAGCAGCTCCTGCCTCATACATCTGACTCACAGCATCTCCTGCCCCATAGAACTGGCCCACATCAGCCACAGCAGCTCCTGACCTATAGATCTGACCCACATCTGACCCACAGCAGCTCCTGCCCCATAGATCTGACCCACATCTGCCACCCAGGAGCCTTTACCCCATAGACCTGACCCACATCTGCCCCACAGCATCTCCTGCCCCATAGATCTGACCCACATCTGCCCCACAGCTGCTCCCGCCCCATAGATCTGACCCACATCTGACCCACAGCAGCTCCTGCCCCATACATCTTACCCAGATCTGCCCCACAGCAGCTCCTACCCAAAGATCTGACCCACATCATCTTGACAGCAGCTCCTGCCCCATAGATCTGACCCCCATCTGCCCCACAGCAGCTCCTGCCTCATACATCTGACTCAAAGCATCTCCTGCCCCATAGAACTGGCCCACATCAGCCACAGCAGCTCCTGACCGATAGATCTGACCCACATCTGACCCACAGCAGATTTTGCCCCATAGATATGTGCCACGTCTGCCCCACAGCAGCTCCTGCGACATAGATCTTACCCAGATCTGCTCCACAGCAGCTGCTGCCCCAGGGATCTGACCAACATCAGCCCCACAGCAGCTCCTGCCCCATAGATCTGACCCACATCTGCCCCACAGCAGCTCCTGCCCCATAGACCCTACCAACATGTGCAGCACAGCAGCTCCTGCCCATAGATCTGACCCACATCTGCTCCACAGCATCTCCTGCCCCATAGATCTGACCCAGATCTGCCCCACAGCAGCTCCTGCCCCATAGATCTGACCCACATCTGCCCCACAGCAGCCTTTGCCCCATAGATCTGACCGACATCTGCCCTACAGCATCTTGTGCCCCATAGATCTGACCCACATCTGCCCCACAGCAGCTCCTGCCCCATTGATCTGACCCACATCAGCCCCACAGCAGATTTTGCCCCATAGATATGTGCCACGTCTGCCCCACAGCAACTCCTGCGACATAGATCTTACCCAGATCTGCTCCACAGCAGCTGCTGCCCCTAAGATCTGACCAACATCAGCCCCACAGCAGCTCCTGCCCCATAGATCTGACCCACATCTGCCCCACAGCAGCTCCTGCCCCATAGACCCCTCCAACATGTGCAGCACAGCAGCTCCTGCCCCATAGATCTAACCCACATCTGCCCCACAGCAGCTCCTGCTCCATAGATCTGACCCACATCTGCTCCACAGCATCTCCTGCCCCATAGATCTGACCCCCATCTGCCCCACAGCAGCTCCTGCCTCATACATCTGACTCACAGCATATCCTGCCCCATAGAACTGGCCCACATCAGCCACAGCAGCTCCTGACCTATAGATCTGACCCACATCTGCTCCACAGCATCTCCTGCCCCATAGATCTGACCCCCATCTGCCCCACAGCAGCTCCTGCCTCATACATCTGACTCACAGCATCTCCTGCCCCATAGAACTGGCCCACATCAGCCACAGCAGCTCCTGACCCATAGATCTGACCCACATCAGCCCCACAGCAGATTTTGCCCCATAGATATGTGCCACGTCTGCTCCACAGCAGCTCCTGCGACATAGATCTTACCCAGATCTGCTCCACAGCAGCTGCTGCCCCAAAGATCTGACCAACATCAGCCCCACAGCAGCTCCTGCCGCATAGATCTGACCCACATCTGCCCCACAGCAGCTCCTGTCCCATAGACCCTACCAACATGTGCAGCACAGCAGCTCCTGCCCATAGATCTAACCCACATCTGCCCCACAGCAGCTCCTGACCTATAGATCTGACCCACATCTGCTCCACAGTAGCTCCTGCCCCATAGATCTGACCCACATCTGCTCCAAGGCATCTCCTGCCCCATAGATCTGACCCCCATCTGCCCCACAGCAGCTCCTGCCTCATACATCTGACTCACAGCATCTCCTGCCCCATAGAACTGGCCCACATCAGCCACAGCAGCTCCTGCCCCATAGGTCTGCCCACATCTGACCCACAGCAGCTCCTGCCCCATAGATCTGACCCACATGCGCCCCACAGCAGCTCCTGCCCCATAGGTCTGACCCACATGCGCCTCACAGCAGCTCCTGCCCCATAGATCTAACCACCATCAGCCCCAAAGCAGCTCCTGCCCCATAGATTTGACCCACATCAGCCACACAGCATCTCCCACCCCATAGATGTGACCCACATCTGCACCACAGCAGCTCCTCCCCATAGATCTAACACCCATCAGCCTCACAGCAGCTCCTGCCCCATAGATATGCCCTACATCTGCCCCACATCAGCTCCTGCAACATAGATCTGACCCACATCTGCAACACAGCAGCTCCTGCTCCATAAATCTGACCAACATCAGGCCCACATTTGTTCCTGCCCCATAGATCTGACCCACAGCAGCCCCTGCCTCATAGATCTGACCCACAAGTGCCCCACAGCAGCTCCAGCCCAATAGACCTGACCCACATCTGCCCCAAAGCATCTCCTGCCCCATAGATCTTTCCTACATCAGCCCCACAGCACCTCCGGACCAATAGATCTGACCCACATCTGCCCCACAGCAGCTCCTGCCCCATAGATCTGACCCACATCAACCATGTTGATAAACATGAAAACATACAACATGGGTTGTATCAACCATGTAATCCATGGTGTCCCTATGTGTCCCAATGTCACCCTATGGGTCCCAGCGTCTCCCTATGGGTCACTATGTGGTGTCTATGTGTCCCAATGTCCCCCCTATGGGTTGCTATGTGCCTCTATGGGTTCTCTATGGGGCTCTATGGGGTGCCTATGGAGCTCTATGGGGCGTTCTGAGGTTTCTATGGGGTGTCTATGGAACGCTATAGTGTGTCTATTTGGTAAATTAGTTTCTATGGGTGGCTATGGGAGCTCTATGGGGCACAATGGGTTGTCTACGGGGCTCTATGGGATGTCTGTGGGGCTCTATGGCGCGGCTATATGTCCTTATGTGGTGTCTATGTGGCACTATGTTGTGCTATGGGGTGCTGTGAGGCACTATGGGGTGCTATGGGGCTCTATGGAGCAGTATAGGGTGTCTATGGGTCTCTATGGGGTGCAATGGGGCGCTGTGGGGCACAAGAGAGTGTCTATGAGGCTCCATGGGCTGCTATCGGGCACTATGGAGTAGCTATGGGGTGCTATGGGGTCTCTTTGGGCCCCTATGGGTCACTATGGGTCACTATGTGGTGTCTATGGGGCTCTATGGGGTGGCTATGCGGTGCTGTAGGGTGGCTATGGGGTGCTTTGGGGTATCCTTGGGTTCCTATGGGGCGCTATGGGTGACTATGGGGTGCGATGGTTTGCTATGGGGCTCTATGCGGAAGAATGGGGTTTCTATGGGGCGCTATGAGGTCCCTATGGGGCTCTATGGGGAGTCTATGGGGTGTCTTTGGGGATCTATGGGTTTTCTGTGGGGCTCTATGGGGTCTGCATGGGGTCTGTATGGGGTTCAGTGAGTTTCTATGGGGCTCTATGGGGAGTCTACAGGCACTATGGGGCGGCGATATGGGGTGTCTATTTGGTTCAATTGGGCTCTATGTTGTGGCTGTAGGGCCTTATGTGGTGTCTATGGGGCACTGTGGGCTGCTATGGGGTGCTGTGGGGAACTATGGGGTGTCTATGGGGCTCTATGGAGCAGTATGCTGTGTCTATGGGTCCCTATGGGGTGCAATGGGGTGCTCTGGGGCACAATGGAGTGTCTATGAGGCTCCATGGGCTGCTATGGGGCACTATGGAGTAGCTATGGGGTGCTATGGGGTCTCTTTGGGCCCCTATGGGTCACTATGGGGCTCTATGGGGTATCTTTGTGTTCCTATGGGGCGCTATGGGTGACTATGGGGTCGCTATGGGTTTCTTTGAGGCACTATGGGTCTCAATGGGGTCTCTATGGGTCTCAATTTATCCTTATGGCTCCCAATGACTGTCTATGGGTCTCTATGTGTCCCTATGGGTCCCAGTGTCTCTCTATGGGTCCCAATGTCTTCCTCTGGATCTCTATGGGTCCCTATGGGTCCCAGCGTCTCTCTATGTCCCCCTGTCTAGGTGGTAACTATACAGATGGTAACAAAGATGGTAACAAATGTACAGAGGTTCTAAGCGAGAGAGAAACTCACCAGTGGTGATGCCTTCGCTGAGGAAGCTGGGGCGGTCTTCACTGCAGAGCGATGTCCAAGAGATGCTGCCTCACAGAATCACAGAATTCTCAAGGTTGGAAAAGGGCTGCCAGCTTTTGTAGGAGAATAGCATGGGAGACAGTTGTGAAGGCTTTGCTGAAGTCCAAGTAGAGCACATCAACAGCCTTTCTTTCTTTCCTTCATCCATCAGATGGGTCACAGGATCGTAGAAGGAGATCAGATTGGTCAAGCAGGAGCTGCCCTTCACGAACCCATGCTGGCTAGGTCTGATCTCCTGCTCATCCCACACCTGCCGCATCTGTCATCTCCCTCAAGACAATTCGTTCCATTCCCTTCCCTGGCACCGAGGTCAGGCTAACAGGCCTGGAGTTGCCCGGATCCTCCTGACAACCTTGCTTGGAAATGGGAGTCACGTTGGCAAGCCTCCAGTCTTCTGGGACCTCACCCGGTAACAGGGAGCTCGGAAAGATAATGGAAAGCGGCTCGAGTGAGGGTCAGCCCTTAAATGAGGTCTCAGAGGAGGTGGAGTCGAGCTCCAGCCCTCCCGGGAGCACAGCTCCATTACTCTCACCTGTGCTCCCGCAGCTGACCCCACACTTGCCTCAGCTGATTAATCAGAGGTTCAGGCTGTGATTACCAATCTCCCACACAGCCCCTGTGGGTCCCAATGTTTCCCTATGGATCTCTGGGTGTCCCTATAGGACTCTATGGGGTTATTATGCCTCTAAATGGGTCCCTATATGTCTCTATGTCTCTCTATGGGGTCCCTATGTGTCCCAATGTCCCCACTATGGTTTGCTATGTGCCTCTATGGGGTCTTTTATGGGTAACTATCGTCCCAAATGTATTCCTAAGGGTATCTATGGGTTTCAATGTGGTCCCTATGTGCCTCTATGGGGTCTCTTATGGGTCTCAACGAAGTCCCTATGTGTCTCTATGGGTCTCACTGTCCACCACTGTAATCCATGTGGTCCCTATGTGTCCCAATATCCCCATATGGGTCCCAGTGTCTCCCTATGGGTCACTATGTGTCCCTATGTGTCCCAATGTCCCCCCTATGGGTTGCTATGTGCCTCAATGGGCTCTCTTATGGATAGCTCTGGGCCCAAATGTCTCCCTGTGGGTATCTATGGGTTACATTAGGTCCCTATGTGCCTCTATGGGGTCTCTTATGGGTCTCAGCGGGTTCCCTATGTGTCTCTATGGGTCTCACTGTCCCCCACTGTAATCCATGGGGTCCTTATGTGTCCCATTGTCCCCCTATGAGATCCAGTGTCTCCTCATGGGTCACGGTGTGTCCCTATGTCCCCCCTATGTGTTGCTATGTGCTTGTATGTGGTTTCTTATGGGTATCTCTGGGCCCAAATGTCTTCCTACAAGTATCTATGAGTTTCAATGTGGTCCCTAGGTGCCTCTATGGGGTCTCTTATGGGTCTCAGCGGGGTCCTTATGTATCTCTATGGGTCTCACTGTCCCCCACTGTAATTCATTGGGTCCCTATGTGTCCCAATGTCCCCCTATGGGTCCCAGTGTCTTCCTACGGGTCACAATGTGTACCTATGTGTCCCAATGTCCCCCCTATGGGTTGCTATGTGCCCCTATGGGGTCTCTATGGGGTCTCTTATGGTTATCTCTGGGCCCAAATGTCTTCCTTTGTGTATCTATAAGTTTCAAAGTCGTCCTATGTGTCCCTATGGGTCTTAATGGCTCCTAATGTGTCCCTATGAGTCTATATGTGGTCTCACTGTCCCAGTGGGTCTCTATGTGTTCCAATGTGTCTATACGGAGTCTCTATCTGGTTTCTATGGGTCTTGGTGTCCCTCTATGTGTCACCTTGTGCCTCTATGGGGTCTCCATGGGTTTCTATGGGGTCTCTATGTCTCTCTTTGGGTCCCTATTGGTCCCAATAGGTCCCTATGAGTCTCTATGATGTCTCCCTTTGTCCCCATATGGGTCCCAGTGTGACCCACATGTGCCCACAGCAGCTCCTGCCCCATAGATCTGACCCACAGCATCTCCTGCCACATAGATCTGACCCACATCAGCCCCACAGCAGCTCCTGCCCCATAGATGTGACCCAAATCAGCCCCACAGCATCTCCTGCCCCATAGATCTGACCCACATGTGCCCCACAGCAGCTCCAAACTCATAGATCTGACTCACATCAGTCCAACAGCAGATTTTGCACCATAGATATGTCCCTCATATTCCCCACAGCAACTCCTGCCCCATAGATCTGACCTTCATCATCCCCTCTGCAGCTCCTGCCCCATAGGTCTGACCCACATGTGCCCCACAGCAGCTCCTGCCATATAGATCTAACCACCATCAGCCCCAAAGCAGCTCCTGCCCCATAGATCTGACCCAAGTCAGCCCCACAGCAGCTCCTGCCTTATAGATCTAACCACCATCAGCCCCACAACAGCTTCTACCCCATAGATCTGACCCACATGTGCTCCACTGCAGCTCCAGTCCCGTAGATCTGAACCACAGCAGCCCATGCCCCATAGATCTGACCCTCATCAGCAACACAGCAGCTCCTGACCCATACATCTGACCCAAATCTGCCCCACACCATCTCCTGCCCCATAGATCTAACTCACATGTGCCCAACAGCAACTCCTGCCCCATAGATCAGACCCACATCAGCCCCACAGCAGCTCCTGCCCCATAGATCTGACCCACATCTGCCCCACAGCAGCTCCTGCCCCATAGACCCTACCAACATGTGCATCACAGCAGCTCCTGCCCATAGATCTAACCCACATCTGTCCCACAGCAGCTCCTGCCCCATAGATCTGACCCACATCAGCCACACAGCAGCTCCTGATCTATAGATCTCACCCACATCTGCTCCACAGAATCTCCTGCCCCGTAGATCTTAACCCCATCTGCCCCACAGCAGCTCCTGCCTCATAGATGTGACCCACATCTGCCCAACAGCAGCTCCTGCCCCATAGATTTGACCCACATCAGCCACACAGCATCTCCCGCCCCATAGATGTGACCCACATCTGCACCACAGCAGCTCCTCCCCATAGATATGCCCTACATCTGCCCCACATCAGCTCCTGCAACATAGATGTGACCCACATCTGCGCCACAACAGCTCCTGCCCCATAGATCTGACCCACAGCAGTTCCTGCCCCATAGATCAGACCCAAATCTTCCCTACATGAGCTCCTGCCCATAGATCTGACCCACATCTGCCCCAGAGCAGCTCCTGCCCCATAGACCCTACCAACATGTGCAGCACAGCAGCTCCTGCCCATAGATCTAACCCACATCTGCCCCACAGCAGCTCCTGCCCCATAGATCTGACCCACATCTGCTCCACAGCATCTCCTGCCTCATACATCTGACTCACAGCATCTCCTGCCCCATAGAACTGGCCCACATCAGCCACAGCAGCTCCTGACCTATAGATCTGACCCACATCTGACCCACAGCAGCTCCTGCCCCATAGATCTGACCCACATCTGCCACACAGCAGCCTTTGCCCCATAGATCTGACCCACATCTGCCCCAAAGCATCTCCTGCCCCATAGATCTGACCCTCATCTGACCCACAGCAGCTCCTGCCCCATAGATCTGACCCACATCTGCTTCACAGCATCTCCTGCCCCATAGATCTGACTCCCATCTGCCCCACAGCAGCTCCTGCCTCATACATCTGACTCACAGCATCTCCTGCCCCATAGAACTGGCCCACATCAGCCACAGCAGCTCCTGACCTATAGATCTGACCCACATCTGCTCCACAGCATCTCCTGCCCCATAGATCTGACCCCCATCTGCCCCACAGCAGCTCCTACCTCATAGATCTGACTCACAGCATCTCCTGCCCAATAGAACTGGCCCACATACCCCACAGCAGCTCCTGACTTATAGATCTGACCCACATCTGACCCACAGCAGCTCCTGCCCCATAGATCTGACCCACATCTGCCACACAGCAGATTTTGCCCCATAGATCTGACACACATCTGACCCACAGCATCTCCTGCCCCATAGATCTGACCCACATCTGCCCCACAGCATCTCCTGCCCCATAGATCTGACCCACATCTGAACCACAGCAGCTCCTGCCCCTTACATCTTACACAGATCTGCCCCACAGCAGCTCCTACCCAAAGATCTGACCCACATCATCTCGACAGCAGCTCCTGCCTCATAGATCTGACCAGCATGTGCCCCACAGCAGCTCCTAACACATAGATCTGACCCACAAGTGCCCCAGAGCTGCTCCTGCCCCATAGATCTGAACCACAGCAGCTCCTGTCTCATAGATCTAACCCACATCTGCCCCACAGCATCTCCTGCCCCATAGATCTGATCCACATCTGACCCACAGCAGCTCCTGCCCCATAGATCTGACCCACATCTGACCCACAGCAGCTCCTGCTCCATACATCTTACCCAGATCTGCCCCACAGCAGCTCCTACCCAAAGATCTGACCCACATCATCTCGACAGCAGCTCCTGCCCCAAAGATCTGACCCACATCTGCTCCACAGCATCTCCTGCCCCATAGATCTGACCGCCATCTGCCCCACAGCAGCTCCTGCCTCTTACATGTGACTCACAGCATCTCCTGCCCCATAGAACTGGCCCACATCAGCCATAGCAGCTCCTGACCTATAGATCTGACCCACATCTGACCCACAGCAGATTTTGCCCCATAGATCTGACCCACATCAGCCCCACAGCAGATTTTGCCCCATAGATATGTGCCACGTCTGCCCCACAGCAGCTCCTGCAACATAGATCTTACCCAGATCTGCTTCACAGCAGCTGCTGCCCCAAAGATCTGACCAACATCAGCCCCACAGCAGCTCCTGCCCCATAGATCTGACCCACATCTGCCCCACAGCAGCTCCTGCCCCATAGACCCTACCAAGATGTGCAGCACAGCAGCTCCTGCCCATAGATCTGACCCACATGTGCCCCACAGCAGCTCCTGCCCCATAGATCTGACCCACATCAGCCACACAGCATCTCCCGCCCCATCGATGTGACCCACATCTGCACCACAGCAGCTCCTCCCCATAGATATGCCCTACATCTGCCCCACATCAGCTCCTGCAACATAGATGTGACCCACATCTGCGCCACAACAGCTCCTGCCCCATAGATCTGACCCACAGCAGTTCCTGCCCCATAGATCAGACCCAAATCTTCCCTACATCAGCTCCTGCCCATAGATCTGACCCACATCTGCCCCAGAGCAGCTCCTGCCCCATAGACCCTACCAACATGTGCAGCACAGCAGCTCCTGCCCATAGATCTAACCCACATCTGCCCCACAGCAGCTCCTGCCCCATAGATCTGACCCACATCTGCTCCAAAGCATCTCCTGCCTCATACATCTGACTCACAGCATCTCCTGCCCCATAGAACTGGCCCACATCAACCACAGCAGCTCCTGACCTATAGATCTGACCCACATCTGCCACACAGCAGCCTTTGCCCCATAGATCTGCCCCACATCTGCCCCACAGCATCTCCTGACCCATAGATCTGACCACCATCTGCCCCACAGCAGCTCCTGCCTCATACATCTGACTCACAGCATCTCCTGCCCCATAGAACTGGCCCACATCAGCCACAGCAGCTCCTGCCCCATAGATCTGACCCACATCTGCCACACAGCAGCCTTTGTCCCATAGATCTGACCCACATCTTCCACACAGCAGCCTTTGCCCCATAGATCTGACCCACATCTGCCCCACAGCATCTCCTGCCCCATAGATGTGACCCACATCTGCCCCATAGCAGCTCCTGCCTCATACATCTGACTCACAGCATCTCCTGCCCCATAGAACTGGCCCACATCAGCCACAGCAGCTCCTGACCTATAGATCTGACCCACATCAGCCCCACAGCAGATTTTGCCCCATAGATATGTGCCACGTCTGCCCCACAGCAGCTCCTGCGACATAGATCTTACCCAGATCTGCTCCACAGCAGCTGCTGCCCCAAAGATCTGACCAACATCAGCCCCACAGCAGCTCCTGCCCTATAGATCTGACCCATATCTGCCCCACAGCAGCTCCTGCCCCATAGACCCTACCAACATGTGCAGCACAGCAGCTCCTGCCCATAGATCTAACCCACATCTGCCCAACAGCAGCTCCTAACACATAGATCTGACCCACATCTGCTCCACAGCAGCTCTTCCCCATAGATCTGACCCACATCTGCCCCACAGCAGCTCCTGCCTCATACATCTGACTCACAGTATCTCCTGCCCCATAGAACTGGCCCACATCAGCCACAGCAGCTCCTGACCTATAGATCTGACCCACATCTGACCCACAGCAGCTCCTGCCCCATAGATCTGACCCACATCTGCCACACAGAAGCCTTTGCCCCATAGATCTGACCCACATCTGCCCCACAGCATCTCCTGCCCCATAGATCTGACCCCCATCTGCCCCACAGCAGCTCCTGCCCCATTGATCTGACCCACATCTGACCCACAGCAGCTCCTGCCCCATAGATCTGACCAACATCTGCCACACAGCAGCCTTTGCCCCATAGATCTGACCCACATCTGCCCCACAGCATCTCCTGCCCCATAGATCTGACCCACATGTGCCCCACAGCAGCTCCTAACACATAGATCTGACCCACATGTGCCCCAGAGCTGCTCCTGCCCCATAGATCTGAACCACAGCAGCTCCTGTCTCATAGATCTTACCCACATCAGCCCCACAGCAGATTTTGCCCCATAGTTATGCCCCACATCTGCCCAACAGCAACTCCTGCCCCATAGATCTGACCCACATGTGCCCACAGCAGCTCCTGCCCCATAGACCTGACCCACATCTGCCCCACAGCAGCTCCTGCCTCATACATCTGACTCACAGCATCTCCTGCCCCATAGAACTGGCCCACATCAGCCAAAGCAGCTCCTGACCTATAGATGTGACCCACATCTGACCCACAGCAGCTCCTGCCCCATAGATCTGACCCACATCTGCAACACAGCAGATTTTGCCCCATAGATGTGACCCACATCTGCACCACAGCAGCTCCTCCCCATAGATATGCCCTACATCTGCCCCACATCAGCTCCTGCCCCATAGATCTGACCCACATCATCTCCTGCCCCATAGATCTGACCCAAATCAGCCCCACAGCATCTCCTGCCCCATAGATCTGACCCACATCTGCAACACAGCAGCCTTTGCCCCATAGATCTGACCCACATCTGCCCCACAGCATCTCCTGCCACATAGATCTGACCCACATGTGCCCCACAGCAGCTCCTAACACATAGATCTGACCCACATGTGCCCCACAGCTGCTCCTGCCCCATAGATCTGAACCACAGCAGCTCCTGTCTCATAGATCTTACCCACATCAGCCCCACAGCAGATTTTGCCCCATAGATGTGACCCACATCTGCACCACAGCAGCTCCTCCCCATAGATATGCCCTACATCTGCCCCACATCAGCTCCTGCCCCATAGATCTGACCCACATCATCTCCTGCCCCATAGATCTGACCCAAATCAGCCCCACAGCATCTCCTGCCCCATAGATCTGACCCACATGTGCCCCACAGCAGCTCCTGCCCTATAGATCTGACCTACATCATCCCCTGTGCAGCTGCTGCCCCATAGGTCTGACCCACATGTGCCCCACAGCAGCTCCTGCCATATAGATCTAACCACCATCAGCCCCAAAGCAGCTCCGGCCCCATAGATCTGACCCACATGTGCTCCACTGCAGCTCCAGTCCCGTAGATCTGAACCACAGCAGCCCATGCCCCATAGATCTGACCCTCATCAGCAACACAGCAGCTCCTGACCCATACATCTGACCCAAATCTGCCCCACACCATCTCCTGCCCCATAGATCTAACTCACATGTGCCCCACAGCAGCTCCTGCCCATAGATCTGACCCACAGCAGCTCCTGCCCTATAGATCTGATTCAAATCTGCCCCACAGCAGCTCCTGCGACATAGATCTGACCCACATGTGCCCCAGAGCAGCTCTGCCCCATAGATCTGACCCACATCAGCCCCACAGCAGATTTTGCCCCATAGATATGTGCCACATCTGCCCCACAGCAGCTCCTGCGACATAGATCTTACCCAGATCTGCTCCACAGCAGCTGCTGCCCCAAAGATCTGACCAACATCAGCCCCACAGCAGCTCCTGCCCCATAGATCTGACCCACATCTTCCCCACAGCAGCTCCTGCCCCATAGACCCTACCAACATGTGCAGCACAGCAACTCCTGCCCATAGATCTGACCCACATCTGCCCCACAGCAGCTCCTGCCCAATAGATCTGACCCACATCTGCTCCACAGCATCTCCTGCCCCATAGATCTGACCCCCATCTGCCCCACAGCAGCTCCTGCCTCATACATCTGACTCACAGCAGCTCCTGCCCCATAGAACTGGCCCACATCAGCCACAGCAGCTCCTGCCCTATAGATCTGACCCATATGTGACCCACAGGAGATCCTGCCCCATAGATCTGACCCACAGCATCTCCTGCAACATAGATCTGACCCACATCAGCCCCACAGCAGATTTTGCCCCATAGATATGTGCCACGTCTGCCCCACAGCAGCTCCTGCGACATAGATCTTACCAAGATCTGCTCCAGAGCAGCTGCTGCCCCAAAGATCTGACCAACATCAGCCCCACAGCAGCTCCTGCCCCATAGATCTGACCCACATCTGCCCCACAGCATCTCCTGCCCCATAGATCTGACCCCCATCTGCCCCACAGCAGCTCCTGCCTCATACATCTGACTCACAGCATCTCCTGCCCCATAGAACTGGCCCACATCAGCCACAGCAGCTCCTGACCTATAGATCTGACCCACATCTGACCCACAGAAGCTCCTGCCCCATAGATCTGACCCACATCTGCCACACAGCAGCCTTTGCTCCATAGATCTGACCCACATCTGCCCCACAGCAACACCTGCCCCATAGATCTGTCCCACATGTGCCCCACAGCAGCTCCTAACACATAGATCTGACCCACATGTGCCCCAGAGCTGCTCCTGCCCAATAGATCTGAACCACAGCAGGTCCTGTCTCATAGATCTTACCCACATCAGCCCCACAGCAAATTTTGCCCCATAGTTATGCCCCACATCTGCCCAACAGCAACTCCTGCCCCATAGATCTGACCCACATGTGCCCACAGCAGCTCCTGCCCCATAGACCTGACCCACATGTTCCCCACAGCAGCTCCTGCCCCATAGATCTAACCACCATCAGCCCCAAAGCAGCTCCTGCCCCATAGATCTGACCCAAGTCAGCCCCACAGCAGCTCCTGCCTTATAGATCTAACCACCATCAGCCCCACAACAGCTTCTACCCCATAGATCTGACCCACATGTTCTCCACTGCAGCTCCAGTCCCGTAGATCTGGACCACAGCAGCCCATGCCCCATAGATCTGACCCTCATCAGCAACACAGCAGCTCCTGACCCATACATCTGACCCAAATCTGCCCCACACCATCTCCTGCCCCATAGATCTAACTCACATGTGCCCCACAGCAGCTCCTGCCCATAGATCTGACCCACAGCAGCTCCTGCCCTATAGATCTGATTCAAATCTGCCCCACAGCAGCTCCTGCTCCATAGATCTGACCCACATGTGCCCCAGAGCAGCTCTGCCCCATTGATTTGACCCACATCAGCCCCACAGGAGATCCTGCCCCATAGATCTGACCCACATCAGCCCCACAGCAGATTTTGCCCCATAGATATGTGCCACGTCTGCCCCACAGCAGCTCCTGCGACATAGATCTTACCCAGATCTGCTCCAAAGCAGCTGCTGCCCCAAAGATCTGACCAACATCAGCCCCACAGCAGCTCCTGCCCCATAGATCTGACCCACATCTGCCCCACAGCATCTCCTGCCCCATAGATCTGACCCACATCTGCTCCACAGCATCTCCTGCCCCATAGATCTGATCCCCATCTGCCCCACAGCAGCTCCTGCCTCATACATCAGATTCACAGCATCTCCTGCCCCATAGAACTGGCCCACATCAGCCACAGCAGCTCCTGACCTATAGATCTGACCCACATCTGACCCACAGCAGCTCCTGCCCCATAGATCTGACCCACATCTGCCACACAGCAGCCTTTGCCCCATAAATCTGACCCACTTCATCTCGTCAGCAGCTCCTGCCCCATAGATCTGACCCACATCAGCCCCACAGCAGCTCCTGCCCCATACATCTTACCCAGATCTGCCCCACAGCAGCTCCTACCCAAAAATCTGACCCACATTATCTCGACAGCAGCTCCTGCCCCATAGATCTGACCCACATCAGCCATACAACATCTCCCGCCCCATAGATGTGACCCACATCTGCACCACAGCAGCCCCTCCCCATAGATCTAACACCCATCAGCCTCACAGCAGCTCCTGCCCCATAGATCTGATCCACATGTGCCCCACAGGAGCTCCTGCCCCATAGATCTGACCCACATGTGCCCCACAGCAGCTCCTAACACATAGATCTGACCCACATGTGCCCCAGAGCTGCTCCTGCCCCATAGATCTGAACCACAGCAGCTCCTGTCTCATAGATCTTACCCACATCAGCCCCACAGCCGATTTTGCCCCATAGTTATGTCCCACATCTGTCCAACAGCAACTCCTGCCCATAGATCTGACCCACATCAACCATGTTGATAAACATGAAAACATACAACATGGGTTGTATCAACCATGTAATCCATGGTGTCCCTATGTGTCCCAATGTCACCCTATGGGTCACTATGTGGTTTCTATGTGTCCCAATGTCCCCCCTATGGGTTGCTATGTGCCTCTATGGGTTCTCTATGGGGCTCTATGGGGTGCCTATGGAGCTCTATGGGGCGTTCTGAGGTTTCTATGGGGTGTCTATGGAACGCTATGGTGTGTCTATTTGGTAAATTAGTTTCTATGCGTGGCTATGGGAGCTCTATGGGGCACAATGGGTTGCCTACGGGGCTCTATGGGATGTCTGTGGGGCTCTATGGCGCGGCTATATGTCCTTATGTGGTGTCTATGTGGCACTATGTTGTGCTATGGGGTGCTGTGAGGCACTATGGGGTGCTATGGGGCTCTATGGAGCAGTATAGGGTGTCTATGGGTCTCTATGGGGTGCAATGGGGCGCTGTGGGGCACAAGAGAGTGTCTATGAGGCTCCATGGGCTGCTATGGGGCACTATGGAGTAGCTATGGGGTGCTATGGGGTCTCTTTGGGCCCCTATGGGTCACTATGGGTCACTATGTGGTGTCTATGGGGCTCTATGGGGTGGCTATGCGGTGCTGTAGGGTGGCTATGGGGTGCTTTGCGGTATCCTTGGGCTCCTATGGGGCGCTATGGGCGACTATGGGGTGCGATGGTTTGCTATGGGGCTCTATGCGGAAGAATGGGGTTTCTATGGGGCGCTATGAGGTCCCTATGGGGCTCTATGGGGTGTCTACAGGCACTATGGGGCGATATGGGGTGTCTATTTGGTTCAATTGGGCTCTATGGTGTGGCTGTAGGGCCTTATGTGGTGTCTATGGGGCACTGTGGGCTGCTATGGGGTGCTGTGGGGAACTATGGGGTGTCTATGGGGCTCTATGGAGCAGTATGCTGTGTCTATGGGTCCCTATGGGGTGCAATGGGGTGCTCTGGGGCACAATGGAGTGTCTATGAGGCTCCATGGGCTGCTATGGGGCACTATGGAGTAGCTATGGGGTGCTATGGGGTCTCTTTGGGCCCCTATGGGTCACTATGGGGCTCTATGGGGTATCTTTGTGTTCCTATGGGGCGCTATGGGTGACTATGGGGTCGCTATGGGTTTCTTTGAGGCACTATGGGTCTCAATGGGGTCTCTATGGGTCTCAATTTATCCTTATGGCTTCCAGTCCAATGACTGTCTATGGGTCTCTATGTGTCCCTATGGGTCCCAGTGTCTCTCTATGGGACCCAATGTCTTCCTCTGGATCTCTATGGGTCCCTATGGGTCCCAGTGTCTCTCTATGTCCCCCTGTCTAGGTGGTAACTATACAGATGGTAACAAAGATGGTAACAAATGTACAGAGGCTCTAAGCGAGAGAGAAACTCACCAGTGGTGATGCCTTCGCTGAGGAAGCTGGGGCGGTCTTCACTGCAGAGCGATGTCCAAGAGATGCTGCCTCACAGAATCACAGAATTCTCAAGGTTGGAAAAGGGCTGCCAGCTTTTGTAGGAGAATAGCATGGGAGACAGTTGTGAAGGCTTTGCTGAAGTCCAAGTAGAGCACATCAACAGCCTTTCTTTCTTTCCTTCATCCATCAGATGGGTCACAGGATCGTAGAAGGAGATCAGATTGGTCAAGCAGGAGCTGCCCTTCACGAACCCATGCTGGCTAGGTCTGATCTCCTGCTCATCCCACACCTGCCGCATCTGTCATCTCCCTCAAGACAATTCGTTCCATTCCCTTCCCTGGCACCGAGGTCAGGCTAACAGGCCTGGAGTTGCCCGGATCCTCCTGACAACCTTGCTTGGAAATGGGAGTCACGTTGGCAAGCCTCCAGTCTTCTGGGACCTCACCCGGTAACAGGGAGCTCGGAAAGATAATGGAAAGCGGCTCGAGTGAGGGTCAGCCCTTAAATGAGGTCTCAGAGGAGGTGGAGTCGAGCTCCAGCCCTCCCGGGAGCACAGCTCCATTACTCTCACCTGTGCTCCCGCAGCTGACCCCACACTTGCCTCAGCTGATTAATCAGAGGTTCAGGCTGTGATTACCAATCTCCCACACAGCCCCTGTGGGTCCCAATGTTTCCCTATGGATCTCTGGGTGTCCCTATAGGACTCTATGGGGTTATTATGCCTCTAAATGGGTCCTATATATCTCTATGTCTCTCTATGGGGTCCCTATGTGTCCCAATGTCCCAACTATGGTTTGCTATGTGCCTCTATGGGGTCTCTATGGGGTCTTTTATGGGTAACTATCGTCCCAAATGTATTCCTAAGGGTATCTATGGGTTTCAATGTGGTCCCTATGTGCCTCTATGGGGTCTCTTATGGGTCTCAACGAAGTCCCTATGTGTCTCTATGGGTCTCACTGTCCACCACTGTAATCCATGCGGTCCCTATGTGTCCCAATATCCCCATATGGGTCCCAGTGTCTCCCTATGGGTCACTATGTGTCCCTATGTGTCCCAATGTCCCCCCTATGGGTTGCTATGTGCCTCAATGGGCTCTCTTATGGATAGCTCTGGGCCCAAATGTCTCCCTGTGGGTATCTATGGGTTACATTAGGTCCCTATGTGCCTCTATGGGGTCTCTTATGGGTCTCAGCGGGTTCCCTATGTGTCTCTATGGGTCTCACTGTCCCCCACTGTAATCCATGGGGTCCTTATGTGTCCCATTGTCCCCCTATGGGATCCAGTGTCTCCTCATGGGTCACGGTGTGTCCCTATGTGTCCCTATGTCCCCCCTATGGGTTGCTATGTTCCTCTATGGGGTCTCTTATGGGTCTCAGCAGGGTCCCTATGTGTCTCGATGGATCTGACTGTCCCCCACTTTAATCCATGGGGTCACTATGTGTCCCAATGTCCCCCTATGGGTCCCAGTGTCTCCCTATGTGTACCTATGTGTCCCAATGTCCCCCCATGGGTCACTATGTGTCCCAATGTCCCCCTATGGGTCCCAGTGTCTCCCTATGTGTACCTATGTGTCCCAATGTCCACCTATGGGTTGCTATGTGCTTGTATGTGGTTTCTTATGGGTATCTCTGGGCCCAAATATCTTCCTATAGCAATCTATGGGTTTCAATGTGGTCCCTATGTGCCTCTATGGGGTCTCTTATGGGTCTCAGCGGGGTTTCTATGTGTCTCTATGGGTCTGGCTGTCCCCCACTGTAGTCCAAGGGGTCCCAATGTGTCCCAATGTCCCCATATCGGTCCCAGTGTCTCCCTATGGGTCAGAATGTTTCCCTACGTGTCCCAATGTCCCCCCTATGGGTTGCTATGTGCCTCTATGGGGTCTCTATGGGGTCTCTTATGGTTATCTCTGGGCCCAAATGTCTTCCTTTGGGTATCTATAAGTTTCAAAGTCGTCCTATGTGTCCCTATGGGTCTTAATGGCTCCTAATGTGTCCCTATGAGTCTATATGTGGTCTCACTGTCCCAGTGGGTCTCTATGTGTTCCTATGTGTCTATATGGAGTCTCTATCTGGTTTCTATGGGTCTTGGTGTCCCTCTATGTGTCACTTTGTGCCTCTATGGGGTCTCCATGGGTTTCTATGGGGTCTCTATGTCTCTCTTTGGGTCCCTATTGGTACCAATAGGTCCCTATGAGTCTCTATGATGTCTCCCTTTGTCCCCATATGGGTCCCAGTGTGACCCACATGTGCCCACAGCAGCTCCTGCCCCATAGACCTGACCCACATGTTCCCCACAGCAGCTCCTGCCCCATAGATCAGCCCCACAGCATCTCCTGCCCCATAGATCTGACCCACATGTGCCCCACAGCAGCTCCAAACTCATAGATCTGACTCACATCAGTCCAACAGCAGATTTTGCACCATAGATATGTCCCTCATATTCCCCACAGCAACTCCTGCCCCATAGATCTGACCTTCATCATCCCCTCTGCAGCTCCTGCCCCATAGGTCTGACCCACATGTGCCCCACAGCAGCTCCTGCCATATAGATCTAACCACCATCAGCCCCAAAGCAGCTCCTGCCCCATAGATCTGACCCAAGTCAGCCCCACAGCAGCTCCTGCCTTATAGATATGACCCCCATCAGCCCCACAACAGCTTCTACCCCATAGATCTGACCCACATGTGCTCCACTGCAGCTCCAGTCCCGTAGATCTGAACCACAGCAGCCCATGCCCCATAGATCTGACCCTCATCAGCAACACAGCAGCTCCTGACCCATACATCTGACCCAAATCTGCCCCACACCATCTCCTGCCCCATAGATCTAACTCACATGTGCCCCGCAGCAGCTCCTGCCCTATAGATCTGATTCAAATCTGCCCCACAGCAGCTCCTGCTCCATAGATCTGACCCACATGTGCCCCAGAGCAGCTCTGCCCCATTGATTTGACCCACATCAGCCCCACAGGAGATCCTGCCCCATTGATCTGACCCACATCAGCCCCACAGCAGATTTTGCCCCATAGATATGTGCCACGTCTGCCCCACAGCAGCTCCTGCGACATAGATCTTACCCAGATCTGCTCCACAGCAGCTGCTGCCCCAAAGATCTGACCAACATCAGCCCCACAGCAGCTGCTGCCCCATAGATCTGACCCACATCTGCCCCACAGCAGCTCCTGCCCCATAGACCCTACCAACATGTGCAGCACAGCAGCTCCTGCCCATAGATCTAACCCACATCTGCCCCACAGCAGCTCCTGCCCCATAGATCTGACCCACATCTGCTCCACAGCATCTCCTGCCCCATAGATCTCACCCCCATCTGCCCCACAGCAGATCCTGCCTCATACATCTGACTCACAGCATCTCCTGCCCCATAGAACTGGCCCACATCAGCCACAGCAGCTCCTGACCTATAGATCTGACCCACATCAGCCCCACAGCAGATTTTGCCCCATAGATATGTGCCACGTCTGCCCCACAGCAGCTCCTGCGACATAGATCTTACCCAGATCTGCTCCACAGCAGCTGCTGCCCCAAAGATCTGACCAACATCAGCCCCACAGCAGCTCCTGCCCCATAGATCTGACCCACATCTGCCCCACAGCATCTCCTGCCCCATAGATCTGACCCCCATCTGCCCCACAGCATCTCCTGCCTCATACATCTGACTCACAGCATCTCCTGCCCCATAGAACTGGCCCACATCAGCAACAGCAGCTCCTGACCTATAGATCTGACCCACATCTGCCCCACAGCAGCTCCTGCCCCATAGATCTGACCCACATCTGCCCCACAGCAGCTCCTGCCCCATAGATCTGACCCCCATCTGCCCCACAGCATCTCCTGCCTCATACATCTGACTCACAGCATCTCCTGCCCCATAGAACTGGCCCACATCAGCAACAGCAGCTCCTGACCTATAGATCTGACCCACATCTGCCACACAGCAGCCTTTGCCCCATAGATCTGACGCACATTCGCCCCACAGCATCTCCTGCCCCATAGATCTGACCCACATCTGCCCCACAGCAGCTCCTGCCCCTTACATCTTACACAGATCTGCCCCACAGCAGCTCCTACCCAAAGATCTGACCCACATCATCTCGACAGCAGTTCCTGCCCTATAGATCTGACCCACATGTGCCCCACAGCAGCTCCTAACACATAGATCTGACCCACATGTGCCCCAGAGCTGCTCCTGCCCCATAGATCTGAAGCACAGCAGCTCCTGTCTGATAGATCTTACCCACATCAGCCCCACAGCAGATTTTGCCCCATAGTTATGTCCCACATCTGCCCAACAGCAGCTGCTGCCCCATAGATTTGAGCCACATCAGCCACACAGCATCTCCCGCCCCATAGATGTGACCCACATGTGCACCACAGCAGCTCCTCCCCATAGATATGCCCTACATCTGCCCCACATCAGCTCCTGCAACATAGATCTGACCCACATCTGCGCCACAACAGCTCCTGCCCCATAGATCTGACCCACATCAGACCCACAGCAGATCCTCCCCAAAGATCTGACACACATCTGCCCCACTGCTGCTCCTACACCACAGATCTGACCTACATCATCTCCACTGCAGCTCCTGCCCATAGATCTGACCCGCATCAGCCACACAGCAGGTCCTGCCCCATAGACCTGACACACATCAGCCCCACAGCAGCTCCTGCCTCATAGATCTGACTCACAGCATCTCCTGCCCCATAGATCTGACCCACATCAGACCCAGAGCATCTCCTGCCCCATAGATCTGACCCACATGTGCCCCACAGCAGCTCCTAACACATACATCTGACCCACATGTGCCCCAGAGCTGCTCCTGCCCCATAGATCTGAACCACAGCAGCACCTGTCTCATAGATCTAACCCACATCTGCCCCACAGCAGCTCCTGACCCATAGATCTGACGCACATTCGCCCCACAGCATCTCCTGCCACATAGATCTGACCCACATCTGCCCCACAGCAGCTCCTGCCCCTTACATCTTACACAGATCTGCCCCACCGCAGCTCCTACCCTAAGATCTGACCCACATCATCTCGACAGCAGCTCCTGCCCCATAGATCTGACCAGCATGTGCCCCACAGCAGCTCCTAACACATAGATCTGACCCACATGTGCCCCAGAGCTGCTCCTGCCCCATAGATCTGAACCACAGCAGCTCCTGTCTCTTAGATCTTACCCACATCAGCCCCACAGCAGATTTTGCCCCATAGTTATGCCCCACATCTGCCCAACAGCAACTCCTGCCCCATCGATCTGACCCACATGTGCCCACAGCATCTCCTGCCCCATAGACCTGACCCACATGTTCCCCACAGCAGCTCCTGCCCCATAGATCTGACCCACAGCATCTCCTGCCACATAGATCTGACCCAAATCAGCCCCACAGCATCTCCTGCCCCATAGATCTGACCCACATGTGCCCCACAGCAGCTCCAAACTCATAGATCTGACTCACATCAGTCCAACAGCAGATTTTGCACCATAGATATGTCCCTCATATTCCCCACAGCAACTCCTGCCCCATAGATCTGACCCCCATCTGCCCCACAGCAGCTCCTGCCTCATACATCTGAATCACAGCATCTCCTGCCCCATAGAACTGGCCCACATCAGCCACAGCAGCTCCTGCCCCATAGATCTGACCCACATCTGCTCCACACCATCTCCTGCCCCATAGATCTGACCCACATCTGCCACACAGCAGCCTTTGCCCCATAGATCTGACCCACATCTGCCCCACAGCATCTCCTGCCCCATAGATCTGACCCACATGTGCTCCACAGCAGCTCCTAACACATAGATCTGACCCACATGTGCCCCAGAGCAGCTCTGCCCCGTTGATTTGACCCACATCAGCCCCACAGGAGATCCTGCCCCATAGATCTGACCCACATCAGCCCCACAGCATATTTTGCCGCATAGATATGTGCTACGTCTGCCCCACAACAGCTCCTACCCAAAGATCTGACCCACATCATCTCGACAGCAGCTCCTGCCCCATAGATCTGACCCACATGTGCCCCACAGCAGCTCCTAACACATAGATCTGACCCACATGTGCCCCAGAGCTGCTCCTGCCCCATAGATCTGAACCACAGCAGCTCCTGTCTCATAGATCTAACCCACAATTGCCCCACAGCATCTCCTGCCCCATAGATCTGACCAACATCTGCTCCACAGCATCTCCTGCCCCATAGATCTGACCCCCATCTGCCCCACAGCAGCTCCTGCCTCATACATCTGACTCACAGCATCTCCTGCCCCATAGAACTGGCCCACATCAGCCACAGCAGCTCCAAACTCATAGATCTGACTCACATCAGTCCAACAGCAGATTTTGCACCATAGATATGTCCCTCATATTCCCCACAGCAACTCCTGCCCCATAGATCTGACCTTCATCATCCCCTCTGCAGCTCCTGCCCCATAGGTCTGACCCACATGTGCCCCACAGCAGCTCCTGCCATATAGATCTAACCACCATCAGCCCCAAAGCAGCTCCTGCCCCATAGATCTGACCCAAGTCAGCCCCACAGCAGCTCCTGCCTTATAGATATGACCCCCATCAGCCCCACAACAGCTTCTACCCCATAGATCTGACCCACATGTGCTCCACTGCAGCTCCAGTCCCGTAGATCTGAACCACAGCAGCCCATGCCCCATAGATCTGACCCTCATCAGCAACACAGCAGCTCCTGACCCATACATCTGACCCAAATCTGCCCCACACCATCTCCTGCCCCATAGATCTAACTCACATGTGCCCCGCAGCAGCTCCTGCCCATAGATCTGACCCACAGGAGCGCCTGCCCTATAGATCTGATTCAAATCTGCCCCACAGCAGCTCCTGCTCCATAGATCTGACTCACATGTGCCCCAGAGCAGCTCTGCCCCATTGATTTGACCCACATCAGCCCCACAGGAGATCCTGCCCCATAGATCTGACCCACATCAGCCCCACAGCAGATTTTGCCCCATAGATATGTGCCACGTCTGCCCCACAGCAGCTCCTGCGACATAGATCTTACCCAGATCTGCTCCACAGCAGCTGCTGCCCCAAAGATCTGACCAACATCAGCCCCACAGCAGCTCCTGCCCCATAGATCTGACCCACATCTGCCCCACAGCAGCTCCTGCCCCATAGACCCTACCAACATGTGCAGCACAGCAGCTCCTGCCCATAGATCTGACCCACATCTGCCCCACAGCAGCTCCTGCCCCATAGATCTGACCCACATCTGCTCCACAGCAGCTCCTGCCCCATAGATCTGACCCCCATCTGCCCCACAGCAGCTCCTGCCTCATACATCTGACTCACAGCATCTCCTGCCCCATAGAACTGGCCCACATCAGCCACAGCAGCTCCTGACCTATAGATCTGACCCACATCTGACCCACAGCAGCTCCTGCCCCATAGATCTGACCCACATCTGCCACACAGCAGCCTTTGTCCCATAGATCTGACCCACATCTGCCCCACAGCATCTCTTGCCCCATAGATCTGACCCACTTGTGCCCCACAGCAGCTCCTAACACATAGATCTGACCCACATGTGCCCCAGAGCTGCTCCTGCCCCATAGATCTGAAGCACAGCAGCTCCTGTCTCATAGATCTTACCCACATCAGCCCCACAGCAGATTTATCCCCATAGTTATGTCCCACATCTGCCCAACAGCAACTCGTGCCCCATAGATCTGACCCACATCAGCCACACAGAAGCTTCTGACCCACATGTGCCCCACAGCAGCTCCTGCCCCATAGATCTGACCCACATCAACCCCACAGAAGCTCCTGCCCCATAGATCTTAACCACATCTGCACCACAGCAGCTCCTGCCCCATAGATCTGACCCCCATCAGACCCACAGCAGCTCCTGCCCGAAAGATCTGAAACACATCATATGCAAAACAGCTGCTGCGCAATAGATCTGACCCACAGCAGCTACTGCCTCATATATCTGACCCACAAATGCCCCCACAGAAGCTCCTGCCTTATAAATCCGACCACATCTGCCCCACGGCAGCTCCTGCCCCATAGATCGGACCCAAATCTGCCCCACTGCTGCTCCTGCCGCAAAGATCTGACCCACATCTGACCCACAGCACCTCCTGCCCCATAGATCTGACCCACATCTGCCACACAGCAGCCTTTGCCCCATAGATCTGACCCACATCTGCCCCACAGCAGCTCCTGCCCCTTACATCTTACACAGATCTGCACCACAGCAGCTCCTACCCAAAGATCTGACCCACATTATCTCGACAGCAGCTCCTGCCCCATAGATCTGACCCACATGTGCCCCACAGCAGCTCCTAACACATAGATCTGACCCACATCAGACCCAGAGCATCTCCTGCCACATAGATCTGACCCACATCAGCCACAGCAGCTCCTGACCTATACATCTGACCCACATCTGCTCCACAGCATCTCCTGCCGAACAGATCTGACCCACATCAGACCCAGAGCATCTCCTGCCCATAGATCTGACCCACATCTGCCCCACAGCAGCTCCTGCCCCATAGACCCTACCAACATGTGCAGCACAGCAGCTCCTGCCCATAGATCTGACCCCCATCTGCCCCACAGCAGCTCCTGCCCCATAGATCTGACCCACATCTGCTCCACAGCAGCTCCTGCCCAATAGATCTGACCCACATCTGCCCCACAGCAGCTCCTGCCCCATAGATCTGACCCACATCTGCCCCACAGCAGCTCCTGCCCCATAGATCTGACCCACATCTGCCCCACAGCAGCTCCTGCCCCATAGATCTGACCCACATCTGCCACAAAGCAGCCTTTGCCCCATAGATCTGACCCACATCTGCCGCAAAGCATCTCCTACCCCATAGATCTGACCCACATCTGCCCCACAGCAGCTCCTGCCTCATACATCTGACTCACAGCATCTCCTGCCCCATAGGACTGGCCCACATCAGCCACAGCAGCTCCTGCCCCATAGATCTGACCCACATCTGCTCCACAGCATCTCCTGCCCCATAGATCTGACCCCCATCTTCCCCACAGCAGCTCCTGCCTCATACATCTGACTCACAGCATCTCCTGCCCAATAGCACTGGCCCACATCAGCCACAGCAGACTCCTGCCCCATAGATCTGACCCACATCTGCCCCACAGCATCTCCTGCCCCATAGATCTGACCCACATCTGCCCCACAGCAGCTCCTGCCCCATAGATCTGACCCACATCTGACCCACAGCAGCTCCTGCCCCATACATCTTACCAAGATCTGCCCCACAGCAGCTCCTACCCAAAGATCTGACCCACATCATCTCGACAGCAGCTCCTGCCCCATAGATCTTACCCACATGTGCCCCACAGCAGCTCCTAACACATAGATCTGACCCACATGTGCCCCAGAGCAGCTCCTGCCCCATAGATCTGAACCACAGCAGATCCTGTCTCATAGATCTAACCCACAATTGCCCCACAGCATCTCCTGCCCCATAGATCTGACCCCCATCTGCCCCACAGCAGCTCCTGACGTATAGATCTGACCCACATCAGCTCCATAGCAGATTTTGCCCCATAGATATGTGCCACGTCTGCCCCACAGCAGCTCATGCCCCATAGATCTGACCCACATCTGCTCCACAGCATCTCCTGCCCCATAGATCTGACCCCCATCTGCCCCACAGCAGCTCCTGCCTCATACATCTGACTCACAGCATCTCCTGCCCCATAGAACTGGCCCACATCAGCCACAGCAGCTCCTGACCTATAGATCTGACCCACATCTGACCCACAGCAGCTCCTGCCCCATAGATCTGACCCACATCTGCCACACAGCAGCCTTTGCCCCATAGGTCTGACCCACATCTGCCCCACAGCATCTCCTGCCCCATAGATCTGACCCACATCTGCCCCACAGCAGCTCCTAACACATAGATCTGACCCACATGTGCCCCAGTGCTGCTCCTGCCCCATAGATCTGAACCACAGCAGCTCCTGTCTCATAGATCTTACCCACATCAGCCCCACAGCAGATTTTGCCCCACAGTTATGTCCCACATCTGCCCAACAGCAGCTCCTGCCCCATAGATTTGACCCACATCAGCCACACAGCATCTCCCGCCCCATAGATGTGACCCACATCTGCACCACAGCAGCTCCTCCCCATAGATATGCCCTACATCTGCCCCACATCAGCTCCTGCAACATAGATCTGACCCACATCTGCGCCACAACAGCTCCTGCCCCATAGATCTGACCCACATCTGCTCCACAGCAGCTCCTGCCCCATAGATCTGACCCCCATCTGCCCCACAGCAGCTCCTGCCTCATACATCTGACTCACAGCATCTCCTGCCCCATAGAACTGGCCCACATCAGCCACAGCAGCTCCTGACCTATAGATCTGACCCACATCTGACCCACAGCAGCTCCTGCCCCATAGATCTGACCCACATCTGCCACACAGCAGCCTTTGTCCCATAGATCTGACCCACATCTGCCCCACAGCATCTCTTGCCCCATAGATCTGACCCACTTGTGCCCCACAGCAGCTCCTAACACATAGATCTGACCCACATGTGCCCCAGAGCTGCTCCTGCCCCATAGATCTGAAGCACAGCAGCTCCTGTCTCATAGATCTTACCCACATCAGCCCCACAGCAGATTTATCCCCATAGTTATGTCCCACATCTGCCCAACAGCAACTCGTGCCCCATAGATCTGACCCACATCAGCCACACAGAAGCTTCTGACCCACATGTGCCCCACAGCAGCTCCTGCCCCATAGATCTGACCCACATCAACCCCACAGAAGCTCCTGCCCCATAGATCTTAACCACATCTGCACCACAGCAGCTCCTGCCCCATAGATCTGACCCCCATCAGACCCACAGCAGCTCCTGCCCGAAAGATCTGAAACACATCATATGCAAAACAGCTGCTGCGCAATAGATCTGACCCACAGCAGCTACTGCCTCATATATCTGACCCACAAATGCCCCCACAGAAGCTCCTGCCTTATAAATCCGACCACATCTGCCCCACGGCAGCTCCTGCCCCATAGATCGGACCCAAATCTGCCCCACTGCTGCTCCTGCCGCAAAGATCTGACCCACATCTGACCCACAGCACCTCCTGCCCCATAGATCTGACCCACATCTGCCACACAGCAGCCTTTGCCCCATAGATCTGACCCACATCTGCCCCACAGCAGCTCCTGCCCCTTACATCTTACACAGATCTGCACCACAGCAGCTCCTACCCAAAGATCTGACCCACATTATCTCGACAGCAGCTCCTGCCCCATAGATCTGACCCACATGTGCCCCACAGCAGCTCCTAACACATAGATCTGACCCACATCAGACCCAGAGCATCTCCTGCCACATAGATCTGACCCACATCAGCCACAGCAGCTCCTGACCTATACATCTGACCCACATCTGCTCCACAGCATCTCCTGCCGAACAGATCTGACCCACATCAGACCCAGAGCATCTCCTGCCCATAGATCTGACCCACATCTGCCCCACAGCAGCTCCTGCCCCATAGACCCTACCAACATGTGCAGCACAGCAGCTCCTGCCCATAGATCTGACCCCCATCTGCCCCACAGCAGCTCCTGCCCCATAGATCTGACCCACATCTGCTCCACAGCAGCTCCTGCCCAATAGATCTGACCCACATCTGCCCCACAGCAGCTCCTGCCCCATAGATCTGACCCACATCTGCCCCACAGCAGCTCCTGCCCCATAGATCTGACCCACATCTGCCCCACAGCAGCTCCTGCCCCATAGATCTGACCCACATCTGCCACAAAGCAGCCTTTGCCCCATAGATCTGACCCACATCTGCCGCAAAGCATCTCCTACCCCATAGATCTGACCCACATCTGCCCCACAGCAGCTCCTGCCTCATACATCTGACTCACAGCATCTCCTGCCCCATAGGACTGGCCCACATCAGCCACAGCAGCTCCTGCCCCATAGATCTGACCCACATCTGCTCCACAGCATCTCCTGCCCCATAGATCTGACCCCCATCTTCCCCACAGCAGCTCCTGCCTCATACATCTGACTCACAGCATCTCCTGCCCAATAGCACTGGCCCACATCAGCCACAGCAGACTCCTGCCCCATAGATCTGACCCACATCTGCCCCACAGCATCTCCTGCCCCATAGATCTGACCCACATCTGCCCCACAGCAGCTCCTGCCCCATAGATCTGACCCACATCTGACCCACAGCAGCTCCTGCCCCATACATCTTACCAAGATCTGCCCCACAGCAGCTCCTACCCAAAGATCTGACCCACATCATCTCGACAGCAGCTCCTGCCCCATAGATCTTACCCACATGTGCCCCACAGCAGCTCCTAACACATAGATCTGACCCACATGTGCCCCAGAGCAGCTCCTGCCCCATAGATCTGAACCACAGCAGATCCTGTCTCATAGATCTAACCCACAATTGCCCCACAGCATCTCCTGCCCCATAGATCTGACCCCCATCTGCCCCACAGCAGCTCCTGACGTATAGATCTGACCCACATCAGCTCCATAGCAGATTTTGCCCCATAGATATGTGCCACGTCTGCCCCACAGCAGCTCATGCCCCATAGATCTGACCCACATCTGCTCCACAGCATCTCCTGCCCCATAGATCTGACCCCCATCTGCCCCACAGCAGCTCCTGCCTCATACATCTGACTCACAGCATCTCCTGCCCCATAGAACTGGCCCACATCAGCCACAGCAGCTCCTGACCTATAGATCTGACCCACATCTGACCCACAGCAGCTCCTGCCCCATAGATCTGACCCACATCTGCCACACAGCAGCCTTTGCCCCATAGGTCTGACCCACATCTGCCCCACAGCATCTCCTGCCCCATAGATCTGACCCACATCTGCCCCACAGCAGCTCCTAACACATAGATCTGACCCACATGTGCCCCAGTGCTGCTCCTGCCCCATAGATCTGAACCACAGCAGCTCCTGTCTCATAGATCTTACCCACATCAGCCCCACAGCAGATTTTGCCCCACAGTTATGTCCCACATCTGCCCAACAGCAGCTCCTGCCCCATAGATTTGACCCACATCAGCCACACAGCATCTCCCGCCCCATAGATGTGACCCACATCTGCACCACAGCAGCTCCTCCCCATAGATATGCCCTACATCTGCCCCACATCAGCTCCTGCAACATAGATCTGACCCACATCTGCGCCACAACAGCTCCTGCCCCATAGATCTGACCCACATCAGACCCACAGCAGATCCTCCCCAAAGATCTGACACACATCTGCCCCACTGCTGCTCCTACACCACAGATCTGACCTACATCATCTCCACTGCAGTTACTGCCCATAGATCTGACCCGCATCAGCCACACAGCATCTCCTGCCCCATAGACCTGACACACATCAGCCCCACAGCAGCTCCTG
Organism: Coturnix japonica; assembly: GCF_054131305.1. Lineage (NCBI taxonomy): Eukaryota > Metazoa > Chordata > Aves > Galliformes > Phasianidae > Coturnix > Coturnix japonica. The sequence continues at coordinate 5,547,393 of NC_140678.1, read as the reverse complement.
CCTCATAGATCTGACTCACAGCATCTCCTGCCCCATAGATCTGACCCACATCAGATCCAGAGCATCTCCTGCCACATAGATCTGACCCACATCAGCCACAGCAGCTCCTGACCTATACATCTGACCCACATCTGCTCCACAGCATCTCCTGCCCCACAGATCTGACCCACATCAGACCCAGAGCATCTCCTGCCACATAGATCTGACCCACATTTTCCCCAAAGCAGCACCTAAACCATAGATCTGACCCACATGTGCCTCACAGCTGCTCCTGCCCCATAGATCTGAACCACAGCAGTTCCTGCCCCATAGATCAGACCCAAATCTTACCTACATCAGCTCCTGCCCATAGATCTGACCCACATCAGCCCCACAGCAGCTCCTACCCCATAGATCTGACCCACATCAGCCCCACAGCAGATTTTGCCCCATAGATATGTGCCACGTCTGCCCCACAGCAGCTCCTGCGACATAGATCTTACCCAGATCTGCTCCACAGCAGCTGCTGCCCCAAAGATCTGACCAACATCAGCCCCACAGCAGCTCCTGCCCCATAGACCATACCAACATGTGCAGCACAGCAGCTCCTGCCCATAGATCTAACCCACATCTGCCGCACAGCAGCTCCTGCCCCATAGATCTGACCCACATCTGCTCCACAGCATCTCCTGCCCCATAGATCTGACCCCCATCTGCCCCACAGCAGCTCCTGCCCCATAGATCTGACCCACATCTGCCCCACAGCAGCACCTATACCATAGATCTGACCCCCATGTGCGTCACAGCTGCTCCTGCCCCATAGATCTGAACCACAGCAGTTCCTGCCCTATAGATCAGACCCAAATCTTCCCTACATCAGCTCCTGCCCATAGATCTGACCCACATCAGCCCCACAGCAGATTTTGCCCCATAGATATGTGCCACGTCTGCCCCACAGCAGCTTTTGCGACATAGATCTTACCCAGATCTGCTCCACAGCAGCTGCTGCCCCAAAGATCTGACCAACATCAGCCCCACAGCAGCTCCTGCCCCATAGATCTGACCCACATCTGCCACACAGCAGCTCCTGCCCCATAGACCCTACCAACATGTGCAGCACAGCAGCTCCTGCCCATAGATCTAACCCACATCAGCCCCACAGCAGCTCCTGCCCCATAGATCTGACCCACACCTGCTCCACAGCATCTCCTGCCCCATAGATCTGATCCACATCTGACCCACAGCAGCTCCTGCCCCATAGATCTGACCCACATCTGCTCCACAGCATCTCCTGCCCCATAGATCTGACCCACATCTGCCCCACAGCAGCTCCTGCCCCATAGATCTGACCCACATCTGCCCCACAGCAGCTCCTGCCCCATAGACCGTACCAACATGTGCAGCACAGCTGCTCCTGCCCATAGATTTAACCCACATCTGCCCCACAGCAGCTCCTGCCCCATAGATCTGACCCACATCTGCCCCACAGCAGCTGCTGCCTCATACATTTGACTCACAGCATCTCCTGCCCCATAGGACTGGCCCACATCAGCCACAGCAGCTCCTGCCCCATAGATCTGACCCACATCTGCTCCACAGCATCTCCTGCCCCATAGATCTGACCCCCATCTGCCCCACAGCAGCTCCTGCCTCATACATCTGACTCACGGCATCTCCTGCCCCATAGGACTGGCCCACATCAGCCACAGCAGCTCCTGACCTATAGATCTGACCCACATCTGACCCACAGCAGCTCCTGCCCCATAGATCTGACCAACATCAGCCACACAGCAGCTCCTGCCCCATAGATCTGACCCACATCAGCCACACAGCAGCTCCTGCCCCATAGATCTGACCCACATCTGCCCCACAGCATCTCCTGCCCCATAGATATGACCCACATCTGCCCCACAGCAGCTCCTGCCCCATAGATCTGACCCACATCTGACCCACAGCAGCTCCTGCCCCATACATCTTACCCAGATCTTCGCCACAGCAGCTCCTACCCAAAGATCTGACCCACATCATCTCGACAGCAGCTCCTGCCCCATAGATCTGACCCACATGTGCCCCAGAGCTGCTCCTGCCCCATAGATCTGAACCACAGCAGCTCCTGTCTCATAGATCTAACCCACAATTGCCCCACAGCATCTCCTGCCCCATAGATCTGACCCCCATCTGCTCCACAGCATCTCCTGCCCCATAGATCTGACCCCCATCTGCCCCACTGCAGCTCCTGCCTCATACATCCGACTCACAGCATCTCCTGCCCCATAGAACTGGCCCACATCAGCCACAGCAGCTCCTGACCTATAGATCTGACCCACATCAGCCCCACAGCAGATTTTGCCCCATAGATATGTGCCACGTCTGCCCCACAGCAGCTCCTGCGACATAGATGTTACCCAGATCTGCTCCACAGCAGCTGCTGCCCAAATGATCTGACCAACATCAGCCCCACAGCATCTCCTGCCCCATAGATCTGACCCCCATCTGCCCCACAGAAGCTCCTGCCTCATACATCTGACTCATAGCATCTCCTGCCCCATAGAACAGGCCCACATCAGCCACAGCAGCTCCTGACCTATAGATCTGACCCACATCTGCTCCACAGCATCTCCTGCCCCATAGATCTGACCCCCATCTGCCCCACAGCAGCTCCTGCCTCATACATCTGACTCACAGCATCTCCTGCCCCATAGAACTGGCCCACATCAGCCACAGCAGCTCCTGCCCCATAGATCTGACCCACATCTGCCTCACAGCATCTCCTGCCCCATAGATCTGACCCACATCTGCCACACAGCATCTCCTGCCCCATAGATCTGACCCACATCTGCCACACAGCAGCTCCTGCCCCATAGATCTGACCCACATGTGCCCCACAGCATCTCCTAACACATAGATCTGACCCACATGTTCCCCAGAGCTGCTCCTGCCCCATAGATCTGAACCACAGCAGCTCCTGTCTCATAGATCTTACCCACATCAGCCCCACAGCAGATTTTGCTTCATAGTTATGTCCCACATCTGCCCAACAGCAGCCTTTACCCCATAGATTTGACCCACATCAGCCACACAGCATCTCCCGCCCCATAGATGTGACCCACATGTGCACCACAGCAGCTCCTCCCCATAGATATGCCCTACATCTGCCCCACATCAGCTCCTGCCCCATAGATCTGACCCACATCTGCGCCACAACAGCTCCTGCCCCATAGATCTGACCCACATCAGACCCACAGCAGATCCTCCCCAAATATCTGACACACATCTGCCCCACTGCTGCTCCTACACCACAGATCTGACCTACATCATCTCCACTGCAGCTCCTGCCCATAGATCTGACCCGCATCAGCCACACAGCAGCTCCTGCCCCATAGACCTGACACACATCAGCCCCACAGCAGCTCCTGCCTCATAGATCTGACTCACAGCATCTCCTGCCCCATAGATCTGACCCACATCAGACCCAGAGCATCTCCTGCCAAATAGATCTGACCAACATTTTCCCCAAAGCAGCACCTAAACCATAGATCTGACCCACATGTGCCTCACAGCTGCTCCTGCCCCATAGATCTGAACCACAGCAGTTCCTGCCCCATAGATCTGACCCACATCTGCCACACAGCAGCTCCTGCCCCATAGATCTGACCCACGTCTGACCCACAGCAGCTCCTGCCCCTTACATCTTACACAGATCTGCCCCACAGCAGCTCCTACCCAAAGATCTGACCCACATCATCTCGACAGCAGCTCCTGCCCCATAGATCTGACCCACATGTGCCCCACAGCAGCTCCTAACACATACATCTGACCCACATGTGCCCCAGAGCTGCTCCTGCCCCATAGATCTGAACCACAGCAGCTCCTGTCTCATAGATCTGACCCACATTTGCCACACAGCAGATTTTGCCCCATAGATATGTTCCACGTCTGCCCCATAGCAGCTCCTGCGACATAGATCTTACCCAGATCTGCTCCACAGCAGCTGCTGCCCCAAAGATCTGACCAACATCAGCCCCACAGCAGCTCCTGCCCCATAGATCTGACCCACATCTGCCCCACAGCAGCTCCTGCCCCATAGACCCTACCAACATGTGCAGCACAGCAGCTCCTGCCCATAGATCTAACCCACATCTGCCCCACAGCAGCTCCTGCCCCATAGATCTGACCCACATCTGCTCCACAGCATCTCCTGCCCCATAGATCTGACCCCCATCTGCCCCACAGCAGCTCCTGCCTCATACATCTGACTCACAGCATCTCCTGCCCCATAGAACTGGCCCACATCAGCCACAGCAGCTCCTGACCTATAGATCTGACCCACATCAGCCCCACAGCAGATTTTGCCCCATAGATATGTGCCACGTCTGCCACACAGCAGCTCCTGCGACATAGATCTTACCCACATCTGCCCCAAAGCAGCTCCTGCCCCATAGACCCTACCAACATGTGCAGCACAGCACCTCCTGCCCATAGATCTAACCCACATCTGCCCCACAGCAGCTCCTGCCCAATAGATCTGACCCACATCTGCCCCACAGCAGCTCCTGCCCCATAGATCTGACCCCCATCTGCCCCACAGCATCTCCTGCCTCATACATCTGACTCACAGCATCTCCTGCCCCATAGAACTGGCCCACATCAGCCACAGCAGCTCCTGACCTATAGATCTGACCCTCATTTGCTCCACAGCATCTCCTGCCCCATAGATCTGACCCACATCTGCCCCACAGCAGCTCCTGCCCCATAGATCTGACCCACATCTGACCCACAGCAGCTCCTGCCCCATACATCTTACCAAGATCTGCCCCACAGCAGCTCCTACCCAAAGATCTGACCCACATCATCTCGACAGCAGCTCCTGCCCCATAGATCTGACCCACATGTGCCCCTCAGCAGCTCCTAACACATACATCTGACCCACATGTGCCCCAGAGCTGCTCCTGCCCCATAGATCTGAACCACAGCAGCTCCTGTCTCATAGATCTAACCCACATCTGCCCCACAGCAGCTCCTGACCCATAGATCTGACCCCACCTGCCCCACAGCAGCTCCTGCCACATACATCTGACTCAAAGCATCTCCTGCCTCATAGAACTGGCCCACATCAGCCACAGCAGCTCCTGACCTATAGATCTGACCCACATCTGCCACACAGCAGCCTTTGCCCCATAGATCTGACGCACATTTGCCCCACAGCATCTCCTGCCCCATAGATCTGACCCACATCTGCCCCACAGCAGCTCCTGCCCCTTACATCTTACACAGATCTGCCCCACAGCAGCTCCTACCCAAAGATCTGACCCACATCATCTCGACAGCAGTTCCTGCCCTATAGATCTGACCCACATGTGCCCCACAGCAGCTCCTAACACATAGATCTGACCCACATGTGCCCCAGAGCTGCTCCTGCCCCATAGATCTGAACCACAGCAGCTCCTGTCTCATAGATCTTACCCACATCAGCCCCACAGCAGATTTTGCCCCATAGTTATGTCCCACATCTGCCCAACAGCAGCTCCTGCCCCATAGATTTGAGCCACATCAGCCACACAGCATCTCCCGCCCCATAGATGTGACCCACATGTGCACCACAGCCGCTCCTCCCCATAGATATGCCCTACATCTGCCCCACATCAGCTCCTGCAACATAGATCTGACCCACATCTGCGCCACAACAGCTCCTGCCCCATAGATCTGACCCACATCAGACCCAGAGCATCTCCTGCCACATAGATCTGACCCACATTTTCCCCAAAGCAGCACCTAAACCATAGATCTGACCCACATGTGCCTCACAGCTGCTCCTGCCCCATAGATCTGAACCACAGCAGTTCCTGCCCCATAGATCAGACCCAAATCTTCCCTACATCAGCTCCTGCCCATAGATCTGACCCACATCAGCCCCACAGCAGCTCCTACCCCATAGATCTGACCCACATCAGCCCCACAGCAGATTTTGCCCAATAGATCTGACCCACATCTGCCCCACAGCAGCTCCTGCCCAATAGATCTGACCCACATCTGCTCCACAGCATCTCCTGCCCCATAGATCTGACCCCCATCTGCCCCACAGCAGCTCCTGCCTCATACATCTGACTCACAGCATCTCCTGCCCCATAGAACTGGCCCACATCACCCACAGCAGCTCCTGACCTATAGATCTGACCCACATCTGACCCACAGCAGCTCCTGCCCCATAGATCTGACCCACATCTGACACACAGCAGCCTTTGCCCCATAGATCTGACCCACATCTGCCCCACAGCATCGCCTGCCCCATAGATCTGACCCACATCTGCCCCACAGCATCTCCTGCCCCATAGATCTGACCCACATCTGCCCCACAGCAGCTCCTGCCCCTTACATCTTACACAGATCTGCCCCACAGCAGCTCCTACCCAAAGATATGACCCACATCTGCCCCACAGCATCTCCTGCCCCATAGATCTGACCAGCATGTGCCCCACAGCAGCTCCTAACACATAGATCTGACCCACATGTGCCCCAGAGCAGCTCATGCCCCATAGATCTGACCCTCATCAGCAACTCAGCAACTCCTGACCCATACATCTGACCCAAATCTGCCCCACACCATCTCCTGCCCCATAGATCTAACTCACATGTGCCCCACAGCAGCTCCTGCCCATAGATCTGACCCCCATCTGCCCCACAGCAGCTCCTGCCTCATACATCTGAATCACAGCATCTCCTGCCCCATAGAACTGGCCCACATCAACCACAGCAGCTCCTGCCCCATAGATCTGACCCACATCTGACCCACAGCAGCTCCTGCCCCATAGATCTGACCCACATCTGCCACACAGCAGCCTTTGCCCCATAGATCTGACCCACATCTGCCCCACAGCATCTCCTGCCCCATAGATCTGACCAGCATGTGCCCCACAGCAGCTCCTAACACATAGATCTGACCCACATGTGCCCCAGAGCTGCTCCTGCCCCATAGATCTGAACCACAGCAGCTCCTGTCTCTTAGATCTTACCCACATCAGCCCCACAGCAGATTTTGCCCCATAGTTATGCCCCACATCTGCCCAACAGCAACTCCTGCCCCATCGATCTGACCCACATGTGCCCACAGCATCTCCTGCCCCATAGACCTGACCCACATGTTCCCCACAGCAGCTCCTGCCCCATAGATCTGACCCACAGCATCTCCTGCCACATAGATCTGACCCAAATCAGCCCCACAGCATCTCCTGCCCCATAGATCTGACCCACATGTGCTCCACAGCAGCTCCTAACACATAGATCTGACCCACATGTGCCCCAGAGCAGCTCTTCCCCGTTGATTTGACCCACATCAGCCCCACAGGAGATCCTGCCCCATAGATCTGACCCACATCAGCCCCACAGCATATTTTGCCGCATAGATATGTCCTACGTCTGCCCCACAGCAGCTCCTACCCAAAGATCTGACCCACATCATCTCGACAGCAGCTCCTGCCCCATAGATCTGACCCACATGTGCCCCACAGCAGCTCCTAACACATAGATCTGACCCACATGTGCCCCAGAGCTGCTCCTGCCCCATAGATCTGAACCACAGCAGCTCCTGTCTCATAGATCTAACCCACAATTGCCCCACAGCATCTCCTGCCTCATAGATCTGACCCACATCTGCTCCACAGCATCTCCTGCCCCATAGATCTGACCCCCATCTGCCCCACAGCAGCTCCTGCCTCATACATCTGACTCACAGCATCTCCTGCCCCATAGAACTGGCCCACATCAGCCACAGCAGCTCCAAACTCATAGATCTGACTCACATCAGTCCAACAGCAGATTTTGCACCATAGATATGTCCCTCATATTCCCCACAGCAACTCCTGCCTCATAGAACAGACCTACATCATCCCCTCTGCAGCTCCTGCCCCATAGGTCTGACCCACATGTGCCCCACAGCAGCTCCTGCCATATAGATCTAACCACCATCAGCCCCAAAGCAGCTCCTGCCCCATAGATCTGACCCAAGTCAGCCCCACAGCAGCTCCTGCCTTATAGATATGACCCCCATCAGCCCCACAACAGCTTCTACCCCATAGATCTGACCCACATGTGCTCCACTGCAGCTCCAGTCCCGTAGATCTGAACCACAGCAGCCCATGCCCCATAGATCTGACCCTCATCAGCAACACAGCAGCTCCTGACCCATACATCTGACCCAAATCTGCCCCACACCATCTCCTGCCCCATAGATCTAACTCACATGTGCCCCACAGCAGCTCCTGCCCCATAGATCTGACCCAGAGCAGCTCTGCCCCATTGATTTGACCCACATCAGCCTCACAGGAGATCCTGCCCCATAGATCTGACCCACATCAGCCCCACAGCAGATTTTGCCCCATAGATATGTGCCACGTCTGCCCCACAGCAGCTCCTGCGACATAGATCTTACCCAGATCTGCTCCACAGCAGCTGCTGCCCCAAAGATCTGACCAACATCAGCCCCACAGCAGCTCCTGCCCCATAGATCTGACCCACATCTGCCCCACAGCAGCTCCTGCCCCATAGACCCTACCAACATGTGCAGCACAGCAGCTCCTGCCCATAGATCTAACCCACATCTGCCCCACAGCAGCTCCTGCCTCATACATCTGACTCACAGCATCTCCTGCCCCATAGAACTGGCCCACATCAGCCACAGCAGCTCCTGCCCCATAGATCTGACCCACATCTGACCCACAGCAGCTCCTGCCCCATAGATCTGACCCACATCTGCCACGCAGCAGACTTTGCCCCATAGATCTGACCCACATCTGCCCCACAGCATCTCCAGCCCCATAGATCTGACCCACATCTGCCCCACAGCATCTCCTGCCCCATAGATCTGACCCACATGTGCCCCACAGCAGCTCCTAACACATAGATCTGACCCACATGTGCCCCAGAGCTGCTCCTGCCCCATAGATCTGAACCACAGCAGCTCCTGTCTCATAGATCTTACCCACATCAGCCCCACAGCAGATTTTGCTCCGTAGTTATGCCCCACATCTGCCCAACAGCAACTCCTGCCCCATAGATCTGACCCACATGTGCCCACAGCAGCTCCTGCCCCATAGACCTGACCCACATGTTCCCCACAGCAGCTCCTGCCTTATAGATCGGACCCACAGCATCTCCTGCCACATAGATCTGACCCAAATCAGCCCCACAGCATCTCCTGCCCCATAGATCTGACCCACATGTGCCCCACAGCAGCTCCAAACTCATAGATCTGACTCACATCAGTCCAACAGCAGATTTTGCACCATAGATATGTCCCTCATATTCCCCACAGCAACTCCTGCCCCATAGATCTGACCTTCATCATCCCCTCTGCAGCTCCTGCCCCATAGGTCTGACCCACATGTGCCCCACAGCAGCTCCTGCCATATAGATCTAACCACCATCAGCCCCAAAGCAGCTCCTGCCCCATAGATCTGACCCAAGTCAGCCCCACAGCAGCTCCTGCCTTATAGATCTAACCACCATCAGCCCCACAACAGCTTCTACCCCATAGATCTGACCCACATGTGCTCCACTGCAGCTCCAGTCCCGTAGATCTGAACCACAGCAGCCCATGCCCCATAGATCTGACACTCATCAGCAACACAGCAGCTCCTGACCCATACATCTGACCCAAATCTGCCCCACACCATCTCCTGCCCCATAGATCTAACTCACATGTGCCCCGCAGCAGCTCCTGCCCATAGATCTGACCCACAGCAGCTCCTGCCCTATAGATCTGATTCAAATCTGCCCCACAGCAGCTCCTGCTCCATAGATCTGACCCACATGTACCCCAGAGCAGCTCTGCCCCATTGATTTGACCCACATCAGCCCCACAGGAGATCCTGCCCCATAGATCTGACCCACATCAGCCCCACAGCAGATTTTGCCCCATAGATATGTGCCACGTCTGCCCCACAGCAGCTCCTGCGACATAGATCTTACCCAGATCTGCTCCACAGCAGCTGCTGCCCCAAAGATCTGACCAACATCAGCCCCACAGCAGCTCCTGCCCCATAGATCTGACCCACATCTGCCCCACAGCAGCTCCTGCCCCATAGACCCTACCAACATTTGCAGCACAGCAGCTCCTGCCCATAGATCTGACCCACATCTGCCCCACAGCAGCTCCTGCCCCATAGATCTGACCCCCATCTGCTCCACAGCATCTCCTGCCCCATAGATCTGACCCCCATCTGCCCCACAGCAGCTCCTGCCTCATACATCTGACTCACAGCATCTCCTGCCCCATAGAACTGGCCCACATCAGCCACAGCAGCTCCTGACCTATAGATCTGACCCACATCTGACCCACAGCATCTCCTGCCCCATAGATCTGACCCCCATCTGCCCCACAGCAGCTCCTGCCTCATACATCTGACTCACAGCATCTCCTGCCCCAAAGAAGTGTCCCACATCAGCCACAGCAGCTTCTGACCTATAGATCTGACCCACATCTGACCCACAGCAGCTCCTGCCCCATAGATCTGACCCACATCTGCCACACAGCAGCCTTTGCCCCATAGATCTGACCCACATCTGCCCCACAGCATCTCCTGCCCCATAGATCTGACCCACATGTGCCCCACAGCAGCTCCTAACACATAGATCTGACCCACATGTGCCCCAGAGCTGCTCCTGCCCCATAGATCTGAACCACAGCAGCTCCTGTCTCATAGATCTTACCCACATCAGCCCCACAGCAGATTTTGCCCCATAGTTATGCCCCACATCTGCCCAACAGCAACTCCTGCCTCATAGATCTGACCCACATGTGCCCACAGCAGCTCCTGCCCCATAGACCTGACCCACATGTTCCCCACAGCAGCTCCTGCCCCATAGATCTGACCCACAGCATCTTCTGCCACATAGATCTGACCCAAATCAGCCTCACAGCATCTCCTGCCCCATAGATCTGACCCACATGTGCCCCACAGCAGCTCCAAACTCATAGATCTGACTCACATCAGTCCAACAGCAGATTTTGCACCATAGATATGTCCCTCATATTCCCCACAGCAACTCCTGCCTCATAGATCTGACCTACATCATCCCCTCTGCAGCTGCTGCCCCATAGGTCTGACCCACATGTGCCCCACAGCAGCTCCTGCCATATAGATCTAACCACCATCAGCCCCAAAGCAGCTCCTGCCCCATAGATCTGACCCAAGTCAGCTCCACAGCAGCTCCTGCCTTATAGATATGACCCCCATCAGCCCCACAACATCTTCTACCCCATAGATCTGACCCACATGTGCTCCACTGCAGCTCCAGTCCCGTAGATCTGAACCACAGTAGCCCATGCCCCATAGATCTGACCCTCATCAGCAACACAGCAGCTCCTGACCCATACATCTGACCCAAATCTGCCCCACACCATCTCCTGCCCCATAGATCTAACTCACATGTGCCCCGCAGCAGCTCCTGCCCATAGATCTGACCCACAGCAGCTCCTGCCCTATAGATCTGATTCAAATCTGCCCCACAGCAGCTCCTGCTCCATAGATCTGACCCACATGTGCCCCAGAGCAGCTCTGCCCCATTGATTTGACCCACATCAGCCCCACAGGAGATCCTGCCCCATAGATCTGACCCACATCAGCCCCACAGCAGATTTTGCCCCATAGATATGTGCCACGTCTTCCCCACAGCAGCTCCTGCGACATAGATCTTACCCAGATCTGCTCCACAGCAGCTGCTGCCCCAAAGATCTGACCAACATCAGCCCCACAGCAGCTCCTGCCCCATAGATCTGACCGACATGTGCTCCACTGCAGCTCCAGTCCCGTAGATCTGAACCACAGCAGCCCATGCCCCATAGATCTGACCCTCATCAGCAACGCAGCAGCTCCTGACCCATACATATGACCCAAATCTGCTCCACACCATCTCCTGCCCCATAGATCTAACTCACATGTGCCCCACAGCAGCTCCTGCCCATAGATCTGACCCACAGCAGCTCCTGCCCTATAGATCTGATTCAAATCTGCCCCACAGCAGCTCCTGCTCCATAGATCTGACCCACATGTGCCCCAGAGCAGCTCTGCCCCATTGATTTGACCCACATAAGGCCCACAGCAGCTCCTGCCCGAAAGATCTGACACACATCATATGCAAAACAGCTGCTGCCCAATAGATCTGACCCACAGCAGCTACTGCCCCATAGATCTGACCCACAAGTGCCCCACAGAAGCTCCTGCCCCATAAATCCGACCACATCTGCCCCACAGCAGCTCCTGCCCCATAGATCGGACCCAAATCTGCCCCACTGCTGCTCCTGCCGCAAAGATCTGACCCACATATGCGTCACAACAGCTCCTCCCCATAGATCTGACCCACATCAGACCAACAGCAGCTCCTGCCTCATACATCTGACTCACAGCATCTCCTGCCCCATAGAACTGGCCCACATCAGCCACAGCAGCTCCTGCCCATAGATCTGACCCACATCAGCTCCACAGCAGCTCCTGCCTCATACATCTGACTCACAGCATCTCCTGCCCCATAGAACTGGCCCACATCAGCCACAGCAGCTCCTGACCTATAGATCTGACCCACATCTGACCCACAGCAGCTCCTGCCCCATAGATCTGACCCACATCTGCCACACAGCAGCCTTTGCCCCATAGATCTGACCCACATCTGCCCCACAGCAGCTCCTACCCCATAGATCTGACCCACATCAGCCCCACAGCAGATTTTGCCCCATAGATATGTGCCATGTCTGCCCCACAGCAGCTCCTGCGACATAGATCTTACCCAGATCTGCTCCACAGCAGCTGCTGCCCCAAAGATCAGACCAACATCAGCCCCACAGCAGCTCCGGCCCCATAGATCTAACCCACATCCGCCCCACAGCAGCTCCTGCCCCATAGACCATAACAACATGTGCAGCACAGCAGCTCCTGCCCATCGATCTGACCCACATCTGCCCCACAGCAGCTCCTGCCCCATAGATCTGACCCACATCTGCTCCACAGCATCTCCTGCCCCATAGATCTGACCCCCATCTGCCCCACAGCAGCTCCTGCCTCATACATCTGACTCACAGCATCTCCTGCCCCATAGAACTGGCCCACATCAGCCACAGAAGCTCCTGACCTATAGATCTGACCCACATCAGCCCCACAGCAGATTTTGCCCCATAGATATGTGCCACGTCTGCCACACAGCAGCCTTTGCCCCATAGATCTGACCCACATCTGCCCCACAGCATCTCCTGCCCCATAGATCTGACCCACAACTGCCCCACAGCAGCTCCTGCCCCATAGATCTGACCCACATCTGACCCACAGCAGCTGCTGCCCCATACATCTTACCCAGATCTACCCCACAGCAGCTCCTACACAAAGATCTGACCCACATCATCTCGACAGCAGCTCCTGCCCCATAGATCTGACCCACATGTGCCCCACAGCAGCTCCTAACACATAGATCTGACCCACATCAGACCCACAGCAGATTTTGCCCCATAGATATGTGCCACGTCTGCCCCACAGCAGCTCCTGCGACATAGATCTTACCCAGATCTGCTCCACGGCAGCTGCTGCCCCAAAGATCTGACCAACATCAGCCCCACAGCAGCTCCTGCCCCATAGATCTGACCCACATCTGCCCCACAGCAGCTCCTGCCCCATAGACCCTACCAACATGTGCAGCACAGCAGCTCCTGCCCATAGATCTTACCCACATCTGCCCCACAGCAGCTCCTGCCCCATAGATCTGACCCCCATCTGCCCCACAGCAGCTCCAGCCTCATACATATGACTCACAGCATCTCCTGCCCCATAGAACTGGCCCACATCAGCCACAGCAGCTCCTGACCTATAGATCTGACCCACATCTGCTCCACAGCATCTCCTGCCCCATAGATCTGACCCCCATCTGCCCCACAGCAGCTCCTACCTCATACATCTGACTCACAGCATCTCCTGCCCCATAGATCTGACCCACATCAGACCCAGAGCATCTCCTGCCACATAGATCTGACCCACATTTTCCCCAAAGCAGCACCTAAACCATAGATCTGACCCACATGTGCCTCACAGCTGCTCCTGCCCCATAGATCTGAACCACAGAAGTTCCTGCCCCATAGATCAGACCCAAATCTTCCCTACATCAGCTCCTGCCCATAGATCTGACCCACATCAGCCCCACAGCAGCTCCTACACCATACATATTACCCAGATCTGCACCACAGCAGATTTTGCCCCATAGATATGTGCCACGTCTGCCCCACAGCAGCTCCTGCGACATAGATCTTACCCAGATCTGCTCCACAGCAGCTGCTGCCCCAAAGATCTGACCAACATCAGCCCCACAGCAGCTCCTGCCCCATAGATCTGACCCACATCTGCCCCACAGCAGCTCCTGCCCCATAGACCCTACCAACATGTGCAGCACAGCAGCTCCTGCCCATAGATCTAACCCACATCAGCCCCACAGCAGCTCCTGCCCCATAGATCTGACCCACATCTGCCCCACAGCAGCTCCTGCCTCATACATCTGACTCACAGCATCTCCTGCCCCATAAAACTGGCCCACATCAGCCAGAGCAGCTCTTGACCTATAGATCTGACCCACATCTGACCCACAGCAGCTCCTGCCCCATAGATCTGACCCACATCTGCCACACAGCAGCCTTTACCCCATAGATCTGACCCACATCTGCCCCACAGCATCTCCTGCCCCATAGATCTGACCCACATCTGCCCCACAGCAGCTCCTGCCCCATAGATCTGACCCACATCTGACCCACAGCAGCTCCTGCCCCATACATCTTACCCAGATCTGCCCCACAGCAGCTCCTACCCAAAGATCTGACCCACATCTGCCCCACAGCAGCTCCTACCCCATAGATCTGACCCCCATCTGCCCCACAGCAGCTCCTGCCTCATACATCTGACTCACAGCATCTCCTGCCCCATAGAACTGGCCCACATCAGCCACAGCAGCTCCTGACCTATAGATCTGACCCACATCTGACCCACAGCAGATTTTGCCCCATAGATATGTGCCACGTCTGCCCCACAGCGGCTCCTGCGACATAGATCTTACCCAGATCTGCTCCACAGCAGCTGCTGCCCCAGGGATCTGACCAACATCAGCCCCACAGCAGCTCCTGCCCCATAGATCTGACCCACATCTGCCCCACAGCAGCTCCTGCCCCATAGACCCTACCAACATGTGCAGCACAGCAGCTCCTGCCCATAGATCTGACCCACATCTGCTCCACAGCATCTCCTGCCCCATAGATCTGACCCCCATCTGCCCCACAGCAGCTCCTGCCCCATAGATCTGACCCACATCTGCCCCACAGCAGCCTTTGCCCCATAGATCTGACCGACATCTGCCCTACAGCATCTTGTGCCCCATAGATCTGACCCACATCTGCCCCACAGGAGCTCCTGTCTCATAGATCTTACCCACATCAGCCCCACAGCAGATTTTGCCCCATAGTTATGTCCCTCATCTGCCCAACAGCAGCTCCTGCCCCATAGATTTGACCCACATCAGCCACACAGCATCTCCCGCCCCATAGATGTGACCCACATGTGCACCACAGCAGCTCCTCCCCATAGATATGCCCTACATCTGCCCCACATCAGCTCCTGCAACATAGATCTGACCCACATCTGCGCCACAACAGCTCCTGCCCCATAGATCTGACCCACATCAGACCCACAGCAGATCCTCCCCAAAGATCTGACACACATCTGCCCCACTGCTGCTCCTACACCACAGATCTGACCTACATCATCTCCACTGCAGCTCCTGCCCATAGATCAGACCCGCATCAGCCACACAGCAGCTCCTACCCCATAGATCTGACCCACATCAGCCCCACAGCAGATTTTGCCCCATAGATCTGACCCACATCTGCCCCACAACAGCTCCTGCCCAATAGATCTGACCCACAACTGCTCCACAGCATCTCCTGCCCCATAGATCTTACCCCCATCTGCCCCACAGCAGCTCCTGCCTCATACATCTGACTCACAGCATCTCCTGCCCCATAGAACTGGCCCACATCACCCACAGCAGCTCCTGACCTATAGATCTGACCCACAGCAGCTCCTGCCCCATAGATCTGACCCACATCTGCCACACAGCAGCCTTTGCCCCATAGATCTGACCCACATCTGCCCCACAGCATCTCCTGCCCCATAGATCTGACCCACATCTGCCCCACAGCATCTCCTGCCCCATAGATCTGACCCACATCTGAACCACAGCAGCTCCTGCCCCTTACATCTTACACAGATCTGCCCCACAGCAGCTCCTACACAAAGATCTGACCCACATCATCTCGACAGCAGCTCCTGCCCCATAGATCTGACCAGCATGTGCCCCACAGCAGCTCCTAACACATAGATCTGACCCAAATGTGCCCCAGAGCTGCTCCTGCCCCATAGATCTGAACCACAGCAGCTCCTGTCTCTTAGATCTTACCCACATCAGCCCCACAGCAGATTTTGCCCCATAGTTATGCCCCACATCTGCCCAACAGCAACTCCTGCCCCATAGATCTGACCCACATGTGCCCACAGCAGCTCCTGCCCCATAGACCTGACCCACATGTTCCCCACAGCAGCTCCTGCCCCATAGATCTGACCCACAGCATCTCCTGCCACACAGATCTGACCCAAATCAGCCCCACAGCATCTCCTGCCTCATAGATCTGACCCACATGTGCCCCACAGCAGCTCCAAACTCATAGATCTGACTCACATCAGTCCAACAGCAGATTTTGCACCATAGATATGTCCCTCATATTCCCCACAGCAAATCCTGCCCCATAGATCTGACCTACATCATCCCCTCTGCAGCTCCTGCCCCATAGGTCTGACCCACATGTTCCCCACAGCAGCTCCTGCCATATAGATCTAACCACCATCAGCCCCAAAGCAGCTCCTGCCCCATAGATCTGACCCAAGTCAGCCCCACAGCAGCTCCTGCCTTATAGATCTAACCACCATCAGCCCCACAACAGCTTCTACCCCATAGATCTGACCCACATGTGCTCCACTGCAGCTCCAGACCCGTAGATCTGAACCACAGCAGCCCATGCCCCATAGATCTGACCCTCATCAGCAACACAGCAGCTCCTGACCCATACATCTGACCCAAATCTGCCCCACACCATCTCCTGCCCCATAGATCTAACTCACATGTGCCCCACAGCAGCTCCTGCCCCATAGATCTGACCCAGAGCAGCTCTGCCCCATTGATTTGACCCACATCAGCCTCACAGGAGATCCTGCCCCATAGATCTGACCCACATCAGCCCCACAGCAGATTTTGCCCCATAGATATGTGCCACGTCTGCCCCACAGCAGCTCCTGCGACATAGATCTTACCCAGATCTGCTCCACAGCAGCTGCTGCCCCAAAGATCTGACCAACATCAGCCCCACAGCAGCTCCTGCCCCATAGATCTGACCCACATCTGCCCCACAGCAGCTCCTGCCCCATAGACCCCACCAACATGTGCAGCACAGCAGCTCCTGCCCATAGATCTGACCCACATCTGCCCCACAGCAGCTCCTGCCCCATAGATCTGACCCACATCTGCTCCACAGCATCTCCTGCCCAATAGATCTGACCCCCATCTGCCCCACAGCAGCTCCAGCCTCATACATCTGACTCACAGCATCTCCTGCCCCATAGAACTGGCCCACAGCAGCCACAGCAGCTCCTGACCTATAGATCTGACCCACATCTGCTCCACAGCATCTCCTGCCCCATAGATCTGACCCCCATCTGCCCCACAGCAGCTCCTGCCTCATACATCTGACTCACAGCATCTCCTGCCCCATAGAACTGGCCCACATCAGCCACAGCAGCTCCTGCCCCATAGATCTGACCCACATCTGACCCACAGCAGCTCCTGCCCCATAGATCTGACCCACAACTGCCCCACAGCAGCTCCTGCCCCATAGATCTGACCCACATCTGACCCACAGCAGCTCCTGCCCCATACATCTTACCAAGATCTGCCCCACAGCAGCTCCTACCCAAAGATCTGACCCACATCATCTCGACAGCAGCTCCTGCCCCATAGATCTGACCCACATGTGCCCCACAGCAGCTCCTAACACATAGATCTGACCCACATCAGACCCACAGCAGATTTTGCCCCATAGATATGTGCCACGTCTGCCCCACAGCAGCTCCTGCGACATAGATCTTACCCAGATCTGCTCCACGGCAGCTGCTGCCCCAAAGATCTGACCAACATCAGCCCCACAGCAGCTCCTGCCCCATAGATCTGACCCACATCTGCCCCACAGCAGCTCCTGCCCCATAGACCCTACCAACATGTGCAGCACAGCAGCTCCTGCCCATAGATCTGACCCACATCTGCCCCACAGCAGCTCCTGCCCCATAGATCTGACCCCCATCTGCCCCACAGCAGCTCCAGCCTCATACATATGACTCACAGCATCTCCTGCCCCATAGAACTGGCCCACATCAGCCACAGCATCTCCTGCCCCATAGATCTGACCCACATCTGCTCCACAGCATCTCCTGCCCCATAGATCTGACCCCCATCTGCCCCACAGCAGCTCCTACCTCATACATCTGACTCACAGCATCTCCTGCCCCATAGATCTGACCCACATCAGACCCAGAGCATCTCCTGCCACATAGATCTGACCCACATTTTCCCCAAAGCAGCACCTAAACCATAGATCTGACCCACATGTGCCTCACAGCTGCTCCTGCCCCATAGATCTGAACCACAGAAGTTCCTGCCCCATAGATCAGACCCAAATCTTCCCTACATCAGCACCTGCCCATAGATCTGACCCACATCAGCCCCACAGCAGCTCCTACCCCATACATATTACCCAGATCTGCACCACAGCAGATTTTGCCCCATAGATATGTGCCACGTCTGCCCCACAGCAGCTCCTGCGACATAGATCTTACCCAGATCTGCTCCACAGCAGCTGCTGCCCCAAAGATCTGACCAACATCAGCCCCACAGCAGCTCCTGCCCCATAGATCTGACCCACATCTGCCCCACAGCAGCTCCTGCCCCATAGATCTGACCCACATCTGCCCCACAGCAGCTCCTGCCTCATACATCTGACTCACAGCATCTCCTGCCCCATAGAACTGGCCCACATCAGCCAGAGCAGCTCCTGACCTATAGATCTGACCCACATCTGACCCACAGCAGCTCCTGCCCCATAGATCTGACCCACATCTGCCACACAGCAGCCTTTACCCCATAGATCTGACCCACATCTGCCCCACAGCAGCTCCTGCCCCATAGATCTGACCCACATCTGACCCACAGCAGCTCCTGCCCCATACATCTTACCCAGATCTGCCCCACAGCAGCTCCTACCCAAAGATCTGACCCACATCATCTTGACAGCAGCTCCTACCCCATAGATCTGACCCCCATCTGCCCCACAGCAGCTCCTGACTCATACATCTGACTCACAGCATCTCCTGCCCCATAGAACTGGCCCACATCAGCCACAGCAGCTCCTGACCTATAGATCTGACCCACATCTGACCCACAGCAGATTTTGCCCCATAGATATGTGCCACGTCTGCCCCACAGCAGCTCCTGCGACATAGATCTTACCCAGATCTGCTCCACAGCAGCTGCTGCCCCAGGGATCTGACCAACATCAGCCCCACAGCAGCTCCTGCCCCATAGATCTGACCCACATCTGCCCCACAGCAGCTCCTGCCCCATAGACCCTACCAACATGTGCAGCACAGCAGCTCCTGCCCATAGATCTGACCCACATCTGCTCCACAGCATCTCCTGCCCCATAGATCTGACCCCCATCTGCCCCACAGCAGCTCCTGCCCCATAGATCTGACCCACATCTGCCCCACAGCAGCCTTTGCCCCATAGATCTGACCGACATCTGCCCTACAGCATCTTGTGCCCCATAGATCTGACCCACATCTGCCCCACAGGAGCTCCTGTCTCATAGATCTTACCCACATCAGCCCCACAGCAGATTTTGCCCCATAGTTATGTCCCTCATCTGCCCAACAGCAGCTCCTGCCCCATAGATTTGACCCACATCAGCCACACAGCATCTCCCGCCCAATAGATGTGACCCACATCTGCACCACAGCAGCTCCTCCCCATAGATATGCCCTACATCTGCCCCACATCAGCTCCTGCAACATAGATCTGACCCACATCTGCGCCACAACAGCTCCTGCCCCATAGATCTGACCCACATCAGACCCACAGCAGATCCTCCCCAAAGATCTGACACACATCTGCCCCACTGCTGCTCCTACACCACAGATCTGACCTACATCATCTCCACTGCAGCTCCTGTCCATAGATCTGACCCGCATCAGCCACACAGCAGCTCCTGCCCCATAGACCTGACACACATCAGCCCCACAGCAGCTCCTGCCTCATAGATCTGACTCACAGCATCTCCTGCCCCATAGATCTGACCCACATCAGACCCAGAGCATCTCCTGCCACATAGATCTGACCCACATTTTCCCCAAAGCAGCACCTAAACCATAGATCTGACCCACATGTGCCTCACAGCTGCTCCTGCCCCATAGATCTGAACCACAGCAGTTCCTGCCCCATAGATCAGACCCAAATCTTCCCTACATCAGCTCCTGCCCATAGATCTGACCCACATCAGCCCCACAGCAGCTCCTACCCCATAGATCTGACCCACATCAGCCCCACAGCAGATTTTGCCCCATAGATCTGACCCACATCTGCCCCACAGCATCTCCTGCCCCATAGATCTGACCCACATGTGCCCCACAGCAGCTCCTGCCCCATAGATCTGACCCACATGTGCCCCAGAGCTGCTCCTGCCCCATAGATCTGAACCACAGCAGCTCCTGTCTCATAGATCTGACCCACATCTGCTCCACAGCATCTCCTGCCCCATAGATCTGACCCCCATCTGCCCCACAGCAGCTCCTGCCTCATACATCTGACTCACAGCATCTCCTGCCCCATAGAACTGGCCCACATCAGCCACAGCAGCTCCGGCCCCATAGATCTGACCCACATCTGACCCACAGCAGCTCCTGCCCCATAGATCTGACCCACATCTGCCACACAGCAGCCTTTGCCCCATAGATCTGACCCACATCTGCCCCACAGCATCTCCTGCCCCATAGATCTGACCCACATCTGCCCCACAGCATCTCCTGCCCCATAGATCTGACCCACATGTGCCCCACAGCAGCTCCTGCCCCATAGATCTGACCCACATGTGCCCCAGAGCTGCTCCTGCCCCATAGATCTGAACCACAGCAGCTCCTGTCTCATAGATCTTACCCACATCATCCCCACAGCAGATTTTGCCCCATAGTTATGCCCCACATCTGCCCAACAGCAACTCCTGCCCCATAGATCTGACCCACATGTGCCCACAGCAGCTCCTGCCCCATAGACCTGACCCACATGTCCCCCACAGCAGCTCCTGCCCCATAGATCTGACCCACAGCATCTCCTGCCACATAGATCTGACCCAAATCAGCCCCACAGCATCTCCTGCCCCATAGATCTGACCCACATGTGCCCCACAGCAGCTCCAAACTCATAGATCTGACTCACATCAGTCCAACAGCAGATTTTGCACCATAGATATGTCCCTCATATTCCCCACAGCAACTCCTGCCCCATAGATCTGACCTACATCATCCCCTCTGCAGCTGCTGCCCCATAGGTCTGACCCACATGTGCCCCACAGCAGCTCCTGCCATATAGATCTAACCACCATCAGCCCCAAAGCAGCTCCTGCCCCATAGATCTGACCCAAGTCAGCTCCACAGCAGCTCCTGCCTTATAGATCTAACCACCATCAGCCCCACAACAGCTTCTACCCCATAGATCTGACCCACATGTGCTCCACTGCAGCTCCAGTCCCGTAGATCTGAACCACAGCAGCCCATGCCCCATAGATCTGACCCTCATCAGCAACACAGCAGCTCCTGACCCATACATCTGATCCAAATCTGCCCCACACCATCTCCTGCCCCATAGATCTAACTCACATGTGCCCCACAGCAGCTCCTGCCCATAGATCTGACCCACAGCAGCTCCTGCCCTATAGAGCTGATTCAAATCTGAACCACAGCAGCTCCTGCCCCATAGATCTGACCCACATGTGCCCCAGAGCAGCTCTGCCCCATTGATTTGACCCACATCAGCCCCACAGCAGATCCTGCCCCATAGATCTGACCCACATCAGCCCCACAGCAGATTTTGCCCCATAGATATGTGCCACGTCGGCCCCACAGCAGCTCCTGCGACATAGATCTTACCCAGATCTGCTCCACAGCAGCTGCTGCCCCAAAGATCTGACCAACATCAGCCCCACAGCAGCTCCTGCCCCATAGATCTGACCCACATCGGCCCCACAGCAGCTCCTGCCCCATAGATCTGACCCACATCTGCTCCACAGCATCTCCTGCCCCATAGATCTGACCCCCATCTGCCCCACAGCAGCTCCTGCCTCATACATCTGACTCACAGCATCTCCTGCCCCATAGAACTGGCCCACATCAGCCACAGCAGCTCCTGCCCCATAGGTCTGACCCACATCAGCCCCACAGCAGATTTTGCCCCATAGTTATGTCCCACATCTGCCCAACAGCAACTCCTGCCCCATAGATCTGACCCACATGCGCCCCACAGTAGCTCCTGCCCCATAGGTCTGACCCACATGCGCCTCACAGCAGGTCCTGCCCCATAGATCTAACCACCATCAGCCCCAAAGCATCTCCTGCCCCATAGATTTGACCCACATCAGCCACACAGCATCTCCCACCCCATAGATGTGACCCACATCTGCACCACAGCAGCTCCTCCCCATAGATCTAACACCCATCAGCCTCACAGCAGCTCCTGCCCCATAGATATGCCCTACATCTGCCCCACATCAGCTCCTGCAACATAG
Organism: Coturnix japonica; assembly: GCF_054131305.1. Classification (NCBI taxonomy): domain Eukaryota; kingdom Metazoa; phylum Chordata; class Aves; order Galliformes; family Phasianidae; genus Coturnix; species Coturnix japonica. The sequence goes on along the minus strand of NC_140678.1, from coordinate 5,524,466 downwards.
ATCTGACCAACATCTGCAACACAGCAGCTCCTGCTCCATAAATCTGACCAACATCAGGCCCACATTTGTTCCTGCCCCATAGATCTGACCCACAGCAGCCCCTGCCTCATAGATCTGACCCACAAGTGCCCCACAGCAGCTCCAGCCCAATAGACCTGACCCACATCTGCCCCAAAGCATCTCCTGCCCCATAGATCTTTCCTACATCAGCCCCACAGCACCTCCGGACCAATAGATCTGACCCACATCTGCCCCACAGCAGCTCCTGCCCCATAGATCTGACCCACATCAACCATGTTGATAAACATGAAAACATACAACATGGGTTGTATCAACCATGTAATCCATGGTGTCCCTATGTGTCCCAATGTCACCCTATGGGTCCCAGCGTCTCCCTATGGGTCACTATGTGTCCCTATGTGTCCCAATGTCCCCCCTATGGGTTGCTATGTGCCTCTATGGGTTCTCTATGGGCCTCTATGGGGTGCCTATGGAGCTCTATGGGGCGTTCTGAGGTTTCTATGGGGTGTCTATGGAACGCTATGGTGTGTCTATTTGGTAAATTAGTTTCTATGCGTGGCTATGGGAGCTCTATGGGGCACAATGGGTTGCCTACGGGGCTCTATGGGATGTCTGTGGGGCTCTATGGCGCGGCTATATGTCCTTATGTGGTGTCTATGTGGCACTATGTTGTGCTATGGGGTGCTGTGAGGCACTATGGGGTGCTATGGGGCTCTATGGAGCAGTATAGGGTGTCTATGGGTCTCTATGGGGTGCAATGGGGCGCTGTGGGGCACAAGAGAGTGTCTATGAGGCTCCATGGGCTGCTATGGGGCACTATGGAGTAGCTATGGGGTGCTATGGGGTCTCTTTGGGCCCCTATGGGTCACTATGGGTCACTATGTGGTGTCTATGGGGCTCTATGGGGTGGCTATGCGGTGCTGTAGGGTGGCTATGGGGTGCTTTGGGGTATCCTTGGGTTCCTATGGGGCGCTATGGGTGACTATGGGGTGCTATGGTTTGCTATGGGGCTCTATGCGGAAGAATGGGGTTTCTATGGGGCGCTATGAGGTCCCTATGGGGCTCTATGGGGAGTCTATGGGGTGTCTTTGGGGATCTATGGGTTGTCTGTGGGGCTCTATGGGGTCTGCATGGGGTCTGTATGGGGTTCAGTGAGTTTCTATGGGGCTCTATGGGGAGTCTACAGGCACTATGGGGCGGCGATATGGGGTGTCTATTTGGTTCAATTGGGCTCTATGTTGTGGCTGTAGGGCCTTATGTGGTGTCTATGGGGCACTGTGGGCTGCTATGGGGTGCTGTGGGGAACTATGGGGTGTCTATGGGGCCCTATGGAGCAGTATGCTGTGTCTATGGGTCCCTATGGGGTGCAATGGGGTGCTCTGGGGCACAATGGAGTGTCTATGAGGCTCCATGGGCTGCTATGGGGCACTATGGAGTAGCTATGGGGTGCTATGGGGTCTCTTTGGGCCCCTATGGGTCACTATGGGGCTCTATGGGGTATCTTTGTGTTCCTATGGGGCGCTATGGGTGACTATGGGGTCGCTATGGGTTTCTTTGAGGCACTATGGGTCTCAATGGGGTCTCTATGGGTCTCAATTTATCCTTATGGCTCCCAATGACTGTCTATGGGTCTCTATGTGTCCCTATGGGTCCCAGTGTCTCTCTATGGGTCCCTATGGGTCCCAGTGTGTCTCTATGGGTCCCAATGTCTTCCTCTGGATCTCTATGGGTCCCTATGGGTCCCAGGGTCTCTCTATGTCCCCCTGTCTAGGTGGTAACTATACAGATGGTAACAAAGATGGTAACAAATGTACAGAGGCTCTAAGCGAGAGAGAAACTCACCAGTGGTGATGCCTTCGCTGAGGAAGCTGGGGCGGTCTTCACTGCAGAGCGATGTCCAAGAGATGCTGCCTCACAGAATCACAGAATTCTCAAGGTTGGAAAAGGGCTGCCAGCTTTTGTAGGAGAATAGCATGGGAGACAGTTGTGAAGGCTTTGCTGAAGTCCAAGTAGAGCACATCAACAGCCTTTCTTTCTTTCCTTCATCCATCAGATGGGTCACAGGATCGTAGAAGGAGATCAGATTGGTCAAGCAGGAGCTGCCCTTCACGAACCCATGCTGGCTAGGTCTGATCTCCTGCTCATCCCACACCTGCCGCATCTGTCATCTCCCTCAAGACAATTCGTTCCATTCCCTTCCCTGGCACCGAGGTCAGGCTAACAGGCCTGGAGTTGCCCGGATCCTCCTGACAACCTTGCTTGGAAATGGGAGTCACGTTGGCAAGCCTCCAGTCTTCTGGGACCTCACCCGGTAACAGGGAGCTCGGAAAGATAATGGAAAGCGGCTCGAGTGAGGGTCAGCCCTTAAATGAGGTCTCAGAGGAGGTGGAGTCGAGCTCCAGCCCTCCCGGGAGCACAGCTCCATTACTCTCACCTGTGCTCCCGCAGCTGACCCCACACTTGCCTCAGCTGATTAATCAGAGGTTCAGGCTGTGATTACCAATCTCCCACACAGCCCCTGTGGGTCCCAATGTTTCCCTATGGATCTCTGGGTGTCCCTATAGGACTCTATGGGGTTATTATGCCTCTAAATGGGTACCTATATGTCTCTATGTCTCTCTATGGGGTCCCTATGTGTCCCAATGTCCCCACTATGGTTTGCTATGTGCCTCTATGGGGTCTTTTATGGGTAACTATCGTCCCAAATGTATTCCTAAGGGTATCTATGGGTTTCAATGTGGTCCCTATGTGCCTCTATGGGGTCTCTTATGGGTCTCAACGAAGTCCCTATGTGTCTCTATGGGTCTCACTGTCCACCACTGTAATCCATGTGGTCCCTATGTGTCCCAATATCCCCATATGGGTCCCAGTGTCTCCCTATGGGTCACTATGTGTCCCTATGTGTCCCAATGTCCCCCCTATGGGTTGCTATGTGCCTCAATGGGCTCTCTTATGGATAGCTCTGGGCCCAAATGTCTCCCTGTGGGTATCTATGGGTTACATTAGGTCCCTATGTGCCTCTATGGGGTCTCTTATGGGTCTCAGCGGGTTCCCTATGTGTCTCTATGGGTCTCACTGTCCCCCACTGTAATCCATGGGGTCCTTATGTGTCCCATTGTCCCCCTATGGGATCCAGTGTCTCCTCATGGGTCACGGTGTGTCCCTATGTCCCCCCTATGTGTTGCTATGTGCTTGTATGTGGTTTCTTATGGGTATCTCTGGGCCCAAATGTCTTCCTACAAGTATCTATGTGTTTCAATGTGGTCCCTAGGTGCCTCTATGGGGTCTCTTATGGGTCTCAGCGGGGTCCTTATGTATCTCTATGGGTCTCACTGTCCCCCACTGTAATTCATTGGGTCCCTATGTGTCCCAATGTCCCCCTATGGGTCCCAGTGTCTTCCTACGGGTCACAATGTGTACCTATGTGTCCCAATGTCCCCCCTATGGGTTGCTATGTGCCCCTATGGGGTCTCTATGGGGTCTCTTATGGTTATCTCTGGGCCCAAATGTCTTCCTTTGTGTATCTATAAGTTTCAAAGTCGTCCTATGTGTCCCTATGGGTCTTAATGGCTCCTAATGTGTCCCTATGAGTCTATATGTGGTCTCACTGTCCCAGTCGGTCTCTATGTGTTCCAATGTGTCTATACGGAGTCTCTATCTGGTTTCTATGGGTCTTGGTGTCCCTCTATGTGTCACCTTGTGCCTCTATGGGGTCTCCATGGGTTTCTATGGGGTCTCTATGTCTCTCTTTGGGTCCCTATTGGTCCCAATAGGTCCCTATGAGTCTCTATGATGTCTCCCTTTGTCCCCATATGGGTCCCAGTGTGACCCACATGTGCCCACAGCAGCTCCTGCCCCATAGATCTGACCCACAGCATCTCCTGCCACATAGATCTGACCCACATCAGCCCCACAGCAGCTCCTGCCCCATAGATGTGACCCAAATCAGCCCCACAGCATCTCCTGCCCCATAGATCTGACCCACATGTGCCCCACAGCAGCTCCAAACTCATAGATCTGACTCACATCAGTCCAACAGCAGATTTTGCACCATAGATATGTCCCTCATATTCCCCACAGCAACTCCTGCCCCATAGATCTGACCTTCATCAACCCCTCTGCAGCTCCTGCCCCATAGGTCTGACCCACATGTGCCCCACAGCAGCTCCTGCCATATAGATCTAACCACCATCAGCCCCAAAGCAGCTCCTGCCCCATAGATCTGACCCAAGTCAGCCCCACAGCAGCTCCTGCCTTATAGATCTAACCACCATCAGCCCCACAACAGCTTCTACCCCATAGATCTGACCCACATGTGCTCCACTGCAGCTCCAGTCCCGTAGATCTGAACCACAGCAGCCCATGCCCCATAGATCTGACCCTCATCAGCAACACAGCAGCTCCTGACCCATACATCTGACCCAAATCTGCCCCACACCATCTCCTGCCCCATAGATCTAACTCACATGTGCCCCACAGCAGCTCCTGCCCATAGATCTGACCCAGAGCAGCTCTGCCCCATTGATTTGACCCACATCAGCCCCACAGGAGATTTTGCCCCATAGATATGTGCCACGTCTGCCCCACAGCAGCTCCTGCGACATAGATCTTACCCAGATATTCTCCACAGCATCTGCTGCCCCAAAGATCTGACCAACATCAGCCCCACAGCAGCTCCTGCCCCATAGATCTGACCCACATCTGCCCCACAGAAGCTCCTGCCCCATAGACCCTACCAACATGTGCAGCACAGCAGCTCCTGCCCATAGATCTGACCCACATTTGCCCCACAGCAGCTCCTGCCCAAAGATCTGACCCACATCATCTCGACAGCAGCTCCTGCCCCATAGATCTGACCCCCATCTGCCCCACAGCAGCTCCTGCCTCATACATCTGACTCACAGCATCTCCTGCCCCATAGAACTGGCCCACATCAGCCACAGCAGCTCCTGACCTATAGATCTGACCCACATCTGACCCACAGCAGCTCCTGCCCCATAGATCTGACCAACATCATCTCGATAGCATCTCCTGACCCATAGATCTGAGCCACATGTGCCCCACAGCATCTCCTAACACATAGATCTGACCCAAATGTGCCCCAGAGCTGCTCCTGCCACATAGATCTGAACCACAGCAGCTCCTGTCTCATAGATCTTACCCACATCAGCCCCACAGCAGATTTTGCCCCATAGTTATGTCCCACATCTGCCCAACAGCAGCTCCTGCCCCATAGATTTGACCCACATCAGCCACACAGCATCTCCCGCCCCATAGATTTGACCCACATCCGCACCACAGCAGCTCCTCCCCATAGATATGCCCTACATCTGCCCCACATCAGCTCCTGCAACATAGATCTGACCCACATCTGCCCCACAGCAGATTTTGCCCCATAGATATGTGACACGTCTGCCCGACAGCAGCTCCTGCAACATAGATCTTACCCAGATCTGCTCCACAGCAGCTGCTGCCCCAAAGATCTGACCCACATCTGCCCCACAGCAGCTCCTGCCCCATAGACCCTACCAACATGTGCAGCACAGCAGCTCCTGCCCATAGATCTGACCCATATCTGCCCCACAGCATCTCCTGCCCCATAGATCTGACCCACATATGCCCCACAGCATCTCCTGCCCCATAGATCTGACCACCATCTGCCCCACAGCAGCTCCTGCCTCATACATCTGACTCACAGCATCTCCTGCCCCATAGAACTGGCCCACAGCAGCCACAGCAGCTCCTGACCTATAGATCTGACCCACATCTGACCCACAGCAGCTCCTGCCCCATAGATCTGACCCACATCTGCCACACAGCAGCCTTTGCCCCATAGATCTGACCCACATCTGCCCCACAGCATCTCCTGCCCCATAGATCTGACCCACATCTGCCCCACAGCAGCTCCTGCCCCATAGATCTAACCCACATCTGCCCCACAGCATCTCCTGCCCCAACGATCTGACCCACATCATCTCGACAGCAGGTCCTGCCCCATAGATCTGACCAGCATGTGCCCCACAGCAGCTCCTAACACATAGATCTGACCCACATGTGCCCCAGAGCTGCTCCTGCCCCATAGATCTGAACCACAGCAGCTCCTGTCTCATAGATCTTACCCACATCAGCCCCACAGCAGATTTTGCCCCATAGTTATGTCCCACATCTGCCCAACAGCAACTCCTGCCCCATAGATCTGACCCTCATCAGCAACACAGCAGCTCCTGACCCATACATCTGACCCAAATCTGCCCCACACCATCTCCTGCCCCATAGATCTAACTCACATGTGCCCCACAGCAGATCCTGCCCATAGATCTGACCCACAGCAGCTCCTGCTCCATAGATCTGACCCACATGTGCCCAACAGCAGCTCCTAACACATAGATCTGACCCACATCTGCCCCACAGCAGCTCCTGCCCCATAGACCCTACCAACATGTGCAGCACAGCAGCTCCTGTCTCATAGATCTAACCCACATCTGCCCCACAGCATCTCCTGCCCCATAGATCTGACCCACATCTGCTCCACAGCATCTCCTGCCCCATAGATCTGACCCCCATCAGCCCCACAACAGCTCCTGCCTCATACATCTGACTCACAGCATCTCCTGCCCCATAGACCTGGACCACAACAGCCACAGCAGCTCCTGACCTATAAATATGACCCACATCAGCCCCACAGCAGATTTTGCCCCATAGATATGTGCCACGTCTGCCCCACAGCAGCTCCTGCGACATAGATCTTACCCAGATCTGCTCCACAGCAGATGCTGCCCCAAAGATCTGACCAACATCAGCCCCACAGCAGCTCCTGCCCCATAGATCTGACCCACATCTGCGCCACTACAGCTCCTGCCCCATAGATCTGACCCACATCAGACCCACAGCAGCTCCTGCCCCATAGATCTGACCCACATCTGCCCCATAGCAGCTCCTGCCCCATAGACCCTACCAACATGTGCAGTACAGCAGCTCCTGCCCATAGATCTAACCCACATCTGCCCCACAGCAGCTCCTGCCCCATAGATCTGACCCACATCTGCTCCACAGCATCTCCTGCCCCATAGATCTGACCCCCATCTGCCCCACAGCAGCTCCTGCCTCATACATCTGACTCACAGCAACTCCTGCCCCATAGAACTGGCGCACATCAGCCACAGCAGCTCCTGCCCCATAGATCTGACCCACATCTGCCCCACAGCAGCTCCTGCCCCATAGATCTGACCCACATCTGCCACACAGCAGCTCCTGCCCCATAGATCTGACCCACATCTGCCCCACAGCAGTTCCTCCCCATAGATCTGACCCACATCTGCCCCACAGCAGCTCCTGCCCCATAGATCTGACCCACATCTGACCCACAGCAGCTCCTGCCCCATACATCTTACGCAGATCTGCCCCACAGAAGCTCCTACCCAAAAATCTGACCCACATCATCTCGACAGCAGCTCCTGCCCCATAGATCTGACCCACATGTGCCCCACAGCAGCTCCTAACACATAGATCTGACCCACATGTGCCCCAGAGCTGCTCCTGCCCCATAGATCTGAACCACAGCAGCTCCTGTCTCATAGATCTAACCCACATCTGCCCCACAGCATCTCCTGCCCCATAGATCTGACCCACATCTGCTCCACAGCATCTCCTGCCCCATAGATCTGACCCCCATCTGTCCCACAGCAGCTCCTGCCTCATACATCTGACTCACAGCATCTCCTGCCCCATAGAACTGGCCCACATCAGCCACGGCAGCTCCTGATCTATAGATCTGACCCACATCAGCCCCACAGCAGATTTTGCCCCATAGATATGTGCCACGTCTGCCCCACAGCAGCTCCTGCGACATAGATCTTACCCCATAGATCTGCTCCACAGCAGCTGCTACCTCAAAGATCTGACCAACATCAGCCCCACAGCAGCTCCTGCCCCATAGATCTGACCCACATCTGCCCCACAGCAGCCCCTGCCCCATAGACCCTACAAACATGTGCAGCACAGCAGCTCCTGCCCATAGATCTAACCCACATTTGCCCCACAGCAGCTCCTGCCCCATAGATCTGACCCACATCTGCCACACAGCATCTCCTGCCCCATAGATCTGACCCCCATCTGCCCCACAGCAGCTCCTGCCTCATACATCTGACTCACAGCATCTCCTGCCCCATAGAACTGGCCCACATCAGCCACAGCAGCTCCTGACCTATAGATCTGACTCACATCAGCCCCACAGCAGATTTTGCCCCATAGATCTGACCCACATCTGCTCCACAGCATCTCCTGCCCCAAAGATCTGACCAACATCAGCCCCACAGCAGCTCCTGCCCCATAGATCTGACCCACATCTGCCCCACAGCAGCTCCTGCCCCATAGATCTGACCCACATCTGCTCCACAGCATCTCCTGCCCCATAGATCTGACCCCCATCTGCCCCACAGCAGCTCCTGCCTCATACATCTGACTCACAGCTTCTCCTGCCCCATAGAACTGGCCCACATCAGCCACAGCAGCTCCTGACCTATAGATCTGACCCACATCTGACCCACAGCATTTCCTGCCCCATAGATCTGACCCACATCTGCCCCACAGCAGCTCCTGCCCCATAGATCTGACCCACATCTGACTCACAGCAGCTCCTGCCCCATACATCTTACCCAGATCTGCCCCACAGCAGCTCCTATCCAAAGATCTGACCCACATCATCTCGACAGCAGCTCCTGCCCCATAGATCTGACCCACATGTGCCCCACAGCAGCTCCTAACACATAGATCTGACCCACATGTGCCCCAGAGCTGCTCCTGCCCCATAGATCTGAACCACAGCAGCTCCTGTCTCATAGGTCTAACCCACATCTGCCCCACAGCAGCTCCTGCCCCATAGATCTGACCCACATCTGCTCCACAGCATCTCCTGCCCCATAGATCTGACCCCATCTGCCCCACAGCAGCTCCTGCCTCATACATCTGACTCACAGCATCTCCTGCCCCATAGAACTGGCCCACATCAGCCACAGCAGCTCCTGACCTATAGATCTGACCCACATCAGCCCCACAGCAGATTTTGCCCCATAGATATGTGCAACGTCTGCCCCACAGCAGCTCCTGCGACATAGATCTTACCCAGATCTGCTCCACAGCAGCTGCTGACCCAAAGATCTGACCAACATCAGCCCCACAGCAGCTCCTGCCCCAAAGATCTGACCAACATCAGCCCCACAGCAGCTCCTGCCCCATACATCTTACCCAGATCTGCCCCACAGCAGCTCCTACCCAAAGATCTGACCCACATCATCTCGACAGCAGCTCCTGCCCCATAGGTCTGACCCACATGTGCCCCACAGCAGCTCCTAACACATAGATCTGACCCACATGTTCCCCAGAGCTGCTCCTGCCCCATAGATCTGAACCACAGCAGCTCCTGTCTCATAGATCTTACCCACATCAGCCCTACAGCAGATTTTGCCCCATAGTTATGTCCCACATCTGCCCAACAGCAACTCCTGCCCCATAGATCTGACCCACATGCGCCCCACAGCATCTCCTGCCCCATAGGTCTGACCCACATGCGCCTCACAGCAGCTCCTGCCCCATAGATTTAACCACCATCAGCCCCAAAGCAGCTCCTGCCGCATAGATTTGACCCACATCAGCCACACAGCATCTCCCGCCCCATAGATGTGACCCACATCTGCACCACAGCAGCTCCTCCCCATAGATCTAACACCCATCAGCCTCACAGCAGCTCCTGCCCCATAGATATGCCCTACATCTGCTCCACATCAGCTCCTGCAACATAGATCTGACCCACATCTGCAACACAGCAGCTCCTGCTCCATAAATCTGACCAACATCAGGCCCACATTTGTTCCTGCCCCATAGATCTGACCCACAGCAGCCCCTGCCTCATAGATCTGACCCACAAGTGCCCCACAGCAGCTCCAGCCCAATAGACCTGACCCACATCTGCCCCAAAGCATCTCCTGCCCCGTAGATCTTTCCTACATCAGCCCCACAGCACCTCCGGCCCAATAGATCTGACCCACATCTGCCCCACAGCAGCTCCTGCCCCATAGATCTGACCCACATCAACCATGTTGATAAACATGAAAACATACAACATGGGTTGTATCAACCATGTAATCCATGGTGTCCCTATGTGTCCCAATGTCACTATATGGGTCCCAGTGTCTCCCTATGGGTCACTATGTGGTGTCTATGTGTCCCAATGTCCCCCCTGTGGGTTGCTATGTGCCTCTATGGGTTCTCTATTGGGCTCTATGGGGTGCCTATGGAGCTCTATGGGGCGTTCTGAGGTTTCTATGGGGTGTCTATGGAACGCTATGGTGTGTCTATTTGGTAAATTAGTTTCTATGCGTGGCTATGGGAGCTCTATGGGGCACAATGGGTTGCCTACGGGGCTCTATGGGATGTCTGTGGGGCTCTATGGTGCGGCTGTATGTCCTTATGTGGTGTCTATGTGGCACTATGTTGTGCTATGGGGTGCTGTGAGGCACTATGGGGTGCTATGGGGCTCTATGGAGCAGTATAGGGTGTCTATGGGTCTCTATGGGGTGCAATGGGGCGCTGTGGGGCACAAGAGAGTGTCTATGAGGCTCCATGGGCTGCTATGGGGCACTGTGGAGTAGCTATGGGATGATTTGGGGTCTCTTTGTACCCCTATGGGTCACTATGGGTCACTATGTGGTGTCTATGGGGCTCTATGGGGTGGCTATGCGGTGCTGTAGGGTGGCTATGGGGTGCTTTGGGGTATCCTTGTGTTCCTATGGGGCGCTATGGGTGACTATGGGGTGCTATGGTTTGCTATGGGGCTCTATGCTGAAGAATGGGGTTTCTATGGGGCGCTATGAGGTCCCTATGGGGCTCTATGGGGAGTCTATGGGGTGTCTTTGGGGATCTATGGGTTGTCTGTGGGGCTCTATGGGGTCTGCATGGGGTTCAGTGGGTCTCTATGGGGCTCTATGGGGTGTCTACAGGCACTATGGGGCGATATGGGGTGTCTATGTGGTTCAATTGGGCTCTATGGTGTGGCTGTAGGGCCTTATGTGGTGTCTATGGGGCACTGTGGGCTGCTATGGGGTGCTGTGGGGAACTAAGGGGTGTCTATGGGGCTCTATGGAGCAGTATGCTGTGTCTATGGGTCCCTATGGGGTGCAATGGGGTGCTGTGGGGCACAATGGAGTGTCTATGAGGCTCCATGGGCTGCTATGGGGCACTATGGAGTAGCTATGGGGTGCTATGGGGTCTCTTTGGGCCCCTATGGGTCACTATGGGGCTCTATGGGGTATCTTTGTGTTCCTATGGGGCGCTATGGGTGACTATGGGGTCGCTATGGGTTTCTTTGAGGCACTATGGGTCTCAATGGGGTCTCTATGGGTCTCAATTTATCCTTATGGCTCCCAATGACTGTCTATGGGTCTCTATGTGTCCCTATGGGTCCCAGTGTCTCTCTATGTGTCCCTATGGGTCCCAGTGTCTCTCTATGGGTCCCAATGTCTTCCTCTGGATCTCTATGGGTCCCTAGGGGTCCCAGCGTCTCTCTATGTCCCCCTGTCTAGGTGGTAACTATACAGATGGTAACAAAGATGGTAACAAATGGACAGAGGTTCTAAGCGAGAGAGAAACTCACCAGTGGTGATGCCTTCGCTGAGGAAGCTGGGGCGGTCTTCACTGCAGAGCGATGTCCAAGAGATGCTGCCTCACAGAATCACAGAATTCTCAAGGTTGGAAAAGGGCTGCCAGCTTTTGTAGGAGAATAGCATGGGAGACAGTTGTGAAGGCTTTGCTGAAGTCCAAGTAGAGCACATCAACAGCCTTTCTTTCTTTCCTTCATCCATCAGATGGGTCACAGGATCGTAGAAGGAGATCAGATTGGTCAAGCAGGAGCTGCCCTTCACGAACCCATGCTGGCTAGGTCTGATCTCCTGCTCATCCCACACCTGCCGCATCTGTCATCTCCCTCAAGACAATTCGTTCCATTCCCTTCCCTGGCACCGAGGTCAGGCTAACAGGCCTGGAGTTGCCCGGATCCTCCTGACAACCTTGCTTGGAAATGGGAGTCACGTTGGCAAGCCTCCAGTCTTCTGGGACCTCACCCGGTAACAGGGAGCTCGGAAAGATAATGGAAAGCGGCTCGAGTGAGGGTCAGCCCTTAAATGAGGTCTCAGAGGAGGTGGAGTCGAGCTCCAGCCCTCCCGGGAGCACAGCTCCATTACTCTCACCTGTGCTCCCGCAGCTGACCCCACACTTGCCTCAGCTGATTAATCAGAGGTTCAGGCTGTGATTACCAATCTCCCACACAGCCCCTGTGGGTCCCAATGTTTCCCTATGGATCTCTGGGTGTCCCTATAGGACTCTATGGGGTTATTATGCCTCTAAATGTCTCTCTATGGGGTCTCTATGTGTCCCAATGTCCCCACTATGGTTTGCTATGTGCCTCTATGGGGTCTCTATGGGGTCTTTTATGGGTAACTATCGTCCCAAATGTATTCCTAAGGGTATCTATGGGTCTCAATGAAGTCCCTATGTGTCTCTATGGGTCTCACTGTCCACCACTGTAATCCATGTGGTCCCTATGTGTCCCAATATCCCCATATGGGTCCCAGTGTCTCCCTATGGGTCACTATGTGTCCCTATGTGTCCCAATGTCCCCCCTATGGGTTGCTATGTGCCTCAATGGGCTCTCTTATGGATAGCTCTGGGCACAAATGTCTCCCTGTGGGTATCTATGGGTTACATTAGGTCCCTATGTGCCTCTATGGGGTCTCTTATGGGTCTCAGCGGGTTCCCTATGTGTCTCTATGGGTCTCACTGTCCCCCACTGTAATCCATGGGGTCCTTATGTGTCCCATTGTCCCCCTATGGGATCCAGTGTCTCCTCATGGGTCACGGTGTGTCCCAATGTCCCCCCTATGGGTTGCTATGTGCTTGTATGTGGTTTCTTATGGGTATCTCTGGGCACAAATATCTTCCTATAGCTATCTATGGGTTTCAATGTGGTCCCTATGTGCCTCTATGGGGTCTCTTATGCGTCTCAGCGGGGTTTCTATGTGTCTCTATGGGTCTGGCTGTCCCCCACTGTAGTCCAAGTGGTCCCTATGTGTCCCAATGTCCCCATATGGGTCCCAGTGTCTCCCTATGGGTCAGAATGTTTCCCTACGTGTCCCAATGTCCCCCCTATGGGTTGCTATGTGCCTCTATGGGGTCTCTGTGGGGTCTCTTATGGATATCTCTGGGCCCAAATGTCTACCTACAAGTATCTATGAGTTTCAATGTGGTCCCTAGGTGCCTCTATGGGGTCTCTTATGGGTCTCAGCGGGGTCCTTATGTATCTCTATGGGTCTCACTGTCCCCCACTGTAATTCATTGGGTCCCTATGTGTCCCAATGTCCCCCTATGGGTCCCAGTGTCTTCCTACGGGTCACAATGTGTACCTATGTGTCCCAATGTCCCCCCTAGGGGTTGCTATGTGCCCCTATGGGGTCTCTATGGGGTCTCTTATGGTTATCTCTGGGCCCAAATGTCTTCCTTTGGGTATCTATAAGTTTCAAAGTCGTCCTATGTGTCCCTATGGGTCTTAATGGCTCCTAATGTGTCCCTATGAGTCTATATGTGGTCTCACTGTCCCAGTCGGTCTCTATGTGTTCCTATGTGTCTATATGGAGTCTCTATCTGGTTTCTATGGGTCTTGGTGTCCCTCTATGTGTCACTTTGTGCCTCTATGGGGTCTCCATGGCTTTCTATGGGGTCTGTATGTCTCTCTTCGGGTCCCTATTGGTCCCAATAGGTCCCTATGAGTCTCTATGATGTCTCCCTTTGTCCCCATATGGGTCCCAGTGTGACCCAAATGTGCCCACAGCAGCTCCTGCCCCATAGACCTGACCCACATGTTCCCCACAGCAGCTCCTGCCCCATAGATCAGCCCCACAGCATCTCCTGCCACATAGATCTGACGCACATGTGCCCCACAGCAGCTCCAAACTCATAGATCTGACTCACATCAGTCCAACAGCAGATTTTGCACCATAGATATGTCCCTCATATTCCCCACAGCAACTCCTGCCCCATAGATCTGATCTACATCATCCCCTCTGCAGCTCCTGCCCCATAGGTCTGACCCACATGTGCCCCACAGCAGCTCCTGCCATATAGATCTAACCACCATCAGCCCCAAAGCAGCTCCTGCCCCATAGATCTGACCCAAGTCAGCCCCACAGCAGCTCCTGCCTTATAGATATGACCCCCATCAGCCCCACAACAGCTTCTACCCCATAGATCTGACCCACATGTGCTCCACTGCAGCTCCAGTCCCGTAGATCTGAACCACAGCAGCCCATGCCCCATAGATCTGACCCTCATCAGCAACACAGCAGCTCCTGACCCATACATCTGACCCAAATCTGCCCCACACCATCTCCTGCCCCATAGATCTAACTCACATGTGCCCCGCAGCAGCTCCTGCCCATAGATCTGACCCACAGCAGCTCCTGCCCTATAGATCTGATTCAAATCTGCCCCACAGCAGCTCCTGCTCCATAGATCTGACCCACATGTGCCCCAGAGCAGCTCTGCCCCATTGATTTGACCCACATCAGCCCCACAGGAGATCCTGCCCCATAGGTCTGACCCACATCAGCCCCACAGCAGATTTTGCCCCATAGATATGTGCCACGTCTGCCCCACAGCAGCTCCTGCGACATAGATCTTACCCAGATCTGCTCCACAGCAGCTGCTGCCCAAAAGATCTGACCAACATCAGCCCCACAGCAGCTCCTGCCCCATAGATCTGACCCACATCAGCCCCACAGCAGCTCCTGCCCCATAGATCTGACCCACATCTGCCCCACAGCAGCTCCTGCCCCATAGACCCTACCAACATGTGCAGCACAGCAGCTCCTGCCCATAGATCTGACCCACATCTGCCCCACAGAAGCTCCTGCCACATAGATCTGACCCACATCTGCTCCACAGCATCTCCTGCCCCATAGATCTGACCCCCATCTGCCCCACAGCAGCTCCTGCCTCATACATCTGACTCACAGCATCTCCTGCCCCATAGAACTGGCCCACATCAGCCACAGCAGCTCCTGACCTATAGATCTGACCCACATCTGACCCACAGCAGCTCCTGCCCCATAGATCTGATTCACATCTGCCACACAGCAGCCTTTGCCCCATAGATCTGACCCACATCTGCCCCACAGCATCTCCTGCCCCTTAGATCTGACCCACATGTGCCCCACAGCAGCTCCTGCCTCATACATCTGACTCACAGCATCTCCTGCCCCATAGAACTGGCCCACATCAGCCACGGCAGCTCCTGCCCCATAGATCTGACCCACATCTGACCCACAGCAGCTCCTGCCCCATACATCTTACACAGATCTGCCCCACAGCAGCTCCTACCGAAAAATCTGACCCACATCATCTCGACAGCAGCTCCTGCCCCATAGATCTGACCCACATGTGCCCCACAGCAGCTCCTAACACATAGATCTGACCCACATGTGCCCCAGAGCTGCTCCTGCCCCATAGATCTGAACCACAGCAGCTCCTGTCTCATAGATCGAACCCACATCTGCCCCACAGCAGCTCCTGCCCCATAGATCTGACCCACATCTGCTCCACAGCATCTCCTGCCCCATAGATCTGACCCCCATCTGCCCCACAGCAGCTCCTGCCTCATTCATCTGACTCACAGCATCTCCTGCCCCATAGAACTGGCCCACATCAGCCACGGCAGCTCCTGACCTATAGATCTGACCCACATCAGACCCACAGCAGATTTTTCCCCATAGATATGTGCCGCGTCTGCCCCACAGCAGCTCCTGCGACATAGATCTTACCCAGATCTGCTCCACAGCAGCTGCTGCCCCAAAGATCTGACCAACATCAGCCCCACAGCAGCTCCTGCCCCAAAGATCTGACCCACATCAGACCCACAGCAGCTCCTGCCCCATAGACCCTACCAACATGTGCAGCACAGCAGCTCCGGCCCATAGATCTAACCCACATCTGCCCCACAGCAGCTCCTGCCCCATAGATCTGACCCACATCTGCTCCAAAGTATCTCCTGCCCCATAGATCTGACCCCCATCTGCCCCACAGCAGCTTCTGCCTCATACATCTGACTCACAGCTTCTCCTGCCCCATAGAACTGGCCCACATCAGCCACATCAGATCCTGACCTATAGATCTGACCCACATCTGACCCACAGCAGCTCCTGCCCCATAGATCTGACCCACATCTGACCCACAGCATCTCCTGCCCCATAGATCTGACCCACATCTGCCCCACAGCATCTCCTGCCCCATAGATCTGACCCACATCTGCCCCACAGCAGCTCCTGCCCCATTGATCTGACCCACATGTGCCCCACAGCAGCTCCTAACACATAGATCTGACCCACATGTGCCCCAGAGCTGCTCCTGCCCCATAGATCTGAACCACAGCAGTTCCTGCCCCATAGATCAGACCCAAATCTTCCCTACATCAGCTCCTTCCCATAGATCTGACCCACATCAGCCCCACAGCAGCTCCTACCCCATAGATCTGACCCACATCAGGCCCACAGCAGATTTTGCCCCATAGATCTGACCCACATCTGCCCCACAGCATCTCCTGCCTCATAGATCTTACCCACATCTGCTCCACAGCATCTCCTGCCTCATAGATCTTACCCACATCTGACCCACAGCAGCTCCTGCCCCATAGATCAGACCCACAGCTGCCACACAGCAGCCTTTGCCCCATAGATCTGACCCACATTTGCCCCACAGCATCTCCTGCCCCATAGATCTGACCCACATCTGCCCCACAGCAGCTCCTGCCCCTTACATCTTACACAGATCTGCCCCACAGCAGCTCCTACCCAAAGATCTGACCCACATCATCTTGACAGCAGCTCCTGCCCCATAGATCTGACCCACATGTGCCCCACAGCAGCTCCTAACACATAGATCTGACCCACATGTGCCCCAGAGCTGCTCCTGCCCCATAGATCTGACCCACATCAGACCCACAGCAGATCCTCCCCAATGATCTGACACACATCTGCCCCACTGCTGCTCCTACACCACAGATCTGACCTACATCATCTGCACTGCTGCTCCTGCCCATAGATCTGACCCGCATCAGCCACACAGCAGCTCCTGCCCCATAGACCTGACACACATCAGCCCCACAGCAGCTCCTGCCTCATAGATCTGACTCACAGCATCTCCTGCCCCATAGATCTGACCCACATCAGACCCAGAGCATCTCCTGCCACATAGATCTGACCCACATTTTCCCCAAAGCAGCACCTAAACCATAGATCTGACCCACATGTGCCTCACAGCTGCTCCTGCCCCATAGATCTGAACCACAGCAGTTCCTGCCCCATAGATCAGACCCAAATCTTCCCTACATCAGCTCCTGCCCATAGATCTGACCCACATCAGCCCCACAGCAGATTTTGCCCCATAGATCTGACCCACATCAGCCCCACAGCAGCTCCTGCCCCATAGATCTGACCCACATCTGCTCCACAGCATCTCCTGCCCAATAGATCTGACCCCCATCTGCCCCACAGCAGCTCCTGCCTCATACATCTGACTCACAGCATCTCCTGCCCCATAGAACTGGCCCACATCAGCCACAGCAGCTCCTGACCTATAGATCTGACCCACATCTGACCCAAAGCATCTCCTGCCCCATAGATCTGACCCACATCTGCCACACAGCATCTCCTGCCCCATAGATCTGACCCCCATCTGCCCCACAGCAGCTCCTGCCCCATAGATCTGACCCACATCTGACCCACAGCAGCTCCTACCCAAAGATCTGACCCACATCATCTCGACAGCAGCTCCTGCCCCATAGATCTGACCAGCATGTGCCCCACAGCAGCTCCTAACACATAGATCTGACCCACATGTGCCCCAGAGCTGCTCGTGCCCCATAGATCTGAACCACAGCAGCTCCTTTCTCGTAGAGCTAACCCACATCTGCCCCAGAGCTGCTCCTGCCCCATAGATCTGACCCACATCTGCTCCACAGCATCTCCTGCCCCATAGATCTTACAACCATCTGCCCCACAGCAGCTCCTGCCTCATACATCTGACTCACAGCATCTCCTGCCCCATAGAGCTGGCCCACATCAGCCACAGCAGCTCCTGACCTATAGATCTGACCCACATCAGCCCCACAGCAGCTCCTGCCCCATAGATCTGACCCACATCTGCCCCACAGCATCTCCTGCCCCATAGATCTGACCCACATCTGCCCCACAGCAGCTCCTGCCCCATAGATCTGACCCCCATCTGCCCCACAGCAGCTCCTGCCTCATACATCTGACTCACAGCATCTCCTGCCCCATAGAACTGGCCCACATCAGCCACAGCAGCTCCTGCCCAATAGATCTAACCCACATCTGACCCACAGCAGCTCCTGCCCCATAGATCTGACCCACATCTGCCACACAGCAGCCTTTGCCCCATAGATCTGACCCACATCTGCCCCACAGCATCTCCTGCCCCATAGATCTGACCCACATGTGCCCCACAGCAGCTCCTAACACATAGATCTGACCCACATGTGCCCCACAGCATCTCCTGCCACATAGATCTGACCCAAATCAGCCCCACAGCATCTCCTGCCCCATAGATCTGACCCACATGTGCCCCAGAGCTGCTCGAATCTGATAGATCTGACTCACATCAGTCCAACAGCAGATTTTGCACCATAGATATGTCCCTCATATTCCCCACAGCAACTCCTGCCCCATAGATCTGACCTACATCATCCCCTCTGCAGCTCCTGCCCCATAGGTCTGACCCACATGTGCCCCACAGCAGCTCCTGCCATATAGATCTAACCACCATCAGCCCCAAAGCAGCTCCTGCCCCATAGATCTGACCCACGTCAGCCCCACAGCAGCTCCTGCCTTATAGATCTATCCACCATCAGCCCCACAACAGCTTCTACCCCATAGATCTGACCCACATGTGCTCCACTGCAGCTCCAGTCCCGTAGATCTGAACCACAGCAGCCCATGCCCCATAGATCTGACCCTCATCAGCAACACAGCAGCTCCTGACCCATACATCTGACCCAAATCTGCCCCACACCATCTCCTGCCCCATAGATCTAACTCACATGTGCCCCACAGAAGCTCCTGCCCATAGATCTGACCCACAGCAGCTCCTGCCCTATAGATCTGATTCAAATCTGCCCCACAGCAGCTCCTGCGACATAGATCTGACCCACATGTGCCCCAGAGCAGCTCTGCCCCATTGATTTGACCCACATCAGCCCCACAGGAGATCCTGCCCCATAAATCTGACCCACATCAGCCCCACAGCAGATTTTGCCCCATAGATATGTGCCACGTCTGCCCCACAGCAGCTCCTGCGACATAGATCTTACCCAGATCTGCTCCACAGCAGCTGCTGCCCCAAGGATCTGACCAACATCAGCCCAACAGCAGCTCCTGCCCCATAGATCTGACCCACATCAGCCCCACAGCAGCTCCTGCCCCATAGATCTGACCCACATCTGCTCCACAGCATCTCCTGCCCCATAGATCTGACCCCCATCTGACCCACAGCAGCTCCTGCCTCATACATCTGACTCACAGCATCTCCTGCCCAATAGAACTGCCCCACATCAGCCACAGCAGCTCCTGACCTATAGATGTGACCCACATCTGACCCACAGCAGCTCCTGCCCCATAGATCTGACCCACATCTGCCACACAGCAGCCTTTGCCCCATAAATCTGACCCACTTCATCTCGAAAGCAGCTCCTGCCCCGTAGATCTGACCCACATCTGCCCCACAGCATCTCCTGCCCCATAGATCTGACCCACATCTGACCCACAGCAGCTCCTGCCCCATACATCTTACCCAGATCTTCCCCACAGCAGCTCCTACCCAAAAATCTGACCCACATCATCTCGACAGCAGCTCCTGCCCCATAGATCTGAACCAAATGTGCTTCACAGCAGCTCCTAACACATAGATCTGACCCACATGTGCCCCAGAGCTGCTCCTGCCCCATAGATCTGAACCACAGCAGCTCCTGTCTCATAGATCTTACCCACATCAGCCCCACAGCAGATTTTGCCCCATAGTTATGCCCCACATCTGCCCAACAGCAACTCCTGCCCCATAGATCTGACCCACATGTGCCCACAGCAGCTCCTGCCCCATACACCTGACCCACATGTTCCCCACAGCAGCTCCTGCCATATAGATCTAACCACCATCAGCCCCAAAGCAGCTCCTGCCCCATAGATCTGACCCAAGTCAGCCCCACAGCAGCTCCTGCCTTATAGATCTAACCACCATCAGCCCCACAACAGCTTCTACCCCATAGATCTGACCCACATGTTCTCCACTGCAGCTCCAGTCCCGTAGATCTGAACCACAGCAGCCCATGCCCCATAGATCTGACCCTCATCAGCAACACAGCAGCTCCTGACCCATACATCTGACCCAAATCTGCCCCACACCATCTCCTGCCCCATAGATCTAACTCACATGTGCCCCACAGTAGCTCCTGCCCATAGATCTGACCCACAGCAGCTCCTGCCCTATAGATCTGATTCAAATCTGCCCCACAGCAGCTCCTGCTCCATAGATCTGACCCACATGTGCCCCAGAGCAGCTCTGCCCCATTGATTTGACCCACATCAGCCCCACAGGAGATCCTGCGCCATAGATCTGACCCACATCAGCCCCACAGCAGATTTTGCCCCATAGATATGTGCCACGTCTGCCCCACAGCAGCTCCTGCGACATAGATCTTACCCAGATCTGCTCCAGAGCAGCTGCTGCCCCAAAGATCTGACCCACATCAGCCCCACAGCAGCTCCTGCCCCATAGATCTGACCCACATCTGCCCCACAGCATCTCCTGCCCCATAGATCTGACCCCCATCTGCCCCACAGCAGCTCCTGCCTCATACATCTGACTCACAGCATCTCCTGCCACATAGAACTGGCCCACATCAGCCACAGCAGCTCCTGACCTATAGATCTGACCCACATCTGACCCACAGAAGCTCCTGCCCCATAGATCTGACCCACATCTGCCACACAGCAGCCTTTGCTCCATAGATCTGACCCACATCTGCCCCACAGCAACACCTGCCCCATAGATCTGTCCCACATGTGCCCCACAGCAGCTCCTAACACATAGATCTGACCCACATGTGCCCCAGAGCTGCTCCTGCCCCATAGATCTGAACCACAGCAGCTCCTGTCTCATAGATCTAACCCACAATTGCCCCAGAGCATCTCCTGCCCCATAGATCTGACCCCCATCTGCCCCACAGCAGCTCCTGCCTCATACATGTGACTCACAGCATCTCCTGCCCCATAGAACTGGCCCACATCAGCCACAGCATCTCCTGCCCCATAGATCTGACCCACATCTGACCCACAGCAGCTCCTGCCCCATACATCTTACACAGATCAGCCCCACAGCAGCTCCTACCCAAAGATCTGACCCACATCATCTCGACAGCAGCTCCTGCCCCATAGATCTGACCCACATGTGCCCCACAGCAGCTCCTAACACATAGATCTGACCCACATGTGCCCAAGAGCTGCTCCTGCCCCATAGATCTGAACCACAGCAGCTCCTGTCTCATAGATCTTACCCACATCAGCCCCACAGCAGATTTTGCCCCATAGTTGTGTCCCACATCTGCCCAACAGCATCTCCTGCCCCATAGATTTGACCCACATCAGCCACACAGCATCTCCCTCCCCATAGATGTGACCCACATCTGCACCACAGCAGCTCCTCCCCATAGATATTCCCTACATCTGCCCCACATCAGCTCCTGCAACATAGATCTGACCTACATCTGCGCCACAACATCTCCTGCCCCATAGATCTGACCCACATCAGACCCACAGCAGATCCTCCCCAATGATCTGACACACATCTGCCCCACTGCTGCTCCTACACCACAGATCTGACCTACATCATCTCCACTGCAGCTCCTGCCCATAGATCTGACCCGCATCAGCCACACAGCAGGTCTTGCCCCATAGACCTGACACACATCAGCCCCATAGCAGCTCCTGCCTCATAGATCTGACTCACAGCATCTCCTGCCCCATAGATCTGACCCACATCAGACCCAGAGCATCTCCTGCCACATAGATCTGACCCACATTTTCCCCAAAGCAGCACCTAAACCATAGATCTGACCCACATGTGCCTCACAGCAGCTCCTGCCCCATAGATCAGACCCAAATCTTCCCTCCATCAGCTCCTGCCCATAGATCTGACCCACATCAGCCCCACAGCAGCTCCTACCCCATAGATCTGACCCACATCAGCCCCACAGCAGATTTTGACCCATAGATATGTGCCACGTCTGCCCCACAGCAGCTCCTGCGACATACATCTTATCCAGATCTGCTCCACAGCAGCTGCTGCCCCAAAGATCTGACCAACATCAGCCCCACAGCAGCTCCTGCCCCATAGATCTGACCCCCATATGCCCCACAGCAGCTCCTGCCTCATACATCTGACTCACAGCATCTCCTGCCCCATAGAACTGGCCCACATCAGCCACAGCAGCTCCTGACCTATAGATCTGACCCACATCTGACCCACAGCAGCTCCTGCCCCATAGATCTGACCCACATCTGCCACACAGCAGCCTTTGCCCCATAGATCTGACCCACATCTGCCCCACAGCATCTCCTGCCCCATAGATCTGACCCACATCTGCCCAACAGCATCTCCTGCGCCATAGATCTGACCCACATCTGACCCACAGCAGCTCCTACCCAAAGATCTGACCCACATCATCTCGACAGCAGCTCCTGCCCCATAGATCTGACCCACATGTGCCCCACAGCTGCTCCTAACACATAGATCTGAACCACATGTGCCCCAGAGCTGCTCCTGCCCCATAGATCTGAACCACAGCAGCTCCTGTCTCGTAGATCTAACCCACATCTGCCCCACAGCAGATTTTGCCCCATAGATCTGACCCACATCTGCTCCACAGCATCTCCTGCCCCATAGATCTGACAACCATCTGCCCCACAGCAGCTCCTGCCTCATACATCTGACTCACAGCATCTCCTGCCCCATAGAGCTGGCCCACATCAGCCACAGCAGCTCCTGCCCCATAGATCTGACCCACATCAGCCCCACAGCAGCTCCTGCCCCATAGATCTGACCCATATCTGCCCCACAGCATCTCCTGCCCCATATATCTGACCCACATCTGCCCCACAGCAGCTCCTGCCCCATAGATCTGACCCACATCTGACCCACAGCAGCTCCTGCCCCATACATCTTACCCAGATCCGCCCCACAGCAGCTCCTACCCAAAGATCTGACCCACATCATCTCGACAGCAGCTCCTGCCCCATAGATCTGACCCACATGTGCCCCACAGCAGCTCCTAACAAATAGATCTGACCCACATGTGCCCCAGAGCTGCTCCTGCACCATAGATCTGAACCACAGCAGCTCCTGTCTCATAGATCTTACCCACATCAGCCCCACAGCAGATTTTGCCCCATAGTTATGTCCCACATCTGCGCAACAGCAGCTCCTGCCCCATAGATTTGACCCACATCAGCCACACAGCATCTCCCGCCCCATAGATGTGACCCACATCAGCACCACAGCAGCTCCTCCCCATAGATATGCCCTACATCTGCCCCACATCAGCTCCTGCAACATAGATCTGACCCACATCTGCGCCACAACAGCTCCTGCCCCATAGATCTGACCCACATCAGACCCAGAGCATCTCCTGCCACATAGATCTGACCCACATTTTCCCCAAAGCAGCACCTAAACCATAGATCTGACCCACATGTGCCTCACAGCTGCTCCTGCCCCATAGATCTGAACCACAGCAGTTCCTGCCCCATAGATCAGACCCAAATCTTCCCTACATCAGCTCCTGCCCATAGATCTGACCCACATCAGCCCCACAGCAGATTTTGCCCCATAGATCTGACCCACATCAGCCCCACAGCAGCTCCTGCCCCATAGATCTGACCCACATCTGCTCCACAGCATCTCCTGCCCAATAGATCTGACCCCCATCTGCCCCACAGCAGCTCCTGCCTCATACATCTGACTCACAGCATCTCCTGCCCCATAGAACTGGCCCACATCAGCCACAGCAGCTCCTGACCTATAGATCTGACCCACATCTGACCCAAAGCATCTCCTGCCCCATAGATCTGACCCACATCTGCCACACAGCAGCTCCTGCCCTATAGATCTGACCCACATCTGACCCACAGCAGCTCCTACCCATAGATCTGACCCACATCATCTCGACAGCAGCTCCTGCCCATAGATCTGACCAACATCAGTCCCACAGCAGATTTTGCCCCATAGCTCTGACCCACATCTGCCCCACAGCATCTCCTGCCCCATAGATCTGACCCCCATCTGCCCCACAGAAGCTCCTGCCTCATACATCTGACTCACAGCATCTCCTGCCCAATAGAATTGGCCCACATCAGCCACAGCAGCTCCTGCCCTATAGATCTGACCCACATCTGCTCCAGAGCATCTCCTGCCCCATAGATCTGACCCCCATCTGCCCCACAGCAGCTCCTGCCTCATACATCTGACTCACACCATCTCCTGCCCCATAGATCTAACTCACATGTGCCCCGCAGCAGCTCCTGCCCATAGATCTGACCCAGAGCAGCTCTGCCCCATTGATTTGACCCACATCAGCCCCACAGGAGATCCTGCCCCATAGATCTGACCCACATCAGCCCCACAGCAGATTTTGCCCCATAGATATGTGCCACGTCTGCCCCACAGCAGCTCCTGCGACATAGATCTTACCCAGATCTGCTCCACAGCAGCTGCTGCCCCAAAGATCTGACCAACATCAGCCCCACAGCAGCTCCTGCCCCATAGATCTGACCCACATCTGCCCCACAGCAGCTCCTGCCCCATAGACCCTACCAACATGTGCAGCACAGCAACTCCTGCCCATAGATCTGACCCACATCTGCCCCACAGCAGCTCCTGCCCCATAGATCTGCCCCACATCTGCCCCACAGCATCTCCTGACCCATAGATCTGACCCCCATCTGCCCCACAGCAGCTCCTGCCTCATACATCTGACTCACAGCATCTCCTGCCCCATAGAACTGGCCCACATCAGCCACAGCAGCTCCTGACCTATAGATCTGACCCATATCTGACCCACAGCAGCTCCTGCCCCATAGATCTGACCCACAGCATCTCCTGCAACATAGATCTGACCCAAATCAGCCCCACAGCATCTCCTGCCCTAGATCTGACCCACATGTGCCCCACAGCAGCTCCTGCCTTATAGATCTGATTCAAATCTGCCCCACACCATCTCCTGCCCCATTGATCTAACTCACATGTGCCCCACAGCAGCTCCTGCCCATAGATCGGACCCAGAGCAGCTCTGCCCCATTGATTTGACCCTCATCTGCCCCACAGCAGCTCCTGCCCCATAGATCTGACCCACATCTGCTCCACAGCATCTCCTGCCCCATAGATCTTACCCCCATCTGCCCCACAGCAGCTCCTGCCTCATACATCTGACTCACTGCATCTCCTGCCCCATAGAACTGGCCCACATCAGCCATAGCAGCTCCTGACCTATAGATCTGACCCACATCAGCCCCACAGCAGATTTTGCCCCATAGATATGTGCCACGTCTGCCCCACAGCAGCTCCTGCGACATAGATCTTACCCAGATCTGCTCCAGAGCAGCTGCTGCCCCAAAGATCTGACCAACATCAGCCCCACAGCAGCTCCTGCCCCATAGATCTGACCCACATCTGCCCCACAGCATCTCCTGCCCCATAGATCTGACCCACATCTGCCACACAGCAGCTCCTGCCTCATACATCTGACTCACAGCATCTCCTGCCCCATAGATCTGACCCACATCAGACCCAGAGCATCTCCTGCCACATAGATCTGACCCACATTTTCCCCAAAGCAGCACCTAAACCATAGATCTGACCCACATGTGCCTCACAGCTGCTCCTGCCCCATAGATCTGAACCACAGCAGTTCCTGCCCCATAGATCAGACCCAAATCTTCCCTACATCAGCTCCTGCCCATAGATCTGACCCACATCAGCCCCACAGCAGATTTTGCCCCATAGATCTGACCCACATCAGCCCCACAGCAGCTCCTGCCCCATAGATCTGACCCACATCTGCTCCACAGCATCTCCTGCCCAATAGATCTGACCCCCATCTGCCCCACAGCAGCTCCTGCCTCATACATCTGACTCACAGCATCTCCTGCCCCATAGAACTGGCCCACATCAGCCACAGCAGCTCCTGACCTATAGATCTGACCCACATCTGACCCAAAGCATCTCCTGCCCCATAGATCTGACCCACATCTGCCACACAGCAGCTCCTGCCCCATAGATCTGACCCACATCTGACCCACAGCAGCTCCTACCCAAAGATCTGACCCACATCATCTCGACAGCAGCTCCTGCCCCATAGATCTGACCAGCATGTGCCCCACAGCAGCTCCTAACACATAGATCTGACCCACATGTGCCCCAGAGCTGCTCCTGCCCCATAGATCTGAACCACAGCAGCTCCTTTCTCGTAGAGCTAACCCACATCTGCCCCAGAGCAGCTCCTGCCCCATAGATCTGACCCACATCTGCTCCACAGCATCTCCTGCCCCATAGATCTTACAACCATCTGCCCCACAGCAGCTCCTGCCTCATACATCTGACTCACAGCATCTCCTGCCCCATAGAGCTGGCCCACATCAGCCACAGCAGCTCCTGACCTATAGATCTGACCCACATCAGCCCCACAGCAGCTCCTGCCCCATAGATCTGACCCACATCTGCCCCACAGCATCTCCTGCCCCATAGATCTGACCCACATCTGCCCCACAGCAGCTCCTGCCCCATAGATCTGACCCCCATCTGCCCCACAGCAGCTCCTGCCTCATACATCTGACTCACAGCATCTCCTGCCCCATAGAACTGGCCCACATCAGCCACAGCAGCTCCTG
Source organism: Coturnix japonica (assembly GCF_054131305.1). Lineage (NCBI taxonomy): Eukaryota > Metazoa > Chordata > Aves > Galliformes > Phasianidae > Coturnix > Coturnix japonica. The sequence continues at coordinate 5,497,395 of NC_140678.1, read as the reverse complement.
CCCAATAGATCTAACCCACATCTGACCCACAGCAGCTCCTGCCCCATAGATCTGACCCACATCTGCCACACAGCAGCCTTTGCCCCATAGATCTGACCCACATCTGCCCCACAGCAGCTCCTAACACATAGATCTGACCCACATGTGCCCCACAGCATCTCCTGCCACATAGATCTGACCCAAATCAGCCCCACAGCATCTCCTGCCCCATAGATCTGACCCACATGTGCCCCACAGCAGCTCCAAACTCATAGATCTGACTCACATCAGTCCAACAGCAGATTTTGCACCATAGATATGTCCCTCATATTCCCCACAGCAACTCCTGCCCCATAGATCTGACCTACATCATCCCCTCTGCAGCTCCTGCCCCATAGGTCTGACCCACATGTGCCCCACAGCAGCTCCTGCCATATAGATCTAACCACCATCAGCCCCAAAGCAGCTCCTGCCCCATAGATCTGACCCACGTCAGCCCCACAGCAGCTCCTGCCTTATAGATCTATCCACCATCAGCCCCACAACAGCTTCTACCCCATAGATCTGACCCACATGTGCTCCACTGCAGCTCCAGTCCCGTAGATCTGAACCACAGCAGCCCATGCCCCATAGATCTGACCCTCATCAGCAACACAGCAGCTCCTGACCCATACATCTGACCCAAATCTGCCCCACACCATCTCCTGCCCCATAGATCTAACTCACATGTGCCCCACAGAAGCTCCTGCCCATAGATCTGACCCACAGCAGCTCCTGCCCTATAGATCTGATTCAAATCTGCCCCACAGCAGCTCCTGCGACATAGATCTGACCCACATGTGCCCCAGAGCAGCTCTGCCCCATTGATTTGACCCACATCAGCCCCACAGGAGATCCTGCCCCATAAATCTGACCCACATCAGCCCCACAGCAGATTTTGCCCCATAGATATGTGCCACGTCTGCCCCACAGCAGCTCCTGCGACATAGATCTTACCCAGATCTGCTCCACAGCAGCTGCTGCCCCAAGGATCTGACCAACATCAGCCCAACAGCAGCTCCTGCCCCATAGATCTGACCCACATCTGCCCCACAGCAGCTCCTGCCCCATAGATCCTACCAACATGTGCAGCACAGCAGCTCCTGCCCATAGATCTAACCCACATCTGCCACAGCAGCTCCTGCCCCATAGATCTGACCCACATCTGCTCCACAGCATCTCCTGCCCCACAGATCTGACCCCCATCTACCCCACAGCAGCTCCTGCCTCATACATCTGACTCACAGCATCTCCTGCCCCATAGAACTGCCCCACATCAGCCACAGCAGCTCCTGACCTATAGATGTGACCCACATCTGACCCACAGCAGCTCCTGCCCCATAGATCTGACCCACATCTGACCCACAGCAGCTCCTGCCCCATACATCTTACCCAGATCTTCCCCACAGCAGCTCCTACCCAAAAATCTGACCCACATCATCTCGACAGCAGCTCCTGCCCCATAGATCTGAACCAAATGTGCTTCACAGCAGCTCCTAACACATAGATCTGACCCACATGTGCCCCAGAGCTGCTCCTGCCCCATAGATCTGAACCACAGCAGCTCCTGTCTCATAGATCTTACCCACATCAGCCCCACAGCAGATTTTGCCCCATAGTTATGCCCCACATCTGCCCAACAGCAACTCCTGCCCCATAGATCTGACCCACATCTGACCCACAGCAGCTCCTGCCCCATACATCTTACCCAGATCCGCCCCACAGCAGCTCCTACCCAAAGATCTGACCCACATCATCTCGACAGCAGCTCCTGCCCCATAGATCTGACCCACATCAGCCACACAGGAGATTTTGCCCCATAGTTATGTCCCACATCTGCGCAACAGCAGCTCCTGCCCCATAGATTTGACCCACATCAGCCACACAGCATCTCCCGCCCCATAGATGTGACCCACATCAGCACCACAGCAGCTCCTCCCCATAGATATGCCCTACATCTGCCCCACATCAGCTCCTGCAACATAGATCTGACCCACATCTGCGCCACAACAGCTCCTGCCCCATAGATCTGACCCACATCAGACCCACAGCAGCTCCTGCCTCATAGATCTGACTCACAGCATCTCCTGCCCCACAGATCTGACCCACATCAGACCCAGAGCATCTCCTGCCACATAGATCTGACCCACATTTTCCCCAAAGCAGCACCTAAACCATAGATCTGACCCACATGTGCCTCACAGCTGCTCCTGCCCCATAGATCAGAACCACAGCAGTTCCTGCCCCATATATCAGACCCAAATCTTCCCTACATCAGCTCCTGCCCATAGATCAGACCCACATCAGTCCCACAGCAGATTTTGCCCCATAGCTCTGACCCACATCTGCCCCACAGCATCTCCTGCTTCATAGATCTGACCCCCATCTGCCCCACAGAAGCTCCTGCCTCATACATCTGACTCACAGCATCTCCTGCCCAATAGAATTGGCCCACATCAGCCACAGCAGCTCCTGCCCCATAGATCTGACCCACATCTGCTCCAGAGCATCTCCTGCCCCATAGATCTGACCCCCATCTGCCCCACAGCAGCTCCTGCCTCATACATCTGACTCACACCATCTCCTGCCCCATAGATCTAACTCACATGTGCCCCGCAGCAGCTCCTGCCCATAGATCTGACCCAGAGCAGCTCTGCCCCATTGATTTGACCCACATCAGCCCCACAGGAGATCCTGCCCCATAGATCTGACCCACATCAGCCCCACAGCAGATTTTGCCCCATAGATATGTGCCACGTCTGCCCCACAGCAGCTCCTGCGACATAGATCTTACCCAGATCTGCTCCACAGCAGCTGCTGCCCCAAAGATCTGACCAACATCAGCCCCACAGCAGCTCCTGCCCCATAGATCTGACCCACATCTGCCCCACAGCAGCTCCTGCCCCATAGACCCTACCAACATGTGCAGCACAGCAACTCCTGCCCATAGATCTGACCCACATCTGCCCCACAGCAGCTCCTGCCCAATAGATCTGACCCACATCTGCTCCACAGCATCTCCTGCCCCATAGATCTGACCCCCATCTGCCCCACAGCAGCTCCTGCCTCATACATCTGACTCACAGCATCTCCTGCCCCATAGAACTGGCCCACATCAGCCACAGCAGCTCCTGACCTATAGATCTGACCCATATCTGACCCACAGCAGCTCCTGCCCCATAGATCTGACCCACAGCATCTCCTGCAACATAGATCTGACCCAAATCAGCCCCACAGCATCTCCTGCCCTAGATCTGACCCACATGTGCCCCACAGCAGCTCCTGCCTTATAGATCTGATTCAAATCTGCCCCACACCATCTCCTGCCCCATAGATCTAACTCACATGTGCCCCACAGCAGCTCCTGCCCATAGATCGGACCCAGAGCAGCTCTGCCCCATTGATTTGACCCTCATCTGCCCCACAGCAGCTCCTGCCCCATAGATCTGACCCACATCTGCTCCACAGCATCTCCTGCCCCATAGATCTTACCCCCATCTGCCCCACAGCAGCTCCTGCCTCATACATCTGACTCACTGCATCTCCTGCCCCATAGAACTGGCCCACATCAGCCATAGCAGCTCCTGACCTATAGATCTGACCCACATCAGCCCCACAGCAGATTTTGCCCCATAGATATGTGCCACGTCTGCCCCACAGCAGCTCCTGCGACATAGATCTTACCCAGATCTGCTCCAGAGCAGCTGCTGCCCCAAAGATCTGACCAACATCAGCCCCACAGCAGCTCCTGCCCCATAGATCTGACCCACATCTGCCCCACAGCATCTCCTGCCCCATAGATCTGACCCACATCTGCCACACAGCAGCTCCTGCCTCATACATCTGACTCACAGCATCTCCTGCCCCATAGAACTGGCCCACATCAGCCACAGCAGCTCCTGACCTATAGATCTGACCCACATCTGACCCACAGAAGCTCCTGCCCCATAGATCTGACCCACATCTGCCACACAGCAGCCTTTGCTCCATAGATCTGACCCACATCTGCCCCACAGCAACACCTGCCCCATAGATCTGTCCCACATGTGCCCCACAGCAGCTCCTAACACATAGATCTGACCCACATGTGCCCCAGAGCTGCTCCTGCCCCATAGATCTGAACCACAGCAGCTCCTGTCTCATAGATCTTACCCACATCAGCCCCACAGCAGATTTTGCCCCATAGTTATGCCCCACATCTGCCCAACAGCAACACCTGCCCCATAGATCTGACCCACATGTACCCACAGCAGCTCCTGCCCCATAGACCTGACCCACATGTTCCCCACAGCAGCTCCTGCCCCATAGATCTAACCACCATCAGCCCCAAAGCAGCTCCTGCCCCATAGATCTGACCCAAGTCAGCCCCACAGCAGCTCCTGCCTTATAGATCTAACCCCCATCAGCCCCACAACAGCTTCTACCCCATAGATCTGACCCACATGTTCCCCACTGCAGCTCCAGTCCCGTAGATCTGGACCACAGCAGCCCATGCCCCATAGATCTGACCCTCATCAGCAACACAGCAGCTCCTGACCCATACATCTGACCCAAATCTGCCCCACACCATCTCCTGCCCCATAGATCTAACTCACATGTGCCCCACAGCAGCTCCTGCCCATAGATCTGACCCACAGCAGCTCCTGCCCTATAGATCTGATTCAAATCTGCCCCACAGCAGCTCCTGCTCCATAGATCTGACCCACATGTGCCCCAGAGCAGCTCTGCCCCATTGATTTGACCCACATCAGCCCCACAGGAGATCCTGCCCCATAGATCTGACCCACATCAGCCCCACAGCAGATTTTGCCCCATAGATATGTGCCACGTCTGCCCCACAGCAGCTCCTGCGACATAGATCTTACCTAGATCTGCTCCACAGCAGCTGATGCCCCAAAGATCTGACCAACATCAGCCCCACAGCAGCTCCTGCCCCATAGATCTGACCCACATCTGCCCCACAGCATCTCCTGCCCCATAGATCTGACCCACATCTGCTCCACAGCATCTCCTGCCCCATAGATCTGATCCCCATCTGCCCCACAGCAGCTCCTGCCTCATACATCTGATTCACAGCATCTCCTGCCCCATAGAACTGGCCCACATCAGCCACAGCAGCTCCTGACCTATAGATCTGACCCACATCTGACCCACAGCAGCTCCTGCCCCATAGATCTGACCCACATCTGCCACACAGCAGCCTTTGCCCCATAAATCTGACCCACTTCATCTCGTCAGCAGCTCCTGCCCCATAGATCTGACCCACATCAGCCCCACAGCAGATTTTGCCCCATAGATATGTGCCACGTCTGCTCCATAGCCGCTCCTGCGACATAGATCTTACCCAGATCTGCTCCACAGCAGCTGCTGCCCCAAAGATCTGACCCACATCAGCCCCACAGCAGCTCCTGCCCCATAGATCTGACCCACAGCAGCTCCTGCCCCATAGACCCTACCAACATGTGCAGCACAGCAGCTCCTGCCCATAGATCTAACCCACATCTGCCCAACAGCAGCTCCTGCCCCATAGATCTGACCCACATCAGCCCCACAGCAGCTCCTGCCCCATACATCTTACCCAGATCTGCCCCACAGCAGCTCCTACCCAAAAATCTGACCCACATCATCTCGACAGCAGCTCCTTCCCCATAGATCTGACCCACATCAGCCATACAACATCTCCCGCCCCATAGATGTGACCCACATCTGCACCACAGCAGACCCTCCCAATAGATCTAACACCCATCAGCCTCACAGCTCCTGCCCCATAGATCTGACCCACATGTGCCCCACAGGAGCTCCTGCCCCATAGATCTGACCCACATGTGCCCCACAGCAGCTCCTAACACATAGATCTGACCCACATGTGCCCCAGAGCTGCTCCTGCCCCATAGATCTGAACCACAGCAGCTCCTGTCTCATAGATCTTACCCACATCAGCCCCACAGCCGATTTTGCCCCATAGTTATGTCCCACATCTGCCCAACAGCAACTCCTGCCCCATAGATCTGACCCACAGCAGCCCCTGCCTCATAGATCTGACCCACAAGTGCCCCACAGCAGCTCCAGCCCAATAGACCTGACCCACATCTGCCCCAAAGCATCTCCTGCCCCATAGATCTTTCCTACATCAGCCCCACAGCACCTCCGGACCAATAGATCTGACCCACATCTGCCCCACAGCAGCTCCTGCCCCATAGATCTGACCCACATCAACCATGTTGATAAACATGAAAACATACAACATGGGTTGTATCAACCATGTAATCCATGGTGTCCCTATGTGTCCCAATGTCACCCTATGTGTCCCAATGTCACCCTATGGGTCACTATGTGGTGTCTATGTGTCCCAATGTCCCCCCTATGGGTTGCTATGTGCCTCTATGGGTTCTCTATGGGGCTCTATGGGGTGCCTATGGAGCTCTATGGGGCGTTCTGAGGTTTCTATGGGGTGTCTATGGAACGCTATGGTGTGTCTATTTGGTAAATTAGTTTCTATGGGTGGCTATGGGAGCTCTATGGGGCACAATGGGTTGCCTACGGGGCTCTATGGGATGTCTGTGGGGCTCTATGGCGCGGCTATATGTCCTTATGTGGTGTCTATGTGGCACTATGTTGTGCTATGGGGTGCTGTGAGGCACTATGGGGTGCTATGGGGCTCTATGGAGCAGTATAGGGTGTCTATGGGTCTCTATGGGGTGCAATGGGGCGCTGTGGGGCACAAGAGAGTGTCTATGAGGCTCCATGGGCTGCTATGGGGCACTATGGAGTAGCTATGGGGTGCTATGGGGTCTCTTTGGGCCCCTATGGGTCACTATGGGTCACTATGTGGTGTCTATGGGGCTCTATGGGGTGGCTATGCGGTGCTGTAGGGTGGCTATGGGGTGCTTTGGGGTATCCTTGGGTTCCTATGGGGCGCTATGGGTGACTATGGGGTGCTATGGTTTGCTATGGGGCTCTATGCGGAAGAATGGGGATTCTATGGGGCGCTATGAGGTCCCTATGGGGCTCTATGGGGAGTCTATGGGGTGTCTATGGGGATCTATGGGTTGTCTGTGGGGCTCTATGGGGTCTGCATGGGGTCTGTATGGGGTTCAGTGGGTCTCTATGGGGCTCTATGGGGTGTCTACAGGCACTATGGTGCGTCTATGTGGTTCAATTGGGCTCTATGGTGTGGCTGTAGGGCCTTATGTGGTGTCTATGGGGCACTGTGGGCTGCTATGGGGTGCTGTGGGGAACTATGGGGTGTCTATGGGGCTCTATGGAGCAGTATGCTGTGTCTATGGGTCCCTATGGGGTGCAATGGGGTGCTCTGGGGCACAATGGAGTGTCTATGAGGCTCCATGGGCTGCTATGGGGCACTATGGAGTAGCTATGGGGTGCTATGGGGTCTCTTTGGGCCCCTATGGGTCACTATGGGGCTCTATGGGGTATCTTTGTGTTCCTATGTGGCGCTATGGGTGACTATGGGGTCGCTATGGGTTTCTTTGAGGCACTATGGGTCTCAATGGGGTCTCTATGGGTCTCAATTTATCCTTATGGCTCCCAATGACTGTCTATGGGTCTCTATGTGTCCCTATGGGTCCCAGTGTCTCTCTATGGGACCCAATGTCTTCCTCTGGATCTCTATGGGTCCCTAGGGGTCCCAGTGTCTCTCTATGTCCCCCTGTCTAGGTGGTAACTATACAGATGGTAACAAAGATGGTAACAAATGTACAGAGGTTCTAAGCGAGAGAGAAACTCACCAGTGGTGATGCCTTCGCTGAGGAAGCTGGGGCGGTCTTCACTGCAGAGCGATGTCCAAGAGATGCTGCCTCACAGAATCACAGAATTCTCAAGGTTGGAAAAGGGCTGCCAGCTTTTGTAGGAGAATAGCATGGGAGACAGTTGTGAAGGCTTTGCTGAAGTCCAAGTAGAGCACATCAACAGCCTTTCTTTCTTTCCTTCATCCATCAGATGGGTCACAGGATCGTAGAAGGAGATCAGATTGGTCAAGCAGGAGCTGCCCTTCACGAACCCATGCTGGCTAGGTCTGATCTCCTGCTCATCCCACACCTGCCGCATCTGTCATCTCCCTCAAGACAATTCGTTCCATTCCCTTCCCTGGCACCGAGGTCAGGCTAACAGGCCTGGAGTTGCCCGGATCCTCCTGACAACCTTGCTTGGAAATGGGAGTCACGTTGGCAAGCCTCCAGTCTTCTGGGACCTCACCCGGTAACAGGGAGCTCGGAAAGATAATGGAAAGCGGCTCGAGTGAGGGTCAGCCCTTAAATGAGGTCTCAGAGGAGGTGGAGTCGAGCTCCAGCCCTCCCGGGAGCACAGCTCCATTACTCTCACCTGTGCTCCCGCAGCTGACCCCACACTTGCCTCAGCTGATTAATCAGAGGTTCAGGCTGTGATTACCAATCTCCCACACAGCCCCTGTGGGTCCCAATGTTTCCCTATGGATCTCTGGGTGTCCCTATAGGACTCTATGGGGTTATTATGCCTCTAAATGGGTACCTATATGTCTCTATGTCTCTCTATGGGGTCCCTATGTGTCCCAATGTCCCCACTATGGTTTGCTATGTGCCTCTATGGGGTCTTTTATGGGTAACTATCGTCCCAAATGTATTCCTAAGGGTATCTATGGGTTTCAATGTGGTCCCTATGTGCCTCTATGGGGTCTCCTATGGGTCTCAACGAAGTCCCTATGTGTCTCTATGGGTCTCACTGTCCACCACTGTAATCCATGTGGTCCCTATGTGTCCCAATATCCCCATATGGGTCCCAGTGTCTCCCTATGGGTCACTATGTGTCCCTATGTGTCCCAATGTCCCCCCTATGGGTTGCTATGTGCCTCAATGGGCTCTCTTATGGATAGCTCTGGGCCCAAATGTCTCCCTGTGGGTATCTATGGGTTACATTAGGTCCCTATGTGCCTCTATGGGGTCTCTTATGGGTCTCAGCGGGTTCCCTATGTGTCTCTATGGGTCTCACTGTCCCCCACTGTAATCCATGGTGTCCTTATGTGTCCCATTGTCCCCCTATGGGATCCAGTGTCTCCTCATGGGTCACGGTGTGTCCCTATGTGTCCCTATGTCCCCCCTATGGGTTGCTATGTTCCTCTATGGGGTCTCTTATGGGTCTCAGCAGGGTCCCTATGTGTCTCGATGGATCTGACTGTCCCCCACTTTAATCCATGGGGTCACTATGTGTCCCAATGTCCCCCTATGGGTCCCAGTGTCTCCCTATGTGTACCTATGTGTCCCAATGTCCCCCCATGGGTCACTATGTGTCCCAATGTCCCCCTATGGGTCCCAGTGTCTCCCTATGTGTACCTATGTGTCCCAATGTCCCCCTATGGGTTGCTATGTGCTTGTATGTGGTTTCTTATGGGTATCTCTGGGCCCAAATATCTTCCTATAGCTATCTATGGGTTTCAATGTGGTCCCTATGTGCCTCTATGGGGTCTCTTATGGGTCTCAGCGGGGTTTCTATGTGTCTCTATGGGTCTGGCTGTCCCCCACTGTAGTCCAAGGGGTCCCTATGTGTCCCAATGTCCCCATATGGGTCCCAGTGTCTCCCTATGGGTCAGAATGTTTCCCTACGTGTCCCAATGTCCCCCCTATGGGTTGCTATGTGCCTCTATGGGGTCTCTGTGGGGTCTCTTATGGATATCTCTGGGCCCAAATGTCTTCCTACAAGTATCTATGAGTTTCAATGTGGTCCCTAGGTGCCTCTATGGGGTCTCTTATGGGTCTCAGCGGGGTCCTTATGTATCTCTATGGGTCTCACTGTCCCCCACTGTAATTCATTGGGTCCCTATGTGTCCCAATGTCCCCCTATAGGTCCCAGTGTCTTCCTACGGGTCACAATGTGTACCTATGTGTCCCAATGTCCCCCCTATGGGTTGCTAAGTGCCCCTGTGGGGTCTCTATGGGGTCTCTTATGATATCTCTGGGCCCAAATGTCTTCCTTTGGGTATCTATAAGTTTTAAAGTCGTCCTATGTGTCCCTATGGGTCTTAATGGCTCCTAATGTGTCCCTATGAGTCTATATGTGGTCTCACTGTCCCAGTCGGTCTCTATGTGTTCCTATGTGTCTATATGGAGTCTCTATCTGGTTTCTATGGGTCTTGGTGTCCCTCTATGTGTCACTTTGTGCCTCTATGGGGTCACCATGGGTTTCTATGGGGTCTCTATGTCTCTCTTTGGGTCCCTATTGGTCCCAATAGGTCCCTATGAGTCTCTATGATGTCTCCCTTTGTCCCCATATGGGTCCCAGTGTGACCCACATGTGCCCACAGCAGCTCCTGCCCCATAGACCTGACCCACATGTTCCCCACAGCAACTCCTGCCCCATAGATCAGCCCCACAGCATCTCCTGCCACATAGATCTGACCAACATGTGCCCCACAGCAGCTCCAAACTCATAGATCTGACTCACATCAGTCCAACAGCAGATTTTGCACCATAGATATGTCCCTCATATTCCCCACAGCAACTCCTGCCCCATAGATCTGACCTTCATCATCCCCTCTGCAGCTCCTGCCCCATAGGTCTGACCCACATGTGCCCCACAGCAGCTCCTGCCATATAGATCTAACCACCATCAGCCCCAAAGCAGCTCCTGCCCCATAGATCTGACCCAAGTCAGCCCCACAGCAGCTCCTGCATTATAGATAAGACCCCCATCAGCCCCACAACAGCTTCTACCCCATAGATCTGACCCACATGTGCTCCACTGCAGCTCCAGTCCCGTAGATCTGAACCACAGCAGCCCATGCCCCATAGATCTGAACCTCATCAGCAACACAGCAGCTCCTGACCCATACATCTGACCCAAATCTGCCCCACACCATCTCCTGCCCCATAGATCTAACTCACATGTGCCCCGCAGCAGCTCCTGCCCATAGATCTGACCCACAGCAGCTCCTGCCCTATAGATCTGATTCAAATCTGCCCCACAGCAGCTCCTGCTCCAAAGATCTGACCCACATGTGCCCCAGAGCAGCTCTGCCCCATTGATTTGACCCACATCAGCCCCACAGGAGATCCTGCCCCATAGATCTGACCCACATCAGCCCCACAGCAGATTTTGCCCCATAGATATGTGCCACGTCTGCCCCACAGCAGCTCCTGCGACATAGATCTTACCCAGATCTGCTCCACAGCAGCTGCTGCCCCAAAGATCTGACCAACATCTGACCCACAGCAGCTCCTGCCCCATAGATCTGACCCACATCTGCCCCACAGCAGCTCCTGCCCCATAGACCCTACCAACATGTGCAGCACAGCATCTCCTGCCCCATAGAACTGGCCCACATCAGCCACAGCAGCTCCTGACCTATAGATTTGACCCACATCTGCTCCACAGCATCTCCTGCCCCATAGAACTGGCCCACATCAGCCACAGCAGCTCCTGCCCCATAGATCTGACCCACATCTGACCCACAGCAGCTCCTGCCCCATACATCTGACCCACATCTTCCACACAGCAGCTCCTGCCCCATAGATCTGACCCACATCTGACCCACAGCAGCTCCTGCCCCATAGATCTGACCCACATCTGACCCACAGCAGTTCCTGCCCCATAGATCTGACCCACATCTGACCCACAGCAGCTCCTGCCCCATAGACCCTACCAACATGTGCAGCACAGCAGCTCCTGCCCATAGATCTAACCCCCATCTGCCCCACAGCAGCTCCTGCCTCATAGATCTGACTCACAGCATCTCCTGCCCCATAGATCTGACCCACATCTGACCCACAGCAGCTCCTGACCTATAGATCACACCCACATCTGAGCCACAACAGCTCCTGCCCCATAGATCTGACCCACATCAGCCCCACAGCAGATTTTGCCCCATAGATATGTGCCACGTCTGCTTCACAGCAGCTCCTGCAACATAGATCTTACCCAGATCTGCTCCACAGCAGCTGCTGCCCCAAAGATCTGAACAACATCAGCCCCACAGCAGCTCCTGCCCCATAGATCTGACCCACATCTGCCCAAAGCATCTCCTGCCCCATTGATCTGACCCCCATCTGCCCCACAGAAGCTCATGCCTCATACATCTGACTCACAGCATCTCCTGCCCCATAGAACTGGCCCACATCAGCCACAGCAGCTCCTGACCTATAGATCTGACCCACATCTGACCCACAGCAGATTTTGCCCCATAGATATGTGCCACGTCTGCCCCACAGCAGCTCCTGCGACATAGATGTTACCCAGATCTGCTCCACAGCAGCTGCTGCCCCAAAGATCTGACCAACATCTGACCCACAGCAGCTCCTGCCCCATAGATCTGACCCACATCTGCCCCACAGCAGCTCCTGCCCCATAGACCCTACCAACATGTGCAGCACAGCATCTCCTGCCCCATAGAACTGGCCCACATCAGCCACAGCAGCTCCTGACCTATAGATTTGACCCACATCTGCTCCACAGCATCTCCTGCCCCATAGAACTGGCCCACATCAGCCACAGCAGCTCCTGCCCCATAGATCTGACCCACATCTGACCCACAGCAGCTCCTGCCCCATACATCTGACCCACATCTGCCACACAGCAGCTCCTGCCCCATAGATCTGACCCACATCTGACCCACAGCAGCTCCTGCCCCATAGATCTGACCCACATCTGACCCACAGCAGTTCCTGCCCCATAGATCTGACCCACATCTGACCCACAGCAGCTCCTGCCCCATAGACCCTACCAACATGTGCAGCACAGCAGCTCCTGCCCATAGATCTAACCCCCATCTGCCCCACAGCAGCTCCTGCCTCATAGATCTGACTCACAGCATCTCCTGCCCCATAGAACTGGCCCACATCAGTCACAGCAGCTCCTGACCTATAGATCTGACCCACATCAGCCCCACAGCAGATTTTGCCCCATAGATATGTGCCACGTCTGCTTCACAGCAGCTCCTGCAACATAGATCTTACCCAGATCTGCTCCACAGCAGCTGCTGCCCCAAAGATCTGACCAACATCAGCCCCACAGCAGCTCCTGCCCCATAGATCTGACCCACATCTGCCCAAAGCATCTCCTGCCCCATACATCTGACCCCCATCTGCCCCACAGCAGCTCCTGCCTCATACATCTGACTCACAGCATCTCCTGCCCCATAGAACTGGCCCACATCAGCCACAGCATCTCCTGACCTATAGATCTGACCCACATCTGACCCACAGCAGCACCTGCCCCATAGATCTGACCCACATCTGCCACACAGCAGCCTTTGCCCCATAGATCTGACCCACATCTGCCCCACAGCATCTCCTGCCCCATAGATCTGACCCACATCTGCCCCACAGCAGCTCCTGCCCCATAGATCTGACCAACATCTAACCCACAGCAGCTCCTGCCCCTTACATCTTACACAGATCTGCCCCACAGCAGCTCCTACCCAAAGATCTGACCCACATCATCTCGACAGCAGCTCCTGCCCCATAGATCTGACCAGCATGTGCCCCAAAGCAGCTCCTAACACATAGATCTGACCCACATGTGCCCCAGAGCTGCTCCTGCCCCATAGATCTGAACCACAGCAGCTCCTGTCTCATAGATCTAACCCACATCTGCCCCACAGCAGCTCCTGCCCCATAGATCTGACCCACATCTGCTCCACAGCATCTCCTGCCCCATATATCTGACCCCCATCTGCCCCACAGCAGCTTTTGCCTCATACATCTGACTCACAGCATCTCCTGCCCCATAGAGCTGGCCGACATCAGCCACAGCAGCTCCTGACCTATAGATCTGACCCACATCAGCCCCACAGCATCTCCTGCCCCATATATCTGACCCACATCTGCACCACAGCAGCTCCTGCCCCATAGATCTGACCCACATCTGACCCACAGAATATTTTGCCCCATAGATATGTGCCACGTCTGCCCCACAGCAGCTCCTGCGACATAGATCTGACCCACATCTGCCCCACAGCAGCTCCTGCCCCATAGACCCTACCAACATGTGCAGCACAGCAGCTCCTGCCCATAGATCTAACCCACATCTGCCCCACAGCAGCTCCTGCCCCATAGATCTGACCCACATCATCTCGACAGCAGCTCCTGCCCCATAGATCTGACCCACATGTTCCCCACAGCAGCTCCTAACACATAGATCTGACCCACATGTGCCCCAGAGCTGCTCCTGTTCCATAGATCTGAACCACAGCAGCTCCTGTCTCATAAATCTTACCCACATCAGCCCCACAGCAGATTTTGCCCCATAGTTATGTCCCACATCTGCCCAACAGCAACTCCTGCCCCATAGATCTGACCCACATGCGCCCCACAGCAGCTCCTGCCCCATAGGTCTGACCCACATGCGCCTCACAGCAGCTCCTGCCCCATAGATCTAACCACCATCAGCCCCAAAGCAGCTCCTGCCCCATAGATTTGACCCACATCAGCCACACAGCATCTCCCGCCCCATAGATGTGACCCACATCTGCACCACAGCAGCTCCTCCCCATAGATATGCCCTACATCTGCCCCACATCAGCTCCTGCCCATAGATCTGACCCACATCTGCCCCACAGAAGCTCCTGCCCCATAGACCCTACCAACATGTGCAGCACAGCAGCTCCTGCCCATAGATCTAACCCACATCTGCCCCACAGCAGCTCCTGCCCCATAGATCTGACTCACATCTGCTCCACAGCATCTCCTGCCTCATACATCTGACTCACAGCATCTCCTGCCCCATAGAACTGGCCCACATCAGCCACAGCAGCTCCTGACCTATAGATCTGACCCACATCTGCCACACAGCAGCCTTTGCCCCATAGATCTGACCCACATCTGCCCCACAGCATCTCCTGCCCCATAGATCTGACCAACATCTGCCCCACAGCAGCTCCTGCCTCATACATCTGACTCACAGCATCTCCTGCCCCATAGAACTGGCCCACATCAGCCACAGCAGCTCCTGACCTATAGATCTGACCCACATCTGCCACACAGCAGCCTTTGCCCCATAGATCTGACCCACATCTGCCCCACAGCATCTCCTGCCCCATAGATCTGACCCACATGTGCACCACAGCAGCTCTTGCCCCATAGATCTGTCCCACATCTGCCCCACAGCAGCTCCTGCCCCATAGATCTGACCCACATCTGACCCACAGCAGCTCCTGCCCCATAGATCTGACCCACATCTGCTCCACAGCAGCTCCTAACACATAGATCTGACCCACATGTGCCCCAGAGCTGCTCCTGCCCCATAGATCTGAACCACAGCAGCTCCTGTCTCATAGATCTAACCCACATCTGCCCCACAGCAGCTCCTGCCTTATACATCTGACTCACAGCATCTCCTGCCCCATAGAACTGGCCCACATCAGCCACAGCAGCTCCTGACCTATAGATCTCACCCACATCAGCCCCACAGCAGATTTTGCCCCATAGATATGTGCCACGTCTGCTCCACAGCAGCTCCTGCGACATAGATCTTACCCAGATCTGCTCCACAGCAGCTGCTGCCCCAAAGATCTGACCAACATCAGACCCACAGCAGCTCCTGGCCTATAGATCTGACCCATATCTGCCCCACAGCATCTCCTGCCCCATAGACCCTACCAACATGTGCAGCACAGCAGCTCCTGCCCATAGATCTAACCCACATCTGCCCAACAGCACCTCCTGCCCCATAGATCTGACCCACATCTGCTCCACAGCAGCTCCTGCCCCATAGATCTGACCCACATCTGCCCCACAGCAGCTCCTGCCTCATACATCTGACGCACAGCATCTCCTGCCCCATAGAACTGGCCCACATCAGCCACAGCAGCTCCTGACCTATTGATCTGACCCACATCTGACCCACAGCAGCTCCTGCCCCATAGATCTGACCCACATCTGCCACACAGCAGCCTTTGCCCCATAGATCTGACCCACATCTGCCCCACAGCATCTCCTGCCCCATAGATCTGACCCCCATCTGCCCCACAGCAGCTCCTGCCCCATTGATCTGACCCACAGCAGCTCCTGCCCCATACATATTACCCAGATCTGCCCCACAGCAGCTCCTACGCAAAGATCTGACCCACATCATCTCGACAGCAGCTCCTGCCCCATAGATCTGACCCACATGTGCCCCACAGCAGCTCCTGCCCCATAGATCTGACCCACATGTGCCCCAGAGCTGCTCCTGCCCCATAGATCTGAACCACAGCAGCTCCTGCCTCATACATCTGACTAACAGCATCTCCTGCCCCATAGAACTGGCCCACATCAGCCATAGCAGCTCCTGACCTATAGATCTGAGCCACATCTGACCCCCAGCAGCTCCTGCCCCGTAGATCTGACCCACATCTGCCACACAGCAGCCTTTGCCCCATAGATCTGACCCACATCTGCCCCACAGCATCTCCTGCCCCATAGATCTGACCCACATCTGCCCCACAGCATCTCCTGCCCCATAGATCTGACCCACATCTGCCCCACAGCAACTCCTGCCCCATAGATCTGACCCACATCTGCCCCACAGCATCTCCTGCCCCATAGATCTGACCCACATGTGCCCCACAGCAGCTCCTAACACATAGATCTGACCCACATGTGCCCCAGAGCTGCTCCTGCCCCATAGATCTTAACCACAGCACCTCCTGTCTCATAGATCTAACCCACATCAGCCCCACAGCAGATTTTGCCCCTTAGTTATGCCCCACATCTGCCCAACAGCAACTCCTGCCCCATAGATCTGACCCACATGTGCCCACAGCAGCTCCTGCCCCATAGACCTGACCCACATGTTCCCCACAGCAGCTCCTGCCTCATACATCTGACTCACAGCATCTCCTGCCCCATAGAACTGGCCCACATCAGCCACAGCAGCTCCTGCCCTATAGATCTGACCCATATCTGACCCACAGCAGCTCCTGCCCCATAGATCTGACCCACAGCATCTCCTGCAACATAGATCTGACCCAAATCAGCCCCACAGCATCTCCTGCCCTAGATCTGACCCACATGTGCCCCACAGCAGCTCCTCCCCATAGATATGCCCTACATCTGCCCCACAGCATCTCCTGCCCCATAGATCTGACCCACTTCAGACCCACAGCAGATCCTCCCCAAAGATCTGACACACGTCTGCCCCACTGCTTCTCCTACACCACAGATCTGACCTACATCATCTCCACTGCAGCTCCTGCCCATAGATCTGACCCGCATCAGCCACACAGCAGGTCCTGCCCCATAGACCTGACACACATCAGCCCCACAGCAGCTCCTGCCTCATAGATCTGACTCACAGCATCTCCTGCCCCATAGATCTGACCCACATCAGACCCAGATCATCTCCTGCCACATAGATCTGACCCACATTTTCCCCAAAGCAGCACCTAAACCATAGATCTGACCCACATGTGCCTCACAGCTGCTCCTGCCCCATAGATCTGAACCACAGCAGTTCCTGCCCCTTAGATCAGACCCAAATCTTCCCTACATCAGCTCCTGCCCATAGATCTGACCCACATCAGCCGCACAGCAGCTCCTACCCCATAGATCTGACCCACATCAGCCCCACAGCAGCTCCTACCCCATAGATCTGACCCACATCATCCCCACAGCAGATTTTGCCCCATAGATATGTGCCACGTCTGCCCCACAGCAGCTCCTGAGACATAGATCTTACCCAGATCTGCTCCACAGCAGCTGCTGCCCCAATGATCTGACCAACATCAGCCACACAGCAGCTCCAGCCCCATAGATATGACCCACATCAGACCCACAGCAGCTCCCGCCCCATAGATCTGACCCAAATCTGTCCCACAGCAGCTCCTGCCCCATAGATCTGACCCACATCTGCCCCACAGCAGCTCCTGCCCCATAGATCTCAACCACATGAGCCACACAGCAGCTCCTGTCCTACAGATCTGACCAACATCAGCTCCACAGCAGCTCCTTCCCTATAGATCTGACCCATATAAACCCACAGCAGCACCTGTTCCGTAGATCAGACACACATCATCCCCACAACTGCTCCTGCCCCATAGATCTGACCAACATTTGCCCCACAGCAGCTCCTGCCCCATAGATCTTACCCACATCAGCCCCACAGCAGCTCCTGGCCCATACATCTGACCCACATGCGCCCCACAGCAGCTCCAGCCTTATAGATCAGACCATCATCAGCCTCACAACAGCTCCTGCCCCATAGATCTACCCCACAGCAGCTCCTGCCCCATAGATCTGACCAACATGTCCCCCACAGCAGCTCCTGCCCCATAGACCTTACCCACATCAGCCGCACAGCAGCTCCTGGTCTATAGACCTGACCCACATGTGCACCACAGCACCTCCTGTCCAATAGATCTGCCCCACAGCAGCTCCTGCCCCATAGATCTGACCCACATCTGCCCCATAGCATCTCCCGCTCCATAGAACTTAACCGTATCAGCCCCACAGCAGCTCCTGCCCCATAGATCTGACCCTCATCAGCCCCATAGCATCTCCCGCTCCATAGATCTTAACCGTATCAGCCCCACAGCAGCTCCTGCCCCATAGATCTGACCCTCATCAGCCCCATAGCATCTCCCGCTCCATAGATCTTAACCGTATCAGCCCCACAGCAGCTCCTGCCCCATAGATCTGACCCACATCTGCACCACAGCAGCTCTTGCCCCATAGATCTGACCCACATCTGCCCCACAGCAGCTCCTGCCCCATAGATCTGACCCACATCTGCTCCACAGCATCTCCTGCCCCATAGATCTGACCCCCATCTGCCCCACAGCAGCTCCTGCCTCATACATCTGACTCACAGCATCTCCTGCCCCATAGAACTGGCCCACAACAGCCACAGCAGCTCCTGACCTATAGATCTGACCCACATCTGACCAACAGCAGCTCCTGCCCCATAGATCTGACCCACATCTGCCACACAGCATCTCCTGCCCCATAGATCTGACCCACATCTACCCCACAGCATCTCCTGCCCCATAGATCTGACCCACATCTGCTCCACAGCATCTCCTGCCCCATAGATCTGACCCCCATCTGCCCCACAGCAGCTCCTGCCTCATACATCTGACTCACAGCATCTCCTGCCCCATAGAACTGGCCCACATCAGCCACAGCAGCTCCTGACCTATAGATCTGACCCACATGTGCCCCACAGCAGCTCCAAACTCATAGATCTGACTCACATCAGTCCAACAGCAGATTTTGCACCATAGATATGTCCCTCATATTCCCCACAGCAACTCCTGCCCCATAGAACAGACCTACATCATCCCCTCTGCAGCTCCTGCCCCATAGGTCTGACCCACATGTGCCCCACAGCAGCTCCTGCCATATAGATCTAATCACCATCAGCCCCAAAGCAGCTCCTGCCCCATAGATCTGACCCAAGTCAGCCCCACAGCAGCTCCTGCCTTATAGATATGACCCCCATCAGCCCCACAACAGCTTCTACCCCATAGATCTGACCCACATGTGCTCCACTGAAGCTCCAGTCCCGTAGATCTGAACCACAGCAGCCCATGCCCCATAGATCTGACCCTCATCAGCAACACAGCAGCTCCTGACCCATACATCTGACCCAAATCTGCCCCACACCATCTCCTGCCCCATAGATCTAACTCACATCTGCCCCACAGCAGCTCCTGCCCATAGATCTGACCCACATCTGCCCCACAGCATCTCCTGCCCCATAGATCTGACCCACATGTGCTCCACAGCAGCTCCTAACACATAGATCTGACCCACATGTGCCCCAGAGCAGCTCTGCCCCATTGATTTGACCCACATCAGCCCCACAGGAGATCCTGCCCCATAGATCTGACCCACATCAGCCCCACAGCAGATTTTGCCGCATAGATATGTGCTACGTCTGCCCCACAGCAGCTCCTGCGACATAGATCTTACCCAGATCTGCTCCACAGCAGCTGCAGCCCCAAAGATCTGACCAACATCAGCCCCACAGCAGCTCCTGCCCCATAGATCTGACCCACATCTGCCCCACAGCAGCTCCTGCCCCATAGACCCTACCAACATGTGCAGCACAGCAGCTCATGCCCATAGATCTGACCCACATCTGCCCCACAGCAGCTCCTGCCCCATAGATCTGACCCACATATGCCCCACAGCATCTCCTGCCCAATAGATCTGACCCCCATCTGCCCCACAGCAGCTCCTGCCTCATACATCTGACTCACAGCATCTCCTGCCCCATAGAACTGGCCCACATCAGCCACAGCAGCTCCTGACCTATAGATCTGACCCACATCTGCTCCACAGCATCTCCTGCCCCATAGATCTGACCCCCATCTGCCCCACAGCAGCTCCTGCCTCATAGATCTGACTCACAGCATCTCCTGCCCCATAGAAGTGTCCCACATCAGCCACAGCAGCTCCTGACCTATAGATCTGACCCACATCTGACCCACAGCAGCTCCTGCCCCATAGATCTGACCCACATCTGCCACACAGCAGCCTTTGCCCCATAGATCTGACCCACATCTGCCCCACAGCATCTCCTGCCCCATAGATCTGACCCACATGTGCCCCACAGCAGCTCCTAACACATAGATCTGACCCACATGTGCCCCAGAGCTGCTCCTGCCCCATAGATCTGAAGCACAGCAGCTCCTGTCTCATAGATCTTACCCACATCAGCCCCACAGCAGATTTTGCCCCATAGTTATGCCCCACATCTGCCCAACATCAACTCCTGCCCCATAGATCTGACCCACATGTGCCCACAGCAGCTCCTGCCCCATAGACCTGACCCACATGTTCCCCACAGCAGCTCCTGCCCCATAGATCTGACCCACAGCATCTCCTGCCACATAGATCTGACCCAAATCAGCCCCACAGCATCTCCTGCCCCATAGATCTGACCCACATGTGCCCCACAGCAGCTCCAAACTCATAGATCTGACTCACATCAGTCCAACAGCAGATTTTGCACCATAGATATGTCCCTCATATTCCCCACAGCAACTCCTGCCCCATAGATCTGACCTACATCATCCCCTCTGCCGCTCCTGCCCCATAGGTCTGACCCACATGTGCCCCACAGCAGCTCCTGCCATATAGATCTAACCACCATCAGCCCCAAAGCAGCTCCTGCCCCATAGATCTGACCCAAGTCAGCCCCACAGCAGCTCCTGCCTTATAGATCTAACCACCATCAGCCCCACAACAGCTTCTACCCCATAGATCTGACCCACATGTGCTCCACTGCAGCTCCAGTCCCGTAGATCTGAACCACAGCAGCCCATGCCCCATAGATCTGACCCTCATCAGCAACGCAGCAGCTCCTGACCCATACATCTGACCCAAATCTGCCCCACACCATCTCCTGCCCCATAGATCTAACTCACATGTGCCCCACAGCAGCTCCTGCCCATAGATCTGACCCACAGCAGCTCCTGCCCTATAGATCTGATTCAAATCTGCCCCACAGCAGCTCCTGCTCCATAGATCTGACCCACATGTGCCCCAGAGCAGCTCTGCCCCATTGATTTGACCCACATCAGCCCCACAGCAGCTCCTGCCCGAAAGATCTGACACACATCATATGCAAAACAGCTGCTGCCCAATAGATCTGACCCACAGCAGCTACTGCCCCATAGATCTGACCCACAAGTGCCCCACAGAAGCTCCTGCCCCATAAATCCGACCAGATCTGCCCCACAGCAGCTCCTGCCCCATAGATCGGACCCAAATCTGCCCCACTGCTGCTCCTGCCGCAAAGATCTGACCCACATCTGCGTCACAACAGCTCCTCCGCATAGATCTGACCCACATCAGACCAACAGCAGCTCCTGCCTCATACATCTGACTCACAGCATCTCCTGCCCCATAGAACTGGCCCACATCAGCCACAGCAGCTCCTGCCCATAGATCTGACCCACATCTGCTCCACAGCAGCTCCTGCCCCATAGATCTGACCCACATCTGCTCCACAGCATCTCCTGCCTCATACATCTGACTCACAGCATCTCCTGCCCCATAGAACTGGCCCACATCAGCCACAGCAGCTCCTGACCTATAGATCTGACCCACATCAGCCCCACAGCAGATTTTGCCCCACAGATATTTGCCACGTCTGCCCCACAGCAGCTCCTGCGACATAGATCTTACCCAGATCTGCTCCACAGCAGCTGCTGCCCCAACGATCGGAACAACATCAGCCCCACAGCAGCTCCTGCCCCATAGATCTGACCCACATCTGCCCCACAGCAGCTCCTGCTTCATAGATTTTACTCCCATCTGCCCCACAGCAGCTCCTGCCTCATACATCTGACTCACAGCATCTCCTGCCACATAGAACTGGCCCACATCAGCCACAGCAGCTCCTGACCTATAGATCTGACCCACACCTGCTCCACAGCATCTCCTGACCCATAGATCTGACCCACATCTGCCCCACAGCAGCTCCTGCCTCATACATCTGACTCACAGCATCTCCTGCCCCATTGAACTGGCCCACATCAGCCACAGCAGCTCCTGCCCCATAGATATGTTCCACTTCCGACCCACAGCAGCTCCTGCCCCATAGATCTGACCCACTTCAGACCCACAGCAGATCCTCCCCAAAGATCTGACACACGTCTGCCCCACTGCTTCTCCTACACCACAGATCTGACCTACATCATCTCCACTGCAGCTCCTGCCCATAGATCTGACCCGCATCAGCCACACAGCAGGTCCTGCCCCATAGACCTGACACACATCAGCCCCACAGCAGCTCCTGCCTCATAGATCTGACTCACAGCATCTCCTGCCCCATAGATCTGACCCACATCAGACCCAGATCATCTCCTGCCACATAGATCTGACCCACATTTTCCCCAAAGCAGCACCTAAACCATAGATCTGACCCACATGTGCCTCACAGCTGCTCCTGCCCCATAGATCTGAACCACAGCAGTTCCTGCCCCTTAGATCAGACCCAAATCTTCCCTACATCAGCTCCTGCCCATAGATCTGACCCACATCAGCCGCACAGCAGCTCCTACCCCATAGATCTGACCCACATCAGCCCCACAGCAGCTCCTACCCCATAGATCTGACCCACATCATCCCCACAGCAGATTTTGCCCCATAGATATGTGCCACGTCTGCCCCACAGCAGCTCCTGAGACATAGATCTTACCCAGATCTGCTCCACAGCAGCTGCTGCCCCAATGATCTGACCAACATCAGCCACACAGCAGCTCCAGCCCCATAGATATGACCCACATCAGACCCACAGCAGCTCCCGCCCCATAGATCTGACCCAAATCTGTCCCACAGCAGCTCCTGCCCCATAGATCTGACCCACATCTGCCCCACAGCAGCTCCTGCCCCATAGATCTCAACCACATGAGCCACACAGCAGCTCCTGTCCTACAGATCTGACCAACATCAGCTCCACAGCAGCTCCTTCCCTATAGATCTGACCCATATAAACCCACAGCAGCACCTGTTCCGTAGATCAGACACACATCATCCCCACAACTGCTCCTGCCCCATAGATCTGACCAACATTTGCCCCACAGCAGCTCCTGCCCCATAGATCTTACCCACATCAGCCCCACAGCAGCTCCTGGCCCATACATCTGACCCACATGCGCCCCACAGCAGCTCCAGCCTTATAGATCAGACCATCATCAGCCTCACAACAGCTCCTGCCCCATAGATCTACCCCACAGCAGCTCCTGCCCCATAGATCTGACCAACATGTCCCCCACAGCAGCTCCTGCCCCATAGACCTTACCCACATCAGCCGCACAGCAGCTCCTGGTCTATAGACCTGACCCACATGTGCACCACAGCACCTCCTGTCCAATAGATCTGCCCCACAGCAGCTCCTGCCCCATAGATCTGACCCACATCTGCCCCATAGCATCTCCCGCTCCATAGAACTTAACCGTATCAGCCCCACAGCAGCTCCTGCCCCATAGATCTGACCCTCATCAGCCCCATAGCATCTCCCGCTCCATAGATCTTAACCGTATCAGCCCCACAGCAGCTCCTGCCCCATAGATCTGACCCTCATCAGCCCCATAGCATCTCCCGCTCCATAGATCTTAACCGTATCAGCCCCACAGCAGCTCCTGCCCCATAGATCTGACCCACATCTGCACCACAGCAGCTCTTGCCCCATAGATCTGACCCACATCTGCCCCACAGCAGCTCCTGCCCCATAGATCTGACCCACATCTGCTCCACAGCATCTCCTGCCCCATAGATCTGACCACCATCTGCCCCACAGCAGCTCCTGCCTCATACATCTGACTCACAGCATCTCCTGCCCCATAGAACTGGCCCACATCAGCCACAGCAGCTCCTGACCTATAGATCTGACCCACATCTGCTCCACAGCATCTCCTGCCCCATAGATCTGACCCCCATCTGCCCCACAGCAGCTCCTGCCTCATACATCTGACTCACAGCATCTCCTGCCCCATAGAACTGGCCCACAACAGCCACAGCAGCTCCTGACCTATAGATCTGACCCACATCTGACCAACAGCAGCTCCTGCCCCATAGATCTGACCCACATCTGCCACACAGCATCTCCTGCCCCATAGATCTGACCCACATCTACCCCACAGCATCTCCTGCCCCATAGATCTGACCCACATCTGCTCCACAGCATCTCCTGCCCCATAGATCTGACCCCCATCTGCCCCACAGCAGCTCCTGCCTCATACATCTGACTCACAGCATCTCCTGCCCCATAGAACTGGCCCACATCAGCCACAGCAGCTCCTGACCTATAGATCTGACCCACATGTGCCCCACAGCAGCTCCAAACTCATAGATCTGACTCACATCAGTCCAACAGCAGATTTTGCACCATAGATATGTCCCTCATATTCCCCACAGCAACTCCTGCCCCATAGAACAGACCTACATCATCCCCTCTGCAGCTCCTGCCCCATAGGTCTGACCCACATATGCCCCACAGCAGCTCCTGCCATATAGATCTAATCACCATCAGCCCCAAAGCAGCTCCTGCCCCATAGATCTGACCCAAGTCAGCCCCACAGCAGCTCCTGCCTTATAGATATGACCCCCATCAGCCCCACAACAGCTTCTACCCCATAGATCTGACCCACATGTGCTCCACTGCAGCTCCAGTCCCGTAGATCTGAACCACAGCAGCCCATGCCCCATAGATCTGACCCTCATCAGCAACACAGCAGCTCCTGACCCATACATCTGACCCAAATCTGCCCCACACCATCTCCTGCCCCATAGATCTAACTCACATCTGCCCCACAGCAGCTCCTGCCCATAGATCTGACCCACATCTGCCCCACAGCATCTCCTGCCCCATAGATCTGACCCACATGTGCTCCACAGCAGCTCCTAACACATAGATCTGACCCACATGTGCCCCAGAGCAGCTCTGCCCCATTGATTTGACCCACATCAGCCCCACAGGAGATCCTGCCCCATAGATCTGACCCACATCAGCCCCACAGCAGATTTTGCCGCATAGATATGTGCTACGTCTGCCCCACAGCAGCTCCTGCGACATAGATCTTACCCAGATCTGCTCCACAGCAGCTGCAGCCCCAAAGATCTGACCAACATCAGCCCCACAGCAGCTCCTGCCCCATAGATCTGACCCACATCTGCCCCACAGCAGCTCCTGCCCCATAGACCCTACCAACATGTGCAGCACAGCAGCTCATGCCCATAGATCTGACCCACATCTGCCCCACAGCAGCTCCTGCCCCATAGATCTGACCCACATATGCCCCACAGCATCTCCTGCCCAATAGATCTGACCCCCATCTGCCCCACAGCAGCTCCTGCCTCATACATCTGACTCACAGCATCTCCTGCCCCATAGAACTGGCCCACATCAGCCACAGCTGCTCCTGACCTATAGATCTGACCCACATCTGCTCCACAGCATCTCCTGCCCCATAGATCTGACCCCCATCTGCCCCACAGCAGCTCCTGCCTCATAGATCTGACTCACAGCATCTCCTGCCCCATAGAAGTGTCCCACATCAGCCACAGCAGCTCCTGACCTATAGATCTGACCCACATCTGACCCACAGCAGCTCCTGCCCCATAGATCTGACCCACATCTGCCACACAGCAGCCTTTGCCCCATAGATCTGACCCACATCTGCCCCACAGCATCTCCTGCCCCATAGATCTGACCCACATGTGCCCCACAGCAGCTCCTAACACATAGATCTGACCCACATGTGCCCCAGAGCTGCTCCTGCCCCATAGATCTGAAGCACAGCAGCTCCTGTCTCATAGATCTTACCCACATCAGCCCCACAGCAGATTTTGCCCCATAGTTATGCCCCACATCTGCCCAACATCAACTCCTGCCCCATAGATCTGACCCACATGTGCCCACAGCAGCTCCTGCCCCATAGACCTGACCCACATGTTCCCCACAGCAGCTCCTGCCCCATAGATCTGACCCACAGCATCTCCTGCCACATAGATCTGACCCAAATCAGCCCCACAGCATCTCCTGCCCCATAGATCTGACCCACATGTGCCCCA
Source organism: Coturnix japonica (assembly GCF_054131305.1). Classification (NCBI taxonomy): domain Eukaryota; kingdom Metazoa; phylum Chordata; class Aves; order Galliformes; family Phasianidae; genus Coturnix; species Coturnix japonica. The sequence continues at coordinate 5,470,894 of NC_140678.1, read as the reverse complement.
CAGCAGCTCCAAACTCATAGATCTGACTCACATCAGTCCAACAGCAGATTTTGCACCATAGATATGTCCCTCATATTCCCCACAGCAACTCCTGCCCCATAGATCTGACCTACATCATCCCCTCTGCCGCTCCTGCCCCATAGGTCTGACCCACATGTGCCCCACAGCAGCTCCTGCCATATAGATCTAACCACCATCAGCCCCAAAGCAGCTCCTGCCCCATAGATCTGACCCAAGTCAGCCCCACAGCAGCTCCTGCCTTATAGATCTAACCACCATCAGCCCCACAACAGCTTCTACCCCATAGATCTGACCCACATGTGCTCCACTGCAGCTCCAGTCCCGTAGATCTGAACCACAGCAGCCCATGCCCCATAGATCTGACCCTCATCAGCAACGCAGCAGCTCCTGACCCATACATCTGACCCAAATCTGCCCCACACCATCTCCTGCCCCATAGATCTAACTCACATGTGCCCCACAGCAGCTCCTGCCCATAGATCTGACCCACAGCAGCTCCTGCCCTATAGATCTGATTCAAATCTGCCCCACAGCAGCTCCTGCTCCATAGATCTGACCCACATGTGCCCCAGAGCAGCTCTGCCCCATTGATTTGACCCACATCAGCCCCACAGCAGCTCCTGCCCGAAAGATCTGACACACATCATATGCAAAACAGCTGCTGCCCAATAGATCTGACCCACAGCAGCTACTGCCCCATAGATCTGACCCACAAGTGCCCCACAGAAGCTCCTGCCCCATAAATCCGACCAGATCTGCCCCACAGCAGCTCCTGCCCCATAGATCGGACCCAAATCTGCCCCACTGCTGCTCCTGCCGCAAAGATCTGACCCACATCTGCGTCACAACAGCTCCTCCGCATAGATCTGACCCACATCAGACCAACAGCAGCTCCTGCCTCATACATCTGACTCACAGCATCTCCTGCCCCATAGAACTGGCCCACATCAGCCACAGCAGCTCCTGACGTATAGATCTGACCCACATCTGACCCACAGCAGCTCCTGCCCCATAGATCTGACCCACATCTGCCCCACAGCAGCTCCTGCCCATAGATCTGACCCACATCTGCTCCACAGCAGCTCCTGCCCCATAGATCTGACCCACATCTGCTCCACAGCATCTCCTGCCTCATACATCTGACTCACAGCATCTCCTGCCCCATAGAACTGGCCCACATCAGCCACAGCAGCTCCTGACCTATAGATCTGACCCACATCAGCCCCACAGCAGATTTTGCCCCACAGATATTTGCCACGTCTGCCCCACAGCAGCTCCTGCGACATAGATCTTACCCAGATCTGCTCCACAGCAGCTGCTGCCCCAACGATCGGAACAACATCAGCCCCACAGCAGCTCCTGCCCCATAGATCTGACCCACATCTGCCCCACAGCAGCTCCTGCTTCATAGATTTTACTCCCATCTGCCCCACAGCAGCTCCTGCCTCATACATCTGACTCACAGCATCTCCTGCCACATAGAACTGGCCCACATCAGCCACAGCAGCTCCTGACCTATAGATCTGACCCACACCTGCTCCACAGCATCTCCTGACCCATAGATCTGACCCACATCTGCCCCACAGCAGCTCCTGCCTCATACATCTGACTCACAGCATCTCCTGCCCCATTGAACTGGCCCACATCAGCCACAGCAGCTCCTGCCCCATAGATATGTTCCACTTCCGACCCACAGCAGCTCCTGCCCCATAGATCTGACCCACATCTGCCACACAGCAGCCTTTGCCCCATAGATCTGACCCACATCTGCCCCACAGCATCTCCTACCCCATAGATCTGACCCACATCTGCCCCACAGCAGATTTTGCCCTATAGATATGTGCCATGTCTGCCCCACAGCAGCTCCTGCGACATAGATCTTACCCAGATCTGCTCCACAGCAGCTGCTGCCCCAAAGATCAGACCAACATCAGCCCCACAGCAGCTCCGGCCCCATAGATCTAACCCACATCCGCCCCACTGCAGCTCCTGCCCCATAGACCATAACAACATGTGCAGCACAGCAGCTCCTGCCCATCGATCTGACCCACATCTGCCCCACAGCAGCTCCTGCCCCATAGATCTGACCCACATCTGCTCCACAGCATCTCCTGCCCCATAGATCTGACCCCCATCTGCCCCACAGCAGCTCCTGCCTCATACATCTGACTCACAGCATCTCCTGCCCCATAGAACTGGCCCACATCAGCCACAGCAGCAGCTGACCTATAGATCTGACCCACATCAGCCCCACAGCAGCTCCTGGCCCATAGATATGTGCCACGTCTGCCACACAGCAGCCTTTGCCCCATAGATCTGACCCACATCTGCCCCACAGCATCTCCTGCCCCATAGATCTGACCCACAACTGCCCCACAGCAGCTCCTGCCCCATAGATCTGACCCACATCTGACCCACAGCAGCTCCTGCCCCATACATCTTACCCAGATCTGCCCCACAGCAGCTCCTACCCAAAGATCTGACCCACATCATCTCGACAGCAGCTCCTGCCCCATAGATCTGACCCACATGTGCCCCACAGCAGCTCCTAACACATAGATCTGACCCACATCAGACCCACAGCAGATTTTGCCCCATAGATATGTGCCACGTCTGCCCCACAGCAGCTCCTGCGACATAGATCTTACCCAGATCTGCTCCACAGCAGCTGCTGACCCAAAGATCTGACCAACATCAGCCCCACAGCAGCTCCTGCCCCATAGATCTGACCCACATCTGCCCCACAGCAGCTCCTGCCCCATAGACCCTACCAACATGTGCAGCACAGCAGCTCCTGCCCCATAGATCTAACCCACATCTGCCCCACAGCAGCTCCTGCCCCATAGATCTGACCCACATCTGCTCCACAGCATCTCCTGCCCCATAGATCTAACCCCCATCTGCCCCACAGCAGCTCCTGCCTCATACATCTGACTCACAGCATCTCCTGCCCCATAGAACTGGCCCACATCAGCCACAGCAGCTCCTGACCTATAGATCTGACCCACATCTGCTCCACAGCATCTCCTGCCCCATAGATCTGACCCCCATCTGCCCCACAGCAGCTCCTGCCTCATACATCTGACTCACAGCATCTCCTGCCCCATAGAACTGGCCCACATCAGCCACAGCAGCTCCTGACCTATAGATCTGACTCACATCAGCCCCACAGCAGATTTATCCCCATAGATATGTGCCACGTCTGCCCCACAGCAGCTCCTGCGACATAGATCTTACCCAGATCTGCTCCACAGCAGCTGCTGACCCAAAGATCTGACCAACATCAGCCCCACAGCAGCTCCTGCCCCATAGATCTGACCCACATCTGCCCCACAGCAGCTCCTGCCCCATAGACCCTACCAACATGTGCAGCACAGCAGCTCCTGCCCATAGATCTAACACACATCTGCCCCACAGCAGCTCCTGACCTATAGATCTGACCCACATCTGCTCCACAGCAGCTCCTGCCCCATAGATCTCACCCACATCTGCCACACAGCAGCCTTTGCCCCATAGATCTGACCCACATCTGACTCACAGCATCTCCTGCCCCATAGATCTGACCCACATCTGCCCCACAGCAGCTCCTGCCCCATAGATCTGACCCACATCTGCCCCACAGCAGCTCCTGCCCCTTACATCTTACACAGATCTGACCCACAGCAGCTCCTACCCAAAGATCTGACCCACATCATCTCGACAGCAGCTCCTGCCCCATAGATCTGACCCACATGTGCCCCACAGAAGCTCCTAACACATAGATCTGACCCACATGTGCCCTAGAGCTGCTCCTGCCCCATAGATCTGAACCACAGCAGCTCCTGTCTCATAGATCTGACCCACATCAGCCCCACAGCAGATTTTGCCCAATAGATCTGACCCACATCTGCTCCACAGCATCTCCTGCCCCATTGATCTGACCCCCATCTGCCCCACAGCAGCTCCTGCCTCATACATCTGACTCACAGCATCTCCTGCCCCATAGAACTGGCACACATCTGCTCCACAGCAGCTCCTGACCTATAGATCTGACCCACATCTGACCCACAGCAGCTCCTGCCCCATAGATCTGACCCACATCTGCCACACAGCAGCCTTTGCCCCATAGATCTGACCCACATCTGCCCCAAAGCATCTCCTGCCCCATAGATCTGACCCACATTTGCCCCACAGCAGCTCCTAACACATAGATCTGACCCACATGTGCCCCAGAGCTGCTCCTGCCCCATAGATCTGAACCACAGCAGCTCCTGTCTCATAGATCTTACCCACATCAGCCCCACAGCAGATTTTGCCCCATAGTTATGTCCCACATCTGCCCAACAGCAACTCCTGCCCCATAGATCTGACCCACATGCGCCCCACAGCAGCTCCTGCCCCATAGGTCTGACCCACATGCGCCTCACAGCAGCTCCTGCCCCATAGATCTAACCACCATCAGCCCCAAAGCAGCTCCTGCTCCATAGATTTGACCCACATCAGCCACACAGGATCTCCCGCCCCATAGATGTGACCCACATCTGCACCACAGCAGCTCCTCCCCATAGATCTAACACCCATCAGCCTCACAGCATCTCCTGCCCCATAGATATGCCCTACATCTGCTCCACATCAGCTCCTGCAACATAGATCTGACCCACATCTGCAACACAGCAGCTCCTGCTCCATAAATCTGACCAACATCAGGCCCACATTTGTTCCTGCCCCATAGATCTGACCCACAGCAGCTCCAGCCCAATAGACCTGACCCACATCTGCCCCAAAGCATCTCCTGCCCCATAGATCTTTCCTACATCAGCCCCACAGCAGATTTTGCCCCAAAGTTATGTCCCACATCTGCCCAACAGCAGCTCCTGCCCCATAGATTTGACCCACATCAGCTCCTGCAACATAGATCTGACCCGCATCAGCCACACAGCAGGTCCTGCCCCATAGACCTGACACACATCAGCCCCACAGCAGCTCCTACCCCATAGATCAGACCCACATCAGCCCCACAGCAGATTTTGCCCCATAGATATGTGCCACGTCTGCCCCACAGCATCTCCTGCCCCATAGATCTGACCCCCATCTGCCCCACAGCATCTCCTGCCTCATAGATCTGACTCACAAAATCTCCCGCCCCATAGATCTGACCCACATCAGACCCAGATCATCTCCTGCCACATAGATCTGACCCACATTTTCCCCAAAGCAGCACCTAAACCGTAGATCTGACCCACATGTGCCTCACAGCTGCTCCTGCCCCATAGATCTGAACCACAGAAGTTCCTGCCCCATAGATCAGACCCAAATCTTCCCTACATCAGCTCCTGCCCATAGATCTGACCCACATCAGCCCCACAGCAGCTCCTACCCCATACATATTACCCAGATCTGCCCCACAGCAGATTTTGCCCCATAGATATGTGCCACGTCTGCCCCACAGCAGCTCCTGCGACATAGATCTTACCCAGATCTGCTCCACAGCAGCTGCTGCCCCAAAGATCTGACCCACATCAGCCCCACAGCAGCTCCTGCCCCATAGATCTGACCCACATCTGCCCCACAGCAGCTCCTGCCCCATAGACCATAACAACATGTGCAGCACAGCAGCTCCTGCCCATAGATCTAACCCACATCAGCCCCACAGCAAATCCTGCCCCATAGATATAACCCACATCTGCCCCACAGCATCTCCTGCCCCATAGATCTGACCCCCATCTGCCCCACAGCAGCTCCTGCCTCATACATCTGACTCACAGCATCTCCTGCCCCATAGAACTGGCCCACATCAGCCACAGCAGCTCCTGACCTATAGATCTGACCCACATCTGACCCACAGCAGCTCCTGCCCCATAGATCTGACCCACATCTGCCACACAGCAGCCTTTACCCCATAGATCTGACCCACATCTGCCCCACAGCATCTCCTGCCCCATAGATCTGACCCACATCTGCCCCACAGCAGCTCCTGACCGATAGATCTGACCCACATCTGACCCACAGCAGCTCCTGCCCCATACATCTTACCCAGATCTGCCCCACAGCAGCTCCTACCCAAAGATCTTACCCACATCATCTCGACAGCAGCTCCTGCCCCATAGATCTGACCCCCATCTGCCCCACAGCAGCTCCTGCCTCATACATCTGACTCACAGCATCTCCTGCCCCATAGAACTGGCCCACATCAGCCACAGCAGCTCCTGACCTATAGATCTGACCCACATCTGACCCACAGCAGATTTTGCCCCATAGATATGTGCCACGTCTGCCCCACAGCAGCTCCTGCGACATAGATCTTACCCAGATCTGCTCCACAGCAGCTGCTGCCCCAAAGATCTGACCAACATCAGCCCCACAGCAGCTCCTGCCCCATAGATCTGACCCACATCTGCCCCACAGCAGCTCCTGCCCCATAGACCCTACCAACATGTGCAGCACAGCAGCTCCTGCCCATAGATCTGACCCACATCTGCTCCACAGCATCTCCTGCCCCATAGATCTGACGCCCATCTGCCCCACAGCAGCTCCTGCCCCATAGATCTGACCCACATCTGCCCCACAGCAGCCTTTGCCCCATAGATCTGACCTACATCTGCCCCACAGCATCTCGTGCCCCATAGATCTGACCCACATCTGCCCCACAGCAGCTCCTGCCCCATAGATCTGACCCACATCAGCCCCACAGCAGATTTTGCCCCATAGATATGTGCCACGTCTGCCCCACAGCAACTCCTGCGACATAGATCTTACCCAGATCTGCTCCACAGTAGCTGCTGCCCCAAAGATCTGACCAACATCAGCCCCACAGCAGCTCCTGCCCCATAGATCTGACCCACATCTGCTCCACAGCATCTCCTGCCCCATAGATCTGACCCCCATCTGCCCCACAGAAGCTCATGCCTCATACATCTGACTCACAGCATCTCCTGCCCCATAGAACTGGCCCACATCAGCCACAGCAGCTCCTGACCTATAGATCTGACCCACATCAGCCCCACAGCAGATTTTGCCCCATAGTTATGTGCCACGTCTGCCCCACAGCAGCTCCTGCGACATAGATCTTACCCAGATCTGCTCCACAGCAGCTGCTGCCCCAAAGATCTGACCCACATCAGCCCCACAGCAGCTCCTGCCCCATAGATCTGACCCACATCTGCCCCACAGCAGCTCCTGCCCCATAGACCCTACCAACATGTGCAGCACAGCAGCTCCTGCCCATAGATCTAACCCACATCTGCCCCACAGCAGCTCCTGACTTATAGATCTGACCCACATCTGCTCCACAGCAGCTCCTGCCCCAAAGATCTCACCCACATCTGCCACACAGCAGCCTTTGCCCCATAGATCTGACCCACATCTGACTCACAGCATCTCCTGCCCCATAGATCTGACCCACATCTGCCCCACAGCAGCTCCTGCCCCATAGATCTGACCCACATCTGCCCCACAGCAGCTCCTGCCCCTTACATCTTACACAGATCTGCCCCACAGCAGCTCCTACCCAAAGATCTGACCCACATCATCTCGACAGCAGCTCCTGTCCCATAGATCTGACCCACATGTGCCCCACAGAAGCTCCTAACACATAGATCTGACCCACATGTGCCCCAGAGCTGCTCCTGCCCCATAGATCTGAACCACAGCAGCTCCTGTCTCATAGATCTAACCCACATCTGCCCCACAGCAGCTCCTGCCCCATAGATCTGACCCACATCTGCTCCACAGCATCTCCTGCCCCATAGATCTGACCCCCATCTGCCCCACAGCAGCTCCTGCCTCATACATCTGACTCACAGCATCTCCTGCCCCATAGAACTGGCCCACATCTGCTCCACAGCAGCTCCTGACCTATAGATCTGACCCACATCTGACCCACAGCAGCTCCTGCCCCACAGATCTGACCCACATCTGCTACACAGCAGCCTTTGCCCCATAGATCTGACCCACATCTGCCCCACAGCATCTCCTGCCCCATAGATCTGACCCACATGTGCCCCACAGCAGCTCCTAACACATAGATCTGACCCACATGTGCCCCAGAGCTGCCCCTGCCCCATAGATCTGAACCACAGCAGCTCCTGTCTCATAGATCTTACCCACATCAGCCCCACAGCAGATTTTGCCCCATAGTTATGTCCCACATCTGCCCAACAGCAACTCCTGCCCCATAGATCTGACCCACATGCGCCCCACAGCAGCTCCTGCCGCATAGGTCTGACCCACATGCGCCTCACAGCAGCTCCTGCCCCATAGATCTAACCACCATCAGCCCCAAAGCAGCTCCTGCCCCATAGATTTGACCCACATCAGCCACACAGCAGCTCCTGCCCCATAGATCTGACCCACATCTGCTCCACAGCATCTCCTGCCCCATAGATCTGACCCCCATCTGCCCCACAGCAGCTCCTGCCTCATACATCTGACTCACAGCATCTCCTGCCCCATAGAACTGGCCCACATCAGCCACAGCAGCTCCTGACCTATAGATCTGACCCACATCTGCCCCACAGCAGCTCCTGCCCCATAGATCTGACCCACATCTGCTCCACAGCATCTCCTGCCCCATAGATCTGACCCCCATCTGCCCCACAGCAGCTCCTGCCTCATACATCTGACTCACAGCATCTCCTGCCCCATAGAACTGGCCCACATCAGCCACAGCAGCTCCTGACCTATAGATCTGACCCACATCTGACCCACAGCAGCTCCTGCCCCATAGATCTGACCCACATCTGCCACACAGCAGCCTTTGCCCCATAGATCTGACCCACATCTGCCCCACAGCATCTCCTGCCCCATAGATCTGACCCACATCTGCCCCACAGCAGCTCCTAACACATAGATCTGACCCACATGTGCCCCAGTGCTGCTCCTGCCCCATAGATCTGAACCACAGCAGCTCCTGTCTCATAGATCTTACCCACATCAGCCCCACAGCAGCTCCTGCCCCTTACATCTTACACAGATCTGCCCCACAGCAGCTCCTACCCAAAGATCTGACCCACATCATCTCGACAGCAGCTCCTGCCCCATAGATCTGACCCACATGTGCCCCACAGAAGCTCCTAACACATAGATCTGACCCACATGTGCCCCAGAGCTGCTCCTGCCCCATGGATCTGAACCACAGCAGCTCCTCTCTCATAGATCGAACCCACATCTGCCCCACAGCAGCTCCTGCCCCATAGATCTGACCCACATCTGCTCCACAGCATCTCCTGCCCCATAGATCTGACCCCCATCTGCCCCACAGCAGCTCCTGCCTCATACATCTGACTCACAGCATCTCCTGCCCCATAGAACTGGCCCACATCTGCTCCACAACAGCTCCTGACCTATAGATCTGACCCACATCTGACCCACAGCAGCTCCTGCCCCACAGATCTGACCCACATCTGCCACACAGCAGCCTTTGCCCCATAGATCTGACCCACATCTGCCCCACAGCATCTCCTGCCCCATAGATCTGACCCACATGTGCCCCACAGCAGCTCCTAACACATAGATCTGACCCACATGTGCCCCAGAGCTGCCCCTGCCCCATAGATCTGAACCACAGCAGCTCCTGTCTCATAGATCTTACCCACATCAGCCCCACAGCAGATTTTGCCCCATAGTTATGTCCCACATCTGCCCAACAGCAACTCCTGCCCCATAGATCTGACCCACATGCGCCCCACAGCAGCTCCTGCCCCATAGGTCTGACCCATATGCGCCTCACAGCAGCTCCTGCCCCATAGATCTAACCACCATCAGCCCCAAAGCAGCTCCTGCCCCATAGATTTGACCCACATCAGCCACACAGCAGCTCCTGCCCCATAGATCTGACCCACATCTGCTCCACAGCATCTCCTGCCCCATAGATCTGACCCCCATCTGCCCCACAGCAGCTCCTGCCTCATACATCTGACTCGCAGCATCTCCTGCCCCATAGAACTGGCCCACATCAGCCACAGCAGCTCCTGACCTATAGATCTGACCCACATCTGACCCACAGCAGCTCCTGCCCCATAGATCTGACCCACATCTGCCACACAGCAGCCTTTGCCCCATAGATCTGACCCACATCTGCCCCACAGCATCTCCTGCCCCATAGATCTGACCCACATGTGCCCCACAGCAGCTCCTAACACATAGATCTGACCAACATGTGCCCCAGTGCTGCTCCTGCCCCATAGATCTGAACCACAGCAGCTCCTGTCTCATAGATCTTACCCACATCAGCCCCACAGCAGATTTTGCCCCATAGTTATGTCCCACATCTGCCCAACAGCAACTCCTGCCCCATAGATCTGACCCACATGCGCCCCACAGCAGCTCCTGCCCCATAGGTCTGACCCACATGCGCCTCACAGCAGCTCCTGCCCCATAGATCTAACCACCATCAGCCCCAAAGCAGCTCCTGCCCCATAGATTTGACCCACATCAGCCACACAGCATCTCCCGCCCCATAGATATGACCCACATCTGCACCACAGCAGCTCCTCCCCATAGATCTAACACCCATCAGCCTCACAGCATCTCCTGCCCCATAGATATGCCCTACATCTGCCCCACATCAGCTCCTGCAACATAGATCTGACCCACATCTGCAACACAGCAGCTCCTGCGCCATAAATCTGACCAACATCAGGCCCACATTTGTTCCTGCCCCATAGATCTGACCCACAAGTGCCCCACAGCAGCTCCAGCCCAATAGACCTGACCCACATCTGCCCCAAAGCATCTCCTGCCCCATAGATCTTTCCTACATCAGCCCCACAGCACCTCCGGACCAATAGATCTGACCCACATCTGCCCCACAGCAGCTCCTGCCCCATAGATCTGACCCACATCAACCATGTTGATAAACATGAAAACATACAACATGGGTTGTATCAACCATGTAATCCATGGTGTCCCTATGTGTCCCAATGTCACCCTATGGGTCCCAGTGTCTCCCTATGGGTCACTATGTGGTGTCTATGTGTCCCAATGTCCCCCCTATGGGTTGCTATGTGCCTCTATGGGTTCTCTATGGGGCTCTATGGGGTGCCTATGGAGCTCTATGGGGCGTTCTGAGGTTTCTATGGGGTGTCTATGGAACGCTATGGTGTGTCTATTTGGTAAATTAGTTTCTATGCGTGGCTATGGGAGCTCTATGGGGCACAATTGGTTGCCTACGGGGCTCTATGGGATGTCTGTGGGGCTCTATGGCGCGGCTGTATGTCCTTATGTGGTGTCTATGTGGCACTATGTTGTGCTATGGGGTGCTGTGAGGCACTATGGGGTGCTATGGGGCTCTATGGAGCAGTATAGGGTGTCTATGGGTCTCTATGGGGTGCAATGGGGCGCTGTGGGGCACAAGAGAGTGTCTATGAGGCTCCATGGGCTGCTATGGGGCACTGTGGAGTAGCTATGGGATGATTTGGGGTCTCTTTGTACCCCTATGGGTCACTATGGGTCACTATGTGGTGTCTATGGGGCTCTATGGGGTGGCTATGCGGTGCTGTAGGGTGGCTATGGGGTGCTTTGGGGTATCCTTGGGTTCCTATGGGGCGCTATGGGTGACTGTGGGGTGCTATGGTTTGCTATGGGGCTCTATGCGGAAGAATGGGGTTTCTATGGGGCGCTATGAGGTCCCTATGGGGCTCTATGGGGAGTCTATGGGGTGTCTTTGGGGATCTATGGGTTGTCTGTGGGGCTCTATGGGGTCTGCATGGGGTTCAGTGGGTCTCTATGGGGCTCTATGGGGTGTCTACAGGCACTATGGGGCGATATGGGGTGTCTATTTGGTTCAATTGGGCTCTATGGTGTGGCTGTAGGGCCTTATGTGGTGTCTATGGGGCACTGTGGGCTGCTATGGGGTGCTGTGGGGAACTATGGGGTGTCTATGGGGCTCTATGGAGCAGTATGCTGTGTCTATGGGTCCCTATGGGGTGCAATGGGGTGCTGTGGGGCACAATGGAGTGTCTATGAGGCTCCATGGGCTGCTATGGGGCACTATGGAGTAGCTATGGGGTGCTATGGGGTCTCTTTGGGCCCCTATGGGTCACTATGGGGCTCTATGGGGTATCTTTGTGTTCCTATGGGGCGCTATGGGTGACTATGGGGTCGCTATGGGTTTCTTTGAGGCACTATGGGTCTCAATGGGGTCTCTATGGGTCTCAATTTATCCTTATGGCTCCCAATGACTGTCTATGGGTCTCTATGTGTCCCTATGGGTCCCAGTGTCTCTCTATGTGTCCCTATGGGTCCCAGTGTCTCTCTATGGGTCCCAATGTCTTCCTCTGGATCTCTATGGGTCCCTAGGGGTCCCAGCGTCTCTCTATGTCCCCCTGTCTAGGTGGTAACTATACAGATGGTAACAAAGATGGTAACAAATGTACAGAGGTTCTAAGCGAGAGAGAAACTCACCAGTGGTGATGCCTTCGCTGAGGAAGCTGGGGCGGTCTTCACTGCAGAGCGATGTCCAAGAGATGCTGCCTCACAGAATCACAGAATTCTCAAGGTTGGAAAAGGGCTGCCAGCTTTTGTAGGAGAATAGCATGGGAGACAGTTGTGAAGGCTTTGCTGAAGTCCAAGTAGAGCACATCAACAGCCTTTCTTTCTTTCCTTCATCCATCAGATGGGTCACAGGATCGTAGAAGGAGATCAGATTGGTCAAGCAGGAGCTGCCCTTCACGAACCCATGCTGGCTAGGTCTGATCTCCTGCTCATCCCACACCTGCCGCATCTGTCATCTCCCTCAAGACAATTCGTTCCATTCCCTTCCCTGGCACCGAGGTCAGGCTAACAGGCCTGGAGTTGCCCGGATCCTCCTGACAACCTTGCTTGGAAATGGGAGTCACGTTGGCAAGCCTCCAGTCTTCTGGGACCTCACCCGGTAACAGGGAGCTCGGAAAGATAATGGAAAGCGGCTCGAGTGAGGGTCAGCCCTTAAATGAGGTCTCAGAGGAGGTGGAGTCGAGCTCCAGCCCTCCCGGGAGCACAGCTCCATTACTCTCACCTGTGCTCCCGCAGCTGACCCCACACTTGCCTCAGCTGATTAATCAGAGGTTCAGGCTGTGATTACCAATCTCCCACACAGCCCCTGTGGGTCCCAATGTTTCCCTATGGATCTCTGGGTGTCCCTATAGGACTCTATGGGGTTATTATGCCTCTAAATGTCTCTCTATGGGGTCCCTATGTGTCCCAATGTCCCCACTATGGTTTGCTATGTGCCTCTATGGGGTCTCTATGGGGTCTTTTATGGGTAACTATCGTCCCAAAGGTATTCCTAAGGGTATCTATGGGTTTCAATGTGGTCCCTATGTGCCTCTATGGGGTCTCTTATGGGTCTCAACGAAGTCCCTATGTGTCTCTATGGGTCTCACTGTCCACCACTGTAATCCATGTGGTCCCTATGTGTCCCAATATACCCATATGGGTCCCAGTGTCTCCCTATGGGTCACTATGTGTCCCTATGTGTCCCAAAGTCCCCCCTATGGGTTGCTATGTGCCTCAATGGGCTCTCTTATGGATAGCTCTGGGCCCAAATGTCTCCCTGTGGGTATCTATGGGTTACATTAGGTCCCTATGTGCCTCTATGGGGTCTCTTATGGGTCTCAGCGGGTTCCCTATGTGTCTCTATGGGTCTCACTGTCCCCCACTGTAATCCATGGGGTCCTTATGTGTCCCATTGTCCCCCTATGGGATCCAGTGTCTCCTCATGGGCCACGGTGTTTCCCTATGTGTCCCAATGTCCCCCTATGGGTCCCAGTGTCTCCCTATGTGTACCTATGTGTCCCAATGTCCCCCCATGGGTCACTATGTGTCCCAATGTCCCCCCTATGGGTTGCTATGTGCTTGTATGTGGTTTCTTATGGGTATCTCTGGGCCCAAATATCTTCCTATAGCTATCTATGGGTTTCAGTGTGGTCCCAATGTGCCTCTATGGGGTCTCTTATGCGTCTCAGCGGGGTTTCTATGTGTCTCTATGGGTCTGGCTGTCCTCCACTGTAGTCCATGGGGTCCCTATGTGTCCCAGTGTCCCCATATGGGTCCCAGTGTCTCCCTATGGGTCAGAATGTTTCCCTACGTGTCCCAATGTCCCCCCTATGGGTTGCTATGTGCCTCTATGGGGTCTCTGTGGGGTCTCTTATGGATATCTCTGGGCCCAAATGTCTTCCTACAAGTATCTATGAGTTTCAATGTGGTCCCTAGGTGCCTCTATGGGGTCTCCTATGGGTCTCAGCGGGGTCCTTATGTATCTCTATGGGTCTCACTGTCCCCCACTGTAATTCATTGGGTCCCTATGTGTCCCAATATCCCCCTATGGGTCCCAGTGTCTTCCTACGGGTCACAATGTGTACCTATGTGTCCCAATGTCCCCCCTATGGGTTGCTATGTGCCCCTATGGGGTCTCTATGGGGTCTCTTATGGTTATCTCTGGGCCCAAATGTCTTCCTTTGTGTATCTATAAGTTTCAAAGTCGTCCTATGTGTCCCTATGGGTCTTAATGGCTCCTAATGTGTCCCTGTGAGTCTATATGTGGTCTCACTGTCCCAGTGGGTCTCTATGTGTTCCTATGTGTCTATATGGAGTCTCTATCTGGTTTCTATGGGTCTTGGTGTCCCTCTATGTGTCACTTTGTGCCTCTATGGGGTCTCCATGGCTTTCTATGGGGTCTCTATGTCTCTCTTTGGGTCCCTATTGGTCCCAATAGGTCCCTATGAGTCTCTATGATGTCTCCCTTTGTCCCCATATGGGTCCCAGTGTGACCCACATGTGCCCACAGCAGCTCCTGCCCCATAGACCTGACCCACATGTTCCCCACAGCAGCTCCTGCCCCATAGATCAGCCCCACAGCATCTCCTGCCACATAGATCTGACCCACATGTGCCCCACAGCAGCTCCAAACTCATAGATCTGACTCACATCAGTCCAACAGCAGATTTTGCACCATAGATATGTCCCTCATATTCCCCACAGCAACTCCTGCCCCATAGATCTGACCTTCATCATCCCCTCTGCAGCTCCTGCCCCATAGGTCTGACCCACATGTGCCCCACAGCAGCTCCTGCCATATAGATCTAACCACCATCAGCCCCAAAGCAGCTCCTGCCCCATACATCTGACCCAAGTCAGCCCCACAGCTGCTCCTGCCTTATAGATATGACCCAAGTCAGCCCCACAGCAGCTCCTGCCTTATAGATATGACCCCCATCAGCCCCACAACAGCTTCTACCCCATAGATCTGACCCACATGTGCTCCACTGCAGCTCCAGTCCCGTAGATCTGAACCACAGCAGCCCATGCCCCATAGATCTGACCCTCATCAGCAACACAGCAGCTCCTGACCCATACATCTGACCCAAATCTGCCCCATACCATCTCCTGCCCCATAGATCTAACTCACATGTGCCCCGCAGCAGCTTCTGCCCATAGATCTGACCCACAGCAGCTCCTGCCCTATAGATCTGATTCAAATCTGCCCCACAGCAGCTCCTGCTCCATAGATCTGACCCACATGTGCCCCAGAGCAGCTCTGCCCCATTGATTTGACCCACATCAGCCCCACAGGAGATCCTGCCCCATAGATCTGACCCACATCAGCCCCACAGCAGATTCTGCCCCATAGATATGTGCCACGTCTGCCCCACAGCAGCTCCTGCGACATAGATCTTACCCAGATCTGCTCCACAGCAGCTGCTGCCCCAAAGATCTGACCAACATCAGCCCCACAGCAGCTCCTGCCCCATAGATCTGACCCACATCAGCCCCACAGCAGCTCCTGCCCCATAGATCTGACCCACATCTGCCCCACAGCAGCTCCTGCCCCATAGACCCTACCAACATGTGCAGCACAGCAGCTCCTGCCCATAGATCTGACCCACATCTGCCCCACAGCAGCTCCTGCCCCATAGATCTGACCCACATCTGCTCCACAGCATCTCCTGCCCCATAGATCTGACCCCCATCTGCCCCACAGCAGCTCCTGCCTCATACATCTGACTCACAGCATCTCCTGCCCCATAGAACTGGCCCACATCAGCCACAGCAGCTCCTGACCTATAGATCTGATCCACATCTGACCCACAGCAGCTCCTGCCCCATGGATCTGATTCACATCTGCCACACAGCAGCCTTTGACCCATAGATCTTACCCACATCTGCCCCACAGCAGCTCCTGCCCCATAGATCTGACCCACATGTGCCCCACAGCAGCTCCTGCCTCATACATCTGACTCACAGCATCTCCTGCCCCATAGAACTGGCCCACATCAGCCACGGCAGCTCCTGCCCCATAGATCTGACCCACATCTGACCCACAGCAGCTCCTGCCCCATACATCTTACACAGATCTGCCCCACAGCAGCTTCTACCCAAAAATCTGACCCACATCATCTCGACAGCAGCTCCTGCCCCATAGATCTGACCCACATCTGCCCCACAGCAGCTCCTAACACATAGATCTGACCCACATGTGCCCCAGAGCTGCTCCTGCCCCATAGATCTGAACCACAGCAGCTCCTGTCTCATAGATCGAACCCACATCTGCCCCACAGCAGCTCCTGCCCCATAGATCTCACCCACATCTGCTCCACAGCATCTCCTGCCCCATAGATCTGACCCCCATCTGCCCCACAGCAGCTCCTGCCTCATTCATCTGACTCACAGCATCTCCTGCCCCATAGAACTGGCACACATCAGCCACGGCAGCTCCTGACCTATAGATCTGACCCACATCAGCCCCACAGCAGATTTTGCCCCATAGATATGTGCCACGTCTGCCCCACAGCAGCTCCAGCGACATAGATCTTACCCAGATCTGCTCCAGAGCAGCTGCTGCCCCAAAGATGTGACCAACATCAGCCCCACAGCAGCTCCTGCCCCATAGATCTGACCCACATCTGCCCCACAGCAGCTCCTGCCCCATAGACCCTACCAACATGTGCAGCACAGCAGCTCCTGCTCATAGATCTAACCCACATCTGCCCCACAGCAGCTCCTGCCCCATAGATCTGACCCACATCTGACCCACAGCAGCTCCTGCCCCATAGATCTGACCCACATGTGCCCCACAGCAGCTCCTAACACATAGATCTGTCCCACATGTGCCCCAGAGCTGCTCCTGCCCCATAGATCTGTACCACAGCAGCTCCTGTCTCATAGATCTTACCCACATCAGCCCCACAGCAGATTTTGCCCCATAGTTATGTCCCACATCTGCCCAACAGCAGCTCCTGCCCCATAGATTTGACCCACATCAGCCACACAGCATCTCCCGCCCCATAGATGTGACCCACATCTGCACCACAGCAGCTCCTCCCCATAGATATGCCCTACATCTGCCCCACATCAGCTCCTGCAACATAGATCTGACCCACATCTGCGCCACAACAGCTCCTGCCCCATAGATCTGATCCACATCAGACCCACAGCAGATCCTCCCCAAAGATCTGACACACATCTGCCCCACTGCTGCTCCTACACCACAGATCTGACCCACATCATCTCCACTGCATCTCCTGCCCCATAGATCTGACCCACATCAGACCCAGAGCATCTCCTGTTACATAGATCTGACCCACATTTTCCCCAGAGCAGCACCTAAACCATAGATCTGACCCACATGTGCCTCACAGCTGCTCCTGCCCCATAGATCTGAACCACAGAAGTTCCTGCCCCATAGATCAGACCCAAATCTTCCCTACATCAGCTCCTGCCCATAGATCTGACCCACATCAGCCCCACAGCAGCTCCTACCCCATAGATCTGACCCACATCAGCCCCACAGCAGATTTTGCCCCATAGATCTGACCCACATCTGCCCCACAGCAGCTCCTGCCCCATAGATCTGACCCACATCTGCTCCACAGCATCTCCTGCCCCATAGATCTGACCCCCATCTGCCCCACAGCAGCTCCTGCCTCATACATCTGACTCACAGCATCTCCTGCCCCATAGAACTGGCCCACATCAGCCACAGCAGCTCCTGACCTATAGATGTGATCCACATCTGACCCACAGCAGCTCCTGCCCCATAGATCTGACCAACATCTGCCACACAGCAGCCTTTGCCCCATAGATCTGACCCACATCTGCCTCACAGCATCTCCTGCCCCATAGATCTGACCCACATGTGCCCCACAGCAGCTCCTAACACATAGATCTGACCCACATGTGCCCCACAGCTGCTCCTGCCCCATAGATCTGAACAACAGCAGCTCCTGTCTCATAGATCTTACCCACATCAGCCCCACAGCAGATTTTGCCCCATAGTTATGCCCCACATCTGCCCAACAGCAACTCCTGCCCCATAGATCTGACCCACATGTTCCCCACAGCAGCTCCTGCCCCATAGATCTGACCCACAGCATCTCCTGCCACATAGATCTGACCCAAATCAGCCCCACAGCATCTCCTGCCACATAGATCTGATCCAAATCAGCCCCACAGCAGCTCCAAACTCATAGATCTGACTCGCATCAGTCCAACAGCAGATGTTGCACCATAGATATGTCCCTCATATTCCCCACAGCAACTCCTGCCCCATAGATCTGACCTACATCATCCCCTCTGCAGCTCCTGCCCCATAGGTCTGACCCACATGTGCCCCACAGCAGCTCCTGCCATATAGATCTAACCACCATCAGCCCCACAACAGCTTCTACCCCATAGATCTGACCCACATGTGCTCCACTGCAGCTCCAGTCCCGTAGATCTGAACCACAGCAGCCCATGCCCCATAGATCTGACCCTCATCAGCAACACAGCAGCTTCTGACCCATACATCTGACCCAAATCTGCCCCACACCATCTCCTGCCCCATAGATCTAACTCACATGTGCCCCACAGCAGCTCCTGCCCATAGATCTGACCCACAGCAGCTCCTGCCCTATAGATCTGATTCAAATCTGCCCCACAGCAGCTCCTGCGACATAGATCTGACCCACATGTGCCCAAGAGCAGCTCTGCCCCATTGATTTGACCCACATCAGCCCCACAGGAGATCCTGCCCCATAAATCTGACCCACATCAGCCCCACAGCAGATTTTGCCCCATAGATATGTGCCACGTCTGCCCCACAGCAGCTCCTGCGACATAGATCTTACCCAGATCTGCTCCAGAGCAGCTCCTGCCCCATAGACCCTACCAACATGTGCAGCACAGCAGCTCCTGCCCATAGATTTAACCCACATCTGCCACAGCAGCTCCTGCCCCATAGATCTGACCCACATCTGCCCCACAGCAGCTCCTGCCCCATAGACCCTACCAACATGTGCAGCACAGCAGCTCCTGCCCATAGATCTAACCCACATCTGCCACAGCAGCTCCTGCCCCATAGATCTGACCCACATCTGCTCCACAGCATCTCCTGCCCCATAGATCTGACCCCCATCTGCCCCACAGCAGCTCCTGCCTCATACATCTGACTCACAGCATCTCCTGCCCCATAGAAGTGTCCCAGATCAGCCACAGCAGCTCCTGACCTATAGATGTGACCCACATCTGACCCACAGCAGCTCCCGCCCCATAGATCTGACCCACATCTGCCACACAGCAGCCTTTGCCCCATAAATCTGACCCACTTCATCTCGAAAGCAGCTCCTGCCCCGTAGATCTGACCCACATCTGCCCCACAGCATCTCCTGCCCCATAGATCTGACCCACATCTGACCCACAGCAGCTCCTGCCCCGTACATCTTACCCAGATCTGCCCCACAGCAGCTCCTACCCAAAAATCTGACCCACATCATCTCGACAGCAGCTCCTGCCCCATAGATCTGACCCAAATGTGCTTCACAGCAGCTCCTAACACATAGATCTGACCCACATGTGCCCCAGAGCTGCTCCTGCCCCATAGATCTGAACCACAGCAGCTCCTGTCTCATAGATCTTACCCACATCAGCCCCACAGCAGATTTTGCCCCATAGTTATGTCCCACATCTGCCCCACAGCAGCTCCTGCCCCATAGATCTGACCCACATCTGCCCAACAGCAACTCCTGCCCCATACACCTGACCCACATGTTCCCCACAGCAGCTCCTGCCATATAGATCTAACCACCATCAGCCCCAAAGCAGCTCCTGCCCCATAGATCTGACCCAAGTCAGCCCCACAGCAGCTCCTGCCTTATAGATCTAACCACCATCAGCCCCACAACAGCTTCTACCCCATAGATCTGACCCACATGTTCTCCACTGCAGCTCCAGTCCCGTAGATCTGAACCACAGCAGCCCATGCCCCATAGATCTGACCCTCATCAGCAACACAGCAGCTCCTGCCCCATACATCTGACCCAAATCTGCCCCACACCATCTCCTGCCCCATAGATCTAACTCACATGTGCCCCACAGCAGCTCCTGCCCATAGATCTGACCCACAGCAGCTCCTGCCCTATACATCTGATTCAAATCTGCCCCACAGCAGCTCCTGTGACATAGATCTGACCCACATGTGCCCCAGAGCAGCTCTGCCCCATTGATTTGACCCACATCAGCCCCACAGGAGATCCTGCCCCATAGATCTGACCCACATCAGCCCCACAGCAGATTTTGCCCCATAGATATGTGCCACGTCTGCCCCACAGCAGCTCCTGCGACATAGATCTTACCCAGATCTGCACCCAAGCAACTGCTGCCCCAAAGATCTGACCAACATCAGCCCAACAGCAGCTCCTGCCCCATAGATCTGACTCACATCTGACCCACAGCACCTCCTGCCCCATAGATTTGACCCACATCTGCCACACAGCAGCCTTTGCCCCATATATCTGACCCACATCTGCCCCACAGCATCTCCTGCCCCATAGATCTGACCCACATGTGCCCCAGAGCTGCTCTTGCCCCATAGATCTGACCCACATCTGACCCACAGCAGCTCCTGCCCCATAGATCTGACCCACTTCTGCTCCACAGCATCTCCTGCCCCATAGATCTGACCCACATGTGCCCCAGAGCAGCTCGAATCTCATAGATCTGACTCACATCAGTCCAACAGCAGATTTTGCACCATAGATATGTCCCTCATATTCCCCACAGCAACTCCTGCCCCATAGATCTGACCTACATCATCCCCTCTGCAGCTCCTGCCCCATAGGTCTGACCCACATGTGCCCCACAGCAGCTCCTGCCATATAGATCTAACCACCATCAGCCCCAAAGCAGCTCCTGCCCCATAGATCTGACCCAAGTCAGCCCCACAGCAGCTCCTGCCTTATAGATCTAACCACCATCAGCCCCACAACAGCTTCTACCCCATAGATCTGACCCACATGTGCTCCACTGCAGCTCCAGTCCCGTAGATCTGAACCACAGCAGCCCATGCCCCATAGATCTGACCCTCATCAGCAACACAGCAGCTCCTGACCCATACATCTGACCCAAATCTGCCCCACACCATCTCCTGCCCCATAGATCTAACTCACATGTGCCCCACAGCAGCTCCTGCCCATAGATCTGACCCACAGCAGCTCCTGCCCTATAGATCTGATTCAAATCTGCCCCACAGCAGCTCCTGCGACATAGATCTGACCCACATGTGCCCCAGAGCAGCTCTGCCCCGTAGATCTGACCCACATCAGCCCCACAGCAGATTTTGCCCCATAGATATGTGCCACGTCTGCCCCACAGCAGCTCCTGCGACATAGATCTTACCCAGATCTGCTCCACAGTAGCTGCTGCCCCAAAGATCTGACCAACATCAGCCCCACAGCAGCTCCTGCCCCATAGATCTGACCCACATCTGCCCCACAGCAGCTCCTGCCCCATAGACCCTACCAACATGTGCAGCACAGCAACTCCTGCCCATAGATCTGACCCACATCTGCCCCACAGCAGCTCCTGCCCAATAGATCTGACCCACATCTGCTCCACAGCATCTCCTGCCCCATAGATCTGACCCCCATCTGCCCCACAGCAGCTCCTGCCTCATACATCTGACTCACAGCATCTCCTGCCCCATAGAACTGGCCCACATCAGCCACAGCAGCTCCTGCCCTATAGATCTGACCCATATCTGACCCACAGCAGCTCCTGCCCCATAGATCTGACCCACAGCATCTCCTGCAACATAGATCTGACCCAAGTCAGCCCCACAGCATCTCCTGCCCCATAGATCTGAACCACATCTGCTCCACAGCATCTCCTGCCCCATAGATCTTACCCCCATCTGCCCCACAGCAGCTCTTGCCTCATACATCTGACTCACTGCATCTCCTGCCCCATAGAACTGGCCCACATCAGCCATAGCAGCTCCTGACCTATAGATCTGACCCACATCAGCCCCAAAGCAGATTTTGCCCCATAGATATGTGCCACGTCTGCCCCACAGCAGCTCCTGCGACATAGATCTTACCCAGATCTGCTCCAGAGCAGCTGCTGCCCCAAAGATCTGACCCACATCAGCCCCACAGCAGCTCCTGCCCCATAGATCTGACCCACATCTGCCCCACAGCATCTCCTGCCCCATAGATCTGACCCCCATCTGCCCCACAGCAGCTCCTGCCTCATACATCTGACTCACAGCATCTCCTGCCACATAGAACTGGCCCACATCAGCCACAGCAGCTCCTGACCTATAGATCTGACCCACATCTGACCCACAGAAGCTCCTGCCCCATAGATCTGACCCACATCTGCCACACAGCAGCCTTTGCTCCATAGATCTGACCCACATCTGCCCCACAGCAACACCTGCCCCATAGATCTGTCCCACATGTGCCCCACAGCAGCTCCTAACACATAGATCTGACCCACATGTGCCCCAGAGCTGCTCCTGCCCCATAGATCTGAACCACAGCAGCTCCTGTCTCATAGATCTTACCCACATCAGCCCCACAGCAGAATTTGCCCCATAGTTATGCCCCACATCTGCCCAACAGCAACTCCTGCCCCATAGATCTGACCCACATGTGCCCACAGCAGCTCCTGCCCCATAGACCTGACCCACATGTTCCCCACAGCAGCTCCTGCCCCATAGATCTAACCACCATCAGCCCCAAAGCAGCTCCTGCCCCATAGATCTGACCCAAGTCAGCCCCACAGCAGCTCCTGCCTTATAGATCTAACCACCATAAGCCCCACAACAGCTTCTACCCCATAGATCTGACCCACATGTGCTCCACTGCAGCTCCAGTCCCGTAGATCTGACCCACAGCAGCCCATGCCCCATAGATCTGACCCTCATCAGCAACACAGCAGCTCCTGACCCATACATCTGACCCAAATCTGCCCCACACCATCTCCTGCCCCATAGATCTAACTCACATGTGCCCCACAGCAGCTCCTGCCCATAGATCTGACCCACAGCAGCTCCTGCCCTATAGATCTGATTCCAATCTGCCCCACAGCAGCTCCTGCTCCATAGATCTGACCCACATGTGCCCCAGAGCAGCTCTGCCCCATTGATTTGACCCACATCAGCCCCACAGGAGATCCTGCCCCATAGATCTGACCCACATCAGCCCCACAGCAGATTTTGCCCCATAGATATGTGCCACGTCTGCCCCACAGCAGCTCCTGCGACATAGATCTTACCCAGATCTGCTCCGCAGCAGCTGCTGCCCCAAAGATCTGACCAACATCAGCCCCACAGCAGCTCCTGCCCCATAGATCTGACCCACATCTGCCCCACAGCATCTCCTGCCCCATAGATCTGACCCACATCTGCTCCACAGCATCTCCTGCCCCATAGATCTGATCCCCATCTGCCCCACAGCAGCTCCTGCCTCATACATCTGATTCACAGCATCTCCTGCCCCATAGAACTGGCCCACATCAGCCACAGCAGCTCCTGACCTATAGATCTGACCCACATCTGACCCACAGCAGCTCCTGCCCCATAGATCTGACCCACATCTGCCACACAGCAGCCTTTGCCCCATAAATCTGACCCACTTCATCTCGTCAGCAGCTCCTGCCCCATAGATCTGACCCACATCAGCCCCACAGCAGCTCCTGCCCCATACATCTTACCCAGATCTGCCCCACAGCAGCTCCTACCCAAAAATCTGACCCACATCATCTCGACAGCAGCTCCTTCCCCATAGATCTGACCCACATTAGCCATACAACATCTCCCGCCCCATAGATGTGACCCACATCTGCACCACAGCAGCCCCTCCCCATAGATCTAACACCCATCAGCCTCACAGCAGCTCCTGCCCCATAGATCTGACCCACATGTGCCCCACAGGAGCTCCTGCCCCATAGATCTGACCCACATGTGCCCCACAGCAGCTCCTAACACATAGATCTGACCCACATGTGCCCCACAGCTGCTCCTGCCCCATAGATCTGAACCACAGCAGCTCCTGACTCATAGATCTTACCCACATCAGCCCCACAGCCGATTTTGCCCCATAGTTATGTCCCACATCTGCCCAACAGCAACTCCTGCCCCATAGATCTGACCCACAGCTGCCCCTGCCTCATAGATCTGACCCACAAGTGCCCCACAGCAGCTCCAGCCCAATAGACCTGACCCACATCTGCCCCAAAGCATCTCCTGCCCCATAGATCTTTCCTACATCAGCCCCACAGCACCTCCGGCCCAATAGATCTGACCCACATCTGCCCCACAGCAGCTCCTGCCCCATAGATCTGACCCACATCAACCATGTTGATAAACATGAAAACATACAACATGGGTTGTATCAACCATGTAATCCATGGTGTCCCTATGTGTCCCAATGTCACCCTATGTGTCCCAATGTCACCCTATGGGTCACTATGTGGTGTCTATGTGTCCCAATGTCCCCCCTATGGGTTGCTATGTGCCTCTATGGGTTCTCTATGGGGCTCTATGGGGTGCCTATGGAGCTCTATGGGGCGTTCTGAGGTTTCTATGGGGTGTCTATGGAACGCTATGGTGTGTCTATTTGGTAATTTAGTTTCTATGCGTGGCTATGGGAGCTCAATGGGGCACAATGGGTTGCCTACGGAGCTCTATGGGATGTCTGTGGGGCTCTATGGCGCGGCTATATGTCCTTATGTGGTGTCTATGTGGCACTATGTTGTGCTATGGGGTGCTGTGAGGCACTATGGGGTGCTATGGGGCTCTATGGAGCAGTATAGGGTGTCTATGGGTCTCTATGGGGTGCAATGGGGCGCTGTGGGGCACAAGGGAGTGTCTATGAGTCTCCATGGGCTGCTATGGGGCACTATGGAGTAGCTATGGGGTGCTATGGGGTCTCTTTGGGCCCCTATGGGTCACTATGGGTCACTATGTGGTGTCTATGGGGCTCTATGGGGTGGCTATGCGGTGCTGTAGGGTGGCTATGGGGTGCTTTGGGGTATCCTTGGGTTCCTATGGGGCGCTATGGGTGACTATGGGGTGCTATGGTTTGCTATGGGGCTCTATGCGGAAGAATGGGGATTCTATGGGGCGCTATGAGGTCCCTATGGGGCTCTATGGGGAGTCTATGGGGTGTCTATGGGGATCTATGGGTTGTCTGTGGGGCTCTATGGGGTCTGCATGGGGTCTGTATGGGGTTCAGTGGGTCTCTATGGGGCTCTATGGGGTGTCTACAGGCACTATGGGGCGTCTATGTGGTTCAATTGGGCTCTATGGTGTGGCTGTAGGGCCTTATGTGGTGTCTATGGGGCACTGTGGGCTGCTATGGGGTGCTGTGGGGAACTATGGGGTGTCTATGGGGCTCTATGGAGCAGTATGCTGTGTCTATGGGTCCCTATGGGGTGCAATGGGGTGCTCTGGGGCACAATGGAGTGTCTATGAGGCTCCATGGGCTGCTATGGGGCACTATGGAGTAGCTATGGGGTGCTATGGGGTCTCTTTGGGCCCCTATGGGTCACTATGGGGCTCTATGGGGTATCTTTGTGTTCCTATGTGGCGCTATGGGTGACTATGGGGTCGCTATGGGTTTCTTTGAGGCACTATGGGTCTCAATGGGGTCTCTATGGGTCTCAATTTATCCTTATGGCTTCCAATCCAATGTCTTCCTCTGGATCTCTATGGGTCCCTAGGGGTCCCAGTGTCTCTCTATGTCCCCCTGTCTAGGTGGTAACTATACAGATGGTAACAAAGATGGTAACAAATGTACAGAGGTTCTAAGCGAGAGAGAAACTCACCAGTGGTGATGCCTTCGCTGAGGAAGCTGGGGCGGTCTTCACTGCAGAGCGATGTCCAAGAGATGCTGCCTCACAGAATCACAGAATTCTCAAGGTTGGAAAAGGGCTGCCAGCTTTTGTAGGAGAATAGCATGGGAGACAGTTGTGAAGGCTTTGCTGAAGTCCAAGTAGAGCACATCAACAGCCTTTCTTTCTTTCCTTCATCCATCAGATGGGTCACAGGATCGTAGAAGGAGATCAGATTGGTCAAGCAGGAGCTGCCCTTCACGAACCCATGCTGGCTAGGTCTGATCTCCTGCTCATCCCACACCTGCCGCATCTGTCATCTCCCTCAAGACAATTCGTTCCATTCCCTTCCCTGGCACCGAGGTCAGGCTAACAGGCCTGGAGTTGCCCGGATCCTCCTGACAACCTTGCTTGGAAATGGGAGTCACGTTGGCAAGCCTCCAGTCTTCTGGGACCTCACCCGGTAACAGGGAGCTCGGAAAGATAATGGAAAGCGGCTCGAGTGAGGGTCAGCCCTTAAATGAGGTCTCAGAGGAGGTGGAGTCGAGCTCCAGCCCTCCCGGGAGCACAGCTCCATTACTCTCACCTGTGCTCCCGCAGCTGACCCCACACTTGCCTCAGCTGATTAATCAGAGGTTCAGGCTGTGATTACCAATCTCCCACACAGCCCCTGTGGGTCCCAATGTTTCCCTATGGATCTCTGGGTGTCCCTATAGGACTCTATGGGGTTATTATGCCTCTAAATTGGTCCTATATGTCTCTATGTCTCTCTATGGGGTCCCTATGTGTCCCAATGTCCCCACTATGGTTTGCTATGTGCCTCTATGGGGTCTCTATGGGGTCTTTTATGGGTAACTATCGTCCCAAATGTATTCCTAAGGGTATCTATGGGTTTCAATGTGGTCCCTATGTGCCTCTATGGGGTCTCCTATGGGTCTCAACGAAGTCCCTATGTGTCTCTATGGGTCTCACTGTCCACCACTGTAATCCATGTGGTCCCTATGTGTCCCAATATCCCCATATGGGTCCCAGTGTCTCCCTATGGGTCACTATGTGTCCCTATGTGTCTTAATGTCCCCCCTATGGGTTGCTATGTGCCTCAATGGGCTCTCTTATGGATAGCTCTGGGCCCAAATGTCTCCCTGTGGGTATCTATGGGTTACATTAGGTCCCTATGTGCCTCTATGGGGTCTCTTATGGGTCTCAACGAAGTCCCTATGTGTCTCTATGGGTCTCACTGTCCACCACTGTAATCCATGTGGTCCCTATGTGTCCCAATATCCCCATATGGGTCCCAGTGTCTCCCTATGGGTCACTATGTGTCCCTATGTGTCCCAATGTCCCCCCTATGGGTTGCTATGTGCCTCAATGGGCTCTCTTATGGATAGCTCTGGGCCCAAATGTCTCCCTGTGGGTATCTATGGGTTACATTAGGTCCCTATGTGCCTCTATGGGGTCTCTTATGGGTCTCAGCGGGCTCCCTATGTGTCTCTATGGGTCTCACTGTCCCCCACTGTAATCCATGGGGTCCTTATGTGTCCCATTGTCCCCCTATGGGATCCAGTGTCTCCTCATGGGTCACGGTGTGTCCCTATGTGTCCCTATGTCCCCCCTATGGGTTGCTATGTTCCTCTATGGGGTCTCTTATGGGTCTCAGCAGGGTCCCTATGTCTCTCGATGGATCTGACTGTCCCCCACTTTAATCCATGGGGTCACTATGTGTTCCATTGTCCCCCTATGGGTCCCAGTGTCTCCCTATGTGTACCTATGTGTCCCAATGTCCCCCCATGGGTCACTATGTGTCCCAATGTCCCCCTATGGGTCCCAGTGTCTCCCTATGTGTACCTATGTGTCCCAATGTCCCCCTATGGGTTGCTATGTGCTTGTATGTGGTTTCTTATGGGTATCTCTGGGCCCAAATATCTTCCTATAGCTATCTATGGGTTTCAATGTGGTCCCTATGTGCCTCTATGGGGTCTCTTATGGGTCTCAGCGGGGTTTCTATGTGTCTCTATGGGTCTGGCTGTCCCCCACTGTAGTCCAAGGGGTCCCTATGTGTCCCAATGTCCCCATATGGGTCCCAGTGTCTCCCTATGGGTCAGAATGTTTCCCTACGTGTCCCAATGTCCCCCCTATGGGTTGCTATGTGCCTCTATGGGGTCTCTATGGGGTCTCTTATGGTTATCTCTGGGCCCAAATGTCTTCCTTTGGGTATCTATAAGTTTCAAAGTCGTCCTATGTGTCCCTATGGGTCTTAATGGCTCCTAATGTGTCCCTATGAGTCTATATGTGGTCTCACTGTCCCAGTGGGTCTCTATGTGTTCCTATGTGTCTATATGGAGTCTCTATCTGGTTTCTATGGGTCTTGGTGTCCCTCTATGTGTCACTTTGTGCCTCTATGGGGTCTCCATGGGTTTCTATGGGGTCTCTATGTCTCTCTTTGGGTCCCTATTGGTACCAATAGGTCCCTATGAGTCTCTATGATGTCTCCCTTTGTCCCCATATGGGTCCCAGTGTGACCCACATGTGCCCACAGCAGCTCCTGCCCCATAGACCTGACCCACATGTTCCCCACAGCAGCTCCTGCCCCATAGATCAGCCCCACAGCATCTCCTGCCACATAGATCTGACCCACATGTGCCCCACAGCAGCTCCAAACTCATAGATCTGACTCACATCAGTCCAACAGCAGATTTTGCACCATAGATATGTCCCTCATATTCCCCACAGCAACTCCTGCCCCATAGATCTGACCTTCATCATCCCCTCTGCAGCTCCTGCCCCATAGGTCTGACCCACATGTGCCCCACAGCAGCTCCTGCCATATAGATCTAACCACCATCAGCCCCAAAGCAGCTCCTGCCCCATAGATCTGACCCAAGTCAGCCCCACAGCAGCTCCTGCCTTATAGATCTAACCACCATCAGCCCCACAACAGCTTCTACCCCATAGATCTGACCCACATGTGCTCCACTGCAGCTCCAGTCCCGTAGATCTGAACCACAGCAGCCCATGCCCCATAGATCTGACCCTCATCAGCAACACAGCAGCTCCTGACCCATACATCTGACCCAAATCTGCCCCACACCATCTCCTGCCCCATAGATCTAACTCACATGTGCCCCACAGCAGCTCCTGCCCTATAGATCTGATTCAAATCTGCCCCACAGCAGCTCCTGCTCCATAGATCTGACCCACATGTGCCCCAGAGCAGCTCTGCCCCATTGATTTGACCCACATCAGCCCCACAGGAGATCCTGCCCCATAGATCTGACCCACATCAGCCCCACAGCAGATTTTGCCCCATAGATATGTGCCACGTCTGCCCCACAGCAGCTCCTGCGACATAGATCTTACCCAGATCTGCTCCACAGCAGCTGCTGCCCCAAAGATCTGACCAACATCAGCCCCACAGCAGCTCCTGCCCCATAGATCTGACCCACATCAGCCCCACAGCAGCTCCTGCCCCATAGATCTGACCCACATCTGCCCCACAGCAGCTCCTGCCCCATAGACCCTACCAACATGTGCAGCACAGCAGCTCCTGCCCATAGATCTGACTCACATCTGCCCCACAGCAGCTCCTGCCCCATAGATCTGACCCACATCTGCTCCACAGCATCTCCTGCCCCATAGATCTGACCCCCATCTGCCCCACAGCAGCTCCTGCCTCATACATCTGACTCACAGCATCTCCTGCCCCATAGAACTGGCCCACATCAGCCACAGCAGCTCCTGACCTATAGATCTGACCCACATCAGCCCCACAGCAGATTTTGCCCAATAGATATGTGCCACGTCTGCCCCACAGCAGCTCCTGCGACATAGATGTTACCCAGATCTGCTCCACAGCAGCTGCTGCCCCAAAGATCTGACCCACATCAGCCCCACAGCAGCTCCTGCCCCATAGATCTGACCCCCATCTGCCCCACAGCAGCTCCTGCCTCATACATCTGACTCACAGCATCTCCTGCCCCACAGAACTGGCCCACATCAGCCACAGCAGCTCCTGACCTATAGATCTGACCCACATCTGCTCCACAGCATCTCCTGCCCCATAGAACTTGCCCACATCAGCCACAGCAGCTCCTGCCCCATAGATCTGACCCACATCTGACCCACAGCAGCTCCTGCCCCATAGATCTGACCCACATCTGCCACACAGCAGCTCCTGCCCCATAGATCTGACCCACATTTGACCCACAGCAGCTCCTGCCCCATAGATTTGACCCACATCTGACCCACAGCAGCTCCTGCCCCATAGATCTGACCCACATCTGACCCACAGCAGCTCCTGCCCCATAGACCCTACCAACATGTGCAGCACAGCAGATCCTGCCCATAGATCTGACTCACAGCATCTCCTGCCCCATAGAACTGGCCCACATCAGCCACAGCAGCTCCTGACCTATAGATCACACCCACATCTGCGCCACAACAGCTCCTGCCCCATAGATCTGACCCACATCAGCCCCACAGCAGATTTTGCCCCATAGATATGTGCCACGTCTGCTTCACAGCAGCTCCTGCGACATAGATCTTACCCAGATCTGCTCCACAGCAGCTGCTGCCCCAAAGATCTGACCAACATCAGCCCCACAGCAGCTCCTGCCCCATAGATCTGACCCACATCTGCCCAAAGCATCTCCTGCCCCATAGATCTGACCCCCATCTGCCCCACAGCAGCTCCTGCCTCATACATCTGACTCACAGCATCTCCTGCCCCATAGAACTGGCCCACATCAGCCACAGCAGCTCCTGACCTATAGATCTGACCCACATCTGACCCACAGCAGCTCCTGCCCCATAGATCTGACCCACATCTGCCACACAGCAGCCTTTGCCCCATAGATCTGACCCACATCTGCCCCACAGCATCTCCTGCCCCATAGATCTGACCCACATCTGCCCCACAGCAGCTCCTGCCCCATAGATCTGACCCACATGTGCCCCAGAGCTGCTCCTGCCCCTTACATCTTACACAGATCTGCCCCACAGCAGCTCCTACCCAAAGATCTGACCCACATCATCTCGACAGCATCTCCTGTCCCATAGATCTGACCCACATGTGCCCCACAGCAGCTCCTAACACATAGATCTGACCCACATGTGCCCCAGAGCTGCTCCTGCCCCATAGATCTGAACCACAGCAGCTCCTGTCTCATAGATCTAACCCACATCTGCCCCACAGCAGCTCCTGCCCCATAGATCTGACCCACATCTGCTCCACAGCATCTCCTGCCCC
Source organism: Coturnix japonica (assembly GCF_054131305.1). NCBI lineage: Eukaryota > Metazoa > Chordata > Aves > Galliformes > Phasianidae > Coturnix > Coturnix japonica. The sequence continues at coordinate 5,439,579 of NC_140678.1, read as the reverse complement.
ATAGATCTGACCCCCATCTGCCCCACAGCAGCTTTTGCCTCATACATCTGACTCACAGCATCTCCTGCCCCATAGAGCTGGCCCACATCAGCCACAGCAGCTCCTGACCTATAGATCTGACCCACATCAGCCCCACAGCAGCTCCTGCCCCATAGATCTGACCCACATCTGCCCCACAGCATCTCCTGCCCCATATATCTGACCCAAATCTGCACCACAGCAGCTCCTGCCCCATAGATCTGACCCACATCTGACCCACAGCAGCTCCTGCCCCATAGATCTGACCCACATGTGCCCCACAGCAGCTCCTAACACAAAGATCTGACCCACATGTGCCCCAGAGCTGCTCCTGCCCCATAGATCTGAACCAGAGCAGCTCCTGTCTCATAGATCTAACCCACATCTGCCCCACAGCAGCTCCTGCCCCATAGATCTGACCCACATCTGCTCCACAGCATCTCCTGCCCCATAGATTTGACCCCCATCTGCCCCACAGCAGCTCCTGCCTCATACATCTGACTCACAGCATCTCCTGCCCCATAGAACTGGCCCACATCAGCCATAGCAGCTCCTGACCTATAGATCTGACCCACATCAGCCCCACAGCAGATTTTGCCCCATAGATATGTGCCACGTCTGCCCCACAGCAGCTCCTGCGACATAGATCTGACCCACATCTGCCCCACAGCATCTCCTGCCCCATAGACCCTACCAACATGTGCAGCACAGCAGCTCCTGCCCATAGATCTCACCCACATCTGCCCCACAGCAGCTCCTGCCCCATAGATCTGACCCACATCATCTCGACAGCAGCTCCTGCCCCATAGATCTGACCCACATGTGCCCCACAGCAGCTCCTAACACATAGATCTGACCCACATGTGCCCCAGAGCTGCTCCTGCCCCATAGATCTGAACAACAGCAGCTGCTGTCTCATAGATCTAACCCACATCTGCCCCACAGCAGCTCCTGCCCCATAGATCTGACCCACATCTGCTCCACAGCATCTCCTGCCCCATAGATCTGACCCCCATCTGCCCCACAGCAGCTTTTGCCTCATACATCTGACTCACAGCATCTCCTGCCCCATAGAGCTGGCCCACATCAGCCACAGCAGCTCCTGACCTATAGATCTGACCCACATCAGCCCCACAGCAGCTCCTGCCCCATAGATCTGACCCACATCTGCCCCACAGCATCTCCTGCCCCATATATCTGACCCACATCTGCACCACAGCAGCTCCTGCCCCATAGATCTGACCCACATGTGCCCCACAGCAGCTCCTTACACAAAGATCTGACCCACATGTGCCCCAGAGCTGCTCCTGCCCCATAGATCTGAACCACAGCAGCTCCTGTCTCATAGATCTAACCCACATCTGCCCCACAGCAGCTCCTGCCCCATAGATCTGACCCACATCTGCTCCACAGCATCTCCTGCCCCATAGATTTGACCCCCATCTGCCCCACAGCAGCTCCTGCCTCATACATCTGACTCACAGCATCTCCTGCCCCATAGAACTGGCCCACATCAGCCATAGCAGCTCCTGACCTATAGATCTGACCCACATCAGCCCCACAGCAGATTTTGCCCCATAGATATGTGCCACGTCTGCCCCACAGCAGCTCCTGCGACATAGATCTGACCCACATCTGCCCCACAGCAGCCCCTGCCCCATAGACCCTACCAACATGTGCAGCACAGCAGCTCCTGCCCATAGATCTGACCCACATCTGCCCCACAGCAGCTCCTGCCCCATAGATCTGACCCACATCATCTCGACAGCAGCTCCTGCCCCATAGATCTGACCCACATGTGCCCCACAGCAGCTCCTAACACATAGATCTGACCCACATGTGCCCCAGAGCTGCTCCTGCCCCATAGATCTGAACCACAGCAGCTCCTGTCTCATAGATCTTACCCACATCAGCCCCACAGCAGATTTTGCCCCATAGTTATGTCCCACATCTGCCCAACAGCAGCTCCTGCCCCATAGATTTGACCCACATCAGCCACACAGCATCTCCCGCCCCATAGATGTGACCCACATCTGCACCACAGCAGCTCCTCCCCATAGATATGCCCTACATCTGCCCCACATCAGCTCCTGCAACATAGATCTGACCCACATCTGCGCCACAACAGCTCCTGCCCCATAGATCTGACCCACAGCAGTTCCTGCCCCATAGATCAGACCCAAATCTTCCCTACATCATCTCCTGCCCATAGATCTGACCCACATCTGCCCCACAGAAGCTCCTGCCCCATAGACCCTACCAACATGTGCAGCACAGCAGCTCCTGCCCATAGATCTAACCCACATCTGCCCCACAGCAGCTCCTGCCCCATAGATCTGACTCACATCTGCTCCACAGCATCTCCTGCCTCATACATCTGACTCACAGCATCTCCTGCCCCATAGAACTGGCCCACATCAGCCACAGCAGCTCCTGACCTATAGATCTGACCCACATCTGCCACACAGCAGACTTTGCCCCATAGATCTGACCCACATCTGCCCCACAGCATCTCCTGCCCCATAGATCTGACCACCATCTGCCCCACAGCAGCTCCTGCCTCATTCATCTGACTCACAGCATCTCCTGCCCCATAGAACTGGCCCACATCAGCCACAGCAGCTCCTGACCTATAGATCTGACCCACATCTGCCACACAGCAGCCTTTGCCCCATAGATCTGATTCACATCTGCCCCACAGCATCTCCTGCCCCATAGATCTGACCACCATCTGCCCCACAGCAGCTCCTGCCTCATACATCTGACTCACAGCATCTCCTGCCCCATAGAACTGGCCCACATCAGCCACAGCAGCTCCTGACCTATAGATCTGACCCACATCTGACCCACAGCAGCTCCTGCCCCATAGATCTGACCCACATCTGCCCCACAGCAGCTCCTGCCCCATAGATCTGACCCACATCATCTCGACAGCAGCTCCTGCCCCATAGATCTGACCCACATGTGCCCCACAGCAGCTCCTAACACATAGATCTGACCCACATGTGCCCCAGAGCTGCTCCTGCCCCATAGATCTGAACCACAGCAGCTCCTGTCTCATAGATCTTACCCACATCAGCCCCACAGCAGATTTTGCCCCATAGTTATGTCACACATCTGCCCAACAGCAGCTCCTGCCCCATAGATTTGACCCACATCAGCCACACAGCATCTCCCGCCCCATAGATGTGACCCACATCTGCACCACAGCAGCTCCTCCCCATAGATATGCCCTACATCTGCCCCACATCAGCTCCTGCAACATAGATCTGACCCACATCTGCGCCACAACAGCTCCTGCCCCATAGATCTGACCCACAGCAGTTCCTGCCCCATAGATCAGACCCAAATCTTCCCTACATCAGCTCCTGCCCATAGATCTGACCCACATCTGCCCCACAGAAGCTCCTGCCCCATAGACCCTACCAACATGTGCAGCACAGCAGCTCCTGTCCATAGATCTGACCCACATCTGCCACACAGCAGCCTTTGCCCCATAGATCTGACCCACATCTGCCCCACAGCATCTCCTGCCCCATAGATCTGACCACCATCTGCCCCACAGCAGCTCCTGCCTCATTCATCTGACTCACAGCATCTCCTGCCCCATAGAACTGGCCCACATCAGCCACAGCAGCTCCTGACCTATAGATCTGACCCACATCTGCCACACAGCAGCCTTTGCCCCATAGATCTGATTCACATCTGCCCCACAGCATCTCCTGCCCCATAGATCTGACCACCATCTGCCCCACAGCAGCTCCTGCCTCATACATCTGACTCACAGCATCTCCTGCCCCATAGAACTGGCCCACATCAGCCACAGCAGCTCCTGACCTATAGATCTGACCCACATCTGACCCACAGCAGCTCCTGCCCCATAGATCTGACCCACATCTGCCCCACAGCAGCTCCTGCCCCATAGATCTGACCCACATCATCTCGACAGCAGCTCCTGCCCCATAGATCTGACCCACATGTGCCCCACAGCAGCTCCTAACACATAGATCTGACCCACATGTGCCCCAGAGCTGCTCCTGCCCCATAGATCTGAACCACAGCAGCTCCTGTCTCATAGATCTTACCCACATCAGCCCCACAGCAGATTTTGCCCCATAGTTATGTCCCACATCTGCCCAACAGCAGCTCCTGCCCCATAGATTTGACCCACATCAGCCACACAGCATCTCCCGCCCCATAGATGTGACCCACATCTGCACCACAGCAGCTCCTCCCCATAGATATGCCCTACATCTGCCCCACATCAGCTCCTGCAACATAGATCTGACCCACATCTGCGCCACAACAGCTCCTGCCCCATAGATCTGACCCACAGCAGTTCCTGCCCCATAGATCAGACCCAAATCTTCCCTACATCAGCTCCTGCCCATAGATCTGACCCACATCTGCCCCACAGAAGCTCCTGCCCCATAGACCCTACCAACATGTGCAGCACAGCAGCTCCTGTCCATAGATCTAACCCACATCTGCCCCACAGCAGCTCCTGCCCCATAGATCTGACTCACATCTGCTCCACAGCATCTCCTGCCTCATACATCTGACTCACAGCATCTCCTGCCCCATAGAACTGGCCCACATCAGCCACAGCAGCTCCTGACCTATAGATCTGACCCACATCTGCCACACAGCAGCCTTTGCCCCATAGATCTGACCCACATCTGACCCACAGCATCTCCTGCCCCATAGATCTGACCACCATCTGCCCCACAGCAGCTCCTGCCTCATACATCTGACTCACAGCATCTCCTGCCCCATAGAACTGGCCCACATCAGCCACAGCAGCTCCTGCCCCATAGATCTGTCCCACATCTGCCCCACAGCAGCTCCCGCCCCATAGATGTGACCCACATCTGCACCACAGCAGCTCCTCCCCATAGATATGCCCTACATCTGCCCCACATCAGCTCCTGCAACATAGATCTGACCCACATCTGCGCCACAACAGCTCCTTCCCCATAGATCTGACCCACAGCAGTTCCTGCCCCATAGATCAGACCCAAATCTTCCCTACATCAGCTCCTGCCCATAGATCTGACCCACATCTGCCCCACAGAAGCTCCTGCCCCATAGACCCTACCAACATGTGCAGCACAGCAGCTCCTGCCCATAGATCTAACCCACATCTGCCCCACAGCAGCTCCTGCCCCATAGATCTGACTCACATCTGCTCCACAGCATCTCCTGCCTCATACATCTGACTCACAGCATCTCCTGCCCCATAGAACTGGCCCACATCAGCCACAGCAGCTCCTGACCTATAGATCTGACCCACATCTGCCACACAGCAGCCTTTGCCCCATAGATCTGACCCACATCTGCTCCACAGCATCTCCTGCCCCATAGATCTGACCACCATCTGCCCCACAGCAGCTCCTGCCTCATTCATCTGACTCACAGCATCTCCTGCCCCATAGAACTGGCCCACATCAGCCACAGCAGCTCCTGACCTATAGATCTGACCCACATCTGCCACACAGCAGCCTTTGCCCCATAGATCTGATTCACATCTGCCCCACAGCATCTCCTGCCCCATAGATCTGACCACCATCTGCCCCACAGCAGCTCCTGCCTCATACATCTGACTCACAGCATCTCCTGCCCCATAGAACTGGCCCACATCAGCCACAGCAGCTCCTGCCCCATAGATCTGTCCCACATCTGCCCCACAGCAGCTCCTGCCCCATAGATCTGACCCACATCTGACCCACAGCAGCTCCTGCCCCATAGATCTGACCCACATCTGCTCCACAGCAGCTCCTAACACATCGATCTGACCCACATGTGCCCCACAGCAGCTCCTGCCCCATAGATCTGAACCACAGCAGCTCCTGTCTCATAGATCTAACCCACATCTGCCCCACAGCAGCTCCTGCCCCATAGATCTGACCCCCATCTGCCCCACAGCAGCTCCTGCCTTATACATCTGACTCACAGCATCTCCTGCCCCATAGAACTGGCCCACATCAGCCACAGCAGCTCCTGACCTATAGATCTGACCCACATCAGCCTCACAGCAGATTTTGCCCCATAGATATGTGCCACGTCTGCTCCACAGCAGCTCCTGCGACATAGATCTTACCCAGATCTGCTCCACAGCAGCTGCTGCCCCAAAGATCTGACCAACATCAGCCCCACAGCAGCTCCTGCCCTATAGATCTGACCCATATCTGCCCCACAGCAGCTCCTGCCCCATAGACCCTACCAACATGTGCAGCACAGCAGCTCCTGCCCATAGATCTAACCCACATCTGCCCAACAGCAGCTCCTGCCCCATAGATCTGACCCACATCTGCTCCACAGCAGCTCCTGCCCCATAGATCTGACGCACAGCATCTCCTGCCCCATAGAACTGGCCCACATCAGCCACAGCAGCTCCTGACCTATTGATCTGACCCACATCTGACCCACAGCAGCTCCTGCCCCATAGATCTGACCCACATCTGCCACACAGCAGCCTTTGCCCCATAGATCTGACCCACATCTGCCCCACAGCATCTCCTGCCCCATAGATCTGACCCCCATCTGCCCCACAGCAGCTCCTGCCCCATTGATCTGACCCACAGCAGCTCCTGCCCCATACATATTACCCAGATCTGCTCCACAGCAGCTCCTACGCAAACATCTGACCCACATCATCTCGACAGCAGCTCCTGCCCCATAGATCTGACCCACATGTGCCCCACAGCAGCTCCTAACACATAGATCTGACCCACATGTGCCCCAGAGCTGCTCCTGCCCCATAGATCTGAACCACAGCAGCTCCTGCCTCATACATCTGACTAACAGCATCTCCTGCCCCATAGAACTGGCCCACATCAGCCATAGCAGCTCCTGACCTATAGATCTGACCCACATCTGACCCCCGGCAGCTCCTGCCCCGTAGATCTGACCCACATCTGCCACACAGCAGCCTTTGCCCCATAGATCTGACCCACATCTGCCCCACAGCATCTCCTGCCCCATAGATCTGACCCACATCTGCCCCACAGCATCTCCTGCCCCATAGATCTGACCCACATCTGCCCCACAGCAACTCCTGCCCCATAGATCTGACCCACATCTGCCCCACAGCATCTCCTGCCCCATAGATCTGACCCACATGTGCCCCACAGCAGCTCCTAACACATAGATCTGACCCACATGTGCCCCAGAGCTGCTCCTGCCCCATAGATCTGAACCACAGCAGCTGCTGTCTCATAGATCTTACCCACATCAGCCCCACAGCAGATTTTGCCCCTTAGTTATGCCCCACATCTGCCCAACAGCAACTCCTGCCCCATAGATCTGACCCACATGTGCCCACAGCAGCTCCTGCCCCATAGACCTGACCCACATGTTCCCCACAGCAGCTCCTGCCCCATAGATCTGACCCACAGCATCTCCTGCCACATAGATCTGACCCAAATCAGCCCCACAGCATCTCCTGCCCCATAGATCTGACCCACATGTGCACCACAGCAGCTCCTCCCCATAGATATGCCCTACATCTGCCCCACAGCATCTCCTGCCCCATAGATCTGACCCACATCAGATCCACAGCAGATCCTCCCCAAAGATCTGACACACATCTGCCCCACTGCTGCTCCTACACCACAGATCTGACCTACATCATCTCCACTGCAGCTCCTGCCAATAGATCTGACCCGCATCAGCCACACAGCAGGTCCTGCCCCATAGACCTGACACACATCAGCCCCACAGCAGCTCCTGCCTCATAGATCTGACACACAGCATCTCCTGCCCCATAGATCTGACCCACATCAGACCCAGATCATCTCCTGCCACATAGATCTGACCCACATTTTCCCCAAAGGAGCACCTAAACCATAGATCTGACCCACATGTGCCTCACAGCTGCTCCTGCCCCATAGATCTGAACCACAGCAGTTCCTGCCCCTTAGATCAGACCCAAATCTTCCCTACATCAGCTCCTGCCCATAGATCTGACCCACATCAGCCGCACAGCAGCTCCTACCCCATAGATCTGACCCACATCAGCCCCACAGCAGCTCCTACCCCATAGATCTGACCCACATCATCCCCACAGCAGATTTTGCCCCATAGATATGTGCCACGTCTGCCCCACAGCAGCTCCTGAGACATAGATCTTACCCAGATCTGCTCCACAGCAGCTGCTGCCCCAATGATCTGACCAACATCAGCCCCACAGCAGCTCCTGCCCCATTGATATGACCCACATCAGACCCACAGCAGCTCCCGCCCCATAGATCTGACCCAAATCTGTCCCACAGCAGCTCCTGCCCCATAGATCTGACCCACATCTGCCCCACAGCAGCTCCTGCCCCATAGATCTGACACACATCACCCCCACAGCAGCTCCTGCCCCATAGATCTGACACACATCACCCCCACAGCAGCTCCTGCCCCATAGATCTCAACCACATGAGCCACACAGCAGCTCCTGTCCCATAGATCTTACCCACATCAGCCCCACAGCAGCTCCTGGCCCATACATCTGACCCACATGCGCCCCACAGCAGCTCCTGCCTTATAGATCAGACCATCATCAGCCTCACAACAGCTCCTGCCCCATAGATCTACCCCACAGCAGCTCCTGCCCCATAGATCTGACCAACATGTCCCCCAGAGCAGCTCCTGCCCCATAGACCTTACCCACATCAGCCGCACAGCAGCTCCTGGTCTATAGACCTGACCCACATGTGCACCACAGCACCTCCTGTCCAATAGATCTGCCCCACAGCAGCTCCTGCCCCATAGATCTGACCCACATCTGCCACATAGCATCTCCCGCTCCATAGAACTTAACCGTATCAGCCCCACAGCAGCCCCTGCCTCATACATCTGACCCTCATCAGTTCCATAGCATCTCCCGCTCCATAGATCTTAACCGTATCAGCCCCACAGCAGCTCCTGCCCCATAGATCTGACCCTCATCAGCCCCATAGCATCTCCCGCGCCATAGATCTTAACCGTATCAGCCCCACAGCAGCTCCTGCCCCATAGATCTGACCCACATCTGCACCACAGCAGCTCTTGCCCCATAGATCTGACCCACATCTGCCCCACAGCAGCTCCTGCCCCATAGATCTGACCCACATCTGCTCCACAGCATCTCCTGCCCCATAGATCTGACCCCCATCTGCCCCACAGCAGCTCCTGCCTCATACATCTGACTCACAGCATCTCCTGCCCCATAGAACTGGCCCACAACAGCCACAGCAGCTCCTGACCTATAGATCTGACCCACATCTGACCAACAGCAGCTCCTGCCCCATAGATCTGACCCACATCTGCCACACAGCAGCCTTTGCCCCATAGATCTGACCCACATCTGCCCCACAGCATCTCCTGCCCCATAGATCTGACCCACATCTGCTCCACAGCATCTCCTGCCCCATAGATCTGACCCCCATCTGCCCCACAGCAGCTCCTGCCTCATACATCTGACTCACAGCATCTCCTGCCCCATAGAACTGGCCCACATCAGCCACAGCAGCTCCTGACCTATAGATCTGACCCACATCTGCTCCACAGCATCTCCTGCCCCATAGATCTGACCCACATCTGACCCACAGCAGCTCCTGCCCCATAGATCTGACCCACATCTGCCACACAGCAGCCTTTGCCCCATAGATCTGACCCACATCTGCCCCACAGCATCTCCTGCCCCATAGATCTGACCCACATGTGCTCCACAGCAGCTCCTAACACATAGATCTGACCCACATGTGCCCCAGAGCAGCTCTGCCCCATTGATTTGACCCACATCAGCCCCACAGGAGATCCTGCCCCATAGATCTGACCCACATCAGCCCCACAGCAGATTTTGCCGCATAGATATGTGCTACGTCTGCCCCACAGCCGCTCCTGCGACATAGATCTTACCCAGATCTGCTCCACAGCAGCTGCTGCCCCAAAGATCTGACCAACATCAGCCCCACAGCAGCTCCTGACCCATAGATCTGACCCACATCAGCCCCACAGCAGCTCCTGTCCCATAGACCCTACCAACATGTGCAGCACAGCAGCTCATGCCCATAGATCTGACCCACATCTGCCCCACAGCATCTCCTGCCCCATAGATCTGACCCCCATCTGCCCCACAGCAGCTCCTGCCTCATACATCTGACTCACAGCATCTCCTGCCCCATAGAACTGGCCCACATCAGCCACAGCAGCTCCTGACCTATAGATCTGACCCACATCTGCTCCACAGCATCTCCTGCCCCATAGATCTGACCCCCATCTGCCCCACAGCAGCTCCTGCCTCATAGATCTGACTCACAGCATCTCCTGCCCCATAGAAGTGTCCCACATCAGCCACAGCAGCTCCTGACCTATAGATCTGACCCACATCTGACCCACAGCAGCTCCTGCCCCATAGATCTGACCCACATCTGCCACACAGCAGCCTTTGCCCCATAGATCTGACCCACATCTGCCCCACAGCATCTCCTGCCCCATAGATCTGACCCACATGTGCCCCACAGCAGCTCCTAACACATAGATCTGACCCACATGTGCCCCAGAGCTGCTCCTGCCCCATAGATCTGAAGCACAGCAGCTCCTGTCTCATAGATCTTACCCACATCAGCCCCACAGCAGATTTTGCCCCATAGTTATGCCCCACATCTGCCCAACAGCAACTCCTGCCTCATAGATCTGACCCACATGTGCCCACAGCAGCTCCTGCCCCATAGACCTGACCCACATGTTCCCCACAGCAGCTCCTGCCCCATAGATCTGACCCACACCATCTCCTGCCACATAGATCTGACCCAAATCAGCCCCACAGCATCTCCTGCCCCATAGATCTGACCCACATGTGCCCCACAGCAGCTCCAAACTCATAGATCTGACTCACATCAGTCCAACAGCAGATTTTGCACCATAGATATGTCCCTCATATTCCCCACAGCAACTCCTGCCCCATAGATCTGACCTACATCATCCCCTCTGCAGCTGCTGCCCCATAGGTCTGACCCACATGTGCCCCACAGCAGCTCCTGCCATATAGATCTAACCACCATCAGCCCCAAAGCAGCTCCTGCCCCATAGATCTGACCCAAGTCAGCCCCACAGCAGCTCCTGCCTTATAGATCTAACCACCATCAGCCCCACAACAGCTTCTACCCCATAGATCTGACCCACATGTGCTCCACTGCAGCTCCAGTCCCGTAGATCTGAACCACAGCAGCCCATGCCCCATAGATCTGACCCTCATCAGCAACACAGCAGCTCCTGACCCATACATCTGACCCAAATCTGCCCCACACCATCACCTGCCCCATAGATCTAACTCACATGTGCCCCGCAGCAGCTCCTGCCCATAGATCTGACCCACAGCAGCTACTGCCCCATAGATCTGACCCACAAGTGCCCCACAGAAGCTCCTGCCCCATAAATCCGACCACATCTGCCCCACAGCAGCTCCTGCCCCATAGATCGGACCCAAATCTGCCCCCCTGCTGCTCCTGCCGCAAAGATCTGACCCACATCTGCGTCACAACAGCTCCTCCCCATAGATCTGACCCACATCAGACCAACAGCAGCTCCTGCCTCATACATCTGACTCACAGCATCTCCTGCCCCATAGAACTGGCCCACATCAGCCACAGCAGCTCCTGCCCATAGATCTGACCCACATCAGCCCCACAGCAGATTTTGCCCCATAGATATTTGCCACGTCTGCCCCACAGCAGCTCCTGCGACATAGATCTTACCCAGATCTGCTCCACAGCAGCTGCTGCCCCAACGATCGGACCAACATCAGCCCCACAGCAGCTCCTGCCCCATAGATCTGACCCACATCTGCCCCACAGCAGCTCCTGCTTCATAGATCTTACCCCCATCTGCCCCACAGCAGCTCCTGCCTCATACATCTGACTCACAGCATCTCCTGCCCAATAGAACTGGCCCACATCAGCCACAGCAGCTCCTGACCTATAGATCTGACCCACATCCGCCCCACAGCAGCTCCTGCCCCATAGACCATAACAACATGTGCAGCACAGCAGCTCCTGCCCATCGATCTGACCCACATCTGCCCCACAGCAGCTCCTGCCCCATAGATCTGACCCACATCTGCTCCACAGCATCTCCTGCCCCATAGATCTGACCCCCATCTGCCCCACAGCAGCTCCTGCCTCATACATCTGACTCACAGCATCTCCTGCCCCATAGAACTGGCCCACATCAGCCACAGCAGCTCCTGACCTATAGATCTGACCCACATCAGCCCCACAGCAGATTTTGCCCCATAGATCTGACCCACATCTGCCACACAGCAGCCTTTGCCCCATAGATTTGACCCACATCTGCCCCAAAGCATCTCCTGTCCCATAGATCTGACCCACAACTGCCCCACAGCAGCTCCTGCCCCATAGATCTGACCCAGATCTGCCCCACAGCAGCTCCTACCCAAAGATCTGACCCACATCATCTCGACAGCAGCTCCTGCCCCATAGATCTGACCCACATGTGCCCCACAGCAGCTCCTAACACATAGATCTGACCCACATCAGACCCACAGCAGATTTTGCCCCATAGATATGTGCCACGTCTGCCCCACAGCAGCTCCTGCGACATAGATCTTACCCAGATCTGCTCCACGGCAGCTGCTGCCCCAAAGATCTGACCAACATCAGCCCCACAGCAGCTCCTGCCCCATAGATCTGACCCACATCTGCCCCACAGCAGCTCCTGCCCCATAGACCATACCAACATGTGCAGAACAGCAGCTCCTGCCCATAGATCTGACCCACATCTGCCCCACAGCAGCTCCTGCCCCACAGATCTGACCCCCATCTGCCCCAGAGCAGCTCCAGCCTCATACATATGACTCACAGCATCTCCTGCCCCATAGAACTGGCCCACATCAGCCACAGCAGCTCCTGACCTATAGATCTGACCCACATCAGCCCCACAGCAGATTTATCCCCATAGATATGTGCCACGTCTGCCCCACAGCAGCTCCTGCGACATAGATGTTACCCAGATCTGCTCCACAGCAGCTGCTGCCCCAAAGATCTGACCAACATCTGACCCACAGCAGCTCCTGCCCCATAGATCTGACCCACATCTGCCCCACAGCAGCTCCTGCCCCATAGACCCTACCAACATGTGCAGCACAGCAGCTCCTGCCCATAGATCTAACCCACATCTGCCCCACAGCAGCTCCTGACCTATAGATCTGACCCACATCTGCTCCACAGCAGCTCCTGCCCCATAGATCTCACCCACATCTGCCACACAGCAGCCTTTGCCCCATAGATCTGACCCACATCTGACTCACAGCATCTCCTGCCCCATAGATCTGACCCACATCTGCCCCACAGCATCTCCTGCCCCATAGATCTGGCCCACATGTGCCCCACAGAAGCTCCTAACACATAGATCTGACCCACATGTGCCCTAGAGCTGCTCCTGCCCCATAGATCTGAACCACAGCAGCTCCTGTCTCATAGATCTGACCCACATCAGCCCCACAGCAGATTTTGCCCCATAGATCTGACCCACATCTGCTCCACAGCATCTCCTGCCCCATAGATCTGACCCCCATCTGCCCCACAGCAGCTCCTGCCTCATACATCTGACTCACAGCATCTCCTGCCCCATAGAACTGGCCCACATCTGCTCCACAGCAGCTCCTGACCTATAGATCTGACCCACATCTGACCCACAGCAGCTCCTGCCCCATAGATCTGACCCACATCTGCCACACAGCAGCCTTTGCCCCATAGATCTGACCCACATCTGCCCCAAAGCATCTCCTGCCCCATAGATCTGACCCACATGTGCCCCACAGCAGCTCCTAACACATAGATCTGACCCACATGTGCCCCACAGCAGCTCCTAACACATAGATCTGACCCACATGTGCCCCAGAGCTGCTCCTGCCCCATAGATCTGAACCACAGCAGCTCCTGTCTCATAGATCTTACCCACATCAGCCCCACAGCAGATTTTGCCCCATAGTTATGTCCCACATCTGCCCAACAGCAACTCCTGCCCCATAGATCTGACCCACATGCGCCCCACAGCAGCTCCTGTCCCATAGGTCTGACCCACATGCGCCTCACAGCAGCTCCTGCCCCATAGATCTAACCACCATCAGCCCCAAAGCAGCTCCTGCCCCATAGATTTGACCCACATCAGCCACACAGCATCTCCCGCCCCATAGATGTGACCCACATCTGCACCACAGCAGCTCCTCCCCATAGATCTAACACCCATCAGCCTCACAGCATCTCCTGCCCCATAGATATGCCCTACATCTGCCCCACATCAGCTCCTGCAACATAGATCTGACCCACATCTGCAACACAGCAGTTCCTGCTCCATAAATCTGACCAACATCAGGCCCACATTTGTTCCTGCCCCATAGATCTGACCCACAGCAGCCCCTGCCTCATAGATCTGACCCACAAGTGCCCCACAGCTGCTCCAGCCCAATAGACCTGACCCACATCTGCCCCAAAGCATCTCCTGCCCCATAGATCTTTCCTACATCAGCCCCACAGCACCTCCGGACCAATAGATCTGACCCACATCTGCCCCACAGCAGCTCCTGCCCCATAGATCTGACCCACATCAACCATGTTGATAAACATGAAAACATACAACATGGGTTGTATCAACCATGTAATCCATGGTGTCCCTATGTGTCCCAATGTCACTATATGGGTCCCAGTGTCTCCCTATGGGTCACTATGTGGTGTCTATGTGTCCCAATGTCCCCCCTATGGGTTGCTATGTGCCTCTATGGGTTCTCTATGGGGCTCTATGGGGTGCCTATAGAGCTCTATGGGGCGTTCTGAGGTTTCTATGGGGTGTCTATGGAACGCTATGGTGTGTCTATTTGGTAAATTAGTTTCTATGCGTGGCTATGGGAGCTCTATGGGGCACAATGGGTTGCCTACGGGGCTCTATGGGATGTCTGTGGGGCTCTATGGCGCGGCTGTATGTCCTTATGTGGTGTCTATGTGGCACTATGTTGTGCTATGGGGTGCTGTGAGGCACTATGGGGTGCTATGGGGCTCTATGGAGCAGTATAGGGTGTCTATGGGTCTCTATGGGGTGCAATGGGGCGCTGTGGGGCACAAGAGAGTGTCTATGAGGCTCCATGGGCTGCTATGGGGCACTGTGGAGTAGCTATGGGATGATTTGGGGTCTCTTTGTACCCCTATGGGTCACTATGGGTCACTATGTGGTGTCTATGGGGCTCTATGGGGTGGCTATGCGGTGCTGTAGGGTGGCTATGGGGTGCTTTGGGGTATCCTTGTGTTCCTATGGGGCGCTATGGGTGACTATGGGGTGCTATGGTTTGCTATGGGGCTCTATGCTGAAGAATGGGGTTTCTATGGGGCGCTATGAGGTCCCTATGGGGCTCTATGGGGAGTCTATGGGGTGTCTTTGGGGATCTATGGGTTGTCTGTGGGGCTCTATGGGGTCTGCATGGGGTTCAGTGGGTCTCTATGGGGCTCTATGGGGTGTCTACAGGCACTATGGGGCGATATGGGGTGTCTATTTGGTTCAATTGGGCTCTATGGTGTGGCTGTAGGGCCTTATGTGGTGTCTATGGGGCACTGTGGGCTGCTATGGGGTGCTGTGGGGAACTATGGGGTGTCTATGGGGCTCTATGGAGCAGTATGCTGTGTCTATGGGTCCCTATGGGGTGCAATGGGGTGCTCTGGGGCACAATGGAGTGTCTATGAGGCTCCATGGGCTGCTATGGGGCACTATGGAGTAGCTATGGGGTGCTATGGGGTCTCTTTGGGCCCCTATGGGTCACTATGGGGCTCTATGGGGTATCTTTGTGTTCCTATGGGGCGCTATGGGTGACTATGGGGTCGCTGTGGGTTTCTTTGAGGCACTATGGGTCTCAATGGGGTCTCTATGGGTCTCAATTTATCCTTATGGCTCCCAATGACTGTCTATGGGTCTCTATGTGTCCCTATGGGTCCCAGTGTCTCTCTATGTGTCCCTATGGGTCCCAGTGTCTCTCTATGGGTCCCAATGTCTTCCTCTGGATCTCTATGGGTCCCTAGGGGTCCCAGTGTCTCTCTATGTCCCCCTGTCTAGGTGGTAACTATACAGATGGTAACAAAGATGGTAACAAATGTACAGAGGCTCTAAGCGAGAGAGAAACTCACCAGTGGTGATGCCTTCGCTGAGGAAGCTGGGGCGGTCTTCACTGCAGAGCGATGTCCAAGAGATGCTGCCTCACAGAATCACAGAATTCTCAAGGTTGGAAAAGGGCTGCCAGCTTTTGTAGGAGAATAGCATGGGAGAC
Organism: Coturnix japonica; assembly: GCF_054131305.1. NCBI lineage: Eukaryota > Metazoa > Chordata > Aves > Galliformes > Phasianidae > Coturnix > Coturnix japonica. The sequence goes on along the minus strand of NC_140678.1, from coordinate 5,423,264 downwards.
AGTTGTGAAGGCTTTGCTGAAGTCCAAGTAGAGCACATCAACAGCCTTTCTTTCTTTCCTTCATCCATCAGATGGGTCACAGGATCGTAGAAGGAGATCAGATTGGTCAAGCAGGAGCTGCCCTTCACGAACCCATGCTGGCTAGGTCTGATCTCCTGCTCATCCCACACCTGCCGCATCTGTCATCTCCCTCAAGACAATTCGTTCCATTCCCTTCCCTGGCACCGAGGTCAGGCTAACAGGCCTGGAGTTGCCCGGATCCTCCTGACAACCTTGCTTGGAAATGGGAGTCACGTTGGCAAGCCTCCAGTCTTCTGGGACCTCACCCGGTAACAGGGAGCTCGGAAAGATAATGGAAAGCGGCTCGAGTGAGGGTCAGCCCTTAAATGAGGTCTCAGAGGAGGTGGAGTCGAGCTCCAGCCCTCCCGGGAGCACAGCTCCATTACTCTCACCTGTGCTCCCGCAGCTGACCCCACACTTGCCTCGGCTGATTAATCAGAGGTTCAGGCTGTGATTACCAATCTCCCACACAGCCCCTGTGGGTCCCAATGTTTCCCTATGGATCTCTGGGTGTCCCTATAGGACTCTATGGGGTTATTATGCCTCTAAATGTCTCTCTATGGGGTCCCTATGTGTCCCAATGTCCCCACTATGGTTTGCTATGTGCCTCTATGGGGTCTCTATGGGGTCTTTTATGGGTAACTATCGTCCCAAATGTATTCCTAAGGGTATCTATGGGTTTCAATGTGGTCCCTATGTGCCTCTATGGGGTCTCTTATGGGTCTCAACGAAGTCCCTATGTGTCTCTATGGGTCTCACTGTCCACCACTGTAATCCATGTGGTCCCTATGTGTCCCAATATCCCCATATGGGTCCCAGTGTCTCCCTATGGGTCACTAAGTGTCCCTATGTGTCCCAATGTCCCCCCTATGGGTTGCTATGTGCCTCAATGGGCTCTCTTATGGATAGCTCTGGGCCCAAATGTCTCCCTGTGGGTATCTATGGGTTACATTAGGTCCCTATGTGCCTCTATGGGGTCTCTTATGGGTCTCAACGAAGTCCCTATGTGTCTCTATGGGTCTCACTGTCCCCCACTGTAATCCATGGGGTCCTTATGTGTCCCATTGTCCCCCTATGGGATCCAGTGTCTCCTCATGGGCCACGGTGTTTCCCTATGTGTCCCAATGTCCCCCTATGGGTCCCAGTGTCTCCCTATGTGTACCTATGTGTCCCAATGTCCCCCCATGGGTCACTATGTGTCCCAATGTCCCCCCTATGGGTTTCTATGTGCTTGTATGTGGTTTCTTATGGGTATCTCTGGGCCCAAATATCTTCCTATAGCTATCTATGGGTTTCAGTGTGGTCCCTATGTGCCTCTATGGGGTCTCTTATGCGTCTCAGCGGGGTTTCTATGTGTCTCTATGGGTCTGGCTGTCCTCCACTGTAGTCCATGGGGTCCCTATGTGTCCCAATGTCCCCATATGGGTCCCAGTGTCTCCCTATGGGTCAGAATATTTCCCTACGTGTCCCAATGTCCCCCCTATGGGTTGCTATGTGCCTCAATGGGCTCTCTTATGGATAGCTCTGGGCCCAAATGTCTCCCTGTGGGTATCTATGGGTTACATTAGGTCCCTATGTGCCTCTATGGGGTCTCTTATGGGTCTCAGCGGGTTCCCTATGTGTCTCTATGGGTCTCACTGTCCCCCACTGTAATCCATGGGGTCCTTATGTGTCCCATTGTCCCCATATGGGATCCAGTGTCTCCTCATGGGCCACGGTGTTTCCCTATGTGTCCCAATGTCCCCCTATGGGTCCCAGTGTCTCCCTATGTGTACCTATGTGTCCCAATGTCCCCCCATGGGTCACTATGTGTCCCAATGTCCCCCCTATGGGTTGCTATGTGCTTGTATGTGGTTTCTTATGGGTATCTCTGGGCCCAAATATCTTCCTATAGCTATCTATGGGTTTCAGTGTGGTCCCTATGTGCCTCTATGGGGTCTCTTATGCGTCTCAGCGGGGTTTCTATGTGTCTCTATGGGTCTGGCTGTCCTCCACTGTAGTCCATGGGGTCCCTATGTGTCCCAATGTCCCCATATGGGTCCCAGTGTCTCCCTATGGGTCAGAATATTTCCCTACGTGTCCCAATGTCCCCCCTATGGGTTGCTATGTGCCTCTATGGGGTCTCTGTGGGGTCTCTTATGGATATCTCTGGGCCCAAATGTCTTCCTACAAGTATCTATGAGTTTCAATGTGGTCCCTAGGTGCCTCTATGGAGTCTCTTATGGGTCTCAGCGGGGTCCTTATGTATCTCTATGGGTCTCACTGTCCCCCACTGTAATTCATTGGGTCCCTATGTGTCCCAATATCTCCCTATGGGTCCCAGTGTCTTCCTACGGGTCACAATGTGTACCTATGTGTCCCAATGTCCCCCCTATGGGTTGCTATGTGCCCCTATGGGGTCTCTATGGGGTCTCTTATGGTTATCTCTGGGCCCAAATGTCTTCCTTTGGGTATCTATAAGTTTCAAAGTCGTCCTATGTGTCCCTATGGGTCTTAATGGCTCCTAATGTGTCCCTATGAGTCTATATGTGGTCTCACTGTCCCAGTGGGACTCTATGTGTTCCTATGTGTCTATATGGAGTCTCTATCTGGTTTCTATGGGTCTTGGTGTCCCTCTATGTGTCACTTTGTGCCTCTATTGGGTCTCCATGGGTTTCTATGGGGTCTCTATGTCTCTTTTTGGGTCCCTATTGGTCCCAATAGGTCCCTATGAGTCTCTATGATGTCTCCCTTTGTCCCCATATGGGTCCCAGTGTGACCCACATGTGCCCACAGCAGCTCCTGCCCCATAGACCTGACCCACATGTTCCCCACAGCAGCTCCTGCCCCATAGATCAGCCCCACAGCATCTCCTGCCCCATAGATCTGACCCACATGTGCCCCACAGCAGCTCCAAACTCATAGATCTGACTCACATCAGTCCAACAGCAGATTTTGCACCATAGATATGTCCCTCATATTCCCCACAGCAACTCCTGCCCCATAGATCTGACCTTCATCATCCCTTCTGCAGCTCCTGCCCCATAGGTCTGACCCACATGTGCCCCACAACAGCTCCTGCCATATAGATCTAACCACCATCAGCCCCAAAGCAGCTCCTGCCCCATAGATCTGACCCAAGTCAGCCCCACAGCAGCTCCTGCCTTATAGATATGACCCCCATCAGCCCCACAACAGCTTCTACCCCATAGATCTGACCCACATGTGCTCCACTGCAGCTCCAGTCCCGTAGATCTGAACCACAGCAGCCCATGCCCCATAGATCTGACCCTCATCAGCAACACAGCAGCTCCTGACCCATACATCTGACCCAAATCTGCCCCACACCATCTCCTGCCCCATAGATCTAACTCACATGTGCCCCGCAGCAGCTCCTGCCCATAGATCTGATTCAAATCTGCCCCACAGCAGCTCCTGCTCCATAGATCTGACCCACATGTGCCCCAGAGCAGCTCTGCCCCATTGATTTGACCCACATCAGCCCCACAGGAGATCCTGCCCCATAGATCTGACCCACATCAGCCCCACAGCAGATTTTGCCCCATAGATATGTGCCACGTCTGCCCCACAGCAGCTCCTGCGACATAGATGTTACCCAGATCTGCTCCACAGCAGCTGCTGCCCCAAAGAACTGACCAACATCAGCCCCACAGCAGCTCCTGCCCCATAGATCTGACCCACATCTGCCCCACAGCAGCTCCTGCCCCATAGACCCTACCAACATGTGCAGCACAGCAGCTCCTGCCCATAGATCTGACCCACATCTGCCCCACAGCAGCTCCTGCCCCATAGATCTGACCCACATCTGCTCCACAGCATCTCCTGCCCCATAGATCTGACCCCCATCTGCCCCACAGCAGCTCCTGCCTCATACATCTGACTCACAGCATCTCCTGCCCCATAGAACTGGCCCACATCAGCCACAGCAGCTCCTGACCTATAGATCTGACCCACATCTGACCCACAGCAGCTCCTGCAACATAGATCTGACCCACATCTGCCACACAGCAGCCTTTGCCCCATAGATCTGACCCACATCTGCCCCACAGCATCTCCTGCCCCATAGATCTGACCCACATGTGCCCCACAGCAGCTCCTAACACATAGATCTGACCCACATGTGCCCCAGAGCTGCTCCTGCCCCATAGATCTGAAGCACAGCAGCTCCTGTCTCATAGATCTTACCCACATCAGCCCCACAGCAGATTTATCCCCATAGTTATGTCCCACATCTGCCCAACAGCAACTCCTGCCCCATAGATCTGACCCACATCAGCCACACAGCAGCTCCAGCCCAATAGACCTGACCCACATGTTCCCCACAGCATCTCCTGCCCCATAGATCTTTCCTACATCAGCCCCACAGCACCTCCGGCCCAATAGATCTGACCCACATGTGCCCCACAGCTGCTCCTGCCCCATAGATCTGACCCACATAAACCCCACAGAAGCTTCTGACCCACATGTGCCCCACAGCAGCTCCTGCCCCATAGATCTGACCCACATCAACCCCACAGAAGCTCCTGCCTCATAGATCTTAACCACATCTGCACCACAGCAGCTCCTGCCCCATAGATCTGACCCCCATCAGACCCACAGCAGCTCCTGCCCGAAAGATCTGAAACACATCATATGCAAAACAGCTGCTGCCCAATAGATCTGACCCACAGCAGCTACTGCCTCATATATCTGACCCACAAATGCCACCACAGAAGCTCCTGCCCCATAAATCCGACCACATCTGCCCCACAGCAGATCCTGCCCCATAGATCGGACCCAAATCTGCCCCACTGCTGCTCCTGCCGCAAAGATCTGACCCACATCTGACACACAGCACCTCCTGCCCCATAGATCTGACCCACATCTGCCACACAGCATCCTTTGCCCCATAGATCTGACCCCCATCTTCCCCACAGCATCTCCTGCCCCATAGATCTGACCCACATCTGCCCCACAGCAGCTCCTGCCCCTTACATCTTACCCAGATCTGCCCCACATCAGCTCCTACCCAAAGATCTGACCCACATCATCTCGACAGCAGCTCCTGCCCCATAGATCTGACCCACATGTGCCCCACAGCAGCTCCTAACACATAGATCTGACCCACATGTGCCCCAGAGCTGCTCCTGCCCCATAGATCTGAACCACAGCAGCTCCTGTCTAATAGATCTTACCCACATCAGCCCCACAGCAGCTCCTGCCCCATAGTTATGTCACATATCTGCCCAAAAGCAGCTCCTGCCCCATAGATTTGACCCACATCAGCCACACAGCATCTCCCGCCCCATAGATGTGACCCACATCTGCACCACAGCAGCTCCTGCCCCATAGATATGCCCTACATCTGCCCCACAGCAGCTTCTGCAACATAGATCTGACCCACATCTGCCCCACAGCATCTCCTGCCCCATAGATCTGACCCCCATCTGCCCCACAGCAGCTCCTGCCTCATACATCTGACTCACAGCAGCTCCTGCCCCATAGAACTGGCCCACATCAGCCACAGCAGATCCTGACCTATAGATCTGACCCACATCTGCTCCACAGCAGCTCCTTCCCGATAGAACTGACCCACATCTGCCACAAAGCAGCCTTTGCCCATAGATCTGACAGACATCTGCCCCACAGAATCTCCTGCCCCATAGATCTGACCCACATCTGCCCCACAGCAGCTCCTAACACATAGATCTGACCCACATCAGCCCCACAGCAGCTCCTGCCCTATAGATCTGACCTACATCTGCCCCACAGCAGCTCCTGCCCCATAGACCCTACCAACATGTGCAGCACAGCAGCTCCTGCCCATAGATCTGACCCACATCTGCCACACAGCATCTCCTGCCCCATAGATCTGACCCACATCTGCCCGACAGCAGCTCCTGCCTCATACATCTGACTCACAGCAGCTCCTGCCCTATAGATCTGACCCCCATCTGCCCCACAGCAGCTCCTGCCCCATAGACCCTACCAACATGTGCAGCACAGCAGCTCCTGCCCATAGATCTGACAGACATCTGCCCCACAGAATCTCCTGCCCCATAGATCTGACCCACATCTGCCCCACAGCAGCTCCTAACACATAGATCTGACCCACATCAGCCCCACAGCAGATTTTGCCCCATAGTTATGCCCCACATCTGCCCAACAGCAACTCCTGCCCCATAGATCTGACCCACATGTGCCCACAGCAGCTCCTGCCCCATAGACCTGACCCACATGTTCCCCACAGCAACTCCTGCCCCATAGATCTGACCCACATGTGCCCACAGCAGCTCCTGCCCCATAGACCTGACCCACGTGTTCCCCAGAGCTGCTCCTGCTCCATAGATCAGCCCCACAGCATCTCCTGCCCCATAGATCTGACCCACATGTGCCCCACAGCAGCTCCAAACTCATAGATCTGACTCACATCAGTCCAACAGCAGATTTTGCACCATAGATATGTCCCTCATATTCCCCACAGCAACTCCTGCCCCTTAGATCTGACCTACATCATCCCCTCTGCAGCTCCTGCCCCATAGGTCTGACCCACATGTGCCCCACAGCAGCTCCTGCCATATAGATCTAACCACCATCAGCCCCAAAGCAGCTCCTGCCCCATAGATCTGACCCAAGTCAGCCCCACAGCAGCTCCTGCCTTATAGATCTAACCCCCATCAGCCCCACAACAGCTTCTACCCCATAGATCTGACCCACATGTGCTCCACTGCAGCTCCAGTCCCGTAGATCTGAACCACAGCAGCCCATGCCCCATAGATCTGACCCTCATCAGCAACACAGCAGCTCCTGACCCATACATCTGACCCAAATCTGCCCCACACCATCTCCTGCCCCATAGATCTAACTCACATGTGCCCCGCAGCAGCTCCTGCCCATAGTTCTGACCCACAGCAGCTCCTGCCCTATAGATCTGATTCAAATCTGCCCCACAGCAGCTCCTGCTCCATAGATCTGACCCACATGTGCCCCAGAGCAGCTCTGCCCCAATGATTTGACCCACATCAGCCCCACAGCAGCTCCTGCGACATAGATCTGACCCACATCAGCCCCACAGCAGATTTTGCCCCATAGATATGTGCCACGTCTGCCCCACAGCAGCTCCTGCGACATAGATCTTACCCACATCTGCTCCACAGCAGCTGCTGCCCCAAAGATCTGACCCACATCTGCCCCACAGCAGCTCCTGCCCCATAGATCTGACCCACATCTGCCCCACAGCAGCTCCTGCCCCATAGACCCTACCAACATGTGCAGCACAGCAGCTCCTGCCCATAGATCTGACCCACATCTGCCCCACAGCAGCTCCTGCCCCATAGATCTGACCCACATCTGCTCCACAGCATCTCCTGCCCCATAGATCTGACCCCCATCTGCCCCACATCAGCTCCTGCAACATAGATCTGACCCACATCTGCGCCACAGCAGCTCCTGCCCCATAGATCTGACCCACATCAGACCCACAGCAGATCCTCCCCAACGATCTGACACACATCTGCCCCACTGCTGCTCCTACACCACAGATCTGACCTACATCATCTCCACTGCAGCTCCTGCCCATAGATCTGACCCGCATCAGCCACACAGCAGCTCCTGCCCCATAGACCTGACACACATCAGCCCCACAGCAGCTCCTGCCCCATAGATCTGACTCACAGCATCTCCTGCCCCATAGAGCTGACACACATCAGCCCCACAGCAGCTCCTACCTCATAGATCTGACTCACAGCATCTCCTGCCCCATAGATCTGACCCACATCAGACCCAGAGCATCTCCTGCCACATAGATCTGACCCACATTTTCCCCAAAGCAGCACCTAAACCATAGATCTGACCCACATGTGCCTCACAGCTGCTCCTGCCCCATAGATCTGAACCACAGAAGTTCCTGCCCCATAGATCAGACCCAAATCTTCCCTACATCAGCTCCTGCCCATAGATCTGACCCACATCAGCCCCACAGCAGCTCCTACCCCATAGATCTGACCCACATCAGCCCCACAGCAGATTTTGCCCCATAGATATGCGCCACGTCTGCTCCACAGCAGCTCCTGCCCCAAAGATCTGACCCACATCTGCCCCACAGCAGCTCCTACCCCATAGACCCTACCAACATGTGCAGCACAGCAGCTTCTGCCCATAGATCTGACCCACATCTGCCCCACAGCAGCTCCTGCCCCATAGATCTGACCCACATCTGCTCCACAGCATCTCCTGCCCCATAGATCTGACCCCCATCTGCCCCACAGCAGCTCCTGCCTCATACATCTGACTCACAGCATCTCCTGCCCCATAGATCTGAACCACAGCAGCTCCTGTCTCATAGATCTTACCCACATCAGCCCCACAGCACATTTTGCCCCATAGTTATGCCCCACATCTGCCCAACAGCAACTCCTGGCCCATAGATCTGACCCACATGTGCCCACAGCAGCTCCTGCCCCATTGACCTGACCCACATAATCCCCAAAGCAGCTCCTGCCCCATAGATCTGACCCACAGCATCTCCTGCCACATAGATCTGACCCAAATCAGCCCCACAGCATCTCCTGCCCCATAGATCTGACCCACATGTGCTCCACTGCAGCTCCAGTCCCGTAGATCTGAACCACAGCAGCCCATGACCCATAGATCTGACCCTCATCAGCAACACAGCAGCTCCTGACCCATACATCTGACGCAAATCTGCCCCACACCATCTCCTGCCCCATAGATCTAACTCACATGTGCCCCACAGCAGCTCCTGCCCATAGATCTGACCCACAGCAGCTCCTGCCCTATAGATCTGATTCAAATCTGCCCCACAGCAGCTCCTGCTCCATAGATCTGACCCACATGTGCCCCAGAGCAGCTCTGCCCCATTGATTTGACCCACATCAGCCCCACAGGAGATCCTGCCCCATAGATCTAACCCATATCAGCCCCACAGCAGATTTTGCCCCATAGATATGTGCCAAGTCTGCCCCACAGCAGTTCCTGCGACATAGATTTTACCCAGATCTGCTCCACAGCAGCTGCTGCCCCAAAGATCTGACCAACATCAGCCCCACAGCAGCTCCTGCTCCATAGATCTGACCCACATCTGCCCCACAGCAGCTCCTGCCCCATAGACCCTACCAACATGTGCAGCACAGCAGCTCCTGCCCATAGATCTAACCCACATCTGCCACAGCAGCTCCTGCCCCATAGATCTGACCCACATCTGCTCCACAGCATCTCCTGCCCCATAGATCTGACCCCCATCTGCCCCACAGCAGCTCCTGCCTCATAGATCTGACTCACAGCATCTCCTGCCCCATAGAACTGGCCTACATCAGCCACAGCATCTCCTGCCCCATAGATCTGACCCCCATCTGCCCCACAGCTGCTCCTGCCTCATACATCTGACTCACAGCATCTCCTGCCCCATAGAACTGGCCCACATCAGCCACAGCAGCTCCTGACCTATAGATCTGACCCACATCTGACCCACAGCAGCTCCTGCCCCATAGATCTGACCCACATCTGCCACACAGCAGCTCCTACCCCATAGATCTGACCCACATCATCTCGACAGCAGCTCCTGCCCCATAGATCTGACCCACATCTGACCCACAGCAGCTCCTGCGCCATAGGTCTGACCCACATCTGACCCACAGCAGCTCCTGCCCCATACATCTTACCCAGATCTGCCCCACAGCAGCTCCTACCCAAAGATCTGACCCACATCATCTCGACAGCAGCTCCTGCCCCATAGATCTGACCAGCATGTGCCCCACAGCAGCTCCTGCCCCATAGATCTGACCCACATGTGCCCCACAGCAGCTCCTAACTCATAGATCTGACCCACATGTGCCCCAGAGCTGCTCCTGCCCCATAGATCTGAACCACAGCAGCTCCTGTCTCATAGATCTTACCCACATCAGCCCCACAGCAGATTTTGCCCCATAGTTATGTCCCATATCTGCCCCACAGCATCTCCTGCCCCATAGATCTGACCCACATCTGACCCACAGCAGCTCCTGCCCCATACATCTTACCCAGATCTGCCCCACAGCAGCTCGTACCCAAAGATCTGTCCCACATCATCTCGACAGCAGCTCCTGCCCCATAGATCTGACCCACATATGCCCCACAGCAGCTCCTAACACATAGATCTGACCCACATGTGCCCCACAGCAGCTCCTAACACATAGATCTGACCCACATGTGCCCCAGAGCTGCTCCTGCCCCATAGATCTGAACCACAGCAGCTCCTGTCTCATAGATCTTACCCACATCAGCCCCACAGCAGATTTTGCCCCATAGTTATGTCCCACATCTGCCCAACAGCAACTCCTGCCCCATAGATCTGACCCACATGCGCCCCACAGCAGCTCCTGCCCCATAGGTCTGACCCACATGCGCCTCACAGCAGCTCCTGCCCCATAGATCTAACCACCATCAGCCCCAAAGCAGCTCCTGCCCCATAGATTTGACCCACATCAGCCACACAGCATCTCCCGCCCCATAGATGTGACCCACATCTTCACCACAGCAACTCCTCCCCATAGATCTAACACCCATCAGCCTCACAGCAGCTCCTGCCCCATAGATATGCCCTACATCTGCCCCACATCAGCTCCTGCAACATAGATCTGACCCACATCTGCAACACAGCAGCTCCTGCTCCATAAATCTGACCAACATCAGGCCCACATTTGTTCCTGCCCCATAGATCTGACCCACAGCTGCCCCTGCCTCATAGATCTGACCCACAAGTGCCCCACAGCAGCTCCAGCCCAATAGACCTGACCCACATCTGCCCCAAAGCATCTCCTGCCCCATAGATCTTTCCTACATCAGCCCCACAGCACCTCCGGCCCAATAGATCTGACCCACATGTGCCCCACAGCAGCTCCTGCCCCATAGATCTGACCCACATCAACCATGTTGATAAACATGAAAACATACAACATGGGTTGTATCAACCATGTAATCCATGGTGTCCCTATGTGTCCCAATGTCACCCTATGGGTCCCAGTGTCTCCCTATGGGTCACTATGTGTCCCTATGTGTCCCAATGTCCCCCGTATGGGTTGCTATGTGCCTCTATGGGTTCTCTATGGGGCTCTATGGGGTGCCTATGGAGCTCTATGGGGCGTTCTGAGGTTTCTATGGGGTGTCTATGGAACGCTATGGTGTGTCTATTTGGTAAATTAGTTTCTATGGGTGGCTATGGGAGCTCTATGGGGCACAATGGGTTGCCTACGGGGCTCTATGGGATGTCTGTGGGGCTCTATGGCGCGGCTATATGTCCTTATGTGGTGTCTATGTGGCACTATGTTGTGCTATGGGGTGCTGTGAGGCACTATGGGGTGCTATGGGGCTCTATGGAGCAGTATAGGGTGTCTATGGGTCTCTATGGGGTGCAATGGGGCGCTGTGGGGCACAAGAGAGTGTCTATGAGGCTCCATGGGCTGCTATGGGGCACTGTGGAGTAGCTATGGGATGATTTGGGGTCTCTTTGTACCCCTATGGGTCACTATGGGTCACTATGTGGTGTCTATGGGGCTCTATGGGGTGGCTATGCGGTGCTGTAGGGTGGCTATGGGGTGCTTTGGGGTATCCTTGGGTTCCTATGGGGCGCTATGGGTGACAATGGGGTGCTATGGTTTGCTATGGGGCTCTATGCGGAAGAATGGGGTCTCTATGGGGCGCTATGGGGTCCCTATGGGGCTCTATGGGGAGTCTATGGGGTGTCTTTGGGGATTTATGGGTTTTCTGTGGGGCTCTTTGGGGTCTGCATGGGGTCTGTATGGGGTTCAGTGAGTTTCTATGGGGCTCTATGGGGTGTCTACAGGCACTATGGGGCGATATGGGGTGTCTATTTGGTTCAATTGGGCTCTATGGTGTGGCTGTAGGGCCTTATGTGGTGTCTATGGGGCACTGTGGGCTGCTATGGGGTGCTGTGGGGAACTATGGGGTGTCTATGGGGCTCTATGGAGCAGTATGCTGTGTCTATGGGTCCCTATGGGGTGCAATGGGGTGCTGTGGGGCACAATGGAGTGTCTATGAGGCTCCATGGGCTGCTATGGGGCACTATGGAGTAGCTATGGGGTGCTATGGGGTCTCTTTGGGCCCCTATGGGTCACTATGGGGTGTCTATGGGGCTCTATGGGGTATCTTTGTGTTCCTATGGGGTGCTATGGGTGACTATGGGTTCGCTATGGGTTTCTTTGAGGCACTATGGGTCTCAATGGGGTCTCTATGGGTCTCAATTTATCCTTATGGCTCCCAATGACTGTCTATGGGTCTCTATGTGTCCCTATGGGTCCCAGTGTCTCTCTATGTGTCCCTATGGGTCCCAGTGTCTCTCTATGGGTCCCAATGTCTTCCTCTGGATCTCTATGGGTCCCTAGGGGTCCCAGTGTCTATGTCCCCCTGTCTAGGTGGTAACTATACAGATGGTAACAAAGATGGTAACAAATGTACAGAGGTTCTAAGCGAGAGAGAAACTCACCAGTGGTGATGCCTTCGCTGAGGAAGCTGGGGCGGTCTTCACTGCAGAGCGATGTCCAAGAGATGCTGCCTCACAGAATCACAGAATTCTCAAGGTTGGAAAAGGGCTGCCAGCTTTTGTAGGAGAATAGCATGGGAGACAGTTGTGAAGGCTTTGCTGAAGTCCAAGTAGAGCACATCAACAGCCTTTCTTTCTTTCCTTCATCCATCAGATGGGTCACAGGATCGTAGAAGGAGATCAGATTGGTCAAGCAGGAGCTGCCCTTCACGAACCCATGCTGGCTAGGTCTGATCTCCTGCTCATCCCACACCTGCCGCATCTGTCATCTCCCTCAAGACAATTCGTTCCATTCCCTTCCCTGGCACCGAGGTCAGGCTAACAGGCCTGGAGTTGCCCGGATCCTCCTGACAACCTTGCTTGGAAATGGGAGTCACGTTGGCAAGCCTCCAGTCTTCTGGGACCTCACCCGGTAACAGGGAGCTCGGAAAGATAATGGAAAGCGGCTCGAGTGAGGGTCAGCCCTTAAATGAGGTCTCAGAGGAGGTGGAGTCGAGCTCCAGCCCTCCCGGGAGCACAGCTCCATTACTCTCACCTGTGCTCCCGCAGCTGACCCCACACTTGCCTCAGCTGATTAATCAGAGGTTCAGGCTGTGATTACCAATCTCCCATACAGCCCCTATGGGTCCCAGTGTCTCCCTATAGGTCACTATGTGTTCCTAAGTGCCGAATGTCCCCCCTATGTGTCCCATTGGCCCCCTTTGGGGTTTCTATGGGGACTCTTATTGGTATCTCTGGGCCCAAATGTCTTCCTATGGGTATCTATGGGTTTCAATGAGGTCCCTATGTGCCTCTATGGGGTCTCTTATGGGTATCAGTGGAGCCCCTATGTGTCTCTACGGGTCTCACTGTTCCCCACTGTAATCCATGGGGTCCCTCTGTGTCCCAATATCCACACTATGGGTTGCTATGTACCTCTATGGGGTCTCTATGTGGTCTCTTATGGGTATCTCTGGGCCCAAATGTCTTCCTATGTGCATCTATGGGTTTCAATGTGGTCCCGATGTGCCTCTATGGGGTCTCTATGGGTCTCAGCAATGTCCCTATGTGTCTCTATGGGTCTCACTGTCCCCCACTGTAATCCATGGGATCCCTATTTGTCCCAATGTCCCCCTATGGGTCCCAGTGTCTCCCTATGGGTCACTATGTGTCCCTATGTGTCCTAATATCCCCCCTATGGGTAGCTATGTGCCTCTATGGGTTCTCTATGGGGCTCTATGGGGTGCCTATGGAGCTCTATGGGGCGTTCTGAGGTTTCTATGGGGTGTCTATGGAACGCTATGGTGTGTCTATTTGGTAAATTAGTTTCTATGGGTGGCTATGGGAGCTCTATGGGGCACAATGGGTTGCCTACGGGGCTCTATGGGATGTCTGTGGGGCTCTATGGCGCGGCTATATGTCCTTATGTGGTGTCTATGTGGCACTATGTTGTGCTATGGGGTGCTGTGAGGCACTATGGGGTGCTATGGGGCTCTATGGAGCAGTATAGGGTGTCTATGGGTCTCTATGGGGTGCAATGGGGCGCTGTGGGGCACAAGAGAGTGTCTATGAGGCTCCATGGGCTGCTATGGGGCACTGTGGAGTAGCTATGGGATGATTTGGGGTCTCTTTGTACCCCTATGGGTCACTATGGGTCACTATGTGGTGTCTATGGGGCTCTATGGGGTGGCTATGCGGTGCTGTAGGGTGGCTATGGGGTGCTTTGGGGTATCCTTGGGTTCCTATGGGGCGCTATGGGTGACAATGGGGTGCTATGGTTTGCTATGGGGCTCTATGCGGAAGAATGGGGTCTCTATGGGGCGCTATGGGGTCCCTATGGGGCTCTATGGGGAGTCTATGGGGTGTCTTTGGGGATTTATGGGTTTTCTGTGGGGCTCTTTGGGGTCTGCATGGGGTCTGTATGGGGTTCAGTGAGTTTCTATGGGGCTCTATGGGGTGTCTACAGGCACTATGGGGCGATATGGGGTGTCTATTTGGTTCAATTGGGCTCTATGGTGTGGCTGTAGGGCCTTATGTGGTGTCTATGGGGCACTGTGGGCTGCTATGGGGTGCTGTGGGGAACTATGGGGTGTCTATGGGGCTCTATGGAGCAGTATGCTGTGTCTATGGGTCCCTATGGGGTGCAATGGGGTGCTGTGGGGCACAATGGAGTGTCTATGAGGCTCCATGGGCTGCTATGGGGCACTATGGAGTAGCTATGGGGTGCTATGGGGTCTCTTTGGGCCCCTATGGGTCACTATGGGGTGTCTATGGGGCTCTATGGGGTATCTTTGTGTTCCTATGGGGTGCTATGGGTGACTATGGGTTCGCTATGGGTTTCTTTGAGGCACTATGGGTCTCAATGGGGTCTCTATGGGTCTCAATTTATCCTTATGGCTCCCAATGACTGTCTATGGGTCTCTATGTGTCCCTATGGGTCCCAGTGTCTCTCTATGTGTCCCTATGGGTCCCAGTGTCTCTCTATGGGTCCCAATGTCTTCCTCTGGATCTCTATGGGTCCCTAGGGGTCCCAGTGTCTATGTCCCCCTGTCTAGGTGGTAACTATACAGATGGTAACAAAGATGGTAACAAATGGACAGAGGTTCTAAGCAAGAGAGAAACTCACCAGTGGTGATGCCTTCACTGAGGAAGCTGGGGCAGTCTTCACTGCAGAGCGATGTCCAAGAGATGCTGCCTCACAGAATCACAGAATTCTCAAGGTTGGAAAAGGGCTGCCAGCTTTTGTAGGAGAATAGCATGGGAGACAGTTGTGAAGGCTTTGCTGAAGTCCAAGTAGAGCACATCAACAGCCTTTCTTTCTTTCCTTCATCCATCAGATGGGTCACAGGATCGTAGAAGGAGATCAGATTGGTCAAGCAGGAGCTGCCCTTCACGAACCCATGCTGGCTAGGTCTGATCTCCTGCTCATCCCACACCTGCCGCATCTGTCATCTCCCTCAAGACAATTCGTTCCATTCCCTTCCCTGGCACCGAGGTCAGGCTAACAGGCCTGGAGTTGCCCGGATCCTCCTGACAACCTTGCTTGGAAATGGGAGTCACGTTGGCAAGCCTCCAGTCTTCTGGGACCTCACCCGGTAACAGGGAGCTCGGAAAGATAATGGAAAGCGGCTCGAGTGAGGGTCAGCCCTTAAATG
This sequence comes from Coturnix japonica, assembly GCF_054131305.1. Taxonomy (NCBI): domain Eukaryota; kingdom Metazoa; phylum Chordata; class Aves; order Galliformes; family Phasianidae; genus Coturnix; species Coturnix japonica. The sequence goes on along the minus strand of NC_140678.1, from coordinate 5,407,535 downwards.
AGGTCTCAGAGGAGGTGGAGTCGAGCTCCAGCCCTCCCGGGAGCACAGCTCCATTACTCTCACCTGTGCTCCCGCAGCTGACCCCACACTTGCCTCAGCTGATTAATCAGAGGTTCAGGCTGTGATTACCAATCTCCCATACAGCCCCTATGGGTCCCAGTGTCTCCCTATAGGTCACTATGTGTTCCTAAGTGCCGAATGTCCCCCCTATGTGTCCCATTGGCCCCCTTTGGGGTTTCTATGGGGACTCTTATTGGTATCTCTGGGCCCAAATGTCTTCCTATGGGTATCTATGGGTTTCAATGAGGTCCCTATGTGCCTCTATGGGGTCTCTTATGGGTATCAGTGGAGCCCCTATGTGTCTCTACGGGTCTCACTGTTCCCCACTGTAATCCATGGGGTCCCTCTGTGTCCCAATATCCACACTATGGGTTGCTATGTACCTCTATGGGGTCTCTATGTGGTCTCTTATGGGTATCTCTGGGCCCAAATGTCTTCCTATGTGCATCTATGGGTTTCAATGTGGTCCCGATGTGCCTCTATGGGGTCTCTATGGGTCTCAGCAATGTCCCTATGTGTCTCTATGGGTCTCACTGTCCCCCACTGTAATCCATGGGATCCCTATTTGTCCCAATGTCCCCCTATGGGTCCCAGTGTCTCCCTATGGGTCACTATGTGTCCCTATGTGTCCTAATATCCCCCCTATGGGTAGCTATGTGCCTCTATGGGTTCTCTATGGGGCTCTATGGGGTGCCTATGGAGCTCTATGGGGCGTTCTGAGGTTTCTATGGGGTGTCTATGGAACGCTATGGTGTGTCTATTTGGTAAATTAGTTTCTATGGGTGGCTATGGGAGCTCTATGGGGCACAATGGGTTGCCTACGGGGCTCTATGGGATGTCTGTGGGGCTCTATGGCGCGGCTATATGTCCTTATGTGGTGTCTATGTGGCACTATGTTGTGCTATGGGGTGCTGTGAGGCACTATGGGGTGCTATGGGGCTCTATGGAGCAGTATAGGGTGTCTATGGGTCTCTATGGGGTGCAATGGGGCGCTGTGGGGCACAAGAGAGTGTCTATGAGGCTCCATGGGCTGCTATGGGGCACTGTGGAGTAGCTATGGGATGATTTGGGGTCTCTTTGTACCCCTATGGGTCACTATGGGTCACTATGTGGTGTCTATGGGGCTCTATGGGGTGGCTATGCGGTGCTGTAGGGTGGCTATGGGGTGCTTTGGGGTATCCTTGGGTTCCTATGGGGCGCTATGGGTGACAATGGGGTGCTATGGTTTGCTATGGGGCTCTATGCGGAAGAATGGGGTCTCTATGGGGCGCTATGGGGTCCCTATGGGGCTCTATGGGGAGTCTATGGGGTGTCTTTGGGGATTTATGGGTTTTCTGTGGGGCTCTTTGGGGTCTGCATGGGGTCTGTATGGGGTTCAGTGAGTTTCTATGGGGCTCTATGGGGTGTCTACAGGCACTATGGGGCGATATGGGGTGTCTATTTGGTTCAATTGGGCTCTATGGTGTGGCTGTAGGGCCTTATGTGGTGTCTATGGGGCACTGTGGGCTGCTATGGGGTGCTGTGGGGAACTATGGGGTGTCTATGGGGCTCTATGGAGCAGTATGCTGTGTCTATGGGTCCCTATGGGGTGCAATGGGGTGCTGTGGGGCACAATGGAGTGTCTATGAGGCTCCATGGGCTGCTATGGGGCACTATGGAGTAGCTATGGGGTGCTATGGGGTCTCTTTGGGCCCCTATGGGTCACTATGGGGTGTCTATGGGGCTCTATGGGGTATCTTTGTGTTCCTATGGGGTGCTATGGGTGACTATGGGTTCGCTATGGGTTTCTTTGAGGCACTATGGGTCTCAATGGGGTCTCTATGGGTCTCAATTTATCCTTATGGCTCCCAATGACTGTCTATGGGTCTCTATGTGTCCCTATGGGTCCCAGTGTCTCTCTATGTGTCCCTATGGGTCCCAGTGTCTCTCTATGGGTCCCAATGTCTTCCTCTGGATCTCTATGGGTCCCTAGGGGTCCCAGTGTCTATGTCCCCCTGTCTAGGTGGTAACTATACAGATGGTAACAAAGATGGTAACAAATGGACAGAGGTTCTAAGCAAGAGAGAAACTCACCAGTGGTGATGCCTTCACTGAGGAAGCTGGGGCAGTCTTCACTGCAGAGCGATGTCCAAGAGATGCTGCCTCACAGAATCACAGAATTCTCAAGGTTGGAAAAGGGCTGCCAGCTTTTGTAGGAGAATAGCATGGGAGACAGTTGTGAAGGCTTTGCTGAAGTCCAAGTAGAGCACATCAACAGCCTTTCTTTCTTTCCTTCATCCATCAGATGGGTCACAGGATCGTAGAAGGAGATCAGATTGGTCAAGCAGGAGCTGCCCTTCACGAACCCATGCTGGCTAGGTCTGATCTCCTGCTCATCCCACACCTGCCGCATCTGTCATCTCCCTCAAGACAATTCGTTCCATTCCCTTCCCTGGCACCGAGGTCAGGCTAACAGGCCTGGAGTTGCCCGGATCCTCCTGACAACCTTGCTTGGAAATGGGAGTCACGTTGGCAAGCCTCCAGTCTTCTGGGACCTCACCCGGTAACAGGGAGCTCGGAAAGATAATGGAAAGCGGCTCGAGTGAGGGTCAGCCCTTAAATGAGGTCTCAGAGGAGGTGGAGTCGAGCTCCAGCCCTCCCGGGAGCACAGCTCCATTACTCTCACCTGTGCTCCCGCAGCTGACCCCACACTTGCCTCAGCTGATTAATCAGAGGTTCAGGCTGTGATTACCAATCTCCCATACAGCCCCTATGGGTCCCAGTGTCTCCCTATAGGTCACTATGTGTTCCTAAGTGCCGAATGTCCCCCCTATGTGTCCCATTGGCCCCCTTTGGGGTTTCTATGGGGACTCTTATTGGTATCTCTGGGCCCAAATGTCTTCCTATGGGTATCTATGGGTTTCAATGAGGTCCCTATGTGCCTCTATGGGGTCTCTTATGGGTATCAGTGGAGCCCCTATGTGTCTCTACGGGTCTCACTGTTCCCCACTGTAATCCATGGGGTCCCTCTGTGTCCCAATATCCACACTATGGGTTGCTATGTACCTCTATGGGGTCTCTATGTGGTCTCTTATGGGTATCTCTGGGCCCAAATGTCTTCCTATGTGCATCTATGGGTTTCAATGTGGTCCCGATGTGCCTCTATGGGGTCTCTATGGGTCTCAGCAATGTCCCTATGTGTCTCTATGGGTCTCACTGTCCCCCACTGTAATCCATGGGATCCCTATTTGTCCCAATGTCCCCCTATGGGTCCCAGTGTCTCCCTATGGGTCACTATGTGTCCCTATGTGTCCTAATATCCCCCCTATGGGTAGCTATGTGCCTCTATGGGGTCTCTTATTTGTATCTATGGGCTTAAATGTCCTCCTATGGGTATCTATGGGTTTCAATGTGGTCCCTATGTGCCTCTATGGGGTCTCTTATGGGTCTCAGCAGAGTCTCTATGTGTCTCTACGGGTATCACTGTCCCCCACTGTAATCCATGGTGTCCCTATGTGTCCCAATGTCACCTTATGGGTCCCAGTGTCTCCCTAAGGGTCACTATGTGTCCATATGTGTCCCAATGTCCCCCCTATGGGTTGCTATGTGCCTCTATGGGTTCTCTATGGGGCTCTATGGGGTGCCTATGGAGCTCTATGGGGTTCTATGGGGCGTTCTGAGGTTTCTATGGGGTGTCTATGGAACGCTATGGTGTGTCTATGTGGCAAAATGAGTTTCTATGGGTGGCTATGGGAGCTCTATGGGGCACAGTGGGTTGCCTACGGGGCTCTATGGGATGTCTATGGGGCTCTATTGTGCGGCTATATGTCCTTATGTGGTGTCTATGTGGCACTATGTTGTGCTATGGGGTGCTGTGAGGCACTATGGGGTGCTATGGGGCTCTATGGAGCAGTATAGGGTGTCTATGGGTCCCTATGTGGTGCAATGGGGCGCTGTGGGGCACAAGGGAGTGTCTATGAGGCTCCATGGGCTGCTATGGGGCACTCTGGAGTAGCTATGGGATGATTTGGGGTCTCTTTGTACCCCTATGGGGCTCTATGGGTCACTATGTGGCTTCTATGGGGCTCTATGGGGTGGCTATGCGGTGCTGTAGGGTGGCTATGGGGTGCTTTGGGGTATCCTTGGGTTCCTATGGGGCGCTATAGGTGACTATGGGGTCGCTATGGGTTTCTTTGAGGAAGTGCCAACTCCTGCCCAACGTGTGATATCTCCTGCACCACAAGTTCCAAGTCTTGCCCCACAAGTTCCACCTACCATCCCACAAGTGCCACCTCCTGCCCCACAAGTGCCACCTCCCGACCCACAAGTGCCACCACCTGCCGTGCAAGTGCCAGCTCCTGCCCCAAAAGTGCCAGCTCCTGCTCCACATGTGCCACCTCTCGCCCCACAAGTTCCAGCTCCCGCCCCATAAGTGCCACCTCCCTCTCCACAAATTCCACCTCCCGCCCACAAGTGCCACATCGCTCCCCACAAGTGCCACCTCCTGCCCCAGAAGTGCCACCTCCCGCCCCACAAGTGCCAACTCCAGCCCCACAAGTGCAACCTCCCACCCCACAAGTACCAAATCCTGCCCCACAACTTCCACCTCCTGCCCCAGAAGTGCCATCTCCTGCCCCACATGTGTCACCTCCTGCCCCACATCATCCACCTCCAAACCCATAAGTGCCACCTCCTGCACAACAAGTGCCATTTCCTGCCCCACAAGTGCCATTTCCCCCCCCACACGTGCCAACTCCTGCCTTACAAGTTTCACCTACCACCCCACAAATTCCACCTCCCACCCCACAAGTTCCACCTCCTGCCCCAAAAGTGCCAATTCCTGCTTCACAAGTGCCAGCTCATGCTTCACAAATGCCAGCTCATGCCCCACATCATCAACTTCCTGCCCCACAAGTGCCAGCTCATGCCCCACAAGTGCCACCTCTTACCCCACAGGTGCCACCTCCTACCCCACATCATCCACCTCCTGCCCCACATCATCCACCTCCTCCCCCACAAGTGACAATACCTGTTCCACAAGTGCAACCTCCCGCCCCACAACTTCAACATCCCGCCACACAAGTGCTGACTCCTGGTAACGTGTGCCACATCCTGCCCCACAAGTGCCAGCTCCTGCCCCACATGTTCCACCTACCACCCCACAAATTCCACCTCATGCCCCACAAGTGCCAACTCCCAACCCACAAATGCCAAATCCTGCAATGCAACTTCCACCTCCTGCTCCACAAGTGCCACCTCCTGCCCCACATCGTCCACCTCCCACCCAACAAGTGCCACCACCTGCCCCACAAGTGCCAATTCCTGCCCCACATGTGCCAGCTCATGCCCCACAAGTGTCACATTATTCCACACCACTGCCTCCTCCCCCCCAAATAATCCACCTCCTGCCCCACAAGTGTCACTGACTGACCAACTTCCTCCTTCTGACCCACAAGTGCCACCTCCTGACCCACAAGTGCCAGCTCCTGCCCGACAAGAGCCACTTCCTGCCCCACAAGTACCTCTTCCCTCCCAACAATTTCCAATTTCCACCAAACAAGTACCACCTCCTTCTGCACAAGTTCCACCTCCCGCCCCACAAGTTCCACCTCCTGCCCTAAAAGCTCCATTTCCTGCCCCAGAAGTGCCACCTCCCGCCCCACAAGTGCCACCTCCCGCCCTACAACTGCCAAACCCTGCCCCAAAACTTCCAGCTCCTGCCCAACAATTTCCAACTCGTGCCCCACAATTGCCACCTCCTGCCACACAAATGCCACCTTCTGCCTCAAAATGCCACCTCCTGCCCAACAACTCCAACCTCCCGCCCCACAAGTACCACCTCCTGCTCCACAAGTTCCACCTCCTGCCCCATAAGTTCCACCTTACGCCCCACAAGTGCCATCTCCTGCCCCAAAAGCTCAATTTCCTGCCCCATCAGTGCCACCTCCCGCAACACAAGTGCCACCTCCTGCCCCATAAGTGCCAATTTCTGCCCCACAAGTGCCACTTCCCGCCTTACAAATTCCACCTCCCACCCCACATTACCACCTCCTGCCCCAAAAGTGCCAATTCCTGCTTCACAAGTGCCAGCTCATGCTTCACAAATGCCAGCTCATGCCCCACATCATCAACTTCCTGCCCCACAAGTGCCACCTCTAACCCCACAAAGACAGCCTCCTGCCCCACATCATCCACCTCCTGCCCCACAAGTGCCAATTCCTGCCCCACAAGTGCCAGCTCATGCCTCACAAGTGCCACCTCCTACCCCACAAAGACCACCTCCTGCCCCACATCATCCACCTCCTCCCCCACAAGTGACAATACCTGTTAGACAAGTGCAACCTCCAGCCCCACAACTTCAACATCCCGCCACACAAGTGCCGACTCCTGGCAACGTGTGCCACATGTGTCAACTCCTGCCCCACATCGTCCACCTCCCATCCAACAAGTGCCACCTTCCTGCCCCACAAGTGCAAATTCCTGCCCCACAAGTGCCAGCTCATGCTTCACAAGTGCCAGCTCCTGCCCCTCATCATCCACCTCCTGCCCCACAAGTGCCACCTCCTGACCCACAACATCAATCTCCAGCCCCACAAGAGCCGCCTCCTGCCCGACAAGTTACACCTGCTACAAGTTCCACAAGTACCACCTCCCTGCTCACGAGTGTCACATCCCGCCCCACATGTACCACCTCCTGCATCACAACTTCCACCTCCCGCCCCACATGTACCACCTCCTGCATCACAACTTCCACCTCCCGCCCCACATGTACCACCTCCTGCATCACAACTTCCACCTCCCGCCCCACATGTACCACCTCCTGCATCACAACTTCCACCTCCCGCCCCACATGTACCACCTCCTGCATAACAACTTCCACCTCCCGCCCCACATGTACCACCTCCTGCATCACAACTTCCACCTCCCGCCCCACATGTACCACCTCCTGCATCACAACTTCCACCTCCCGCCCCACATGTACCACCTCCTGCATCACAACTTCCACCTCCCACCCCACAAATGCCACCTCCTGCATCACAACTTCCACCTCCCACCCCACAAATGCCACCTCCTGCCCTACAAGTGCCACCTCAGGCCCCACAAGTGCCCCCTCCCGCTCCACAAGTGCCACGTCCTGCCCCACAAGTGCCACCTCCCGCCCCTCTATGGCCACCTCCTGCCCCACAAGTTACACCTCTTGCCCCAACATGTCGACCCCGCCCCACATGTGCCACCACCTGACCCACAAGTGCCAACTCCTGCCCCACAAGTGCCATTTCCTGCACCACATTTGTCGCGTCCTGCCCCACAATTGCCGGCTCCTGCCCCACAAGTGCCAACTCCTACCCCACAAGTGCCACCTCCCGCCCCACAAGTGCCAACTCCCGCCCCACAAGTGCCAACTCCCGCCCCACTACTTCCACGTCACACCCCAAATCTTCTTACCTTCCACCAGACAAGTGCCACCTCCTGCCCCAAACCTTCAACCTACTGCCCCACAACTGCCACTTCCCTCAAAGCAATTGCCACCCCCCGCCCCACAAGTGCCTCCTCCCACCCCACAAGTGCCAACCCTTACCCCACAAGTGCCAACTCCTGCCCCACATCATCCACCAACCACCCCACAAGTGTCACCTCCTGCCCCACAACTTCCATCTCCCACTCCACAAGTGCCACCTACTGCACAACAAATACCATCTCCTGCCCCATAAGTGCCACCTCCTGCCCCACAACCGCTACCTCCTGCCTCATATCATTCACCTCCCGCCCCACAATTTCCACCTCCTGCTAAACTAGTGCCACGTGCTGCCCCACAAGTTCCATTTCCCGCCCCACAAGTGCCACCTCCCGCCCCACAAGTGCCGCCTCCAGCCACACAAGTGCTAAATCGTGCCGCACAACTTCCACCTCCCGCCCCACAACTGCCACCTCCCGCCTTAAAAGTGCCACCTCCCGACCCACAAGTGCCTCCTCCTGTCCCACAGTTGTCACCTCCCGCTCCACAAGTTACACCTCACCCCCCACAAGTTCTACCACCCACCCCACAAGTGCCACCTGCAGCCCCAGAAGTGTCAAATCCTGCCACACAACTTCCACATCCAGCCCCACAAGTGCCACCTCCCACCCCACAACTTCCACTTCCCGCACAACAAGAGCCTCCTCCTGCCCCACAAGTGCCTCCTCCTGCCACACAAGTGCCACCTCCTGCCCCACAAGTGCCACTTCCTGCCCCACAAGTGCCAACTCCTGCCGCACAAGTGCCACCTCCTGCCCCACATCATCCACCTCCTGCCTCACAAATGCCTCCTCCTGACCCACAATTGCCACCTGCCGCCCCACAACTTCCACCTCCCGCACCACAAGTGCCACCTCCCGCCCCACAAGTGCCACAACCCGCCCCACAAATCCAACTCCTGACCCACAAGTTCCACCTCCCGCCCCACAAGTTCCACCTCCCGCCCCACAAGTTCCACCTCCCGCCCCACAAGTGCCACCTCCCGCCCCACAAGTGCCACCTCCCGCCCCACAAGTGCCACCTCCCGACCCACCAGTTCCACCGCCCGCCCCACAAGTACCACCTCCTGACCCACAAGTGCCACTACGTGACCCACAATTGCCACCTCCCGTCTCACAATTGCAACTCTCGCCCAACAAGTGCCACCTCCTGCCCCACAATTGCCACCACCCCCCCAACAAGTGCCACCTGCCGCCCCACAAGTACCACATCCCACCCCACAAGTGCCAACTCCTGCCCCACAAGTGCCACCTCCCGCCCCACAAGTGCCACCACCCTCCCCACAACTTCAACCTCCTTCCCCAAAACATCCACCTTTCGCCCTACAGGTGTCATCATCTGCCCCACAACTTCCACCTCACGCCCCACAAGTGCCACCTCCCGCCCCACAAGTGCCACAACCCGCCCCACAAATCCAACTCCTGACCCACAAGTTCCACCTCCCACCCCACAAGTTCCACCTCCCGCCCCACAAGTTCCACCTCCCGCCCCACAAGTTCCACCTCCCGCCCCACAAGTGCCACCTCCTGCCCCACAAGTGCCACCTCCCGACCCACATAATCCACGTCCTGCTGCAAAATTGCCACCTCCTGCCCCACAAGTGCCACCTCCAGCCCCACCAGTTCCACCGCCCGCCCCACAAGTACCACCTCCTGACTCACAAGTGCCACTACGTGACCCACAATTGCCACCTCCCGTCTCACAATTGCAACTCTCGCCAAACAAGTGCCACCTCCAGCCCCACAATTGCCACCACCCCCGCAACAAGTGCCACCTCCTGCCCCACAAGTACCACATCCCACCCCACAAGTGCAACCTCCTGCCCCACAAGTGCCAACTCTCGCCCCACAAGTGCCAACTCCTGCCCCACAACATCCACCTCACGCTCCAAAAGTGCCACCTCCTGCCCCACAAGTGCTACTTCCTGCCTTACAAGTGCCACTTCCCGCTGCACAAGTGACACCTCCAGCCCCACAGCTGCCACAACCCGCCCCACAACTTCCACATCCCGCCTCACAACTGCAAGCTCCTGCCCCACAAGTGCCACCTCATGTCCCTCAATTTTCACCTTATGCCCCAAAAGTGCCACCTCCCGCCCAACAAGTGCAACATCTCGCCCCACTAGTGCCACGTCCCGGCCCAAAATTGCTACCTCCTGCCCCACATCATCCACCTCCTGTTCCACAAATGTCACCTCCTGACCCACAACTTCCACCTCCTGCCCCACAAGTGCCACCTTCTGCCTCACAAGTGCCACCCCTTGCCCCACAAGTGCCACATCCCACCGCACAATTTCCACCTCTTGTTACACAAGTCCCACCTCCCGCCCAACAACAGCCTCCTCCTGCCCCACAAGTGCCACCTCCTGCCCCACAAGTGCCACCTCCCACCCCACAAGTGCCACATCCTTCCCAATTGCCACGTCCTGTCCCACAAGTGCCACCTCCTGCCGTACAAGTGCCACCCTCTGCCCCACAATTGCCACTTCTTGCCCCACAATTGCCAATTCTTGCCCCACAATTTCAACCTCCCACCCCATAACTTCCACCTCCCGTCCCACAGCTTCCACATCCTGCCCCACAAGTGCCCGATCCTGCCCCAGAAGTACCACCACCTGACCCACAAGTGCCAACTCCTGCCCCACAAGTGCCACCTCGCATCCCACAAGTGCCACATCCCGCCCCACAAGTGCTACCTCCTGCCTTACATGTGCCAATTCCTGCTTCACAAGTGCCAGCTCATGCTTCACAAATGCCAGCTCCAGCCCCACATCATCAACTTCCTGTCCCACAAGTGCCACCTCCAACCCCACAAAGACAGCCTCCAGCCCCACATCATCCACCTCCAGCCCACAAGTGCCAATTCCTGCCCCACAAGTGCCACCTCCTGCCCCACAAGTGCCAATTCCTGCCCCACAAGTGCCAGCTCATGCTCCACAAGTGCCAGCTCCTGCCCCTCATCATCCACCTCCTGCCCCACAAGTGCCACCTCCTGACCCACAACATCAATCTCCAGCCCCACAAGAGCCGCCTCCTGCCCGACAAGTTACACCTGCTACAAGTTCCACAAGTGCCACCTCCCTGCTCACGAGTGCCACATCCCGCCCCACATGTACCACCTCCTGCATCACAACTTCCACCTCCCGCCCCACATGTACCACCTCCTGCATCACAACTTCCACCTCCCGCCCCACATGTACCACCTCCTGCATCACAACTTCCACCTCCCGCCCCACATGTACCACCTCCTGCATCACAACTTCCACCTCCCGCCCCACATGTACCACCTCCTGCATCACAACTTCCACCTCCCGCCCCGCATGTACCACCTCCTGCATCACAACTTCCACCTCCCGTCCCACATGTACCACCTCCTGCATCACAACTTCCACCTCCCGCCCCACATGTACCACCTCCTGCATCACAACTTACACCTCCCGCCCCACATGTACCACCTCCTGCATCACAACTTACACCTCCCGCCCCAAGAATTCCACATCCTGCCCCACAAGTGCCACCTCCCGCCCCACAAGTGCCACCTCCTGCCCCACAAGTGCCACCTCCCACGCACAAGTGCCACATCCTGCCCCACAAGTTTCACCTCCCGCCCCACAAGTTCCACCTCCTCCACACAAGTGCCACCTCCCTGCCCACAATTGCTACCTCCCGCCCCACAAGTTCCACCTCCTCCCCACAAGTGCCACCTCCCGCCCCACAAGCGCCACCTCCCTCTCCACAAACTCCACCTCCCACGCACAAGTGCCACATCCTGCCCCACAAGTGCCACCTCATGCCTCACAAGTGCCACCCCCCCCTACAAGTGCCACCTCCCGCCCCACAAGTGCCACCTCCTGCCCCACAAGTTCCACCTCCTCCCCACAAGTGCCACCTCCTGCCCCACAAGCACCACCTCCCTCTCCACAAACTCCACCTCCCACGCACAAGTGCCACCTCCTGCCTCACAACTTACACCTCCCGCCCCAAGAATGCCACATCCTGCCCCACAAGTGCCACCTCTCGCCCCAGAAGTGCCACCTCCCACCCCACAAACTCTACCTCCCACGCACAAGTGCCACCTTCCGCCCCACAGGTGCCACCTCACACCCCAACAGTGTCAACTTCCGCCCCACAAGTGCCACCTCACACCCCACAACTTCCACATCCCGCCCCACAAGTGCCACCACCTGACCCACAAGTGCCACCACCTGACCCACTAATGCAACCACCTGCCCCACAAGTGCCAACTCGTGCCCCACAAGTGCCAACTCCTGCCTTACAAGTGCCACCCCCTGCCTCACAACTTCCACCTCCTGCCCCACAAATGCCACCTCCTGCCCTACAAGTGCCACCTCAGGCCCCACAAGTGCCTCCTCCCGCTCCACAAGTGCCACGTCCTGCCCCACAAGTGCCATCTCCCGCCCCACAAGGGCCAAATCCTGCCCCACATCATCCACCAACCGCCCCACAAGTGTCACCTCCTGCCCCACAACTTCCATCTCCCACTCCACAAGTGCCACCTACTGCACAACAAATACCATCTCCTGCCCCATAAGTGCCACCTCCTGCCCCACAACCGCTACCTCCTGCCTCATATCATTCACCTCCCGCCCCACAATTTCCACCTCCTGCTAAACTAGTGCCACGTGCTGCCCCACAAGTTCCATTTCCCACCCCACAAGTGCCACCTCCCAACCCACAAGTGCCTCCTCCAGCCACACAAGTGCTAAATCGTGCCGCACAACTTCCACCTCCCGCCCCACAACTGCCACCTCCCGCCTTAAAAGTGCCACCTCCCGACCCACAAGTGCCTCCTCCTGTCCCACAGTTGTCACCTCCCGCTCCACAAGTTACACCTCACCCCCCACAAGTTCTACCACCCACCCCACAAGTGCCACCTGCAGCCCCAGAAGTGTCAAATCCTGCCACACAACTTCCACATCCAGCCCCACAAGTGCCACCTCCCACCCCACAACTTCCACTTCCCGCCCAACAACTGCCAAACCCTGCTTCCCAAGTGCCTCCTCCTGCCCCACAAGTGCCACTTCCTGCCCCACAAGTTCCACCTCCTGCCCCACAAGTGCCACCTCCTGCCCCACAAGTGCCAACTCCTGCCGCACAAGTGCCACCTCCTGCCCCACATCATCCACCTCCTGCCTCACAAATGCCTCCTCCTGACCCACAAGTTCCACCTTCCGCACCACAAGTGCCACCTCCCGCCCCTCTATAGCCACCTCCTGCCCCACAAGTTACACCTCTTGCCCCACAAGTTACACCTCTTGCCCCACAACGTCGACCCTTGCCCCACATGTGTCACCACCTGACCAACAAGTGCCAACTCCTGCCCCACAAGTGCCATTTCCTGCACCACATTCGCCGCGTCCTGCCCCACAAGTGCTGGCTACTGCCCCACAAGTGCTACCTCTCGCCCCACAACTTCAACCTCCAGCCACACAAGTGCCAACTCCTGCCCAACAAGTGCCACCTCCCGCCCCACAAGTGCCAACTCCCGCCCCGCTACTTCCACGTCACACCCCAAATCTTCTTACCTTCCACCCCACAAGTGCCACCACCTGCCCCAAACCTTCAACCTACTGCCCCACAACTGCCGCTTCCCACCCAGCAATTGCCACCCCCTGCCCCACAAGTGCCTCCTCCCACCCCACAAGTGCCAACCCTTACCCCACAAGTGCTAACTCCTGCCCCACATCATCCACCAACCGCCCCAATAGTGCCAGCTCCCGGCCCACAGTTGCCACCTCCTGCCCCACAACTTCCATCTCCCACTCCACAAGTGCCACCTACTGCACAACAAATACCATCTCCTGCCCCACAAGTGCCACCTCCCACCCCACAACTTCCACTTCCCGTCCAACAACGGCCTCCTCCAGCCCCACAAGTGCCTCCTCCTGCCCCACAAGTGCCTCCTCCTGCCCCACAAGTGCCACCTCCTGCCCCACAAGTGCCACTTCCTGCCCCACAACTGCTACCTACTTCCCCACAAGTGCCACCTCCTGCCGCACAAGTGCCACCTCCTGCCCCACATCATCCACCTCCTGCCTCACAAATGCCTCCTCCTGACCCACAATTGCCACCTGCCGCCCCACAACTTCCACCTCACGCCCCACAAGTGCCACCTCCCGACCCACATGTGCCACAACCCGCCCCACAAATCCAACTCCTGCCCCACAAGTGCCACCTCCCGACCCACATGTGCCAACTTCTGCCCCACAAGTGCCAGCTCCTGCCCCTCAAGTGTCACCTCTTCCCCACAAGTGCCACCTTCTGCTCCACAAGTGCCACTTCCTGCCGCACAAGTGATACCTCCAGCCCCACAACTGCCACCACCCGCCCCACAACTTCCACCTCCCGCCTCACAAGTGCAACCTCCAGGCCCACAAGTGCCACCTCCAGATCCACAAGAATTAACTCCTGCCCCACAAGTGCCACCTCCTGCCCTTCAAGAGCCACTTCTTGCCCCACAAGTAACATTTCCTGCCCCACAAGTGCCAACCCCTGCCCAACAAGTGCTATGACCCAGCCCAAAAGTGCCAACTCCTGCCCCACTAGTGCCACCTCCCGCCCCACAAGTGCCACCACCCTCCCCACAACTTCAACCTCCTTCCCCAAAACATCCACCTCCCGCCCCACAGGTGTCATCATCTGCCCCACAACTGCCACATCCCGCCCCACAAGTGCCACCTCCTGCCCCACAAGTGCCGCCCCCAGCCCCGCAACTGCCACCCCTCGCCCCACAATTTCCACCTCCCACCCCACAATTTTTACCTCCCGCCCCACAAGTGCCATCTCCTGCCCCACAGGTGCCACCTACTGTTCCACATCATCCACCTCCTTCCCCACATCATCCACCTCCTGTTCCACAAATGTCACCTCCTGACCCACAACTTCCACATCCTGCCCCACAAGTGCCACCTCCTGCCCCACATAATCCACGTCCTGCTCCAAAATTGCCACCTCCTGCCCCACAAGTGCCACCTCCCACCCCACAAGTGCCACCTCCAGCCCCACCAGTTCCACCGCCCGCCCCACAAGTACCACCTCCTGACCCACAATTGCCACTACGTGACCCACAATTGCCACCTCCCGTCTCACAATTGCAACTCTCGCCCAACAAGTGCCACCTCCTGCCCCACAATTGCCACCACCCCCGCAACAAGTGCCACCTCCCGCCCCACAAGTACCACATCCCACCCCACAAGTGCAACCTCCTGCCCCACAAGTGCCAACTCTCGCCCCACAAGTGCCAACTCCTGCCCCACAACATCCACCTCACGCTCCAAAAGTGCCACCTCCTGCCCCACAAGTGCTACTTCCTGCCTTACAAGTGCCACTTCCCGCTGCACAAGTGACACCTCCAGCCCCACAGCTGCCACAACCCGCCCCACAACTTCCACATCCCGCCTCACAACTGCAAGCTCCTGCCCCACAATTGCCACCTCCTACCACACAAGTGCCAACTCCTGCCCCACAAGTGCCACCTCATGTCCCTCAATTTTCACCTTATGCCCCAAAAGTGCCACCTCCCGCCCAACAAGTGCAACATCTCTCCCCACTAGTGCCACGTCCCAGCCCAAAATTGCTACCTCCAGCCCCACATCATCCACCTCCTGTTCCACAAATGTCACCTCCTGACCCACAACTTCCACCTCCTGCCCCACAAGTGCCACCTTCTGCCTCACAAGTGCCACCCCTTGCCCCACAAGTGCCACATCCCACCGCACAATTTCCACCTCTTGTTACACAAGTCCCACCTCCCGCCCAACAACAGCCTCCTCCTGCCCCACAAGTGCCACCTCCTGCCCCACAAGTGCCACCTCCCACCCCACAAGTGCCACGTCCTTCCCAATTGCCACGTCCTGTCCCACAAGTGCCACCTCCTGCCGTACAAGTGCCACCCTCTGCCCCACAATTGCCACTTCTTGCCCCACAATTGCCACTTCTTGCCCCACAATTGCCAATTCTTGCCCCACAACTTCCACCTCCCACCCCATAACTTCCACCTCCCGTCCCACAGCTTCCACATCCTGCCCCACAAGTGCCCGATCCTGCCCCAGAAGTACCACCACCTGACCCACAAGTGCCAACTCCTGCCCCACAAGTGCCACCTCGCATCCCGCAAGTGCCACATCCTGCCCCACAAGTTCCACCTCCTGCCTTACAAGTGCCCATTCCTGCTTCACAAGTGCCAGCTCATGTTTCACAAATGCCAGCTCCTGCCCCACATTATCAACTTCCTGCCCCACAAGTGTCACCTCCAACCCCACAAAGACAGCCTCCTGCCCCACATCATCCACCTCCTGCCCCACAAGTGCCAATTCCTGACCCACAAGTGCCAGCTCATGCCCCACAAGTGCCAGCTCCTGCCCCACAACAGCCTCCTCCTGCCCCACAAGTGCCACCTCACATCCCACAAGTGCCACATCCCGCCCCACAAGTTCCACCTCCTGCCTTACAAGTGCCAATTCCTGCCCTACAAGTGCCAGCTCCTGCCCCACTAGTGCCACATTTTGCCACACCACTGCAACCTCCCCCCCAAATAATCCACCTCCTGCCCCACAAGTGTCACTGACCGCCCAACTTCATACTCCTGACACACAACTGCAACCTCCTGCCCCACAAGTGCCAGCTCCTGCCCGACAAGAGCCACTTCCTGCCCCACAAGTACCTCTTCCCTCCCAACAAGTTCCAATTTCTGCCCCACAAGTGCCACCTCCTGCCCCACAAGTGCCACCTCCCGCTCCACAACTTCCACGTCCCACTCCACAACGTCCTCCTCCTGCCCTACAAGTGCCACCTCCCGACCCACAAGAGCCACCTCCCGCCCTACATCTTCCATCTCCTGGCTCACAAGTTCCACCTCCTGCCTCAAAAGAGCCACCTCCCGCCCCACAACTTCCACGTAACGCCCCATAAGTTCCACCTCCTGCCCAACAAGTGCCACCTCTCGTCCCACAAGGACCACCTCCTGCCCCACAAGTGCCACCTCCTGCCTTACAAGTGCCACCTCCTGCCCAACAAGTGCCACCTCCTGCCCCACAAGTGCCACCTCTTGTCCCACAAGTGCCACCTCCTGCCCAACAAGTGCCACCACCCTCCTCAAAATGCCAACTCCCGCCCCACAAGTGCCACGTCCAGCCCCACAACTTCCACCTCCTGCCCCAAAAGTGTCAACTCCTGCCCCATAAGTTCCATATCCCACCCCACAAGTGCCACTACCTGCCCCACTAGTGCCATCTCCATTTCCACAGGTGCCACCTCCCGCCCCACAACTTCCACGTAACGCCCCATAAGTTCCACCTCCTGCCCAACAAGTGCCACCTCTCGTCCCACAAGGACCACCTCCTGCCCCACAAGTGCCACCTCTTGCCCCACAAGTGCCAAATACTTCCCCACAACTTCCACCTTCTGCCGCACTAGTGCCAACTCCAATTCCACAAGTGCCACCTCCCACACGACAAGTGCCACCACCTGACCCACAAGTGCCAACTCCTGCCCCACAAGTGCCATTTCTTTCCCCACAAGTGCCAGCTCCTGCCCCACAAGTGCCATTTCCTGCCCTACAACTTCCACCTCCTGCCCCACAAGAGCCAGTTCCAGCCCCACAAATGCCACCTCCTGCCCCACAACTTCAACATCCCGCCACAGAAGTGCCAACTTCTGCCCAACGTGTGATATCTCCTGCACCACAAGTTCCAAGTCCTGCCCCACTAGTTCCACCTTCCGCCCCACAAGTGCCACCTCCAGCCCCACAAGTGCCATCTCCCAACCCACAAGTACCAAATCCTGCCCCACAACTTCCACCTCCTGCCCCAGAAGTGTCATCTCCTGCCCCACATGTGTCACTTCCTGCCGCACATCATCCACCTCCAAACCCATAAGTGCCACCTCCTGCACAACAAGTGCCAATTCCTGCCCCACAAGTGCCAGCACATGCTTCACAAGCGCCAGCTCCAGCCTAACATCATCCACCTCCTGCCCCACAAGTGCCACATCCTGCCCCACAAGAGCCACTTCCTTCCCCACAAGTACCCCATCCCACACCACAAGTTCCAATTCCTGCCATACAAGTGCCTCCTCCTTCCCCACAAGTGCCACCTCCTGCTTCACAACTTCCACCTCCCGACCCACAAGTGCCACCTCCTGCCCCACAACTTCCACCTTGCGACCCACAAGTGCGAACTCCCGCCAAACAACTGACACCTCCTGCCTCACAAGTGCCAACTCCTGCCCAACAAGTGCCACCTCCTGCCCCACTAGTGCCACCTCCCGACCCACAAGTGCCACCTCCTGCCCCGCCAGTTCCACCTCCTGCCGTGCAAGTGCCAGCTCCTGCCCCACATGTGCCACCTCTCGCCCCACTAGTGCCACCTCCCGCCCCATAAGTGCCACCTCCCTCTCCACAAATTCAGCCTCCCGCCCACAATTGCCACATCGCTCCCCACAAGTGCCACCTCCCGCCCCACAAGTTCTAACTCCCGCCCCACAAGTGCCAACTCCCGCCCCACAAGTGCCAACTCCCGCCCCACAAGTGCCAACTCCCGCCCCACAAGTGCCAACTCCCGCCCCACAAGTGCCAACTCCCGCCCCACAAGTTTCAACTCCTGCTGCACAACTGCCAATTCCAGCCCCACAAGTGCCAGCTCATGCTTCACAAGTGCCAGCTCCTGCCCCTCATCATCCACCTCCTGCCCCACAAGTGCCACCTCCTGCCCAAAACCTGCCACCTCCCTCCCCACAATGCCACCTCCTGCCATATTAGTGCAGCCTCCTCCCCCACAAGTGCCAACTCCTGCCCAACGTGTGCCACATCCTGCCCCACAAGTGCCAAATCCTGCCCCGCAACTTTTACCTCCTGCTCCACAAGTGCCAACTCCTGCCCCACATCATCCACCTCCTGCCCCACAAGTGCCACCTCCAGCCCCACAAGTGCCAACTCCTGCCCCACTAGTGCCACATCCCTCCCCACAAGTGCCAGCTCCTGCCCCACAAGTGCCACCTACCACGCCACAAATTCGACCTCCTGCCCCACAAGTTCCACCTCCCACCCCACAAGTGCCACCTCCTGCCCCACATCATCCACCTCCCATCCAACAAGTGCCACCACCTGCCGCACAACTGCCAATTCCTGCCCCACAAGTGCCAGCTCATGCTTCACAAGTGCCAGCTCCTGCCCCTCATCATCCACCTCCTGCCCCACAAGTGCCACCTCCCGCCCAACAATTGTGGCCACATGACAAACAAGTGAAAAATCCCACCCCACAAGTGCCACTACATGCCCAACAGGTGCCACCTCCCACCCCACAACTTCAGCCTCCTGCCACAGAAGTGCCAACTCCTGCCCAACGTGTGATATCTCCTGCACCACAAGTTCCAAGTCCTGCCCCACTAGTGCCACCTCCCTCTCCACAAATTCAGCCTCCCGCCCACAATTGCCACATCGCTCCCCACAAGTGCCACCTCCCGCCCCAAAAGTTCTAACTCCCGCCCCACAAGTGCCAACTCCCGCCCCACAAGTGCCAACTCCCGCCCCACAAGTGCCAACTCCCGCCCCACAAGTGCCAACTCCCGCCCCACAAGTGCCAACTCCCGCCCCACAAGTGCCAACTCCTGCCGCACAACTGCCAATTCCAGCCCCACAAGTGCCAGCTCATGCTTCACAAGTGCCAGCTCCTGCCCCACATCATCAACTTCCTGCTCACATGTGCAACCTCCTGTCCGACAAAGACCACCTCCTGCCCCACATCATCCACCCCCCGCCCCACTAGTGCCACCTCCTGCCCCACAACGACCACCTCCTGCCCCACATCATCCACCCCCTGCACCACAAGTGCCAATTCCTGCCCCACAAGTGCCACATTTTGCCACACCACTGCGACCTCCCCCCCAAATAATCCACCTCCTGCCCCACAAGTGTCACTGACCGCCCAACTTCCTCCTCCTGACACACAAGTGCAACCTCCTGCCCCACAAGTGCCAGCTCCTGCCCCACAAGAGCCACTTCCTGCCCCACAAGTACCTCTTCCCTCTCAACAAATTCCAATTTCCGCCCCACAAGTGCCACCTCCTGCCCCACAAGTGCCACCTCCTGCCCCACAAGTGTCAACTCATGCTCCACAAATGCCACCTCCTGCCCCACAAGTTCCACCTCTTGCCCCACAAGTGCCAAATACTTCCCCACAACTTCCACCTTCTGCCCCACTAGTGCCAACTCCAATTCCACAAGTGCCACCTCCAGCCCTACAACTGCCACTTCCAGCCCCACAAGTGCCACCTCCCGCCCAACAACTTCAACATCCCACCACACAAGTGCCAACTCCTGCCCGTGTGCCACATCCTGCCCCACAAGTGCCAACTCCTGCCGCACAACTGACAATTCCTGCCCCACAAGTGCCACATCCTGCCCCACAAGTGCCACATCCTTCACCACAGGTACCCCATCCCACCCCACAAGTTTCAATTCCTGCCCCACATGTGCCACCTCCTTCCCCACAAGTGCCACCTCCCGACCGACAAATGCCACCTCCCGCTAAACAACTGACACCTCCTGCCCCACAAGTGTCACCTCCTGCCCAACAAGTTCCACCTCTTGACCTACAAGTGCCACCTCCTGCCCGATAAGTTTCACCTCTCGCCCAACAAATGCCACCACATCCCCCAAAAGCGCCACCTCCTGCCCCACAGATGCCACTTCCTGCCCCACAACATCCACCTGCCACGCACAAGGCAACCTACCGCCCCACAACTTCCACCTCCTGCCCCACAAGTGCCAACACCTGCCCCACAAGTGCCACATCCTGCCCCACAAGTGCCACATCCTGCCCCGCCAGTGCCACCTGTCACCCTGCAAGTCCAGCTCCTGCCCCACAAGTGCCAGCTCATGCCCCACAAGTGTCAACTCATGCTCCACAAATGCCACCTCCTGCCCCACAAGTTCCACCTCTTGCCCCACAAGTGCCAAATACTTCCCCACAACTTCCACCTTCTGCCCCACTAGTGCCAACTCCAATTCCACAAGTGCCACCTCCAGCCCTACAACTGCCACTTCCAGCCCCACAAGTGCCACCTCCCGCCCAACAACTTCACAATCCCACCACACAAGTGCCAACTCCTGCCCGTGTGCCACATCCTGCCCCACAAGTGCCAACTCCTGCCGCACAACTGACAATTCCTGCCCCAAAAGTGACAGCTCATGCTTCACAATTGCCAGCTCCTGCCCCACATCATCCACCTTCTGCCCCACAAGTGCCACCTCCTGCCCCACAAGTGCCACATCCCGCCCCACAAGTGCCACCTCCTGCCAAACTAGTGCAACCTCCTGCCCCACAAGTGCCATATCTCGCCAGACAATTTACAGCTCCTGCCCCACAAGTGCTACATCCTGCACCACAACTTCAACCTCCTTCCCCACAAGTGCCACGTTCTGCCCCACAAGTGTAGGCTCCTGCCCCACAAGTGCCAGCTCCTTCACCACATGTGCCAGCTCATGCTTCACAAGTGCCAGCTCCTGCACCACATCATCCACTTCCTGCCCACAAGTGCCAGTTCATGCCCCACAAGTGCCAGCTCCTGCCCCACAAGAGCCACTTCCTTCACCACAGGTACCCCATCCCACCCCACAAGTTTCAATTCCTGCCATACAAGTGCCACCTCCTTCCCCACAGGTGCCACCTCCTGCCCCACAAGTGCCACCTCCTTCCACACAAGTGCCACCTCCTGCCCAACAAGTGCCAGTTCATGCCCCACAAGTGCAAGGTCGTGTCCCACATCATCCATCTTCTGCCCCACAAGTGCCACCTCCTGCCCCACAACGACCACCTCCTGCCCCACATCATCCACCCCCTGCCCCACAAGTGCCACCTCCTGCCCCACATCATCCACCCCTGCCCCACAAGTGCCACCTCCTGCCCCACATCCTCCACCCCTGCCCCACAAATGCCACCTCCTGCCCCACAACGATTACCCCCTGCTAACACAAGTGCCAATTCCTGCCCTACATGTGCCAGCTCATTCCCCTGAAGTGCCAGCTCCTGCCCCACAAGTGCCACATTTTGCCACACCACTGCCACCTCCCCCCCAAAATAATCCACCTCCTGCCCCACAAGTGTCACTGACCGCCCAACTTCATACTCCTGACACACAACTGCAACCTCCTGCCCCACAAGTGCCAGATCCTGCACGACAAGAGCTACTTCCTGCCCCACAAGTACCTCTTCCCTCCCAACAAGTTCCAATTTCCACCCCACAAGTGCCACCTCCTGCCCCACAAGTGCAACCTCCTGCCACACAAGTGTCACCTTTCGCCCCACAAATGCCACCTCCCACTCCACAACTTCCACCTCCAGCCCCACAACTTCCACCTCCCGACCCACAAGTGCCACCTCACGCCCAACATCTACCACCTCCCACCCCACAAGTGCCACCTCCCGCCCTACAACTTCCATCTCCTGGCTCACAAGTTCCACCTCCTGCCTCAAAAGAGCCACCTCCTGCCCCACAACTTCCACATAACGCCCCATAAGTTCCACCTCCTGCCCAACAAGTGCCACCTCTCGTCCCACAAGGACCACCTCCTGCCCCACAAGTGCCAAATACTTCCCCACAACTTCCACCTTCTGCCCCACTAGTGCCAACTCCAATTCCACAAGTGCCACCTCCAGCCCTACAACTGCCACTTCCAGCCCCACAAGTGCCACCTCCCGCCCAACAACTTCAACATCCCACCACACAAGTGCCAACTCCTGCCCGTGTGCCACATCCTGCCCCACAAGTGCCAACTCCTGCCGCACAACTGACAATTCCTGCCCCACAAGTGCCACATCCTGCCCCACAAGTGCCACATCCTTCACCACAGGTACCCCATCCCACCCCACAAGTTTCAATTCCTGCCCCACATGTGCCACCTCCTTCCCCACAAGTGCCACCTCCCGACCGACAAATGCCACCTCCCGCTAAACAACTGACACCTCCTGCCCCACAAGTGTCACCTCCTGCCCAACAAGTTCCACCTCTTGACCTACAAGTGCCACCTCCTGCCCGATAAGTTTCACCTCTCGCCCAACAAATGCCACCACATCCCCCAAAAGCGCCACCTCCTGCCCCACAGATGCCACTTCCTGCCCCACAACATCCACCTGCCACGCACAAGGCAACCTACCGCCCCACAACTTCCACCTCCTGCCCCACAAGTGCCAACACCTGCCCCACAAGTGCCACATCCTGCCCCACAAGTGCCACATCCTGCCCCGCCAGTGCCACCTGTCACCCTGCAAGTCCAGCTCCTGCCCCACAAGTGCCAGCTCATGCCCCACAAGTGTCAACTCATGCTCCACAAATGCCACCTCCTGCCCCACAAGTTCCACCTCTTGCCCCACAAGTGCCAAATACTTCCCCACAACTTCCACCTTCTGCCCCACTAGTGCCAACTCCAATTCCACAAGTGCCACCTCCAGCCCTACAACTGCCACTTCCAGCCCCACAAGTGCCACCTCCCGCCCAACAACTTCACAATCCCACCACACAAGTGCCAACTCCTGCCCGTGTGCCACATCCTGCCCCACAAGTGCCAACTCCTGCCGCACAACTGACAATTCCTGCCCCAAAAGTGACAGCTCATGCTTCACAATTGCCAGCTCCTGCCCCACATCATCCACCTTCTGCCCCACAAGTGCCACCTCCTGCCCCACAAGTGCCACATCCCGCCCCACAAGTGCCACCTCCTGCCAAACTAGTGCAACCTCCTGCCCCACAAGTGCCATATCTCGCCAGACAATTTACAGCTCCTGCCCCACAAGTGCTACATCCTGCACCACAACTTCAACCTCCTTCCCCACAAGTGCCACGTTCTGCCCCACAAGTGTAGGCTCCTGCCCCACAAGTGCCAGCTCCTTCACCACATGTGCCAGCTCATGCTTCACAAGTGCCAGCTCCTGCACCACATCATCCACTTCCTGCCCACAAGTGCCAGTTCATGCCCCACAAGTGCCAGCTCCTGCCCCACAAGAGCCACTTCCTTCACCACAGGTACCCCATCCCACCCCACAAGTTTCAATTCCTGCCATACAAGTGCCACCTCCTTCCCCACAGGTGCCACCTCCTGCCCCACAAGTGCCACCTCCTTCCACACAAGTGCCACCTCCTGCCCAACAAGTGCCAGTTCATGCCCCACAAGTGCAAGGTCGTGTCCCACATCATCCATCTTCTGCCCCACAAGTGCCACCTCCTGCCCCACAACGACCACCTCCTGCCCCACATCATCCACCCCCTGCCCCACAAGTGCCACCTCCTGCCCCACATCATCCACCCCTGCCCCACAAGTGCCACCTCCTGCCCCACATCCTCCACCCCTGCCCCACAAATGCCACCTCCTGCCCCACAACGATTACCCCCTGCTAACACAAGTGCCAATTCCTGCCCTACATGTGCCAGCTCATTCCCCTGAAGTGCCAGCTCCTGCCCCACAAGTGCCACATTTTGCCACACCACTGCCACCTCCCCCCCAAAATAATCCACCTCCTGCCCCACAAGTGTCACTGTCCGCCCAACTTCCTCCTCCTGACACACAACTGCAACCTCCTGCCCCACAAGTGCCAGATCCTGCACGACAAGAGCCACTTCCTGCCCCACAAGTACCTCTTCCCTCCCAACAAGTTCCAATTTCCACCCCACAAGTGCCACCTCCTGCCCCACAAGTGCAACCTCCTGCCACACAAGTGTCACCTTTCGCCCCACAAATGCCACCTCCCACTCCACAACTTCCACCTCCAGCCCCACAACTTCCACCTCCCGACCCACAAGTGCCACCTCACGCCCAACATCTACCACCTCCCACCCCACAAGTGCCACCTCCCGCCCTACAACTTCCATCTCCTGGCTCACAAGTTCCACCTCCTGCCTCAAAAGAGCCACCTCCTGCCCCACAACTTCCACATAACGCCCCATAAGTTCCACCTCCTGCCCAACAAGTGCCACCTCTCGTCCCACAAGGACCACCTCCTGCCCCACAAGTGCCACCTCCTGCCCCACAAGTGCCACCTCCTGCCCAACAAGTGCCACCTCCTGCCCAACAAGTGCCACCTCCTGCCCAACAAGTGCCACCACCCTCCCCACAAGTGCCACGTCCAGCCCCACAACTTCCACCTCCTGCCCCAAAAGTGTCAACTCCTGCCCCATAAGTTCCATATCCCACCCCACAAGTGCCACTACCTGCCCCACTAGTGCCATCTCCATTTCCACAGGTGCCACCTCCCGCCCCACAACTTCCACGTAACGCCCCATAAGTTCCACCTCCTGCCCAACAAGTGCCACCTCTCGTCCCACAAGGACCACCTCCTGCCCCACAAGTTCCACCTCTTGCCCCACAAGTGCCAAATACTTGCCCACAACTTCCACCTTCTGCCGCACTAGTGCCAACTCCAATTCCACAAGTGCCACCTCCCGTACCACAAGTGCCACCACCTGACCCACAAGTGCCAACTCCTGCCCCACAAGTGCCATTTCTTGCCACACAAGTGCCACCTCCTGCCCCACAACTTCCACCTCCTGCCCCACAAGAGCCAGTTCCAGCCCCACAAATGCCACCTCCCGCCCCACAACTTCAACAACCCGCCATACAAGTGCCAACTCCTGCCCAACGTGTGCCACATCCTGCCCCACAAGTTCCAAATCCTGCCCCACAAGTGCCACCTCCCACCCCACAAGTGCCAAATCCTGCCACGCAATGTCCACATCCTGCTCCACAAGTGCCACCTCGAACCGCACAATTGCCACCTCCTTCCCCATATCAACCACCTCCCATCCAACAAGTGCCACCTCCTGCCGCACAAGTGCCACATCATAACATTATGTGCAGTGTGGATCATTAGAAGCTTCATACTCCAGTTCCATGGAATAACAACGTTCCAAATACTCATCTCTCAGAAGAAAACTACATATCCCAGAGGACTTCGCGGCCAAAGGTAAGTCATGGGAGGAGGACATATGTATAATCTCCTCCCAGGCTGGAGCTCTCTTTTTTGGGCTCGGGACCCTACAGGGCAGCTGCCCCCTGTCATTCGCAAAGGTAAATCTAGGTAACCTGTGACAGATTTTGGTGGAGATGGCGGGCATAAGCTGCTGCTTTTTAGCTTTTAGA
This sequence comes from Coturnix japonica, assembly GCF_054131305.1. NCBI lineage: Eukaryota > Metazoa > Chordata > Aves > Galliformes > Phasianidae > Coturnix > Coturnix japonica. Next base: position 5,381,833 of record NC_140678.1, on the reverse strand, counting down.
ACAAATCTCTCTTTGCTCTCAGAGAGCTTCGTTAGGGATGTGATATCTTTTCATAGCTGCTCACTGAGAACGTGACCTTGAAAGTCCAGGCAAACTGTCAAAATTCAGGGGTAGCTGTAAACTCTGAGCATTGTTATCTTGCTTTTGTAAAGAAAACAAAGGGATTTCTTTCTCTCCCAGAGCACAGCTAGCTAGCTCTGACTTTTACAGTGCCTGCCAGCTACTGCCAGCTATGAGTCTGCTCTTTATTTTAGGAGCACTGCATAGGGGATTCAAAGCCATCATGTTCTTTGAAACTTACTGGCCCTTCTTAATTTATTGATTTCTTGTTATAGAATATATGCATTATACAACCGAGTAAGGGCCTGGTACTTCTACGCAATGTGGTATGATGTGAATTTTGACACTTGCATCCCAGATGAAATAGTTAATTTTAGATTGACTAATTTCACAATTGCTAATTTCACAGCAGCTAGTTTTACAAACACCACGATGTTCAATCCGGTTTCCAGGCTGCCTTATCAGATTGCCGCACAGTTTTTGAAAACCGAGTTAGTGTTCATCCTTGTGTTCATACTCATGTTCATGTTATCAGTATCAATATATATGAATGTACTCCTCTCCATTCGTTCTATGCGGAAGTCCCCTCCAAAACCAGAAAATGCTGACTGGCAGGGAATATGGAAAGGTTTAGGAAAAATCTTAGAAGCGTGGGGACCCGCAGTGTCATGGGATTTCACTCTTGAACACCTGAGGGACCCTGAGAAATTGAGTATTTGAGTCAGAGATCTAAGGAGGTAAACCACACTTGGGGTTTGGCTTATGCTTACCGTGCTCTATATACTACTACCCTGGAGAGGGAGAGTTTCCGATCTGAGGTTCAAGCCTCAAAAAAAAAAAAAAATCCCCAAGTCAACTCTGATCAGTCACAGGAGGCACCAGTAACAATATCAGTTGCCCCTGTGGAAGGAAGAAATGGAAACAGGTGTCCTTGTGTCTAGGATGAGAAGAAGGAGAAGCAGAGGAGGAGGCAGCAGAAGATCCAGGTAGGGGGTCTGGATTGGCACTGAGAAATGCAAAAAAAAAAAACAAAAAAAAACTAAAAAAAAAAAACTAAGAGGCATGAAGAAGAGAGTGATGAGGAGGAAATCTCTATTACCATTCATCAATCTCTGAAGATGAATGAATTCCAAGGCTCAAGAAAGGAGTTTACATGGCATCAAAATGAAGGTCTCTTGCCTGATTGATTTGCTGCTGGGACAACGGGGCCAACAGCCTGTCTCTAGCTGGTAATGAATCTCACCAACTAGGAAGCATTGCCAGAGACCCAGCTATTGACAGAGAGATTAGCAGATGTTTGGATGGAGCTGGCACCCTCTGGACTGTTAACAGCCGTGAGGGAAATGTAACCTTTCAAGGATACTTTGAAGCCTCAGACTATTAAGTGGGATACCATCGAAAAAGGTATCCAGTACCTGAGGGAAATGACCGTGGTGGAAATGTTGTATGACCCTGATCCACAAGACCGTGATCCTGAGAGAGTGAGGACCAAGCCTAGCATGTGGCAGAAACTCACAAGTACAGCACCAGAAAGATATGCACACACACTGGCAACAACATTTGGAAGATCTGAGGAACAAGAGAGAAGACCCCGAGTTTTTGAACTGATTATGACACTTCAAAACTATGAAGAGCAGCTCCCCCCAGTACACACCGCAGTTTCTGCCATCTCACGAGTAGAAGACTGATAGATGAAATGCACAAGAAACTATTTCCATCGACTAATTGTGATGGTCGAGTAGTAGTATCAGAAACGACTGATGAAGGTCAGTCTCCATACGGGTCACCAGGTCTAGTGAAGGACCTGATCAAAATATTCCAATCCTACTCTTCACCTGTATCATCAAAAGTTTCAGCTATTAGACACACGTGCTTTCCAGCTCAAGCAAGGAACAACAGTAAGATTGCACAGCGTGTTTCCATGTGGTGCTACCTACGGGACCACAGAGAAGACATGAGGAAGTGGCACGACCAGCCTACTCCTGTACTACGAGCACGGGTGAGAGAACTACAAAACAGACCAACCACCAGTGGAGTTGCTCCATTCATCACAGGTAACCCATAGAGGGGCCCTGCCCTCAGTCTTGGCGGGGAGAGGGATAATAAGAGTTTATTGGACTGTGTGGATTAAATGGTCTGGCACAACAGAACCACAGAACCACTGCTGGATACCGGTGCAAAGTGCACTCTAATGCCCTCGAATCACAAAGGGACAGAATCAATCAAACAGAATCAATGGAGTGACTGGGGGCTCTCAAGAATTGACTGTGTTGGAGGCCGAAATAAGCCTCACTGGTAAAGACTGGCAAAAACATCCTATTGTGACTGGCCCAGTGGCTCCGTGTGTCCACAAGTGCCACCTCCCGCCCCACAAGTGCCAAATCCTGCCCTTCAACTTCCACCTCCTGCTCCACAAGTGCCACCTCCTGCCCCACAACGACCACCTCCTGCCCCACATCATCCACCCCCTGCGCCACAAGTGCCAATTCCTGCCCTACAAGTGCCAGCTCATTCGCCTGAAGTGCAAGCTCCTGCCCCACAAGTGTCACTGACCGCCAAACTTCCTCCTCCTGACACATAAGTGCAACCTCCTGCCCCACAAGTGCCACCTCCCGCCCTACAACTTCCACCTCCCGCTCCACAACTTCCACCTCCTGCCCCACAAGTGCCACCTCCCGCCCTACAACTTCCATCTCCTGGCTCACAAGTTCCACCTCCTGCCTAAAAAGAGCCACGTCCCACCCCACAACTTCCACGTAACGTCCCATAAGTTCCACCTCCTGCCCCACAAGTGCCACCTCCTGCCCCACAAGTGCCAGATCCTGCACGACAAGTGCCACCTCTCGTCCCACAAGGACCACCTCCTGCCCCACAAGTGCCACCTCCTGCCCCACAAGTGCCACCTCCTGCCCCAAAAGTGCCACCTCCTGCCCCACAAGTGCCACCTCCTGCCCCACAAGTGCCACCTCCTGCCCCACAAGTGCCACCTCCTGCCCAACAAGTGCCACCTCTCGTCCCACAAGGACCACCTCCTGCCCCACAAGTGCCAACTCCTGCCCAACAAGTGCCACCTCCTGCCCCACAAGTGCCACCTCCTGCCCCACAAGTGCCACCTTCTGCCCCACAAGTGCCACCTCCTGCCCAACAAGTGCCACCTCTCGTCCCACAAGGACCACCTCCTGCCCCACAAGTGCCAACTCCTGCCCCACAAGTGCCACCTCCTGCCCCACAAATGCCAACTCCTGCCCCACTAGTGCCACCTCCTGCCCCACAATTGCCACCTCCTGCCCAACAAGTGCCACCTCCTGCCCAACAAGTGCCACCACCCTCCCCAAAATGCCAACTCCCGCCCCACAAGTGCCACGTCCAGCCCCACAACTTCCACCTCCTGCCCGAAAAGTTCCATATCCCACCCCACAAGTGCCACTACCTGCCCCACTAGTGCCATCTCCATTTCCACAGGTGCCACCTCCCGCCCCACAACTTCCACGTAACGCCCCATAAGTTCCACCTCCTGCCCAACAAGTGCCACCTCTCGTCCCACAAGGACCACCTCCTGCCCCACAAGTGCCACCTCTTGCCCCACAAGTGCCAAATACTTCCCCACAACTTCCACCTTCTGCCGCACTAGTGCCAACTCCAATTCCACAAGTGCCACCTCCCGCACCACAAGTGCCACCACCTGACCCACAAGTGCCAACTCCTGCCCCACAAGTGCCATTTCTTTCCCCACAAGTGCCACCTCCTGCCCCACAAGTGCCATTTCCTGCCCTACAACTTCCACCTCCTGCCCCACAAGAGCCAGTTCCAGCCCCACAAATGCCACCTCCCGCCCCACAACTTCAACATCCCGCCATACAAGTGCCAACTCCTGCCCAACGTGTGCCACATCCTGCCCCACAAGTGCCAAATCCTGCCCCGCAACTTTTACCTCCTGCTCCACAAGTGCCAACTCCTGCCCCACATCATCCACCTCCTGCCCCACAAGTGCCACCTCCAGCCCCACAAGTGCCACATCCCTCCCCACAAGTGCCACCTCCTGCCCCACAAGTGCCACCTCCCGCCCCACAACTTCCACCCCCTCCCCTCAAGTTACATCTCCTGCCCCACAAGTGCCACCTTCCGCCCCACAACTTCCACCCCCTCCCCTCAAGTTACATCTCCTGCCCCACAAGTGCCAACACCTGACCCACAAGTGCCACCTCCTGCCCCACAACTTTACATTCCGCCCCACAATTTCCACCTCCTGTCTTACAAGTTCCACTTCCTGCCCCACAAGTGCCAGCTCAGGCTTCACAAGTGCCAGCTCCTGCACCACATCATCCACTTCCCGCCCCACAAGTGCCACCTCCTGCCCAACAATTGCCATTTCTTACCCCACAGGTTCCAACTCCTGCCCCACAGGTGCCATTTCCTGCCCCACAAGTGCCACCTCCTGTCCCACATGTGCCAACTCCTGCCCCACAAGTGCCATTTCCTGCCCCACAACTTCCACCTCCCGCCCCAGAAGTGCCAGTTCCTGTTCCACAAGTGCCACCTACCACGCCACAAATTCCACCTCCTGCCCCACAATGACCACCTCCTGCCCCACATCATCCACCTCCTGCCCCACAAGTGCCAATTCCTGCCCTACAAGTGCCAGCTCCTGCCCCACAAGTGCCACAGTTTGCCACACCACTGCCACCTCCCCCCCCAAATAATTCAACTCCTGCCCCACAAGTGTCACTGACCGCCCAACTTCCTCCTCCTGACCCACAAGTGCAACCTCCTGCCCCACAACTTCAACATCCCGCCACACAAGTGCCGACTCCTGCCCAACGTGTGCCACATCCTGCCCCACAAGTGCCAACTCCTGCCGCACAACTGACAATTCCTGCCCCAAAAGTGACAGCTCATGCTTCACAATTGCCAGCTCCTGCCCCACAAGTGCCACCTCCTTCCCCACAAGTGCCACCTCCTGCCCCACAAGTGCCACCTCCTGCCCCACATGTGCCAGCTCATGCCCCACAAGTGCCAGGTCCTGTCCCACATCATCCACCTTCTGCCCCACAAGTGCCACCTCCTGCCCCACAACGACCACCTCCTGCCCCACATCATCCACCCCCTGCACCACAAGTGCCAATTCATGCCCTACAAGTGCCAGCTCACCCCCCTGAAGTGCCAGCTCCTGCCCCACAAGTGCCACCTCCTGTCCAACATGTGCTAACTCCTGCCCCACAAGTGCCATTTTCTGCCCCACAACTTCTACCTCACGGCCCACAAGAGCCAGTTCCAGCCCCACAAATGCAACCTCCCGCCCCACAACCTCAACATCCCGCCACACAAGTGCCACCTCCTGCCCCACAAGTGCCAAATCCTGTTCTGCAACTTCCAACTCCTGCTCCACAAGTGCCACCTCCTGCCCCACATCATCTACCTCCCACCCCACAAGTGCCACCTCCTGCCCCACAAGTTACATCTCCCGCCCAACAATTGTGGCCACATGACAAGTTCCACTTCCGCCCCACAAGTGCCACCTCCTGCCCAACAAGTGCCATTTCTTACCCCACAGGTTCCAAATCCTACCCCACTGGTGCCATTTCCTGCCCCACAAGTGCCATTTCCCCCCCCACATGTGCCAACTCCTGCCTTACAAGTTTCACCTACCACCCCACAAATGCCACCTCCCACCCCACAAGTTCCACCTCCTGCCCCAAAAGTGCCAATTCCTGCTTCACAAGTGCCAGCTCATGCTTCACAAATGCCAGCTCATGTCCCACATCATCAACTTCCTGCCCCACAAGTGCCAGCTCATGCCCCAGAAGTGCCACCTCTTGCCCCACAGGTGCCACCACTTACCCCACATCATCCACCTCCTGCCCCACATCATCCACCTCCTGCCCCACATCATCCACCTCCTCCCCCAAAAGTGACAATACCTGTTCCACAAGTGCCACCTCCCGCCCCACAACTTCAACATCCCGCCACACAAGTGCCGACTCCTGGCAACGTGTGCCACATCCTGCCCCACAAGTGCCAGCTCCTGCCCCACATGTTCCACCTACCACCCCACAAATTCCACCTCATGCCCCACAAGTGCCAACTCCCAAACCACAAATGCCAAATCCTGCAATGCAACTTCCACCTCCTGCTCCACAAGTGCCACCACCTGCCCCACAAGTGCCCCACATGTGCCAGCTCATGCTTCACAAGTGCCAGCTCCTGCACTACGTCATCCACTTCCTGCCCCAGAAGTGCCACCTCCTGACCGACAAAGACATCCTCCTGCTCCACAAGTGCCAATTCCTGCCCCACAAGTGCCAGTTCATGCCCCACAAGTGCCACATTTTGCCACACCACTGCCTCTTCCCCCCCAAATAATCCACCTCCTGCCCCACAAGTGTCACTGACTGACCAACTTCCTCCTCCTGACACACAAGTGCAACCTCCTGCCCCACAAGTGCCAGCTCCTGCCCCACAAGAGCCACTTCCTGCCCCACAAGTACCTCTTCCCTCCCAAAAAGTTCCAATTTCCGCCCAACAAGTACCACCTCCTTCTGCACAAGTTCCACCTCCTGCCCTAAAAGCTCCATTTCCTGCCCCAGAAGTGCCACCTCCCGCCCCACAAGTGCCACCTCCTGCCCTACAACTTCCACCTCCTGGCCCACAAGTGCCACCTCCCGCCCTACAACTGCCAAACCCTGCCCCAAAACTTCCACCTCCTGCCCCATAAGTTCCACCTTACGCCCCACAAGTGCCATCTCCTGCCCCAAAAGCTCAATTTCCTGCCCCATCAGTGCCACCTCCCACACCACAAGTGCCACCTCCTGCCCCATAAGTGCCAATTTCTGCCCCACAAGTGCCACTTCCCGCCTTACAAATGCCACCTCCTGCCCCACAACTTTCACCTCCTGCCCCACAAGTGCAACCTCCCTGCCCACGAGTGACACAATCTGCCCAAGTGCCACCTCCTGCCTCACAACTTCCACCTCCCGCCCCACAAGTGCCACCTCCTGTCTCACAAGCGCAACCTCCCGCCCCACAACTTCCACAACCTGCCCCACAAGTGCCACCTCCCGTCACTCAACTTCCAACTCCCGCCCCACAAGTGCCACCTCCCGCCCTCCAACTTCCACCTCCCGCACCACAACTTCCACCTCCTGCCTCACAAGTTCCACATCCCGCCCCACAACTTCATTCTCCCGCCCCACAACTTCCAACTCCTGGCCCACAAGTGCGACCTCCTGCCCCACCATTACCACCTCCTGCCCCACCATAACCACATCCTGCCCCACCATTACCACCTCCTGCCCCACCATTACCACCTCCTGCCCCACAAGTGCCACAACCTGCTCCACAATTTCAACATCCTGCCTTACAAGTGCCACATTCTGCCCCACAAGTGTAGGCTCCTGCTCCACAAGTGCCACCTCCCGAACCACAACCTCAACCTCAGGCCCGACAAGTCCCACCTCCCGCCCCACAAGTGCCACATCCCGCCCCACAAGTGCCACCTTCTGTTCCACAACTTCCACCTCCTGCCCCACAAGTTATAACTCCTGCCCCACAAGTGTTGCATTTTGCCCCACAAGTGCCACCTCCCGACCCACAATAGCCAACTCCTGCCCCGCAACTTCCATCTCCTGCTCCACAATTGCCACCTCGATCCGCACAATTGCCACCTCCTTCCCCATATCAACCACCTCCCATCCAACAAGTGCCACCTCCTGCCCCACAAGTGCCAATTCCTGCCCCACAAGTGCCAGCTCACGCTCCACAAGTACCAGCTCCTGCACCACATCATCCACCTCCTGCCCCACAAGTGCCACCTCCTGACCCACAACATCAATCTCCAGCCCCACAAGAGCCGCCTCCTGCCCGACAAGTTACACCTGCTACAAGTTCCACAAGTGCCACCTCCCTGCTCACGAGTGCCACATCCCGCCCCACATGTACCACCTCCTGCATCACAACTTCCACCTCCCGCCCCACATGTACCACCTCCTGCATCACAACTTCCACCTCCCGCCCCACATGTACCACCTCCTGCATCACAACTTCCACCTCCCGCCCCACATGTACCACCTCCTGCATCACAACTTCCACCTCCCGCCCCACATGTACCACCTCCTGCATCACAACTTCCACCTCCCGCCCCACATGTACCACCTCCTGCATCACAACTTCCACCTCCCGCCCCACATGTACCACCTCCTGCATCACAACTTCCACCTCCCGCCCCACATGTACCACCTCCTGCATCACAACTTCCACCTCCCGCCCCACATGTACCACCTCCTGCATCACAACTCCCACCTCCCGCCCCACATGTACCACCTCCTGCATCACAACTTCCACCTCCCGCCCCACATGTACCACCTCCTGCATCACAACTTCCACCTCCCGCCCCACATGTACCACCTCCTGCATCACAACTTCCACCTCCCGCCCCACATGTACCACCTCCTGCATCACAACTTCCACCTCCCGCCCCACATGTACCACCTCCTGCATCACAACTTCCACCTCCCGCCCCACATGTACCACCTCCTGCATCACAACTTCCACCTCCCGCCCCACATGTACCACCTCCTGCATCACAACTTCCACCTCCCGCCCCACATGTACCACCTCCTGCATCACAACTTCCACCTCCCGCCCCACATGTACCACCTCCTGCATCACAACTTCCACCTCCCGCCCCACATGTACCACCTCCTGCATCACAACTTCCACCTCCCGCCCCACATGTACCACCTCCTGCATCACAACTTCCACCTCCCGCCCCACATGTACCACCTCCTGCATCACAACTCCCACCTCCCGCCCCACATGTACCACCTCCTGCATCACAACTTCCACCTCCCGCCCCACATGTACCACCTCCTGCAGCACAACTTCCACCTCCCGCCCCGCAAGTTCCACCTCCCGCCCCACAAGTTCCACCTCCTCCCCACAAGTGCCACCTCCCGCCCCACAAGCGCCACCTCCCTCTCCACAAACTCCACCTCCCACGCACAAGTGCCACATCCTGCCCCACAAGTGCCACCTCATGCCTCACAAGTGCCACCCCCCCCCACAAGTGCCACCTCCCGCCCCACAAACTCCACCTCCCATGCACAAGTGCCACCTTCCGCCCCACAAGTGCCACCTCACACCCCAACAGTGTCAACTTCCGCCCCACAAGTGCCACCTCACACCCCACAACTTCCACATCCCGCCCCACAAGTGCCACCACCTGACCCACAACTGCCACCACCTGACCCACTAATGCAACCACCTGCCCCACAAGTGCCAACTCGTACTTCACAAGTGCCAACTCCTGCCTTACAAGTGCCACCCCCTGCCTCACAACTTCCACCTCCCGCCCCACAAATGCCACCTCCTGCCCTACAAGTGCCACCTCAGGCCCCACAAGTGCCCCCTCCCGCTCCACAAGTGCCTCGTCCTTCCCCACAAGTGCCATCTCCCGCCCCACAAGGGCCAAATCCTGCCACACATCATCCACGAACCGCCCCACAAGTGTCACCTCCTGCCCCACAACTTCCATCTCCCACTCCACAAGTGCCAACTACTGCACAACAAATACCATCTCCTGCCCCACAAGTGCCACTTCCTACCCCACAAGTGCTACCTACTTCCCCACAAGTGCCACCTCCTGCCCCACATCATCCACATCCTGCCCCACATCATCCACCTCCTGCCTCACAAATGCCTCCTCCTGACCCACAATTGCCACCTGCCACCCCACAACTTCCACCTCACACTCCACAAGTGCCACAACCCGCCCCACAAATCCAACTCCTGACCCACAAGTGCCACCTCCCGCACCACAAGTTCCACCTCCCGCACCACAAGTGCCACCTCCCGACCCACAAGTGCCAACTCCAGCCCCACAAGTGCCATCTCCCACCCCACAAGTACCAAATCCTGCCCCACAACTTCCACCTCCTGCCCCAGAAGTGCCATCTCCTGCCCCACATGTGTCACCTCCTGCCCCACATCATCCACCTCTAAACCCATAAGTGCCACCTCCTGCACAACAAGTGTTAATTCCTGCCCCACAAGTGCCAGTACATGCTTCACAAGCGCCAGCTCCAGCCTAACATCATCCACCTCCTGCCCCACAAGTGCCACATCCCGCCCCACAAGAGCCACATCCTTCCCCACAAGTACCCCATCCCACACCACAAGTTCCAATTCCTGCCATACAAGTGCCTCCTCCTTCCCCACAAGTGCCATCTCCTGCTTCACAACTTCCACCTCCCGACCCACAAGTGCCACCTGTGCTCCACAAGTGCCACCTCCTGCCCCACAACTTCCACCTTGCGACCCACAAGTGCGAACTCCCGCCAAACAACTGACACCTCCTGCCCCACAAGTGCCACCTCCTGCCTCACAAGTGCCAACTCCTGCCCAACAAGTGCCAGCTCCTGCCCCACTAGTGCCACCTCCCGACCCACAAGTGCCACCTCCTGCCCCGCCAGTTCCACCTCCTGCCGTGCAAGTGTCAGCTCCTGCCCCACATGTGCCACCTCTCGCCCCATTAATGCCACCTCCCTCTCCACAAATTCAGCCTCCCGCCCACAAGTGCCACATCGCTCCCCACAAGTGCCAACTCCCGCCCCACAAGTGCCAACTCCCGCCCCACAAGTGCCAACTCCCGCCCCACAAGTGCCAACTCCCGCCCCACAAGTGCCAGCTCATGCTTCATAAGTGCCAGCTCCTGCCCCTCATCATCCACCTCCTGCCCAAAACCTGCCACCTCCCTCCCCACAATGCCACCTCCTGCCATATTAGTGCAGCCTCCTGCCCCACAAGTGCCAACTCCCGCCCCACAAGTGCCAGTTCATGCCCCACAAGTGCAAGGTCCTGTCCTTCAACTTCCACCTCCTGCCCCACAAGTGCCACCTCCTGCCCCACAACGACCACCTCCTGCCCCACATCATCCACCTCCTTCCCCACAAGTTCCAATTCCTGCCCTACAAGTGCCAGCTCATTCCCCTGAAGTGCCAGCTCCTGCCCCACTAGTGCCACATTTTGCCACACCACTGCCACCTCCCCCCCAAAATAATCCACCTCCTGCCCCACAAGTGTCACTGACCGCCCAACTTCATACTCCTGACCCACAAGTGCAACCTCCTGCCCCACAAGTGCCAGCACCTGCCCAACAAGAACCACTTCCTGCCCCACAAGTACCTCTTCCCTCCCAACAAGTTCCAATTTCCGCCCCACATGTGCCACCTCCTGCCCCACAAATGCAACCTCCTGCCCCACAATTGCCACCTCCTGCCCCACAAGTGCCACCTCCTGTCACTCAACTTCCAACTCCCGCCCCACAAGTGCCACCTCCCGCCCTACAACTTCCACCTCCCGCACCACAACTTCCACCTCCTGCCTCACAAGTTCCACATCTCGCCCCACATCTTCCAACTCCTGGCCCACAAGTGCGACCTCCTGCCCCACCATTACCACCTCCTGCCCCACAACTTACACCTCCAGCCCCACAAGCGCTACCTCCCTCTCCACAAACTCCACCTCCCACGCACAAGTGCCACATCCTGCCCCACAAGTGTCACCTCCTGCCCACAAGTGCCACCTTCCGCCCCACAAGTGCCACCTCACACCCCAACAGTGTCAACTTCCGCCCCACAAGTGCCACCTCAGGCCCCACAAGTGCCCCCTCCCGCTCCACAAATGCCACCTCCTGCCCCACAAGTGCCATCTCCCGCCCCACAAGGGCCAAATCCTGACACGCAACTTCCACCTCCTGCCCCACATCATCCTCCAACCGCCCCACAAGTGTCACCTCCTGCCCCACAACTTCCATCTCCCACTCCACAAGTGCCACCTACTGCACAACAAATACCATCTCCTGCCCCATAAGTGCCACCTCCTGCCCCACAACCGCTACCTCCTGCCTCATATCATTCACCTCCCGCCCCACAATTTCCACCTCCTGCTCAACTAGTGCCACGTGCTGCCCCACAAGTTCCATTTCCCGCCCCACAAGTGCCACCTCGCGACCCACAAGTGCCTCCTCCTGTCCCACAGTTGTCACCTCCCGCTCCACAAGTTACACCTCACCCCCCACAAGTTCTACCACCCACCCCACAAGTGCCACCTGCAGCCCCAGAAGTGTCAAATCCTGCCACACAACTTCCACATCCAGCCCCACAAGTGCCACCTCCCACCCCACAACTTCCACTTCCTGCCCAACAACAGCCTCCTCCTGCCCCACATGTGCCTCCTCCTGCCACACAAGTGCCACCTCCTGCCCCACAAGTGCCACTTCCTGCCCCACAAGTGCTACCTACTTCCCCACAAGTGCCACCTCCTGCCCCACATCATCCACCTCCTGCCTCACAAATGCCTCCTCCTGACCAACAAGTGCCACCTGCCGCCCCACAACTTCCACCTCACGCCCCAGAAGTGCCACCTCCCGCACCACAAGTGCCACCTCCCGCCACACATGTGCCAACTTCTGCCCCACAAGTGCCACCTCCTGCCGCACAACTGACAATTCCTGCCCCAAAAGTGACAGCTCATGCTTCACAATTGCCAGCTCCTGCCCCACATCATCCACCTTCTGCCCTACAAGTGCCAATTCCTGCCCACTATTGCCACCTCCTGCCCCACAAGTGCCACCTCTTGCCCCACAGGTGCCACCTCCTACCCCACAAAGACCACCTTCTGCCCCACATCATCCACCCCCTGCCCCACAAGTGCCACCTCCTGCCCCACAAGTGCCACCTCCCACCCCACAAGTGCCACGTCCTTCCCAATTGCCACGTCCTGTCCCACAAGTGCCACCTCCTGCCGTACAAGTGCCACCCTCTGCCCCACAATTGCCACTTCTTGCCCCACAATTGCCAATTCTTGCCCCACAACTTCCACCTCCCACCCCATAACTTCCACCTCCCGTCCCACAGCTTCCACATCCTGCCCCACAAGTGCCCGATCCTGCCCCAGAAGTACCACCACCTGACCCACAACTGCCAACTCCTGCCCCACAAGTGCCACTTCCCGCCCCACAAGTGCCACATCCCGCCCCACAAGTTCCACCTCCTGCCTTACAAGTGCCCATTCCTGCTTCACAAGTGCCAGCTCATGCATCACAAATGCGAGCTCCTGCCCCACATCATCAACTTCCTGCCCCACAAGTGTCACCTCCAACCCCACAAAGACAGCCTCCTGCACCACATCATCCACCTCCTGCCCCACAAGTGCCAATTCCTGACCCACAAGTGCCAGCTCCTGCCCCACAAGTGCCACCTCCTGCCCCACATCATCCACCTCCTGCCCCACAAGTGCCAACTCCTGCCCCACATTTTCCAACTACCACCCCACAAATTCCAACTCCTGCCCCACAAGTGCCACCTCCCACCCCACAAATGCCACCTCCTGCCCTGCAACTTCCACCTCCTGCTCCACAAGGGCCATCTCCTGCCCCACATCGTCCACCTCCCACCCAAAAAGTGCCAATTCCTGCCCCACAAGTGCCAATTCCTGCCCCACAAGGGCCAGTTCATGCCACACAAGGGCCAGTTCATGCCCCACATCATCCACCTTCTGCCCCACAAGTGCCACCTCCTGCCCCACAACGACCACCTCCTGCCCCACAACGACCACCTCCTGCCCCACAAGTGCCAGCTCATTCCCCTGAAGTGCCAGCTCCTGCCCCACAAGTGCCACATTTTGCCACACCACTGCCACCTACCCCCCAAATAATCCACCTCCTGCCCCACAAGTGTCACTGACCGCCCAGCTTCCTCCTCCTGACACACAAGTGCAACCTCCTGCCCCACAAGTGCCAGCTCCTGCCCCACAAGAGCCACTTCCTGCCCCACAAGTACCTCTTCCCTCCCAACAAGTTCCAATTTCCGCCCCACAAGTGCCACCTCCTGCCCCACAAATGCAACCTCCTGCCCCACAATTGCCACCTCCTGCCCCACAAGTGCCACCTCCCGTCACTCAACTTCCAACTCCTGCCCCACAAGTGCCACCTCCCGCCCTACAACTTCCATCTCCTGGCCCACAAGTGCCACCTCCTGCCTCAAAAGAGCCACCTCCCACCCCACAATTTCCACGTAACGCCCCATAAGTTCCATCTCCCGCCCAACAAGTGCCACCTCTCGTCTCACAAGGACCACCTCCTGCCCCACAAGTGGCACCTCCTTCCCCACAAGTGGCACCTCCTGCCCCACAAGTGCCAAATACTTCCCCACAACTTCCACCTTCTGCCCCACTAGTGCCAACTCCAATTCCACAAGTGCCACCTCCAGCCCTACAACTGCCACTTCCAGCCCCACAAGTGCCACCTCCCGCCCAACAACTTCAACATCCCAACACAAGTGCCAACTCCTGCCCGTGTGCCACATCCGGCCCCACAAGTGCCAACTCCTGCCGCACAACTGACAATTCCTGCCCCACATGTGCCAGCTCATGCTTCACAATTGCCAGCTCCTGCCCCACATCATCCACCTTCTGCCCCACAAGTGCCACCTCCTGCCCCACAAGTGCCACATCCCGCCCCACAAGTGCCACCTCCTGCCCCACAAGTGCCATATCTCGCCAGACAATTTACAGCTCCTGCCCCACAAGTGCTACATCCTGCACCACAACTTCAACCTCCTGCCCCACAAGTGCCACGTTCTGCTCCACAAGTGTAGGCTCCTGCCCCACAACTGCCAATTCCTGCCCCACATGTGCCAGCTCATGCTTCACAAGTGCCAGCTCCTGCACCACATCATCCACTTCCTGCCCACAAGTGCCAATTCCTGCCCCACAAGTGCCAGTTCATGCTTCACAAGTTCCAGCTCCTGCCCCACAAGTGCCACATCCTGCCCCACAAGTGCCACCTCCCGCCAAACAACTGACACCTCCTGCCCCACAAGTGTCACCTCCTGCCCAACAAGTTCCACCTCTTGACCTACAAGTGCCACCTCCTGCCCCATAAGTTTCACCTCTCGCCCAACAAATGCCACCACCTCCCCCAAAAGCGCCACCTCCTGCCCCACAGGTGCCATTTCCTTCCCCACAACATCCACCTCCCACGCACAAGTGCAACCTACCGCCCCACAACTTCCACCTCCTGCCCACAAGTGCCAACACCTGCCCCACAAGTGCCACCTCCTGCCCCACAAGTGCCACCTCCCGCCCCGCCAGTGCCACCTGTCACCCTGCAAGTCCAGCTCCTGCCCCACAAGTGCCAGCTCATGCTTCACAAGTGCCAGCTCCTGCCCCACATCATCAACTTCCTGCCCCACAAGTGCCACCTCCAACCCCACAAAGACAGCCTCCTGCCCCACATCATCCACCTCCTGCCCCACAAGTGCCAATTCCTGCCCCACTATTTCCAGCTCATGCCCCACAAGTGCCAGCACCTGCCCCACAAGTGCCACCTCTTGTCCAACAGGTACCACCTCCTGCCCCACATCATCCACCTCCTCCCCCACAAGTGACAATACTTGTTCCACAAGTGCCACCTCCCGCCCCACAAATGCCAAATCCTGCCCTGCAACTTCCACCTCCTGCTCCACAAGTGCCAATTCCTGCCCCACAAGTGCCAATTCCTGCCCCACAAGTGCCAGCTCATGCCCCACAAGTCCCACCTATTGCCCCACAGGTGCCACCTCCTGCCCCACATCATCCACCTCCTCCCCCACAAGTGACAATACCTGTTAGACAAGTGCAACCTCCAGCCCCACAACTTCAACATCCCGCCACACAAGTGCCGACTCCTGGCAACGTGTGCCACATCCTGCCCCACAAGTGTCAACTCCTGCCCCACAAGTGCCAATTCCCGCCCCCCAAGTGCCAGCTCATGCTCCACAAGTGCCAGCTCCTGCCCCTCATCATCCACCTCCTCCCCCACAAGTGCCACCTCCTGACCCACAACATCAATCTCCAGCCCCACAAGAGCCGCCTCCTGCCCGACAAGTTACACCTGCTACAAGTTCCACAAGTGCCACCTCCCTGCTCACGAGTGCCACATCCCGCCCCACATGTACCACCTCCTGCATCACAACTTCCACCTCCCGCCCCAAGAATGCCACATCCTGCCCCACAAGTGCCACCTCATGCCTCACAAGTGCCACCCCCCCCCACAAGTGCCACCTCACGCCCCACAAGTGTCACCTCCCACGCACAAGTGCCACATCCTGCCCCACAAGTGTCACCTCCTGCCCACAAGTGCCACCTTCCGCCCCACAACTTCCACATTCCGCCCCACAAGTGCCCCACCTGACCCACAAGTGCCACCTTCCGCCCCACAAGTGCCACATCACACCCCAACAGTGTCAACTTCCGCCCCACAAGTGCCACCTCACGCCCCACAACTTCCACATCCCGCCCCACAAGTGCCACCACCTGACCCACAAGTGCCACCACCTGACCCACTAATGCAACTACCTGCCCCACAAGTACCAACTCGTGCCCCACAAGTGCCAACTCCTGCCCCACAAGTGCCAACTCCTGCCCCACAAGTGCCACCCCCTGCCTCACAACTTCCACCTCCCGCCCCACAAATGCCACCTCCTGCCCTACAAGTGCCACCTCCTGCCCCACAAGTGCCCCCTCCTGCTCCACAAGTGCCACGTCCTGCCCCACAAGTGCCATCTCCCGCCCCACAAGGGCCAAATCCTGCCACGCAACATCCACCTCCTGCCCCACATCATCCACCTCCCACCCCACAAGTGCCACCTCCTGTGGCACAAGTGCCAATTCCAGGCCTAAAAGTGCCAGCATATGCTTCACAAGTGCCAGCTCCTGCCCCACATCATCTACCTCCTGCTCCACAAGTGCCACCTCCTGCCCCACATCGTCCACCTCCCACCCAACAAGTGCCAATTCCTGCCCCACAAGTGCCACCTCCTGCCTCACAACTTCCAACTCCCACCACAACAATTTCCACCTCCTGTCTTACAAGTTCCACTTCCGCCCCACAAGTGCCACCTCCTGCCCAACAAGTGCCATTTCTTACCCCACAGGTTCCAAATCCTACCCCACTGGTGCCATTTCCTGCCCCACAAGTGCCATTTCCCCCCCCACAGGTGCCACCTCCTGCCCCACATCATCCACCTCCTCCCCCACAAGTGACAATACCTGTTCCACAAGTGCCACCTCCCGCCCCACAACTTCAACATCCCGCCACACAAGTGCCGACTCCTGGCAACGTGTGCCACATCCTGCCCCACAAGTGCCAGCTCCTGCCCCACATGTTCCACCTACCATCCCACAAATTCCACCTCATGCCCCACAAGTGCCAACTCCCAACCCACAAATGCCAAATCCTGCAGTGCAACTTCCACCTCCTGCTCCACAAGTGCCACCTCCTGCCCCACATCGTCCACCTCCCACCCAACAAGTGCCACCACCTGCCCCACAAGTGCCACTTGTCACCCTGCAAGTCCAGCTCCTGCCCCACAAGTGCCAGCTCATGCTTCACAAGTGCCAGCTCCTGCCCCACAAAGACAGCCTCCTGCCCCACATCATCCACCTCCTCCTCCACAAGTGACAATACTTGTTCCACAAGTGCCACCTCCCGCCCCACAAATGCCAAATCCTGCCCTGCAACTTGCACCTCCTGCTCCACAAGTGCCACCTCCTGCCCCACAAGTGCCACATCCCGCCCAAAAATTGTGGCCACATGACAAACAAGTTCCACTTCCGCCCCACAAGTGCCACCTCCTGCCCAACAAGTGCCATTTCTTACCCCACAGGTTCCAAATCCTACCCCACTGGTGCCATTTCCTGCCCCACAAGTGCCATTTCCCCCCCCCCACATGTGCCAACTCCTGCCTTACAAGTTTCACCTACCACCCCACAAATTCCACCTCCCAACCCACAAGTTCCACCTCCTGCCTGAAAAGTGCCAATTCCTGCTTCACAAGTGCCAGCTCATGCTTCACAAATGCCAGCTCATGCCCCACATCATAAACTTCCTGCCCCACAAGTGCCACCTCTAACCCCACAAAGACAGCCTCCTGCCCCACATCATCCACCTCCTCCCCCACAAGTGACAATACCTGTTAGACAAGTGCAACCTCCAGCCCCACAACTTCAACATCCCGCCACACAAGTGCCGACTCCTGGCAACGTGTGCCACATCCTGCCCCACAAGTGTCAACTCCTGCCCCACATCGTCCACCTCCCATTCAACAAGTGCCACCTCCTGCCCGACAAGTGCCAATTCCTACCCCACAAGTGCCAGCTCATGCTTCACAAGTGCCAGCTCCTTCCCCTCATCATCCACCTTTTGCCCCACAAGTGCCACCTCCTGACCCACAACATCACTCTCCAGCCCCACAAGAGCCGCCTCCTGCCCGACAAGTTACACCTGCTACAAGTTCCACAAGTGCCACCTCCCTGCTCACGAGTGCCACATCCCGCCCCACATGTACCACCTCCTGCATCACAACTTCCACCTCCCAACCCACAAGTTCCACCTCCTCCCCACAAGTGCCACCTCCCGCCTCTATGGGGTCTCTTAAGGGTTACAGCGGAGTCCCTATGTGTCTCTATGGGTCTCACTGTTCCCCACTGTAATCCATGGGGTCCCTCTGTGTCCCAATGTCCACACTATGAGTTGCTATGTACCTCTATGGGGTCTCTATGTGGTCTCTTATGGGTATCTCTGGGCCCAAATGTCCTCATATGGGTATCTATGGGTTTCAATGTGGTCCCTATGTGCCTCTATGGGTCCCACTGTCCCCCACCATAATCCATGGGGTCTCTATGTGTCCCAATGTCCCCCTATGGATCCCAGTGTCTCCCTATGGGTCACTATGTGTCCCTATGTGTCCCAATATCCCCCCTATGGGTAGCTATGTGCCTCTATGGGGTCTCTTATTTGTATCTATGGGCTTAAATGTCCTCCTATGGGTATCTATGGGTTTCAATGTGGTCCCTATGTGCCTCTATGGGGTCTCTTATGGGTCTCAGCAGAGTCTCTATGTGTCTCTACGGGTATCACTGTCCCCCACTGTAATCCATGGTGTCCCTATGTGTCCCAATGTCACCCTATGGGTCCCAGTGTCTCCCTAAGGGTCACTATGTGTCCATATGTGTCCCAATGTCCCCCATATGGGTTGCTATGTGCCTCTATGGGTTCTCTATGGGGCGCTATGGGGTGCCTATGGAGCTCTATGGGGTTCTATGGGGCGTACTGAGGTTTCTATGGGGTGTCTATGGAACGCTATGGTGTGTCTATGTGGCAAAATGAGTTTCTATGGGTGGCTATGGGAGCTCTATGGGGCACAATGGGTTGCCTACGGGGCTCTATGGGATGTCTATGGGGCTCTATGGCGCGGCTATATGTCCTTATGTGGTGTCTATGTGGCACTATGTTGTGCTATGGGGTGCTGTGAGGCACTATGGGGTGCTATGGGGCTCTATGGAGCAGTATAGGGTGTCTATGGGTCCCTATGGGGTGCAATGGGGCGCTGTGGGGCACAAGGGAGTGTCTATGAGGCTCCATGGGCTGCTATGGGGCACTGTGGAGTAGCTATGGGATGATTTGGGGTCTCTTTGTGCCCCTATGGGTCACTATGTGGTGTCTATGGGGCTCTATGGGGTGGCTATGCGGTGCTGTAGGGTGGCTATGGGGTGCTTTGGGGTATCCTTGGGTTCCTATGGGGCGCTATGGGTGACTATGTGGTGCTATGGTTTGCTATGGGGCTCTATGCTGAAGAATGGGGTTTCTATGGGGCGCTATGAGGTCCCTATGGGGCTCTATGGGGAGTCTGTGGGGTGTCTTTGGGGATCTATGGGTTGTCTGTGGGGCTCTATGAGGTCTGCATGGGGTCTGTATGGGGTTCAGTGGGTTTCTATGGGGCTCTATGGGGTGTCTACAGGCACTATGGGGCGATATGGGGTGTCTATGTGGTTCAATTGGGCTCTATGGTGTGGCTGTAGGGCCTTATGTGGTGTCTATGGGGCACTGTGGGCTGCTATGGGGTGCTGTGGGGAACTATGGGGTGTCTCTAAGGCTCTATTGAGCAGTATGCTGTGTCTATGGGTCCCTATGGGGTGCAATGGGGTGCTGTGGGGCACAATGGAGTGTCTATGAGGCTCCATGGGCTGCTATGGGGCACTATGGAGTAGCTATGGGGTGCTCTGGGGTCTCTTTGGGCCCCTATGGGTCACTATGGGGTGTGTATGGGGCTCTATGGGGTATCTTTGTGTTCCTATGGGGCGCTATGGGTGACTATGGGGTCGCTATGGATTTCTTTGAGGCACTATGGGTCTCAATGGGGTCTCTATGGGTCTCAATTTATCCTTATGGCTTCCAATCCATGACTGTCTATGGGTCTCTATGTGTCCCTATGGGTCCCAGTGTCTCTCTATGGGACCCAATGTCTTCCTCTGGATCTCTATGGGTCCCTATGGGTCCCAGTGTCTCTCTATGTCCCCCTGTCTAGGTGGTAACTATACAGATGGTAACAAAGATGGTAACAAATGTACAGAGGTTCTAAGCGAGAGAGAAACTCACCAGTGGTGATGCCTTCGCTGAGGAAGCTGGGGCGGTCTTCACTGCAGAGCGATGTCCAAGAGATGCTGCCTCACAGAATCACAGAATTCTCAAGGTTGGAAAAGGGCTGCCAGCTTTTGTAGGAGAATAGCATGGGAGACAGTTGTGAAGGCTTTGCTGAAGTCCAAGTAGAGCACATCAACAGCCTTTCTTTCTTTCCTTCATCCATCAGATGGGTCACAGGATCGTAGAAGGAGATCAGATTGGTCAAGCAGGAGCTGCCCTTCACGAACCCATGCTGGCTAGGTCTGATCTCCTGCTCATCCCACACCTGCCGCATCTGTCATCTCCCTCAAGACAATTCGTTCCATTCCCTTCCCTGGCACCGAGGTCAGGCTAACAGGCCTGGAGTTGCCCGGATCCTCCTGACAACCTTGCTTGGAAATGGGAGTCACGTTGGCAAGCCTCCAGTCTTCTGGGACCTCACCCGGTAACAGGGAGCTCGGAAAGATAATGGAAAGCGGCTCGAGTGAGGGTCAGCCCTTAAATGAGGTCTCAGAGGAGGTGGAGTCGAGCTCCAGCCCTCCCGGGAGCACAGCTCCATTACTCTCACCTGTGCTCCCGCAGCTGACCCCACACTTGCCTCGGCTGATTAATCAGAGGTTCAGGCTGTGATTACCAATCTCCCATACAGCCCCTATGGGTCCCAGTGTCTCCCTATGGGTCACTATGTGTTCCTAAGTGCCAAATGTCCCCCCTATGTGTCCCATTGGCCCCCTTTGGGGTTTCTATGGGGACTCTTATTGGTATCTCTGGGCCCAAATGTCTTCCTATGGGTATCTATGGGTTTCAATGAGGTCCCTATGTGCCTCTATGGGGTCTCTTATGGGTATCAGTGGAGCCCCTATGTGTCTCTACGGGTCTCACTGTTCCCCACTGTAATCCATGGGGTCCCTCTGTGTCCCAAAATCCACACTATGGGTTGCTATGTACCTCTATGGGGTCTCTATGTGGTCTCTTATGGGTATCTCTGGGCCCAAATGTCTTCCTATGTGCATCTATGGGTTTCAATGTGGTCCCGATGTGCCTCTATGGGGTCTCTATGGGTCTCAGCAATGTCCCTATGTGTCTCTATGGGTCTCACTGTCCCCCACTGTAATCCATGGGATCCCTATTTGTCCCAGTGTCCCCCTATGGGTCCCAGTGTCTCCCTATGGGTCACTATGTGTCCCTATGTGTCCTAATATCCCCCCTATGGGTAGCTATGTGCCTCTATGGGGTCTCTTATTTGTATCTATGGGCTTAAATGTCCTCCTATGGGTATCTATGGGTTTCAATGTGGTCTATATGTGCCTCTATGGGGTCTCTTATGGGTCTCAGCAGAGTCTCTATGTGTCTCTACGGGTATCACTGTCCCCCACTGTAATCCATGGTGTCCCTATGTGTCCCAATGTCACCTTATGGGTCCCAGTGTCTCCCTAAGGGTCACTATGTGTCCATATGTGTCCCAATGTCCCCCCTATGGGTTGCTATGTGCCTCTATGGGTTCTCTATGGGGCTCTATGGGGTGCCTATGGAGCTCTATGGGGTTCTATGGGGCGTTCTGAGGTTTCTATGGGCTGTCTATGGAACGCTATGGTGTGTCTATGTGGCAAAATGAGTTTCTATGGGTGGCTATGGGAGCTCTATGGGGCACAATGGGTTGCCTACGGGGCTCTATGGGATGTCTATGGGGCTCTATGGCGCGGCTATATGTCCTTATGTGGTGTCTATGTGGCACTATGTTGTGCTATGGGGTGCTGTGAGGCACTATGGGGTGCTATGGGGCTCTATGGAGCAGTATGCTGTGTCTATGGGTCCCTATGTGGTGCAATGGGGCGCTGTGGGGCACAAGGGAGTGTCTATGAGGCTCCATGGGCTGCTATGGGGCACTCTGGAGTAGCTATGGGATGATTTGGGGTCTCTTTGTGCCCCTATGGGGCTCTATGTGTCACTATGTGTTGTCTATGGGGCTCTATGGGGTGGCTATGCGGTGCTGTAGGGTGGCTATGGGGTGCTTTGGGGTATCCTTGGGTTCCTATGGGGCGCTATGGGTGACTATGGGGTGCTATGGTTTGCTATGGGGCTCTATGCGGAAGAATGGGGTCCCTATGGGGCTCTATGGGGAGTCTATGGGGTGTCTTTGGGGATCTATGGGTTGTCTGTGGGGCTCTATGGGGTCTGCATGGGGTCTGTATGGGGTTCAGTGGGTCTCTATGGGGCTCTATGGGGTGTCTACAGGCACTATGGGGCGATATGGGGTGTCTATGTGGTTCAATTGGGCTCTATGGTGTGGCTGTAGGGCCTTATGTGGTGTCTATGGGGCACTGTGGGCTGCTATGGGGTGCTGTGGGGAACTATGGGGTGTCTATGGGGCTCTATGGAGCAGTATGCTGTGTCTATGGGTCCCTATGGGGTGCAATGGGGTGCTGTGGGGCACAATGGAGTGTCTATGAGGCTCCATGGGCTGCTATGGGGCACTATGGAGTAGCTATGGGGTGCTATGGGGTCTCTTTGGGCCCCTATGGGTCACTATGGGGTGTCTATGGGGCTCCATGGGGTATCTTTGTGTTCCTATGGGGCGCTATGGGTGACTATGGGGTCGCTATGGGTTTCTTTGAGGAAGTGCCAACTCCTGCCCAACGTGTGATATCTCCTGCACCACAAGTTCCAAGTCTTGCCCCACAAGTTCCACCTACCATCCCACAAGTGCCACCTCCTGCCCCACAAGTGCCACCTCCCGACCCACAAGTGCCACCTCCTGCCGTGCAAGTGCCAGCTTATGCCCCGAAATTGCCAGCTCCTGCTCCACATGTGCCACCTCTAGCCCCACAAGTTCCAGCTCCCGCCCCATAAGTGCCACCTCCCTCTCCACAAATTCCACCTCCCGCCCACAAGTGCCACATCGCTCCCCACAAGTGCCACCTCCTGCCCCACTAGTGCCACCTCCCGCCCCACAAGTGCCAACTCCAGCCCCACAAGTGCAACCTCCCACCCCACAAGTACCAAATCCTGCCCCACAACTTCCACCTCCTGCCCCAGAAGTGCCATCTCCTACCCCACATGTGTCACCTCCTGCCCCACATCATCCACCTCCAAACCCATAAGTGCCACCTCCTGCACAACAAGTGCCATTTCCTGCCCCACAAGTGCCATTTCCCCCCCCACACGTGCCAACTCCTGCCTTACAAGTTTCACCTACCACCCCACAAATTCCACCTCCCACCCCACAAGTTCCACCTCCTGCCCCAAAAGTGCCAATTCCTGCTTCACAAGTGCCAGCTCATGCTTCACAAATGCCAGCTCATGCCCCACATCATCAACTTCCTGCCCCACAAGTGCCAGCTCATGCCCCACAAGTGCCACCTCTTGCCCCACAGGTGCCACCTCCTACCCCACATCATCCACCTCCTGCCCCACATCATCCACCTCCTCCCCCACAAGTGACAATACCTGTTCCACAAGTGCAACCTCCCGCCCCACAACTTCAACATCCCGCCACACAAGTGCCGACTCCTGGCAACGTGTGCCACATCCTGCCCCACAAGTGCCAGCTCCTGCCCCACATGTTCCACCTACCACCCCACAAATTCCACCTCATGCCCCACAAGTGCCAACTCCCAACCCACAAATGCCAAATCCTGCAATGCAACTTCCACCTCCTGCTCCACAAGTGCCACCTCCTGCCCCACATCGTCCACCTCCCACCCAACAAGTGCCACCACCTGCCCCACAAGTGCCAATTCCTGCCCCACAAGTGCCAGTTCATGCCCCACAAGTGCCACATTATTCCACACCACTGCCTCCTCCCCCCCAAATAATCCACCTCCTGCCCCACAAGTGTCACTGACTGACCAACTTCCTCCTCCTGACCCACAAGTGCCACCTCCTGACCCACAAGTGCCAGCTCCTGCCCGACAAGAGCCACTTCCTGCCCCACAAGTACCTCTTCCCTCCCAACAATTACCAATTTCCACCAAACAAGTACCACCTCCTTCTGCACAAGTTCCACCTCCCGCCCCACAAGTTCCACCTCCTGCCCTAAAAGCTCCATTTCCTGCCCCAGAAGTGCCACCTCCCGCCCCACAAGTGCCACCTCCCGCCCTACAACTGCGAAACCCTGCCCCAAAACTTCCACCTCCTGCCCAACAATTTCCAACTCGTGCCCCACAATTGCCACCTCCTGCCACACAAATGCCACCTTCTGCCTCAAAATGCCACCTCCTGCCCAACAACTCCAACCTCCCGCCCCACAAGTACCACCTCCTGCTCCACAAGTTCCACCTCCTGCCCCATAAGTTCCACCTTACGCCCCACAAGTGCCATCTCCTGCCCCAAAAGCTCAATTTCCTGCCCCATCAGTGCCACCTCCCGCACCACAAGTGCCACCTCCTGCCCCATAAGTGCCAATTTCTGCCCCACAAGTGCCACTTCCCGCCTTACAAATTCCACCTCCCACCCCACATTACCACCTCCTGCCCCAAAAGTGCCAATTCCTGCTTCACAAGTGCCAGCTCATGCTTCACAAATGCCAGCTCATGCCCCACATCATCAACTTCCTGCCCCACAAGTGCCACCTCTAACCCCACAAAGACAGCCTCCTGCCCCACATCATCCACCTCCTGCCCCACAAGTGCCAATTCCTGCCCCACAAGTGCCAACTCATGCCTCACAATTGCCACCTCCTACCCCACAAAGACCACCTCCTGCCCCACATCATCCACCTCCTCCCCCACAAGTGACAATACCTGTTAGACAAGTGCAACCTCCAGCCCCACAACTTCAACATCCCGCCACACAAGTGCCGACTCCTGGCAACGTGTGCCACATCCTGCCCCACAAGTGTCAACTCCTGCCCCACATCATCCACCTCCCATCCAACAAGTGCCACCTCCTGCCCCACAAGTGCCAATTCCTGCCCCACAAGTGCCAGCTCATGCTTCACAAGTGCCAGCTCCTGCCCCTCATCATCCACCTCCTGCCCCACAAGTGCCACCTCCTGACCCACAACATCAATCTCCAGCCCCACAAGAGCCGCCTCCTGCCTGACAAGTTACACCTGCTACAAGTTCCACAAGTGCCACCTCCCTGCTCACGAGTGTCACATCCCGCCCCACATGTACCACCTCCTGCATCACAACTTCCACCTCCCGCCCCACATGTACCACCTCCTGCATCAAAACTTCCACCTCCCGCCCCACATGTACCACCTCCTGCATCACAACTTCCACTTCCCGCCCCACATGTACCACCTCCTGCATCACAACTTACACCTCCCGCCCCACATGTACCACCTCCTGCATCACAACTTCCACCTCCCGCCCCACATGTACCACCTCCTGCATCACAACTTCCACCTCCCGCCCCACAAATGCCACCTCCTGCCCTACAAGTGCCACCTCAGGCCCCACAAGTGCCCCCTCCCACTCCACAAGTGCCACGTCCTGCCCCACAAGTGCCACCTCCCGCCCCTCTATGGCCACCTCCTGCCCCACAAGTTACACCTCTTGCCCCACAACGTCGACCCCGCCCCACATGTGCCACCATCTGACCCACAAGTGCCAACTCCTGCCCCACAAGTGCCATTTCCTGCACCACATTTGTCGCGTCCTGCCCCACATTTGTCGCGTCCTGCCCCACAAGTGCCAACTCCTGCCCCACAAGTGCCACCTCCCGCCCCACAAGTGCCAACTCCCGCCCCACAAGTGCCACCTCCCGCCCCACTACTTCCACGTCACACCCCAAATCTTCTTACCTTCCACCCCACAAGTGCCACCTCTTGCCCCAAACCTTCAACCTACTGCCCCACAACTGCCACTTCCCACCCAGCAATTGCCACCCCCCGCCCCACAAGTGCCTCCTCCCACCCCACAAGTGCCAACCCTTACCCCACAAGTGCCAACTCCTGCCCCACATCATCCACCAACCGCCCCACAAGTGTCACCTCCTGCCCCACAACTTCCATCTCCCACTCCACAAGTGCCACCTACTGCACAACAAATACCATCTCCTGCCCCATAAGTGCCACCTCCTGCCCCACAACCGCTACCTCCTGCCTCATATCATTCACCTCCCGCCCCACAATTTCCACCTCCTGCTCAACTAGTGCCACGTGCTGCCCCACAAGTTCCATTTCCCGCCCCACAAGTGCCACCTCCCGACCCACAAGTGCCGCCTCCAGCCACACAAGTGCTAAATCGTGCCGCACAACTTCCACCTCCCGCCCCACAACTGCCACCTCCCGCCTTAAAAGTGCCACCTCCCGACCCACAAGTGCCTCCTCCTGTCCCACAGTTGTCACCTCCTGCTCCACAAGTTACACCTCACCCCCCACAAGTTCTACCACCCACCCCACAAGTGCCACCTGCAGCCCCAGAAGTGTCAAATCCTGCCACACAACTTCCACATCCAGCCCCACAAGTGCCATTTCCTGCCCCACAAGTGCTACCTACTTCCCCACAAGTGCCACCTCCTGCCCCACATCATCCACCTCCTGCCTCACAAATGCCTCCTCCTGACCCACAATTGCCACCTGCCGCCCCACAACTTCCACCTCACGCCCCACAAGTGCCACCTCCCGGCCCACAAGTGCCACAACCCGCCCCACAAATCCAACTCCTGACTCACAAGTTCCACCTCCCGCCCCACAAGTTCCACCTCCCGCCCCACAAGTTCCACCTCCCGCCCCACAAGTGCCACCTCCCGCCCCACAAGTGCCACCTCCCGACCCACATAATCCACGTCCTGCTCCAAAATTGCCACCTCCAGCCCCACCAGTTCCACCGCCCGCCCCACAAGTACCACCTCCTGACCCACAAGTGCCACTACGTGACCCACAATTGCCACCTCCCGTCTCACAATTGCAACTCTCGCCCAACAAGTGCCACCTCCTGCCCCACAATTGCCACCACCCCCCCAACAAGTGCCACCTCCCGCCCCACAAGTACCACATCCCACCCCACAAGTGCCAACTCCTGCCCCACAAGTGCCACCTCCCGCCCCACAAGTGCCACCACCCTCCCCACAACTTCAACCTCCTTCCCCAAAACATCCACCTCCCGCCCCACAGGTGTCATCATCTGCCCCACAACTTCCACCTCACGCCCCAGAAGTGCCACCTCCCGCCCCACAAGTGCCACAACCCGCCCCACAAATCCAACTCCTGACCCACAAGTTCCACCTCCCGCTTCACAAGTTCCACCTCCCGCCCCACAAGTTCAACCTCCCGCCCCACAAGTTTCACCTCCCGCCCCACAAGTGCCACCTCCTGCCCCACAAGTGCCACCTCCCGACCCACATAATCCACGTCCTGCTCCAAAATTGCCACCTCCTGCCCCACAAGTGCCACCTCCAGCCCCACCAGTTCCACCGCCCGCCCCACAAGTACCACCTCCTGACCCACAAGTGCCACTACGTGACCCACAATTGCCACCTCCCGTCTCACAATTGCAACTCTCGCCCAACAAGTGCCACCTCCTGCCCCACAATTGCCACCACCCCCCCAACAAGTGCCACCTCCCGCCCCACAAGTACCACATCCCACCCTACAAGTGCAACCTCCTGCCCCACAAGTGCCAACTCTCGCCCCACAAGTGCCAACTCCTGCCCCACAACATCCACCTCACGCTCCAAAAGTGCCACCTCCTGCCCCACAAGTGCTACTTCCTGCCTTACAAGTGCCACTTCCCGCTGCACAAGTGACACCTCCAGCCCCACAGCTGCCACAACCCGCCCCACAACTTCCACATCCCGCCTCACAACTGCAAGCTCCTGCCCCACAATTGCCACCTCCTACCACACAAGTGCCAACTCCTGCCCCACAAGTGCCACCTCATGTCCCTCAATTTTCACCTTATGCCCCAAAAGTGCCACCTCCCGCCCAACAAGTGCAACATCTCGCCCCACTAGTGCCACGTCCCGGCCAAAAATTGCTACCTCCTGCCCCACATCATCCACCTCCTGTTCCACAAATGTCACCTCCTGACCCACAACTTCCACCTCCTGCCCCACAAGTGCCACTTTCTGCCTCACAAGTGCCACCCCTTGCCCCACAAGTGCCACATCCCACCGCACAATTTCCACCTCTTGTTACACAAGTCCCACCTCCCGCCCAACAACAGCCTCCTCCTGCCCCACAAGTGCCACCTCCTGCCCCACAAGTGCCACCTCCCACCCCACAAGTGCCACGTCCTTCCCAATTGCCATGTCCTGTCCCAGAAGTGCCACCTCCTGCCGTACAAGTGCCACCCTCTGCCCCACAATTGCCACTTCTTGCCCCACAATTGCCAATTCTTGCCCCACAACTTCCACCTCCCACCCCATAACTTCCACCTCCCGTCCCACAGCTTCCACATCCTGCCCCACAAGTGCCAACTCCTGCCCCAGAAGTACCACCACCTGACCCACAAGTGCCAACTCCTGCCCCACAAGTGCCACCTCGCATCCCACAAGTGCCACATCCCGCCCCACAAGTTCCACCTCCTGCCTTACAAGTGCCCATTCCTGCCCTACAAGTGCCAGCTCATTCCCCTGAAGTGCCAGCTCCTGCCCCACAAGTGCCACAGTTTGCCACACCACTGCCACCTCCCCCCCAAATAATCCACCTCCTGCCCCACAACGTCACTGACCGCCCAACTTCCTCCTCCTGACACACAAGTGCAACCTCCTGCCCCACAAGTGCCAGCTCCTGCCCCACATCATCAACTTCCTGCCCCACAAGTGTCACCTCCAACCCCACAAAGACAGCCTCCTGTCCCACATCATCCACCTCCTGCCCCACAAGTGCCAATTCCTGCCCCACAAGTGCCAGCTCATGCCCCACAAGTGCCAGCTCCTGCCCCACAAGTGCCAGCTCTTGCCTCACAGGTGCCACCTCCTGCCCCACAAAGACCACCTCCTGCCCCACAAGTGCCAACTCCTACCCCACAATTGCCACCTCCCGCCAAACAACTGACACCACCTGCCCCACAAGTGTCACCTCCTGCCCAACAAGTTCCACATCTTGACCTACAAGTGTCACCTCCTGCCCCATAAGTTTCACCTCTCGCCCAACAAATGCCACCACCTCCCCCAAAAGCGCCACCTCCTGCCCCACAGGTGCCATTTCCTGCCCCACAACATCCACCTCCCACGCACAAGTGCAACCTACCGCCCCACAACTTCCACCTCCTGCCCCACAAGTGCCAACACCTGCCCCACAAGTGCCACCTCCTGCCCCACAAGTGCCACCTCCTGCCCCACAAGTGCCACCTGTCACCCTGCAAGTCCAGCTCCTGCCCCACAAGTGCCAGCTCATGCTTCACAAGTGCCAGCTCCCGCCCCACATCATCAACTTCCTGCCCCACAAGTGCCACCTCCAACCCCGCAAAGACAGCCTCCTTCCCCACAAGTGCCACCTCCTGCCCCACAAGTGCCAATTCCTGCCCCACAATTGCCAGCTCATGCCCCACAAGTTCCAGCACCTGCCCCACAAGTGCCACCTCCTGCACCACAAATGCCAAATCCTGCCCTGCAACTTCCAACTTCTGCCCCACAAGTGCCAACTCCTGCCCCACATCATCCACCAACCACCCCACAAGTGTCACCTCCTGCCCCACAACTTCCATCTCCCACTCCACAAGTGCCACCTACTGCACAACAAATACCATCTCCTGCCCCATAAGTGCCACCTCCTGCCCCACAACCGCTACCTCCTGCCTCATATCATTCACCTGCCGCCCCACAATTTCCACCTCCTGCTCAACTAGTGCCACGTGCTGCCCCACAAGTTCCATTTCCCGCCCCACAAGTGCCACCTCCCGCCCCACAAGTGCCACCTCCCGCCCCACAAGTGCCGCCTCCAGCCACACAAGTGCTAAATCGTGCCGCACAACTTCCACCTCCCGCCCCACAACTGCCACCTCCCGCCTTAAAAGTGCCACCTCCCGACCCACAAGTGCCTCCTCCTGTCCCACAGTTGTCACCTCCCGCTCCACAAGTTACACCTCACCCCCCACAAGTTCTACCACCCACCCCACAAGTGCCACCTGCAGCCCCAGAAGTGTCAAATCCTGCCACACAACTTCCACATCCAGCCCCACAAGTGCCACCTCCCACCCCACAACTTCCACTTCCCGCCCAACAACAGCCTCCTCCTGCCCCACAAGTGCCTCACCTGCCCCACAAGTGCCACCTCCTGCCCCACAAGTGCCAACTCCTGCCCCACAACATCCACCTCACGCTCCAAAAGTGCCACCTCCTGCCCCACAAGTGCTACTTCCTGCCTTACAAGTGCCACTTCCCGCTGCACAAGTGACACCTCCAGCCCCACAGCTGCCACAACCCGCCCCACAACTTCCACATCCCGCCTCACAACTGCAAGCTCCTGCCCCACAATTGCCACCTCCTACCACACAAGTGCCAACTCCTGCCCCACAAGTGCCACCTCATGTCCCTCAATTTTTACCTTATGCCCCAAAAGTGCCACCTCCCGCCCAACAAGTGCAACATCTCGCCCCACTAGTGCCACGTCCCGGCCAAAAATTGCTACCTCCTGCCCCACATCATCCACCTCCTGTTCCACAAATGTCACCTCCTGACCCACAACTTCCACCTCCTGCCCCACAAGTGCCACTTTCTGCCTCACAAGTGCCACCCCTTGCCCCACAAGTGCCACATCCCACCGCACAATTTCCACCTCTTGTTACACAAGTCCCACCTCCCGCCCAACAACAGCCTCCTCCTGCCCCACAAGTGCCACCTCCTGCCCCACAAGTGCCACCTCCCACCCCACAAGTGCCACGTCCTTCCCAATTGCCACGTCCTGTCCCACAAGTGCCACCTCCTGCCGTACAAGTGCCACCCTCTGCCCCACAATTGCCACTTCTTGCCCCACAATTGCCACTTCTTGCCCCACAACTTCCACCTCCCACCCCATAACTTCCACCTCCCGTCCCACAGCTTCCACATCCTGCCCCACAAGTGCCAACTCCTGCCCCAGAAGTACCACCACCTGACCCACAAGTGCCAACTCCTGCCCCACAAGTGCCACCTCGCATCCCACAAGTGCCACATCCCGCCCCACAAGTTCCACCTCCTGCCTTACAAGTGCCCATTCCTGCCCTACAAGTGCCAGCTCATTCCCCTGAAGTGCCAGCTCCTGCCCCACAAGTGCCACAGTTTGCCACACCACTGCCACCTCCCCCCCAAATAATCCACCTCCTGCCCCACAACGTCACTGACCGCCCAACTTCCTCCTCCTGACACACAAGTGCAACCTCCTGCCCCACAAGTGCCAACTCCTGCCCCACATCATCAACTTCCTGCCCCACAAGTGTCACCTCCAACCCCACAAAGACAGCCTCCTGTCCCACATCATCCACCTCCTGCCCCACAAGTGCCAATTCCTGCCCCACAAGTGCCAGCTCATGCCCCACAAGTGCCAGCTCCTGCCCCACAAGTGCCAGCTCTTGCCTCACAGGTGCCACCTCCTGCCCCACAAAGACCACCTCCTGCCCCACAAGTGCCAACTCCTACCCCACAATTGCCACCTCCCGCCAAACAACTGACACCACCTGCCCCACAAGTGTCACCTCCTGCCCAACAAGTTCCACATCTTGACCTACAAGTGTCACCTCCTGCCCCATAAGTTTCACCTCTCGCCCAACAAATGCCACCACCTCCCCCAAAAGCGCCACCTCCTGCCCCACAGGTGCCATTTCCTGCCCCACAACATCCACCTCCCACGCACAAGTGCAACCTACCGCCCCACAACTTCCACCTCCTGCCCCACAAGTGCCAACACCTGCCCCACAAGTGCCACCTCCTGCCCCACAAGTGCCACCTCCTGCCCCACAAGTGCCACCTGTCACCCTGCAAGTCCAGCTCCTCTCGCCCCACAAGTGCCAGCTCATGCTTCACAAGTGCCAGCTCCTGCCCCACATCATCAACTTCCTGCCCCACAAGTGCCACCTCCAACCCCACAAAGACAGCCTCCTTCCCCACAAGTGCCACCTCCTGCCCCACAAGTGCCAATTCCTGCCCCACAATTGCCAGCTCATGCCCCACAAGTTCCAGCACCTGCCCCACAAGTGCCACCTCTTGCCCAACAGGTGCCACCTCCTGCACCACAAATGCCAAATCCTGCCCTGCAACTTCCAACTTCTGCCCCACAAGTGCCAACTCCTGCCCCACATCATCCACCAACCACCCCACAAGTGTCACCTCCTGCCCCACAACTTCCATCTCCCACTCCACAAGTGCCACCTACTGCACAACAAATACCATCTCCTGCCCCATAAGTGCCACCTCCTGCCCCACAACCGCTACCTCCTGCCTCATATCATTCACCTCCCGCCCCACAATTTCCACCTCCTGCTCAACTAGTGCCACGTGCTGCCCCACAAGTTCCATTTCCCGCCCCACAAGTGCCACCTCCCGCCCCACAAGTGCCGCCTCCAGCCACACAAGTGCTAAATCGTGCCGCACAACTTCCACCTCCCGCCCCACAACTGCCACCTCCCGCCTTAAAAGTGCCACCTCCCGACCCACAAGTGCCTCCTCCTGTCCCACAGTTGTCACCTCCCGCTCCACAAGTTACACCTCACCCCCCACAAGTTCTACCACCCACCCCACAAGTGCCACCTGCAGCCCCAGAAGTGTCAAATCCTGCCACACAACTTCCACATCCAGCCCCACAAGTGCCACCTCCCACCCCACAACTTCCACTTCCCGCCCAACAACAGCCTCCTCCTGCCACACAAGTGCCTCCTCCTGCCACACAAGTGCCACCTCCTGCCCCACAAGTGCCACTTCCTGCCCCACAAGTGCCAACTCCTGCCGCACAAGTGCCACCTCCTGCCCCACATCATCCACCTCCTGCCTCACAAATGCCTCCTCCTGACCCACAATTGCCACCTGCCGCCCCACAACTTCCACCTCCCGCCCCACAAGTGCCACCTCCCGCCCCACAAGTGCCACAACCCGCCCCACAAATCCAACTCCTGACCCACAAGTGCCACCTCCCGCCCCACAAGTTCCACCTCCCGCCCCACAAGTTCCACCTCCCGCACCACAAGTGCCACCTCCCGACCCACATGTGCCAACTTCTGCCCCACAAGTGCCAGCTCCTGCCCCTCAAGTGTCACCTCTTCCCCACAAGTGCCACCTTCTGCTCCACAATTGCCAATTCCTGCCGCACAAGTGATACCTCCAGCCCCACAACTGCCACCACCCGCCCCACAACTTCCACCTCCCGCCTCACAAGTGCAACCTCCAGGCCCACAAGTGCCACCTCCAGATCCACAAGAATTAACTCCTGCCCCACAAGTGCCACCTCCTGCCCTTCAAGAGCCACTTATTGCCCCACAAGTAACATTTCCTGCCCCACAAGTGCCAACCCCTGCCCAACAAGTGCTATGACCCAGCCCACAAGTGCCAACTCCTGCCCCACTAGTGCCACCTCCCGCCCCACAAGTGCCACCACCCTCCCCACAACTTCAACCTCCTTCCCAAAAACATCCACCTCCCACCCCACAGGTGTCATCATCTGCCCCACAACTGCCACATCCCGCCCCACAAGTGCCACCTCCTGCCCCACAAGTGCCACATCCCGCCCCACAAGTGCCACACACTGCCACACAAGTGCCGCCCCCAGCCCCGCTACTGCCACCCCTTGCCCCACAATTTCCACCTCCCGCCCCACAAGTGCCATCTCCTGCCCCACAGGTGCCACCTACTGTTCCACATCAACCACCTCCTTCCCCACATCATCCACCTCCAGTTCCACAAATGTCACCTCCTGACCCACAACTTCCACATCCTGCCCCACAAGTGCCACCTCCTGCCCCACATAATCCACGTCCTGCTCCAAAATTGCCACCTCCTGCCCCACAAGTACCACATCCCACCCCACAAGTGCAAACTCCTGCCCCACAAGTGCCAACTCTCGCCCCACAAGTGCCAACTCCTGCCCCACAACATCCACCTCACGCTCCAAAAGTGCAACCTCCTGCCCCACAAGTGCTACTTCCTGCCTTACAAGTGCCACTTCCCGCTGCACAAGTGAAACCTCCAGCCCCACAGCTGCCACAACCCGCCCCACAACTTCCACATCCCGCCTCACAACTGCAAGCTCCTGCCCCACAATTGCCACCTCCTACCACACAAGTGCCAACTCCTGCCCCACAAGTGCCACCCTCATGTCCCTCAATTTTCACCTTATGCCCCAAAAGTGCCACCTCCCGCCCAACAAGTGCAACATCTCGCCCCACTAGTGCCACGTCCCGGCCAAAAATTGCTACCTCCTGCCCCACATCATCCACCTCCTGTTCCACAAATGTCACCTCCTGACCCACAACTTCCACCTCCTGCCCCACAAGTGCCACCTTCTGCCTCACAAGTGCCACCCCTTGCCCCACAAGTGCCACATCCCACCGCACAATTTCCACCTCTTGTTACACAAGTCCCACCTCCCGCCCAACAACAGCCTCCTCCTGCCCCACAAGTGCCACCTCCTGCCCCACAAGTGCCACCTCCCACCCCACAAGTGCCACGTCCTTCCCAATTGCCACGTCCTGTCCCACAAGTGCCACCCTCTGCCCCACAATTGCCACTTCTTGCCCCACAATTGCCAATCCTTGCCCCACAACTTCCACCTCCCACCCCATAACTTCCACCTCCCGTCCCACAGCTTCCACATCCTGCCCCACAAGTGCCCGATCCTGCCCCAGAAGTACCACCACCTGACCCACAAGTGCCAACTCCTGCCCCACAAGTGCCACCTCGCATCCCGCAAGTGCCACATCCCGCCCCACAAGTTCCACCTCCTGCATCACAACTTCCACCTCCCGCCCCACATGTACCACCTCCTGCATAACAACTTCCACCTCCCGCCCCACATGTACCACCTCCTGCATCACAACTTCCACCTCCCGCCCCACATGTACCACCTCCTGCATCACAACTTCCACCTCCCGCCCCACATGTACCACCTCCTGCATCACAACTTCCACCTCCCGCCCCACATGTACCACCTCCTGCATCACAACTTCCACCTCCCGCCCCACATGTACCACCTCCTGCATCACAACTTCCACCTCCCGCCCCACATGTACCACCTCCTGCATCACAACTTCCACCTCCCGCCCCACATGTACCACCTCCTGCATCACAACTTCCACCTCCCGCCCCACATTTACCACCTCCTGCATCACAACTTCCACCTCCCGCCCCACATGTACCACCTCCTGCATCACAACTTACACCTCCCGCCCCAAGAATGCCACATCCTGCCCCACAAGTGCCACCTCCCGCCCCACAAGTGCCACCTCCCGCCCCACAAATTCCACCTCCCACGCACAAGTGCCACATCCTGCCCCACAAGTGTCACCTCCCGCCCCACAAGTTCCACCTCCTCCACACAAGTGCCACCTCCCTGCCCACAATTGCTACCTCCCGCCCCACAAGTTCCACCTCCTCCCCAGAAGTGCCACCTCCCGCCCCACAAATTCCACCTCCCACGCACAAGTGCCACATCCTGCCCCACAAGTGCCACCTCATGCCTCACAAGTGCCACCCCCCCCACAAGTGCAACCTCCCGCCCCACACGTGACACCTCCTGCCCCACAAGTTCCACCTCCTCCCCACAAGTGCCACCTCATGTCCCTCAATTTTCACCTTATGCCCCAAAAGTGCCACCTCCCGCCCAACAAGTGCAACATCTCGCCCCACTAGTGCCACGTCCCGGCCAAAAATTGCTACCTCCTGCCCCACATCATCCACCTCCTGTTCCACAAATGTCACCTCCTGACCCACAACTTCCACCTCCTGCCCCACAAGTGCCACCTTCTGCCTCACAAGTGCCACCCCTTGCCCCACAAGTGCCACATCCCACCGCACAATTTCCACCTCTTGTTACACAAGTCCCACCTCCCGCCCAACAACAGCCTCCTCCTGCCCCACAAGTGCCACCTCCTGCCCCACAAGTGCCACCTCCCACCCCACAAGTGCCACGTCCTTCCCAATTGCCACGTCCTGTCCCACAAGTGCCACCCTCTGCCCCACAATTGCCACTTCTTGCCCCACAATTGCCAATTCTTGCCCCACAACTTCCACCTCCCACCCCATAACTTCCACCTCCCGTCCCACAGCTTCCACATCCTGCCCCACAAGTGCCCGATCCTGCCCCAGAAGTACCACCACCTGACCCACAAGTGCCAACTCCTGCCCCACAAGTGCCACCTCGCATCCCGCAAGTGCCACATCCCGCCCCACAAGTTCCACCTCCTGCATCACAACTTCCACCTCCCGCCCAACATGTACCACCTCCTGCATCACAACTTCCACCTCCCGCCCCACATGTACCACCTCCTGCATCACAACTTCCACCTCCCGCCCCACATGTACCACCTCCTGCATCACAACTTCCACCTCCCGCCCCACATGTACCACCTCCTGCATCACAACTTCCACCTCCCGCCCCACATGTACCACCTCCTGCATCACAACTTCCACCTCCCGCCCCACATGTACCACCTCCTGCATCACAACTTCCACCTCCCGCCCCACATGTACCACCTCCTGCATCACAACTTCCACCTCCCGCCCCACATGTACCACCTCCTGCATCACAACTTCCACCTCCCGCCCCACATTTACCACCTCCTGCATCACAACTTCCACCTCCCGCCCCACATGTACCACCTCCTGCATCACAACTTACACCTCCCGCCCCAAGAATGCCACATCCTGCCCCACAAGTGCCACCTCCCGCCCCACAAGTGCCACCTCCCGCCCCACAAATTCCACCTCCCACGCACAAGTGCCACATCCTGCCCCACAAGTGTCACCTCCCGCCCCACAAGTTCCACCTCCTCCACACAAGTGCCACCTCCCTGCCCACAATTGCTACCTCCCGCCCCACAAGTTCCACCTCCTCCCCAGAAGTGCCACCTCCCGCCCCACAAATTCCACCTCCCACGCACAAGTGCCACATCCTGCCCCACAAGTGCCAATTCCTGCCCCACAAGTGCCAGCTCATGCCCCACAAGTGCAACCTCCCGCCCCACACGTGACACCTCCTGCCCCACAAGTTCCACCTCCTCCCCACAAGTGCCACCTCCTGCCCCACAAGCGCCACCTCCCTCTCCACAAACTCCACCTTCCACGCACAAGTGCCACCTCCTGCCTCACAACTTACACCTCCCGCCCCAAGAATGCCACATCCTGCCCCAAAAGTGCCACCTCCCGCCCCACAACTTACACCTCCCGCCCCACAAACTCCACCTCCCACGCACAAGTGCCACCTTCCGCCCCACAGGTGCCACCTCACACCCCAACAGTGTCAACTTCTGCCCCACAAGTGCCACCTCACACCCCACAACTTCCACATCCCGCCCCACAAGTGCCACCACCTGACCCACAAGTGCCACCACCTAACCCACTAATGCAACTCCTGCCCCACAAGTGCCAACTCGTGCCCCACAAGTGCCAACTCCTGCCTTACAAGTGCCACCCCCTGCCTCACAACTTCCACCTCCCGCCCCACAAATGCCACCTCCTGCCCTACAAGTGCCACCTCAGGCCCCACAAGTGCCCCCTCCCGCTCCACAAGTGCCACGTCCTGCCCCACAAGTGCCATCTCCCGCCCCACAAGGGCCAAATCCTGCCCCACATCATCCACCAACCGCCCCACAATTGTCACCTCATGCCCCACAACTTCCATCTCCCACTCCACAAGTGCCACCTACTGCACAACAAATACCATCACCTGCCCCATAAGTGCCACCTCCTGCCCCACAACCGCTACCTCCTGCCTCATATCATTCACCTCCCGCCCCACAATTTCCACCTCCTGCTCAACTAGTGCCACGTGCTGCCCCACAAGTTCCATTTCCCGCCCCACAAGTGCCACCTCCCGCCCCACAAGTGCCGCCTCCAGCCACACAAGTGCTAAATCGTGCCGCACAACTTCCACCTCCCGCCCCACAACTGCCACCTCCCGCCTTAAAAGTGCCACCTCCCGACCCACAAGTGCCTCCTCCTGTCCCACAGTTGTCACCTCCCGCTCCACAAGTTACACCTCACCCCCCACAAGTTCTACCACCCACCCCACAAGTGCCACCTGCAGCCCCAGAAGTGTCAAATCCTGCCACACAACTTCCACATCCAGCCCCACAAGTGCCACCTCCCACCCCACAACTTCCACTTCCCGCCCAACAACGGCCTCCTCCTGCCCCACAAGTGCCTCCTCCTGCCCCACAAGTGCCACCTCCTGCCGCACAAGTGCCACCTCCTGCCCCACATCATCCACCTCCTGCCTCACAAATGCCTCCTCCTGACCCACAATTGCCACCTGCCGCCCCACAACTTCCACCTCACGCCCCACAAGTGCCACCTCCCGACCCACATGTGCCACAACCCGCCCCACAAATCCAACTCCTGCCCCACAAGTGCCACCTCCCGACCCACATGTGCCAACTTCTGCCCCACAAGTGCCAGCTCCTGCCCCTCAAGTGTCACCTCTTCCCCACAAGTGCCACCTTCTGCTCCACAAGTGCCACTTCCTGCCGCACAAGTGATACCTCCAGCCCCACAACTGCCACCACCCGCCCCACAACTTCCACCTCCCGCCTCACAAGTGCAACCTCCAGGCCCACAAGTGCCACCTCCAGATCCACGAGAATTAACTCCTGCCCCACAAGTGCCACCTCCTGCCCTTCAAGAGCCACTTCTTGCCCCACAAGTAACATTTCCTGCCCCACAAGTGCCAACCCCTGCCCAACAAGTGCTATGACCCAGCCCACAAGTGCCAACTCCTGCCCCACTAGTGCCACCTCCCGCCCCACAAGTGCCACCACCCTCCCCACAACTTCAACCTCCTTCCCCAAAACATCCACCTCCCGCCCCACAGGTGTCATCATCTGCCCCACAACTGCCACATCCCGCCACACAAGTGCCACCTCCTGCCCCACAAGTGCCACAACCCGCCCCACAAATCCAACTCCTGACCCACAATTTCCACCTCCCACCCCACAATTTTTACCTCCCGCCCCACAAGTGCCATCTCCTGCCCCACAGGTGCCACCTACTGTTCCACATCATCCACCTCCTTCCCCACATCATCCACCTCCTGTTCCACAAATGTCACCTCCTGACCCACAACTTCCACATCCTGCCCCACAAGTGCCACCTCCCACCCCACAAGTGCCACCTCCAGCCCCACCAGTTCCACCGCCCACCCAACAAGTGCCACCTCCCGCCCCACAAGTACCACATCCCGCCCCACAAGTGCCAACTCTCGCCCCACAAGTGCCAACTCCTGCCCCACAACATCCACCTCACGCTCCAAAAGTGCCACCTCCTGCCCCACAAGTGCTACTTCCTGCCTTACAAGTGCCACTTCCCGCTGCACAAGTGACACCTCCAGCCCCACAGCTGCCACAACCCGCCCCACAACTTCCACATCCCGCCTCACAACTGCAAGCTCCTGCCCCACAATTGCCACCTCCTACCACACAAGTGCCAACTCCTGCCCCACAAGTGCCACCTCATGTCCCTCAATTTTCACCTTATGCCCCAAAAGTGCCACCTCCCGCCCAACAAGTGCAACATCTCGCCCCACTAGTGCCACGTCCCGGCCAAAAATTGCTACCTCCTGCCCCACATCATCCACCTCCTGTTCCACAAATGTCACCTCCTGACCCACAACTTCCACCTCCTGCCCCACAAGTGCCACTTTCTGCCTCACAAGTGCCACCCCTTGCCCCACAAGTGCCACATCCCACCGCACAATTTCCACCTCTTGTTACACAAGTCCCACCTCCCGCCCAACAACAGCCTCCTCCTGCCCCACAAGTGCTACCTCCTGCCCCACAAGTGCCACCTCCCACCCCACAAGTGCCACGTCCTTCCCAATTGCCACGTCCTGTCCCACAAGTGCCACCTCCTGCCGTACAAGTGCCACCCTCTGCCCCACAATTGCCACTTCTTGCCCCACAATTGCCAATTCTTGCCCCACAACTTCCACCTCCCACCCCATAACTTCCACCTCCTGTCCCACAGCTTCCACATCCTGCCCCACAAGTGCCCGATCCTGCCCCAGAAGTACCACCACCTGACCCACAAGTGCCAACTCCTGCCCCACAAGTGCCACCTCGCATCCCGCAAGTGCCACATCCCGCCCCACAAGTTCCACCTCCTGCCCCACAAGTGCCCATTCCTGCTTCACAAGTGCCAGCTCATGTTTCACAAATGCCAGCTCCTGCCCCACATCATAAACTTCCTGCCCCACAAGTGTCACCTCCAACCCCACAAAGACAGCCTCCTGCCCCACATCATCCACCTCCTGCCCCACAAGTGCCAATTCCTGACCCACAAGTGCCAGCTCCTGCCCCACAACAGCCTCCACCTGCCCCACAAGTGCCACCTCGCATCCCACAAGTGCCACATCCCGCCCCACAAGTTCCACCTCCTGCCTTACAAGTGCCAATTCCTGCCCTACAAGTGCCAGCTCCTGCCCCACAAGTTCCACATTTTGCCACACCACTGCAACCTCCCCCCCAAATAATCCACCTCCTGCCCCACAAGTGTCACTGACCGCCCAACTTCCTCCTCCTGACACACAAGTGCAACCTCCTGCCCCACAAGTGCCAGCTCCTGCCCGACAAGAGCCACTTCATGCCCCACAAGTACCTCTTCCCTCCCAACAAGTTCCAATTTCTGCCCCACAAGTGCCACCTCCTGCCCCACAAGTGCCACCTCCTGC
The DNA here is from genome assembly GCF_054131305.1 of Coturnix japonica. Taxonomy (NCBI): domain Eukaryota; kingdom Metazoa; phylum Chordata; class Aves; order Galliformes; family Phasianidae; genus Coturnix; species Coturnix japonica. Next base: position 5,340,539 of record NC_140678.1, on the reverse strand, counting down.
CCCACAAGTGCAACCTCCTGCCCCACAAGTGCAACCTCCTGCCCCACAAGTGCCACCTCCCGCTCCACAACTTCCACCTCCCACTCCACAACTTCCACCTCCTGCCCTACAAGTGCCACCTCCCGACCCACAAGAGCCACCTCCCGCCCTACATCTTCCATCTCCTGGCTCACAAGTTCCACCTCCTGCCTCAAAAGAGCCACCTCCCGCCCCACAACTTCCACGTAACGCCCCATAAGTTCCACCTCCTGCCCAACAAGTGCCACCTCTCGTCCTACAAGGACCACCTCCTGCCCCACAAGTGCCACCTCCTGCCTTACCAGTGCCACCTCCTGCCCAACAAGTGCCACCTCCTGCCCCACAAGTGACACCTCTCGTCCCCCAAGTGCCACCTCCTGCCCAACAAGTGCCAAATCCTGCCCCGCAACTTTTACCTCCTGCTCCACAAGTGCCAACTCCTGCCCCACATCATCCACCTCCAGCCCCACAAGTGCCACCTCCAGCCCCACAAGTGCCAACTCCTGCCCCACAAGTGCCACATCCCTCCCCACAAGTGCCAGCTCCTGCCCCACAAGTGCCACCTACCACGCCACAAATTCGACCTCCTGCCCCACAAGTTCCACCTCCCACCCCACAAGTGCCAAATCCTGCCACGCAACGTCCACATCCTGCTCCACAAGTGCCACCTCCTGCCCCACATCATCCACCTCCCATCCAACAAGTGCCACCACCTGCCGCACAACTGCCAATTCCTGCCCCACAAGTGCCAGCTCATGCTTCACAAGTGCCAGCTCCTGCCCCTCATCATCCACCTCCTGCCCCACAAGTGCCACCTCCCGCCCAACAATTGTGGCCACATGACAAACAAGTGAAAAATCCCACCCCACAAGTGCCACTACATGCCCAACAGGTGCCACCTCCCACCCCACAACTTCAGCCTTCCGCCACAGAAGTGCCAACTCCTGCCCAACGTTTGATATCTCCTGCACCACAAGTTCCAAGTCCTGCCCCACTAGTGCCACCTCCCGCCCCACAAGTGCCACCTCCAGCCCCACAAGTGCCATCTCCCACCCCACAAGTACCAAATCCTGCCCCACAACTTCCACCTCCTGCCCCAGAAGTGCCATCTCCTGCCCCACATGTGTCACCTCCTGCCCCACATCATCCACCTCCAAACCCATAAGTGCCACCTCCTGCACAACAAGTGCCAATTCCTGCCCCACAAGTGCCAGCACATGCTTCACAAGCGCCAGCTCCAGCCTAACATCATCCACCTCCTGCCCCACAAGTGCCACATCCCGCCCCACAAGAGCCACTTCCTTCCCCACAAGTACCCCATCCCACACCACAAGTTCCAATTCCTGCCATACAAGTGCCTCCTCCTTCCCCACAAGTGCCACCTCCTGCTTCACAACTTCCACCTCCCGACCCACAAGTGCCACCTCCTGCCCCACAACTTCCACCTTGCGACCCACAAGTGCGAACTCCCGCCAAACAACTGACACCTCCTGCCTCACAAGTGCCAACTCCTGCCCAACAAGTGCCACCTCCTGCCCCACTAGTGCCACCTCCCGACCCACAAGTGCCACCTCCTGCCCCGCCAGTTCCACCTCCTGCCGTGCAAGTGGCAGCTCCTGCCCCACATGTGCCACCTCTCGCCCCACTAGTGCCACCTCCCGCCCCATTAGTGCCACCTCCCTCTCCACAAATTCAGCCTCCCGCCCACAATTGCCACATCGCTCCCCACAAGTGCCACCTCCCGCCCCACAAGTTCTAACTCCCGCCCCACAAGTTCTAACTCCCGCCCCACAAGTGCCAACTCCCGCCCCACAAGTGCCAACTCCCGCCCCACAAGTGCCAACTCCCGCCCCACAAGTGCCAACTCCCGCCCCACAAGTGCCAACTCCCGCCCCACAAGTGCCAACTCCTGCCGCACAACTGCCAATTCCAGCCCCACAAGTGCCAGCTCATGCTTCACAAGTGCCAGCTCCTGCCCCACATCATCAACTTCCTGCTCACATGTGCAACATCCTGTCCGACAAAGACCACCTCCTGCCCCACATCATCCACCCCCTGCCCCACAAGTGCCACCTCCTGCCCCACAACGACCACCTCCTGCCCCACATCATATACCCCCTGCACCACAAGTGCCAATTCCTGCCCCACAAGTGCCACATTTGTCCACACCACTGCCACCTCCCCCCCAAATAATCCACCTCCTGCCCCACAAGTGTCACTGACCGCCAAACTTCCTCCTCCTGACACACAAGTGCAACCTCCTGCCCCACAAGTGCCAGCTCCTGCCCCACAAGAGCCACTTCCTGCCCCACAAGTACCTCTTCCCTCCCAACAAATTCCAATTTCCGCCCCACAAGTGCCACCTCCTGCCCCACAAGTGCCACCTCCTGCCCCACAAGTGTCAACTCATGCTCCACAAATTCCACCTCCTGCCCCACAAGTGCCAAATACTTCCCCACAACTTCCACCTTCTGCCCCACTAGTGCCATCTCCAATTCCACAAGTGCCACCTCCAGCCCTACAACTGCCACTTCCAGCCCCACAAGTGCCACCTCCCGCCCAATAACTTCAACATCCCACCACACAAGTGCCAACTCCTGCCCGTGTGCCACATCCTGCCCCACAAGTGCCAACTCCTACCGCACAACTGACAATTCCTGCCCCAAAAGTGACAGCTCATGCTTCACAATTGCCAGCTCCTGCCCCACATCATCCACCTTCTGCCCCACAAGTGCCACCTCCTGCCCCACAAGTGCCACCTCCTTCCACACAAGTGCCACCTCCTGCCCCACATCATCCACCCCTGCCCCACAAGTGCCACCTCCTGCCCCACATCATCCACCCCTGCCCCACAAGTGCCACCTCCTGCCCCACAACGACCACCCCCTGCTAACACAAGTGCCAATTCCTGCCCTACATGTGCCAGCTCATTCCCCTGAAGTGCCAGCTCCTGCCCCACAAGTGCCACATTTTGCCACACCACTGCCACCTCCCCCCCAAAATAATCCACCTCCTGCCCCACAAGTGTCACTGACCGCCCAACTTCCTCCTCCTGACACACAACTGCAACCTCCTGCCCCACAAGTGCCAGATCCTGCCCGACAAGAGCCACTTCCTGCCCCACAAGTACCCCTTCCCTCCCAACAAGTTCCAATTTCCACCCCACAAGTGCCACCTCCTGCCCCACAAGTGCAACCTCCTGCCACACAAGTGTCACCTTTCGCCCCACAAATGCCACCTCCCACTCCACAACTTCCACCTCCAGCCCCACAACTTCCACCTCCCGACCCACAAGTGCCACCTCACACCCAACATCTACCACCTCCCACCCCACAAGTGCCACCTCCCGCCCTACAACTTCCATCTCCTGGCTCACATGTTCCACCTCCTGCCTCAAAAGAGCCACCTCCTGCCCCACAACTTCCACATAATGCCCCATAAGTTCCACCTCCTGCCCAACAAGTGCCACCTCTCGTCCCACAAGGACCACCTCCTGCCCCACAAGTGCCACCTCTTGTCCCACAAGTGCCACCTCCTGCCCAACAAGTGCCACCACCCTCCTCAAAATGCCAACTCCCGCCCCACAAGTGCCACGTCCAGCCCCACAACTTCCACCTCCTGCCCCAAAAGTGTCAACTCCTGCCCCATAAGTTCCATATCCCACCCCACAAGTGCCACTACCTGCCCCACTAGTGCCATCTCCATTTCCACAGGTGCCACCTCCCGCCCCACAACTTCCACGTAACGCCCCATAAGTTCCACCTCCTGCCCAACAAGTGCCACCTCTCGTCCCACAAGGACCACCTCCTGCCCCACAAGTTCCACCTCTTGCCCCACAAGTGCCAAATACTTGCCCACAACTTCCACCTTCTGCCGCACTAGTGCCAACTCCAATTCCACAAGTGCCACCTCCCGCACCACAAGTGCCACCACCTGACCCACAAGTGCCAACTCCTGCCCCACAAGTGCCATTTCTTGCCACACAAGTGCCACCTCCTGCCCCACAAGTGCCATTTCCTGCCCTACAACTTCCACCTCCTGCCCCACAAGAGCCAGTTCCAGCCCCTCAAAGGCCACCTCCCGCCCCACAACTTCAACAACCCGCCATACAAGTGCCAACTCCTGCCCAACGTGTGCCACATCCTGCCCCACAAGTTCCAAATCCTGCCCCACAAGTGCCACCTCCCACCCCACAAGTGCCAAATCCTGCCACGCAATGTCCACATCCTGCTCCACAAGTGCCACCTCGAACCGCACAATTGCCACCTCCTTCCCCATATCAACCACCTCCCATCCAACAAGTGCCACCTCCTGCCGCACAAGTGCCACATCATAACATTATGTGCAGTGTGGATCATTAGAAGCTTCATACTCCAGTTCCATGGAATAACAACGTTCCAAATACTCATCTCTCAGAAGAAAAGTACATATCCCAGAGGACTTCGCGGCCAAAGGTAAGTCATGGGAGGAGGACATATGTATAATCTCCTCCCAGGCTGGAGCTCTCTTTTTTGGGCTCGGGACCCTACAGGGCAGCTGCCCCCTGTCATTCGCAAAGGTAAATCTAGGTAACCTGTGACAGATTTTGGTGGAGATGGCGGGCATAAGCTGCTGCTTTTTAGCTTTTAGAACAAATCTCTCTTTGCTCTCAGAGAGCTTCGTTAGGGATGTGATATCTTTTCATAGCTGCTCACTGAGAACGTGACCTTGAAAGTCCAGGCAAACTGTCAAAATTCAGGGGTAGCTGTAAACTCTGAGCATTGTTATCTTGCTTTTGTAAAGAAAACAAAGGGATTTCTTTCTCTCCCAGAGCACAGCTAGCTAGCTCTGACTTTTACAGTGCCTGCCAGCTACTGCCAGCTATGAGTCTGCTCTTTATTTTAGGAGCACTGCATAGGGGATTCAAAGCCATCATGTTCTTTGAAACTTACTGGCCCTTCTTAATTTATTGATTTCTTGTTATAGAATATATGCATTATACAACCGAGAAAGGGCCTGGTACTTCTACGCAATGTGGTATGATGTGAATTTTGACACTTGCATCCCAGATGAAATAGTTAATTTTAGAATGACTAATTTCACAATTGCTAATTTCACAGCAGCTAGTTTTACAAACACCACGATGTTCAATCCGGTTTCCAGGCTGCCTTATCAGATTGCCGCACAGTTTTTGAAAACCGAGTTAGTGTTCATCCTTGTGTTCATACTCATGTTCATGTTATCAGTATCAATATATATGAATGTACTCCTCTCCATTCGTTCTATGCGGAAGTCCCCTCCAAAACCAGAAAATGCTGACTGGCAGGGAATATGGAAAGGTTTAGGAAAAATCTTAGAAGCGTGGGGACCCGCAGTGTCATGGGATTTCACTCTTGAACACCTGAGGGACCCTGAGAAATTGAGTATTTGAGTCAGAGATCTAAGGAGGTAAACCACACTTGGGGTTTGGCTTATGCTTACCGTGCTCTATATACTACTACCCTGGAGAGGGAGAGTTTCCGAGCTGAGGTTCAAGCCTCAAAAAAAAAAAAAATCCCCAAGTCAACTCTGATCAGTCACAGGAGGCACCAGTAACAATATCAGTTGCCCCTGTGGAAGGAAGAAATGGAAACAGGTGTCCTTGTGTCTAGGATGAGAAGAAGGAGAAGCAGAGGAGGAGGCAGCAGAAGATCCAGGTAGGGGGTCTGGATTGGCACTGAGAAATGCAAAAAAAAAAACCAAAAAAAAACCAAAAAAAAAAAACTAAGAGGCATGAAGAAGAGAGTGATGAGGAGGAAATCTCTATTACCATTCATCAATCTCTGAAGATGAATGAATTCCAAGGCTCAAGAAAGGAGTTTACATGGCATCAAAATGAAGGTCTCTTGCCTGATTGATTTGCTGCTGGGACAACGGGGCCAACAGCCTGTCTCTAGCTGGTAATGAATCTCACCAACTAGGAAGCATTGCCAGAGACCCAGCTATCGACAGAGAGATTAGCAGATGTTTGGATGGAGCTGGCACCCTCTGGACTGTTAACAGCCGTGAGGGAAATGTAACCCTTCAAGGATGCTTTGAAGCCTCAGACTATTAAGTGGGATACCATCGAAAAAGGTATCCAGTACCTGAGGGAAATGACCGTGGTGGAAATGTTGTATGACCCTGATCCACAAGACCGTGATCCTGAGAGAGTGAGGACCAAGCCTAGCATGTGGCAGAAACTCACAAGTACAGCACCAGAAAGATATGCACAGACACTGGCAACGACATTTGGAAGATCTGAGGAACAAGAGAGAAGACCCCGAGTTTTTGAACTGATTATGACACTTCAAAACTATGAAGAGCAGCTCCCCCCAGTACGCACCGCAGTTTCTGCCATCTCACGAGTAGAAGACTGATAGATGAAATGCACAAGAAACTATTTCCATCGACTAATTGTGATGGTCGAGTAGTAGTATCAGAAACGACTGATGAAGGTCAGTCTCCATACGGGTCACCAGGTCTAGTGAAGGACCTGATCAAAATATTCCAATCCTACTCTTCACCTGTATCATCAAAAGTTTCAGCTATTAGACACACGTGCTTTCCAGCTCAAGCAAGGAACAACAGTAAGATTGCACAGCGTGTTTCCATGTGGTGCTACCTACGGGACCACAGAGAAGACATGAGGAAGTGGCACGACCAGCCTACTCCTGTACTACGAGCACGGGTGAGAGAACTACAAAACAGACCAACCACCAGTGGAGTTGCTCCATTCATCACAGGTAACCCATAGAGGGGCCCTGCCCTCAGTCTTGGCGGGGAGAGGGATAATAAGAGTTTATTGGACTGTGTGGATTAAATGGTCTGGCACAACAGAACCACAGAACCACTGCTGGATACCGGTGCAAAGTGCACTCTAATGCCCTCGAATCACAAAGGGACAGAATCAATCAAACAGAATCAATGGAGTGACTGGGGGCTCTCAAGAATTGACTGTGTTGGAGGCCGAAATAAGCCTCACTGGTAAAGACTGGCAAAAACATCCTATTGTGACTGGCCCAGTGGCTCCGTGTGTCCACAAGTGCCACCTCCCGCCCCACAAGTGCCAAATCCTGCCCTTCAACTTCCACCTCCTGCTCCACAAGTGCCACCTCCTGCCCCACAACGACCACCTCCTGCCCCACATCATCCACCCCCTGCGCCACAAGTGCCAATTCCTGCCCTACAAGTGCCAGCTCATTCCCCTGAAGTGCAAGCTCCTGCCCCACAAGTGTCACTGACCGCCCAACTTCCTCCTCCTGACACATAAGTGCAACCTCCTGCCCCACAAGTGCCACCTCCCGCCCTACAACTTCCACCTCCCGCTCCACAACTTCCACCTGCTGCCCCACAAGTGCCACCTCCCGCCCTACAACTTCCATCTCCTGGCTCACAAGTTCCACCTCCTGCCTAAAAAGAGCCACGTCCCGCCCCACAACTTCCACGTAACGTCCCATAATTTCCACCTCCTGCCCCACAAGTGCCACCTCCTGCCCCACAAGTGCCACCTCCTGCCCAACAAGTGCCACCTCTCGTTCCACAAGGACCACCTCCTGCCCCACAAGTGCCAACTCCTGCCCCACAAGTGCCACCTCCTGCCCCACAAGTGCCACCTCCTGCCCCACAAGTGCCACCTTCTGCCCCACAAGTGCCACCTCCTGCCCCACAAGTGCCACCTTCTGCCCCACAAGTGCCACCTCCTGCCCCACAAGTGCCACCTCCTGCCCAACAAGTGCCACCTCTCGTCCCACAAGGACCACCTCCTGCCCCACAAGTGCCAACTCCTGCCCCACAAGTGCCACCTCCTGCCCAACAAGTGCCACCTCCTGCCCAACAAGTGCCACCACCCTCCCCAAAATGCCAACTCCCGCCCCACAAGTGCCACGTCCAGCCCCACAACTTCCACCTCCTGCCCGAAAAGTTCCATATCCCACCCCACAAGTGCCACTACCTGCCCCACTAGTGCCATCTCCATTTCCACAGGTGCCACCTCCCGCCCCACAACTTCCACGTAACGCCCCATAAGTTCCACCTCCTGCCCAACAAGTGCCACCTCTCGTCCCACAAGGACCACCTCCTGCCCCACAAGTGCCACCTCTTGCCCCACAAGTGCCAAATACTTCCCCACAACTTCCACCTTCTGCCGCACTAGTGCCAACTCCAATTACACAAGTGCCACCTCCCGCACCACAAGTGCCACCACCTGACCCACAAGTGCCAACTCCTGCCCCACAAGTGCCATTTCTTGCCCCACAAGTGCCACCTCCTGCCCCACAAGTGCCATTTCCTGCCCTACAACTTCCACCTCCTGCCCCACAAGAGCCAGTTCCAGCCCCACAAATGCCACCTCCCGCCCCACAACTTCAACATCCCGCCATACAAGTGCCAACTCCTACCCAACGTGTGCCACATCCTGCCCCACAAGTGCCAAATCCTGCCCCGCAACTTTTACCTCCTGCTCCACAAGTGCCAACTCCTGCCCCACATCATCCACCTCCTGCCCCACAAGTGCCACCTCCAGCCCCACAAGTGCCACATCCCTCCCCACAAGTGCCACCTCCTGCCCCACAAGTGCCACCTCCCGCCCCACAACTTCCACCCCCTCCCCTCAAGTTACATCTCCTGCCCCACAAGTGCCACCTCCCGCCCCACAACTTCCACCCCCTCCCCTCAAGTTACATCTCCTGCCCCACAAGTGCCAACACCTGACCCACAAGTGCCACCTCCTGCCCCACAACTTTACATTCCGCCCCACAATTTCCACCTCCTGTCTTACAAGTTCCACTTCCTGCCCCACAAGTGCCAGCTCAGGCTTCACAAGTGCCAGCTCCTGCACCACATCATCCACTTCCCGCCCCACAAGTGCCACCTCCTGCCCAACAATTGCCATTTCTTACCCCACAGGTTCCAACTCCTGCCCCACAGGTGCCATTTCCTGCCCCACAAGTGCCACCTCCTGTCCCACATGTGCCAACTCCTGCCCCACAAGTGCCATTTCCTGCCCCACAACTTCCACCTCCCGCCCCAGAAGTGCCAGTTCCTGTTCCACAAGTGCCACCTACCATGCCACAAATTCCACCTCCTGCCCCACAATGACCACCTCCTGCCCCACATCATCCACCTCCTGCCCCACAAGTGCCAATTCCTGCCCTACAAGTGCCAGCTCCTGCCCCACAAGTGCCACAGTTTGCCACACCACTGCCACCTCCCCCCCCAAATAATTCAACTCCTGCCCCACAAGTGTCACTGACCGCCCAACTTCCTCCTCCTGACCCACAAGTGCAACCTCCTGCCCCACAACTTCAACATCCCGCCACACAAGTGCCGACTCCTGCCCAACGTGTGCCACATCCTGCCCCACAAGTGCCAACTCCTGCCCCACATCGTCCACCTCCCACCCAACAAGTGCCACCTCCTGCCCCACAAGTGCCAATTCCTGCCCCACATGTGCCAGCTCATGCCCCACAAGTGCCAGGTCCTGTCCCACATCATCCACCTTCTGCCCCACAAGTGCCACCTCCTGCCCCACAACGACCACCTCCTGCCCCACATCATCCACCCCCTGCACCACAAGTGCCAATTCATGCCCTACAAGTGCCAGCTCACTCCCCTGAAGTGCCAGCTCCTGCCCCACAAGTGCCACCTCCTGTCCAACATGTGCTAACTCCTGCCCCACAAGTGCCATTTTCTGCCCCACAACTTCTACCTCACGGCCCACAAGAGCCAGTTCCAGCCCCACAAATGCAACCTCCCGCCCCACAACTTCAACATCCCGCCACACAAGTGCCACCTCCTGCCCCACAAGTGCCAAATCCTGTTCTGCAACTTCCAACTCCTGCTCCTTAAGTGCCACCTCCTGCCCCACATCATCTACCTCCCACCCCACAAGTGCCACCTCCTGCCCCACAAGTTACATCTCCCGCCCCACAAGTGCCACCTCCTGCCTCACAACTTCCAACTCCCACCACAACAATTTCCACCTCCTGTCTTACAAGTTCCACTTCCGCCCCACAAGTGCCACCTCCAGCCCCATAAGTGCCTAATCATGCCCCACAACATCCACCTGTGCCCTACAAATTTCCGGCTCCACATCATCCAACTCCAGCCCCACAAGCGCCACCTCCTGCACAAAAAGATCCACCTCAAGCCCCACAGGTGCCACCTCCCGCCCCACAACTTCCACCTCCCGCCCCACAATTGCCACCTCCTGCCCCATAAGTGCCACCTCCCGCCCAACAATTGTGGCCACATGACAAGTTCCACTTCCGCCCCACAAGTGCCACCTCCTGCCCAACAAGTGCCATTTCTTACCCCACAGGTTCCAAATCCTACCCCACTGTTGCCATTTCCTGCCCCACAAGTGCCATTTCCCCCCCCACATGTGCCAACTCCTGCCTTACAAGTTTCACCTACCACCCCACAAATTCCACCTCCCACCCCACAAGTTCCACCTCCTGCCCCAAAAGTGCCAATTCCTGCTTCACAAGTGCCAGCTCATGCTTCACAAATGCCAGCTCATGTCCCACATCATCAACTTCCTGCCCCACAAGTGCCAGCTCATGCCCCAGAAGTGCCACCTCTTGCCCCACAGGTGCCACCTCCTACCCCACATCATCCACCTCCTGCCCCACATCATCCACCTCCTGCCCCACATCATCCACCTCCTGCCCCACATCATCCACCTCCTCCCCCAAAAGTGACAATACCTGTTCCACAAGTGCCACCTCCCGCCCCACAACTTCAACATCCCGCCACACAAGTGCCGACTCCTGGCAACGTGTGCCACATCCTGCCCCACAATTGCCAGCTCCTGCCCCACATGTTCCACCTACCACCCCACAAATTCCACCTCATGCCCCACAAGTGCCAACTCCCAACCCACAAATGCCAAATCCTGCAATGCAACTTCCACCTCCTGCTCCACAAGTGCCACCACCTGCCCCACAAGTGCCCCACATGTGCCAGCTCATGCTTCACAAGTGCCAGCTCCTGCACTACGTCATCCACTTCCTGCCCCAGAAGTGCCACCTCCTGACCGACAAAGACATCCTCCTGCTCCACAAGTGCCAATTCCTGCCCCACAAGTGCCAGTTCATGCCCCACAAGTGCCACATTTTGCCACACCACTGCCTCTTCCCCCCCAAATAATCCACCTCCTGCCCCACAAGTGTCACTGACTGACCAACTTCCTCCTCCTGACACACAAGTGCAACCTCCTGCCCCACAAGTGCCACCTCCTGCCCTACAACTTCCACCTCCTGGCCCACAAGTGCCACCTCCCGCCCCACAAGTGCCACCTCCTGCCCTACAACTTCCACCTCCTGGCCCACAAGTGCCACCTCCCGCCCTACAACTGCCAAACCCTGCCCCAAAACTTCCACCTCCTGCCCAACAATTTCCAACTCGTGCCCCACAATTGCCACCTCCCGCCACACAAATGCCACCTTCTGCCTCAAAATGCCACCTCCTGCCCAACAACTCCAACCTCCCGCCCCACAAGTACCACCTCCTGCTCCACAAGTTCCACCTCCTGCCCCATAAGTTCCACCTTACGACCCACTAGTGCCATCTCCTGCCCCAAAAGCTCAATTTCCTGCCCCATCAGTGCCACCTCCCACACCACAAGTGCCACCTCCTGCCCCATAAGTGCCAATTTCTGCCCCACAAGTGCCACTTCCCGCCTTACAAATGCCAACTCCTGCCCCACAACTTTCACCTCCTGCCCCACAAGTGCAACCTCCCTGCCCACGAGTGACACAATCTGCCCAAGTGCCACCTCCTGCCTCACAACTTCCACCTCCCGCCCCACAAGTGCCACCTCCTGTCTCACAAGTGCAACCTCCCGCCCCACAACTTCCACAACCTGCCCCACAAGTGCCACCTCCCGTCACTCAACTTCCAACTCCCGCCCCACAAGTGCCACGTCCCGCCCTACAACTTCCACCTCCCGCACCACAACTTCCACCTCCTGCCTCACAAGTTCCACATCCCGCCCCACAACTTCATTCTCCTGCCCCACAACTTCCAACTCCTGGCCCACAAGTGCGACCTCCTGCCCCACCATTACCACCTCCTGCCCCACAATTACCACATCCTGCCCCACCATTACCACCTCCTGCCCCACCATTACCACCTCCTGCCCCACAAGTGCCACAACCTGCTCCACAATTTCAACGTCCTGCCTTACAAGTGCCACATTCTGCCCCACAAGTGTAGGCTCCTGCTCCACAAGTGCCACCTCCCGAACCACAACCTCAACCTCAGGCCCCACAAGTCCCACCTCCCGCCCCACAAGTGCCACATCCCGCCCCACAAGTGCCACCTTCTGTTCCACAACTTCCACCTCCTGCCCCACAAGTTATAACTCCTGCCCCACAAGTGTTGCATTTTGCCCCACAAGTGCCACCTCCCGCCTCACAAGTGCCACCTCCCGACCCACAAGTGCCAACTCCTGCCCCGCAACTTCCATCTCCTGCTCCACAAGTGCCACCTCGAACCGCACAATTGCCACCTCCTTCCCCATATCAACCACCTCCCATCCAACAAGTGCCACCTCCTGCCCCACAAGTGCCAATTCCTGCCCCACAAGTGCCAGCTCATGCTTCACAAGTGCCAATTCCTGCCCCTCATCATCCACCTCCTGCCCCACAAGTGCCACCTCCTGACCCACAACATCAATCTCCAGCCCCACAAGAGCCGCCTCCTGCCCGACAAGTTACACCTGCTACAAGTTCCACAAGTGCCACCTCCCTGGTCACGAGTGCCACATCCCGCCCCACATGTACCACCTCCTGCATCACAACATCCACCTCCCGCCCCACATGTACCACCTCCTGCATCACAACTTCCACCTCCCGCCCCACATGTACCACCTCCTGCATCACAACTTCCACCTCCCGCCCCACATGTACCACCTCCTGCATCACAACTTCCACCTCCCGCCCCACATGTACCACCTCCTGCATCACAACTTCCACCTCCCGCCCCACATGTACCACCTCCTGCAGCACAACTTCCACCTCCCGCCCCGCAAGTTCCACCTCCCGCCCCACAAGTTCCACCTCCTCCCCACAAGTGCCACCTCCCGCCCCACAAGCGCCACCTCCCTCTCCACAAACTCCACCTCCCACGCACAAGTGCCACATCCTGCCCCACAAGTGCCACCTCATGCCTCACAAGTGCCACCCCCCCCCCACATGTGCCACCTCCCGCCCCACAAGTGCCACCTCCCGCCCCACAAACTCCACCTCCCATGCACAAGTGCCACCTTCCGCCCCACAAGTGCCACCTCACACCCCAACAGTGTCAACTTCCGCCCCACAAGTGCCACCTCACACCCCACAACTTCCACATCCCGCCCCACAAGTGCCACCACCTGCCCCACAACTGCCACCACCTGACCCACTAATGCAACTACCTGCCCCACAAGTGCCAACTCGTGCCCCACAAGTTCTACCTCCTGCCTTACAAGTGCCACCCCCTGCCTCACAACTTCCACCTCCCGCCCCACAAATGCCACCTCCTGCCCTACAAGTGCCACCTCAGGCCCCACAAGTGCCCCCTCCCGCTCCACAAGTGCCACGTCCTGCCCCACAAGTGCCATCTCCCGCCCCACAAGGGCCAAATCCTGCCCCACGTCATCCACGAACCGCCCCACAAGTGTCACCTCCTGCCCCACAACTTCCATCTCCCACTCCACAAGTGCCAACTACTGCACAACAAATACCATCTCCTGCCCCACAAGTGCCACTTCCTACCCCACAAGTGCTACCTACTTCCCCACAAGTGCCACCTCCTGCCCCACATCATCCACATCCTGCCCCACATCATCCACCTCCTGCCTCACAAATGCCTCCTCCTGACCCACAATTGCCACCTGCCACCCCACAACTTCCACCTCACACTCCACAAGTGCCACAACCCGCCCCACAAATCCAACTCCTGACCCACAAGTGCCACCTCCCGCACCACAAGTTCCACCTCCCGCACCACAAGTGCCACCTCCCGACCCACATGTGCCAACTTCTGCCCCACAAGTGCCAGCTCCTGCCCCTCAAGTGTCACCTCTTCCCCACAAGTGCCACCTCCTGCCCCACTAGTGCCACCTCCCGCCCCACAAGTGCCAACTCCAGCCCCACAAGTGCAACCTCCCACCCCACAAGTACCAAATCCTGCCCCACAACTTCCACCTCCTGCCCCAGAAGTGCCATCTCCTGCCCCACATGTGTCACCTCCTGCCCCACATCATCCACCTCTAAACCCATAAGTGCCACCTCCTGCACAACAAGTGTTAATTCCTGCCCCACAAGTGCCAGCACATGCTTCACAAGCGCCAGCTCCAGCCTAACATCATCCACCTCCTGCCCCACAAGTGCCACATCCCGCCCCACAAGAGCCACATCCTTCCCCACAAGTACCCCATCCCACACCACAAGTTCCAATTCCTGCCATACAAGTGCCTCCTCCTTCCCCACAAGTGCCACCTCCTGCCCCACAACTTCCACCTCCCGACCCACAAGTGCCACCTGTGCTCCACAAGTGCCACCTCCTGCCCCACAACTTCCACCTTGCGACCCACAAGTGCGAACTCCCGCCAAACAACTGACACCTCCTGCCCCACAAGTGCCACCTCCTGCCTCACAAGTGCCAACTCCTGCCCAACAAGTGCCAGCTCCTGCCCCACTAGTGCCACCTCCCGACCCACAAGTGCCACCTCCTGCCCCGCAAGTTCCACCTCCTGCCGTGCAAGTGTCAGCTTCTGCCCCACATGTGCCACCTCTCGCCCCATTAGTGCCACCTCCCTCTCCACAAATTCAGCCTCCCGCCCACAAGTGCCACATCGCTCCCCACAAGTGCCAACTCCCGCCCCACAAGTGCCAACTCCTGCCCCACAAGTGCCAACTCCTGCCCCACAAGTGCCAGCTCATGCTTCACAAGTGCCAGCTCCTGCCCCTCATCATCCACCTCCTGCCCAAAACCTGCCACCTCCCTCCCCACAATGCCACCTCCTGCCATATTAGTGCAGCCTCCTGCCCCACAAGTGCCAACTCCCGCCCCACAAGTGCCAGTTCATGCCCCACAAGTGCATGGTCCTGTCCTTCAACTTCCACCTCCTGCCCCACAAGTGCCACCTCCTGCCCCACAACGACCACCTCCTGCCCCACATAATCCACCTCCTTCCCCACAAGTTCCAATTCCTGCCCTACAAGTGCCAGCTCATTCCCCTGAAGTGCCAGCTCCTGCCCCACTAGTGCCACATTTTGCCACACCACTGCCACCTCCCCCCCAAATAATCCACCTCCTGCCCCACAAGTGTCACTGACCGCCCAACTTCATCCTCCTGACCCACAAGTGCAACCTCCTGCCCCACAAGTGCCAGCTCCTGCCCAACAAGAACCACTTCCTGCCCCACAAGTACCTCTTCCCTCCCAACAAGTTCCAATTTCCGCCCCACAAGTGCCACCTCCTGCCCCACAAATGCAACCTCCTGCCCCACAATTGCCACCTCCTGCCCCACAAGTGCCACCTCCTGTCACTCAACTTCCAACTCCCGCCCCACAAGTGCCACCTCCCGCCCTACAACTTCCACCTCCCGCACCACAACTTCCACCTCCTGCCTCACAAGTTCCACATCCCGCCCCACATCTTCCAACTCCTGGCCCACAAGTGCGACCTCCTGCCCCACCATTACCACCTCCTGCCCCACAACTTACACCTCCAGCCCCACAAGCGCCACCTCCCTCTCCACAAACTCCACCTCCCACGCACAAGTGCCACATCCTGCCCCACAAGTGTCACCTCCTGCCCACAAGTGCCACCTTCCGCCCCACAAGTGCCACCTCACACCCCAACAGTGTCAACTTCCGCCCCACAAGTGCCACCTCAGGCCCCACAAGTGCCCCCTCCCGCTCCACAAGTGCCACCTCCTGCCCCACAAGTGCCATCTCCCGCCCCACAAGGGCCAAATCCTGACACGCAACTTCCACCTCCTGCCCCACATCATCCACCAACCGCCCCACAAGTGTCACCTCCTGCCCCACAACTTCCATCTCCCACTCCACAAGTGCCACCTACTGCACAACAAATACCATCTCCTGCCCCATAAGTGCCACCTCCTGCCCCACAACCGCTACCTCCTGCCTCATATCATTCACCTCCCGCCCCACAATTTCCACCTCCTGCTCAACTAGTGCCACGTGCTGCCCCACAAGTTCCATTTCCCGCCCCACAAGTGCCACCTCCCGACCCACAAGTGCCTCCTCCTGTCCCACAGTTGTCACCTCCCGCTCCACAAGTTACACCTCAACCCCACAAGTTCTACCACCCACCCCACAAGTGCCACCTGCAGCCCCAGAAGTGTCAAATCCTGCCACACAACTTCCACAATCCAGCCCCACAAGTGCCACCTCCCGCCCCACAACTTCCACTTCCCGCCCAACAACAGCCTCCTCCTGCCCCACAAGTGCCTCCTCCTGCCACACAAGTGCCACCTCCTGCCCCACAAGTGCCACTTCCTGCTCCACAAGTGCCACCTACTTCCCCACAAGTGCCACCTCCTGCCCCACATCATCCACCTCCTGACTCACAAATGCCTCCTCCTGACCCACAATTGCCACCTGCCGCCCCACAACTTCCACCTCACGCCCCACAAGTGCCACCTCCCGCCCCACAAGTGCCACAACCCGCCCCACAAATCCAACTCCTGACCCACAAGTGCCACCTCCCGCCCCACATGTGCCAACTTCTGCCCCACAAGTGCCAGCTCCTGCCCCTCAAGTGTCACCTCCTCCCCACAAGTGCCACCTTCTGCTCCACAAGTGCCACTTCCTGCCGCACAAGTGATACCTCCAGCCCCACAACTGCCACCACCCGCCCCACAACTTCCACCTCCCGCCTCACAAGTGCCACCTCCTGCCCCACAAGTGCCACCTCCCACCCCACAAGTGCCACGTCCTTCCCAATTGCCACGTCCTGTCCCACAAGTGCCACCTCCTGCCGTACAAGTGCCACCCTCTGCCCCACAATTGCCACTTCTTGCCTCACAATTGCCAATTCTTGCCCCACAACTTCCACCTCCCACCCCATAACTTCCACCTCCCGTCCCTCAGCTTCCACATCCTGCCCCACAAGTGCCCGATCCTGCCCCAGAAGTACCACCACCTGACCCACAAGTGCCAACTCCTGCCCCACAAGTGCCACCTCGCATCCCACAAGTGCCACATCTCGCCCCACAAGTTCCACCTCCTGCCTTACAAGTGCCCATTCCTGCTTCACAAGTGCCAGCTCATGCTTCACAAATGCGAGCTCCTGCCCCACATCATCAACTTCCTGCCCCACAAGTGTCACCTCCAACCCCACAAAGACAGCCTCCTGCCCCACATCATCCACCTCCTGCCCCACAAGTGCCAATTCCTGCCCCACAAGTGCCAGCTCCTGCCCCACAAGTGCCACCTCCTGCCCCACAAAGACCACCTCCTGCCCCACAAGTGCCAACTCCTGCCCCACATTTTCCAACTACCACCCCACAAATTCCAACTCCTGCCTTACAAGTGCCACCTCCCACCCCACAAATGCCACCTCCTGCCCTGCAACTTCCACCTCCTGCTCCACAAGGGCCATCTCCTGCCCCACATCGTCCACCTCCCACCCAAAAAGTGCCAATTCCTGCCCCACAAGTGCCAATTCCTGCCCCACAAGGGCCAGTTCATGCCCCACAAGGGCCAGTTCATGCCCGACATCATCCACCTTCTGCCCCACAAGTGCCACCTCCTGCCCCACAACGACCACCTCCTGCCCCACAAGTGCCAGCTCATTCCCCTGAAGTGCCAGCTCCTGCCCCACAAGTGCCACATTTTGCCACACCACTGCCACCTACCCCCCAAATAATCCACCTCCTGCCCCACAAGTGTCACTGACCGCCCAACTTCCTCCTCCTGACACACAAGTGCAACCTCCTGCCCCACAAGTGCCAGCTCCTGCCCCACAAGAGCCACTTCCTGCCCCACAAGTACCTCTTCCCTCCCAACAAGTTCCAATTTCCGCCCCACAAGTGCCACCTCCTGCCCCACAAATGCAACCTCCTGCCCCACAATTGCCACCTCCTGCCCCACAAGTGCCACCTCCCGTCACTCAACTTCCAACTCCTGCCCCACAAGTGCCACCTCCCGCCCTACAACTTCCATCTCCTGGCCCACAAGTGCCACCTCCTGCCTCAAAAGAGCCACCTCCCACCCCACAACTTCCACGTAACGCCCCATAAGTTCCATCTCCCGCCCAACAAGTGCCACCTCTCGTCCCACAAGGACCACCTCCTGCCCCACAAGTGCCACCTCCTGCCCCACAAGTGGCACCTCCTGCCCCACAAGTGGCACCTCCTGCCCCACAAGTTCCACCTCTTGCCCCACAAGTGCCAAATACTTCCCCACAACTTCCACCTTCTGCCCCACTAGTGCCAACTCCAATTCCACAAGTGCCACCTCCAGCCCTACAACTGCCACTTCCAGCCCCACAAGTGCCACCTCCCGCCCAACAACTTCAACATCCCACCACACAAGTGCCAACTCCTGCCCGTGTGCCACATCCTGCCCCACAAGTGCCAACTCCTGCCGCACAACTGACAATTCCTGCCCCAAAAGTGACAGCTCATGCTTCACAATTGCCAGCTCCTGCCCCACAAGTGCCACCTCCTTCCCCACAAGTGCAACCTCCTGCCCCACAAGTGCCATATCTCGCCAGACAATTTACAGCTCCTGCCCCACAAGTGCTACATCCTGCACCACAACTTCAACCTCCTGCCCCACAAGTGCCACGTTCTGCTCCACAATTGTAGGCTCCTGCCCCACAACTGCCAATTCCTGCCCCACATGTGCCAGCTCATGCTTCACAAGTGCCAGCTCCTGCACCACATCATCCACTTCCTGCCCACAAGTGCCAATTCCTGCCCCACAAGTGCCAGTTCCTGCCCCACATGTGCCAGCTCATGCTTCACAAGTGCCAGCTCCTGCACCACATCATCCACTTCCTGCCCACAAGTGCCAATTCCTGCCCCACAAGTGCCAGTTCATGCTTCACAAGTGCCAGCTCCTGCCCCACAAGTGCCACATCCTGCCCCACAAGAGCCACTTCCTTCACCACAGGTACCCCATCCCACCCCACAAGTTTCAATTCCTGCCATACAAGTGCCACCTCCTTCCCCACAGGTGCCACCTCCTGCCCCACAAGGGCCACCTCCTGCCCCACAAGTGCCACCTCCCGCCAAACCACTGGCACCTCCTGCCCCACAAGTGTCACCTCCTGCCCAACAAGTTCCACCTCTTGACCTACAAGTGCCACCTCCTGCCCCATAAGTTTCACCTCTCGCCCAACAAATGCCACCACCTCCCCCAAAAGCGCCACCTCCTGCCCCACAGGTGCCATTTCCTGCCCCACAACATCCACCTCCCACGCACAAGTGCAACCTACCGCCCCACAACTTCCACCTCCTGCCCCACAAGTGCCAACACCTGCCCCACAAGTGCCACCTCCTGCCCCACAAGTGCCACCTCCCGCCCCGCCAGTGCCACCTGTCACCCTGCAAGTCCAGCTCCTGCCCCACAAGTGCCAGCTCATGCTTCACAAGTGCCAGCTCCTGCCCCACATCATCAATTTCCTGCCCCACAAGTGCCACCTCCAACCCCACAAAGACAGCCTCCTGCCCCACATCATCCACCTCCTGCCCCACAAGTGCCAATTCCTGCCCCACTATTTCCAGCTCATGCCCCACAAGTGCCAGCACCTGCCCCACAAGTGCCACCTCTTGCCCAACAGGTACCACCTCCTGCCCCACATCATCCACCTCCTCCCCCACAAGTGACAATACTTGTTCCACAAGTGCCACCTCCCGCCCCACAAATGCCAAATCCTGCCCTGCAACTTCCACCTCCTGCTCCACAAGTGCCAATTCCTGCCCCACAAGTGCCAGCTCATGCCTCACAAGTGCCAGCTCATGCCTCTCAAAGACCACCTCCTGCCCCACATCATCCACCTCCTCCCCCACAAGTGACAATAGCTGTTAGACAAGTGCAACCTCCAGCCCCACAACTTCAACATCCCGCCACACAAGTGCCGACTCCTGGCAACGTGTGCCACATCCTGCCCCACAAGTGTCAACTCCTGCCCCACAAGTGCCACCTCGCATCCAACAAGTGCCACCTCCTGCCCCACAAGTGCCAATTCCCGCCCCCCAAGTGCCAGCTCATGCTCCACAAGTGCCAGCTCCTGCCCCTCATCATCCACCTCCTCCCCCACAAGTGCCACCTCCTGACCCACAACATCAATCTCCAGCCCCACAAGAGCCGCCTCCTGCCCGACAAGTTACACCTGCTACAAGTTCCACAAGTGCCACCTCCCTGCTCACGAGTGCCACATCCCGCCCCACATGTACCACCTCCTGCATCACAACTTCCACCTCCCGCCCCAAGAATGCCACATCCTGCCCCACAAGTGCCACCTCATGCCTCACAAGTGCCACCCCCCCCCACAAGTGCCACCTCCCGCCCCACAAGTTTCACCTCCCACGCACAAGTGCCACATCCTGCCCCACAAGTGTCACCTCCTGCCCACAAGTGCCACCTTCCGCCCCACAACTTCCACATTCCGCCCCACAAGTGCCCCACCTGACCCACAAGTGCCACCTTCCGCCCCACAAGTGCCACATCACACCCCAACAGTGTCAACTTCCGCCCGACAAGTGCCACCTCACGCCCCACAACTTCCACATCCCGCCCCACAAGTGCCACCACCTGACCCACAACTGCCACCACCTGACCCACTAATGCAACTACCTGCCCCACAAGTACCAACTCGTGCCCCACAAGTGCCAACTCCTGCCCCACAAGTGCCAAATCCTGCCCCACAAGTGCCCCCTCCTGCTCCACAAGTGCCACGTCCTGCCCCACAAGTGCCATCTCCCGCCCCACAAGGGCCAAATCCTGCCACGCAACATCCACCTCCTGCCCCACATCATCCACCTCCCACCCCACAAGTGCCACCTCCTGTGGCACAAGTGCCAATTCCAGGCCTAAAAGTGCCAGCTCATGCTTCACAAGTGCCAGCTCCTGCCCCACATCATCCACCTCCTGCTCCACAAGTGCCACCTCCTGCCCCACATCGTCCACCTCCCACCCAACAAGTGCCAATTCCTGCCCCACAAGTGCCACCTCCTGCCTCACAACTTCCAACTCCCACCACAACAATTTCCACCTCCTGTCTTACAAGTTCCACTTCCGCCCCACAAGTGCCACCTCCTGCCCAACAAGTGCCATTTCTTACCCCACAGGTTCCAAATCCTACCCCACTGGTGCCATTTCCTGCCCCACAAGTGCCATTTCCCCCCCCACAGGTGCCACCTCCTGCCCCACATCATCCACCTCCTCCCCCACAAGTGACAATACCTGTTCCACAAGTGCCACCTCCCGCCCCACAACTTCAACATCCCGCCACACAAGTGCCGACTCCTGGCAACGTGTGCCACATCCTGCCCCACAAGTGCCAGCTCCTGCCCCACATGTTCCACCTACCATCCCACAAATTCCACCTCATGCCCCACAAGTGCCAACTCCCAACCCACAAATGCCAAATCCTGCAGTGCAACTTCCACCTCCTGCTCCACAAGTGCCACCTCCTGCCCCACATCGTCCACCTCCCACCCAACAAGTGCCACCACCTGCCCCACAAGTGCCACCTGTCACCCTGCAAGTCCAGCTCCTTCCCCACAAGTGCCAGCTCATGCTTCACAAGTGCCAGCTCCTGCCCCACAAAGACAGCCTCCTGCCCCACATCATCCACCTCCTCCTCCACAAGTGACAATACTTGTTCCACAAGTGCCACCTCCCGCCCCACAAATGCCAAATCCTGCCCTGCAACTTGCACCTCCTGCTCCACAAGTGCCACCTCCTGCCCCACAAGTGCCACATCCCGCCCAACAATTGTGGCCACATGACAAACAAGTTCCACTTCCGCCCCACAAGTGCCACCTCCTGCCCAACAAGTGCCATTTCTTACCCCACAGGTTCCAAATCCTACCCCACTGGTGCCATTTCCTGCCCCACAAGTGCCATTTCCCCCCCCCCACATGTGCCAACTCCTGCCTTACAAGTTTCACCTACCACCCCACAAATTCCACCTCCCACCCCACAAGTTCCACCTCCTGCCTGAAAAGTGCCAATTCCTGCCCCACAAGTGCCAGCTCATGCTTCACAAATGCCAGCTCATGCCCCACATCATAAACTTCCTGCCCCACAAGTGCCACCTCTAACCCCACAAAGACAGCCTCCAGCCCCACATCATCCACCTCCTCCCCCACAAGTGACAATACCTGTTAGACAAGTGCAACCTCCAGCCCCACAACTTCAACATCCCGCCACACAAGTGCCGACTCCTGGCAACGTGTGCCACATCCTGCCCCACAAGTGTCAACTCCTGCCCCACATCGTCCACCTCCCATTCAACAAGTGCCACCTCCTGCCCCACAAGTGCCAATTCCTACCCCACAAGTGCCAGCTCATGCTCCACAAGTGCCAGCTCCTGCCCCTCATCATCCACCTCCTCCCCCACAAGTGCCACCTCCTGACCCACAACATCAATCTCCAGCCCCACAAGAGCCGCCTCCTGCCCGACAAGTTACACCTGCTACAAGTTCCACAAGTGCCACCTCCCTGCTCACGAGTGCCACATCCCGCCCCACATGTACCACCTCCTGCATCACAACTTCCACCTCCCGCCCCACATGTACCACCTCCTGCATCACAACTTCCACCTCCCGCCCCACAAGTTCCACCTCCTGCATCACAACTTCCACCTCCCGCCCCAAGAATGCCACATCCTGCCCCACAAGTGCCACCTCATGCCTCACAAGTGCCACCCCCCCCCACAAGTGCCACCTCCCGCCCCACAAGTGCCACCTCCCACGCACAAGTGCCACATCCTGCCCCACAAGTGCCACCTCCCACGCACAAGTGCCACTACCTGCCCCACAAGTGCCAACTCGTGCCCCACAAGTGCCAACTCCTGCCTCACAAGTTCTATGTGCCTCTGTGGGGTCTCTTATGGGTATCTCTGGACCCAAATGTATTCCTATGGGTACCTATGGGTTTCAATGTGGTCCCTATGTGCCTCTATGGGGTCTCTTATGGGTCTCAGCAGTGTCCCTATGTGTCTCTATGGGTCTCACTGTCCCCCACTGAAATCCATGGGATCCCTATGTGTCCCAATGTCCCCCTATGGGTCACTATGTGTCCCTATGTGTCCCAATGTCCCCCCTATGGGTTGCTTTGTGCCACTATGGGGTCTCTATGGGGTCTCATGGATGTCTCTGGGCTCAGATGTCTTCTTATGGGTGACTATGGGTTTCAATGCAGTCCCTATGTGCCTCTATGGGGTCTCTTATGGGTCTCACCGAGGTCCCTATGTGTCTCTATGGGTCTCACTGTCCCCCACTGAAATCCATGGGGTCCCTATGTGTCCCAATGTCCCCCTATTGGTCCCAGTGTCAGCCTATGGGTCACAATATGTCCCTATGTTTCCCAATGTCCCTCCTATGTGTTGCTAAGTGTCTCCATGTGGTCTCTTATGAGTATCTCTGGGCCAAAATATCTACCTATTGGTATCCATAGGTTACATTAGGTCCCTATGTGCCTCTATGGGGTCTCTTAAGGGTTACAGCGGAGTCCCTATGTGTCTCTATGGGTCTCACTGTTCCCCACTGTAATCCATGGGGTCCCTCTGTGTCCCAGTGTCCACACTATGAGTTGCTATGTACCTCTATGGGGTCTCTATGTGGTCTCTTATGGGTATCTCTGGGCCCAAATGTCCTCATATGGGTATCTATGGGTTTCAATGTGGTCCCTATGTGCCTCTATGGGGCCCACTGTCCCCCACCATAATCCATGGGGTCTCTATGTGTCCCAATGTCCCCCTATGGATCCCAGTGTCTCCCTATGGGTCACTATGTGTCCCTATGTGTCCCAATATCCCCCCTATGGGTAGCTATGTGCCTCTATGGGGTCTCTTATTTGTATCTATGGGCTTAAATGTCCTCCTATGGGTATCTATGGGTTTCAATGTGGTCCCTATGTGCCTCTATGGGGTCTCTGATGGGTCTCAGCAGAGTCTCTATGTGTCTCTACGGGTATCACTGTCCCCCACTGTAATCCATGGTGTCCCTATGTGTCCCAATGTCACCCTATGGGTCCCAGTGTCTCCCTAAGGGTCACTATGTGTCCATATGTGTCCCAGTGTCCCCCATATGGGTTGCTATGTGCCTCTATGGGTTCTCTATGGGGCGCTATGGGGTGCCTATGGAGCTCTATGGGGTTCTATGGGGCGTACTTAGGTTTCTATGGGGTGTCTATGGAACGCTATGGTGTGTCTATGTGGCAAAATGAGTTTCTATGGGTGGCTATGGGGTCTCTATGGGGCACAATGGGTTGCCTACGGGGCTCTATGGGATGTCTATGGGGCTCTATGGCGCGGCTATATGTCCTTATGTGGTGTCTATGTGGCACTATGTTGTGCTATGGGGTGCTGTGAGGCACTATGGGGTGCTATGGGGCTCTATGGAGCAGTATAGGGTGTCTATGGGTCCCTATGGGGTGCAATGGGGCGCTGTGGGGCACAAGGGAGTGTCTATGAGGCTCCATGGGCTGCTATGGGGCACTGTGGAGTAGCTATGGGATGATGTGGGGTCTCTTTGTGCCCCTATGGGTCACTATGTGGTGTCTATGGGGCTCTATGGGGTGGCTATGCGGTGCTGTAGGGTGGCTATGGGGTGCTTTGGGGTATCCTTGGGTTCCTATGGGGCGCTATGGGTGACTATGTGGTGCTATGGTTTGCTATGGGGCTTTATGCGGAAGAATGGGGTCTCTATGGCGCGCTATGAGGTCCCTATGGGGCTCTATGGGGAGTCTGTGGGGTGTCTTTGGGGATCTATGGGTTGTCTGTGGGGCTCTATGGGGTCTGCATGGGGTCTGTATGGGGTTCAGTGAGTTTCTATGGGGCTCTATGGGGTGTCTACAGGCACTATGGGGCGATATGGGGTGTCTATTTGGTTCAATTGGGCTCTATGGTGTGGCTGTAGGGCCTTATGTGGTGTCTATGGGGCACTGTGGGCTGCTATGGGGTGCTGTGGGGAACTATGGGGTGTCTATGGGGCTCTCTGGAGCAGTATGCTGTGTCTATGGGTCCCTATGGGGTGCAATGGGGTGCTGTGGGGCACAATGGAGTGTCTATGAGGCTCCATGGGCTGCTATGGGGCACTATGGAGTAGCTATGGGGTGCTCTGGGGTCTCTTTGGGCCCCTATGGGTCACTATGGGGTGTCTATGGGGCTCTATGGGGTATCTTTGTGTTCCTATGGGGCGCTATGGGTGACTATGGGGTCGCTATGGGTTTCTTTGAGGCACTATGGGTCTCAATGGGGTCTCTATGGGTCTCAATTTATCCTTATGGCTTCCAATCCAATGACTGTCTATGGGTCTCTATGTGTCCCTATGGGTCCCAGTGTCTCTCTATGGGACCCAATGTCTTCCTCTGGATCTCTATGGGTCCCTATGGGTCCCAGTGTCTCTCTATGTCCCCCTGTCTAGGTGGTAACTATACAGATGGTAACAAAGATGGTAACAAATGTACAGAGGTTCTAAGCGAGAGAGAAACTCACCAGTGGTGATGCCTTCGCTGAGGAAGCTGGGGCGGTCTTCACTGCAGAGCGATGTCCAAGAGATGCTGCCTCACAGAATCACAGAATTCTCAAGGTTGGAAAAGGGCTGCCAGCTTTTGTAGGAGAATAGCATGGGAGACAGTTGTGAAGGCTTTGCTGAAGTCCAAGTAGAGCACATCAACAGCCTTTCTTTCTTTCCTTCATCCATCAGATGGGTCACAGGATCGTAGAAGGAGATCAGATTGGTCAAGCAGGAGCTGCCCTTCACGAACCCATGCTGGCTAGGTCTGATCTCCTGCTCATCCCACACCTGCCGCATCTGTCATCTCCCTCAAGACAATTCGTTCCATTCCCTTCCCTGGCACCGAGGTCAGGCTAACAGGCCTGGAGTTGCCCGGATCCTCCTGACAACCTTGCTTGGAAATGGGAGTCACGTTGGCAAGCCTCCAGTCTTCTGGGACCTCACCCGGTAACAGGGAGCTCGGAAAGATAATGGAAAGCGGCTCGAGTGAGGGTCAGCCCTTAAATGAGGTCTCAGAGGAGGTGGAGTCGAGCTCCAGCCCTCCCGGGAGCACAGCTCCATTACTCTCACCTGTGCTCCCGCAGCTGACCCCACACTTGCCTCAGCTGATTAATCAGAGGTTCAGGCTGTGATTACCAATCTCCCACACAGCCCCTGTGGGTCCCAATGTTTCCCTATGGATCTCTGGGTGTCCCTATAGGACTCTATGGGGTTATTATGCCTCTAAATGGGTCCTATATGTCTCTATGTCTCTCTATGGGGTCCCTATGTGTCCCAATGTCCCCACTATGGTTTGCTATGTGCCTCTATGGGGTCTCTATGGGGTCTTTTATGGGTAACTATCGTCCCAAATGTATTCCTAAGGGTATCTATGGGTTTCAATGTGGTCCCTATGTGCCTCTATGGGGTCTCCTATGGGTCTCAATGAAGTCCCTATGTGTCTCTATGGGTCTCACTGTCCACCACTGTAATCCATGTGGTCCCTATGTGTCCCAATATACCCATATGGGTCCCAGTGTCTCCCTATGGGTCACTATGTGTCCCTATGTGTCCCAATGTCCCCCCTATGGGTTGCTATGTGCCTCAATGGGCTCTCTTATGGATAGCTCTGGGCCCAAATGTCTCCCTGTGGGTATCTATGGGTTACATTAGGTCCCTATGTGCCTCTATGGGGTCTCTTATGGGTCTCAGCGGGCTCCCTATGTGTCTCTATGGGTCTCACTGTCCCCCACTGTAATCCATGGGGTCCTTATGTGTCCCATTGTCCCCCTATGGGATCCAGTGTCTCCTCATGGGTCACGGTGTGTCCCTATGTGTCCCTATGTCCCCCCTATGGGTTGCTATGTTCCTCTATGGGGTCTCTTATGGGTCTCAGCAGGGTCCCTATGTGTCTCGATGGATCTGACTGTCCCCCACTTTAATCCATGGGGTCACTATGTGTCCCAATGTCCCCCTATGGGTCCCAGTGTCTCCCTATGTGTACCTATGTGTCCCAATGTCCCCCCATGGGTCACTATGTGTCCCAATGTCCCCCTATGGGTCCCAGTGTCTCCCTATGTGTACCTATGTGTCCCAATGTCCCCCTATGGGTTGCTATGTGCTTGTATGTGGTTTCTTATGGGTATCTCTGGGCCCAAATATCTTCCTATAGCTATCTATGGGTTTCAATGTGGTCCCTATGTGCCTCTATGGGGTCTCTTATGGGTCTCAGCGGGGTTTCTATGTGTCTCTATGGGTCTGGCTGTCCCCCACTGTAGTCCAAGGGGTCCCTATGTGTCCCAATGTCCCCATATGGGTCCCAGTGTCTCCCTATGGGTCAGAATGTTTCCCTACGTGTCCCAATGTCCCCCCTATGGGTTGCTATGTGCCTCTATGGGGTCTCTGTGGGGTCTCTTATGGATATCTCTGGGCCCAAATGTCTTCGTACAAGTATCTATGAGTTTCAATGTGGTCCCTAGGTGCCTCTATGGGGTCTCTTATGGGTCTCAGCGGGGTCCTTATGTATCTCTATGGGTCTCACTGTCCCCCACTGTAATTCATTGGGTCCCTATGTGTCCCAATGTCCCCCTATGGGTCCCAGTGTCTTCCTACGGGTCACAATGTGTACCTATGTGTCCCAATGTCCCCCCTATGGGTTGCTATGTGCCCCTATGGGGTCTCTATGGGGTCTCTTATGGTTATCTCTGGGCCCAAATGTCTTCCTTTGGGTATCTATAAGTTTCAAAGTCGTCCTATGTGTCCCTATGGGTCTTAATGGCTCCTAATGTGTCCCTATGAGTCTATATGTGGTCTCACTGTCCCAGTGGGTCTCTATGTGTTCCTATGTGTCTATATGGAGTCTCTATCTGGTTTCTATGGGTCTTGGTGTCCCTCTATGTGTCACTTTGTGCCTCTATGGGGTCTCCATGGCTTTCTATGGGGTCTCTATGTCTCTCTTTGGGTCCCTATTGGTCCCAATAGGTCCCTATGAGTCTCTATGATGTCTCCCTTTGTCCCCATATGGGTCCCAGTGTGACCCACATGTGCCCACAGCAGCTCCTGCCCCATAGAACTGACCCACATGTTCCCCACAGCAGCTCCTGCCCCATAGATCAGCCCCACACCATCTCCTGCCCCATAGATCTAACTCACATGTGCCCCGCAGCAGCTCCTGCCCATAGATCTGACCCACAGCAGCTCCTGCCCTATAGATCTGATTCAAATCTGCCCCACAGCAGCTCCTGCTCCATAGATCTGACCCACATGTGCCCCAGAGCAGCTCTGCCCCATTGATTTGACCCACATTAGCCCCACAGGAGATCCTGACCCATAGATCTGACCCACATCAGCCCCACAGCAGATTTTGCCCCATAGATATGTGCCACGTCTGCCCCACAGCAGCTCCTGCGACATAGATCTTACCCAGATCTGCTCCACAGCAGCTGCTGCCCCAATGATCTGACCAACATCAGCCCCACAGCAGCTCCTGCCCCATAGATCTGACCCACATGTGCCCCACAGCAGCTCCTGCCCCATAGACCCTACCAACATGTGCAGCACAGCAGCTCCTGCCCATAGATCTGACCCACATCTGCCCCACAGCAGCTCCTGCCCCATAGATCTGACCCACATCTGCTCCACAGCATCTCCTGCCCCATAGATCTGACCCCCATCTGCCCCACAGCAGCTCCTGCCTCATACATCTGACTCACAGCATCTCCTGCCCCATAGAACTGGCCCACATCAGCCACAGCAGCTCCTGACCTATAGATCTGACCCACATCTGACCCACAGCAGCTCCTGCCCCATAGATCTGACCCACATCTGCCACACAGCAGCCTTTGCCCCATAGATCTGACCCACATCTGCCCCACAGCATCTCCTTCCCCATAGATCTGACCCACATGTGCCCCACAGCAGCTCCTAACACATAGATCTGACCCATATGTGCCCCAGAGCTGCTGGTGCCCCATAGATCTGACCCACAGCAGCTCCTGTCTCATAGATCTTACCCACATCAGCCTAACAGCAGATTTTGCCCCATAGTTATGTCCCACATCTGCCCCACAGCAACTCCTGCCCCATAGATCTGACCCACATCAGCCACACAGCAGCTCCAGCCCAATAGACCTGACCCACATCTGCCCCAAAGCATCTCCTACCCCATAGATCTTTCCTACATCAGCCCCACAGCACCTCCGGCCCAATAGATCTGACCCACATGTGCCCCACAGCTGCAGCTGCCCCATAGATCTGACCCACATCAACCCCACAGAAGCTTCTGACCCACATGTGCCCCACAGCAGCTCCTGCCCCATAGATCTGACCCACATCAACCCCACAGAAGCTCCTGCCCCATAGATCTGACCCACATCTACTCCACAGCATCTCCTGCCCCATAGATCTGACCCCCATCAGAACCACAGCAGCTCCTGCCCGAAAGATCTGACACACATCATATGCAAAACAGCTGCTGCCCAATAGATCTGACCCACAGCAGCTACTGCCCCATAGCTCTGACCCACAAATGCCCCACAGAAGCTCCTGCCCCATAAATCCGACCACATCTGCCCCACAGCAGCTCCTGCCCCATAGATCGGACCCAAATCTGCCCCTCTGCTGCTCCTGCCGCAAAGATCTGACCCACATCTGACCCACAGCACCTCCTGCCCCATAGATCTGACCCACAACTGCCACACAGCAGCCTTTGCCCCATAGATCTGACCCACATCTGCCCCACAGTAGCTCCTGCCCCATAGGTCTGACCCACATGTGCCCCACAGCATCTCCTGCCCCATAGATCTGACCCACATGTGCCCCACAGCAGCTCCTAACACATAGATCTGACCCACATGTGCCCCAGAGCTGCTCCTGCCCCATAGATCTGAACCACAGCAGCTCCTGTCTCATAGATCTTACCCACATCAGCCCCACAGCAGATTTTGCCCCATAGTTATGTCCCACATCTGCCCAACAGCAGCTCCTGCCCCATAGATTTGACCCACATCAGCCACACAGCATCTCCCGCCCCATAGATGTGACCCACATCTGCACCATAGCAGCTCCTCCCCATAGATATGCCCTACATCTGCCCCACATCAGCTCCTGCAACATAGATCTGACCCACATCTGCGCCACAACAGCTCCTGCCCCATAGATCTGACCCACATCAGACCCACAGCAGATCCTCCCCAAAGATCTGACACACATCTGCCCCACTGCTGCTCCTACACCACAGATCTGACCTACATCATCTCCACTGCAGCTCCTGCCCATAGATCTGACCCGCATCAGCCACACAGCAGCTCCTGCCCCATAGACCTGACACACATAAGCCCCACAGCAGCTCCTGCCTCATAGATCTGACTCACAGCATCTCCTGCCCCATAGATCTGACCCACATCAGACCCAGAGCATCTCCTGCCACATAGATCTGACCCACATTTTCCCCAAAGCAGCACCTAAACCATAGATCTGACTCACATGTGCCTCACAGCTGCTCCTGCCCCATAGATCTGAACCACAGCAGCTCCTGTCTCATAGATCTAACCCACATCTGCCCCACAGCAGCTCCTGCCCCGTAGATCTGACCCACATCTGCTCCACAGCAACTCCTGCCCCATAGATCTGACCCCCATCTGCCCCAAAGCAGCTCCTGCCTCATACATCTGACTCACAGCATCTCCTGCCCCATAGAACTGGCCCACATCAGCCACAGCAGCTCCTGACCTATAGATCTGACCCACATCAGCCCCACAGCAGATTTTGCCCCATTGATCTGACCCACATCTGCCACAGCAGCTCCTGCCCCATAGATCTGACCCCCATCTGCCCCACAGCAGCTCCTGCCTCATACATCTGACTCACAGCATCTCCTGCCCCATAGAACTGGCCCACATCAGCCACAGCAGCTCCTGACCTATAGATCTGACCCACATCTGCTCCACAGCATCTCCTGCCCCATAGAACTGACCCACATCAGCCACAGCAGCTCCTGCCCCATAGATCTGACCCACATCTGACCCACAGCAGCTCCTGCCCCATAGATCTGACCCACATCTGCCACACAGCAGCTCCTGCCCCATAGATCTGACCCACATCTGACCCACAGCAGCTCCTGTCCCACAGATCTGACCCACATCTGACCCACAGCAGCTCCTGCCCCATAGATCTGACCCACATCTGACCGACAGCAGCTCCTGCCCCATAGACCCTACCAACATGTGCAGCACAGCAGCTCCTGCCCATAGATCTAACCCACATCTGCCCCACAGCATCTCCTGCCCCATAGATCTGACCTCCATCTGCCCCACAGCAGCTCCTGCCTCATAGATCTGACTCACAGCATCTCCTGCCCCATAGAACTGGCCCACATCAGTCACAGCAGCTCCTGACCTATAGATCTGACGCACATCTGCGCCACAACAGGTCCTGCCCCATAGATCTGACCCACATCAGCCCCACAGCAGATTTTGCCCCATAGATATGTGCCACGTCTGCCCCACAGCAGCTCCGGCGACATAGATCTTACCCAGATCTGCTCCACAGCAGCTGCTGCCCCAAAGATCTGACCAACATCAGCCCCACAGCAGCTCCTGCCCCATAGATCTGACCCACATCTGACCCACAGCATCTCCTGCCCCATAGATCTGAACCACATCTGCCCCACAGCAGCTCCTGCCCCATAGATCTGACCCACATCTGCTCCACAGCATCTCCTGCCCCATAGATCTGACCCCCATCTGCCCCACAGCAGCTCCTGCCTCATACATCTGACTCACAGCATCTCCTGCCCCATAGAACTGGCCCACATCAGCCACAGCAGCTCCTGCCCCATAGATCTGACCCACATCTGCCACACAGCAGCCTTTGCCCCATAGATCTGACCCACATCTGCCCCACAGCATCTCCTGCCCCATAGATCTGACCCACATCTGACCCACAGCATCTCCTGCCCCATAGATCTGACCCACATCTGCCCCACAGCAGCTCCTGCCCCATAGATCTGACCCACATCTAACCCACAGCAGCTCCTGCCCCTTACATCTTACACAGATCTGCCCCACAGCAGCTCCTACCCAAAGATCTGACCCACATCATCTCGACAGCAGCTCCTGCCCCATAGATCTGACCAGCATGTGCCCCAAAGCAGCTCCTAACACATAGATCTGACCCACATGTGCCCCAGAGCTGCTCCTGCCCCATAGATCTGAACCACAGCAGCTCCTGTCTCATAGATCTAACACACATCTGCCCCACAGCAGCTCCTGCCCCATAGATCTGACCCACATCTGCTCCACAGCATCTCCTGCCCCATAGATCTGACCGCCATCTGCCCCACAGCAGCTTTTGCCTCATACATCTGACTCACAGCATCTCCTGCCCCTTAGAGCTGGCCCACATCAGCCACAGCAGCTCCTGACCTATAGATCTGACCCACATCAGCCCCACAGCAGCTCCTGCCCCATAGATCTGACCCACATCTGCCCCACAGCATCTCCTGCCCCATATATCTGACCCACATCTGCCCCACAGCAGCTCCTGCCCCATAGATCTGACCCACATCTGACCCACAGCAGCTCCTGCCCCATAGATCTGACCCACATGTGCCCCACAGCAGCTCCTAACACATACATCTGACCCACATGTGCCCCAGAGCTGCTCCTGCCCCATAGATCTGAACCACAGCAGCTCCTGTCTCATAGATCTAACCCACATCTGCCCCACAGCAGCTCCTGCCCCATAGATCTGACCCACATCTGCTCCACAGCAGCTCCTGCCCCATAGATTTGACCCCCATCTGCCCCACAGCAGCTCCTGCCTCATACATCTGACTCACAGCATCTCCTGCCCCATAGAACTGGCCCACATCAGCCATAGCAGCTCCTGAGCTATAGATCTGACCCACATCAGCCCCACAGCAGATTTTGCCCCATAGATATGTGCCACGTCTGCCCCACAGCAGCTCCTGCGACATAGATGTTACCCAGATCTGCTCCACAGCAGCTGCTGCCCCAAAGATCTGACCAACATCAGCCCCACAGCAGCTCCTGCCCCATAGATCTGACCCACATCTGCCCCACAGCAGCTCCTGCCCCATAGACCCTACCAACATGTGCAGCACAGCAGCTCCTGCCCATAGATCTAACCCACATCTGCCCCACAGCAGCTCCTGCCCCATAGATCTGACCCACATCATCTCGACAGCAGCTCCTGCCCCATAGATCTGACCCACATGTGCCCCACAGCAGCTCCTAACACATAGATCTGACCCACATGTGCCCCAGAGCTGCTCCTGCCACATAGATCTGAACCACAGCAGCTCCTGTCTCATAGATCTTACCCACATCAGCCCCACAGCAGATTTTGCCCCATAGTTATGTCCCACATCTGCCCAACAGCAGCTCCTGCCCCATAGATTTGACCCACATCAGCCACACAGCATCTCCCGCCCCATAGATGTGACCCACATCTGCACCACAGCAGCTCCTCCCCATAGATATGCCCTACATCTGCCCCACATCAGCTCCTGCAACATAGATCTGACCCACATCTGTGCCACAACAGCTCCTGCCCCATAGATCTGACCCACAGCAGTTCCTACCCCATAGATCAGACCCAAATCTTCCCTACATCAGCTCCTGCCCATAGATCTGACCCACATCTGCCCCACAGAAGCTTCAACCCCATAGACCCTACCAACATGTGCAGCACAGCAGCTCCTGCCCATAGATCTAACCCACATCTGCCCCACAGCATCTCCTGCCCCATAGATCTGACCACCATCTGCCCCACAGCAGCTCCTGCCCCATAGATCTGACCCACATCTGCCCCACAGCAGCTCCTGCCTCATACATCTGACTCACAGCATCTCCTGCCCCATAGAACTGGCCCACATCAGCCACAGCAGCTCCTGACCTATAGATCTGACCCACATCTGAACCACAGCAGCTCCTCCCCATAGATATGCCCTACATCTGCCCCACAGCATCTCCTGCCCCATAGATCTGACCCACATCAGACCCACAGCAGATCCTCCCCAAAGATCTGACACACATCTGCTCCACTGCTGCTCCTACACCACAGATCTGACCTACATCATCTCCACTGCAGCTCCTGCCCATAGATCTGACCCGCATCAGCCACACAGCAGCTCCTGCCCCATAGACCTGACACACATCAGCCCCACAGCAGATCCTGCCTCATAGACCTGACTCACAGCATCTCCTGCCCCATAGATCTGACCCACATCAGACCCAGAGCATCTCCTGCCACATAGATCTGACCCACATTTTCCCCAAAGCAGCACCTAAACCATAGATCTGACCCACATGTGCCTCACAGCTGCTCCTGCCCCATAGATCTGAACCACAGCAGTTCCTGCCCCATAGATCAGACCCAAATCTTCCCTACATCAGCTCCTGCCCATAGATCTGACCCACATCAGCCGCACAGCAGCTCCTACCCCATAGATCTGACCCACATCAGCCCCACAGCAGCTCCTACCCCATAGATCTGACCCACATCAGCCCCACAGCAGATTTTGCCCCATAGATATGTGCCACGTCTGCCCCACAGCAGCTCCTGCGACATAGATCTTACCCAGATCTGCTCCACAGCAGCTGCTGCCCCAATGATCTGACCAACATCAGCCCCACAGCAGCTCCTGCCCCATAGAT
Source organism: Coturnix japonica (assembly GCF_054131305.1). Lineage (NCBI taxonomy): Eukaryota > Metazoa > Chordata > Aves > Galliformes > Phasianidae > Coturnix > Coturnix japonica. The sequence goes on along the minus strand of NC_140678.1, from coordinate 5,305,649 downwards.
ATGACCCACATCAGACACACAGCAGCTCCCGCCCCATAGATCTGACCCAAATCTGTCCCACAGCAGCTCCTGCCCCATAGATCTGACCCACATCTGCCCCACAGCAGCTCCTGCCCCATAGATCTGACCAACATCTGCCCCACAGCAGCTCCTGCCCCATAGATCTGACACACGTCTGCCCCACAGCAGCTCCTGCCCCATAGATCTGACACACATCAACCCCACAGAAGCTCCTGCCCCATAGATCTGACACACATCACCCCCACAGCAGCTCCTGCCCCATAGATCTCAACCACATGAGCCAAACAGCAGCTCCTGTCCCACAGATCTGACCAACATCAGCTCCACAGCAGATCCTTCCCTATAGATCTGACCCATATAAACCCACAGCAGCACCTGTTCCGTAGATCTGACACACATCATCCCCACAACTGCTCCTGCCCCATAGATCTGACCAACATTTGCCCCACAGCAGCTCCTGCCCCATAGATCTTACCCACATCAGCCCCACAGCAGCTCCTGGCCCATACATCTGACCCACATGCGCCCCACAGCAGCTCCTGCCTTATAGATCAGACCATCATCAGCCTCACAACAGCTCCTGCCCCATAGATCTACCCCACAGCAGCTCCTGCCCCATAGATCTGACCAACATGTCCCCCAGAGCAGCTCCTGCCCCATAGACCTTACCCACATCAGCCGCACAGCAGCTCCTGGTCTATAGACCTGACCCACATGTGCACCACAGCACCTACTGTCCAATAGATCTGCCCCACAGCAGCTCCTGCCCCATAGATCTGACCCACATCTGCCCCATAGCATCTCCCGCTCCATAGATCTTAACCGTATCAGCCCCACAGCAGCTCCTGCCCCATAGATCTGACCCTCATCAGCCCCATAGCATCTCCCGCTCCATAGATCTTAACCGTATCAGCCCCACAGCAGCTCCTGCCCCATAGATCTGACCCACATCTGCACCACAGCAGCTCTTGCCCCATAGATCTGACCCACATCTGCCCCACAGCAGCTCCTGCCCCATAGATCTGACCCACATCTGCCCCACAGCAGCTCCTGCCCCATAGATCTGACCAACATCTGCCCCACAGCAGCTCCTGCCCCATAGATCTGACACACGTCTGCCCCACAGCAGCTCCTGCCCCATAGATCTGACACACATCACCCCCACAGCAGCTCCTGCCCCATAGATCTGACCAACATGTCCCCCAGAGCAGCTCCTGCCCCATAGACCTTACCCACATCAGCCGCACAGCAGCTCCTGGTCTATAGACCTGACCCACATGTGCACCACAGCACCTACTGTCCAATAGATCTGCCCCACAGCAGCTCCTGCCCCATAGATCTGACCCACATCTGCCCCATAGCATCTCCCGCTCCATAGATCTTAACCGTATCAGCCCCACAGCAGCTCCTGCCCCATAGATCTGACCCTCATCAGCCCCATAGCATCTCCCGCTCCATAGATCTTAACCGTATCAGCCCCACAGCAGCTCCTGCCCCATAGATCTGACCCACATCTGCACCACAGCAGCTCTTGCCCCATAGATCTGACCCACATCTGCCCCACAGCAGCTCCTGCCCCATAGATCTGACCCACATCTGCCCCACAGCAGCTCCTGCCCCATAGATCTGACCAACATCTGCCCCACAGCAGCTCCTGCCCCATAGATCTGACACACGTCTGCCCCACAGCAGCTCCTGCCCCATAGATCTGACACACATCACCCCCACAGCAGCTCCTGCCCCATAGATCTGACACACATCACCCCCACAGCAGCTCCTGCCCCATAGATCTCAACCACATGAGCCACACAGCAGCTCCTGTCCCACAGATCTGACCAACATCAGCTCCACAGCAGCTCCTTCCCTATAGATCTGACCCATATAAACCCACAGCAGCACCTGTTCCGTAGATCTGACACACATCATCCCCACAACTGCTCCTGCCCCATAGATCTGACCAACATGTGCCCCACAGCAGCTCCTGCCCCATAGATCTTACCCACATCAGCCCCACAGCAGCTCCTGGCCCATACATCTGACCCACATGCGCCCCACAGCAGCTCCTGCCTTATAGATCAGACCATCATCAGCCTCACAACAGCTCCTGCCCCATAGATCTACCCCACAGCAGCTCCTGCCCCATAGATCTGACCAACATGTCCCCCAGAGCAGCTCCTGCCCCATAGACCTTACCCACATCAGCCGCACAGCAGCTCCTGGTCTATAGACCTGACCCACATGTGCACCACAGCACCTACTGTCCAATAGATCTGCCCCACAGCAGCTCCTGCCCCATAGATCTGACCCACATCAGCCCCATAGCATCTCCCGCTCCATAGATCTTAACCGTATCAGCCCCACAGCAGCTCCTGCCCCATAGATCTGACCCTCATCAGCCCCATAGCATCTCCCGCTCCATAGATCTTAACCGTATCAGCCCCACAGCAGCTCCTGCCCCATAGATCTGACCCACATCTGCACCACAGCAGCTCTTCCCCATAGATCTGACCCACATCTGCCCCACAGCAGCTCCTGCCCCATAGATCTGACCCACATCTGCTCCACAGCATCTCCTGCCCCATAGATCTGACCACCATCTGCGCCACAGCAGCTCCTGCCTCATACATCTGACTCACAGCATCTCCTGCCCCATAGAACTGGCCCACATCAGCCACAGCAGCTCCTGACCTATAGATCTGACCCACATCTGCTCCACAGCATCTCCTGCCCCATAGATCTGACCCCCATCTGCCCCACAGCAGCTCCTGCCTCATAGATATGACTCACAACATCTCCTGCCCCATAGAACTGGCCCACAACAGCCACAGCAGCTCCTGCCCCATAGATCTGACCCACATCTGCCACACAGCAGCCTTTGTCCCATAGATCTGACCCACATCTGCCCCACAGCATCTCCTGCCCCATAGATCTGACCCACATCTGCTCCACAGCATCTCCTGCCCCATAGATCTGACCCCCATCTGCCCCACAGCAGCTCCTGCCTCATACATCTGACTCACAGCATCTCCTGCCCCATAGAACTGGCCCACATCAGCCACAGCAGCTCTTGACCTATAGATCTGACCCACATCAGCCCCACAGCAGATTTTGCCCCATAGATATGTGCCACGTCTGCCCCACAGCAGCTCCTGCGACATAGATCTTACCCAGATCTGCTCCACAGCAGCTGCTGCCCCAAAGATCTGACCAACATCAGCCCCACAGCAGCTCCTGCCCCATAGATATGACCCACATCTGCCCCACAGCATCTCCTGCCCCATTGATCCAACCCACATCTGCCCCACAGAAGCTCCTGACCCATAGATCTGACCCACATCAACCCCACAGAAGCTCCTGCCCCATTGACCTGAACCACATCTGCCCCACAGCAGATTTTACCCCACAGATCTGACCCACATCTGCGCCACAACAGCTCCTGCCCCATAGATCTCACCCACATCAGCCCCTCAGCAGATCCTCCCCAAAGATCTGACACACATCTGCCCTACTGCTGCTCCTACACCACAGATCTGACCTACATCATCTCCACTGCAGCTCCTGCCCCATAGATCTGACCCGCATCAGCCACACATCAGCTCCTGCAACATAGATCTGACCCACATCTGCAACACAGCAGCTCCTGCTCCATAAATCTGACCAACATCAGGCCCACATCTGTTCCTGCCCCATAGATCTGACCCACAGCAGCTCCTGCCCCATAGATCTAACTCACATGTGCCCCACAGCAGCTCCTGCCCATAGATCTGACCTACAGCAGCTCCTGCCCTATAGATCTGATTCAGATCTGCGCCACAGCAGCTCCTGCTCCATAGATCTGACCCACATGTGCCCCAGAGCAGCTCTGCCTCATTGATTTGACCTACATCAGCCCCACAGGAGATCCTGCCCCATAGATCTGACCCACATCAGCCCCACTACAGCTCCTGCCCTATAGATCTGACCAACATCAGCCCCACATCAGCTCCTGTCCCATAGATCTGACCCTCATCAGCCCCATAGCATCTCCCGCTCCATAGATCTTAACAGTATCAGCCCCACAGCAGCTCCTGCCCCATAGATCTGACCCACATCTGCCCCACAGCAGCTCCTGCCCCATAGAAACTACCAGCATGTGCAGCACAGCAGCTCCTGCCCATAGATCTAACCCACATCTGCCCCACAGCAGCTCCTGCCCCATAGATCTGACCCACAGCAGCTCCTGCCCCATAGATCTAACTCACATGTGCCCCACAGCAGCTCCTGCCCATAGATCTGACCTACAGCAGCTCCTGCCCTATAGATCTGATTCAGATCTGCGCCACAGCAGCTCCTGTTCAATATATCTGACCAACATGTGCCCCAGAGCAGCTCTGCCTCATTGATTTGACCTACATCAGCCCCACAGGAGATCCTGCCCCATAGATCTGACCCACATCAGCCCCACTACAGCTCCTGCCCTATAGATCTGACCAACATCAGCCCCACATCAGCTCCTGTCCCATAGATCTGACCCTCATCAGCCCCATAGCATCTCCCGCTCCATAGATCTTAACAGTATCAGCCCCACAGCAGCTCCTGCCCCATAGATCTGACCCACATCTGCCCCACAGCAGCTCCTGCCCCATAGAAACTACCAGCATGTGCAGCACAGCAGCTCCTGCCCATAGATCTAACCCACATCTGCCCCACAGCAGCTCCTGCCCCATAGATCTGACCCACATCTGCCCCACAGCAGCTCCTGCCCCATAGACCCTACCAACATGTGCAGCACAGCAGCTCCTGCCCATAGATCTGACCCACATGTGCCCCACAGCAGCTCCTAACACATAGATCTGACCCACATCTGCTCCACAGCAGCTCCTGCCCCATAGATCTGACCCACATCTGCTCCACAGCATCTCCTGCCCCATAGATCTCAACCACCATCTGCCCCACAGCAGCTCCTGCCTCATACATCTGACTCACAGCATCTCCTGCCCCATAGAACTGGCCCACATCAGCCACAGCAGCTCCTGACGTATAGATCTGACCCACATCTGACCCACAGCAGCTCCTGCCCCATAGATCTGACCCACATCTGCCACACAGCAGACTTTGCCCCATAGATCTGGCCCACATCTGCCCCACAGCATCTCCTGCCCCATAGATCTGACCCACACCTGCTCCACAGCATCTCCTGCCCCATAGATCTGACCCACATCTGCCCCACAGCATCTCCTGCCCCATAGATCTGACCCACATCAGCCACAGCAGCTCCTGCCCCATTGATCTGACCCACATCTGCCACACAGCAGCCTTTGCCCCATAGATCTGACCCACATCTGCCCCACAGCATCTCCTGCCCCATAGATCTGACCAGCATGTGCCCCACAGCAGCTCCTAACACATAGATCGGACCCACATGTGCCCCAAATCTGCTCCTGCCCCATAGATCTGAACCACAGCAGCTCCAAACTCATAGATCTTACCCACATCAGCCCCACAGCAGATTTTGCCCCATAGTTATGCCCCACATCTGCCCAACAGCAACTCCTGCCCCATAGATCTGACCCACATGTGCCCACAGCAGCTCCTGCCCCATAGACCTGACCCACATGTTCCCAACAGCAGCTCCTGCCCCATAGATCTGACCCACAGCATCTCCTGCCACATAGATCTGACCCAAATCAGCCCCACAGCATCTCCTGCCCCATAGATCTGACCCACATGTGCCCCACAGCAGCTCCAAACTCATAGATCTGACTCACATCAGTCCAACAGCAGATTTTGCACCATAGATATGTCCCTCATATTCCCCACAGCAACTCCTGCCCCATAGATCTGACCTTCATCATCCCCTCTGCAGGTCCTGCCCCATAGATCTGACCCACATGTGCCCCACAGCAGCTCCTGCCATATAGATCTAACCACCATCAGCCCCAAAGCAGCTCCTGCCCCATAGATCTGACCCAAGTCAGCCCCACAGCAGCTCCTGCCCTATAGATCTGATTCAAATCTGACCCAGAGCAACTCCTGCCACATAGATCTGACCCACATTTTCCCCAAAGCAGCACCTCAACCATAGATCTGACCCACATGTGCCTCACAGCTGCTCCTGCCCCATAGATCTGAACCACAGCAGTTCCTGCCCCATAGATCAGACCCAAATCTTCCCTACATCAGCTCCTGCCCATAGATCTGACCCACATCAGCCCCACAGCAGCTCCTACCCCATAGATCTGACCCACATCAGCCCCACAGCAGATTTTGCCCCATAGATATGTGCCACGTCTGCACCACAGCAGCTCCTGCGACATAGATCTTACCCAGATCTGCTCCACAGCAGCTGCTGCCCCAAAGATCTGACCAACATCAGCCCCACAGCAGCTCCTGCCCCATAGATCTGACCCACATCTGCCCCACAGCAGCTCCTGCCCCATAGATCTGAACCACAGCAGTTCCTGCCCCATAGGTCAGACCATAATCTTCCCTACATCAGCTCCTGCTTATAGATCTGACCCACATCAGCCCCACAGCAGATTTTGCCCCATAGATATGTGCCACGTCTGCCCCACAGCAGCTCCTGCGACATAGATCTTACCCAGATCTGCTCCACAGCAGCTGCTGCCCCAACGATCTGACCAACATCAGCCCCACAGCAGCTCCTGCCCCATAGATCTGACCCACATCTGCCCCACAGCAGCTCCTGCCCCATAGACCCTACCAACATGTGCAGCACAGCAGCTCCTGCCCATAGATCTAACCTACATCTGCCCCAAAGCAGCTCCTGCCCCATAGATCTGACCCACACCTGCTCCACAGCATCTCCTGCCCCATAGATCTGACACCCATCTGCCCCACAGCAGCTCCTGCCCCATAGATCTGACCCACATCTGCTCCACAGCATCTCCTGCCCCATAGATCTGACCCACATCTGCCCCACAGCAGCTCCTGCCCCATAGATCTGACCCACATCTGCCCCACAGCAGCTCCTGCCCCATAGACCGTACCAACATGTGCAGCACAGCTGCTCCTGCCCATAGATTTAACCCACATCTGCCCAACAGCAGCTCCTGCCCCATAGATCTGACCCACATCTGCCCCACAGCAGCTCCTGCCTCATACATCTGACTCACAGCATCTCCTGCCCCATAGAACTGGCCCACATCAGCCACAGCAGCTCCTGCCCCATAGATCTGACCCACATCTGACCCACAGCAGCTCCTGCCCCATAGATCTGACCCACATCTGCCACACAGCAGCCTTTGCCCCATAGATCTGACCCACATCTGCCCCACAGCATCTCCTGCCCCATAGATCTGACCCACATCTGCCCCACAGCAGCTCCTGCCCCATAGATCTGACCCACATCTGCCCCACAGCAGCTCCTGCCCCTTACATCTTACACAGATCTGCCCCACAGCAGCTCCTACCCAAAGATCTGACCCACATCATCTCGACAGTAGCTCCTGACCCATAGATCTGACCCACATGTGCCCCACAGCAGCTCCTAACACATAGATCTGACCCACATGTGCCCCAGAGCTGCTCCTGCCCCATAGATCTGAACCACAGCAGCTCTGTCTCATAGATCTTACCTACATCAGCCCCACAGCAGATTTTGCCCCATAGTTATGTCCCACATCTGCCCAACAGCAGCTCCTGCCCTATAGATTTGACCCACATGCGCCACACAGCATCTCCCGCCCCATAGATGTGACCCACACCTGCACCACAGCAGCTCCTCCCCATAGATATGCCCTACATCTGCCCCACATCAGCTCCTGAAACATAGATCTGACCCACATCTGCGCCACAACAGCTCCTGCCCCATAGATCTGACCCACATCAGACCCACAGCAGATCCTCCCCAAAGATCTGACACACATCTGCCCCACTGCTGCTCATACACCACAGATCCGACCTACATCATCTCCACTGCAGCTCCTGCCCGTAGATCTGACCCGCATCAGCCACACAGCAGGTCCTGCCCCATAGACCTGACACACATCAGCCCCACAGCAGCTCCTACCTCATAGATCTGACTCACAGCATCTCCTGCCCCATAGACCTGACACACATCAGCCCCACAGCAGCTCCTGCCTCATAGATCTGACTCACAGCATCTCCTGCCCCATAGATCTGACCCACATCAGACCCAGAGCATCTCCTGCCACATAGATCTGACCCACATTTTCCCCAAAGCAGCACCTAAACCATAGATCTGACCCACATGTGCCTCACAGCTGCTCCTGCCCCATAGATCTGAACCACAGCAGTTCCTGCCCCATAGATCTGACCCACATCTGCCACACAGCAGCCTTTACCCCATAGATCTGACCCACATCTGCCCCACAGCATATCCTGCCCCATAGATCTGACCCACATCTGCCCCACAGCAGCTCCTGCCCCATAGATCTGACCCACGTCTGACCCACAGCAGCTCCTGCCCCTTACATCTTACACAGATATGCCCCACAGCAGCTCCTACCCAAAGATCTGACTCACATCATCTCGACAGCACCTCCTGCCCCATAGATCTGACCCACATGTGCCCCAGAGCTGCTCCTGCCCCATAGATCTGAACCACAGCAGCTCCTGTCTCATAGATCTAACCCACATCTGCCCCACAGCAGCTCCTGCCCCATAGATCTGACCCACATCTGCTCCACAGCATCTCCTGCCCCATAGATCTGACCCCCATCTGCCCCACAGCAGCTCCTGCCTCATACATCTGACTTACAGCATCTCCTGCCCCATAGAACTGGCCCACATCAGCCACAGCACCTCCTGACCTATAGATCTGACCCACATCTGACCCACAGCAGCTCCTGCCCCATAGATCTGACCCACATCTGCCACACAGCAGCCTTTGCCCCATAGATCTGACCCACATCTGACCCAAAGCATCTCCTGCCCCATAGATCTGACCCCCATCTGACCCACAGCAGCTCCTGCCCCATAGATCTGACCCACATCTGCCCCACAGCATCTCCTGCCCCATAGATCTGACTCCCATCTGCCCCACAGCAGCTCCTGCCTCATACATCTGACTCACAGCATCTCCTGCCCCATAGAACTGGCCCACATCAGCCACAGCAGCTCCTGACCTATAGATCTTACCCACATCTGCTCCACAGCAGCTCCTGCCCCATAGATCTGACCCACATCAGCCCCACAGCAGATTTTTCCCCATAGATATGTTCCACGTCTGCTCCACAGCAGCTCCTGCGACATAGATCTTACCCAGATCTGCTCCACAGCAGCTGCTGCCCCAAAGATCTGACCAACATCAGCTCCACAGCAGCTGCTGCCCCATAGATCTGACCCACATCTGCCCCACAGCAGCTCCTGCCCCATAGATCTGACCCACATCTGCCACACAGCAGATTTTGCCCCATAGATATGTTCCACGTCTGCCCCACAGCAGCTCCTGCCCCATACATCTTACCAAGATCTGCCCCACAGCAGCTCCTACCCAAAGATCTGACCCACATCATCTCGACAGCAGCTCCTGCCCCATAGATCAGACCCAAATCTTCCCTACATCAGCTCCTGCCCATAGATCTGACCCACATCAGCCCCACAGCAGCTCCTACCCCATAGATCTGACCCCCATCTGCCACACAGCAGATTTTGCCCCATAGATATGTGCCACGTCTGCCCCACAGCAGCTCCTGCGACATAGATCTTACCCACATCTGCCCCAAAGCAGCTCCTGCCCCATAGACCCTACCAACATGTGCAGCACAGCACCTCCTGCCCATAGATCTAACCCACATCTGCCCCACAGCAGCTCCAGCCCCATAGATCTGACCCACATCAGCCACACAGCAGATTTTGCCCCATAGATATGTTCCACGTCTGCCCCACATCAGCTCCTGCCCCATACATCTTACCAAGATCTGCCCCACAGCAGCTCCTACCCAAAGATCTGACCCACATCATCTCGACAGCAGCTCCTGCCCCATAGATCTGACCCACATGTGCCCCACAGCAGCTCCTAACACATAGATCTGACCCACATGTGCCCCAGAGCTGCTCCTGCCCCATAGATCTGAACCACAGTAGCTCCTGTCTCATAGATCTTACCCACATCAGCCCCACAGCAGATTTTGCCCCATAGATCTGACCCACATCTGCCCCACAGCAGCTCCTGCCCCATAGATCTTACCCCCATCTGCCCCACAGCATCTCCTGCCACATACATCTGACTCACAGCATCTCCTGCCCCATAGAACTGGCCCACATCACCCACAGCAGCTCCTGACCTATAGATCTGACCCACATCTGTCACACAGCAGCCTTTGCCCCATAGATCTGACCCACATCTGCCCCACAGAATCTCCTGCCCCATAGATCCGACCCACATCTGCCCCACAGCAGCTCCTGCCCCATAGATCTGACCCACATCTGACCCACAGCAGCTCCTGCCCCATACATCTTACCCAGATCTGCCCCACAGCAGCTCCTAACCAATGATCTGACCCACATCATCTCGACAGCAGCTCCTGCCCCATAGATCTGACCCACATGTGCCCCACAGCAGCTCCTAACACATAGATCTGACCCACATGTGCCCCAGAGCTGCTCCTGCCCCATAGATCTGAACCATAGCAGCTCCTTTCTCATAGATCTAACCCACATCTGCCCCACAGCAGCTCCTGCCCCATAGATCTGACCCACATCTGCTCCACAGCATCTCCTGCCCCATAGATCTGACCCCCATCTGCCCCACAGCAGCTCCTGCCTCATACATCTGACTCACAGCATCTCCGGCCCCATAGAACTGGCCCACATCAGCCATAGCAGCTCCTGAGCTATAGATCTGACCCACATCAGCCCAACAGCAGATTTTGCCCCATAGATATGTGCCACGTCTGCCCCACAGCAGCTCCTCCCCATAGATATGCCCTACATCTGCCCCACATCAGCTCCTGCAACTTAGATGTGACCCACATCTGCGCCACAACAGCTCCTGCCCCATAGATCTGACCCACAGCTGTTCCTGCCCCATAGATCAGACCCAAATCTTCCCTACATCAGCTCCTGCCCATAGATCTGACCCACATCTGCCCCACAGCAGCTCCTGCCCCATAGACCCTACCAACATGTGCAGCACAGCAGCTCCTGCCCATAGATCTAACCCACGTCTGCCCCACAGCAGCTCCTGCCCCATAGATCTGACCCACATCTGCTCCACAGCATCTCCTGCCTCATACATCTGACTCACAGCATCTCCAGCCCTATAGAACTGGCCCACATCAGCCACAGCAGCTCCTGACCTATAGATCTGACCCACATCTGCCACACAGCAGCCTTTGCCCCATAGATCTGACGCACATCTGCCCCACAGCATCTCCTGCCCCATAGATCTGACCACCATCTGCCCCACAGCAGCTCCTGCCTCATACATCTGACTCACAGCATCTCCTGCCCCATAGAACTGGCCCACATCAGCCACAGCAGCTCCTGCCCCATAGATCTGACCCACATCTGCCACACAGCAGCCTTTGTCCCATAGATCTGACCCACATCTGCCACACAGCAGCCTTTGCCCCATAGATCTGACCCACATCTGCCCCACAGCAGCTCCTGCCCCATAGATCTGACCCACATCTGACCCACAGCAGCTCCTGCCCCATAGATCTGACCCACATGTGCCCCACAGCAGCTCCTAACACATAGATCTGACCCACATGTGCCCCAGAGCTGCTCCTGCCCCATAGATCTTAACCACAGCAGCTCCTGTCTCATAGATCTAACCCACATCTGCCCCACAGCAGCTCCTGCCCCATAGATCTGACCCACATCTGCTCCACAGCATCTCCTGCCCCATAGATCTGACCCCCATCTGCCCCACAGCAGCTCCTGCCTCATACATCTGACTCACAGCATCTCCTGCCCCATAGAACTGGCCTACATCAGCCATAGCAGCTCCTGACCTATAGATCTGACCCACATCAGCCCCACAGCAGATTTTGCCCCATTGATATGTGCCACGTCTGCCCCACAGCAGCTCCTGCGACATAGATCTTACCCAGATCTGCCCCACAGCAGCTGCTGCCCCAAAGATCTGACCAACATCAGCCCCACAGCAGCTCCTGCCCCATAGATCTGACCCACATCTGCCCCACAGCAGCTCCTGCCCCATAGACCCTACCAACATGTGCAGCACAGCAGCTCCTAACACATAGATCTGACCCACATGTGCCCCACAGCAGCTCCTAACACATAGATCTGAACCACAGCAGCTCCTGTCTCATAGATCTTACCCACATCAGCCCCACAGCAGATTTTGCCCCATAGTTATGTCCCACATCTGCCCAACAGCAGCTCCTGCCCCATAGATTTGACCCACATCAGCCACACAGCATCTCCCGCCCCATAGATGTGACCCACATCTGCACCACAGCAGCTCCTCCCCATAGATATGCCCTACATCTGCCCCACATCAGCTCCTGCAACTTAGATGTGACCCACATCTGCGCCACAACAGCTCCTGCCCCATAGATCTGACCCACAGCTGTTCCTGCCCCATAGATCAGACCCAAATCTTCCCTACATCAGCTCCTGCCCATAGATCTGACCCACATCTGCCCCACAGCAGCTCCTGCCCCATAGACCCTACCAACATGTGCAGCACAGCAGCTCCTGCCCATAGATCTAACCCACATCTGCCACACAGCAGCTCCTGCCCCATAGATCTGACCCACATCTGCTCCACAGCATCTCCTGCCTCATACATCTGACTCACAGCATCTCCTGCCCCATAGAACTGGCCCACATCAGCCACAGCAGCTCCTGACCTATAGATCTGATCCACATCTGCCACACAGCAGCCTTTGCCCCATAGATCTGACCCACATCTGCCCCACAGCATCTCCTGCCCCATAGATCTGACCCACATCTGCCCCACAGCAGCTCCTGCCCCATAGATCTGACCCACATGTGCCCCAGAGCTGCTCCTGCCCCATAGATCTGAACCACAGCAGCTCCTGTCTCATAGATCTAACCCACATCTGCCCCACAGCAGCTCCTGCCCCATAGATCTGACCCACATCTGCTCCACAGCAGATTTTGCCCCATAGATATGTGCCACGTCTGCCCCACAGCAGCTCCTGCCTCATACATCTGACTCACAGCATCTCCTGCCCCATAGAACTGGCCCACATCAGCCACAGCAGCTCCTGACCTATAGATCTGACCCACATCAGCCCCACAGCAGATTTTGCCCCATAGATATGTGCCACGTCTGCCCCACAGCAGCTCCTGCGACATAGATCTTACCCAGATCTGCTCCACAGCAGCTGCTGCCCCAAAGATCTGACCAACATCAGCCCCACAGCAGCTCCTGCCCTATAGATCTGACCCATATCTGCCCCACAGCAGCTCCTGCCCCATAGACCCTACCAACATGTGCAGCACAGCAGCTCCTGCCCATAGCTCTAACCCACATCTGCCCAACAGCAGCTCCTGCCCCATAGATCTGACCCACATCTGCTCCACAGCAGCTCCTGCCCCATAGATCTGACCCACATCTGCCCCACAGCAGCTCCTGCCTCATACATCTGACTCACAGCATCTCCTGCCCCATAGAACTGGCCCACATCAGCCACAGCAGCTCCTGACCTATAGATCTGACCCACATCTGACCCACAGCAGCTCCTGCCCCATAGATCTGACCCACATCTGCCAGACAGCAGCTCCTGCCCCATAGATCTGACCCACATCTGCCCCACAGCATCTCCTGCCCCATAGATCTGACCCACATCTGACCCACAGCAGCTCCTGCCCCATTGATCTGACCCACAGCAGCTCCTGCCCCATACATATTACCCAGATCTGCCCCACAGCAGCTCCTATGCAAAGATCTGACCCACATCATCTCGACAGCAGCTCCTGCCCCATAGATCTGACCCACATGTGCCCCACAGCAGCTCCTAACACATAGATCTGACCCACATGTGCCCCAGAGCTGCTCCTGCCCCATAGATCTGAACCACAGCAGCTCCTGTCTCATAGATCTGACCCACATCTGCTCCACAGCATCTCCTGCCCCATAGATCTGACCCCCATCTGCCCCACAGCAGCTCCTGCCTCATACATCTGACTCACAGCATCTCCTGCCCCATAGAACTGGCCCACATCAGCCATAGCAGCTCCTGCCCCATAGATCTGACCCACATCTGACCCACAGCAGCTCCTGCCCCATAGATGTGACCCACATCTGCCACACAGCAGCCTTTGACCCATAGATCTGACCCACATCTGCCCCACAGCATCTCCTGCCCCATAGATCTGACCCACATCTGACCCACAGCAGCTCCTGCCCCTTACATCTTACACAGATCTGCCCCACAGCAGCTCCTACCCAAAGATCTGACCCACATCATCTCGACAGCATCTCCTGCCCCCTAGATCTGACCCACATGTGCCCCACAGCAGCTCCTGCCCCATAGATCTGACCCACATGTGCCCCAGAGCTGCTCCTGCCCCATAGATCTGAACCACAGCAGCTCCTGTCTCATAGATCTTACCCACATCAGCCCCACAGCAGATTTTGCCCCATAGTTATGCCCCACTTCTGCCCAACAGCAACTCCTGCCCCATAGATCTGACCCACATGTGCCCACAGCAGCTCCTGCCCCATAGACCTGACCCACATGTTCCCCACAGCAGCTCCTCCCCATAGATCTGACCCGCAGCATCTCCTGCCACATAGATCTGACCCAAATCAGCCCCACAGCATCTCCTGCCCCATAGATCTGACCCACATGTGCCCCACAGCAGCTCCAAACTCATAGATCTGACTCACATCAGTCCAACAGCAGATTTTGCACCATAGATATGTCCCTCATATTCCCCACAGCAACTCCTGCCCCATAGATCTGACCCACATGTGCCCCACAGCAGCTCCTGCCATATAGATCTAACTACCATCAGCCCCAAAGCAGCTCCTGCCCCATAGATCTGACCCAAGTCAGCCCCACAGCAGCTCCTGCCTTATAGATCTAACCACCATCAGCCCCACAACAGCTTCTACCCCATAGATCTGACCCACATGTGCTCCACTGCAGCTCCAGTCCCGTAGATCTGAACCACAGCAGCCCATGCCCCATAGATCTGACCCTCATCAGCAACACAGCAGCTCCTGACCCATACATCTGACCCAAATCTGCCCCACACCATCTCCTGCCCCATAGATCTAACTCACATGTGCCCCACAGCAGCTCCTGCCCATAGATCTGACCCACAGCAGCTCCTGCCCTATAGATCTGATTCAAATCTGCCCCACAGCAGCTCCTGCTCCATAGATCGGACCCACATGTGCCCCAGAGCAGCTCTGCCCCATTGATTTGACCCACATCAGCCCCACAGGAGATCCTGCCCCATAGATCTGACCCACATCAGCCCCACAGCAGATTTTGCCCCATAGATATGTGCCACGTCTGCCACACAGCAGCTCCTGCGACATAGATCTTACCCAGATCTGCCCCACAGCAGCTCCTGCCTCATACATCTGACTCACAGCATCTCCTGCCCAATAGAACTGGCCCACATCAGCCACAGCAGCTCCTGCCCCATAGGTCTGACCCACATCAGCCCCACAGCAGATTTTGCCCCATAGATATGTGCCACGTCTGCCCCACAGCAGCTCCTGCCTCATACATCTGACTCACAGCATCACCTGCCCCATAGACCTGGCCCACATCAGCTCCTGACCTATAGATCTGACCCACATCTGACCCACAGCAGCTCCTGCCCCATAGATCTGACCCACATCTGCCACACAGCAGCCTTTGACCCATAGATCTGACCCACATCTGCCCCACAGCATCTCCTGCCCCATAGATCTGACCCACATCTGCCCCACAGCATCTCCTGCCCCATAGATCTGACCCACATCGGCCCCACAGCAGCTCCTGCCCCATAGATCTGACCCACAGCAGCTCCTGCCCCATACATCTTACCCAGATCTGCCCCACAGCAGCTCCTACCCAAAGATCTGACCCACATCATCTCGACAGCAGCTCCTGCCCCATATATCTGACCCACATGTGCCCCAGAGCTGCTCCTGCCCCATAGATCTGAACCACAGCAGCTCCTGTCTCATAGATCTTACCCACATCAGTCCCACAGCAGATTTTGCCCCATAGTTATGTCCCACATCTGCCCAACAGCAACTCCTGCCCCATAGATCTGACCCACATGCGCCCCACAGCAGCTCCTGCCCCATTGGTCTGACCCACATGCGCCTCACAGCAGCTCCTGCCCCATAGATCTAACCACCATCAGCCCCAAAGCAGCTCCTGCCCCATAGATTTGACCCACATCAGCCACACAGCATCTCCCGCCCCATAGATGTGACCCACATCTGCACCACAGCAGCTCCTCCCCATAGATCTAACACCCATCAGCCTCACAGCAGCTCCTGCCCCATAGATATGCCCTACATCTGCCCCACATCAGCTCCTGCAACATAGATCTGACCCACATCTGCAACACAGCAGCTCCTGCTCCATAAATCTGACCAACACCAGGCCCACATTTGTTCCTGCCCCATAGATCTGACCCACAGCAGCCCCTGCCTCATAGATCTGACCCACAAGTGCCCCACAGCAGCTCCAGCCCAATAGACCTGACCCACATCTGCCCCAAAGCATCTCCTGCCCCATAGATCTTTCCTACATCAGCCCCACAGCACCTCCGGCCCAATAGATCTGACCCACATGTGCCCCACAGCAGCTCCTGCCCCATAGATCTGACCCACATCAACCATGTTGATAAACATGAAAACATACAACATGGGTTGTATCAACCATGTAATCCATGGTGTCCCTATGTGTCCCATTGTCACCCTATGGGTCCCAGTGTCTCCCTATGGGTCACTATGTGTCCCTATGTGTCCCAATGTCCCCCCTATGGGTTGCTATGTGCCTCTATGGGTTCTCTATGGGGCTCTATGGGGTGCCTATGGAGCTCTATGGGGCGTTCTGAGGTTTCTATGGGGTGTCTATGGAACGCTATGGTGTGTCTATTTGGTAAATTAGTTTCTATGGGTGGCTATGGGAGCTCTATGGGGCACAATGGGTTGCCTACGGGGCTCTATGGGATGTCTGTGGGGCTCTATGGCGCGGCTATATGTCCTTATGTGGTGTCTATGTGGCACTATGTTGTGCTATGGGGTGCTGAGAGGCACTATGGGGTGCTATGGGGCTCTATGGAGCAGTATAGGGTGTCTATGGGTCTCTATGGGGTGCAATGGGGCGCTGTGGGGCACAAGAGAGTGTCTATGAGGCTCCATGGGCTGCTATGGGGCACTATGGAGTAGCTATGGGGTGCTATGGGGTCTCTTTGGGCCCCTATGGGTCACTATGTGGTGTCTATGGGGCTCTATGGGGTGGCTATGCGGTGCTGTAGGGTGACTATGGGGTGCTATGGTTTGCTATGGGGCTCTATGCGGAAGAATGGGGTTTCTATGGGGCGCTATGAGGTCCCTATGGGGCTCTAAGGGGAGTCTATGGGGTGTCTTTGGGGATCTATGGGTTGTCTGTGGGGCTCTATGGGGTCTGCATGGGGTCTGTATGGGGTTCAGTGAGTTTCTATGGGGCTCTATGGGGAGTCTACAGGCACTATGGGGCGATATGGGGTGTCTATTTGGTTCAATTGGGCTCAATGGTGTGGCTGTAGGGCCTTATGTGGTGTCTATGGGGCACTGTGGGCTGCTATGGGGTGCTGTGGGGAACTATGGGGTGTCTATGGGGCTCTATGGAGCAGTATGCTGTGTCTATGGGTCCCTATGGGGTGCAATGGGGTGCTGTGGGGCACAATGGAGTGTCTATGAGGCTCCATGGGCTGCTATGGGGCACTATGGAGTAGCTATGGGGTGATATGGGGTCTCTTTGGGCCCCTATGGGTCACTATGGGGTGTCTATGGGGCTCTATGGGGTATCTTTGTGTTCCTATGGGGCGCTATGGGTGACTATGGGGTCGCTATGGGTTTCTTTGAGGCACTATGGGTCTCAATGGGGTCTCTATGGGTCTCAATTTATCCTTATGGCTCCCAATGACTGTCTATGGGTCTCTATGTGTCCCTATGGTTCCCAGTGTCTCTCTATGGGTCCCAATGTCTTTCTCTGGATCTCTATGGGTCCCTAGGGGTCCCAGTGTCTCTCTATGTCCCCCTGTCTAGGTGGTAACTATACAGATGGTAACAAAGATGGTAACAAATGTACAGAGGTTCTAAGCGAGAGAGAAACTCACCAGTGGTGATGCCTTCGCTGAGGAAGCTGGGGCGGTCTTCACTGCAGAGCGATGTCCAAGAGATGCTGCCTCACAGAATCACAGAATTCTCAAGGTTGGAAAAGGGCTGCCAGCTTTTGTAGGAGAATAGCATGGGAGACAGTTGTGAAGGCTTTGCTGAAGTCCAAGTAGAGCACATCAACAGCCTTTCTTTCTTTCCTTCATCCATCAGATGGGTCACAGGATCGTAGAAGGAGATCAGATTGGTCAAGCAGGAGCTGCCCTTCACGAACCCATGCTGGCTAGGTCTGATCTCCTGCTCATCCCACACCTGCCGCATCTGTCATCTCCCTCAAGACAATTCGTTCCATTCCCTTCCCTGGCACCGAGGTCAGGCTAACAGGCCTGGAGTTGCCCGGATCCTCCTGACAACCTTGCTTGGAAATGGGAGTCACGTTGGCAAGCCTCCAGTCTTCTGGGACCTCACCCGGTAACAGGGAGCTCGGAAAGATAATGGAAAGCGGCTCGAGTGAGGGTCAGCCCTTAAATGAGGTCTCAGAGGAGGTGGAGTCGAGCTCCAGCCCTCCCGGGAGCACAGCTCCATTACTCTCACCTGTGCTCCCGCAGCTGACCCCACACTTGCCTCAGCTGATTAATCAGAGGTTCAGGCTGTGATTACCAATCTCCCACACAGCCCCTGTGGGTCCCAATGTTTCCCTATGGGTCTCTAGCTGTCCCTATGGGTCTCTATGTGGTTATTATGCCTCTAAATGGGTCCCTATGTGTCTCTATGTCTCTCTATGGGGTCCCAATGTGTCCCAATGTCCCCACTATGGTTTGCTATGTGCCTCTATGGGGTCTTTTATGGGTAACTATCGTCCCAAATGTATTCCTAAGGGTATCTATGGGTTTCAATGTGGTCCCTATGTGCCTCTATGGGGTCTCTTATGGGTCTCAACGAAGTCCCTATGTGTCTCTATGGGTCTCACTGTCCACCACTGTAATCCATGTGGTCCCTATGTGTCCCAATATCCCCATATGGGTCCCAGTGTCTCCCTATGGGTCACTATGTGTCCCTATGTGTCCCAATGTCCCCCCTATGGGTTGCTATGTGCCTCAATGGGCTCTCTTATGGATAGCTCTGGGCCCAAATGTTTCCCTGTGGGTATCTATGGGTTACATTAGGTCCCTATGTGCCTCTATGGGGTCTCTTATGGGTCTCAGCGGGTTCCCTATGTGTCTCTATGGGTCTCACTGTCCCCCACTGTAATCCATGGGGTCCTTATGTGTCCCATTGTCCCCCTATGGGATCCAGTGTCTCCTCATGGGTCACGGTGTGTCCCTATGTCCCCCCTATGGGTTGCTATGTGCTTGTATGTGGTTTCTTATGGGTATCTCTGGGCCCAAATATCTTCCTATAGCTATCTATGGGTTTCAATGTGGTCCCTATGTGCCTCTATGGGGTCTCTTATGGGTCTCAGCGGGGTTTCTATGTGTCTCTATGGGTCTGGCTGTCCCCCACTGTAGTCCAAGGGGTCCCTATGTGTCCCAATGTCCCCATATGGGTCCCAGTGTCTCCCTATGGGTCAGAATGTTTCCCTACGTGTCCCAATGTCCCCCCTATGGGTTGCTATGTGCCTCTATGGGGTCTCTGTGGGGTCTCTTATGGATATCTCTGGGCCCAAATGTCTTCCTACAAGTATCTATGAGTTTCAATGTGGTCCCTAGGTGCCTCTATGGGGTCTCTTATGGGTCTCAGCGGGGTCCTTATGTATCTCTATGGGTCTCACTGTCCCCCACTGTAATTCATTGGGTCCCTATGTGTCCCAATGTCCCCCTATGGGTCCCAGTGTCTTCCTACGGGTCACAATGTGTACCTATGTGTCCCAATGTCCCCCCTATGGGTTGCTATGTGCCCCTATGGGGTCTCTATGGGGTCTCTTATGGTTATCTCTGGGCCCAAATGTCTTCCTTTGGGTATCTATAAGTTTCAAAGTCGTCCTATGTGTCCCTATGGGTCTTAATGGCTCCTAATGTGTCCCTATGAGTCTATATGTGGTGTCACTGTCCCAGTGGGTCTCTATGTGTTCCTATGTGTCTATATGGAGTCTCTATCTGGTTTCTATGGGTCTTGGTGTCCCTCTATGTGTCACTTTGTGCCTCTATGGGGTCTCCATGGGTTTCTATGGGGTCTCTATGTCTCTCTTTGGGTCCCTATTGGTCCCAATAGGTCCCAATGAGTCTCTATGATGTCTCCCTTTGTCCCCATATGGGTCCCAGTGTGACCCACATGTGCCCACAGCAGCTCCTGCCCCATAGACCTGACCCACATGTTCCCCACAGCAGCTCCTGCCCCATAGATCTGACCCACAGCATCTCCTGCCACATAGATCTGACCCAAATCAGCCCCACAGCAGCTCCAAACTCATAGATCTGACTCACATCAGTCCAACAGCAGATTTTGCACCATAGATATGTCCCTCATATTCCCCACAGCAACTCCTGCCTCATAGATCTGACCTACATCATCCCCTCTGCAGCTCCTGCCCCATAGGTCTGACCCACATGTGCCCCACAGCAGCTCCTGCCATATAGATCTAACCACCATCAGCCCCAAAGCAGCTCCTGCCCCATAGATCTGACCCAAGTCAGCCCCACAGCAGCTCCTGCCTTATAGATCTAACCACCATCAGCCCAACAACAGCTTCTACCCCATAGATCTGACCCACATGTGCTCCACTGCAGCTCCAGTCCCGTAGATCTGAACCACAGCAGCCCATGCCCCATAGATCTGACCCTCATCAGCAACACAGCAGCTCCTGACCCATACATCTGACCCAAATCTGCCCCACACCATCTCCTGCCCCATAGATCTAACTCACATGTGCCCCACAGCAGCTCCTGCCCATAGATCTGACCCACAGAAGCTCCTGCCCTATAGATCTGATTCAAATCTGCCCCACAGCAGCTCCTGCTCCATAGATCTGACCCACATGTGCCCCAGAGCAGCTCTGCCCCATTGATTTGACCCACATCAGCCCCACAGCAGATCCTGCCCCATAGATCTGACCCACATCAGCCCCACAGCAGATTTTGCCCCATAGATATGTGCCACGTCTGCCCCACAGCAGCTCCTGCGACATAGATCTTACCCAGATCTGCTCCACAGCAGCTGCTGCCCCAAAGATCTGACCAACATCAGCCCCACAGCAGCTCCTGCCCCATAGATCTGACCCACATCTGCCCCACAGCAGCTCCTGCCCCATAGACCCTACCAACATGTGCAGCACAGCAGCTCCTGCCCATAGATCTGACCCACATCTGCCCCACAGCAGCTCCTGCCCCATAGATCTGACCCACATCTGCTCCACAGCATCTCCTGACCCATAGATATGACCCCCATCTGCCCCACAGCAGCTCCTGCCTCATACATCTGACTCACAGCATCTCCTGCCCCATAGAACTGGCCCACATCAGCCACAGCAGCTCCTGACCTATAGATCTGACCCACATCTGACCCACAGCAGCTCCTGCCCCATAGATCTGATTCACATCTGCCACACAGCAGCCTTTGCCCCATAGATCTGACCCACATGTGCCCCACAGCAGCTCCTAACACATAGATCTAACCCACATGTGCCCCAGAGCTGCTGGTGCCCCATAGATCTGAAACACAGCAGCTCCTGTCTCATAGATCTTACCCACAACAGCCTCACAGCAGATTTTGCCCCATAGTTATGTCCCACATCTGCCCCACAGCAACTCCTGCCCCATAGATCTGACCCACATCAGCCACACAGCAGCTCCAGCCCAATAGACCTGACCCACATCTGCTCCAAAGCATCTCCTGCCCCATAGATCTTTCCTACATCAGCCCCACAGCACCTCCGGCCCAATAGATCTGACCCACATGTGCCCCACAGCTGCTCCTGCCCCATAGATCTGACCCACATCAACCCCACAGAAGCTTCTGACCCACATGTGCCCCACGGCAGCTCCTGCCCCATAGATCTGACCCACATCAACCCCACAGAAGCTCCTGCCCCATAGATCTTAACCACATCTGCACCACAGCAGCTCCTGCCCCATAGATCTGACCCACATCAGACCCACAGCAGCTCCTGCCCGAAAGATCTGACACACATCATATGCAAAACAGCTGCTGCCCAATAGATCTGACCCACAGCAGCTACTGCCCCATAGCTCTGACCCACAAATGCCCCACAGAAGCTCCTGCCCCATAAATCCTACCACATCTGCCCCACAGCAGCTCCTGCCCCATAGATCGGACCCAAATCTGCCCCACTGCTGCTCCTGCCGCAAAGATCTGACCCACATCTGACCCACAGCACCTCCTGCCCCAAAGATCTGACCCACATCAGACCCACAGCAGCCTTTGCCCCATAGATCTGACCCACATCTGCCCCACAGCATCTCCTGCCCCATAGATCTGACCCACATCTAACCCACAGCAGCTCCTGCCTCTTACATCTTACACAGATCTGACCCACAGCAGCTCCTACCCAAAGATCTGACCCACATCATCTCGACAGCAGCTCCTGCCCCATAGATCTGACCCACATGTGCCCCACAGCAGCTTCTAACACATAGATCTGACCCACATGTGCCCCAGAGCTGCTCCTGCCCCATAGATCTGAACCACAGCAGCTCCTGTCTCATAGATCTTACCCACATCAGCCCCACAGCAGATTTTGCCCTATAGTTATGTCCCACATCTGCCCAACAGCAGCTCCTGCCCCATAGATTTGACCCACATCAGCCACACAGCATCTCCCGCCCCATAGATGTGACCCACATCTGCACCACAGCAGCTCCTCCCCATAGATATGCCCTACATCTGCCCCACATCAGCTCCTGCAACATAGATCTGACCCACATCTGCGCCACAACAGCTCCTGCCCCATAGATCTGACCCACATCAGACCCACAGCAGATCCTACCTCATAGATCTGACTCACAGCATCTCCTGCCCCATAGACCTGACACACATCAGCCCCACAGCAGCTCCTGCCTCATAGATCTGACTCACAGCATCTCCTGCCCCATAGATCTGACCCACATCAGACCCAGAGCATCTCCTGCCACATAGATCTGACCCACATTTTCCCCAAAGCAGCACCTAAACCATAGATCTGATTCACATGTGCCTCACAGCTGCTCCTGCCCCATAGATCTGAACCACAGCAGCTCCTGCCCCATAGATCTAACCCACATCTGCCCCACAGCAGCTCCTGCCCCGTAGATCTGACCCACATCTGCTCCATAGCATCTCCTGCCCCATAGATCTGACCCCCATCTGCCCCACAGCAGCTCCTGCCTCATACATCTGACTCACAGCATGTCCTGCCGCATAGAACTGGCCCACATCAGCCACAGCAGCTCCTGCCCCATAGATCTGACCCACATCTGCCCCACAGCAGCTCCTGCCCCATAGATCTGACCCACATCTGACCCACAGCAGCTCCTGCCCCATAGACCCTACCAACATGTGCAGCACAGCAGCTCCTGCCCATAGATCTAACCCACATCTGCCCCACAGCATCTCCTGCCCCATAGATCTGACCCCCATCTGCCCCACAGCAGCTCCTGCCTCATACATCTGACTCACAGCATCTCCTGCCCCATAGAACTGGCACACATCAGCCACAGCAGCTCCTGCATCATAGATCTGACCCAGGTCTGACCCACAGCAGCTCCTACCCAATGATCTCACCCACATCATCTCGACAGCAGGTCCTGCCCCATAGATCTGACACACATGTGCCCCACAGCAGCTCCTAACACATAGATCTGACCCCCATCTGCTCCACAGCATCTCCTGCCCCATAGATCTGACCCCCATCTGCCCCACAGCAGCTCCTGCCTCATACATCTGACTCACAGCATCTCCTGCCCCATAGAACTGGCCCACATCAGCCACAGCAGCTCCTGACCTATAGATCTGACCCACATCAGCCCCACAGCAGATTTTGCCCCATAGATATGTGCCACGTCTGCCCCACAGCAGCTCCTGCGACATAGATGTTACCCAGATCAGCTCCACAGCAGCTGCTGCCCCAAAGATCTGACCAACATCAGCCCCACAGCAGCTCCTGCCCCATAGATCTGACCCCCATCTGCCCCACAGCAGCTCCTGCCTCATACATCTGACTCACAGCATCTCCTGCCCCATAGAACTGGCCCACATCAGCCACAGCAGCTCCTGACGTATAGATCTGACCCACATCTGCTCCACAGCATCTCCTGCCCCATAGATCTGACCCCCATCTGCCCCACAGCAGCTCCTGCCTCATACAACTGACTCACAGCATCTCCTGCCCCATAGAACTGGCCCACATCAGCCACAGCAGCTCCTGACCTATAGATCTGACCCACATCTGCTCCACAGCATCTCCTGCCCCATAGATCTGACCTCCATCTGCCCCACAGCAGCTCCTGCCTCATACATCTGACTCACAGCATCTCCTGCCCCATAGAACTGGCCCACATCAGCCACAGCAGCTCCTGCCCCATAGATCTGACCCACATCTGACCCACAGCAGATCCTGCCCCATAGATCTGACCCACATCTGCTACACAGCAGCTCCTGCCCCATAGATCTGACCCACATCTGACCCACAGCAGCTCCTGCCCCATAGATCTGACCCACATCTGACCCACAGCAGCTCCTGCCCCATAGATCTGACCCACATCTGACCCACAGCAGCTCCAGCCCCATAGACCCTACCAACATGTGCAGCACAGCAGCTCCTGCCCATAGATCTAACCCACATCTGCCCCACAGCATCTCCTGCCGCATAGATCTGACCTCCATCTGCCCCACAGCAGCTCCTGCCTCATAGATCTGACTCACAGCATCTCCTGCCCCATAGAACTGGCACACATCAGCCACAGCAGCTCCTGCCCCATAGATCTGACCCACATCTGCGCCACAACAGCTCCTGCCCCATAGATCTGACCCACATCAGCCCCACAGCAGATTTTGCCCCATAGATATGTGCCACATCTGCGCCACTACAGCTCCTGCCCCAAAGATCTGACCAACATCAGCCCCACAGCAGCTCCTGCCCCATAGATCTGACCCCCATCTGCCCCACAGCAGCTCCTGCCTCATACATCTGACTCACAGCATCTCCTGCCCCATAGAACTGGCCCACATCAGCCACAGCAGCTCCTGACCTATAGATCTGACCCACATCTGCTCCACAGCATCGCCTGCCCCATAGATCTGACCTCCATCTGCCCCACATCAGCTCCTGCAACATAGATCTGACCCACATCTGCGCCACAACAGCTCCTGCCCCATAGATCTGACCCACATCAGACCCACAGCAGATCCTCCCCAATGATCTGACACACATCTGCCCCACTGCTGCTCCTACACCACAGATCTGATCTACATCATCTCCACTGCAGCTCCTGCCCATAGATCTGACCCGCATCAGCCACACAGCAGGTCCTACCTCATAGATCTGACTCACAGCATCTCCTGCCCCATAGACCTGACACACATCAGCCCCACAGCAGCTCCTGCCTCATAGATCTGACTCACAGCATCTCCTGCCCCATAGATCTGACCCACATCAGACCCAGAGCATCTCCTGCCACATAGATCTGACCCACATTTTCCCCAAAGCAGCACCTAAACCATAGATCTGATTCACATGTGCCTCACAGCTGCTCCTGCCCCATAGATCTGAACCACAGCAGCTCCTGCCCCATAGATCTAACCCACATCTGCCCCACAGCAGCTCCTGCCCCGTAGATCTGACCCACATCTGCTCCATAGCATCTCCTGCCCCATAGATCTGACCCCCATCTGCCCCACAGCAGCTCCTGCCTCATACATCTGACTCACAGCATGTCCTGCCGCATAGAACTGGCCCACATCAGCAACAGCAGCTCCTGCCCCATAGATCTGACCCACATCTGCCCCACAGCAGCTCCTGCCCCATAGATCTGACCCACATCTGACCCACAGCAGCTCCTGCCCCATAGACCCTACCAACATGTGCAGCACAGCAGCTCCTGCCCAAAGATCTAACCCACATCTGCCCCACAGCATCTCCTGCCCCATAGATCTGACCCCCATCTGCCCCACAGCAGCTCCTGCCTCATACATCTGACTCACAGCATCTCCTGCCCCATAGAACTGGCACACATCAGCCACAGTAGCTCCTGCCCCATAGATCTGACCCAGGTCTGACCCACAGCAGCTCCTGCCCCTTACATCTTACACAGATCTGCCCCACAGCAGCTCCTACCCAATGATCTCACCCACATCATCTCGACAGCAGGTCCTGCCCCATAGATCTGACACACATGTGCCCCACAGCAGCTCTTAACACATAGATCTGACCCCAATCTGCTCCACAGCATCTCCTGCCCCATAGATCTGACCGCCATCTGCCCCACAGCAGCTCCTGCCTCATACATCTGACTCACAGCATCTCCTGCCCCATAGAACTGGCCCACATCAGCCACAGCAGCTCCTGACCTATAGATCTGACCCACATCAGCCCCACAGCAGATTTTGCCCCATAGATATGTGCCACGTCTGCCCCACAGCAGCTCCTGCGACATAGATGTTACCCAGATCAGCTCCACAGCAGCTGCTGCCCCAAAGATCTGACCAACATCAGCCCCACAGCAGCTCCTGCCCCATAGATCTGACCCCCATCTGCCCCACAGCAGCTCCTGCCTCATACATCTGACTCACAGCATCTCCTGCCCCATAGAACTGGCCCACATCAGCCACAGCAGCTCCTGACGTATAGATCTGACCCACATCTGCTCCACAGCATCTCCTGCCCCATAGATCTGACCCCCATCTGCCCCACAGCAGCTCCTGCCTCATACATCTGACTCACAGCATCTCCTGCCCCATAGAACTGGCCCACATCAGCCACAGCAGCTCCTGACCTATAGATCTGACCCACATCTGCTCCACAGCATCTCCTGCCCCATAGATCTGACCTCCATCTGCCCCACAGCAGCTCCTGCCTCATACATCTGACTCACAGCATCTCCTGCCCCATAGAACTGGCCCACATCAGCCACAGCAGCTCCTGCCCCATAGATCTGACCCACATCTGACCCACAGCAGATCCTGCCCCATAGATCTGACCCACATCTGCTACACAGCAGCTCCTGCCCCATAGATCTGACCCACATCTGACCCACAGCAGCTCCTGCCCCATAGATCTGACCCACATCTGACCCACAGCAGCTCCTGCCCCATAGATCTGACCCACATCTGACCCACAGCAGCTCCAGCCCCATAGACCCTACCAACATGTGCAGCACAGCAGCTCCTGCCCATAGATCTAACCCACATCTGCCCCACAGCATCTCCTGCCCCATAGATCTGACCTCCATCTGCCCCACAGCAGCTCCTGCCTCATAGATCTGACTCACAGCATCTCCTGCCCCATAGAACTGGCACACATCAGCCACAGCAGCTCCTGCCCCATAGATCTGACCTACATCTGCGCCACAACAGCTCCTGCCCCATAGATCTGACCCACATCAGCCCCACAGCAGATTTTGCCCCATAGATATGTGCCACATCTGCGCCACTACAGCTCCTGCCCCAAAGATCTGACCAACATCAGCCCCACAGCAGCTCCTGCCCCATAGATCTGACCCCCATCTGCCCCACAGCAGCTCCTGCCTCATACATCTGACTCACAGCATCTCCTGCCCCATAGAACTGGCCCACATCAGCCACAGCAGCTCCTGACCTTTAGATCTGACCCACATCTGCTCCACAGCATCTCCTGCCCCGTAGATCTGACCTCCATCTGCCCCACAGCAGCTCCTGCCTCATACATCTGACTCACAGCATCTCCTGCCCCATAGAACTGGCCCACATCAGCCACAGCAGCTCCTGACCTATAGATCTGACCCACATCTGCTCCACAGCATCGCCTGCCCCATAGATCTGACCTTCATCTGCCCCACATCAGCTCCTGCAACATAGATCTGACCCACATCTGCGCCACAACAGCTCCTGCCCCATTGATCTGACCCACATCAGACCCACAGCAGATCCTCCCCAATGATCTGACACACATCTGCCCCACTGCTGCTCCTACACCACAGATCTGATCTACATCATCTCCACTGCAGCTCCTGCCCATAGATCTGACCCGCATCAGCCACACAGCAGGTCCTACCTCATAGATCTGACTCACAGCATCTCCTGCCCCATAGACCTGACACACATCAGCCCCACAGCAGCTCCTGCCTCATAGATCTGACTCACAGCATCTCCTGCCCCATAGATCTGACCCACATCAGACCCAGAGCATCTCCTGCCACATAGATCTGACCCACATTTTCCCCAAAGCAGCACCTAAACCATAGATCTGATTCACATGTGCCTCACAGCTGCTCCTGCCCCATAGATCTGAACCACAGCAGCTCCTGCCCCATAGATCTAACCCACATCTGCCCCACAGCAGCTCCTGCCCCGTAGATCTGACCCACATCTGCTCCACAGCATCTCCTGCCCCATAGATCTGACCCCCATCTGCCCCACAGCAGCTCCTGCCTCATACATCTGACTCACAGCATGTCCTGCCGCATAGAACTGGCCCACATCAGCAACAGCAGCTCCTGCCCCATAGATCTGACCCACATCTGCCCCACAGCAGCTCCTGCCCCATAGATCTGACCCACATCTGACCCACAGCAGCTCCTGCCCCATAGACCCTACCAACATGTGCAGCACAGCAGCTCCTGCCCAAAGATCTAACCCACATCTGCCCCACAGCATCTCCTGCCCCATAGATCTGACCCCCATCTGCCCCACAGCAGCTCCTGCCTCATACATCTGACTCACAGCATCTCCTGCCCCATAGAACTGGCACACATCAGCCACAGTAGCTCCTGCCCCATAGATCTGACCCAGGTCTGACCCACAGCAGCTCCTGCCCCTTACATCTTACACAGATCTGCCCCACAGCAGCTCCTACCCAATGATCTCACCCACATCATCTCGACAGCAGGTCCTGCCCCATAGATCTGACACACATGTGCCCCACAGCAGCTCTTAACACATAGATCTGACCCCAATCTGCTCCACAGCATCCCCTGCCCCATAGATCTGACCGCCATCTGCCCCACAGCAGCTCCTGCCTCATACATCTGACTCACAGCATCTCCTGCCCCATAGAACTGGCCCACATCAGCCACAGCAGCTCCTGACCTATAGATCTGACCCACATCAGCCCCACAGCAGATTTTGCCCCATAGATACGTGCCACGTCTGCCCCACAGCAGCTCCTGCGACATAGATGTTACCCAGATCTGCTCCACAGCAGCTGCTGCCCCAAAGATCTGACCAACATCAGCCCCACAGCAGCTCCTGCCCCATAGATCTGACCCCCATCTGCCCCACAGCAGCTCCTGCCTCATACATCTGACTCACAGCATCTCCTGCCCCATAGAACTGGCCCACATCAGCCACAGCAGCTCCTGACCTATAGATCTGACCCACATCTGCTCCACAGCATCTCCTGCCCCATAGATCTGACCTCCATCTGCCCCACAGCAGCTCCTGCCTCATACATCTGACTCACAGCATCTCCTGCCCCATAGAACTGGCCCACATCAGCCACAGCAGCTCCTGCCCCATAGATCTGACCCACATCTGACCCACAGCAGCTCCTGCCCCATAGATCTGACCCACATCTGCCACACAGCAGCTCCTGCCCCATAGATCTGACCCACATCTGACCCACAGCAGCTCCTGCCCCATAGATCTGACCCACATCTGACCCACAGCACCTCCTGCCCCATAGATCTGACCCACATCTGACCCACAGCAGCTCCTGCCCCATAGACCCTACCAACATGTGCAGCACAGCAGCTCCTGCCCATAGATCTAACCCACATCTGCCACACAGCATCTCCTGCCCCATAGATCTGACCTCCATCTGCCCCACAGCAGCTCCTGCCCCATAGATCTGACCCCCATCAGCCCCACAGCAGCTCCTGCCTCATACATCTGACTCACAGCATCTCCTGCCCCATAGAACTGGCCCACATCAGCCACAGCAGCTCCTGACCTATAGATCTGACCCACATCTGACCCACAGCAGCTCCTGCCCCATAGATCTGACCCACATCTGCCCCACAGCAGCTCCTGCCCCATAGATCTGACCCACATCTAACCCACAGCAGCTCCTGCCCCTTACATCTTACACAGATCTGCCCCACAGCAGCTCCTACCCAAAGATCTGACCCACATCATCTCGACAGCAGCTCCTGCCCCATAGATCTGACCAGCATGTGCCCCAAAGCAGCTCCTAACACATAGATCTGACCCACATGTGCCCCAGAGCTGCTCCTGCCCCATAGATCTGAACCACAGCAGCTCCTGTCTCATAGATCTTACCCACATCAGCCCCACAGCAGATTTTGCCCCATAGTTATGTCCCACATCTGCCCAACAGCAGCTCCTGCCCCATAGATTTGACCCACATCAGCCACACAGCATCTCCTGCCCCATATATCTGACCCACACCTGCCCCACAGCAGCTCCTGCCCCATAGATCTGACCCACATCTGACCCACAGCAGCTCCTGCCCCATAGATCTGACACACATGTTCCCCACAGCAGCTCCTGCCCCATAGATCTGACCCACATCTGCCCCACAGCATCTCCTGCCCCATAGATCTGACCCACATCAGACCCA
The DNA here is from genome assembly GCF_054131305.1 of Coturnix japonica. Taxonomy (NCBI): domain Eukaryota; kingdom Metazoa; phylum Chordata; class Aves; order Galliformes; family Phasianidae; genus Coturnix; species Coturnix japonica. Next base: position 5,274,678 of record NC_140678.1, on the reverse strand, counting down.
GAGCATCTCCTGCCACATAGATCTGACCCACATTTTCCCCAAAGCAGCACCTAAACCATAGATCTGACCCACATGTGCCTCACAGCTGCTCCTGCCCCATAGATCTGAACCACAGCAGTTCCTGCCCCATAGATCAGACCCAAATCTTCCCTACATCAGCTCCTGCCCATAGATCTGACCCACATCAGCCCCACAGCAGCTCCTACCCCATAGATCTGACCCACATCAGCCCCACAGCAGATTTTGCCCCATAGATATGTGCCACGTCTGCCCCACAGCAGCTCCTGCGACATAGATCTTACCCAGATCTGCTCCACAGCAGCTGCTGCCCCAAAGATCTGACCAACATCAGCCCCACAGCAGCTCCTGCCCCATAGATCTGACCCACATCTGCCCCACAGCAGCTCCTGCCCCATAGACCCCACCAACATGTGCAGCACAGCAGCTCCTGCCCATAGATCTAACCCACATCTGCCCCACAGCAGCTCCTGCCTCATAGATCTGACACACATGTTCCCCACAGCAGCTCCTGCCCCATAGATCTGACCCACATGTGCCCCACAGCAGCTCCTAACACATAGATCTGTCCCACATGTGCCCCAGAGCTGCTCCTGCCCCATAGATCTGAACCACAGCAGCTCCTGTCTCATAGATCTTACCCACATCAGCCCCACAGCAGATTTTGCCCCATAGTTATGTCCCACATCTGCCCAACAGCAGCTCCTGCCCCATAGATTTGACCCACATCAGCCACACAGCAACTCCCGCCCCATAGATGTGACCCACATCTGCACCACAGCAGCTCCTCCCCATAGATATGCCCTACATCTGCCCCACATCAGCTCCTGCAACATAGATCTGACCCACATCTGCGCCACAACAGCTCCTGCCCCATAGATCTGACCCACAGCAGTTCCTGCCCCATAGATCAGACCCAAATCTTCCCTACATCAGCTCCTGCCCATAGATCTGACCCACATCTGCCCCACAGAAGCTCCTGCCCCCTAGACCCTACCAACATTTGCAGCACAGCAGCTCCTGCCCATAGATCTAACCCACATCTGCCCCACAGCAGCTCCTGCCCCATAGATCTGACCACCATCTGCCCCACAGCAGCTCCTGCCTCATACATCTGACTCACAGCATCTCCTGCCCCATAGAACTGGCCCACATCAGCCACAGCAGCTCCTGCCCCATAGATCTGACCCACATCTGCCACACAGCAGCCTTTGCCCCATAGATCTGACCCACATCTGCCCCACAGCATCTCCTGCCCCATAGATCTGACCCACATCTGCCCCACAGCATCTCCTGCCCCATAGATCTGACCCACATCTGCCCCACAGCAGCTCCTGCCCCATAGATCTGACCCACATCTGACCCACAGCAGCTCCTGCCCCATAGATCTGACCCAAATCTGCTCCACAGCAGCTCCTAACACATAGATCTGACCCACATGTGCCCAATAGCTGCTCCTGCCCCATAGATCTGAACCACAGCAGCTCCTGTCTCATAGATCTAACCCACATCTGCCCCACAGCAGCTCCTGCCCCATAGATCTGACCCACATCTGCTCCACAGCATCTCCTGCCCCATAGATCTGACCCCCATCTGCCCCACAGCAGCTCCTGCCTCATACATCTGACTCACAGCATCTCCTGCCCCATAGAACTGGCCCACATCAGCCACAGCAGCTCCTGACCTATAGATCTGACCCACATCAGCCCCACAGCAGATTTTGCCCCATAGATATGTGCCACGTCTGCTCCACAGCAGCTCCTGCGACATAGATGTTACCCAGATCTGCTCCACAGCAGCTGCTGCCCCAAAGATCTGACCAACATCAGCCCCACAGCAGCTCCTGCCCTATAGATCTGACCCATATCTGCCCCACAGCAGCTCCTGCCCCATAGACCCTACCAACATGTGCAGCACAGCAGCTCCTGCCCATAGATCTGACCCACATCTGCCCCACAGCAGCTCCTGCCCCATAGACCCTACCAACATGTGCAGCACAGCAGCTCCTGCCCATAGATCTAACCCACATCTGCCCAACAGCAGCTCCTGCCCCATAGATCTGACCCACATCTGCCCCACAGCAGCTCCTGCCTCATACATCTGACTCACAGCATCTCCTGCCCCATAGAACTGGCCCACATCAGCCACAGCAGCTCCTGACGTATAGATCTGACCCACATCTGACCCACAGCAGCTCCTGCCCCATAGATCTGACCCACATCTGCCACACAGCAGCCTTTGCCCCATAGATCTGACCCACATCTGCCCCACAGCATCTCCTGCCCCATAGATCTGACCCCCATCTGCCCCACAGCAGCTCCTGCCCCATTGATCTGACCCACAGCAGCTCCTGCCCCATACATATTACCCAGATCTGCCCCACAGAAGCTCCTACCCAAAAATCTGACCCACATCATCTCGACAGCAGCTCCTGCCCCATAGATCTGACCCACATGTGCCCCACAGCAGCTCCTAACACATAGATCTGACCCACATGTGCCCCAGAGCTGCTCCTGCCCCATAGATCTGAACCACAGCAGCTCCTGTCTCATAGATCTAACCCACATCTGCCCCACAGCAGCTCCTGCCCCATAGATCTGACCCACATCTGCTCCACAGCATCTCCTGCCCCATAGATCTGACCCCCATCTGCCCCACAGCAGCTCCTGCCTCATACATCTGACTAACAGTATCTCCTGCCCCATAGAAATGGCCCACAACAGCCATAGCAGCTCCTGACCTATAGATCTGACCCACATCTGACCCACAGCAGCTCCTGCCCCATAGATCTGACCCACATCTGCCACACAGCAGCCTTTGCCCCATAGATCTGACCCACATCTGCCCCACAGCATCTCCTGCCCCATAGATCTGACCCACATCTGCCCCACAGCAGCTCCTGCCCCTTACATCTTACACAGATCTGCCCCACAGCAGCTCCTACCCAAAGATCTGACCCACATCATCTCGACAGCATCTCCTGCCCCATAGATCTGACCCACATGTGCCCCACAGCAGCTCCTAACACATAGATCTGACCCACATGTGCCCCAGAGCTGCTCCTGCCCCATAGATCTGAACCACAGCAGCTCCTGTCTCATAGATCTTACCCACATCAGCCCCACAGCAGATTTTGCCCCTTAGTTATGCCCCACATCTGCCCAACAGCAACTCCTGCCCCATAGACCCTACCAACATGTGCAGCACAGCAGCTCCTGCCCATAGATCTGACCCGCATCAGCCACACAGCAGCTCCTGCCCCATAGATCTGACCCCCATCTGCCGCACAGCAGCTCCTGCCTCATAGATCTGACTCACAGCATCTCCTGCCCCATAGATCTGACCCACATCAGACCCAGAGCATCTCCTGCCACATAGATCTGACCCACATCAGCCACAGCAGCTCCTGACCTATACATCTGACCCACATCTGCTCCACAGCATCTCCTGTCCCACAGATCTGACCCACATCAGACCCAGAGCATCTCCTGCCACATAGATCTGACCCGCATTTTCCCCAAAGCAGCACCTAAACCATAGATCTGACCCACATCAGCCCCACAGCAGCTCCTACCCCATAGATCTGACCCACATCAGCCCCACAGCAGATTTTGCCCCATAGATATGTGCCACGTCTGCCCCACAGCAGCTCCTGAGACATAGATCTTACCCAGATCTGCTCCACAGAAGCTGCTGCCCCAATGATCTGACCAACATCAGCCCCACAGCAGCTCCTGCCCCATAGATATGACCCACATCAGACCCACAGCAGCTCCCGCCCCATAGATCTGACCCAAATCTGTCCCACAGCAGCTCCTGCCCCATAGATCTGACCCACATCTAACCCACAGCAGCTCCTGCCCCTTACATCTTACACAGATCTGCCCCACAGCAGCTCCTACCCAAAGATCTGACCCACATCATCTCGACAGCAGCTCCTGCCCCATAGATCTGACCAGCATGTGCCCCAAAGCAGCTCCTAACACATAGATCTGACCCACATGTACCCCAGAGCTGCTCCTGCCCCATAGATCTGAACCACAGCAGCTCCTGTCTCATAGATCTTACCCACATCAGCCCCACAGCAGATTTTGCCCCATAGTTATGTCCCACATCTGCCCAACAGCAGCTCCTGCCCCATAGATTTGACCCACATCAGCCACACAGCATCTCCTGCCCCATATATCTGACCCACACCTGCCCCACAGCAGCTCCTGCCCCATAGATCTGACCCACATCTGACCCACAGCAGCTCCTGCCCCATAGATCTGACACACATGTTCCCCACAGCAGCTCCTGCCCCATAGATCTGACCCACATCTGCCCCACAGCATCTCCTGCCCCATAGATCTGACCCACATCAGACCCAGAGCATCTCCTGCCACATAGATCTGACCCACATTTTCCCCAAAGCAGCACCTAAACCATAGATCTGACCCACATGTGCCTCACAGCTGCTCCTGCCCCATAGATCTGAACCACAGCAGTTCCTGCCCCATAGATCAGACCCAAATCTTCCCTACATCAGCTCCTGCCCATAGATCTGACCCACATCAGCCCCACAGCAGCTCCTACCCCATAGATCTGACCCACATCAGCCCCACAGCAGATTTTGCCCCATAGATATGTGCCACGTCTGCCCCACAGCAGCTCCTGCGACATAGATCTTACCCAGATCTGCTCCACAGCAGCTGCTGCCCCAAAGATCTGACCAACATCAGCCCCACAGCAGCTCCTGCCCCATAGATCTGACCCACATCTGCCCCACAGCAGCTCCTGCCCCATAGACCCCACCAACATGTGCAGCACAGCAGCTCCTGCCCATAGATCTAACCCACATCTGCCCCACAGCAGCTCCTGCCTCATAGATCTGACCCACATCATCTCGACAGCAGGTCCTGCCCCATAGATCTGACCCACATGTGCCCCACAGCAGCTCCTAACACATAGATCTGTCCCACATGTGCCCCAGAGCTGCTCCTGCCCCATAGATCTGAACCACAGCAGCTCCTGTCTCATAGATCTTACCCACATCAGCCCCACAGCAGATTTTGCCCCATAGTTATGTCCCACATCTGCCCAACAGCAGCTCCTGCCCCATAGATTTGACCCACATCAGCCACACAGCAACTCCCGCCCCATAGATGTGACCCACATCTGCACCACAGCAGCTCCTCCCCATAGATATGCCCTACATCTGCCCCACATCAGCTCCTGCAACATAGATCTGACCCACATCTGCGCCACAACAGCTCCTGCCCCATAGATCTGACCCACAGCAGTTCCTGCCCCATAGATCAGACCCAAATCTTCCCTACATCAGCTCCTGCCCATAGATCTGACCCACATCTGCCCCACAGAAGCTCCTGCCCCATAGACCCTACCAACATGTGCAGCACAGCAGCTCCTGCCCATAGATCTAACCCACATCTGCCCCACAGCAGCTCCTGCCCCATAGATCTGACCACCATCTGCCCCACAGCAGCTCCTGCCTCATACATCTGACTCACAGCATCTCCTGCCCCATAGAACTGGCCCACATCAGCCACAGCAGCTCCTGCCCCATAGATCTGACCCACATCTGCCACACAGCAGCCTTTGCCCCATAGATCTGACCCACATCTGCCCCACAGCATCTCCTGCCCCATAGATCTGACCCACATCTGCCCCACAGCATCTCCTGCCCCATAGATCTGACCCACATCTGCCCCACAGCAGCTCCTGCCCCATAGATCTGACCCACATCTGACCCACAGCAGCTCCTGCCCCATAGATCTGACCCAAATCTGCTCCACAGCAGCTCCTAACACATAGATCTGACCCACATGTGCCCAATAGCTGCTCCTGCCCCATAGATCTGAACCACAGCAGCTCCTGTCTCATAGATCTAACCCACATCTGCCCCACAGCAGCTCCTGCCCCATAGATCTGACCCACATCTGCTCCACAGCATCTCCTGCCCCATAGATCTGACCCCCATCTGCCCCACAGCAGCTCCTGCCTCATACATCTGACTCACAGCATCTCCTGCCCCATAGAACTGGCCCACATCAGCCACAGCAGCTCCTGACCTATAGATCTGACCCACATCAGCCCCACAGCAGATTTTGCCCCATAGATATGTGCCACGTCTGCTCCACAGCAGCTCCTGCGACATAGATGTTACCCAGATCTGCTCCACAGCAGCTGCTGCCCCAAAGATCTGACCAACATCAGCCCCACAGCAGCTCCTGCCCTATAGATCTGACCCATATCTGCCCCACAGCAGCTCCTGCCCCATAGACCCTACCAACATGTGCAGCACAGCAGCTCCTGCCCATAGATCTGACCCACATCTGCCCCACAGCAGCTCCTGCCCCATAGACCCTACCAACATGTGCAGCACAGCAGCTCCTGCCCATAGATCTAACCCACATCTGCCCAACAGCAGCTCCTGCCCCATAGATCTGACCCACATCTGCCCCACAGCAGCTCCTGCCTCATACATCTGACTCACAGCATCTCCTGCCCCATAGAACTGGCCCACATCAGCCACAGCAGCTCCTGACCTATAGATCTGACCCACATCTGACCCACAGCAGCTCCTGCCCCATAGATCTGACCCACATCTGCCACACAGCAGCCTTTGCCCCATAGATCTGACCCACATCTGCCCCACAGCATCTCCTGCCCCATAGATCTGACCCCCATCTGCCCCACAGCAGCTCCTGCCCCATTGATCTGACCCACAGCAGCTCCTGCCCCATACATATTACCCAGATCTGCCCCACAGAAGCTCCTACCCAAAAATCTGACCCACATCATCTCGACAGCAGCTCCTGCCCCATAGATCTGACCCACATGTGCCCCACAGCAGCTCCTAACACATAGATCTGACCCACATGTGCCCCAGAGCTGCTCCTGCCCCATAGATCTGAACCACAGCAGCTCCTGTCTCATAGATCTAACCCACATCTGCCCCACAGCAGCTCCTGCCCCATAGATCTGACCCACATCTGCTCCACAGCATCTCCTGCCCCATAGATCTGACCCCCATCTGCCCCACAGCAGCTCCTGCCTCATACATCTGACTAACAGTATCTCCTGCCCCATAGAAATGGCCCACAACAGCCATAGCAGCTCCTGACCTATAGATCTGACCCACATCTGACCCACAGCAGCTCCTGCCCCATAGATCTGACCCACATCTGCCACACAGCAGCCTTTGCCCCATAGATCTGACCCACATCTGCCCCACAGCATCTCCTGCCCCATAGATCTGACCCACATCTGCCCCACAGCAGCTCCTGCCCCTTACATCTTACACAGATCTGCCCCACAGCAGCTCCTACCCAAAGATCTGACCCACATCATCTCGACAGCATCTCCTGCCCCATAGATCTGACCCACATGTGCCCCACAGCAGCTCCTAACACATAGATCTGACCCACATGTGCCCCAGAGCTGCTCCTGCCCCATAGATCTGAACCACAGCAGCTCCTGTCTCATAGATCTTACCCACATCAGCCCCACAGCAGATTTTGCCCCTTAGTTATGCCCCACATCTGCCCAACAGCAACTCCTGCCCCATAGACCCTACCAACATGTGCAGCACAGCAGCTCCTGCCCATAGATCTGACCCGCATCAGCCACACAGCAGCTCCTGCCCCATAGATCTGACCCCCATCTGCCGCACAGCAGCTCCTGCCTCATAGATCTGACTCACAGCATCTCCTGCCCCATAGATCTGACCCACATCAGACCCAGAGCATCTCCTGCCACATAGATCTGACCCACATCAGCCACAGCAGCTCCTGACCTATACATCTGACCCACATCTGCTCCACAGCATCTCCTGTCCCACAGATCTGACCCACATCAGACCCAGAGCATCTCCTGCCACATAGATCTGACCCGCATTTTCCCCAAAGCAGCACCTAAACCATAGATCTGACCCACATCAGCCCCACAGCAGCTCCTACCCCATAGATCTGACCCACATCAGCCCCACAGCAGATTTTGCCCCATAGATATGTGCCACGTCTGCCCCACAGCAGCTCCTGAGACATAGATCTTACCCAGATCTGCTCCACAGAAGCTGCTGCCCCAATGATCTGACCAACATCAGCCCCACAGCAGCTCCTGCCCCATAGATATGACCCACATCAGACCCACAGCAGCTCCCGCCCCATAGATCTGACCCAAATCTGTCCCACAGCAGCTCCTGCCCCATAGATCTGACCCACATCTAACCCACAGCAGCTCCTGCCCCTTACATCTTACACAGATCTGCCCCACAGCAGCTCCTACCCAAAGATCTGACCCACATCATCTCGACAGCAGCTCCTGCCCCATAGATCTGACCAGCATGTGCCCCAAAGCAGCTCCTAACACATAGATCTGACCCACATGTACCCCAGAGCTGCTCCTGCCCCATAGATCTGAACCACAGCAGCTCCTGTCTCATAGATCTTACCCACATCAGCCCCACAGCAGATTTTGCCCCATAGTTATGTCCCACATCTGCCCAACAGCAGCTCCTGCCCCATAGATTTGACCCACATCAGCCACACAGCATCTCCTGCCCCATATATCTGACCCACACCTGCCCCACAGCAGCTCCTGCCCCATAGATCTGACCCACATCTGACCCACAGCAGCTCCTGCCCCATAGATCTGACACACATGTTCCCCACAGCAGCTCCTGCCCCATAGATCTGACCCACATCTGCCCCACAGCATCTCCTGCCCCATAGATCTGACCCACATCAGACCCAGAGCATCTCCTGCCACATAGATCTGACCCACATTTTCCCCAAAGCAGCACCTAAACCATAGATCTGACCCACATGTGCCTCACAGCTGCTCCTGCCCCATAGATCTGAACCACAGCAGTTCCTGCCCCATAGATCAGACCCAAATCTTCCCTACATCAGCTCCTGCCCATAGATCTGACCCACATCAGCCCCACAGCAGCTCCTACCCCATAGATCTGACCCACATCAGCCCCACAGCAGATTTTGCCCCATAGATATGTGCCACGTCTGCCCCACAGCAGCTCCTGCGACATAGATCTTACCCAGATCTGCTCCACAGCAGCTGCTGCCCCAAAGATCTGACCAACATCAGCCCCACAGCAGCTCCTGCCCCATAGATCTGACCCACATCTGCCCCACAGCAGCTCCTGCCCCATAGACCCCACCAACATGTGCAGCACAGCAGCTCCTGCCCATAGATCTAACCCACATCTGCCCCACAGCAGCTCCTGCCTCATAGATCTGACCCACATCATCTCGACAGCAGGTCCTGCCCCATAGATCTGACCCACATGTGCCCCACAGCAGCTCCTAACACATAGATCTGTCCCACATGTGCCCCAGAGCTGCTCCTGCCCCATAGATCTGAACCACAGCAGCTCCTGTCTCATAGATCTTACCCACATCAGCCCCACAGCAGATTTTGCCCCATAGTTATGTCCCACATCTGCCCAACAGCAGCTCCTGCCCCATAGATTTGACCCACATCAGCCACACAGCAACTCCCGCCCCATAGATGTGACCCACATCTGCACCACAGCAGCTCCTCCCCATAGATATGCCCTACATCTGCCCCACATCAGCTCCTGCAACATAGATCTGACCCACATCTGCGCCACAACAGCTCCTGCCCCATAGATCTGACCCACAGCAGTTCCTGCCCCATAGATCAGACCCAAATCTTCCCTACATCAGCTCCTGCCCATAGATCTGACCCACATCTGCCCCACAGAAGCTCCTGCCCCATAGACCCTACCAACATGTGCAGCACAGCAGCTCCTGCCCATAGATCTAACCCACATCTGCCCCACAGCAGCTCCTGCCCCATAGATCTGACCACCATCTGCCCCACAGCAGCTCCTGCCTCATACATCTGACTCACAGCATCTCCTGCCCCATAGAACTGGCCCACATCAGCCACAGCAGCTCCTGCCCCATAGATCTGACCCACATCTGCCACACAGCAGCCTTTGCCCCATAGATCTGACCCACATCTGCCCCACAGCATCTCCTGCCCCATAGATCTGACCCACATCTGCCCCACAGCATCTCCTGCCCCATAGATCTGACCCACATCTGCCCCACAGCAGCTCCTGCCCCATAGATCTGACCCACATCTGACCCACAGCAGCTCCTGCCCCATAGATCTGACCCAAATCTGCTCCACAGCAGCTCCTAACACATAGATCTGACCCACATGTGCCCAATAGCTGCTCCTGCCCCATAGATCTGAACCACAGCAGCTCCTGTCTCATAGATCTAACCCACATCTGCCCCACAGCAGCTCCTGCCCCATAGATCTGACCCACATCTGCTCCACAGCATCTCCTGCCCCATAGATCTGACCCCCATCTGCCCCACAGCAGCTCCTGCCTCATACATCTGACTCACAGCATCTCCTGCCCCATAGAACTGGCCCACATCAGCCACAGCAGCTCCTGACCTATAGATCTGACCCACATCAGCCCCACAGCAGATTTTGCCCCATAGATATGTGCCACGTCTGCTCCACAGCAGCTCCTGCGACATAGATGTTACCCAGATCTGCTCCACAGCAGCTGCTGCCCCAAAGATCTGACCAACATCAGCCCCACAGCAGCTCCTGCCCTATAGATCTGACCCATATCTGCCCCACAGCAGCTCCTGCCCCATAGACCCTACCAACATGTGCAGCACAGCAGCTCCTGCCCATAGATCTGACCCACATCTGCCCCACAGCAGCTCCTGCCCCATAGACCCTACCAACATGTGCAGCACAGCAGCTCCTGCCCATAGATCTAACCCACATCTGCCCAACAGCAGCTCCTGCCCCATAGATCTGACCCACATCTGCCCCACAGCAGCTCCTGCCTCATACATCTGACTCACAGCATCTCCTGCCCCATAGAACTGGCCCACATCAGCCACAGCAGCTCCTGACCTATAGATCTGACCCACATCTGACCCACAGCAGCTCCTGCCCCATAGATCTGACCCACATGTGCCCCACAGCAGCTCCTAACACATAGATCTGACCCACATGTGCCCCAGAGCTGCTCCTGCCCCATAGATCTGAACCACAGCAGCTCCTGTCTCATAGATCTTACCCACATCAGCCCCACAGCAGATTTTGCCCCTTAGTTATGCCCCACATCTGCCCAACAGCAACTCCTGCCCCATAGACCCTACCAACATGTGCAGCACAGCAGCTCCTGCCCATAGATCTGACCCGCATCAGCCACACAGCAGCTCCTGCCCCATAGATCTGACCCCCATCTGCCGCACAGCAGCTCCTGCCTCATAGATCTGACTCACAGCATCTCCTGCCCCATAGATCTGACCCACATCAGACCCAGAGCATCTCCTGCCACATAGATCTGACCCACATCAGCCACAGCAGCTCCTGACCTATACATCTGACCCACATCTGCTCCACAGCATCTCCTGTCCCACAGATCTGACCCACATCAGACCCAGAGCATCTCCTGCCACATAGATCTGACCCGCATTTTCCCCAAAGCAGCACCTAAACCATAGATCTGACCCACATCAGCCCCACAGCAGCTCCTACCCCATAGATCTGACCCACATCAGCCCCACAGCAGATTTTGCCCCATAGATATGTGCCAGGTCTGCCCCACAGCAGCTCCTGAGACATAGATCTTACCCAGATCTGCTCCACAGAAGCTGCTGCCCCAATGATCTGACCAACATCAGCCCCACAGCAGCTCCTGCCCCATAGATATGACCCACATCAGACCCACAGCAGCTCCCGCCCCATAGATCTGACCCAAATCTGTCCCACAGCAGCTCCTGCCCCATAGATCTGACCCACATCTAACCCACAGCAGCTCCTGCCCCTTACATCTTACACAGATCTGCCCCACAGCAGCTCCTACCCAAAGATCTGACCCACATCATCTCGACAGCAGCTCCTGCCCCATAGATCTGACCAGCATGTGCCCCAAAGCAGCTCCTAACACATAGATCTGACCCACATGTGCCCCAGAGCTGCTCCTGCCCCATAGATCTGAACCACAGCAGCTCCTGTCTCATAGATCTTACCCACATCAGCCCCACAGCAGATTTTGCCCCATAGTTATGTCCCACATCTGCCCAACAGCAGCTCCTGCCCCATAGATTTGACCCACATCAGCCACACAGCATCTCCTGCCCCATATATCTGACCCACACCTGCCCCACAGCAGCTCCTGCCCCATAGATCTGACCCACATCTGACCCACAGCAGCTCCTGCCCCATAGATCTGACACACATGTTCCCCACAGCAGCTCCTGCCCCATAGATCTGACCCACATCTGCCCCACAGCATCTCCTGCCCCATAGATCTGACCCACATCAGACCCAGAGCATCTCCTGCCACATAGATCTGACCCACATTTTCCCCAAAGCAGCACCTAAACCATAGATCTGACCCACATGTGCCTCACAGCTGCTCCTGCCCCATAGATCTGAACCACAGCAGTTCCTGCCCCATAGATCAGACCCAAATCTTCCCTACATCAGCTCCTGCCCATAGATCTGACCCACATCAGCCCCACAGCAGCTCCTACCCCATAGATCTGACCCACATCAGCCCCACAGCAGATTTTGCCCCATAGATATGTGCCACGTCTGCCCCACAGCAGCTCCTGCGACATAGATCTTACCCAGATCTGCTCCACAGCAGCTGCTGCCCCAAAGATCTGACCAACATCAGCCCCACAGCAGCTCCTGCCCCATAGATCTGACCCACATCTGCCCCACAGCAGCTCCTGCCCCATAGACCCCACCAACATGTGCAGCACAGCAGCTCCTGCCCATAGATCTAACCCACATCTGCCCCACAGCAGCTCCTGCCTCATAGATCTGACCCACATCATCTCGACAGCAGCTCCTGCCCCATAGATCTGACCCACATGTGCCCCACAGCAGCTCCTAACACATAGATCTGTCCCACATGTGCCCCAGAGCTGCTCCTGCCCCATAGATCTGAACCACAGCAGCTCCTGTCTCATAGATCTTACCCACATCAGCCCCACAGCAGATTTTGCCCCATAGTTATGTCCCACATCTGCCCAACAGCAGCTCCTGCCCCATAGATTTGACCCACATCAGCCACACAGCAACTCCCGCCCCATAGATGTGACCCACATCTGCACCACAGCAGCTCCTCCCCATAGATATGCCCTACATCTGCCCCACATCAGCTCCTGCAACATAGATCTGACCCACATCTGCGCCACAACAGCTCCTGCCCCATAGATCTGACCCACAGCAGTTCCTGCCCCATAGATCAGACCCAAATCTTCCCTACATCAGCTCCTGCCCATAGATCTGACCCACATCTGCCCCACAGAAGCTCCTGCCCCATAGACCCTACCAACATGTGCAGCACAGCAGCTCCTGCCCATAGATCTAACCCACATCTGCCCCACAGCAGCTCCTGCCCCATAGATCTGACCACCATCTGCCCCACAGCAGCTCCTGCCTCATACATCTGACTCACAGCATCTCCTGCCCCATAGAACTGGCCCACATCAGCCACAGCAGCTCCTGCCCCATAGATCTGACCCACATCTGCCACACAGCAGCCTTTGCCCCATAGATCTGACCCACATCTGCCCCACAGCATCTCCTGCCCCATAGATCTGACCCACATCTGCCCCACAGCATCTCCTGCCCCATAGATCTGACCCACATCTGCCCCACAGCAGCTCCTGCCCCATAGATCTGACCCACATCTGACCCACAGCAGCTCCTGCCCCATAGATCTGACCCAAATCTGCTCCACAGCAGCTCCTAACACATAGATCTGACCCACATGTGCCCAATAGCTGCTCCTGCCCCATAGATCTGAACCACAGCAGCTCCTGTCTCATAGATCTAACCCACATCTGCCCCACAGCAGCTCCTGCCCCATAGATCTGACCCACATCTGCTCCACAGCATCTCCTGCCCCATAGATCTGACCCCCATCTGCCCCACAGCAGCTCCTGCCTCATACATCTGACTCACAGCATCTCCTGCCCCATAGAACTGGCCCACATCAGCCACAGCAGCTCCTGACCTATAGATCTGACCCACATCAGCCCCACAGCAGATTTTGCCCCATAGATATGTGCCACGTCTGCTCCACAGCAGCTCCTGCGACATAGATGTTACCCAGATCTGCTCCACAGCAGCTGCTGCCCCAAAGATCTGACCAACATCAGCCCCACAGCAGCTCCTGCCCTATAGATCTGACCCATATCTGCCCCACAGCAGCTCCTGCCCCATAGACCCTACCAACATGTGCAGCACAGCAGCTCCTGCCCATAGATCTGACCCACATCTGCCCCACAGCAGCTCCTGCCCCATAGACCCTACCAACATGTGCAGCACAGCAGCTCCTGCCCATAGATCTAACCCACATCAGCCCCACAGCATCTCCTGCCCCATAGATCTGACCCACATCTGCCCCACAGCAGCTCCTGCCTCATACATCTGACTCACAGCATCTCCTGCCCCATAGAACTGGCCCACATCAGCCACAGCAGCTCCTGACCTATAGATCTGACCCACATCTGACCCACAGCAGCTCCTGCCCCATAGATCTGACCCACATGTGCCCCACAGCAGCTCCTAACACATAGATCTGACCCACATGTGCCCCAGAGCTGCTCCTGCCCCATAGATCTGAACCACAGCAGCTCCTGTCTCATAGATCTTACCCACATCAGCCCCACAGCAGATTTTGCCCCTTAGTTATGCCCCACATCTGCCCAACAGCAACTCCTGCCCCATAGACCCTACCAACATGTGCAGCACAGCAGCTCCTGCCCATAGATCTGACCCGCATCAGCCACACAGCAGCTCCTGCCCCATAGATCTGACCCCCATCTGCCGCACAGCAGCTCCTGCCTCATAGATCTGACTCACAGCATCTCCTGCCCCATAGATCTGACCCACATCTGCCCCACAGCATCTCCTGCCCCATAGATCTGACCCACATCAGACCCAGAGCATCTCCTGCCACATAGATCTGACCCACATTTTCCCCAAAGCAGCACCTAAACCATAGATCTGACCCACATGTGCCTCACAGCTGCTCCTGCCCCATAGATCTGAACCACAGCAGTTCCTGCCCCATAGATCAGACCCAAATCTTCCCTACATCAGCTCCTGCCCATAGATCTGACCCACATCAGCCCCACAGCAGCTCCTACCCCATAGATCTGACCCACATCAGCCCCACAGCAGATTTTGCCCCATAGATATGTGCCACGTCTGCCCCACAGCAGCTCCTGCGACATAGATCTTACCCAGATCTGCTCCACAGCAGCTGCTGCCCCAAAGATCTGACCAACATCAGCCCCACAGCAGCTCCTGCCCCATAGATCTGACCCACATCTGCCCCACAGCAGCTCCTGCCCCATAGACCCCACCAACATGTGCAGCACAGCAGCTCCTGCCCATAGATCTAACCCACATCTGCCCCACAGCAGCTCCTGCCTCATAGATCTGACCCACATCATCTCGACAGCAGCTCCTGCCCCATAGATCTGACCCACATGTGCCCCACAGCAGCTCCTAACACATAGATCTGTCCCACATGTGCCCCAGAGCTGCTCCTGCCCCATAGATCTGAACCACAGCAGCTCCTGTCTCATAGATCTTACCCACATCAGCCCCACAGCAGATTTTGCCCCATAGTTATGTCCCACATCTGCCCAACAGCAGCTCCTGCCCCATAGATTTGACCCACATCAGCCACACAGCAACTCCCGCCCCATAGATGTGACCCACATCTGCACCACAGCAGCTCCTCCCCATAGATATGCCCTACATCTGCCCCACATCAGCTCCTGCAACATAGATCTGACCCACATCTGCGCCACAACAGCTCCTGCCCCATAGATCTGACCCACAGCAGTTCCTGCCCCATAGATCAGACCCAAATCTTCCCTACATCAGCTCCTGCCCATAGATCTGACCCACATCTGCCCCACAGAAGCTCCTGCCCCATAGACCCTACCAACATTTGCAGCACAGCAGCTCCTGCCCATAGATCTAACCCACATCTGCCCCACAGCAGCTCCTGCCCCATAGATCTGACCACCATCTGCCCCACAGCAGCTCCTGCCTCATACATCTGACTCACAGCATCTCCTGCCCCATAGAACTGGCCCACATCAGCCACAGCAGCTCCTGCCCCATAGATCTGACCCACATCTGCCACACAGCAGCCTTTGCCCCATAGATCTGACCCACATCTGCCCCACAGCATCTCCTGCCCCATAGATCTGACCCACATCTGCCCCACAGCATCTCCTGCCCCATAGATCTGACCCACATCTGCCCCACAGCAGCTCCTGCCCCATAGATCTGACCCACATCTGACCCACAGCAGCTCCTGCCCCATAGATCTGACCCAAATCTGCTCCACAGCAGCTCCTAACACATAGATCTGACCCACATGTGCCCAATAGCTGCTCCTGCCCCATAGATCTGAACCACAGCAGCTCCTGTCTCATAGATCTAACCCACATCTGCCCCACAGCAGCTCCTGCCCCATAGATCTGACCCACATCTGCTCCACAGCATCTCCTGCCCCATAGATCTGACCCCCATCTGCCCCACAGCAGCTCCTGCCTCATACATCTGACTCACAGCATCTCCTGCCCCATAGAACTGGCCCACATCAGCCACAGCAGCTCCTGACCTATAGATCTGACCCACATCAGCCCCACAGCAGATTTTGCCCCATAGATATGTGCCACGTCTGCTCCACAGCAGCTCCTGCGACATAGATGTTACCCAGATCTGCTCCACAGCAGCTGCTGCCCCAAAGATCTGACCAACATCAGCCCCACAGCAGCTCCTGCCCTATAGATCTGACCCATATCTGCCCCACAGCAGCTCCTGCCCCATAGACCCTACCAACATGTGCAGCACAGCAGCTCCTGCCCATAGATCTGACCCACATCTGCCCCACAGCAGCTCCTGCCCCATAGACCCTACCAACATGTGCAGCACAGCAGCTCCTGCCCATAGATCTAACCCACATCTGCCCAACAGCAGCTCCTGCCCCATAGATCTGACCCACATCTGCCCCACAGCAGCTCCTGCCTCATACATCTGACTCACAGCATCTCCTGCCCCATAGAACTGGCCCACATCAGCCGCAGCAGCTCCTGACCTATAGATCTGACCCACATCTGACCCACAGCAGCTCCTGCCCCATAGATCTGACCCACATCTGCCACACAGCAGCCTTTGCCCCATAGATCTGACCCACATCTGCCCCACAGCATCTCCTGCCCCATAGATCTGACCCCCATCTGCCCCACAGCAGCTCCTGCCCCATTGATCTGACCCACAGCAGCTCCTGCCCCATACATATTACCCAGATCTGCCCCACAGAGGCTCCTACCCAAAAATCTGACCCACATCATCTCGACAGCAGCTCCTGCCCCATAGATCTGACCCACATGTGCCCCACAGCAGCTCCTAACACATAGATCTGACCCACATGTGCCCCAGAGCTGCTCCTGCCCCATAGATCTGAACCACAGCAGCTCCTGTCTCATAGATCTAACCCACATCTGCCCCACAGCAGCTCCTGCCCCATAGATCTGACCCACATCTGCTCCACAGCATCTCCTGCCCCATAGATCTGACCCCCATCTGCCCCACAGCAGCTCCTGCCTCATACATCTGACTAACAGTATCTCCTGCCCCATAGAAATGGCCCACAACAGCCATAGCAGCTCCTGACCTATAGATCTGACCCACATCTGACCCACAGCAGCTCCTGCCCCATAGATCTGACCCACATCTGCCACACAGCAGCCTTTGCCCCATAGATCTGACCCACATCTGCCCCACAGCATCTCCTGCCCCATAGATCTGACCCACATCTGCCCCACAGCAGCTCCTGCCCCTTACATCTTACACAGATCTGCCCCACAGCAGCTCCTACCCAAAGATCTGACCCACATCATCTCGACAGCATCTCCTGCCCCATAGATCTGACCCACATGTGCCCCACAGCAGCTCCTAACACATAGATCTGACCCACATGTGCCCCAGAGCTGCTCCTGCCCCATAGATCTGAACCACAGCAGCTCCTGTCTCATAGATCTTACCCACATCAGCCCCACAGCAGATTTTGCCCCTTAGTTATGCCCCACATCTGCCCAACAGCAACTCCTGCCCCATAGACCCTACCAACATGTGCAGCACAGCAGCTCCTGCCCATAGATCTGACCCGCATCAGCCACACAGCAGCTCCTGCCCCATAGATCTGACCCCCATCTGCCGCACAGCAGCTCCTGCCTCATAGATCTGACTCACAGCATCTCCTGCCCCATAGATCTGACCCACATCAGACCCAGAGCATCTCCTGCCACATAGATCTGACCCACATCAGCCACAGCAGCTCCTGACCTATACATCTGACCCACATCTGCTCCACAGCATCTCCTGTCCCACAGATCTGACCCACATCAGACCCAGAGCATCTCCTGCCACATAGATCTGACCCGCATTTTCCCCAAAGCAGCACCTAAACCATAGATCTGACCCACATCAGCCCCACAGCAGCTCCTACCCCATAGATCTGACCCACATCAGCCCCACAGCAGATTTTGCCCCATAGATATGTGCCACGTCTGCCCCACAGCAGCTCCTGAGACATAGATCTTACCCAGATCTGCTCCACAGAAGCTGCTGCCCCAATGATCTGACCAACATCAGCCCCACAGCAGCTCCTGCCCCATAGATATGACCCACATCAGACCCACAGCAGCTCCCGCCCCATAGATCTGACCCAAATCTGTCCCACAGCAGCTCCTGCCCCATAGATCTGACCCACATCTAACCCACAGCAGCTCCTGCCCCTTACATCTTACACAGATCTGCCCCACAGCAGCTCCTACCCAAAGATCTGACCCACATCATCTCGACAGCAGCTCCTGCCCCATAGATCTGACCAGCATGTGCCCCAAAGCAGCTCCTAACACATAGATCTGACCCACATGTACCCCAGAGCTGCTCCTGCCCCATAGATCTGAACCACAGCAGCTCCTGTCTCATAGATCTTACCCACATCAGCCCCACAGCAGATTTTGCCCCATAGTTATGTCCCACATCTGCCCAACAGCAGCTCCTGCCCCATAGATTTGACCCACATCAGCCACACAGCATCTCCTGCCCCATATATCTGACCCACACCTGCCCCACAGCAGCTCCTGCCCCATAGATCTGACCCACATCTGACCCACAGCAGCTCCTGCCCCATAGATCTGACACACATGTTCCCCACAGCAGCTCCTGCCCCATAGATCTGACCCACATCTGCCCCACAGCATCTCCTGCCCCATAGATCTGACCCACATCAGACCCAGAGCATCTCCTGCCACATAGATCTGACCCACATTTTCCCCAAAGCAGCACCTAAACCATAGATCTGACCCACATGTGCCTCACAGCTGCTCCTGCCCCATAGATCTGAACCACAGCAGTTCCTGCCCCATAGATCAGACCCAAATCTTCCCTACATCAGCTCCTGCCCATAGATCTGACCCACATCAGCCCCACAGCAGCTCCTACCCCATAGATCTGACCCACATCAGCCCCACAGCAGATTTTGCCCCATAGATATGTGCCACGTCTGCCCCACAGCAGCTCCTGCGACATAGATCTTACCCAGATCTGCTCCACAGCAGCTGCTGCCCCAAAGATCTGACCAACATCAGCCCCACAGCAGCTCCTGCCCCATAGATCTGACCCACATCTGCCCCACAGCAGCTCCTGCCCCATAGACCCCACCAACATGTGCAGCACAGCAGCTCCTGCCCATAGATCTAACCCACATCTGCCCCACAGCAGCTCCTGCCTCATAGATCTGACCCACATCATCTCGACAGCAGCTCCTGCCCCATAGATCTGACCCACATGTGCCCCACAGCAGCTCCTAACACATAGATCTGTCCCACATGTGCCCCAGAGCTGCTCCTGCCCCATAGATCTGAACCACAGCAGCTCCTGTCTCATAGATCTTACCCACATCAGCCCCACAGCAGATTTTGCCCCATAGTTATGTCCCACATCTGCCCAACAGCAGCTCCTGCCCCATAGATCTGAACCACAGCAGCCACACAGCAACTCCCGCCCCATAGATGTGACCCACATCTGCACCACAGCAGCTCCTCCCCATAGATATGCCCTACATCTGCCCCACATCAGCTCCTGCAACATAGATCTGACCCACATCTGCGCCACAACAGCTCCTGCCCCATAGATCTGACCCACAGCAGTTCCTGCCCCATAGATCAGACCCAAATCTTCCCTACATCAGCTCCTGCCCATAGATCTGACCCACATCTGCCCCACAGAAGCTCCTGCCCCATAGACCCTACCAACATTTGCAACACAGCAGCTCCTGCCCATAGATCTAACCCACATCTGCCCCACAGCAGCTCCTGCCCCATAGATCTGACCACCATCTGCCCCACAGCAGCTCCTGCCTCATACATCTGACTCACAGCATCTCCTGCCCCATAGAACTGGCCCACATCAGCCACAGCAGCTCCTGCCCCATAGATCTGACCCACATCTGCCACACAGCAGCCTTTGCCCCATAGATCTGACCCACATCTGCCCCACAGCATCTCCTGCCCCATAGATCTGACCCACATCTGCCCCACAGCATCTCCTGCCCCATAGATCTGACCCACATCTGCCCCACAGCAGCTCCTGCCCCATAGATCTGACCCACATCTGACCCACAGCAGCTCCTGCCCCATAGATCTGACCCAAATCTGCTCCACAGCAGCTCCTAACACATAGATCTGACCCACATGTGCCCAATAGCTGCTCCTGCCCCATAGATCTGAACCACAGCAGCTC
This sequence comes from Coturnix japonica, assembly GCF_054131305.1. Taxonomy (NCBI): domain Eukaryota; kingdom Metazoa; phylum Chordata; class Aves; order Galliformes; family Phasianidae; genus Coturnix; species Coturnix japonica. Next base: position 5,253,774 of record NC_140678.1, on the reverse strand, counting down.
CTGTCTCATAGATCTAACCCACATCTGCCCCACAGCAGCTCCTGCCCCATAGATCTGACCCACATCTGCTCCACAGCATCTCCTGCCCCATAGATCTGACCCCCATCTGCCCCACAGCAGCTCCTGCCTCATACATCTGACTCACAGCATCTCCTGCCCCATAGAACTGGCCCACATCAGCCACAGCAGCTCCTGACCTATAGATCTGACCCACATCAGCCCCACAGCAGATTTTGCCCCATAGATATGTGCCACGTCTGCTCCACAGCAGCTCCTGCGACATAGATGTTACCCAGATCTGCTCCACAGCAGCTGCTGCCCCAAAGATCTGACCAACATCAGCCCCACAGCAGCTCCTGCCCTATAGATCTGACCCATATCTGCCCACAGCAGCTCCTGCCCCATAGACCCTACCAACATGTGCAGCACAGCAGCTCCTGCCCATAGATCTGACCCACATCTGCCCCACAGCAGCTCCTGCCCCATAGACCCTACCAACATGTGCAGCACAGCAGCTCCTGCCCATAGATCTAACCCACATCTGCCCAACAGCAGCTCCTGCCCCATAGATCTGACCCACATCTGCCCCACAGCAGCTCCTGCCTCATAGATCTGACCCCCATCTGCCCCACAGCAGCTCCTGCCTCATACATCTGACTCACAGCATCTCCTGCCCCAAAGAACTGGCCCACATCAGCCGCAGCAGCTCCTGACCTATAGATCTGACCCACATCTGACCCACAGCAGCTCCTGCCCCATAGATCTGACCCACATCTGCCACACAGCAGCCTTTGCCCCATAGATCTGACCCACATCTGCCCCACAGCATCTCCTGCCCCATAGATCTGACCCCCATCTGCCCCACAGCAGCTCCTGCCCCATTGATCTGACCCACAGCAGCTCCTGCCCCATACATATTACCCAGATCTGCCCCACAGAAGCTCCTACCCAAAAATCTGACCCACATCATCTCGACAGCAGCTCCTGCCCCATAGATCTGACCCACATGTGCCCCACAGCAGCTCCTAACACATAGATCTGACCCACATGTGCCCCAGAGCTGCTCCTGCCCCATAGATCTGAACCACAGCAGCTCCTGTCTCATAGATCTAACCCACATCTGCCCCACAGCAGCTCCTGCCCCATAGATCTGACCCACATCTGCTCCACAGCATCTCCTGCCCCATAGATCTGACCCCCATCTGCCCCACAGCAGCTCCTGCCTCATACATCTGACTAACAGTATCTCCTGCCCCATAGAAATGGCCCACAACAGCCATAGCAGCTCCTGACCTATAGATCTGACCCACATCTGACCCACAGCAGCTCCTGCCCCATAGATCTGACCCACATCTGCCACACAGCAGCCTTTGCCCCATAGATCTGACCCACATCTGCCCCACAGCATCTCCTGCCCCATAGATCTGACCCACATCTGCCCCACAGCAGCTCCTGCCCCTTACATCTTACACAGATCTGCCCCACAGCAGCTCCTACCCAAAGATCTGACCCACATCATCTCGACAGCATCTCCTGCCCCATAGATCTGACCCACATGTGCCCCACAGCAGCTCCTAACACATAGATCTGACCCACATGTGCCCCAGAGCTGCTCCTGCCCCATAGATCTGAACCACAGCAGCTCCTGTCTCATAGATCTTACCCACATCAGCCCCACAGCAGATTTTGCCCCTTAGTTATGCCCCACATCTGCCCAACAGCAACTCCTGCCCCATAGACCCTACCAACATGTGCAGCACAGCAGCTCCTGCCCATAGATCTGACCCGCATCAGCCACACAGCAGCTCCTGCCCCATAGATCTGACCCCCATCTGCCGCACAGCAGCTCCTGCCTCATAGATCTGACTCACAGCATCTCCTGCCCCATAGATCTGACCCACATCAGACCCAGAGCATCTCCTGCCACATAGATCTGACCCACATCAGCCACAGCAGCTCCTGACCTATACATCTGACCCACATCTGCTCCACAGCATCTCCTGTCCCACAGATCTGACCCACATCAGACCCAGAGCATCTCCTGCCACATAGATCTGACCCGCATTTTCCCCAAAGCAGCACCTAAACCATAGATCTGACCCACATCAGCCCCACAGCAGCTCCTACCCCATAGATCTGACCCACATCAGCCCCACAGCAGATTTTGCCCCATAGATATGTGCCACGTCTGCCCCACAGCAGCTCCTGAGACATAGATCTTACCCAGATCTGCTCCACAGAAGCTGCTGCCCCAATGATCTGACCAACATCAGCCCCACAGCAGCTCCTGCCCCATAGATATGACCCACATCAGACCCACAGCAGCTCCCGCCCCATAGATCTGACCCAAATCTGTCCCACAGCAGCTCCTGCCCCATAGATCTGACCCACATCTGCCCCACAGCAGCTCCTGCCCCATAGATCTGACCAACATCTGCCCCACAGCAGCTCCTGCCCCATAGATCTGACACACGTCTGCCCCACAGCAGCTCCTGCCCCATAGATCTGACACACATCACCCCCACAGCAGCTCCTGCCCCATAGATCTGACACACATCACCCCCACAGCAGCTCCTGCCCCATAGATCTCAACCACATGAGCCACACAGCAGCTCCTGTCCCACAGATCTGACCAACATCAGCTCCACAGCAGCTCCTTCCCTATAGATCTGACCCATATAAACCCACAGCAGCACCTGTTCCGTAGATCTGACACACATCATCCCCACAACTGCTCCTGCCCCATAAATCTGACCAACATGTGCCCCACAGCAGCTCCTGCCCCATAGATCTTACCCACATCAGCCCCACAGCAGCTCCTGGCCCATACATCTGACCCACATGCGCCCCACAGCAGCTCCTGCCTTATAGATCAGACCATCATCAGCCTCACAACAGCTCCTGCCCCATAGATCTACCCCACAGCAGCTCCTGCCCCATAGATCTGACCAACATGTCCCCCAGAGCAGCTCCTGCCCCATAGATCTGACCCACATCTGCCCCATAGCATCTCCCGCTAAAGATCTTAACCGTATCAGCCCCACAGCAGCTCCTGCCCCATAGATCTGACCCTCATCAGCCCCATAGCATCTCCCGCTCCATAGATCTTAACCGTATCAGCCCCACAGCAGCTCCTGCCCCATAGATCTGACCCACATCTGCACCACAGCAGCTCTTGCCCCATAGATCTGACCCACATCTGCCCCACAGAAGCTCCTGACCCATAGATCTGACCCACATCAACCCCACAGAAGCTCCTGCCCCATTGATCTGAACCACATCTGCCCCACAGCAGATTTTACCCCACAGATCTGACCCACATCTGCGCCACAACAGCTCCTGCCCAATAGATCTGACACACATCAGCCCCTCAGCAGATCCTCCCCAAAGATCTGACACACATCTGCCCTACTGCTGCTCCTACACCACAGATCTGACCTACATCATCTCCACTGCAGCTCCTGCCCCATAGATCTGACCCATAGCAGCTCATGCCCCATAGATCTGACCCACATCAACCCCACAGAAGCTTCTGACCCACATGTGCCCCACAGCAGCTCCTGCCCCATAGATCTGACCCACATCAACCCCACAGAAGCTCCTGCCCCATAGATCTTAACCACATCTGCACCACAGCAGCTCCTGCCCCATAGATCTGACCCCCATCAGATCCACAGCAGCTCCTGCCCGAAAGATCTGACACACATCATATGCAAAACAGCTGCTGCCCAATAGATCTGACCCACAGCAGCTACTGCCCCATAGCTCTGACCCACAAATGCCCCACAGAAGCTCCTGCCCCATAAATCCGACCACATCTGCCCCACAGCAGCTCCTGCCCCATAGATCGGACCCAAATCTGCCCCACTGCTGCTCCTGCCGCAAAGATCTGACCCACATCTGACCCACAGCACCTCCTGCCCCAAAGATCTGACCCACATCTGCCACACAGCAGCCTTTGCCCCATAGATCTGACCCACATCTGCCCCACAGCATCTCCTGCCCCATAGATCTGACCCACATCTGCCCCACAGCAGCTCCTGCCTCTTACATTTTACACAGATCTGAACCACAGCAGCTCCTACCCAAAGATCTGACCCACATCATCTAGACAGCAGCTCCTGCCCCATAGATCTGACCCACATGTGCCCCACAGCAGCTTCTAACACATAGATCTGACCCACATGTGCCCCAGAGCTGCTCCTGCCCCATAGATCTGAACCACAGCAGCTCCTGTCTCATAGATCTTACCCACATCAGCCCCACAGCAGATTTTGCCCTATAGTTATGTCCCACATCTGCCCAACAGCAGCTCCTGCCCCATAGATTTGACCCACATCAGCCACACAGCATCTCCCGCCCCATAGATGTGACCCACATCTGCACCACAGCAGCTCCTCCCCATAGATATGCCCTACATCTGCCCCACATCAGCTCCTGCAACATAGATCTGACCCACATCTGCGCCACAACAGCTCCTGCCCCATAGATCTGACCCACATCAGACCCACAGCAGATCCTCCCCAATGATCTGACACACATCTGCCCCACTGCTGCTCCTACACCACAGATCTGATCTACATCATCTCCACTGCAGCTCCTGCCCATAGATCTGACCCGCATCAGCCACACAGCAGGTCCTACCTCATAGATCTGACTCACAGCATCTCCTGCCCCATAGACCTGACACACATCAGCCCCACAGCAGCTCCTGCCTCATAGATCTGACTCACAGCATCTCCTGCCCCATAGATCTGACCCACATCAGACCCAGAGCATCTCCTGCCACATAGATCTGACCCACATTTTCCCCAAAGCAGCACCTACACCATAGATCTGATTCACATGTGCCTCACAGCTGCTCCTGCCCCATAGATCTGAACCACAGCAGCTCCTGCCCCATAGATCTAACCCACATCTGCCCCACAGCAGCTCCTGCCCCGTAGATCTGACCCACATCTGCTCCATAGCATCTCCTGCCCCATAGATCTGACCCCCATCTGCCCCACAGCAGCTCCTGCCTCATACATCTGACTCACAGCATGTCCTGCCGCATAGAACTGGCCCACATCAGCCACAGCAGCTCCTGCCCCATAGATCTGACCCACATCTGCCCCACAGCAGCTCCTGCCCCATAGATCTGACCCACATCTGACCCACAGCAGCTCCTGCCCCATAGACCCTACCAACATGTGCAGCACAGCAGCTCCTGCCCATAGATCTAACCCACATCTGCCCCACAGCATCTCCTGCCCCATAGATCTGACCCCCATCTGCCCCACAGCAGCTCCTGCCTCATACATCTGACTCACAGCATCTCCTGCCCCATAGAACTGGCACACATCAGCCACAGCAGCTCCTGCCCCATAGATCTGACCCACGTCTGACCCACAGCAGCTCCTGCCCCTTACATCTTACACAGATCTGCCCCACAGCAGCTCCTACCCAATGATCTCACCCACATCATCTCGACAGCAGGTCCTGCCCCATAGATCTGACACACATGTGCCCCACAGCAGCTCCTAACACATAGATCTGACCCCCATCTGCTCCACAGCATCTCCTGCCCCATAGATCTGACCCCCATCTGCCCCACAGCAGCTCCTGCCTCATACATCTGACTCACAGCATCTCCTGCCCCATAGAACTGGCCCACATCAGCCACAGCAGCTCCTGACCTATAGATCTGACCCACATCAGCCCCACAGCAGATTTTGCCCCATAGATATGTGCCACGTCTGCCCCACAGCAGCTCCTGCGACATAGATGTTACCCAGATCTGCTCCACAGCAGCTGCTGCCCCAAAGATCTGACCAACATCAGCCCCACAGCAGCTCCTGCCCCATAGATCTGACCCCCATCTGCCCCACAGCAGCTCCTGCCTCATACATCTGACTCACAGCATCTCCTGCCCCATAGAACTGGCCCACATCAGCCACAGCAGCTTCTGACCTATAGATCTGACCCACATCTGCTCCACAGCATCTCCTGCCCCATAGATCTGACCCACATCTGACCCACAGCAGCTCCTGCCCCATAGATCTGACCCACATCTGACCCACAGCAGCTCCTGCCCCATAGATCTGACCCACATCTGACCCACAGCAGCTCCTGCCCCATAGACCCTACCAACATGTGCAGCACAGCAGCTCCTGCCCATAGATCTGACCCACATCTGCCCCACAGCATCTCCTGCCCCATAGATCTGACCTCCATCTGCCCCACAGCAGCTCCTGCCCCATAGATCTGACCCCCATCAGCCCCACAGCAGCTCCTGCCTCATACATCTGACTCACAGCATCTCCTGCCCCATAGAACTGGCCCACATCAGCCACAGCAGCTCCTGACCTATAGATCTGACCCACATCTGACCCACAGCAGCTCCTGCCCCATAGATCTGACCCACATCTGCCCCACAGCAGCTCCTGCCCCATAGATCTGACCCACATCTAACCCACAGCAGCTCCTGCCCCTTACATCTTACACAGATCTGCCCCACAGCAGCTCCTACCCAAAGATCTGACCCACATCATCTCGACAGCAGCTCCTGCCCCATAGATCTGACCCACATGTGCCCCACAGCAGCTCCTGCCTCATAGATCTGACCCACATCATCTCGACAGCAGCTCCTGCCCCATAGATCTGACCCACATGTGCCCCACAGCAGCTCCTAACACATAGATCTGTCCCACATGTGCCCCAGAGCTGCTCCTGCCCCATAGATCTGAACCACAGCAGCTCCTGTCTCATAGATCTTACCCACATCAGCCCCACAGCAGATTTTGCCCCATAGTTATGTCCCACATCTGCCCAACAGCAGCTCCTGCCCCATAGATTTGACCCACATCAGCCACACAGCATCTCCCGCCCCATAGATGTGACCCACATCTGCACCACAGCAGCTCCTCCCCATAGATATGCCCTACATCTGCCCCACATCAGCTCCTGCAACATAGATCTGACCCACATCTGCGCCACAACAGCTCCTGCCCCATAGATCTGACCCACAGCAGTTCCTGCCCCATAGATCAGACCCAAATCTTCCCTACATCAGCTCCTGCCCATAGATCTGACCCACATCTGCCCCACAGAAGCTCCTGCCCCATAGACCCTACCAACATGTGCAGCACAGCAGCTCCTGCCCATAGATCTAACCCACATCTGCCCCACAGCAGCTCCTGCCTCATACATCTGACTCACAGCATCTCCTGCCCCATAGAACTGGCCCACATCAGCCACAGCAGCTCCTGCCCCATAGATCTGACCCACATCTGCCCCACAGCATCTCCTGCCCCATAGATCTGACCCACATCTGCCCCACAGCATCTCCTGCCCCATAGATCTGACCCACATCTGCCCCACAGCAGCTCCTGCCCCATAGATCTGACCCACATCTGACCCACAGCAGCTCCTGCCCCATAGATCTGACCCAAATCTGCTCCACAGCAGCTCCTAACACATAATCTGACCCACATGTGCCCAATAGCTGATCCTGCCCCATAGATCTGAACCACAGCAGCTCCTGTCTCATAGATCTAACCCACATCTGCCCCACAGCAGCTCCTGCCCCATAGATCTGACCCACATCTGCTCCACAGCATCTCCTGCCCCATAGATCTGACCCCTATCTGCCCCACAGCAGCTCCTGCCTCATACATCTGACTCACAGCATCTCCTGCCCCATAGAACTGGCCCACATCAGCCACAGCAGCTCCTGACCTATAGATCTGACCCACATCAGCCCCACAGCAGATTTTGCCCCATAGATATGTGCCACGTCTGCTCCACAGCAGCTCCTGCGACATAGATGTTACCCAGATCTGCTCCACAGCAGCTGCTGCCCCAAAGATCTGACCAACATCAGCCCTACAGCAGCTCCTGCCCTATAGATCTGACCCATATCTGCCCCACAGCAGCTCCTGCCCCATAGACCGTACCAACATGTGCAGCACAGCAGCTCCTGCCCATAGATCTAACCCACATCTGCCCAACAGCAGCTCCTGCCCCATAGATCTGACCCACATCTGCCCCACAGCAGCTCCTGCCTCATACATCTGACTCACAGCATCTCCTGCCCCATAGAACTGGCCCACATCAGCCACAGCAGCTCCTGACCTATAGATCTGACCCACATCTGACCCACAGCAGCTCCTGCCCCATAGATCTGACCCACATCTGCCACACAGCAGCCTTTGCCCCATAGATCTGACCCACATCTGCCCCACAGCATCTCCTGCCCCATAGATCTGACCCCCATCTGCCCCACAGCAGCTCCTGCCCCATTGATCTGACCCACAGCAGCTCCTGCCCCATACATATTACCCAGATCTGCCCCACAGAAGCTCCTACCCAAAAATCTGTCCTACATCATCTCGACAGCAGCTCCTGCCCCATAGATCTGACCCACATGTGCCCCACAGCAGCTCCTAACACATAGATCTGACCCACATGTGCCCCAGAGCTGCTCCTGCCCCATAGATCTGAACCACAGCAGCTCCTGTCTCATAGATCTAACCCACATCTGCCCCACAGCAGCTCCTGCCCCATAGATCTGACCCACATCTGCTCCACAGCATCTCCTGCCCCATAGATCTGACCCCCATCTGCCCCACAGCAGCTCCTGCCTCATACATCTGACTCACAGCATCTCCTGCCCCATAGAACTGGCACACATCAGCCACAGCAGCTCCTGCCCCATAGATCTGACCCACGTCTGACCCACAGCAGCTCCTGCCCCTTACATCTTACACAGATCTGCCCCACAGCAGCTCCTACCCAATGATCTCACCCACATCATCTCGACAGCAGGTCCTGCCCCATAGATCTGACACACATGTGCCCCACAGCAGCTCCTAACACATAGATCTGACTCACAGCATCTCCTGCCCCATAGAACTGGCCCACATCAGCCACAGCAGCTCCTGACCTATAGATCTGACCCACATCAGCCCCACAGCAGATTTTGCCCTATAGATATGTGCCACGTCTGCCCCACAGCAGCTCCTGCGACATAGATGTTACCCAGATCTGCTCCACAGCAGCTGCTGCCCCAAAGATCTGACCAACATCAGCCCCACAGCAGCTCCTGCCCCATAGATCTGACCCCCATCTGCCCCACAGCAGCTCCTGCCTCATACATCTGACTCACAGCATCTCCTGCCCCATAGAACTGGCCGACATCAGCCACAGCAGCTCCTGACCTATAGATCTGACCCACATCTGCTCCACAGCATCTCCTGCCCCATAGATCTGACCTCCATCTGCCCCACAGCAGCTCCTGCCTCATACATCTGACTCACAGCATCTCCTGCCCCATAGAACTGGCCCACATCAGCCACAGCAGCTCCTGCCCCATAGATCTGACCCACATCTGACCCACAGCAGCTCCTGCCCCATAGATCTGACCCACATCTGCCACACAGCAGCTCCTGCCCCATAGATCTGACCCTCATCTGACCCACAGCAGCTCCTGCCCCATAGATCTGACCCACATCTGACCCACAGCTGCTCCTGCCCCATAGATCTGACCCACATCTGACCGACAGCAGCTCCTGCCCCATAGACCCTACCAACATGTGCAGCACAGCAGCTCCTGCCCATAGATCTGACCCACATCTGCCCCACAGCATCTCCTGCCCCATAGATCTGACCTCCATCTGCCCCACAGCAGCTCCTGCCCCATAGATCTGACCCCCATCAGCCCCACAGCAGCTCCTGCCTCATACATCTGACTCACAGCATCTCCTGCCCCAAAGAACTGGCCCACATCAGCCACAGCAGCTCCTGACCTATAGATCTGACCCACATCTGACCCACAGCAGCTCCTGCCCCATAGATCTGACCCACATCTGCCACACAGCAGCCTTTGCCCCATAGATCTGACCCACATCTGCCCCACAGCATCTCCTGCCCCATAGATCTGACCCACATCTGCCCCACAGCAGCTCCTGCCCCATAGATCTGACCCACATCTAACCCACAGCAGCTCCTGCCCCTTACATCTTACACAGATCTGCCCCACAGCAGCTCCTACCCAAAGATCTGACCCACATCATCTCGACAGCAGCTCCTGCCCCATAGATCTGACCAGCATGTGCCCCAAAGCAGCTCCTAACACATAGATCTGACCCACATGTGCCCCAGAGCTGCTCCTGCCCCATAGATCTGAACCACAGCAGCTCCTGTCTCATAGATCTTACCCACATCAGCCCCACAGCAGATTTTGCCCCATAGTTATGTCCCACATCTGCACAACAGCAGCTCCTGCCCCATAGATTTGACCCACATCAGCCACACAGCATCTCCTGCCCCATATATCTGACCAACACCTGCCCCACAGCAGCTCCTGCCCCATAGATCTGACCCACATCTGACCCACAGCAGCTCCTGCCCCATAGATCTGACACACATGTTCCCCACAGCAGCTCCTGCCCCATAGATCTGACCCACATCTGCCCCACAGCATCTCCTGCCCCATAGATCTGACCCACATCAGACCCAGAGCATCTCCTGCCACATAGATCTGACCCACATTTTCCCCAAAGCAGCACCTAAACCATAGATCTGACCCACATGTGCCTCACAGCTGCTCCTGCCCCATAGATCTGAACCACAGCAGTTCCTGCCCCATAGATCAGACCCAAATCTTCCCTACATCAGCTCCTGCCCATAGATCTGACCCACATCAGCCCCACAGCAGCTCCTGTCTCATAGATCTGACCCACATCAGCCCCACAGCAGATTTTACCCCATAGATATGTGCCACGTCTGCCCCACAGCAGCTCCTGCGACATAGATCTTACCCAGATCTGCTCCACAGCAGCTGCTGCCCCAAAGATCTGACCAACATCAGCCCCACAGCAGCTCCTGCCCCATAGATCTGACCCACATCTGCCCCACAGCAGCTCCTGCCCCATAGACCCCACCAACATGTGCAGCACAGCAGCTCCTGCCCATAGATCTAACCCACATCTGCCCCACAGCAGCTCCTGCCTCATAGATCTGACCCACATCATCTCGACAGCAGCTCCTGCCCCATAGATCTGACCCACATGTGCCCCACAGCAGCTCCTAACACATAGATCTGTCCCACATGTGCCCCAGAGCTGCTCCTGCCCCATAGATCTGAACCACAGCAGCTCCTGTCTCATAGATCTTACCCACATCAGCCCCACAGCAGATTTTGCCCCATAGTTATGTCCCACATCTGCCCAACAGCAGCTCCTGCCCCATAGATTTGACCCACATCAGCCACACAGCATCTCCCGCCCCATAGATGTGACCCACATCTGCACCACAGCAGCTCCTCCCCATAGATATGCCCTACATCTGCCCCACATCAGCTCCTGCAACATAGATCTGACCCACATCTGCGCCACAACAGCTCCTGCCCCATAGATCTGACCCACAGCAGTTCCTGCCCCATAGATCAGACCCAAATCTTCCCTACATCAGCTCCTGCCCATAGATCTAACCCACATCTGCCCCACAGCATCTCCTGCCCCATAGATGTGACCCCCAACTGCCCCACAGCAGCTCCTGCCCCATTGATCTGACCCACAGCAGCTCCTGCCCCATACATATTACCCAGATCTGCCCCACAGAAGCTCCTACCCAAAAATCTGACCCACATCATCTCGACAGCAGCTCCTGCCCCATAGATCTGACCCACATGTGCCCCACAGCAGCTCCTAACACATAGATCTGACCCACATGTGCCCCAGAGCTGCTCCTGCCCCATAGATCTGAACCACAGCAGCTCCTGTCTCATAGATCTAACCCACATCTGCCCCACAGCAGCTCCTGCCCCATAGATCTGACCCACATCTGCTCCACAGCATCTCCTGCCCCATAGATCTGACCCCCATCTGCCCCACAGCAGCTCCTGCCTCATACATCTGACTAACAGCATCTCCTGCCCCATAGAAATGGCCCACATCAGCCACAGCAGCTCCTGACCTATAGATCTGACCCACATCTGACCCACAGCAGCTCCTGCCCCATAGATCTGACCCACATCTGCCACACAGCAGCCTTTGCCCCATAGATCTGACCCACATCTGCCCCACAGCAGCTCCTGCCCCTTACATCTTACACAGATCTGCCCCACAGCAGCTCCTACCCAAAGATCTGACCCACATCATCTCGACAGCATCTCCTGCCCCATAGATCTGACCCACATGTGCCCCACAGCAGCTCCTAACACATAGATCTGACCCACATGTGCCCCAGAGCTGCTCCTGCCCCATAGATCTGAACCACAGCAGCTCCTGTCTCATAGATCTTACCCACATCAGCCCCACAGCAGATTTTGCCCCTTAGTTATGCCCCACATCTGCCCAACAGCAACTCCTGCCCCATAGACCCTACCAACATGTGCAGCACAGCAGCTCCTGCCCATAGATCTGACCCACATCTGCCCCACAGCAGCTCCTGCCCCATAGATCTGACCCACATCTGCTCCACAGCATCTCCTGCCCCATAGATCTGACCCCCATCTGCCCCACAGCAGCTCCTGCCTCATACATCTGACTCACAGCATCTCCTGCCCCATAGAACTGGCCCACATCAGCCACAGCAGCTCCTGACCTATAGATCTGACCCACATCTGCACCACAGCAGCTCCTCCCCATAGATATGCCCTACATCTGCCCCACAGCATCTCCTGCCCCATAGATCTGACCCACATCAGACCCACAGCAGATCCTCCACAAAGATCTGACACACATCTGCCCCACTGCTGCTCCTACACCACAGATCTGACCTACATCATCTCCACTGCAGCTCCTGCCCATAGATCTGACCCGCATCAGCCACACAGCAGCTCCTGCCCCATAGATCTGACCCCCATCTGCCGCACAGCAGCTCCTGCCTCATAGATCTGACTCACAGCATCTCCTGCCCCATAGATCTGACCCACATCAGACCCAGAGCATCTCCTGCCACATAGATCTGACCCACATCAGCCACAGCATCTCCTGACCTATACATCTGACCCACATCTGCTCCACAGCATCTCCTGTCCCACAGATCTGACCCACATCAGACCCAGAGCATCTCCTGCCACATAGATCTGACCCGCATTTTCCCCAAAGCAGCACCTAAACCATAGATCTGACCCACATCAGCCCCACAGCAGCTCCTACCCCATAGATCTGACCCACATCAGCCCCACAGCAGATTTTGCCCCATAGATATGTGCCACGTCTGCCCCACAGCAGCTCCTGAGACATAGATCTTACCCAGATCTGCTCCACAGAAGCTGCTGCCCCAATGATCTGACCAACATCAGCCCCACAGCAGCTCCTGCCCCATAGATATGACCCACATCAGACCCACAGCAGCTCCCGCCCCATAGATCTGACCCAAATCTGTCCCACAGCAGCTCCTGCCCCATAGATCTGACCCACATCTGCCCCACAGCAGCTCCTGCCCCATAGATCTGACCAACATCTGCCCCACAGCAGCTCCTGCCCCATAGATCTGACACACGTCTGCCCCACAGCAGCTCCTGCCCCATAGATCTGACACACATCACCCCCACAGCAGCTCCTGCCCCATAGATCTGACACACATCACCCCCACAGCAGCTCCTGCCCCATAGATCTCAACCACATGAGCCACACAGCAGCTCCTGTCCCACAGATCTGACCAACATCAGCTCCACAGCAGCTCCTTCCCTATAGATCTGACCCATATAAACCCACAGCAGCACCTGTTCCGTAGATCTGACACACATCATCCCCACAACTGCTCCTGCCCCATAAATCTGACCAACATGTGCCCCACAGCAGCTCCTGCCCCATAGATCTTACCCACATCAGCCCCACAGCAGCTCCTGGCCCATACATCTGACCCACATGCGCCCCACAGCAGCTCCTGCCTTATAGATCAGACCATCATCAGCCTCACAACAGCTCCTGCCCCATAGATCTACCCCACAGCAGCTCCTGCCCCATAGATCTGACCAACATGTCCCCCAGAGCAGCTCCTGCCCCATAGACCTTACCCACATCAGCCGCACAGCAGCTCCTGGTCTATAGACCTGACCCACATGTGCACCACAGCACCTCCTGTCCAATAGATCTGCCCCACAGCAGCTCCTGCCCCATAGATCTGACCCACATCAGCCCCATAGCATCTCCCGCTCCATAGATCTTAACCGTATCAGCCCCACAGCAGCTCCTGCCCCATAGATCTGACCCACATCTGCACCACAGCAGCTCTTGCCCCATAGATCTGACCCACATCTGCCCCACAGAAGCTCCTGACCCATAGATCTGACCCACATCAACCCCACAGAAGCTCCTGCCCCATTGATCTGAACCACATCTGCCCCACAGCAGATTTTACCCCACAGATCTGACCCACATCTGCGCCACAACAGCTCCTGCCCCATAGATCTGACACACATCAGCCCCTCAGCAGATCCTCCCCAAAGATCTGACACACATCTGCCCTACTGCTGCTCCTACACCACAGATCTGACCTACATCATCTCCACTGCAGCTCATGCCCCATAGATCTGACCCGCATCAGCCACACATCAGCTCCTGCAACATAGATCTGACCCACATCTGCAACACAGCAGCTCCTGCTCCATAAATCTGACCAACATTAGGCCCACATCTGTTCCTGCCCCATAGATCTGACCCACAGCAGCTCCTGCCCCATAGATCTAACTCACATGTGCCCCACAGCAGCTCCTGCCCATAGATCTGACCCACAGCAGCTCCTGCCCTATAGATCTGATTCAAATCTGCCCCACAGCAGCTCCTGCTCCATAGATCTGACCCACATGTGCCCCAGAGCAGCTCTGCCTCATTGATTTGACCTACATCAGCCCCACAGGAGATCCTGCCCCATAGATCTGACCCACATCAGCCCCACTGCAGCTCCTGCCCTATAGATCTGACCAACATCAGCCCCACATCAGCTCCTGTCCCATAGATCTGACCCTCATCAGCCCCATAGCATCTCCCGCTCCATAGATCTTCACCGTATCAGCCCCACAGCAGCTCCTGCACCATAGATCTGACCCACATCTGCCCCACAGCAGCTCCTGCCCCATAGATCTGACCCACATCAGCCACAGCAGCTCCTGACCTATAGATCTGACCCACATCTGACCCACAGCAGCTCCTGCCCCATTGATCTGACCCACATCTTCCACACAGCAGCCTTTGCCCCATAGATCTGACCCACATCTGCCCCACAGCATCTCCTGCCCCATAGATCTGACGCACATGTGCCCCACAGCAGCTCCTAACACATAGATCGGACCCACATGTGCCCCAAAGCTGCTCCTGCCCCATAGATCTGAACCACAGCAGCTCCAAACTCATAGATCTTACCCACATCAGCCCCACAGCAGATTTTGCCCCATAGTTATGCCCCACATCTGCCCAACAGCAACTCCTGCCCCATAGATCTGACCCACATGTGCCCACAGCAGCTCCTGCCCCATAGACCTGACCCACATGTTCCCCACAGCAGCTCCTGCCCCATAGATCTGACCCACAGCATCTCCTGCCACATAGATCTGACCCAAATCAGCCCCACAGCATCTCCTGCCCCATAGATCTGACCCACATCTGCCCCACAGCAGCTCCTGCCCCATAGATCTGACCCACATCTGCCACACAGCAGACTTTGCCCCATAGATCTGACCCACATCTGCCCCACAGCATCTCCTGCCCCATAGATCTGACCCACATGTGCCCCACAGCAGCTCCTGTCTCATAGATCTTACCCACATCAGCCCCACAGCAGATTTTGCCCCATAGTTATGCCCCACATCTGCCCAACAGCAACTCCTGCCCCATAGATCTGACCCACATGTGCCCACAGCAGCTCCTGCCCCATAGACCTGACCCACATGTTCCCCACAGCAGCTCCTGCCCCATAGATCTGACCCACAGCATCTCCTGCCCCATAGATCTGACCCAAATGTGCCCCACAGCAGCTCCAAACTCATAGATCTGACTCACATCAGTCCAACAGCAGATTTTGCACCATAGATATGTCCCTCATATTCCCCGCAGCAACTCCTGCCCCATAGATCTGACCTACATCATCCCCTCTGCAGCTCCTGCCCCATAGGTCTGACCCACATGTGCCCCACAGCAGCTCCTGCCATATAGATCTAACCACCATCAGCCCCAAAGCAGCTCCTGCCCCATAGATCTGACCCAAGTCAGCCCCACAGCAGCTCCTGCCTTATAGATCTAACCACCATAAGCCCCACAACAGCTTCTACCCCATAGATCTGACCCACATGTGCTCCACTGCAGCTCCAGTCCCGTAGATCTGAACCACAGCAGCCCATGCCCTCTAGATCTGACCCTCATCAGCAACACAGCAGCTCCTGACCCATACATCTGACCCAAATTTGCCCCACACCATCTCCTGCCCCATAGATCTAACTCACATGTGCCCCGCAGCAGCTCCTGCCCATAGATCTGACCCAGAGCAGCTCCTGCCCTATAGATCTGATTCAAATCTGCCCCACAGCAGCTCCTACTCCATAGATCTGACCCACATGTGCCCCAGAGCAGCTCTGCCCCATTGATTTGACCCACATCAGCCCCACAGGAGATCCTGCCCCATAGATCTGACCCACATCAGCCCCACAGCAGATTTTGCCCCATAGATATGTGCCACGTCTGCCCCACAGCAGCTCCTGCGACATAGATCTTACCCAGATCTGCTCCACAGCAGCTGCTGCCCCAAAGATCTGACCAACATCAGCCCCACAGCAGCTCCTGCCCCATAGATCTGACCCACATCTGCCCCACAGCAGCTCCTGCCCCATAGACCCTACCAACATGTGCAGCACAGCAGCTCCTGCCCATAGATCTGACCCACATCTGCCCCACAGCAGCTCCTGCCCCATAGATCTGACCCACATCTGCTCCACAGCATCTCCTGCCCCATAGATCTGGCCCCATCTGCCCCACAGCAGCTCCTGCCTCATACATCTGACTCACAGCATCTCCTGCCCCATAGAACAGGCCCACATCAGCCACAGCAGCTCCTGACCTATAGATCTGACCCACATCTGCTCCACAGCAGCTCCTGCCCCATAGATCTGACCCACATCTGCCACACAGCAGCCTTTGCCCCATAAATCTGACCCACTTCATCTCGACAGCAGCTCCTGCCCCATAGATCTGACCCACATGTGCCCCACAGCAGCTCCTAACACATAGATCTGACCCACATGTGCCCCAGAGCTGCACCTGCCCCATAGATCTGAACCACAGCAGCTCCTGTCTCATAGATCTAACCCACATCGGCCCCACAGCAGCTCCTGCCCCATAGATCTGACCCACATCTGCTCCACAGCATCTCCTGCCCCATAGATCTGACCCCCATCTGCCCCACAGTAGCTCCTGCCGCATACATCTGACTCACAGCATCTCCTGCCCCATAGAACTGGCCCACATCAGCCACAGCAGCTCCTGACCTATAGATCTGACCCACATCTGACCCACAGCAGATTTTGCCCCATAGATATGTGCCACGTCTGCCCCACAGCAGCTCCTGCGACATAGATCTTACCCAGATCTGCTCCACAGCAGCTGCTGCCCCAAAGATCTGACCAACATCAGCCCCACAGCAGCTCCTGCCCCATAGATCTGACCCACATCTGCCCCACAGCAGCTCCTGCCCCATAGACCCTACCAACATGTGCAGCACAGCAGCTCCTGCCCATAGATCTGACCCACATCTGCCCCACAGCATCTCCTGCCCAATAGATCTGACTCCCATCTGCCCCACAGCATCTCCTGCCCCATAGATCTGACCCCCATCTGCCCCACAGCAGCTCCTGCCTCATACATCTGACTCACAGCATCTCCTGCCCCATAGAACTGGCCCACATCAGCCACAGCAGCTCCTGCCCCATAGGTCTGACCCACATCAGACCCACAGCAGCTCCTGCCCCATAGATCTGACCCACATCTGCCACACAGTAGCCTTTGCCCCATAGATCTGACCCACATCTGCCCCACAGCATCTCCTGCCCCATAGATCTGACCCACATCTGACCCACTGCAGCTCCTGCCCCATACATCTTACCCAGATCTGCCCCACAGCAGCTCCTACCCAAAGATCTGACCCACATCATCTCGACAGCAGCTCCTGCCCCATAGATCTGACCCACATCTGCCCCACAGCAGCTCCTAACACATAGATCTGACCCACATGTGCCCCAGAGCTGCTCCTGCCCCATAGATCTGAACCACAGCAGCTCCTGTCTCATACATCTTACCCACATCAGCCCCACAGCAGATTTTGCCCCATAGTTATGTCCCACATCTGCCCAACAGCAACTCCTGCCCCATAGATTTGACCCACATCAGCCACACAGCATCTCCCGCCCCATAGATGTGACCCACATTTGCACAACAGCAGCTCCTCCCCATAGATCTAACACCCATCAGCCTCACAGCAGCTCCTGCCCCATAGATATGCCCTACATCTGCCCCACATCAGCTCCTGCAACATAGATCTGACCCACATCTGCAACACAGCAGCTCCTGCTCCATAAATCTGACCAACATCAGGCCCACATTTGTTCCTACCCCATAGATCTGACCCACAGCAGCCCCTGCCTCATAGATCTGACCCACAAGTGCCTCACAGCAGCTCCAGCCCAATAGACCTGACCCACATCTGCCCCAAAGCATCTCCTGCCCCATAGATCTTTCCTACATCAGCCCCACAGCACCTCCGGCCCAATAGATCTGACCCACATGTGCCCCACAGCAGCTCCTGCCCCATAGATCTGACCCACATCAACCATGTTGATAAACATGAAAACATACAACATGGGTTGTATCAACCATGTAATCCATGGTGTCCCTATTTGTCCCAATGTCACCCTATGGGTCCCAGTGTCTCCCTATGGGTCACTATGTGTCCCTATGTGTCACAATGTCCCTCCTATGGGTTGCTATGTGCCTCTATGGGTTCTCTATGGGGCTCTATGGGGTGCCTATGGAGCTCTATGGGGCGTTCTGAGGTTTCTATGGGGTGTCTATGGAACGCTATGGTGTGTCTATTTGGTAAATTAGTTTCTATGGGTGGCTATGGGAGCTCTATGGGGCACAATGGGTTGCCTACGGGGCTCTATGGGATGTCTGTGGGGCTCTATGGCGCGGCTATATGTCCTTATGTGGTGTCTATGTGGCACTATGTTGTGCTATGGGGTGCTGTGAGGCACTATGGGGTGCTATGGGGCTCTATGGAGCAGTATAGGGTGTCTATGGGTCTCTATGGGGTGCAATGGGGCGCTGTGGGGCACAAGAGAGTGTCTATGAGGCTCCATGGGCTGCTATGGGGCACTGTGGAGTAGCTATGGGATGATTTGGGGTCTCTTTGTGCCCCTATGGGGCGCTATGGGTCACTATGTGGTGTCTATGGGGCTCTATGGGGTGGCTATGCGGTGCTGTAGGGTGGCTATGGGGTGCTTTGGGGTATCCTTGGGTTCCTATGGGGCACTATGGGTGACTATGGGGTGCTATGGTTTGCTATGGGGCTCTATGCGGAAGAATGGGGTCTCTATGGGGCGCTATGAGGTCCCTATGGGGCTCTATGGGGAGTCTATGGGGATCTATGTGTTGTCTGTGGGGCTCTATGGGGTCTGCATGGGGTCTGTATGGGGTTCAGTGAGTTTCTATGGGGCTCTATGGGGTGTCTACAGGCACTATGGGGCGATATGGGGTGTCTATTTGGTTCAATTGGGCTCTATGGTGTGGCTGTAGGGCCTTATGTGGTGTCTATGGGGCACTGTGGGCTGCTATGGGGAACTATGGGGTGTCTATGGGGCTCTATGGAGCAGTATGCTGTGTCTATGGGTCCCTATGGGGTGCAATGGGGTGCTGTGGGGCACAATGGAGTGTCTATGAGGCTCCATGGGCTGCTATGGGGCACTATGGAGTAGCTATGGGGTGCTATGGGGTCTCTTTGGGCCCCTATGGGTCACTATGGGGCTCTATGGGGTATCTTTGTGTTCCTATGGGGCGTTATGTGTGACTATGGGGTCGCTATGGGTTTCTTTGAGGCACTATGGGTCTCAATGGGGTCTCTATGGGTCTCAATTTATCCTTATGGCTCCCAATGACTGTCTATGGGTCTCTATGTGTCCCTATGGGTCCCAGTGTCTCTCTATGGGTCCCAATGTCTTCCTCTGGATCTCTATGGGTCCCTATGGGTCCCAGTGTCTCTCTATGTGTCCCTATGGATCCCAGTGTCTCTCTATGTGTCCCAATGTCTTCCTCTGGATCTCTATGGGTCCCTATGGGTCCCAGTGTCTCTCTATGTGTCCCTATGGGTCCCAGTGTCTCTCTATGGGTCCCAATGTCTTCCTCTGGATCTCTATGGGTCCCTATGGTTCCCAGCGTCTCTCTATGTCCCCCTGTCTAGGTGGTAACTATACAGATGGTAACAAAGATGGTAACACATGTACAGAGGTTCTAAGCGAGAGAGAAACTCACCAGTTGTGATGCCTTCGCTGAGGAAGCTGGGGCGGTCTTCACTGCAGAGCGATGTCCAAGAGATGCTGCCTCACAGAATCACAGAATTCTCAAGGTTGGAAAAGGGCTGCCAGCTTTTGTAGGAGAATAGCATGGGAGACAGTTGTGAAGGCTTTGCTGAAGTCCAAGTAGAGCACATCAACAGCCTTTCTTTCTTTCCTTCATCCATCAGATGGGTCACAGGATCGTAGAAGGAGATCAGATTGGTCAAGCAGGAGCTGCCCTTCACGAACCCATGCTGGCTAGGTCTGATCTCCTGCTCATCCCACACCTGCCGCATCTGTCATCTCCCTCAAGACAATTCGTTCCATTCCCTTCCCTGGCACCGAGGTCAGGCTAACAGGCCTGGAGTTGCCCGGATCCTCCTGACAACCTTGCTTGGAAATGGGAGTCACGTTGGCAAGCCTCCAGTCTTCTGGGACCTCACCCGGTAACAGGGAGCTCGGAAAGATAATGGAAAGCGGCTCGAGTGAGGGTCAGCCCTTAAATGAGGTCTCAGAGGAGGTGGAGTCGAGCTCCAGCCCTCCCGGGAGCACAGCTCCATGACTCTCACCTGTGCTCCCGCAGCTGACCCCACACTTGCCTCAGCTGATTAATCAGAGGTTCAGGCTGTGATTACCAATCTCCCACACAGCCCCTATGGGTCCCAGTGTCTCCCTATGGGTCACTATGTGTTCCTAAGTGCCGAATGTCCCACCTATGTGTCCCATTGGCCCCGTTTGGGGTTTCTATGAAGACTCTTATTGGTATCTCTGGGCCCAAATGTCTTCCTATGGGTATCTATGGGTTTCAATGAGGTCCCTATGTGCCTCTATGGGGTCTCTTATGGGTATCAGTGGAGCCCCTATGTGTCTCTACGGGTCTCACTGTTCCCCACTGTAATCCATGTGGTCCCTCTGTGTCCCAATATCCACACTATGGGTTGCTATGTACCTCTATGGGGTCTCTATGTGGTCTCTTATGGGTATCTCTGGGCCCAAATGTCTTCCTATGTGCATCTATGGGTTTCAATGTGGTCCCGATGTGCCTCTATGGGGTCTCTATGGGTCTCAGCAATGTCCCTATGTGTCTCTATGGGTCTCACTGTCCCCCACTGTAATCCATGGGATCCCTATTTGTCCCAATGTCCCCCTATGGGTCCCAGTGTCTCCCTATGGGTCACTATGTGTCCCTATGTGTCCTAATATCCCCCCTATGGGTAGCTATGTGCCTCTATGGGGTCTCTTATTTGTATCTATGGGCTTAAATGTCCTCCTATGTGTATCTATGAGTTTCAATGTGGTCCCTATGTGCCTCTATGGGGTCTCTTATGGGTCTCAGCAGAGTCTCTATGTGTCTCTACGGGTATCACTGTCCCCCACTGTAATCCATGGTGTCCCTATGTGTCCCAATGTCACCTTATGGGTCCCAGTGTCTCCCTAAGGGTCACTATGTGTCCATATGTGTCCCAATGTCCCCCCTATGGGTTGCTATGTGCCTCTATGGGTTCTATATGGGGTTCTATGGGGTGCCTATGGAGCTCTATGGGGTTCTATGGGGCGTTCTGAGGTTTCTATGGGGTGTCTATGGAACGCTATGGTGTGTCTATGTGGCAAAATGAGTTTCTATGGGTGGCTATGGGAGCTCTATGGGGCACAATGGGTTGCCTACGGGGCTCTATGGGATGTCTATGGGGCTCTATGGTGCGGCTATATGTCCTTATGTGGTGTCTATGTGGCACTATGTTGTGCTATGGGGTGCTGTGAGGCACTATGGGGTGCTATGGGGCTCTATGGAGCAGTATAGGGTGTCTATGGGTCCCTATGTGGTGCAATGGGGCGCTGTGGGGCACAAGGGAGTGTCTATGAGGCTCCATGGGCTGCTATGGGGCACTGTGGAGTAGCTATGGGATGATTTGGGGTCTCTTTGTGCCCCTTATGGGGCTCTATGTGTCACTATGTGGTGTCTATGGGGCTCTATGGGGTGGCTATGCGGTGCTGTAGGGTGGCTATGGGGTGCTTTGGGGTATCCTTGGGTTCCTATGGGGCGCTATGGGTGACTATGGGGTGCTATGGTTTGCTATGGGGCTCTATGCGGAAGAATGGGGTCTCTATGGGGCGCTATGGGGTCCCTATGGGGCTCTATGGGGAGTCTATGGGGTGTCTTTGGGGATCTATGGGTTGTCTGTGGGGCTCTATGGGGTCTGCATGGGGTCTGTATGGGGTTCAGTGGGTCTCTATGGGGCTCTATGGGGTGTCTACAGGCACTATGGGGCGATATGGGGTGTCTATGTGGTTCAATTGGGCTCTATGGTGTGGCTGTAGGGCCTTATGCGGTGTCTATGGGGCACTGTGGGCTGCTATGGGGTGCTGTGGGGAACTATGGGGTGTCTATGGGGCTCTATGGAGCAGTATGCTGTGTCTATGGGTCTCTATGGGGTGCAATGGGGTGCTGTGGGGCACAATGGAGTGTCTATGAGGCTCCATGGGCTGCTATGGGGCACTATGGAGTAGCTATGGGGTGCTATGGGGTCTCTTTGGGCCCCTATGGGTCACTATGTGGTGTCTATGGGGCTCCATGGGGTATCTTTGTGTTCCTATGGGGCGCTATGGGTGACTATGGGGTCGCTATGGGTTTCTTTGAGGAAGTGCCAACTCCTGCCCAACGTGTGATATCTCCTGCACCACAAGTTCCAAGTCTTGCCCCACAAGTTCCACCTACCATCCCACAAGTGCCACCTCCTGCCCCACAAGTGCCACCTCCCGACCCACAAGTGCCACCTCCTGCCGTGCAAGTGCCAGATCCTGCCCCAAAAGTGCCAGCTCCTGCTCCACATGTGCCACCTCTCACCCCACAACTTCCAGCTCCCGCCCCATAAGTGCCACCTCCCTCTCAACAAATTCCACCTCCCGCCCACAAGTGCCACATCGCTCCTCACAAGTGCCACCTCCTGCCCCACTAGTGCCACCTCCCGCCCCACAAGTGCCAACTCCAGCCCCACAAGTGCAACCTCCCACCCCACAAGTACCAAATCCTGCCCCACAACTTCCACCTCCTGCCCCAGAAGTGCCATCTCCTGCCCCACATGTGTCACCTCCTGCCCCACATCATCCACCTCCAAACCCATAAGTGCCACCTCCTGCACAACAAGTGCCATTTCCTGCCCCACAAGTGCCATTTCCCCCCCCACATGTGCCAACTCCTGCCTTACAAGTTTCACCTCCCACCCCACAAATTCCACCTCCCACCCCACAAGTTCCACCTCCTGCCCCAAAAGTGCCAATTCCTGCTTCACAAGTGCCAGCTCATGCTTCACAAATGCCAGCTCATGCCCCACATCATCAACTTCCTGCCCCACAAGTGCCAGCTCATGCCCCAGAAGTGCCACCTCTTGCCCCACAGGTGCCACCTCCTACCCCACAAAGACGCCCTCCTGCCCCACATCATCCACCTCCTCCCCCAAAAGTGACAATACCTGTTCCACAAGTGCCACCTCCCGCCCCACAACTTCAACATTCCGCCACACAAGTGCCGACTCCTGGCAACGTGTGCCACATCCTGCCCCACAAGTGCCAGCTCCTGCCCCACATGTTCCACCTACCATCCCACAAATTCCACCTCATGCCCCACAAGTGCCAACTCCCAACCCACAAATGCCAAATCCTGCAATGCAACTTCCACCTCCTGCTCCACAAGTGCCACCTCCTGCCCCACATCGTCCACCTCCCACCCAACAAGTGCCACCACCTGCCCCACAAGTGCCAATTCCTGCCCCACATGTGCCAGCTCATGCTTCACAAGTGCCAGCTCCTGCACTACATCATCCACTTCCTGCTCACAAGTGCCACCTCCTGACCGACAAAGACATCCTCCTGCTCCACAAGTGCCAATTCCTGCCCCACAAGTGCCAGTTCATGCCCCACAAGTGCCACATTATTCCACACCACTGCCTCCTCCCCCCCAAATAATCCACCTCCTGCCCCACAAGTGTCACTGACTGACCAACTTCCTCCTCCTGCCCCACAAGTGCCACCTCCTGACCCACAAGTGCCAGCTCCTGCCCGACAAGAGCCACTTCCTGCCCCACAAGTACCTCTTCCCTCCCAACAATTTCCAATTTCCACCAAACAAGTACCACCTCCTTCTGCACAAGTTCCACCTCCCGCCCCACAAGTTCCACCTCCTGCCCTAAAAGCTCCATTTCCTGCCCCAGAAGTGCCACCTCCCGCCCCACAAGTGCCACCTCCCGCCCTACAACTGCCAAACCCTGCCCCAAAACTTCCACCTCCTGCCCAACAATTTCCAACTCGTGCCCCACAATTGCCACCTCCTGCCACACAAATGCCACCTTCTGCCTCAAAATGCCACCTCCTGACCAACAACTCCAACCTCCCGCCCCACAAGTACCACCTCCTGCTCCACAAGTACCACCTTCTACCACATAAGTTGCACCTTACGCCCCACAAGTGCCATCTCCTGCCCCAAAAGCTCAATTTCCTGCCCCATCAGTGCCACCTCCCGCACCACAAGTGCCACCTCCTGCGCCATAAGTGCCAGTTTCTGCCCCACAAGTGCTACTTCCCGCCTTACAAATGCCACCTCCTGCCCCACAACTTTCACCTCCTGCCCCACAAGTGCAACCTCCCTGCCCACGAGTGACACAATCTGCCCAAGTGCCACCTCCTGCCTCACAACTTCCACCTCCCGCCCCACAAGTGCCACCTCCTGTCTCACAAGTGCAACCTCCCGCCCCACAACTTCCACAAACTGCCCCACAAGTGCCACCTCCCGTCACTCAACTTCCAACTCCCGCCCCACAAGTGCCACCTCCCGCCCTACAACTTCCACCTCCCGCACCACAACTTCCACCTCCTGCTTCCCAAGTTCCACATCCCGCCCCACAACTTCCAACTCCTGGCCCACAAGTGCGACCTCCTGCCCCACCATTACCACCTCCTCCCCCACCATTACCACCTCCTGCCCCACAATTTCCACCTCCTGCCCCACAAGTGCCACAACCTGCTCCACAATTTCAACGTCCTGCCTTACAAGTGCCACATTCTGCCCCACAAGTGTAGGCTCCTGCTCCACAAGTGCCACCTCCCGAACCACAACCTCAACCTCTGGCCTTACAAGTCCCACCTCCCGCCCAACAAGTGTCACATCCCGCCCCACAAGTGCCACCACCCGCCCCACAAGTGCCACCTTCTTTTCCACAACTTCCAGCTCCTGCCCCACAATTTATAACTCCTGCCCCACAAGTGTTGCATTTTGCCCCACAAGTGCCACCTCCCGCCTCACAAGTGCCACCTCCCGACCCACAAGTGCCAACTCCTGCCCCACATCATTCACCTCCTGCCCCATAAGTGCCACCTCCCACCCCACAAGTGCCAACTCCTGCCCTAAAACTTCCACCTCCTGCTCCACAAGTGCCACCTCGAACCGCACAATTGCCACCTCCTTCCCCATATCAACCACCTCCCATCCAACAAGTGCCACCTCCTGCCCCACAAGTGCCACCTCCTGACCCACAACATCAATCTCCAGCCCCACAAGAGCCGCCTCCTGCCCGACAAGTTACACCTGCTACAAGTTCCACAAGTGCCACCTCCCTGCTCACGAGTGCCACATCCCGCCCCACATGTACCACCTCCTGCATCACAACTTCCACCTCCCGCCCCACATGTACCACCTCCTGCATCACAACTTCCACCTCCCGCCCCACAAGTGCCACCTCCTGCATCACAACTTCCACCTCCCGCCCCACATGTACCACCTCCTGCATCACAACTTCCACCTCCCGCCCCACATGTACCACCTCCTGCATCACAACTTCCACCTCCCGCCCCACAAATGCCACCTCCTGCCCTACAAGTGCCACCTCAGGCCCCACAAGTGCCCCCTCCCGCTCCACAAGTGCCACGTCCTGCCCCACAAGTGCCATCTCCCGCCCCACAAGGGCCAAATCCTGACACGCAACATCCACCTCCTGCCCCACATCATCCACCTCCCACCCAAGTGCCACCTCCTGTGGCACAAGTGCCAATTCCAGCCCTAAAAGTGCCAGCTCATCCTTCACAATTGCCAGCACCTGCCCCACATCATCCACCTCCTATCCCACATGTGCCAACTCCTGCCCCACAAGTGCCATTTCCTGCACCACATTTGCCACCTCCTGCCCCACATTTGCCACCTTCCACCCCACAAGTTTAACCTCCAGACACACAAGTGCCATCTCCCGCCCCACAAGTGCCAGCTCCTGCCCCACAAGAGCCACTTCCTGCCCCACAAGTACCTCTTCCCTCCCAACAAGTTCCAATTTCCGCCCAACAAGTACCACCTCCTTCTGCACAAGTTCCACCTCCTGCCCTAAAAGCTCCATTTCCTGCCCCAGAAGTGCCACCTCCCGCCCCACAAGTGCCACCTCCTGCCCTACAACTTCCACCTCCTGGCCCACAAGTGCCTCCTCCCGCCCTACAACTGCCAAACCCTGCCCCAAAACTTCCACCTCCTGCCCAACAATTTCCAACTCGTGCCCCATAATTGCCACCTCCTGCCACACAAATGCCACCTTCTGCCTCAAAATGCCACCTCCTGCCCAACAACTCCAACCTCCCGCCCCACAAGTACCACCTCCTGCTCCACAAGTTCCACCTCCTGCCCCATAAGTTCCACCTTACGCCCCACAAGTGCCATCTCCTGCCCCAAAAGCTCAATTTCCTGCCCCATCAGTGCCACCTCCCGCACCACAAGTGCCACCTCCTGCCCCATAAGTGCCAATTTCTGCCCCACAAGTGCCACTTCCCGCCTTACAAATGCCACCTCCTGCCCCACAACTTTCACCTCCTGCCCCACAAGTGCAACCTCCCTGCCCACGAGTGACACAATCTGCCCAAGTGCCACCTCCTGCCTCACAACTTCCACCTCCCGCCCCACAAGTGCCACCTCCCACCCCACAAGTACCACCTCCTGCTCCACAAGTTCCACCTCCTGCCCCATAAGTTCCACCTTACGCCCCACAAGTGCCATCTCCTGCCCCAAAAGCTCAATTTCCTGCCCCATCAGTGCCACCTCCCGCACCACAAGTGCCACCTCCTGCCCCATAAGTGCCAATTTCTGCCCCACAAGTGCCACTTCCCGCCTTACAAATTCCACCTCCCACCCCACATTACCACCTCCAGCCCCAAAAGTGCCAATTCCTGCTTCACAAGTGCCAGCTCATGCTTCACAAATGCCAGCTCATGCCCCACATCATCAACTTCCTGCCCCACAAGTGCCACCTCTAACCCCACAAAGACCACCTCCTGCCCCACATCATCCACCTCCTCCCCCACAAGTGACAATAGCTGTTAGACAAGTGCAACCTCCAGCCCCACAACTTCAACATCCCGCCACACAAGTGCCGACTCCTGGCAAAGTGTGCCACATCCTGCCCCACAAGTGTCAACTCCTGCCGCACATCGTCCACCTCCCATCCAACAAGTGCCACCTCCTGCCCCACAAGTACCAATTCCTGCCCCACAAGTGCCAGCTCATGCTTCACAAGTGCCAGCTCCTGCCCCTCATCATCCACCTCCTGCCCCACAAGTGCCACCTCCTGACCCATAACATCAATCTCCAGCCCCACAAGAGCCGCCTCCTGCCCGACAAGTTACACCTGCTACAAGTTCCACAAGTGCCACCTCCCTGCTCACGAGTGCCACATCCCGCCCCACATGTACCACCTCCTGCATCACAACTTCCACCTCCCGCCCCACATGTACCACCTCCTGCATCACAACTTCCACCTCCCGCCCCACATGTACCACCTCCTGCATCACAACTTCCACCTCCCGCCCCACATGTACCACCTCCTGCATCACAACTTCCACCTCCCGCCCCACATGTACCACCTCCTGCATCACAACTTCCACCTCCCGCCCCACATGTACCACCTCCTGCATCACAACTTCCACCTCCCGCCCCACATGTACCACCTCCTGCATCACAACTTCCACCTCCCGCCCCACATGTACCACCTCCTGCATCACAACTTCCACCTTCCGCCCCACATGTACCACCTCCTGCATCACAACTTCCACCTCCCGCCCCACATGAACCACCTCCTGCATCACAACTTCCACCTCCCGCCCCACATGTACCACCTCCTGCATCACAACTTCCACCTCCCGCCCCACATGTACCACCTCCTGCATCACAACTTCCACCTCCCGCCCCACATGTACCACCTCCTGCATCACAACTTCCAACTCCCGCCCCGCAATTTCCACCTCCTCCCCACAAGTGCCACCTCCCTGCCCACAATTGCCACCTCCCGCCCCACAAGTTCCACCTCCTCCCCACAAGTGCCACCTCCCGCCCCACAAGCGCCACCTCCCTCTCCACAAACTCACCTCCCACGCACAAGTGCCACATCCTGCCCCACAAGTGCCACCTCATGCCTCACAAGTGCCACCCCCCCCACAAGTGCCACCTCCCGCCCCACAAGTGCCACCTCCCGCCCCACAAACTCCACCTCCCACGCACAAGTGCCACCTTCCGCCCCACAAGTGCCACCTCACACCCCAACAGTGTCAATTTCCGCCCCACAAGTGCCACCTCCCGCCTCACAAGTGCCACCTCCCGACCCACAAGTGCCAACTCCTGCCCCGCAACTTCCATCTCCTGCTCCACAAGTGCCACATCGAACCGCACAATTGCCACCTCCTTCCCCATATCAACCACCTCCCATCCAACAAGTGCCACCTCCTGCCCCACAAGTGCCAATTCCTGCCCCCCAAGTGCCAGCTCATGCTTCACAAGTGCGAGCTCCTGCCCCTCATCATCCACCTCCTGCCCCACAAGTGCCACCTCCTGACCCACAACATCAATCTCCAGCCCCACAAGAGCCGCCTCCTGCCCGACAAGTTACACCTGCTACAAGTTCCACAAGTGCCACCTCCCTGCTCACGAGTGCCACATCCCGCCCCACATGTACCACCTCCTGCATCACAACTTCCACCTCCCGCCCCACATGTACCACCTCCTGCATCACAACTTCCACCTCCCGCCCCACATGTACCACCTCCTGCATCACAACTTCCACCTCCCGCCCCACAAATGCCACCTCCTGCCCTACAAGTGCCACCTCCCACCCCTCTATGGCCACCTCCTGCCCAACAAGTTACACCTCTTGCCCCACAACGTCGACCCCCGCCCCACATGTGCCACCACCTGACCCACAAGTGCCAACTCCTGCCCCACAAGTGCCATTTCCTGCACCACATTTGTCGCGTCCTGCCCCACAAGTGCCGGCTCCTGCCCCACAAGTGCCAACTCCTGCCCCACAAGTGCCACCTCCCGCCCCACAAGTGCCACCTCCCGCCCCACTACTTCCACGTCACACCCCAAATCTTCTTACCTTCCACCCCACAAGTGCCACCTCCTGCCCCAAACCTTCAACCTACTGCCCCACAACTGCCACTTCCCACCCAGCAATTGCCACCCCCCGCCCCACAAGTGCCTCCTCCCACCCCACAAGTGCCAACCCTTACCCCACAAGTGCCAACTCCTGCCCCACATCATCCACCAACCGCCCCACAAGTGCCACCTCCCGCCCCACAAGTGCCGCCTCCAGCCACACAAGTGCTAAATCGTGCCGCACAACTTCCACCTCCCGCCCCACAACTGCCACCTCCCGCGTTAAAAGTGCCACCTCCCGACCCACAAGTGCCTCCTCCTGTCCCACAGTTGTCACCTCCCGCTCCACAAGTTACACCTCACCCCCCACAAGTTCTACCACCCACCCCACAAGTGCCACCTGCAGCCCCAGAAGTGTCAAATCCTGCCACACAACTTCCACATCCAGCCCCACAAGTGCCACCTCCCACCCCACAACTTCCACTTCCCGCCCGACAACAGCCTCCTCCTGCCCCACAAGTGCCAATTCCTGCCCCACAAGTGCCTCCTCCTGCCACACAAGTGCCTCCTCCTGCCCCACAAGTGCCACCTCCCGCCCCACAACTTCCACTTCCCGCCCAACAACAGCCTCCTCCTGCCCCACATGTGCCTCCTCCTGCCCCACATGTGCCACCTCCTGCCCCACAAGTGCCACCTCCTGCCCCACAAGTGCAACCTCCTGCCCCACATCATCCACCTCCTGCCTCACAAATGCC
This sequence comes from Coturnix japonica, assembly GCF_054131305.1. Classification (NCBI taxonomy): domain Eukaryota; kingdom Metazoa; phylum Chordata; class Aves; order Galliformes; family Phasianidae; genus Coturnix; species Coturnix japonica. Next base: position 5,223,101 of record NC_140678.1, on the reverse strand, counting down.
TCCTCATGACCCACAATTGCCACCTGCCGCCCCACAACTTCCACCTCACGCCCCACAATTGCCACCTCCCGCCCCACAAGTGCCACAACCCGCCCCACAAATCCAACTCCTGACCCACAAGTTCCACCTCCCGCCCCACAAGTTCCACCTCCCGCACCACAAGTGCCACCTCCCGACCCACATGTGCCAACTTCTGCCCCACAAGTGCCAGCTCCTGCCCCTCAAGTGTCACCTCTTCCCCACAAGTGCCACCTTCTGCTCCACAAGTGCCACTTCCTGCCGCACAAGTGATACCTCCAGCCCCACAACTGCCACCACCCGCCCCACAACTTCCACCTCCTGCCTCACAAGTGCAACCTCCAGGCCCACAAGTGCCACCTCCTGTTCCACAAGAATTAACTCCTGCCCCACAAGTGCCACCCCCTGCCCTTCAAGAGCCACTTCTTGCCCCACAAGTAACATTTCCTGCCCCACAAGTGCCAACCTCTGCCCAACAAGTGCTATGACCCAGCCCACAAGTGCCAACTCCTGCCCCACTAGTGCCACCTCCCGCCCCACAAGTGCCACCACCCTCCCCACAACTTCAACCTCCTTCCCCATAACATCCACCTCCCGCCCCACAGGTGTCATCATCTGCTCCACAACTGCCACATCCCGCCCCACAAGTGCCACCTCCTGCCCCACAAGTGCCACCTCCCGCCCCTCAAGTGCCACACACTGCCCCACAAGTGCCGCCCCCAGCCCCGCAACTGCCACTCCTTGCCCCACAACTTCCACATCCTGCCCCACAAGTGCCACCTCCTGCCCCACATAATCCACGTCCTGCTCCAAAATTGCCACCTCCTGCCCCACAAGAGCCACCTCCCACCCCACAAGTGCCATCTCCAGCCCCACCAGTTCCACCGCCCGCCCCACAAGTACCACCTCCTGACCCACAAGTGCCACTACGTGACCCACAATTGCCACCTCCCGTCTCACAATTGCAACTCTCGCCCAACAAGTGCCACCTCCTGCCCCACAATTGCCACCACCCCCCCAACAAGTGCCACCTCCCGCCCCACAAGTACCACATCCCACCCCACAAGTGCAACCTCCTGCCCCACAAGTGCCAACTCTCGCCCCACAAGTGCCAACTCCTGCCCCACAACATCCACCTCACGCTCCAAAAGTGCCACCTCCTGCCCCACAAGTGCTACTTCCTGCCTTACAAGTGCCACTTCCCGCTGCACAAGTGACACCTCCAGCCCCACAGCTGCCACAACCTGCCGCACAACTTCCACATCCCGCCTCACAACTGCAAGCTCCTGCCCCACAATTGCCACCTCCTACCACACAAGTGCCAACTCCTGCCCCACAAGTGCCACCTCATGTCCCTCAATTTTCACCTTATGCCCCAAAAGTGCCACCTCCCGCCCAACAAGTGCAACATCTCGCCCCACTAGTGCCACGTCCCGGCCCAAAATTGCTACCTCCTGCCCCACATCATCCACCTCCTGTTCAACAAATGTCACCTCCTGACCCACAACTTCCACCTCCTGCCCCACAAGTGCCACCTTCTGCCTCACAAGTGCCACCCCTTGCCCCACAAGTGCCACATCCCACCGCACAATTTCCACCTCTTGTTACACAAGTCCCACCTCCCGCCCAACAACAGCCTCCTCCTGCCCCACAAGTGCCACCTCCTGCCGTACAAGTGCCACCCTCTGCCCCACAATTGCCACTTCTTGCCCCACAATTGCCAATTCTTGCCCCACAACTTCCACCTCCCACCCAATAACTTCCACCTCCCGTCCCACAGCTTCCACATCCTGCCCCACAAGTGCCCGATCCTGCCCCAGAAGTACCACCACCTGCCCCACAAGTGCCACCTCGCATCCCACAAGTGCCACATCCCGCCCCACAAGTTCCACCTCCTGCCCCACAAGTGCCAATTCCTGCCCCACAAGTGCCAGCTCATGCCCCACAAGTGCCACCTCCTGCCCCACAAGTGCCACCTCCTGCCCCACAAGTGCCAACTCCTGCCCCACATGTTCCACCTACCACCCCACAAATTCCAACTCCTGCCCCACAAGTGCCAGCTCCTGCCCCACAAGAGCCACTTCCTGCCCCACAAGTACCTCTTCCCTCCCAACAAGTTCCAATTTCCGCCCCACAAGTGCCACCTCCTGCCCCACAAATGCAACCTCCTGCCCCACAAGTGCCACATTTCACCCCACAAATGCCACCTCCCACTCCACAACTTCCAACTCCTGCCCCACAAGTGCCAGCTGCTGCTCCACATCATCCAACTCCCGCCCCACAAGTGCCATGTCCAGCCCCACAACATCTGCCTCCTGCCCCAAAAGTGTCAACTCCTGCCCCATAAGTTCCATATCCCGCCCCACAAGTGCCACCTCCCACCCCACAAGTGCCACCTCCTGCCCCACAAGTTCCAACTCTAGTCTAACAAGTGCCACCTCCTGCCCAACATTTACCACCTCCCGCTCCACAAGTGCCACCTCCTGCCCAACAAGTGCCATTTCTTACCCCACATGATCCAACTCCTGCCCCACAGGTACCATTTCCTGCCCCACAAGTACCACCTCCTGTCCCACATTTACCAACTCCTGCCCCTCATCTGTTGCATACCACCCCACAAATTCCACCTCCTGCCACACAAGTGCCACCTCCCGCTTCACAACTTCCACATCCTGCCCTACAAGTGCCACCTCCCGCCAGAAAATGCCACCTCCCGTCCCTCTATCACCACCTCCTGCCCCACAAGTTACACCCCCACCCCACAGATACCACCACCTGCCCCACAAGTACCACCTCCTGCAAACAAATGCCATTTCTTAAACCACAGGTCCAAACTCCTGCCCCACAAGTGCCACCTCCTGTCCCACATGTGCCACCTCCTGCCCCACAAGTGCCACCTCCCGACCGACAAATGCCACCTCCCGCTCAAAACAACTGACACCTCCTGCCCCACAAGTGTCACCTCCTGCCCAACAAGTGCCACCTCTTGACCTACAAGTGTCACCTCCTGCCCCATAAGTTTCACCTCTCGCCCAACAAATGCCACCACCTCCCCCAAAAGCGCCACCTCCTGCCCCACAGGTGCCATTTCCTGCCCCACAACATCCACCTCCCACGCACAAGTGCAACCTACCGCCCCACAACTTCCACCTCCTGCCCCACAAGTGCCACCTCCTGCCCCACAAGTGTCAACTCATGCTCCACAAATGCCACCTCCTGCTCCACAAGTGCCAAATACTTCCCCACAACTTCCACCTTCTGCCCCACAAGTGCCAACTCCAATTCCACAAGTGCCACCTCCAGCCCTACAACTGCCACTTCAAGCCCCACAAGTGCCACCTCCCGCCCAACAACTTCAACATCCCACCACACAAGTGCCAACTCCTGCCCGTGTGCCACATCCTGCCCCACAAGTGCCAACTCCTGCCGCACAACTGACACCTCCTGCCCTACAAGTGCCACCTCCTGCCCAACAAGTTCCACCTCTTGACCTACAAGTGCCACCTCCTGCCCCATAAGTTTCACCTCTCGCCCAAAAAATGCAACCACCTCCCCCAAAAGCGCCACCTCCTGCCCCACAGGTGCCACTTCCTGCCCCACAACATCCACCTCCCTCGCACAAGTGCAACCTACCGCCCCACAACTTCCACCTCCTGCCCCACAAGTGCCACCTCCTGCCCCACAAGTGCCACCTCCTGCCCGACAAGAGCCACTTCCTGCCCCACAAGTACCTCTTCCCTCCCAACAAGTTCCATTTTCCGCCCTGCAAGTGCCACCTCCTGCCCCACAAGTGCAACCTCCTGCCCCACAAATGCCACCTTTCGCCCCACAAATGCCACCTCCCGCTCCACAACTTCCACCTCCTGCCCCACAAGTGCCACATCCCGACCCACAAGTGCCACCTCACGCCCAACATCTACCACCTCCCACCCCACAAGTGCCACCTCCCGCCCTACAACTTCCATCTCCTGGCCCACAAGTGCCACGTCCTGCCTCAAAAGAGCCACCTCCCGCCCCACAACTTCCACGTAACGCCCCATAAGTTCCACCTCCCGCCCAACAAGTGCCACCTCTCGTCCCACAAGGACCAACTCCTGCCCCACAAGTGCCACATCCTGCCCCACAAGTGTCAACTCATGCTCCACAAATGCCACCTCCTGCCCCACAAGTTCCACCTCTTGCCCCACAAGTGCCAAATACTTCCCCACAACTTCCACCTTCTGCCCCACTAGTGCCAACTCCAATTCCACAAGTGCCACCTCCAGCCCTACAACTGCCACTTCCAGCCCCACAAGTGCCACCTCCCGCCCAACAACTTCAACTTCCCACCACACAAGTGCCAACTCCTGCCCGTGTGCCACATCCTGCCCCACAAGTGCCAACTCCTGCCGCACGACTGACAATTCCTGCCCCAAAAGTGACAGCTCATGCTTCACAATTGCCAGCTCCTGCCCCACATCATCCACCTTCTGCCCCACAAGTGCCACCTCTTGCCCCACAAGTGCCACATCCCGCCCCACAAGTGCCACCTCCTGCCAAACTAGTGCAACCTCCTGCCCCACAAGTGCCATATCTCGCCAGACAATTTACAGCTCCTGCCCCACAAGTGCTACATCCTGCACCACAACTTCAACCTCCTGCCCAACAAGTGCCACCCTCTGCCCCACAAGTGTAGGCTCCTGCCCCACAAGTGCCAATTCCTGCCCCACATGTGCCAGCTCATGCTTCACAAGTGCCAGCTCCTGCACCACATCATCCACTTCCTGCCCACAAGTGCGAGTTCATGCCCCACAAGTGCCAGCTCCTGCCCCACAAGAGCCACTTCATTCACCACAGGTACCCCATCCCACCCCACAAGTTTCAATTCCTGCCATACAAGTGCCACCTCCTTCCCCACAAGTGCCACCTCCTGCCCAACAAGTGCCAGTTCATGACCCACAAGTGCAAGGTCGTGTCCCACATCATCCATCTTCTGCCCCACAAGTGCCACCTCCTGCCCCACAACGACCACCTCCTGCCCCACAACGACCACCTCCTGCCCCACATCATCCACCCCCTGCCCCACAAGTGCCACCTCCTGCCCCACATCATCCACCCCTGCCCCACAAGTGCCACCTCCTGCCCCACAACGACCACCCCCTGCACCACAAGTGCCAATTCCTGCCCTACAAGTGCCAGCTCATTCCCCTGAAGTGCCAGCTCCTGCCCCACAAGTGCCACATTTTGCCACACCACTGCCACCTCCCCCCCAAATAATCCACCTCCTGCCCCACATGTGTCACTGACCACCCAGCTTCCTCCTCCTGACACACAACTGCAACCTCCTGCCCGACAAGAGCCACTTCCTGCCCCACAAGTACTTCTTCCCTCCCAACAAGTTCCAATTTCTGCCCCACAAGTGCCACCTCCTGCCCCACAAGTGCCACCTCCCGCCCTACAACTTCCATCTCCTGGCCCACAAGTGCCACCTCCTGCCTCAAAAGAGCCACCTCCTGCCCCACAACTTCCACGTAACGCCCCATAAGTTCCACCTCCTGCCCCACAAGTGCCACCTCCCGCCCCACAAGTGCCACGTCCAGCCCCACAACTTCCACCTCCTGCCCCTAAAGTGTAAACTCCTGCCCCATAAGTTCCATATCCCGCCCCACAAGTGCCACTACCTGCCCCACTAGTGCCATCTCCATTTCCACAGGTGCCACCTCCTGCCCCACAACTTCCACGTAACGCCCCATAAGTTCCACCTCCTGCCCAACAAGTGCCACCTCTCGTCCCACAAGGAACACCTCCTGCCCCACAAGTGCCACCTCTTGCCCCACAAGTGCCAAATACTTCCCCACAACTTCTACCTTCTGCCGCACTAGTGCCAACTCCAATTCCACAAGTGCCACATCCCGCACCTCAAGTGCCACCACCTGACCCACAAGTGCCAACTCCTGCCCCACAAGTGCCACCTCCTGCCCCACAAGTGCCATTTCCTGCCCTACAACTTCCGCCTCCTGCCCCACAAGAGCCAGTTCCAGCCCCACAAATGCCACCTCCCGCCCCACAACTTCAACATCCCTCCATACAAGTGCCACCTCCAGCCCCACATGTGCCACATCCCTCCCCAAAAGTGCCACCTCCTGCCCCACAAGTGCCACCTCCCACCCAACAATTGTGGCCACATGACAAATAAGTTCCACTTCCTGCCCCACAAGTTCCACCTCCTGCCCAGCAAGTGCCATTTCTTTCCCCACAGGTTCCAACTCCTGCCCCACAGGTGCCATTTCCTGTTCCACAAGTGCCAACTCCTGTCCCACATGTGCCAACTCCTGCCCCACAAGTGCCATTTCCTACCCCACAACTTCCACCTCCCACCCTACAAGTGCCAATTCCTGCCCCACAAGTGCCAGCTCCAGCCCCACAAGTGCCAGCTCCTGCCCCTCATCATCCACCTCCTGCCCCACAAGTGCCAATTCCTGCCCCACAAGTGCCAGCTCATGCTTCACAAGTGCCAGCTCCTGCCCCCCATCATCCACCTCCTGCCCCACAAGTGCCACTTCCTGCCAAACAAGTGTTACCTCCCGCCCCAAAAGTGCCACTTCCTTCCCCTCTACCGCCACCTCCTGCCCCAGAAGTTCCACTTCCTGCACCACAAGTTACACCTACAGCCCCACAATTTCCACCTCCTGTTTTACAAGATCCACTTCCGCCCCACAAGTGCCACCACCTGCCCAACAAGTGCCAGTTCATGCCCCACAAGTGCAAGGTCCTGTCCTTCAACTTCCACCTCCTGCCCCACAACTTCCACCTCCCGCCCCACAATTGCCACCTCCTGCCCCACAAGTGCCACCTCCCGCCCAACAATTGTGGCCACATGACAAACAAGTTCCACTTCCGCCCCACAAGTGCCACCTCCTGCCCAACAAGTGCCATTTCTTACCCCACAGGTTCCAAATCCTACCCCACTGGTGCCATTTCCTGCCCCACAAGTGCCATTTCCCCCCCCACATGTGCCAACTCCTGCCTTACAAGTTTCACCTACCACCCCACAAATTCCACCTCCCACCCCACAAGTTCCACCTCCTGCCCCAAAAGTGCCAATTCCTGCTTCACAAGTGCCAGCTCATGCTTCACAAATGCCAGCTCCTGCCCCACATCATCAACTTCCTGCCCCACAAGTGCCACCTCTAACCCCACAAAGACAGCCTCCTGCCCCACATCATCCACCTCCTGCCCCACAAGTGCCAATTCCTGCCCCACTAATGCCAGCTCATGCCCCACAAGTGCCACCTCTTGCCCCACAGGTGCCACCTCCTACCCCACAAAGACCACCTCCTGCCCCACATCATCCACCTCCTCTCCCACAAGTGACAATACCTGTTCCACAAGTGCCACCTCCCGCCCCACAACTTCAACATCCCGCCACACAAGTGCCGACTCCTGGCAACGTGTGCCACATCCTGCCCCACAAGTGCCAGCTCCTGCCCCACATGTTCCACCTACCACCCCACAAATTCCACCTCATGCCCCACAAGTGCCAACTCCCAACCCACAAATGCCAAATCCTGCAATGCAACTTCCACCTCCTGCTCCACAAGTGCCACCTCCTGCCCCACATCGTCCACCTCCCACCCAACAAGTGCCACCACCTGCCCCACAAGTGCCAATTCCTGCCCCACATGTGCCAGCTCATGCTTCACAAGTGCCAGCTCCTGCACTACGTCAACCACTTCCTGCCCCACAAGTGCCACCTCCTGACCGACAAAGACATCCTCCTGCCCCACAAGTGCCAATTCCTGCCCCACAAGTGCCAGTTCATGCCCCACAAGTGCCACATTTGTCCACACCACTGCCTCCTCACCCCAAATAATCCACCTCCTGCCCCACAAGTGTCACTGACTGACCAACTTCCTCCTCCTGCCCCACAAGTGCCACCTCCTGCCCCACAAGTGCCAGCTCCTGCCCGACAAGAGCCACTTCCTGCCCCACAAGTACCTCTTCCCTCCCAACAAGTTCCAATTTCCACCCCACAAGTGCCACCTCCTGCCCCACAAGTGCAACCTCCTGCCACACATTGTCCACCTCCCACCCAACAAGTGCCACCACCTGCCCCACAAGTGCCAATTCCTGCCCCACAAGTGCCACATTTGTCCACACCACTGCCACCTCCCCCCCAAATAATCCACCTCCTGACCCACAAGTGTCACTGACTGAACAACATCCTCCTCCTGACCCACAAGTGCCATCTCCCGCCCCACAAGTGCCAGCTCCTGCCCCACAAGAGCCACTTCCTGCCCCACAAGTACCTCCTCCCTCCCAACAAGTTCCAATTTCCGCCCAACAAGTACCACCTCCTTCTGCACAAGTTCCACCTCCTGCCCTAAAAGCTCCACTTCCTGCCCCAGAAGTGCCACCTCCCGCCCCACAAGTGCCACCTCCTGCCCTACAACTTCCACCTCCCGCCCCACAAGTGCCACCTCCCGCCCTACAACTGCCAAACCCTGCCCCAAAACTTCCACCTCCTGCCCAACAATTTCCAACTCGTGCCCCACAATTGCCACCTCCTGCCACACAAATGCCACCTTCTGCCTCAAAATGCCACCTCCTGCCCAACAACTCCAACCTCCCACCCCATACGTTCCACCTCCTGCCCAACAACTCCAGCCTCCCGCACCACAAGTACCACCTCCTGCTCCACAATTCCACCTCCTGCCCCATAAGTTCCACCTTACGCCCCACAAGTGCCATCTCCTGCCCCAAAAGCTCAATTTCCTGCCCCATCAGTGCCACCTCCCGCACCACAAGTGCCACCTCCTGCCCCATAAGTGCCAATTTCTGCCCCACAAGTGCCACTTCCCGCCTTACAAATGCCACCTCCTGCCCCACAACTTTCACCTCCTGCCCCACAAGTGCAACCTCCCTGCCCACGAGTGACACAATCTGCCCAAGTGCCACCTCCTGCCTCACAACTTCCACCTCCCGCCCCACAAGTGCCACCTCCTGTCTCACAAGTGCAACCTCCCGCCCCACAACTTCCACAACCTGCCCCACAAGTGCCACCTCCCGTCACTCAACTTCCAACTCCCGCCCCACAAGTGCCACCTCCCGCCCTACAACTTCCACCTCCCGCACCACAACTTCCACCTCCTGCCTCACAAGTTCCACATCCCGCCCCACAACTTCATTCTCCCGCCCCACAACTTCCAACTCCTGGCCCACAAGTGCGACCTCCTGCCCCACCATTACCACCTCCTGCCCCACAAGTGCCACCTGCCGCCCCACAAGTGCCAACTCCTGCCCCGCAACTTCCATCTCCTGCTCCACAAGTGCCAGCTCGAACCGCACAATTGCCACCTCCTTCCCCATATCAACCACCTCCCATCCAACAAGTGCCACCTCCCGCCCCACATGTACCACCTCCTGCATCACAACTTCCACCTCCCGCCCCACATGTACCACCTCCTGCATCACAACTTCCACCTCCCGCCCCACATGTACCACCTCCTGCATCACAACTTCCACCTCCCGCCCCACAAATGCCACCTCCTGCCCTACAAGTGCCACCTCAGGGCCCACAAGTGCCCCCTCCCAATCCACAAGTGCCACGTCCTGCCCCACAAGTGCCATCTCCCGCCCCACAAGGGCCAAATCCTGCCATGCAACTTCCACCTCCTGCCCCACATCATCCACCTCCCACCCCACAAGTGCAACCTCCTGTAGCGCAAGTGCCAATTCCAGCCCTAAAAGTGCCAGCACATTCTTCACAATTGCCAGCTCCTGCCCCACATCATCCACCTCCTGCCCCACAAGTGCCACCTCCTATCCCACATGTGCCAACTCCTGCCCCACAAGTGCCATTTCCTGCACCACATTTGCCACCTCCTGCCCCACAAGTGCCAGCTCCCACCCCACAAGTTTAACCTCCAGACACACAAGTGCCATCTCCCGCCCCACAAGTGCCATCTCCCGCCCCACAAGTGCCAAATCCTGACGTGCAACTTCCACCTCCTGCTCCACAATTGCCATCTCCTGCCCCACAAGTGCCACCTCCCGCCACACAAGTGCCACCTCCCGCCCCTCTATAGCCACCTTTTGCCCCACAAGTTACACCTCTTGCCCCACAAGTTACACCTCTTGCCCCACAACGTCGACCCCGCCCCACATGTGCCACCACCTGACCCACAAGTGCCAACTCCTGCCCCACATGTACCACCACCTGACCCACAAGTGCCAACTCCTGCCCCACAAGTGCCATTTCCTGCACCACATTTGCCTCGTTCTGCCCCACAAGTGCCGGCTCCTGGCCCACAAGTGCTACCTCTCGCCCCACAACCTCAACCTCCAGCCACACAAGTGCCACCTCCCGCCCCACAAGTGCCACCTCCCGCCCCACTACTTCCACGTCACACCCCAAACCTTCAACCTACTGCCCCACAACTGCCACTTCCCACCCAGCAATTGCCACCCCCCGCCCCACAAGTGCCTCCTCCCACCCCACAAGTGCCAACCCTTACCCCACAAGTGCCAACTCCTGCCCCACATCGTCCACCAACCGCCCCACAAGTGCCACCTCCCGCCCCACAAGTGCCACCTCCCGACCCACAAGTGCTGCCTCCAGCCACACAAGTGCTAAATCGTGCCGCACAACTTCCACCTCTCGCCACACAAGTGCCAACTCCTGCCCCACATCATCCACCAACCGCCCCACAAGTGCCACCTCCCGCCCCACAAGTGCCACCTCCCGACCCACAAGTGCTGCCTCCAGCCACACAAGTGCTAAATCGTGCCGCACAACTTCCACCTCTCGCCACACAAGTGCCAACTCCTGCCCCACATCATCCACCAACCGCCCCACAAGTGCCACCTCCCGCCCCACAAGTGCCACCTCCCGACCCACAAGTGCCGCCTCCAGCCACACAAGTGCTAAATCGTGCCGCACAACTTCCACCTCCCGCCCCACAACTGCCACCTCCCGCCTTAAAAGTGCCACCTCCCGACCCACAAGTGCCTCCTCCTGTCCCACAGTTGTCACCTCCCGCTCCACAAGTTACACCTCAACCCCACAAGTTCTACCACCCACCCCACAAGTGCCACCTGCAGCCCCAGAAGTGTCAAATCCTGCCACACAACTTCCACAATCCAGCCCCACAAGTGCCACCTCCCGCCCCACAACTTCCACTTCCCGCCCAACAACAGCCTCCTCCTGCCCCACAAGTGCCTCCTCCTGCCACACAAGTGCCACCTCCTGCCCCACAAGTGCCACTTCCTGCTCCACAAGTGCCACCTACTTCCCCACAAGTGCCACCTCCTGCCCCACATCATCCACCTCCTGACTCACAAATGCCTCCTCCTGACCCACAATTGCCACCTGCCGCCCCACAACTTCCACCTCACGCCCCACAAGTGCCACCTCCCGCCCCACAAGTGCCACAACCCGCCCCACAAATCCAACTCCTGACCCACAAGTGCCACCTCCCGCCCCACATGTGCCAACTTCTGCCCCACAAGTGCCAGCTCCTGCCCCTCAAGTGTCACCTCCTCCCCACAAGTGCCACCTTCTGCTCCACAAGTGCCACTTCCTGCCGCACAAGTGATACCTCCAGCCCCACAACTGCCACCACCCGCCCCACAACTTCCACCTCCCGCCTCACAAGTGCAACCTCCAGGCCCACAAGTGCCACCTCCAGTTCCACAAGAATTAACCCCTTGCCCCACAAGTGCCACCTCCTGCCCCACAAGTGCCACGTCCTTCCCAATTGCCACGTCCTGTTCTACAAGTGCCACCTCCTGCCGTACAAGTGCCACCCTCTGCCCCACAATTGCCAATTCTTGCCCCACAACTTCCACCTCCCACCCCATAACTTCCGCCTCCTGTCCCACAGCTTCCACATCCTGCCCCACAAGTGCCCGATCCTGCCCCAGAAGTACCACCACCTGACCCACAAGTGCCAACTCCTGCCCCACAAGTGCCACCTCGCATCCCGCAAGTGCCACATCCCGCCCCACAAGTTCCACCTCCTGCCTTACAAGTGCCCATTCCTGATTCACAAGTGCCAGCTCATGCTTCACAAATGCCAGCTCCTGCCCCACATCATCAACTTCCTGCCCCACAAGTGTCACCTCCAACCCCACAAAGACAGCCTCCTGCCCCACATCATCCACCTCCTGCCCCACAAGTGCCAATTCCTGCCCCACAAGTGCCAGCTCCTGCCCCACAAGTGCCAGCTCCTGCCCCACATTTTCCAACTACCACCCCACAAATTCCAACTCCTGCCCCACAAGTGCCACCTCCCACCCCACAAATGCCACCTCCTGCCCTGCAACTTCCACCTCCTGCTCCACAAGGGCCATCTCCTGCCCCACATCGTCCACCTCCCACGCAAAAAGTGCCAATTCCTGCCCCACAAGTGCCAGTTCATGCCCCACAAGTGCCAGTTCATGCCCCACATCATCCACCTTCTGCCCCACAAGTGCCACCTCCCGCCCTACAACTTCCACCTCCCGCACCACAACTTCCACCTCCTGCCTCACAAGTTCCACATCCCGCCCCACAACTTCATTCTCCCGCCCCACAACTTCCAACTTCTGGCCCACAAGTGCGACCTCCTGCCCCACCATTACCACCTCCTGCCCCACAAGTGCCACCTGCCGCCCCACAAGTGCCAACTCCTGCCCCGCAACTTCCATCTCCTGCTCCACAAGTGCCAGCTCGAACCGCACAATTGCCACCTCCTTCCCCATATCAACCACCTCCCATCCAACAAGTGCCACCTCCCGCCCCACATGTACCACCTCCTGCATCACAACTTCCACCTCCCGCCCCATATGTACCACCTCCTGCATCACAACTTCCACCTCCCGCCCCACATGTACCACCTCCTGCATCACAACTTCCACCTCCTGCCCCACATGTACCACCTCCTGCATCACAACTTCCACCTCCCGCCCCACATGTACCACCTCCTGCATCACAACTTCCACCTCCCGCCCCACAAATGCCACCTCCTGCCCTACAAGTGCCACCTCAGGGCCCACAAGTGCCCCCTCCCAATCCACAAGTGCCACGTCCTGCCCCACAAGTGCCATCTCCCGCCCCACAAGGGCCAAATCCTGCCACGCAACTTCCACCTCCTGCCCCACATCATCCACCTCCCACCCCACAAGTGCAACCTCCTGTAGCGCAAGTGCCAATTCCAGCCCTAAAAGTGCCAGCACATTCTTCACAATTGCCAGCTCCTGCCCCACATCATCCACCTCCTGCCCCACAAGTGCCACCTCCTATCCCACATGTGCCAACTCCTGCCCCACAAGTGCCATTTCCTGCACCACATTTGCCACCTCCTGCCCCACAAGTGCCACCTCCCACCCCACAAGTTTAACCTCCAGACACACAAGTGCCATCTCCCGCCCCACAAGTGCCATCTCCCGCCCCACAAGTGCCATCTCCCGCCCCACAAGTGCCAAATCCTGACGTGCAACTTCCACCTCCTGCTCCACAATTGCCATCTCCTGCCCCACAAGTGCCACCTCCCGCCACACAAGTGCCACCTCCCGCCCCTCTATAGCCACCTTTTGCCCCACAAGTTACACCTCTTGCCCCACAAGTTACACCTCTTGCCCCACAACGTCGACCCCGCCCCACATGTGCCACCACCTGACCCACAAGTGCCAACTCCTGCCCCACATGTACCACCACCTGACCCACAAGTGCCAACTCCTGCCCCACAAGTGCCATTTCCTGCACCACATTTGCCTCGTTCTGCCCCACAAGTGCCGGCTCCTGGCCCACAAGTGCTACCTCTCGCCCCACAACCTCAACCTCCAGCCACACAAGTGCCACCTCCCGCCCCACAAGTGCCACCTCCCGCCCCACTACTTCCACGTCACACCCCAAACCTTCAACCTACTGCCCCACAACTGCCACTTCCCACCCAGCAATTGCCACCCCCTGCCCCACAAGTGCCTCCTCCCACCCCACAAGTGCCAACCCTTACCCCACAAGTGCCAACTCCTGCCCCACATCATCCACCAACCGCCCCACAAGTGCCACCTCCCGCCCCACAAGTGCCACCTCCCGACCCACAAGTGCTGCCTCCAGCCACACAAGTGCTAAATCGTGCCGCACAACTTCCACCTCTCGCCACACAAGTGCCAACTCCTGCCCCACATCATCCACCAACCGCCCCACAAGTGCCACCTCCCGCCCCACAAGTGCCACCTCCCGACCCACAAGTGCTGCCTCCAGCCACACAAGTGCTAAATCGTGCCGCACAACTTCCACCTCTCGCCACACAAGTGCCAACTCCTGCCCCACATCATCCACCAACCGCCCCACAAGTGCCACCTCCCGCCCCACAAGTGCCACCTCCCGACCCACAAGTGCCGCCTCCAGCCACACAAGTGCTAAATCGTGCCGCACAACTTCCACCTCCCGCCCCACAACTGCCACCTCCCGCCTTAAAAGTGCCACCTCCCGACCCACAAGTGCCTCCTCCTGTCCCACAGTTGTCACCTCCCGCTCCACAAGTTACACCTCAACCCCACAAGTTCTACCACCCACCCCACAAGTGCCACCTGCAGCCCCAGAAGTGTCAAATCCTGCCACACAACTTCCACAATCCAGCCCCACAAGTGCCACCTCCCGCCCCACAACTTCCACTTCCCGCCCAACAACAGCCTCCTCCTGCCCCACAAGTGCCTCCTCCTGCCACACAAGTGCCACCTCCTGCCCCACAAGTGCCACTTCCTGCTCCACAAGTGCCACCTACTTCCCCACAAGTGCCACCTCCTGCCCCACATCATCCACCTCCTGACTCACAAATGCCTCCTCCTGACCCACAATTGCCACCTGCCGCCCCACAACTTCCACCTCACGCCCCACAAGTGCCACCTCCCGCCCCACAAGTGCCACAACCCGCCCCACAAATCCAACTCCTGACCCACAAGTGCCACCTCCCGCCCCACATGTGCCAACTTCTGCCCCACAAGTGCCAGCTCCTGCCCCTCAAGTGTCACCTCCTCCCCACAAGTGCCACCTTCTGCTCCACAAGTGCCACTTCCTGCCGCACAAGTGATACCTCCAGCCCCACAACTGCCACCACCCGCCCCACAACTTCCACCTCCCGCCTCACAAGTGCAACCTCCAGGCCCACAAGTGCCACCTCCAGTTCCACAAGAATTAACCCCTTGCCCCACAAGTGCCACCTCCTGCCCCACAAGTGCCACCTCTCACCCCACAAGTGCCACGTCCTTCCCAATTGCCACGTCCTGTTCTACAAGTGCCACCTCCTGCCGTACAAGTGCCACCCTCTGCCCCACAATTGCCAATTCTTGCCCCACAACTTCCACCTCCCACCCCATAACTTCCGCCTCCTGTCCCACAGCTTCCACATCCTGCCCCACAAGTGCCCGATCCTGCCCCAGAAGTACCACCACCTGACCCACAAGTGCCAACTCCTGCCCCACAAGTGCCACCTCGCATCCCGCAAGTGCCACATCCCGCCCCACAAGTTCCACCTCCTGCCTTACAAGTGCCCATTCCTGATTCACAAGTGCCAGCTCATGCTTCACAAATGCCAGCTCCTGCCCCACATCATCAACTTCCTGCCCCACAAGTGTCACCTCCAACCCCACAAAGACAGCCTCCTGCCCCACATCATCCACCTCCTGCCCCACAAGTGCCAATTCCTGCCCCACAAGTGCCAGCTCCTGCCCCACAAGTGCCACCTCCTGCCCCACAAGTGCCAACTCCTGCCCCACATTTTCCAACTACCACCCCACAAATTCCAACTCCTGCCCCACAAGTGCCACCTCCCACCCCACAAATGCCACCTCCTGCCCTGCAACTTCCACCTCCTGCTCCACAAGGGCCATCTCCTGCCCCACATCGTCCACCTCCCACGCAAAAAGTGCCAATTCCTGCCCCACAAGTGCCAGTTCATGCCCCACAAGTGCCAGTTCATGCCCCACATCATCCACCTTCTGCCCCACAAGTGCCACCTCCCGCCCTACAACTTCCACCTCCCGCACCACAACTTCCACCTCCTGCCTCACAAGTTCCACATCCCGCCCCACAACTTCATTCTCCCGCCCCACAACTTCCAACTTCTGGCCCACAAGTGCGACCTCCTGCCCCACCATTACCACCTCCTGCCCCACAAGTGCCACCTCCTGCCCCACAAGTGCCACCTGCCGCCCCACAAGTGCCAACTCCTGCCCCGCAACTTCCATCTCCTGCTCCACAAGTGCCACCTCGAACCGCACAATTGCCACCTCCTTCCCCATATCAACCACCTCCCATCCAACAAGTGCCACCTCCCGCCCCACATGTACCACCTCCTGCATCACAACTTCCACCTCCCGCCCCATATGTACCACCTCCTGCATCACAACTTCCACCTCCCGCCCCACATGTACCACCTCCTGCATCACAACTTCCACCTCCTGCCCCACATGTACCACCTCCTGCATCACAACTTCCACCTCCCGCCCCACATGTACCACCTCCTGCATCACAACTTCCACCTCCCGCCCCACAAATGCCACCTCCTGCCCTACAAGTGCCACCTCAGGGCCCACAAGTGCCCCCTCCCAATCCACAAGTGCCACGTCCTGCCCCACAAGTGCCATCTCCCGCCCCACAAGGGCCAAATCCTGCCACGCAACTTCCACCTCCTGCCCCACATCATCCACCTCCCACCCCACAAGTGCAACCTCCTGTAGCGCAAGTGCCAATTCCAGCCCTAAAAGTGCCAGCACATTCTTCACAATTGCCAGCTCCTGCCCCACATCATCCACCTCCTGCCCCACAAGTGCCACCTCCTATCCCACATGTGCCAACTCCTGCCCCACAAGTGCCATTTCCTGCACCACATTTGCCACCTCCTGCCCCACAAGTGCCACCTCCCACCCCACAAGTTTAACCTCCAGACACACAAGTGCCATCTCCCGCCCCACAAGTGCCATCTCCCGCCCCACAAGTGCCATCTCCCGCCCCACAAGTGCCAAATCCTGACGTGCAACTTCCACCTCCTGCTCCACAATTGCCATCTCCTGCCCCACAAGTGCCACCTCCCGCCCCTCTATAGCCACCTTTTGCCCCACAAGTTACACCTCTTGCCCCACAAGTTACACCTCTTGCCCCACGTCGACCCCGCCCCACATGTGCCACCACCTGACCCACAAGTGCCAACTCCTGCCCCACATGTACCACCACCTGACCCACAAGTGCCAACTCCTGCCCCACAAGTGCCATTTCCTGCACCACATTTGCCTCGTTCTGCCCCACAAGTGCCGGCTCCTGGCCCACAAGTGCTACCTCTCGCCCCACAACCTCAACCTCCAGCCACACAAGTGCCACCTCCCGCCCCACAAGTGCCACCTCCCGCCCCACTACTTCCACGTCACACCCCAAACCTTCAACCTACTGCCCCACAACTGCCACTTCCCACCCAGCAATTGCCACCCCCCGCCCCACAAGTGCCTCCTCCCACCCCACAAGTGCCAACCCTTACCCCACAAGTGCCAACTCCTGCCCCACATCGTCCACCAACCGCCCCACAAGTGCCACCTCCCGCCCCACAAGTGCCACCTCCCGACCCACAAGTGCTGCCTCCAGCCACACAAGTGCTAAATCGTGCCGCACAACTTCCACCTCTCGCCACACAAGTGCCAACTCCTGCCCCACATCATCCACCAACCGCCCCACAAGTGCCACCTCCCGCCCCACAAGTGCCACCTCCCGACCCACAAGTGCTGCCTCCAGCCACACAAGTGCTAAATCGTGCCGCACAACTTCCACCTCTCGCCACACAAGTGCCAACTCCTGCCCCACATCATCCACCAACCGCCCCACAAGTGCCACCTCCCGCCCCACAAGTGCCACCTCCCGACCCACAAGTGCTGCCTCCAGCCACACAAGTGCTAAATCGTGCCGCACAACTTCCACCTCTCGCCACACAAGTGCCAACTCCTGCCCCACATCATCCACCAACCGCCCCACAAGTGCCACCTCCCGCCCCACAAGTGCCACCTCCCGACCCACAAGTGCCGCCTCCAGCCACACAAGTGCTAAATCGTGCCGCACAACTTCCACCTCCCGCCCCACAACTGCCACCTCCCGCCTTAAAAGTGCCACCTCCCGACCCACAAGTGCCTCCTCCTGTCCCACAGTTGTCACCTCCCGCTCCACAAGTTACACCTCAACCCCACAAGTTCTACCACCCACCCCACAAGTGCCACCTGCAGCCCCAGAAGTGTCAAATCCTGCCACACAACTTCCACAATCCAGCCCCACAAGTGCCACCTCCCGCCCCACAACTTCCACTTCCCGCCCAACAACAGCCTCCTCCTGCCCCACAAGTGCCTCCTCCTGCCACACAAGTGCCACCTCCTGCCCCACAAGTGCCACTTCCTGCTCCACAAGTGCCACCTACTTCCCCACAAGTGCCACCTCCTGCCCCACATCATCCACCTCCTGACTCACAATTGCCTCCTCCTGACCCACAATTGCCACCTGCCGCCCCACAACTTCCACCTCCCGCCCCACAACTGCCACCTCCCGCCTTAAAAGTGCCACCTCCCGACCCACAAGTGCCTCCTCCTGTCCCACAGTTGTCACCACCCGCTCCACAAGTTACACCTCAACCCCACAAGTTCTACCACCCACCCCACAAGTGCCACCTGCAGCCCCAGAAGTGTCAAATCCTGCCACACAACTTCCACAATCCAGCCCCACAAGTGCCACCTCCCGCCCCACAACTTCCACTTCCCGCCCAACAACAGCCTCCTCCTGCCCCACAAGTGCCTCCTCCTGCCACACAAGTGCCACCTCCTGCCCCACAAGTGCCACTTCCTGCTCCACAAGTGCCACCTACTTCCCCACAAGTGCCACCTCCTGCCCCACATCATCCACCTCCTGACTCACAAATGCCTCCTCCTGACCCACAATTGCCAACTGCCGCCCCACAACTTCCACCTCACGCCCCACAAGTGCCACCTCCCGCCCCACAAGTGCCACAACCCGCCCCACAAATCCAACTCCTGACCCACAAGTGCCACCTCCCGCCCCACATGTGCCAACTTCTGCCCCACAAGTGCCAGCTCCTGCCCCTCAAGTGTCACCTCCTCCCCACAAGTGCCACCTTCTGCTCCACAAGTGCCACTTCCTGCCGCACAAGTGATACCTCCAGCCCCACAACTGCCACCACCCGCCCCACAACTTCCACCTCCCGCCTCACAAGTGCAACCTCCAGGCCCACAAGTGCCACCTCCAGTTCCACAAGAATTAACCCCTTGCCCCACAAGTGCCACCTCCTGCCCCACAAGTGCCACCTCTCACCCCACAAGTGCCACGTCCTTCCCAATTGCCACGTCCTGTTCTACAAGTGCCACCTCCTGCCGTACAAGTGCCACCCTCTGCCCCACAATTGCCAATTCTTGCCCCACAACTTCCACCTCCCACCCCATAACTTCCGCCTCCTGTCCCACAGCTTCCACATCCTGCCCCACAAGTGCCCGATCCTGCCCCAGAAGTACCACCACCTGACCCACAAGTGCCAACTCCTGCCCCACAAGTGCCACCTTGCATCCCGCAAGTGCCACATCCCGCCCCACAAGTTCCACCTCCTGCCTTACAAGTGCCCATTCCTGATTCACAAGTGCCAGCTCATGCTTCACAAATGCCAGCTCCTGCCCCACATCATCAACTTCCTGCCCCACAAGTGTCACCTCCAACCCCACAAAGACAGCCTCCTGCCCCACATCATCCACCTCCTGCCCCACAAGTGCCAATTCCTGCCCCACAAGTGCCAGCTCCTGCCCCACAAGTGCCACCTCCTGCCCCACAAGTGCCAACTCCTGCCCCACATTTTCCAACTACCACCCCACAAATTCCAACTCCTGCCCCACAAGTGCCACCTCCCACCCCACAAATGCCACCTCCTGCCCTGCAACTTCCACCTCCTGCTCCACAAGGGCCATCTCCTGCCCCACATCGTCCACCTCCCACGCAAAAAGTGCCAATTCCTGCCCCACAAGGGCCAGTTCATGCCCCACAAGTGCCAGTTCATGCCCCACATCATCCACCTTCTGCCCCACAAGTGCCACCTCCTGCCCCACAACGACCACCTCCTGCCCCACAAGTGCCAATTCCTGCCCTACAAGTGCCAATTCCTGCCCTACAAGTACCAGCTCATTCCCCTGAAGTGCCAGCTCCTGCCCCACAAGTGCCACATTTTGCCACACCACTGCCACCTCCCCCCCAAATAATCCACCTCCTGCCCCACAAGTGTCACTGACCGCCCAACTTCCTCCTCCTGACACACAAGTGCAACCTCCTGCCCTACAAGTGCAACCTCCTGCCCGACAAGAGCCACTTCCTGCCCCACAAGTACCTCTTCCCTCCCCACAAGTTCCAATTTCCGCCCCACAAATGCCAACTCCCGCTCCACAACTTCCACGTAACGCCCCATAAGTTCCACCTCCCGCCCAACAAGTGCCACCTCTCGTCCCACAAGTGCCACCTCCTGCCCCACAAGTGCCACCTCCTGCCCCACAAGTTTCAACTCATGCTCCACAAATGCCACCTCCAGCTCCACAAGTTCCACCTCTTGCCCCACAAGTGCCAAATACTTCCCCACAACTTCCACCTTCTGCCCCACTAGTGCCAACTCCAATTCCACAAGTGCCACCTCCATTCCTAAAACTGCCACTTCCAGCCCCACAAGTGCCACCTCCCGCCCAACAACTTCAACATCCCACCACACAAGTGCCAACTCCTGCCCGTGTGCCACATCCTGCCCCACAAGTGCCAACTCCTGCCGCACAACTGACAATTCCTGCCCCAAAAGTGACAGCTCATGCTTCACAATTGCCAGCTCCTGCCCCACATCATCCACCTCCTGCCCCACAAGTGCCACCTCTCGCCCCACAAGTGCCACATCCCGCCCCACAAGTGCCACCTCCGGCCAAACTAGTGCAACCTCCTACCCCACACGTGCCATATCTCGCCAGACAATTTACAGCTCCTGCCCCACAAGTGCTACATCCTGCACCACAACTTCAACCTCCTGCCCCACAAGTGCCACGTTCTGCCCCACAAGTGTAGGCTCCTGCCCCACAAGTGCCAATTCCTGCCCCACATGTGCCAGCTCATGCTTCACAAGTGCCAGCTCCTGCACCACATCATCCACTTCCTGCCCACAAGTGCCAATTCCTGCCATACAAGTGCCACCTCCTGCCCCACAAGGGCCACCTCCTGCCCCACAAGTGCCACCTCCTGCCCCACAAGTGCTACTTCCTGCCCCATAACATCCACCTCCCACGCACAAGTGCAACCTACCGCCCCACAACTTCCACCTCCTGCCCCACAAGTGCCAACACCTGCCCAACAAGTGCCAGCTCCTGCCCCAC
The DNA here is from genome assembly GCF_054131305.1 of Coturnix japonica. NCBI lineage: Eukaryota > Metazoa > Chordata > Aves > Galliformes > Phasianidae > Coturnix > Coturnix japonica. The sequence continues at coordinate 5,201,690 of NC_140678.1, read as the reverse complement.
AAGCGCCACATCCTGCCCCTCAAGTGCCACCTCCTGCCACACAGGTACCCTATCCCACCCCACAAGTTTCAATTCCTGCCATACAAGTGCCACCTCCTGACCCACAAGTGCCACCTCCTGACCCACAAGTGCCACATCCTGCCCCACATCATCAACTTCCTGCCCCACAAGTGCCACCTCCAACCCCACAAAGACAGCCTCCTGCCCCACATCATCTACCTCCTGCCCCACAAGTGCCAATTCCTGCCCCACAATTGCCACCTCATGCCCCACAAGTGCCACCTCTTGACCAACAGGTGCCACCTCCTGCCCCACAAGTGCCAATTCCTGCCCCACAAGTGCCTGCACCTGCCCCACAAGTGCCACCTCTTGCCCAACATGTGCCACCTCCTGCCCCACAAATGCCAAATCCAGCCCTGCAACTTCCACCTCCTGCCCCACAAGTGCCAATTCCTGCCTCACAAGTGCCAGCTCATGCTTCACAAGTGCCAGCTCCTGCCCCACATCATCCACTTCCTGCTCACATGTGCCACCTCCTGTCCGACAAAGACCACCTCCTGCCCCACATCATCCACCCCCTGCCCCACAAGTGCCAATTCCTGCCCTACAAGTGCCAGCTCATTCCCCTGAAGTGCCAGCTCCTGCCCCACAAGTGCCACATTTTGCCACACCACTGCCACCTCCCCCCCAAATAATCCACCTCCTGCCCCACAAGTGTCACTGACCGCCCAACTTCCTCCTACTGACACACAAGTGCAACCTCCTGCCCCACAAGTGCCAGCTCCTGCCCGACAAGAGCCACTTCCTGCCCCACAAGTACCTCTTTCCTCCCAACAAGTTCCAATTTCCGCCCCACAAGTGCCACCTCCTGCCCCACAAGTGCAACCTCCTGCCCCACAAGTGCCACATTTCACCCCACAAATGCCACCTCCCGCTCCACAACTTCCACCTCCTGCCCCACAAGTGCCACCTCCCACCCCACAAGTGCCACCTCCTGCCCAACATCTACCACCTCCCACCCCACAAGTGCCACCTCCCGCCCAACAACTTCCATCTCCTGGCCCACAAGTGCCACTTCCTGCCTCAAAAGAGCCACCTCCTGCCCCACAACTTCCACGTAACGCCCCATAAGTTCCACCTCCTGCCCCACAAGTGCCACCTCCTTCCCCACAAGTGCCAGCTGCTGCTCCACATCATCCAACTCCCGCCCCACAAGTGCCATGTGCAGCCCCACAACTTCCGCCTCCTGCCCCAAAAGTGTCAACTCCTGCCCAATAAGTTCCATATCCCGCCCCACAAGTGCCACTACCTGCCCCACTAGTGCCATCTCCATTTCCACAAGTGCCACCTCCCGCCCCACAAGTGCCACCTCCTGCCCCACAAGTTCCAACTCTCGTCTAACAAGTGCCACCTCCCGCCCAACATTTACCACCTCCCGCTCCACAAGTGTCACCTCCTGCCCAACAAGTGCCATTTCTTACCCCACAGGTTCCAACTCCTGCCCCACAGGTGCCATTTCCTGCCCCACAAGTACCACCTCCTGTCCCACATTTACCAACTCCTGCCCCACAAGTGCCACCTCTGGCCCCACAACTTCAACCTCCCGCCACACAAGTGCCAACTCTTGCCCAACGTGTGCCACATCCTGCCCCACAAGTTCCACCTACCACCAAACAAATTCCACCTCCTGTCCCAAAAGTGCCACCTCCCGCTTCACAACTTCCACATCCTGCCATACAAGTGCCACCTCCCGCCATAAAATGCCACCTCCCGTCCCTCTATCACCACCTCCTGCCCCACAAGTTACACCGCCTGCCCCACAAGTTACACCCCCACCCCACAGGTACCACCACCTGCCCCACAAGTACCACCTCCTGCAAACAAATGCCGTTTCTTAAACCACAGGTCCAAACTCCTGCCCCACAGGTGCCATTTCCTGCCCCACAAGTGCCACCTCCTGCCCCACAACTTCAACATCCCGTCAAACAAGTGCCAACTCCTGCCCAATGTGTGCCACATCCTGCCCCACAAGTGCCAACTCCTGCCCCACAAGTTCTACCTACCACCCAACAAATTCCACTTCCTGCCCCACAAGTGCCACCTCCCACCCCACAACTGCCATCTCCCGCTTCACAACTTCCACATCCTGCCCCAGAAGTGCCACCTCCCGCCCCACAAGTGCCACCTCCCGCCCCACAAGTGCCAATTCCTGCCCCAAAAGTGCCAGCTCATGCTTCACAATTGCCAGCTCACGTTTCACAACTGCCACCTCCTGCCCCACAAGTGCCACCTCCCGCCCCACAAGTGCCACCACCTGCCCAACAAGTGCCATTTCTTACCCCACAGGTTCCTACTCCTGCCCCATAGGTGCCATTTCCTGCCCCATAAGTGCCACCTCCTGTGCCACATGTGCCAGCTCCTGCCCCACAAGTGCCATTTCCTGCCCCACATTAGCCACCTACCACCCCACAAATTCAACCTCCTTCCCCACAAGTGCCAAACCCTGACCCGCAACATCCACCTCCTGCTCCACAATTGCCACCTCCTGCCCCACATCATCCACCTCCCACCCAACAAGTGCCAACTGCTGCCCCACATCATCCACCTCCTGCCCCACAAGTGCCAATTTCTGCCCCACAAGTGCCAGTTCATGCCCCACAAGTGCCAGTTCATGCCCCACAAGTGCCACATTTTGCCACACAACTGCCACCTCCCGCCCCAAATCATCCACCTCCCGCCCCACAAGTGTCATTAACTGCCCAACTTTCTCCTCATGACCCACAAGTGCCACCTCCTGCCCCACAAGTGCCACCTCCTGCCCCACAAGTGCCACCTCCCGCTCCACAAGTGCCACCACCAGCCCCACAAGTACCATCTCCTGCCCCACCAGTTCCACATCCCGCACTGCAATGCCAATTCCTGCCCCACATCTTCCACGTAACGCCCCATAAGTTCCACCTCCCGCCCAACAAGTGCCACCTCTCGTCCCACAAGGACCACCTCCTGCCCCACAAGAGCCACCTCCTGCCCCACAAGTGCCACCTCCTGCCCCACAAGTGTCAACTCATGCTCCACAACTGCCACCTTGACCTGCTGTCCATGCTCTTTTTAATACACCCCAGTATTCCATCGGCTTTTTTGGCTACAAGGGCACACTGCTGGCTCATGGTCAATCTGTCGTCCACCAGGACACCCAGGTTCCTCTCTTCAGAGCTCCTCTCCAGCAGCTCTTCCCCCAGCCTGTACTGGTGCATGCAATTACTGCTCCCTAGGTGCAAGACTCTACACTTGCTTTTGTTAAACCTCATCCGGTTTCTTGCTGCCCAGCTCTCCAGCCTGTCCAGGTCTCGCTGAATGGCAGCACAGCCTTCAGGCGTGTCAGCCAGTCCTCCCAACTTCGTGTCATCACAAACTTGCTGAGGGTGGTCACTATCTCCTCATCAAGGTCATTGATGAAGATGCTGAACAAGACCGGACCCAGCACTGACCCCTGGGGGACGCCGCTAGTTACAGGTCTCCACCTGGATTCTGCACTGCCAACAACGTCTCTCTGTGCTCTGCCAGCCAGCCACTTCTCAACCCACCTCTCTGTCCACTCATCTATCCCACGCTTGCTCAGCTTGTTATAAGGATGTCCTGGGAGACAGTACCAGATGCTTTGCTGAAATCATGGTAAACTACATCCACCGCCCTATCCAAAACTATCTTGCAGGTTCTTAGTTCTTTACCACTGTTTCCTTTCCCACGCCTTACAACTACAAGCAGCTAGAACAATGTTCTCTGAAGATATCCAGGACAGAAGAGTCCCGGTAGATCAGTATCAAGCCCAGCTCACGGGAGGCCAATGCCCAGTTTCCTGCCTGATAAACGCAGATCTCTGGCAGCATTCAATTGTCTTCCCTGTACAACCACCCAGCCCCCCTCGTCGTCATCAAAACCAGTATCATTTTAAAGTCAATGAATCTTGCCTGTAAAAGCACATCTAGCCTCCTACAGAAATTCATTGGTTTGGGGGACTGAAATTGAGAACACATCTGTAGGCAAACACTCCCATCAACTTCCATATGTCTGAATGTGCAGCCCCTCCTCATGCAGTGACCCTCCTTCCACAATTGCAGACGGTTTCATTCCCCACAGCAACTTCACAGTGGCAGAAGGGACAGACAGCTCCCTGTAACCAGAAGGAAACAACAAAGGAAAATAACGGGACGCCCGCAACCTCTCCAGCCTGTCCCGGTCCCTCTGGTTGGCTTCCCTCCCCTACAATATATTGACTGCACTGCTCAGTTTGTATCGTCTGCAAACCTGCCATCATCTATGTCACTGACGAAGGAAGATGCTGAAGAGCAACGGTTTATATGGGTTAATACCTTGGGAGCCCCTCTCTTCAAGGAGCTAGTTCTGCAAGTCTGAGTCCCACAAAGGGTGGTCTCCATAGACGTTCAAATTCGTGCTGCACAACCCTACTTAATTTTCTGTATTCATTTCTGTATTGATCTCATGTGGATCAAAATAACACAGTCAGTATCTGCAACGAGTCTAGGCCGAGCAAAACTTTAGATGGAGGGAGCAAAGAGATCAAGACAAGATGATGTAGTGCAATGCAGTCAAAGCAGCTGGCCAAGCAAAAGCTATGTGCATGCATTTCCAAGCTGAGCACGCACCTGGAGCTGGGACTGTATCACTCATTGTCAGAAGAATTCCTGAGTACCCTCATAAAGAAAGCTATACACCAGTGTGACTGGAGTCCATTTACACCAATTAGACCTCTTTACATTTTAATAAGCACCATTTACTACTCCAAAGTTGCACTTCCTTTGCCTTTCAAGTACAAGTACAAGCACAAGTGCCAACACCTGCCCCACAAGTGCCACCTCCTGCCCCACAAGTGCCAACACCTGCCCAACAAGTACCACCTCCTGCCTCACAAGTGCCAACACCTGCCCCACAAGTGCCACCTCCTGCCCCACAAGTGTCAACTCATGCTCCACAAATGCCACCTCTTGCCCCACAAGTGCCAAATACTTCCCCACAACTTCCATCTTCTGCCCCACTAGTGCCAACTCCAATTCCACAAGTGCCACCTCCAGCCCTACAACTGCCACTTCCAGCCCCAAAAGTGCCACCTCCCGCCCAACAACTTCAACATCCCACCACACAAGTGCCAACTCCTGCCCGTGTGCCACATCCTGCCCCACAAGTGCCAACTCCTGCCGCACAACTGACAATTCCTGCCCCAAAAGTGACAGCTCATGCTTCACAATTGCCAGCTCCTGCCCCACATCATCCACCTTCTGCCCCACAAGTGCCACCTCTCGCCCCACAAGTGCCACATCCCGCCCCACAAGTGCCACCTCCTGCCAAACTAGTGCAACCTCCTGCCCCACAAGTGCCATATCTCGCCAGACAATTTACAGCTCCTGCCCCACAAGTGCTACATCCTGCACCACAACTTCAACCTCCTGCCCAACAAGTGCCACGTTCTGCCCCACAAGTGTAGGCTCCTGCCCCACAACTGCCAATTCCTTCCCCACATGTGCCAGCTCATGCTTCACAAGTGCCAGCTCCTGCACCACATCATCCACTTCCTGCCCACAAGTGCCAGTTCATGCCCCACAAGTGCCAGTTCATGCCCCACAAGAGCCACTTCCTTCACCACAGGTACCCCATCCCACCCCACAAGTTTCAATTCCTGCCCCACAAGTGCCACCTCCTTCCCCACAAGTGCCACCTCCTGCCCCACAAGTGCCACCTCCCGACCAACAAATGCCACCTCCCGCCAAACAACTGACACTTCCTGCCCCACAAGTGCCACCTCCTGCCCTACAAGTGCCACCTCCCGCTAAACAACTGACACCTCCTGCCCCACAAGTGTCACCTCCTGCCCAACAAGTTCCACCTCTTGACCTACAAGTGCCAGCTCCTGCCTCAAAAGAGCCACCTCCCGCCCCACAACTTCCAAGTAACGCCCCATAAGTGCCACCTCCTGCCAAACAAGTGCCACCTCCCGCCCAACAAGTGCCACCTCTCGTCCCACAAGGACCACCTCCTGCCCCACAAGTGCCACCTCCTGCCCCACAAGTGCCACCTCCTGCCCCACAAGTGTCAACTCATGCTCCACAAATGCCACCTCCTGCCCCACAAGTGACAAATACTTCCCCACAACTTCCACCTTCTGCCCCACATGTGCCAACTCCAATTCCACAAGTGCCACCTCCAGCCCTACAACTGCCACTTCCAGCCCCACAAGTGCCACCTCCCACCAAACAACTGACACCTCCTGCCCAATAGTGTCACCTCCTGCCCAACAAGTTCCACCTCTTGACCTATAAGTGCCACCTCCTGCCCCATAAGTTTCACCTCTCGCCCAACAAATGCCACCACCTCCCCCAAAAGCGCCAGCTCCTGCCCCACAGGTGCCATTTCCTGCCCCACAACATCCACCTCCCACGCACAAGTGCAACCTACCGCCCCACAACTTCCACCTCCTGCCCCAGAAGTGTCATCTCCTGCCCCACAAGTGCCACCTGTCACCCTGCAATTCCAGCTCGTGCCCCACAAGTGCCAGCTCATGCTTCACAAGTGCCAGCTCCTGCCCCACATCATCAACTTCCTGCCCCACAAGTGCCACCTCCAACCCCACAAAGACAGCCTCCTGCCCCACATCATCCACCTCCTGCCCCACAAGTGCCAATTCCTGCCCCACTATTGCCAGCTCATGCCCCACAAGTGCCAGCACCTGCCCCACAAGTGCCACCTCTTTCCCAACAGGTACCACCTCCTGCCCCACATCATCCACCCCCTGCCCCACAAGTGCCACCTCCTGCCCCACAACGACCACTTCCTGCCCCACATCATCCACCCCCTGCACCACAAGTGCCAATTCCTGCCCCACAAGTGCCACATTTTGCCACACCACTGCCACCTCCCCCCCAAATAATCTACCTCCTGCCCCACAAGTGTCACTGACCGCCCAACTTCCTCCTCCTGACACACAAGTGCAACCTCCTGCCCCACAAGTGCCAGCTCCTGCCAGACAAGAGCCACTTCCTGCCCCACAAGTACCTCTTCCCTCCCAACAAGTTCCAATTTCTGCCCCACAAGTGCCACCTCCTGCCCCACAAGTGCAACCTCCTGCCCCACAAATGCCACCTTTCTCCCCACAAGTGCCACCTCCTGCCCCACAAGTGCAACCTCCTGCCCCACAAATGCCACCTTTCGCCCCACAAATGCCACCTCCCGCTCCACAACTTCCACCTCCTGCACCACAAGTGCCACCTCCCGACCCACAAGTGCCACCTCACGCCCAACATCAACCACCTCCCACCCCACAAGTGCCACCTCCCGCCCTACAACTTCCATCTCCTGGCCCACAAGTGCCACCTCCTGCCTCAAAAGAGCCACCTCCCGCCCCACAACTTCCACGTAAGGCCCCATAAGTTCCACCTCCCGCCCAACAAGTGCCACCTCTCGTCCCACAAGGACCACCTCCTGCCCCACAAGAGCCACCTCCTGCCCCACAAGTGCCACCTCCTGCCCCACAAGTGTCAACTCATGCTCCACAAATGCCACCTCCAGCTCCACAATTCCACCTCTTGCCCCACAAGTGCCAAATACTTCCCCACATCTTCCACCTTCTGCCCCACAAGTGCCAGCTCATGCATCACAAGTGCCAGCTCCTGCCCCACATCATCCACTTCCTGCCCCACAAGTGCCACCTCCCACCCAACAACTTCAACATCCCACCACACAAGTGCCAACTTCTGCCCGTGTGCCACATCCTGCCCCACAAGTGCAAACTCCTGCCGCACAACTGACAATTCCTGCCCCAAAAGTGACAGCTCATGCTTCACAATTGCCAGCTCCTGCCCCACATCATACACCTTCTGCCCCACAAGTGCCACCTCTCGCCCCACAAGTGCCACATCCCGCCCCACAAGTGCCACCTCCTGCCAAACTAGTGCAACCTCCTGCCCCACAAGTGCCTTATCTCGCCAGACAATTTACAGCTCCTGCCCCACAAGTGCTACATCCTGCACCACAACTTCAACCTCCTGCCCCACAAGTGCCACGTTCTGCCCCACAAGTGTAGGCTCCTGCCCCACAACTGCCAATTCCTTACCCACATGTGCCAGCTCATGCTTCACAAGTGCCAGCTCCTGCACCACATCATCCACTTCCTGCCCACAAGTGCCAATTCCTGCCCCACAAGTGCCAGTTCATGCCCCACAAGTGCCAGCTCCTGCCCCACAAGTGCCACATCCTGCCCCACAAGAGCCACTTCCTTCACAACAGGTACCCCATCCCACCCCACAAGTTTCAATTCCTGCCATACAAGTGCCACCTCCTTCCCCACAGGTGCCACCTCCTGCCCCACAAGTGCCACCTCCTGCCCCACAAGTGCCACCTCTTGCCCCACAAGTGTCACCTCCTGCCCAACAAGTTCCACCTCTTGACATACAAGTGCCACCTCCTGCCCCATAAGTTTCACCTCTCGCCCAACAAATGCCACCACCTCCCCCAAAAGCGCCACCTCCTGCCCCACAGGTGCCATTTCCTGCCCCACAACATCCACCTCCCACGCACAAGTGCAACCTACCGCCCCACAACTTCCACCTCCTGCCCCACAAGTGCCAACACCTGCCCCACAAGTGCCACCTCCTGCCCCACAAGTGCCACCTCCTGCCCCACAAGTGCCACCTCCCGCGCCACAAGTGCCACCTCCCGCCCCGCCAGTTCCACCTGTCACCCTGCAAGTCCAGATCCTGCCCCACAAGTGCCAGCTCATTCTTCACAAGATCCAGCTCCTGCCCCACATCATCAACTACCTGCCCCGCAAGTGCCACCTCCAACCCCACAAAGACAGCCTCCTGCCCCACATCATCCACATCCCGCCCCACAAGTGCCACCTCCTGCCAAACTAGTGCAACCTCCTGCCAAACTAGTGCCTTATCTCGCCAGACAATTTACAGCTCCTGCCCCACAAGTGCTACATCCTGCAACACAACTTCAACCTCCTGCCCCACAAGTGCCACGTTCTGCCCCACAAGTGTAGGCTCCTGCCCCACAACTGCCAATTCCTGCCCCACATGTGCCAGCTCATGCTTCACAAGTGCCAGCTCCTGCACCACATCATCCACTTCCTGCCCACAAGTGCCACCTCCTGCCCCACAAGTGCCAGTTCATGCCCCACAAGTGCCACATTCTGCCCCACAAGAGCCACTTCCTTCACCACAGGTACCCCATCCCACCCCACAAGTTTCAATTCCTGCCATACAAGTGACACCTCCTTCCCCACAAGTGTTACCCCCTTCCCCACAAGTGCCACCTCCTGCCCCACAAGTGCCACCTCCTGCCCTACAAGTGCCACCTCCCACCAAACAACTGACACCTCCTGCCCAATAGTGTCACCTCCTGCCCAACAAGTTCCACCTCTTGACCTACAAGTGCCACCTCCTGCCCCAAAAGCGCCACCTCCTGCCCCACAGGTGCCATTTCCTGCCCAACAACATCCACCTCCCATGCACAAGTGCAACCTACCGCCCCACAACTTCCACCTCCTGCCCCACAAGTGCCACCACCCCGCCGTAAAACTTCCATCTACTGGCCCACAAGTGCCACTTCCTGCCTCAAAAGAGCCACCTCCCGCCCCACAACTTACATGTAACGCCCCATAAGTTCCACCTCCCGCCCAACAAGTGCCACCTCTCGTCCCACAAGGACCACCTCCTGCCCCACAAGTGCCACCTCCTGCCCCACAAGTGCCACCTCCTGCCCAACAAATGCCACCTCCTGCTCCACAAGTTCCACCTCCTGCTCCACAAGTGCCAAATACTTCCCCACAACTTCCACCTTCTGCCCCACTAGTGCCAACTCCAATTCCACAAGTGCCACCTCCAGCCCTACAACTGCCACTTCCAGCCCCACAAGTGCCACCTCCCGCCCAACAACTTCAACATCCCACCACACAAGTGCCAACTCCTGCCCGTGTGCCACATCCTGCCCCACAAGTGCCAACTCCTGCCGCACAACTGACAATTCCTGCCCCAAAAGTGACAGCTCATGCTTCACAATTGCCAGCTCCTGCCCCACATCATCCACCTTCTGCCCCACAAGTGCCACCTCCTGCCCCACAAGTGCCACATCCCTCCCCACTAGTGCCACCTCCTGCCCCACAAGTGCCACCTCCCGCCCAAAAATTGTGGCCACATGACAAACAAGTTCCACTTCCGCCCCACAAGTGCCACCTCCTGCCCAACAAGTGCCATTTCTTACCCCACAGGTTCCAAATCCTACCCCACTGGTGCCATTTCCTGCCCCACAAGTGCCATTTCCCCCCCCACATGTGCCAACTCCTGCCTTACAAGTTTCACCTACCACCCCACAAATTCCACCTCCCACCCCACAAGTTCCACCTCCTGCCCCAAAAGTGCCAATTCCTGCTTCACAAGTGCCAGCTCATGCTTCACAAATGCCAGCTCAGGCCCCACATCATCCACCTCCTCTCCCACAAGTGACAATACCTGTTCCACAAGTGCCACCTCCCGCCCCACAACTTCAACAACCCGCCACACAAGTGCCGACTCCTGGCAACGTGTGCCACATCCTGCCCCACAAGTGCCAGCTCCTGCCCCACATGTTCCACCTACCATCCCACAAATTCCACCTCATGCCCCACAAGTGCCAACTCCCAACCCACAAATGCCAAATCCTGCAATGCAACTTCCACCTCCTGCCCAACAATTTCCAACTCGTGCCCCACAATTGCCACCTCCCGCCCAACAAGTGCCACCTTCTGCCTCAAAATGCCACCTCCTGCCCAACAACTCCAACCTCCCGCCGCACAAGTACCACATCCTGCTCCACAAGTACCACCTCCTGCCACATAAGTTCCACCTTACGCCCCACAAGTGCCATCTCCTGCCCCAAAAGCTCGATTTCCTGCCCCATCAGTGCCACCTCCCGCACCACAAGTGCCACCTCCTGCCGCATAAGTGCCAATTTCTGCCCCACAAGTGCCACTTCCCGCCTTACAAATGCCACCTCCTGCCCCACAACTTTCACCTCCTGCCCCACAAGTGCAACCTCCCTGCCCACGAGTGACACAATCTGCCCAAGTGCCACCTCCTGCCTCACAACTTCCACCTCCCGCCCCACAAGTGCCACCTCCTGTCTCACAAGTGCAACCTCCCGCCCCACAACTTCCACAACCTGCCCCACAAGTGCCACCTCCCGTCACTCAACTTCCAACTCCCGCCCCACAAGTGCCACCTCCCGCCCTACAACTTCCACCTCCCGCACCACAACTTCCACCTCCTGCCTCACAAGTTCCACATCCCGCCCCACAACTTCCAACTCCTGGCCCACAAGTGCGACCTCCTGCCCCACCATTACCACCTCCTGCCCCACAATTTCAACCTCCTGCCCCACAAGTGCCACAACCTGCTCCACAATTTCAACGTCCTGCCTTACAAGTGCCACATTCTGCCCCACAAGTGTAGGCTCCTGCTCCACAAGTGTCACCTCCCGAACCACAACCTCAACCTCTGGCCTCACAAGTCCCACCTCCCGCCCCACAAGTGCCACATCCCGCCCCACAAGTGCCACCACCCGCCCCACAAGTGCCACCTTCTGTTCCACAGCTTCCACCTCCTGCCCCACAATTTATAACTCCTGCCCCACAAGTGTTGCATTTTGCCCCACAAGTGCCACTTCCCGCCTCACAAGTGCCACCTCCCGACCCACAAGTGCCAATTCCTGCCCCACATCATTCACCTCCTGCCCCACAAGTGCCACCTCCCACCCCACAAGTGCCAACTCCTGCCCTGCAACTTCCACCTCCTGCTCCACAAGTGCCACCTCGAACCGCACAATTGCCACCTCCTTTCCCATATCACCACCTCCCATCCAACAAGTGCCAACTCCCGCCTCACAAGTGCCACCTCCCGACCCACAAGTGCCAACTCCTGCCCCGCAACTTCCATCTCCTGCTCCACAAGTGCCACCTCGAACCGCACAATTGCCACCTCCTTCCCCATATCAACCATCTCCCATCCAACAAGTGCCAACTCCTGCCCCACAAGTGCCAATTCCTGCCCCACAAGTGCCACCTCCTGCCCCACAAGTGTCAACTCCTGCCCCACATCGTCCACCTCCCATCCAACAAGTGCCACCTCCTGCCCCACAAGTGCCAATTCCTGCCCCACAAGTGCCAGCTCATGCTTCACATGTGACAGCTCCTGCCCCTCATCATCCACCTCCTGCCCCACAAGTGCCACCTCCTGACCCACAACATCAATCTCCAGCCCCACAAGAGCCGCCTCCTGCCCGACAAGTTACACCTGCTACAAGTTCCACAAGTGCCACCTCCCTGCTCACGAGTGCCACATCCCGCCCCACATGTACCACCTCCTGCATCACAACTTCCACCTCCCGCCCCACATGTACCACCTCCTGCATCACAACTTCCACCTCCCGCCCCACATGTACCACCTCCTGCATCACAACTTCCACCTCCCGCCCCACATGTACCACCTCCTGCATCAAAACTTCCACCTCCCGCCCCACATGTACCACCTCCTGCATCACAACTTCCACCTCCCGCCCCACATGTACCACCTCCTGCATCACAACTTCCACCTCCCGCCCCACATGTACCACCTCCTGCATCACAACTTCCACCTCCCGCCCCACATGTACCACCTCCTGCATCACAACTTCCACCTCCCGCCCCACAAATGCCACCTCCTGTCCTACAAGTGCCACCTCATGCCTCACAAGTGCCACCCCCCCCCACAAGTGCCACCTCCCGCCCCACAAGTGTCACCTCCCACGCACAAGTGCCACATCCTGCCCCACAAGTGCCACCTCCCACGCACAAGTGCCACATCCTGCCCCACAAATGTCACCTCCTGCCCACAAGTGCCACCTTCCGCCCCACAAGTGCCACCTCACAGCCCAACAGTGTCAACTTCAGCCCCAGAAGTGCCACCTCACGCCCCACAACTTCCACCTCCCGCCCCACAAGTGCCACCACCTGACCCACAAGTGCCACCACCTGACCCACTAATGCAACTACCTGCCCCACAAGTGCCAACTCGTGCCCCACAAGTGCCAACTCCTGCCCCACAAGTTCTACCTCCTGCCTTACAAGTGCCACCCCCTGCATCACAACTTCCACCTCCCGCCCCACAAATGCCACCTCCTGCCCTACAAGTGCCACCTCAGGCCCCACAAGTGCCCCCTCCCGCTCCACAAGTGCCACGTCCTGCCCCACAAGTGCCATCTCCCACCCCACAAGGGCCAAATCCTGCCACGCAACATCCACCTCCTGCCCCACATCATCCACCTCCCACCCCACAAGTGCCACCTCCTGTGGCACAAGTACCAATTCCAGCCCTAAAAGTGCCAGCTCATGCTTCACAATTGCCAGCTCCTGCCCCACAAGTGCCACCTCCTATCCCACATGTGCCAACTCCTGCCCCACAAGTGCCATTTCCTGCACCACATTTGCCACCTCCTTCCCCACAAGTGCCACCTCCCGCCCCACAAGTTTAACCTCCAGACACACAAGTGCCATCTTCCGCCCCACAAGTGCCATCTCCCGCCCCACAAGTGCCAAATCCTGACATGCAACTTCCACCTCCTGCTCCACAATTGCCATCTCCTGCCCCACAAGTGCCACCTCCCGCCCCTCTATAGCCACCTCCTGCACCACAAGTTACAGCTCTTGCTCCACAAGTTACACCTCTTGCCCCACAACGTCGACCCCCGCCCCACATGTGCCACCACCTGACCCACAAGTGCCAATTCCTGCCCCACAAGTGCCATTTCCTGCACCACATTTGCCGCGTCCTGCCCCACAAGTGCCAGCTCCTGCCCCACAAGTGCTACCTCCCACCCCACAACCTCAACCTCCAGCCACACAAGTGCCACCTCCCGCCCCACAACTATCACGTCACACCCCAAATCTTCTTACCTTCCACCCCACAAGTGCCACCTCCTGCCCCAAACCTTCAACCTACTGCCCCACAACTGCCACTTCCCACCCAGCAATTGCCACCCCCCGCCCCACAAGTGCCTCCTCCCACCCCACAAGTGCCAACCCTTACCCCACGAGTGCCAACTCCTGCCCCACATCGTCCACCAACCGCCCCACAAGTGCCAACTCCTGCACCACAAGTGCCACCTCCCGACCCACAACTTCCAGCTCCTGCCCCACAATTGCCACCTCCTGCCCCACAACTTCCATCTCCCACTCCACAAGTGCCACCTACTGCACAACAAATACCATCTCCTGCCCCATAAGTGCCATCTCCTGCCCCACAGGTGCCACCTACTGTTCCACATCAACCACCTCCTTCCCCACATCATCCACCTCCTGTTCCGCAAATGTCACCTCCTGACCAACAACTTCCACATCCTGCCCCACAAGTGCCACCTCCTGCCCCACATAATCCATGTCCTGCTCCAAAATTGCCACCTCCTGCCCCACAAGTGCCACCTCCCACCCAACAAGTGCCACCTCCAGCCCCACCAGTTCCACCGCCCGCCCCACAAGTACCACCTCCTGACCCACAAGTGCCACTACGTGACCCACAATTGCCACCTCCCGTCTCACAATTGCAACTCTCGCCCAACAAGTGCCACCTCCTGCCCCACAATTGCCACCACCCCCCCAACAAGTGCCACCTCCCGCCCCACAAGTACCACATCCCACCCCACAAGTGCAACCTCCTGCCCCACAAGTGCCAACTCTCGCCCCACAAGTGCCAACTCCTGCCCCACAACATCCACCTCACGCTCCAAAAGTGCCACCTCCTGCCCCACAAGTGCTACTTCCTGCCTTACAAGTGCCACTTCCCGCTGCACAAGTGACACCTCCAGCCCCACAGCTGCCACAACCCGCCCCACAACATCCACATCCCGCCTCACAACTGCAAGCTCCTGCCCCACAATTGCCACCTCCTACCACACAAGTGCCAACTCCTGCCCCACAAGTGCCACCTCATGTCCCTCAATTTTCACCTTATGCCCCAAAAGTGCCACCTCCCGCCCAACAAGTGCAACATCTCGCCCCACTAGTGCCACGTCCCGGCCCAAAATTGCTACCTCCTGCCCCACATCATCCACCTCCTGTTCCACAAATGTCACCTCCTGACCCACAACTTCCACCTCCTGCCCCACAAGTGCCACCTTCTGCCCCAAAAGTGCCACCCCTTGCCCCACAAGTGCCACATCCCACCGCACAATTTCCACCTCTTGTTACACAAGTCCCACCTCCCGCCCAACAACAGCCTCCTCCTGCCCCACAAGTGCCACCTCCTGCCCCACAAGTGCCACCTCCCACCCCACAAGTGCCACGTCCTTCCCAATTGCCACGTCCTGTCCCACAAGTGCCACCTCCTGCCGTACAAGTGCCACCCTCTGCCCCACAATTGCCACTTCTTGCCCCACAATTGCCAATTCTTGCCCCACAACTTCCACCTCCCACCCCATAACTTCCACCTCCCGTCCCACAGCTTCCACATCCTGCCCCACAAGTGCCCGATCCTGCCCCAGAAGTACCACCACCTGACCCACAAGTGCCAACTCCTGCCCCACAAGTGCTACCTCCTGCCTTACAAGTGCCAATTCCTGCTTCACAAGTGCCAGCTCATGTTTCACAAATGCCAGCTCCTGCCCCACATCATCAATTTCCTGCCCCACAAGTGTCACCTCCAACCCCACAAAGACAGCCTCCTGCCCCACATCATCCACCTCCTGCCCCACAAGTGCCAATTCCTGCCCCACAAGTGCCACCTCCTGCCCCACAAGTGCCACCTCGCACCCCACAAGTGCCACATCCCGCCCCACAAGTTCCACCTCCTGCCTTACAAGTGCCAATTCCTGCCCTACAAGTGCCAGCTCATTCCCCTGAAGTGCCAGTTCCTGCCCCACAAGTGCCACATTTCGCCACACCACTGCCACCTCCCCCCCCAAATAATCCACCTCCTGCCCCACAAGTGTCACTGACCGCCCAGCTTCCTCCTCCTGACACACAACTGCAACCTCCTGCCCTACAAGTGCCAGCTCCTGCCCGACAAGAGCCACATCCTGCCCCACAAGTACTTCTTCCCTCCCAACAAGTTCCAATTTCCGCCCCACAAGTGCCACCTCCTGCCCCACAAGTGCAACCTCCTGCCCCACAAATGCCATCTTTCGCCCCACAAGTGCCACCTCCCGCTCCACAACTTCCACCTCCTGCCCACAAGTGCCACCTCCCGCCCCACAAGAGCCACCTCCCGCCCTACATCTTCCATCTCCTGGCTCACAAGTTCCACCTCCTGCCTAAAAAGAGCCACCTTCCGCCCCACAACTTCCACGTAATGCCCCATAAGTTCCTCCTCCTGCCCAACAAGTGCCACCTCTCGTCCCACAAGGACCACCTCCTGCCCCACAAGTGCCACCTCCTGCCCAGCAAGTGCCACCACCCTCCCCAAAATGCCAACTCCCGCCCCACAAGAGCCACGTCCAGCCCCACAAGTGCCACCTCCTGCCCCAAAAGTGTCAACTCCTGCCCCATAAGTTCCATATCCCGCCCCACAAGTGCCACTACCTGCCCCACTAGTGCCATCTCCATTTCCACAGTTGCCACCTCCCGCCCCACAACTTCCACGTAACGCCCCATAAGTTCCACCTCCTGCCCAACAAGTGCCACCTCTCGTCCCACAAGGACCACCTCCTGCCCCACAAGTGCCAAATACTTCCCCACAACTTCCACCTTCTGCCGCACTAGTGCCAACTCCAATTCCACAAGTGCCACCACCTGACCCACAAGTGCCAACTCCTGCCCCACAAGTGCCATTTCTTGCCCCACAAGTGCCACCTCCTGCCCCACAAGTGCCATTTCCTGCCTTACAACTTCCACCTCCTGCCCCACAAGAGCCAGTTCCAGCCCCACAAAGGCCACCTCCCGCCCCACAACTTCAACAACCTGCCATACAAGTGCCAACTCCTGCCCAACGTGTGCCACATCCTGCCCCACAAGTTCCAAATCCTGCCCCACAAGTGCAACCTCCTGCCCCACAAGTGCCACCTCCCACCCCACAAGTGCCAAATCCTGCCACGCAACGTCCACATCCTGCTCCACAAGTGCCACCTCGAACCGCACAATTGCCACCTCCTTCCCCATATCAACCACCTCCCATCCAACAAGTGCCACCTCCTGCCGCACAAGTGCCACATCATAACATTATGTGCAGTGTGGATCATTAGAAGCTTCATACTCCAGTTCCATGGAATAACAACGTTCCAAATACTCATCTCTCAGAAGAAAACTACATATCCCAGAGGACTTCGCGGCCAAAGGTAAGTCATGGGAGGAGGACATATGTATAATCTCCTCCCAGGCTGGAGCTCTCTTTTTTGGGCTCGGGACCCTACAGGGCAGCTGCCCCCTGTTGTTCGCAAAGGTAAATCTAGGTAACCTGTGACAGATTTTGGTGGAGATGGCGGGCATAAGCTGCTGCTTTTTAGCTTTTAGAACAAATCTCTCTTTGCTCTCAGAGAGCTTCGTTAGGGATGTGATATCTTTTCATAGCTGCTCACTGAGAACGTGACCTTGAAAGTCCAGGCAAACTGTCAAAATTCAGGGGTAGCTGTAAACTCTGAGCATTGTTATCTTGCTTTTGTAAAGAAAACAAAGGGATTTCTTTCTCTCCCAGAGCACAGCTAGCTAGCTCTGACTTTTACAGTGCCTGCCAGCTACTGCCAGCTATGAGTCTGCTCTTTATTTTAGGAGCACTGCATAGGGGATTCAAAGCCATCATGTTCTTTGAAACTTACTGGCCCTTCTTAATTTATTGATTTCTTGTTATAGAATATATGCATTATACAACCGAGTAAGGGCCTGGTACTTCTACGCAATGTGGTATGATGTGAATTTTGACACTTGCATCCCAGATGAAATAGTTAATTTTAGATTGACTAATTTCACAATTGCTAATTTCACAGCAGCTAGTTTTACAAACACCACGATGTTCAATCCGGTTTCCAGGCTGCCTTATCAGATTGCCGCACAGTTTTTGAAAACCGAGTTAGTGTTCATCCTTGTGTTCATACTCATGTTCATGTTATCAGTATCAATATATATGAATGTACTCCTCTCCATTCGTTCTATGCAGAAGTCCCCTCCAAAACCAGAAAATGCTGAATGTCAAGGAATATGGAAAGGTTTAGGAAAAATCTTAGAAGCGTGGGGACCCGCAGTGTCATGGGATTTCACTCTTGAACACCTGAGGGACCCTGAGAAATTGAGTATTTGAGTCAGAGATCTAAGGAGGTAAACCACACTTGGGGTTTGGCTTATGCTTACCGTGCTCTATATACTACTACCCTGGAGAGGGAGAGTTTCCGATCTGAGGTTCAAGCCTCAAAAAAAAAAAAATCCCCAAGTCAACTCTGATCAGTCACAGGAGGCACCAGTAACAATATCAGTTGCCCCTGTGGAAGGAAGAAATGGAAACAGGTGTCCTTGTGTCTAGGATGAGAAGAAGGAGAAGCAGAGGAGGAGGCAGCAGAAGATCCAGGTAGGGGGTCTGGATTGGCACTGAGAAATGCAAAAAAAAAAACAAAAAAAAAACAAAAAAAAAAAACTAAGAGGCATGAAGAAGAGAGTGATGAGGAGGAAATCTCTATTACCATTCATCAATCTCTGAAGATGAATGAATTCCAAGGCTCAAGAAAGGAGTTTACATGGCATCAAAATGAAGGTCTCTTGCCTGATTGATTTGCTGCTGGGACAACGGGGCCAACAGCCTGTCTCTAGCTGGTAATGAATCTCACCAACTAGGAAGCATTGCCAGAGACCCAGCTATCGACAGAGAGATTAGCAGATGTTTGGATGGAGCTGGCACCCTCTGGACTGTTAACAGCCGTGAGGGAAATGTAACCCTTCAAGGATGCTTTGAAGCCTCAGACTATTAAGTGGGATACCATCGAAAAAGGTATCCAGTACCTGAGGGAAATGACCGTGGTGGAAATGTTGTATGACCCTGATCCACAAGACCGTGATCCTGAGAGAGTGAGGACCAAGCCTAGCATGTGGCAGAAACTCACAAGTACAGCACCAGAAAGATATGCACAGACACTGGCAACAACATTTGGAAGATCTGAGGAACAAGAGAGAAGACCCCGAGTTTTTGAACTGATTATGACACTTCAAAACTATGAAGAGCAGCTCCCCCCAGTACGCACCGCAGTTTCTGCCATCTCACGAGTAGAAGACTGATAGATGAAATGCACAAGAAACTATTTCCATCGACTAATTGTGATGGTCGAGTAGTAGTATCAGAAACGACTGATGAAGGTCAGTCTCCATACGGGTCACCAGGTCTAGTGAAGGACCTGATCAAAATATTCCAATCCTACTCTTCACCTGTATCATCAAAAGTTTCAGCTATTAGACACACGTGCTTTCCAGCTCAAGCAAGGAACAACAGTAAGATTGCACAGCGTGTTTCCATGTGGTGCTACCTACGGGACCACAGAGAAGACATGAGGAAGTGGCACAACCAGCCTACTCCTGTACTACGAGCACGGGTGAGAGAACTACAAAACAGACCAACCACCAGTGGAGTTGCTCCATTCATCACAGGTAACCCATAGAGGGGCCCTGCCCTCAGTCTTGGCGGGGAGAGGGATAATAAGAGTTTATTGGACTGTGTGGATTAAATGGTCTGGCACAACAGAACCACAGAACCACTGCTGGATACCGGTGCAAAGTGCACTCTAATGCCCTCGAATCACAAAGGGACAGAATCAATCAAACAGAATCAATGGAGTGACTGGGGGCTCTCAAGAATTGACTGTGTTGGAGGCCGAAATAAGCCTCACTGGTAAAGACTGGCAAAAACATCCTATTGTGACTGGCCCAGTGGCTCCGTGTGTCCACAAGTGCCACCTCCCGCCCCACAAGTGCCAAATCCTGCCCTTCAACTTCCACCTCCTGCTCCACAAGTGCCACCTCCTGCCCCACAACGACCACCTCCTGCCCCACATCATCCACCCCCTGCGCCACAAGTGCCAATTCCTGCCCTACAAGTGCCAGCTCATTCCCCTGAAGTGCCAGCTCCTGCCCCACAAGTGTCACTGACCGCCCAACTTCCTCCTCCTGCCCCACAAGTGCAACCTCCTGCCCCACAAGTGCCACCTCCCGCCCTACAACTTCCACCTCCCGCTCCACAACTTCCACCTCCTGCCCCACAAGTGCCACCTCCCGCCCTACAACTTCCATCTCCTGGCTCACAAGTTCCACCTCCTGCCGAAAAAGAGCCACGTCCCGCCCCACAACTTCCACGTAACGTCCCATAAGTTCCACCTCCTGCCCCACAAGTGCCACCTCTCATCCCACAAGGACCACCTCCTGCCCCACAAGTGCCACCTCCTGCCCCACAAGTGCCACCTCCTGCCCCACAAGTGCCACCTCTCGTCCCACAAGGACCACCTCCTGCCCCACAAGTGCCACCTCCTGCCCCACAAGTGCCACCTCCTGCCCCACAAGTGCCACCTCTCGTCCCACAAGGACCACCTCCTGCCCCACAAGTGCCAACTCCTGCCCCACAAGTGCCACCTCCTGCCCCACAAGTGCCAACTCCTGCCCCACAAGTGCCACCTCCTGCCCAACAAGTGCCACCACCCTCCCCAAAATGCCAACTCCCGCCCCACAAGTGCCACGTCCAGCCCCACAACTTCCACCTCCTGCCCCAAAAGTTCCATATCCCACCCCACAAGTGCCACTACCTGCCCCACTAGTGCCATCTCCATTTCCACAGGTGCCACCTTCCGCCCCACAACTTCCACGTAACGCCCCATAAGTTCCACCTCCTGCCCAACAAGTGCCACCTCTCGTCCCACAAGGACCACCTCTTGCCCCACAAGTGCCACCTCTTGCCCCACAAGTGCCAAATACTTCCCCACAACTTCCACCTTCTGCCGCACTAGTGCCAACTCCAATTCCACAAGTGCCACCACCTGACCCACAAGTGCCACCACCTGACCCACAAGTGCCAACTCCTGCCCCACAAGTGCCATTTCTTGCCCCACAAGTGCCACCTCCTGCCCCACAAGTGCCATTTCCTGCCCTACAACTTCCACCTCCTGCCCCACAAGAGCCAGTTCCAGCCCCACAAATGCCACCTCCCGCCCCACAACTTCAACATCCCGCCATACAAGTGCCAACTCCTGCCCAACGTGTGCCACATCCTGCCCCACAAGTGCCAAATCCTGCCCCGCAACTTTTACCTCCTGCTCCACAAGTGCCAACTCCTGCCCCACATCATCCACCTCCTGCCCCACAAGTGCCACCTCCAGCCCCACAAGTGCCAACTCCTGCCCCACAAGTGCCACATCCCTCCCCACAAGTGCCAGCTCCTGCCCCACAACTTCCACCCCCTCCCCTCAAGTTACATCTCCTGCCCCACAAGTGCCATCTCCCGCACCACAAGTGCCAAATCCTGACGTGCAACTTCCACCTCCTGCTCCACAATTGCCATCTCCTGCCCCACAAGTGCCACCTCCCGCCCCTCTATAGCCACCTCCTACCCCGCAAGTTTCACCTCTTGCCCCACACCTTCCATCTCCCACTCCACAAGTGCCACCTACTGCACAACAATTACCATCTCCTGCCCCATAAGTGCCACCTCCTGCCCCACAACCGCTACCTCCTGCCTCATATCATTCACCTCCCGCCCCACAATTTCCACCTCCTGCTCAACTAGTGCCACGTGCTGCCCCACAAGTTCCATTTCCCGCCCCACAAGTGCCACCTCCTGCCCCACAAGTGCCGCCTCCAGCCACACAAGTGCCGCCTCCAGCCACACAAGTGCTAAATCGTGCCGCACAACTTCCACCTCCCGCCCCACAACTGCCACCTCCCGCCCCACAACTGCCACCTCCCGACCCACAAGTGCCTCCTCCTGTCCCACAGTTGTCACCTCCCGCTCCACAAGTTACACCTCACCCCCCACAAGTTCTACCACCCACCCCACAAGTGCCACCTGCAGCCCCAGAAGTGTCAAATCCTGCCACACAACTTCCACATCCAGCCCCACAAGTGCCACCTCCCACCCCACAACTTCCACTTCCCGCCCGACAACAGCCTCCTCCTGCCCCACATGTGCCTCCTCCTGCCCCACAAGTGCCAATTCCTGCCCCACAAGTGCCTCCTCCTGCCCCACAAGTGCCACTTCCTGCCCCACAAGTGCTACCTACTTCCCCACAAGTGCCACCTCCTGCCCCACAAGTGCCACTTCCTGCCCCACAAGTGCTACCTACTTCCCCACAAGTGCCACCTCCTGCCCCACATCATCCACCTCCTGCCTCACAAATGCCTCCTCCTGACCCACAATTGCCACCTGCCGCCCCACAACTTCCACCTCCCGCCCCACAAGTTCCACCTCCTGCCCCACAAGTGTCACCTCCCGACCCACATGTGCCAACTTCTGCCCCACAAGTGCCAGCTCCTGCCGCACAAGTGATACCTCCAGCCCCACAACTGCCACCACCCGCCCCACAACTTCCACATCCCGCCTCACAAGTGCAACCTCCAGGCCCACAAGTGCCACCTCCAGTTCCACAAGAATTAACTCCTGCCCCACAAGTGCCACCTCCTTCCCCACAAGTGCCACATCCCGCCCCACAAGTGCTACCTCCTGCCTTACAAATGCCAATTCCTGCCCTACAGGTGCCAGCTCATTCCCCTGAAGTGCCAGCTCCTGCCCCACAAGTGCCACATTTTGCCACACCACTGCCACCTCCCCCCCAAATAATCCACCTCCTGCCCCACAAGTGTCACTGACCGCCCAGCTTCCTCCTCCTGACACACAACTGCAACCTCCTGCCCTACAAGTGCCACCTCTACCCGACAAGAGCCACTTCCTGCCCCACAAGTACCTCTTCCCTCCCAACAAGTTCCAATTTCCGCCCCACATGTGCCACCTCCTGCCCCACAAGTGCAAACTCCTGCCCCACAAATGCCAACTTTCGCCCCACAAATGCCACCTCCCGCTCCACAACTTCCACCTCCCACTCCACATCTTCCACCTCCTGCCCCAGTAGTGCCACCTCCCGACCCACAAGTGCCACCTCCCGACCCACAAGTGCCACCTCCTGTCTCACAAGTTCCACCTCCTGCCTCAAAAGAGCCACCTCCCGCCCCACAACTTCCACGTAACGCCCCATAAGTTCCACCTCCTGCCCAACAAGTGCCACCACCCTCCCCAAAATGCCAACTCCCGCCCCACAAGTGCCACGTCCAGCCCCACAACTTCCACCTCCTGCCCCAAAAGTGTCAACTCCTGCCCCATAAGTTCCATATCCCGCCCCACAAGTGCCACTACCTGCCCCACTAGTGCCATCTCCATTTCCACAGGTGCCACCTCCCGCCCCACAACTTCCACGTAACGCCCCATAAGTTCCACCTCCTGCCCAACAAGTGCCACCTCTCGTCCCACAAGGACCACCTCCTGCCCCACAAGTTCCACCTCTTGCCCCACAAGTGCCAAATACTTCCCCACAACTTCCACCTTCTGCCCCACTAGTGCCAACTCCAATTCCACAAGTGCCACCTCCAGCCCTACAACTGCCACTTCCAGCCCCACAAATGCCACCTCCCGCCCCACAACTTCAACATCCCGCCACACAAGTGCCAACTCCTGCCCAACGTGTGCCACATCCTGCCCCACAAGTGCCAAATCCTGCCCGCAACTTTTACCTCCTGCTCCACAAGTGCCAACTCCTGCCCCACAACTTCCACAACCTGCCCCACAACTTCCACCTCCCGCTCCACAAGTGCCACCACATGCCCCACAAGTGCCATCTCCTGCCCCACCAGTTCCACATCCCGCTCCACAAGTTACACCGCACCCCCCACAAGTTCTACCACCCACCCCACAAGTGCCACCTGCAGCCCCAGAAGTGTCAAATCCTGCCAAACAACTTCCACATCCAGCCCCACAAGTGCCACCTCCCACCCCACAACTTCCACTTCCTGCCCAACAACAGCCTCCTCCTGCCCCACAAGTGCCAATTCCTGCCCCACAAGTGCCTCCTCCTGCCCCACAAGTGCCACTTCCTGCCCCACAAGTGCTACCTACTTCCCCACAAGTGCCACCTCCTGCCGCACAAGTGCCACCTCCTGCCCCACAAGTGCCACTTCCTGCCCCACAAGTGCTACCTACTTCCCCACAAGTGCCACCTCCTGCCCCACATCATCCACCTCCTGCCTCACAAATGCCTCCTCCTGACCCACAATTGCCACCTGCCGCCCCACAACTTCCACCTGCCGCCCCACAAGTTCCACCTCCTGCCCCACAAGTGCCACCTCCCGACCCACATGTGCCAACTTCTGCCCACAAGTGCCAGCTCCTGCCCCTCAAGTGTCACCTCTTCCCCACAAGTGCCACCTTCTGCTCCACAAGTGCCACTTCCTGCCGCACAAGTGATACCTCCAGCCCCACAACTGCCACCACCCGCCCCACAACTTCCACCTCCCGCCTCACAAGTTCAACCTCCAGGCCCACAAGTGCCACCTCCAGATCCACAAGAATTAACTCCTGCCCCACAAGTGCCACCTCCTGCCCTTCAAGAGCCACTTCTTGCCCCACAAGTAACATTTCCTGCCCCACAAGTGCCAACCCCTGCCCAACAAGTGCTATGACCCAGCCCACCAGTGCCAACTCCTGCCCCACTAGTGCCACCTCCCGCCCCACAAGTGCCACCACCCTCCCCACAACTTCAACCTCCTTCCCCAAAACATCCACCTCCCGCCCCACAGGTGTCATCATCTGCCCCACAACTGCCACATCCCGCCCCACAAGTGCCACCTCCTGCCCCACAAGTGCCACCTCCCGCCCCTCAAGTGCCACACACTGCCCCACAAGTGCCGCCCCCAGACCCGCAACTGCCACCCCTTTCCCCACAATTTCCACCTCCCACCACACAATTTTTACCTCCCGCCCCACAAGTGCCATCTCCTGCCCCACAGGTGCCACCTACTGGTCCACATCATCCACCTCCTTCCCCACATCATCCACCTCCTGTTCCACAAATGTCACCTCCTGACCCACAACTTCCACATCCTGCACCACAAGTGCCACCTCCCGCCCCACAGAATCCACGTCCTGCTCCAAAATTGCCACCTCCTGCCCCACAAGTGCCACCTCCCACCCAACAAGTGCCACCTCCAGCCCCACCAGTTCCACCGCCCGCCCCACAAGTACCACATCCTGCCCCACAAGTGCTACTTCCTGCCTTACAAGTGCCACTTCCCGCTGCACAAGTGTCACCTCCAGCCCCACAGCTGCCACAACCCGCCCCACAACTTCCACATCCCGCCTCACAACTGCAAGCTCCTGCCCCACAATTGCCACCTCCTACCACACAAGTGCCAACTCCTGCCCCACAAGTGCCACCTCATGTCCCTCAATTTTCACCTTATGCCCCAAAAGTGCCACCTCCCGCCCAACAAGTGCAACATCTCGCCCCACTAGTGCCACGTCCCGGCCCAAAATTGCTACCTCCTGCCCCACATCATCCACCTCCTGTTCCACAAATGTCACCTCCTGACCCACAACTTCCACCTCCTGCCCCACAAGTGCCACCTTCTGCCTCACAAGTGCCACCCCTTGCCCCACAAGTGCCACATCCCACCCCACAAGTGCCACGTCCTTCCCAATTGCCACGTCCTGTCCCACAAGTGCCACCTCCTGCCGTACAAGTGCCACCCTCTGCCCCACAATTGCCACTTCTTGCCCCACAATTGCCAATTCTTGCCCCACAACTTCCACCTCCCACCCCATAACTTCAACCTCCCGTCCCACAGCTTCCACATCCTGCCCCACAAGTGCCCGATCCTACCCCAGAAGTACCACCACCTGACCCACAAGTGCCAACTCCTGCCCCACAAGTGCCACCTCGCATCCCGCAAGTGCCACATCCCGCCCCACAAGTGCTACCTCCTGCCTTACAAGTGCCAATTCCTGCTTCACAAGTGCCAGCTCATGTTTCACAAATGCGAGCTCCTGCCCCACATCATCAACTTCCTGCCCCACAAGTGTCACCTCCAACCCCACAAAGACAGCCTCCTGCACCACATCATCCACCTCCTGCCCCACAAGTGCCAATTCCTGCCCCACAAGTGCCAGCTCATGCCCCACAAGTGCCACCTCCTGCCCCACAAGTGCCACCTCCTGCCCCACAAGTGCCACCTCCTGCCCTACAAGTGCCACCTCCTGCCCCACAAGTGCCACCTCCCACCCCACAAATGCCACCTCCCACCCCACAAATGCCACCTCCTGCCCTGCAACTTCCACCTCCTGCTCCACAAGTGCCATCTCCTGCCCCACATCGTCCACCTCCCACCCAACAAGTGCCACCTCCTACCCCACAAGTGCCAATTCCTGCCCCACAAATGCCAGTTCATGCCCCACATCATCCACCTTCTGCCCCACAAGTGCCAGCTCCTGCCCCACATCATCCACCCCCTGCCCCACAAGTGCCACCTCCTACCCCACAACGACCACCTCCTGCCCCACATCATCCACCCCCTGCACCACAAATGCCATCTCATTCCCCTGAAGTGCCAGCTCTTGCCCCACAAGTGCCAGCTCCTGCCCCACAAGAGCCACTTCCTGCCCCACAAGTACCTCTTCCCTCCCAACAAGTTCCAATTTCCGCCCCACAAGTGCCACCTCCCGCCCCACAAGTGCAACCTCCTGCCCCACAAATGCCACCTCCCGCTCCACAACTTCCACCTCCTGCCCCACAAGTGCCACCTCCTGCCCCACAAGTGCCACCTCCTGCCGCACAACTGACAATTCCTGCCCCAAAAGTGACAGCTCATGCTTCACAATTGCCAGCTCCTGCCCCACATCATCCACCTTCTGCCCTACAAGTGCCAATTCCTGCCCACTATTGCCACCTCCTGCCCCACAAGTGCCACCTCTTGCCCCACAGGTGCCACCTCCTACCCCACAAAGACCACCTTCTGCCCCACATCATCCACCCCCTGCCCCACAAGTGCCACCTCCTGCCCCACAAGTGCCACCTCCCACCCCACAAGTGCCACGTCCTTCCCAATTGCCACGTCCTGTCCCACAAGTGCCACCTCCTGCCGTACAAGTGCCACCCTCTGCCCCACAATTGCCACTTCTTGCCCCACAACTTCCACCTCCCACCCCATAACTTCCACCTCCCGTCCCACAGCTTCCACAACCTGCCCCACAAGTGCCCGATCCTGCCCCAGAAGTACCACCACCTGACCCACAAGTGCCAACTCCTGCCCCACAAGTGCCACCTCGCATCCCGCAAGTGCCACATCCCGCCCCACAAGTTCCACCTCCTGCCTTACATGTGCCCATTCCTGCTTCACAAGTGCCAGCTCATGTTTCACAAGTGCCAGCTCCTGCCCCACATCATCAACTTCCTGCCCCACAAGTGCCACATCCCGACCCACAAGTGCTACCTCCTGCCTTACAAGTGCCAGCTCTTGCCCCACAAGTGCCAGCTCCTGCCCGACAAGAGCCACTTCCTGCCCCACAAGTACCTCTTCCCTCCCAACAAGTTCCAATTTCCGCCCCACAAATGCCACCTACCGCTCCACAACTTCCACCTCCTGCCCCACAGGTGTAGGCTCCAGCCTCACAAGTGCCACCTCCAACCCCACAAAGACCACCTCCAACCCCACAAAGACCACCTCCTGCCCCACAAGTGACAATACTTGTTCCACAAGTGCCACCTCCCGCCTCACAAATGCCAAATCCTGCCCTGCAACTTCCACCTCCTGCTCCACAAGTGCCACCACCTGCCCAACAAGTGCCATTTCTTACCCTACAGGTTCCAACTCCTTCCCCACAGGTGCCATTTCCTGCCCCATAAGTGCCACCTCCTGTGCCACATGTGCCAACTCCAGCCCCACAAGTGCCATTTCCTGCCCCACATTAGCCACCTACCACCCCACAAATTCAATCTCCTGCCCCACAAGTGCCAAATCCTGCCCTGCAACTTCCACCTCCTGCTCCACAATTGCCACCTCCTGCCCCATATCATCCACCTCCCACCCAACAAGTGCCAACTCCTGCCCCACATCATCCACCTCCTGCCCCACAAGTGCCAATTTCTGCCCCACAAGTGCCAGTTCATGCCCCACAAGTGCCACATTTTGCCACACAACTGCCACCTCCCACCCCAAATCATCCACCTCCCGCCCCACAAGTGTCATTAACTGCCCAACTTCCTCCTCATGACCCACAATTGCCACCTCCCACCCCACAAGTGCCACCTCCCACCCCACAAGTGCCACCTTCTCCCATCCACCCCCTGCAAGTTCTACCTCCTGCCCCACAAGTGCCACCTCCTGTTTTACAAATGCCACCTCCCGACCCACAACTTCTACCTCCAGCCCCACAAGTGCCACAACCAGCCCCACATCATCCACATCCTGCTCCACAAGTGCCACCTCCCACCCCACTAGTGCCAGCTCCCACCCCACAAGTGCCACCTCCTGCCCCACATCATCCACCTCCCGGCCCTCAAGTGCCACCTCCTTCTCCACATGTGCCACCTCCCTCACCACAAGTGCCAACTCCTGCCCCACAACTTCCACAACCTGCCCCACAACTTCCACCTCCCGCTCCACAAGTGCCACCACATGCCCCACAAGTGCCATCTCCTGCCCCACCAGTTCCACATCCCGCACTGCAATGCCAATTCCTGCCCCACATCTTCCACCTCCTGCCACACAAGTGCCACCTCCCACCCCACAAGTGCTATTTCCCACCTTACAACTTCCACCTCCCGCCCCACAACTTCCACTTCCTGCCCAACAACAGCCTCCTCCTGCCCCACAAGTGCCTCCTCCTGCCCCACAAGTGCCTCCTCCTGCCCTACAAGTGCCACTTCCTGCTCCACAAGTGCTACCTACTTCCCCACAAGTGCCACCTCCTGCCGCACAAGTGCCACCTCCTGCCCCACATCATCCACCTTCTGCCTCACAAATGCCTCCTCCTGACCCACAATTGCCACCTGCCGCCCCACAACTTCCACCTCACGCCCCACAAGTGCCACCTCCCGCCCCAGAAGTGCCACAACCCGCCCCACAAATCCAACTCCTGACCCACAAGTTCCACCTCCCGCCCCACAAGTTCCACCTCTCGCACCACAAGTGCCACCTCCCGACCCACATGTGCCAACTTCTGCCCCACAAGTGCCAGCTCCTGCCCCTCAAGTGTCACCTCTTCCCCACAAGTGCCACCTTCTGCTCCACAAGTGCCACTTCCTGCCGCACAAGTGATACCTCCAGCCCCACAACTGCCACCACCCGCCCCACAACCTCCACCTCCCGCCTCACAAGTGCAAACTCCAGGCCCACAAGTGCCACCTCCAGATCCACAAGAATTATCTCCTGCCCCACAAGTGCCACCTCCTGCCCTTCAAGAGCCACTTCTTGCCCCACAAGTAACATTTCCTGCCCCACAAGTGCCAACCCCTGCCCAACAAGTGCTATGACCCAGCCCACAAGTGCCAACTCCTGCCCCACTAGTGCCACCTCCCGCCCCACAAGTGCCACCACCCTCCCCACAACTTCAACCTCCTTCCCCAAAACATCCACCTCCCGCCCCACAGGTGTCATCATCTGCCCCACAACTGCCACATCCCACCCCACAAGTGCCACCTTTTGCCCCACAAGTGCCACCTCCCGCCCCTCAAGTGCCACACACTGCCCCACAAGTGCCGCCCCCAGCCCTGCAACTGCCACCCCTTGCCCCACAATTTCCACCTCCCACCCCACAAGTGCCATCTCCTGCCCCACAGGTGCCACCTACTGTTCCACATCATCCACCTCCTTCCCCACATCATCCACCTCCTGTTCCACAAATGTCACCTCCTGACCCACAACTTCCACATCCTGCCCCACAAGTGCCACCTCTCGTCCCACAAGGACCACCTCCTGCCCCACAAGTTCCACCTCTTGCCCCACAAGTGCCAAATACTTCCCCACAACTTCCACCTTCTGCCCCACTAGTGCCAACTCCAATTCCACAAGTGCCACCTCCAGCCCTACAACTGCCACTTCCAGCCCCACAAATGCCACCTCCCGCCCCACAACTTCAACATCCCGCCACACAAGTGCCAACTCCTGCCCAACGTGTGCCACATCCTGCCCCACAAGTGCCAAATCCTGCCCGCAACTTTTACCTCCTGCTCCACAAGTGCCAACTCCTGCCCCACAACTTCCACAACCTGCCCCACAACTTCCACCTCCCGCTCCACAAGTGCCACCACATGCCCCACAAGTGCCATCTCCTGCCCCACCAGTTCCACATCCCGCTCCACAAGTTACACCGCACCCCCCACAAGTTCTACCACCCACCCCACAAGTGCCACCTGCAGCCCCAGAAGTGTCAAATCCTGCCAAACAACTTCCACATCCAGCCCCACAAGTGCCACCTCCCACCCCACAACTTCCACTTCCTGCCCAACAACAGCCTCCTCCTGCCCCACAAGTGCCAATTCCTGCCCCACAAGTGCCTCCTCCTGCCCCACAAGTGCCACTTCCTGCCCCACAAGTGCTACCTACTTCCCCACAAGTGCCACCTCCTGCCGCACAAGTGCCACCTCCTGCCCCACAAGTGCCACTTCCTGCCCCACAAGTGCTACCTACTTCCCCACAAGTGCCACCTCCTGCCCCACATCATCCACCTCCTGCCTCACAAATGCCTCCTCCTGACCCACAATTGCCACCTGCCGCCCCACAACTTCCACCTGCCGCCCCACAAGTTCCACCTCCTGCCCCACAAGTGCCACCTCCCGACCCACATGTGCCAACTTCTGCCCACAAGTGCCAGCTCCTGCCCCTCAAGTGTCACCTCTTCCCCACAAGTGCCACCTTCTGCTCCACAAGTGCCACTTCCTGCCGCACAAGTGATACCTCCAGCCCCACAACTGCCACCACCCGCCCCACAACTTCCACCTCCCGCCTCACAAGTTCAACCTCCAGGCCCACAAGTGCCACCTCCAGATCCACAAGAATTAACTCCTGCCCCACAAGTGCCACCTCCTGCCCTTCAAGAGCCACTTCTTGCCCCACAAGTAACATTTCCTGCCCCACAAGTGCCAACCCCTGCCCAACAAGTGCTATGACCCAGCCCACCAGTGCCAACTCCTGCCCCACTAGTGCCACCTCCCGCCCCACAAGTGCCACCACCCTCCCCACAACTTCAACCTCCTTCCCCAAAACATCCACCTCCCGCCCCACAGGTGTCATCATCTGCCCCACAACTGCCACATCCCGCCCCACAAGTGCCACCTCCTGCCCCACAAGTGCCACCTCCCGCCCCTCAAGTGCCACACACTGCCCCACAAGTGCCGCCCCCAGACCCGCAACTGCCACCCCTTTCCCCACAATTTCCACCTCCCACCACACAATTTTTACCTCCCGCCCCACAAGTGCCATCTCCTGCCCCACAGGTGCCACCTACTGGTCCACATCATCCACCTCCTTCCCCACATCATCCACCTCCTGTTCCACAAATGTCACCTCCTGACCCACAACTTCCACATCCTGCACCACAAGTGCCACCTCCCGCCCCACAGAATCCACGTCCTGCTCCAAAATTGCCACCTCCTGCCCCACAAGTGCCACCTCCCACCCAACAAGTGCCACCTCCAGCCCCACCAGTTCCACCGCCCGCCCCACAAGTACCACATCCTGCCCCACAAGTGCTACTTCCTGCCTTACAAGTGCCACTTCCCGCTGCACAAGTGTCACCTCCAGCCCCACAGCTGCCACAACCCGCCCCACAACTTCCACATCCCGCCTCACAACTGCAAGCTCCTGCCCCACAATTGCCACCTCCTACCACACAAGTGCCAACTCCTGCCCCACAAGTGCCACCTCATGTCCCTCAATTTTCACCTTATGCCCCAA
This sequence comes from Coturnix japonica, assembly GCF_054131305.1. Lineage (NCBI taxonomy): Eukaryota > Metazoa > Chordata > Aves > Galliformes > Phasianidae > Coturnix > Coturnix japonica. Next base: position 5,169,724 of record NC_140678.1, on the reverse strand, counting down.
AAGTGCCACCTCCCGCCCAACAAGTGCAACATCTCGCCCCACTAGTGCCACGTCCCGGCCCAAAATTGCTACCTCCTGCCCCACATCATCCACCTCCTGTTCCACAAATGTCACCTCCTGACCCACAACTTCCACCTCCTGCCCCACAAGTGCCACCTTCTGCCTCACAAGTGCCACCCCTTGCCCCACAAGTGCCACATCCCACCCCACAAGTGCCACGTCCTTCCCAATTGCCACGTCCTGTCCCACAAGTGCCACCTCCTGCCGTACAAGTGCCACCCTCTGCCCCACAATTGCCACTTCTTGCCCCACAATTGCCAATTCTTGCCCCACAACTTCCACCTCCCACCCCATAACTTCAACCTCCCGTCCCACAGCTTCCACATCCTGCCCCACAAGTGCCCGATCCTACCCCAGAAGTACCACCACCTGACCCACAAGTGCCAACTCCTGCCCCACAAGTGCCACCTCGCATCCCGCAAGTGCCACATCCCGCCCCACAAGTGCTACCTCCTGCCTTACAAGTGCCAATTCCTGCTTCACAAGTGCCAGCTCATGTTTCACAAATGCGAGCTCCTGCCCCACATCATCAACTTCCTGCCCCACAAGTGTCACCTCCAACCCCACAAAGACAGCCTCCTGCACCACATCATCCACCTCCTGCCCCACAAGTGCCAATTCCTGCCCCACAAGTGCCAGCTCATGCCCCACAAGTGCCACCTCCTGCCCCACAAGTGCCACCTCCTGCCCCACAAGTGCCACCTCCTGCCCTACAAGTGCCACCTCCTGCCCCACAAGTGCCACCTCCCACCCCACAAATGCCACCTCCCACCCCACAAATGCCACCTCCTGCCCTGCAACTTCCACCTCCTGCTCCACAAGTGCCATCTCCTGCCCCACATCGTCCACCTCCCACCCAACAAGTGCCACCTCCTACCCCACAAGTGCCAATTCCTGCCCCACAAATGCCAGTTCATGCCCCACATCATCCACCTTCTGCCCCACAAGTGCCAGCTCCTGCCCCACATCATCCACCCCCTGCCCCACAAGTGCCACCTCCTACCCCACAACGACCACCTCCTGCCCCACATCATCCACCCCCTGCACCACAAATGCCATCTCATTCCCCTGAAGTGCCAGCTCTTGCCCCACAAGTGCCAGCTCCTGCCCCACAAGAGCCACTTCCTGCCCCACAAGTACCTCTTCCCTCCCAACAAGTTCCAATTTCCGCCCCACAAGTGCCACCTCCCGCCCCACAAGTGCAACCTCCTGCCCCACAAATGCCACCTCCCGCTCCACAACTTCCACCTCCTGCCCCACAAGTGCCACCTCCTGCCCCACAAGTGCCACCTCCTGCCGCACAACTGACAATTCCTGCCCCAAAAGTGACAGCTCATGCTTCACAATTGCCAGCTCCTGCCCCACATCATCCACCTTCTGCCCTACAAGTGCCAATTCCTGCCCACTATTGCCACCTCCTGCCCCACAAGTGCCACCTCTTGCCCCACAGGTGCCACCTCCTACCCCACAAAGACCACCTTCTGCCCCACATCATCCACCCCCTGCCCCACAAGTGCCACCTCCTGCCCCACAAGTGCCACCTCCCACCCCACAAGTGCCACGTCCTTCCCAATTGCCACGTCCTGTCCCACAAGTGCCACCTCCTGCCGTACAAGTGCCACCCTCTGCCCCACAATTGCCACTTCTTGCCCCACAACTTCCACCTCCCACCCCATAACTTCCACCTCCCGTCCCACAGCTTCCACAACCTGCCCCACAAGTGCCCGATCCTGCCCCAGAAGTACCACCACCTGACCCACAAGTGCCAACTCCTGCCCCACAAGTGCCACCTCGCATCCCGCAAGTGCCACATCCCGCCCCACAAGTTCCACCTCCTGCCTTACATGTGCCCATTCCTGCTTCACAAGTGCCAGCTCATGTTTCACAAGTGCCAGCTCCTGCCCCACATCATCAACTTCCTGCCCCACAAGTGCCACATCCCGACCCACAAGTGCTACCTCCTGCCTTACAAGTGCCAGCTCTTGCCCCACAAGTGCCAGCTCCTGCCCGACAAGAGCCACTTCCTGCCCCACAAGTACCTCTTCCCTCCCAACAAGTTCCAATTTCCGCCCCACAAATGCCACCTACCGCTCCACAACTTCCACCTCCTGCCCCACAGGTGTAGGCTCCAGCCTCACAAGTGCCACCTCCAACCCCACAAAGACCACCTCCAACCCCACAAAGACCACCTCCTGCCCCACAAGTGACAATACTTGTTCCACAAGTGCCACCTCCCGCCTCACAAATGCCAAATCCTGCCCTGCAACTTCCACCTCCTGCTCCACAAGTGCCACCACCTGCCCAACAAGTGCCATTTCTTACCCTACAGGTTCCAACTCCTTCCCCACAGGTGCCATTTCCTGCCCCATAAGTGCCACCTCCTGTGCCACATGTGCCAACTCCAGCCCCACAAGTGCCATTTCCTGCCCCACATTAGCCACCTACCACCCCACAAATTCAATCTCCTGCCCCACAAGTGCCAAATCCTGCCCTGCAACTTCCACCTCCTGCTCCACAATTGCCACCTCCTGCCCCATATCATCCACCTCCCACCCAACAAGTGCCAACTCCTGCCCCACATCATCCACCTCCTGCCCCACAAGTGCCAATTTCTGCCCCACAAGTGCCAGTTCATGCCCCACAAGTGCCACATTTTGCCACACAACTGCCACCTCCCACCCCAAATCATCCACCTCCCGCCCCACAAGTGTCATTAACTGCCCAACTTCCTCCTCATGACCCACAATTGCCACCTCCCACCCCACAAGTGCCACCTCCCACCCCACAAGTGCCACCTTCTCCCATCCACCCCCTGCAAGTTCTACCTCCTGCCCCACAAGTGCCACCTCCTGTTTTACAAATGCCACCTCCCGACCCACAACTTCTACCTCCAGCCCCACAAGTGCCACAACCAGCCCCACATCATCCACATCCTGCTCCACAAGTGCCACCTCCCACCCCACTAGTGCCAGCTCCCACCCCACAAGTGCCACCTCCTGCCCCACATCATCCACCTCCCGGCCCTCAAGTGCCACCTCCTTCTCCACATGTGCCACCTCCCTCACCACAAGTGCCAACTCCTGCCCCACAACTTCCACAACCTGCCCCACAACTTCCACCTCCCGCTCCACAAGTGCCACCACATGCCCCACAAGTGCCATCTCCTGCCCCACCAGTTCCACATCCCGCACTGCAATGCCAATTCCTGCCCCACATCTTCCACCTCCTGCCACACAAGTGCCACCTCCCACCCCACAAGTGCTATTTCCCACCTTACAACTTCCACCTCCCGCCCCACAACTTCCACTTCCTGCCCAACAACAGCCTCCTCCTGCCCCACAAGTGCCTCCTCCTGCCCCACAAGTGCCTCCTCCTGCCCTACAAGTGCCACTTCCTGCTCCACAAGTGCTACCTACTTCCCCACAAGTGCCACCTCCTGCCGCACAAGTGCCACCTCCTGCCCCACATCATCCACCTTCTGCCTCACAAATGCCTCCTCCTGACCCACAATTGCCACCTGCCGCCCCACAACTTCCACCTCACGCCCCACAAGTGCCACCTCCCGCCCCAGAAGTGCCACAACCCGCCCCACAAATCCAACTCCTGACCCACAAGTTCCACCTCCCGCCCCACAAGTTCCACCTCTCGCACCACAAGTGCCACCTCCCGACCCACATGTGCCAACTTCTGCCCCACAAGTGCCAGCTCCTGCCCCTCAAGTGTCACCTCTTCCCCACAAGTGCCACCTTCTGCTCCACAAGTGCCACTTCCTGCCGCACAAGTGATACCTCCAGCCCCACAACTGCCACCACCCGCCCCACAACCTCCACCTCCCGCCTCACAAGTGCAAACTCCAGGCCCACAAGTGCCACCTCCAGATCCACAAGAATTATCTCCTGCCCCACAAGTGCCACCTCCTGCCCTTCAAGAGCCACTTCTTGCCCCACAAGTAACATTTCCTGCCCCACAAGTGCCAACCCCTGCCCAACAAGTGCTATGACCCAGCCCACAAGTGCCAACTCCTGCCCCACTAGTGCCACCTCCCGCCCCACAAGTGCCACCACCCTCCCCACAACTTCAACCTCCTTCCCCAAAACATCCACCTCCCGCCCCACAGGTGTCATCATCTGCCCCACAACTGCCACATCCCACCCCACAAGTGCCACCTTTTGCCCCACAAGTGCCACCTCCCGCCCCTCAAGTGCCACACACTGCCCCACAAGTGCCGCCCCCAGCCCTGCAACTGCCACCCCTTGCCCCACAATTTCCACCTCCCACCCCACAAGTGCCATCTCCTGCCCCACAGGTGCCACCTACTGTTCCACATCATCCACCTCCTTCCCCACATCATCCACCTCCTGTTCCACAAATGTCACCTCCTGACCCACAACTTCCACATCCTGCCCCACAAGTGCCACCTCCCGCCCCACAAGTGCCACCTCCCGCCCCACAAGTGCCACCTCCCGCCCCACATAATCCACCTCCTGCTCCAAAATTGCCTCCTCCTGCCCCACAAGTGCCTCCTCCTGCCCCACAAGTGCCTCCTCCTGCCCCACAAGTGCCACTTCCTGCCCCACAAGTGCCACTTCCTGCCCCACAAGTGCTACCTACTTCCCCACAAGTGCCACCTCCTGCCCCACATCATCCACCTCCTGCCTCACAAATGCCTCCTCCTGACCCACAATTGCCACCTGCCGCCCCACAACTTCCACCTCAGGCCCCAGAAGTGCCACCTCACGCCCCAGAAGTGCCACAACCCGCCCCACAAATCCAACTCCTGACCCACAAGTGCCACCTCCCGCCCCACATGTGCCACAACCCGCCCCACAAATCCAACTCCGGACCCACAAGTGCCACCTCCTGCACCACATGTGCCAACTTCTGCCCCACAAGTGCCAGCTCCTGGCCCTCAAGTGTCACCTCTTCCCCACAAGTGCCACCTTCTGCTCCACAAGTGCCACTTCCTGCCGCACAAGTGATACCTCCAGCCCCACAACTGCCACCACCCGCCCCAAAACGTCCACCATCCGCCTCACAAGTGCAACCTCCAGGCCCACAAGTGACACCTCCCGCCCCAGAAGTGCCACAACCCGCCCCACAAATCCAACTCCTGACCCACAAGTTCCACCTCCCGCCCCACAAGTTCCACCTCCCGCCCCACAAGTGCCACCTCCTGCCCCACAAGTGCCACCTCCTGCCCCACAAGTGCCACGTCCTTCCCAATTGCCACGTCCTGTCCCACAAGTGCCACCTCCTGCCGTACAAGTGCCACCCTCTGCCCCACAATTGCCACTTCTTGCCCCACAATTGCCAATTCTTGCCCCACAACTTCCACCTCCCACCCCATAACTTCCACCTCCCGTCCCACAGCTTCCACATCCTGCCCCACAAGTGCCCGATCCTGCCCCAGAAGTACCACCACCTGACCCACAAGTGCCAACTCCTGCCCCACAAGTGCCACCTCGCATCCCGCAAGTGCCACATCCCGCCCCACAAGTGCTACCTCCTGCCTTACAAGTGCCAATTCCTGCCCTACAAGTGCCAGCTCATTCCCCTGAAGTGCCAGCTCCTGCCCCACAAGTGCCACATTTTGCCACAACACTGCGACCTCCCCCCCAAATAATCCACCTCCTGCCCCACAAGTGTCACTGACCGACCAACTTCCTCCTCCTGACACACAAGTGCAACCTCCTGCCCTACAAGTGCCAGCTCCTGCCCGACAAGAGCCACTTCCTGCCCCACAAGTGCAACCTCCTGCCCCACAAATGCCACCTCCCGCCCCACAACTTCCACGTAACGCCCCATAAGTTCCACCTCCTGCCCAACAAGTGCCACAACCCTCCCCAAAATGCCAACTCCCGCCCCACAAGTGCCACGTCCAGCCCCATAACTTCCACGTCCTGCCCCAAAAGTGTCAACTCCTGCCCCATAAGTTCCATATCCCGCCCCACAAGTGCCACTACCTGCCCCACTAGTGCCATCTCCATTTCCACAGGTGCAACCTCCCGCCCCACAACTTCCACGTAACGCCCCATAAGTTCCACCTCCTGCCCAACAAGTGCCACCTCTCGCCCCACAAGTTCCATTTCCCGCCCCACAAGTGCCACCTCCCGCCCCACTACTTCCACGTCACACCCCAAATCTTCTTACCTTCCACCCCACAAGTGCCACCTCCCGCCCCACTACTTCCACGTCACACCCCAAATCTTCTTACCTTCCACCCCACAAGTGCCACCTCCTGCCCCAAACCTTCAACCTACTGCCCCACAACTGCCAGTTCCCACCCAGCAATTGCCACCCCCCGCCCCACAAGTGCCAACTCCCACCCCACAAGTGCCAACCCTTACCCCACAAGTGCCAACTCCTGCCCCACATCATCCACCAACCGCCCCACAAGTGTCACCTCCCGCCCCACAAGTGCCACCTCCTGACCCACAACGTCCAGCTCCTGCCCCAATAGTGCCAGCTCCCGGCCCACAATTGCCACCTCCTGCCCCACAACTTCCATCTCCCACTCCACAAGTGCCACCTACTGCACAACAAATACCATCTCCTGCCCCATAAGTGCCACCTCCTGCCCCACAACCGCTACCTCCTGCCTCATATCATTCACCTCCCGCCCCACAATTTCCACCTCCTGCTCAACTAGTGCCACGTGCTGCTCCACAAGTTCCATTTCCCGCCCCACAAGTGCCACCTCCCGTCCCACAAGTGCTAAATCGTGCCGCACAACTTCCACCTCCCGCCCCACAACTGCCACCTCCCGCCTTAAAAGTGCCACCTCCCGACCCACAAGTGCCTCCTCCTGTCCCACAGTTGTCACCTCCCGCTCCACAAGTTACACCTCACCCCCCACAAGTTCTACCACCCACCCCACAAGTTCTACCACCCACCCCACAAGTGCCACCTGCAGCCCCAGAAGTGTCAAATCCTGCCACACAACTTCCACATCCAGCCCCACAAGTGCCACCTCCCGCCCCACAACTTCCACTTCCCGCCCAACAACAGCCTCCTCCTGCCCCACAAGTGCCTCCTCCTGCCCCACAAGTGCCACCTCCTGCCCCACAAGTGCTACCTACTTCCCCACAAGTGCCACCTCCTGCCCAACATCATCCACCTCCTGCCTCACAAATGCCTCCTCCTGACCCACAAGTGCCACCTGCCGCCCCATAACTTCCACCTCACGCCCCAGAAGTGCCACCTCCCGCACCACAAGTGCCACCTCCCGCCCCACATGTGCCAACTTCTGCCCCACAAGTGCCAGCTCCTGCCCCTCAAGTGTCACCTCTTCCCCACAAGTGCCACCTTCTGCTCCACAAGTGCCACTTCCTGCCGCACAAGTGATACCTCCAGCCCCACAACTGCCACCACCCGCCCCACAACTTCCACCTCCCGCCTCACAAGTGCAAACTCCAGGCCCACAAGTGCCACCTCCTGTTCCACAAGAATTAACTCCTGCCCCACAAGTGCCACCTCCTGCCCTTCAAGAGCCACTTCTTGCCCCACAAGTGCCACCTCCCACCCCACAAGTGCCACGTCCTTCCCAATTGCCACGTCCTGTCCTACAAGTGCCACCTCCTGCCGTACAAGTGCCAACCTCTGCCCCACAATTGCCACTTCTTGCCCCACAATTGCCAATTCTTGCCCCACAACTTCCACCTCCCACCCCATAACTTCCACCTCCCGTCCCACAGCTTCCACATCCTGCCCCACAAGTGCCCGATCCTGCCCCAGAAGTACCACCACCTGACCCACAAGTGCCAACTCCTGCCCCACAAGTGCCACCTCGCATCCCACAAGTGCCACATCCCGCCCCACAAGTGCTACCTCCTGCCTTACAAGTGCCAATACCTGCCTTACAAGTGCCAGCTCATGCTTCACAAATGCCAGCTCCAGCCCCACATCATCAACTTCCTGCCCCACAAGTGTCACCTCCAACCCCACAAAGACGGCCTCCTGCCCCACATCATCCACCTCCTGCCCCACAAGTGCCAATTCCTGCCCCACAAGTGCCAGCTCATGCCCCACAAGTGCCAGCTCCTGCCCCACAAGTGCCAGCTCCTGCCCCACATTTTCCACCTACCACCACACAAGTTACAACTCCTGCCCCACAAGTGCCACCTCCCACCCCACAAATGCCACCTCCTGCCCTGCAACTTCCACCTCCTGCTCCACAAGTGCCATCTCCTGCCCCACATCGTCCACCTCCCACCCAACAAGTGCCAATTCCTGCCCCACAAGTGCCAGTTCATGCCCCACAAGTGCCAGTTCATGCCCCACAAGTGCCAGTTCATGCCCCACATCATCCACCTTCTGCCCCACAAGTGCCACTTCCTGCCCCACAACGACCACCTCCTGCCCCACAACGACCACCTCCTGCCCCACAACGACCACCTCCTGCCCCACAAGTGCCAGCTCATTCCCCTGAAGTGCCAGCTCCTGCCCCACAAGTGCCACATTTTGCCACACCACTGCCACCTCCCCCCCAAATAATCCACCTCCTGCCCCACAAGTGTCACTGACCGCCCAACTTCCTCCTCCTGACGCACAAGTGTAACCTCCTGCCCCACAAGTGCCAGCTCCTGCCCGACAAGAGCCACTTCCTGCCCCACAAGTACCTCTTCCCTCCCAACAAGTTTCAATTCCTGCCATACAAGTGCCACCTCCTTCCCCACAAGTGCCACCTCCTGCCCTACAAGTGCCACCTCCCACCAAACAACTGACACCTCCTGCCCAATAGTGTCACCTCCTGCCCAACAAGTTCCACCTCTTGACATACAAGTTCCACCTCCTGCCCCATAAGATTCACCTCTCGCCCAACAAATGCCACCACCTCCCCCAAAAGCGCCACCTCCTGCCCCACAGGTGCCATTTCCTGCCCCACAACATCCACCTCCCACGCACAAGTGCAACCTACCGCCCCACAACTTCCACCTCCTGCCCCACAAGGGCCAACACCTGCCCACAAGTGCCACCTCCTGCCCCACAAGTGGCACCTCATGCCCCACAAGTGCCAACAAATGCCCCACAAGTGCCACCTCCCGCCCCACAAGTGCCACCTCCTGCCCCGCCAGTTCCACCTGTCACCCTGCAAGTCCAGCTCATTCTTCACAAGTGCCAGCTCCTGCCCCACATCATCAACTACCTGCCCCGCAAGTGCCACCTCCAACCCCACAAAGACAGCCTCCTGCCCCACATCATCCACATCCCGCCCCACAAGTGCCACCTCCTGCCAAACTAGTGCAACCTCCTGCCCCACAAGTGCCTTATCTCGCCAGACAATTTACAGCTCCTGCCCCACAAGTGCTACATCCTGCACCACAACTTCAACCTCCTGCCCCACAAGTGCCACGTTCTGCCCCACAAGTGTAGGCTCCTGCCCCACAACTGCCAATTCCTGCCCCACATGTGCCAGCTCATGCTTCACAAGTGCCAGCTCCTGCACCACATCATCCACTTCCTGCCCACAAGTGCCAATTCCTGCCCCACAAGTGCCAGTTCATGCCCCACAAGTGCCAGCTCCTGCCCCACAAGTGCCACCTCCTGCCCCACAGGTGCCATTTCCTGCCCCACAACATCCACCTCCCACGCACAAGTGCAACCTACCGCCCCACAACTTCCACCTCCTCCCCACAAGTGCCAACACCTGCCCTACAAGTGCCAGCTCCTGCCCCACAAGAGCCACTTTCTGCCCCACAAGTGCCAGCTCATGCCCCACAAGTGCCAGCTCATGCCCCACAAGTGCCAGTTCATGCCCCACAGGTGCCACATTTTGCCACACCACTGCCACCTCCCCCCCAAATAATCCACCTCTTGCCCCACAAGTGTCACTGACCGCCCAACTTCCTCCTCCTGACGCACAAGTGCAACCTCCTGCCCCACAAGTGCCAGCTCCTGCCCGACAAGAGCCACTTCCTGCCCCACAAGTACCTCTTCCCTCCCAACAAGTTCCAATTTCCGCCCCACAAGTGCCACCTCCTGCCCCACAAGTGCAACCTCCTGCCCCAGAAGTGCCACCTTTCGCCACACAAATGCCACCACCTGCTCCACAACTTCCACCTCCTGCCCCACAAGTGCCACCTCCCGCCCTACAACTTTCATCTCCTGGCCCACAAGTGCCACCTCCTGCCTCAAAAGAGCCACCTCCCGCCCCACAACTTCCACGTAACAACCCATAAGTTCCACCTCCTGCCCCACAAGTTCCACCTCTTGCCCCACAAGTGCCAAATACTTCCCCACAACTTCCACCTTCTGCCCCACTAGTGCCAACTCCAATTCCACAAGTGCCACCTCCAGCCCTACAATTGCCACTTCCAGCCCCACAAGTGCCACCTCCCGCCCAACAACTTCAACATCCCACCACACAAGTGCCAACTCCTGCCCGTGTGCCACATCCTGCCCCACAAGTGCCAACTCCTGCCGCACAACTGACAATTCCTGCCCCAAAAGTGACAGCTCATGCTTCACAATTGCCAGCTCCTGCCCCACATCATCCACCTTCTGCCCCACAAGTGCCACATCCCGCCCCACAAGTGCCACCTCCTGCCAAACTAGTGCAACCTCCTGCCAAACTAGTGACATATCTCGCCAGACAATTTACAGCTCCTGCCCCACAAGTGCTACATCCTGCACCACAACTTCAACCTCCTGCCCCACAAGTGCCACGTTCTGCCCCACAAGTGTAGGCTCCTGCCCCACAACTGCCAATTCCTGCCCCACATGTGCCAGTTCATGCCCCACAAGTGCCAGCTCCTGCCCCACAAGTGCCAGCTCCTTCACCACAGGTACCCCATCCCACCCCACAAGTTTCAATTCCTGCCATACAAGTGACACCTCCTTCCCCACAAGTGCCACCTCCTGCCCCACAAGTGCCAGTTCATGCCCCACAAGTGCCACCTCCTCCCAAACAACTGACACCTCCTGCCCCACAGGTGCCACATCCTGCCCCACAAGTGCCACATCCTTCACCACAGGTACCCCATCCCACCCCACAAGTTTCAATTCCTGCCATACAAGTGCCACCTCCTGCCCCACAAGTGCCACCTCCTGCCCCACAAATGCCACCTCCTGCCCCACAAGTGCCACCTCCCGCCAAACAACAGACACCTCCTGCCCCACAAGTGCCACCTCCCACCCCACAAGTGCCACCTCCCGCCCTACAACTTCCACCTCCTGCCCCACAAGTGCCACCTCCCGCCCCACAAGTGTCAACTCATGCTCCACAAATGCCACCTCCTGCTCCACAAGTTCCACCTCTTGCCCCACAAGTGCCAAATACTTCCCCACAACTTCCACCTTCTGCCCCACTAGTGCCAACTCCAATTCCACAAGTGCCACCTCCAGCCCTACAATAGCCACTTCCAGCCCCACAAGTGCCACCTCCCGCCCAACAACTTCAACATCCCACCACACAAGTGCCAACTCCTGCCCGTGTGCCACATCCTGCCCCACAAGTGCCAACTCCTGCCGCACAACTGACAATTCCTGCCCCAAAAGTGACAGCTCATGCTTCACAATTGCCAGCTCCTGCCCCACATCATCCACCTTCTGCCCCACAAGTGCCACCTCCTGCCCCACAAGTGCCACATCCCGCCCCACAAGTGCCACCTCCTGCCAAACTAGTGCAACCTCCTGCCCGACAAGTGCCATATCTCGCCAGACAATTTACAGTTCCTGCCCCACAAGTGCTACATCCTGAACCACAACTTCAACCTCCTGCCCCACAAGTGCCACGTTCTGCCCCACAAGTGTAGGCTCCTGCCCCACAACTGCCAATTCCTGCCCCACATGTGCCAGCTCATGCTTCACAAGTGCCAGCTCCTGCACCACATCATCCACTTCCTGCCCACAAGTGCCAATTCCTGCACCACAAGTTCCAGTTCATGCCCCACAAGTGCCAGCTCCTGCCCCACAAGTGCCAAATCCTTCCCCACAAGAGCCACTTCCTTCACCACAGGTACCCCATCCCACCCCACAAGTTTCAATTCCTGCCATACAAGTGCCACCTCCTTCCCCACAGGTGCCACCTCCTGCCCCACAAGTGCCACCTCCTGCCCCACAAGTGCCACCTCCCACCAAACAACTGACACCTCCTGCCCCACAAGTGCCACCTCCTGCCCTACAAGTGCCACCTCCCACCAAACAACTGACACCTCCTGCCCCACAAGTGTCACCTCCTGCCCAACAAGTTCCACCTCTTGACCTACAAGTGCCACCTCCTGCCCCATAAGTTTCACCTCTCGCCCAACAAATGCCACCACCTCCCCCAAAAGCGCCACCTCCTGCCCCACAGGTGCCATTTCCTGCCCCACAACATCCACCTCCCACGTACAAGTGCAACCTACCGCCCCACAACTTCCACCTCCTGCCCCACAAGTGCCAACACCTGCCCCACAAGTGCCAACACCTTCCCCACAAGTGCCACCTGTCACCCTGCAAGTCCAGCTCCTGCCCCATAAGTGCCAGCTCATGCTTCACAAGTGCCAGCTCCTGCCCCACATCATCCAACCCCTGCCCCACAAGTGCCACCTCCTGCCCCACAACGACCACCTCCTGCCCCACATCATCCAACCCCTGCACCACAAGTGCCACCTCCTGCCCCACAACGACCACCTCCTGCCCCACATCATCCAACCCCTGCACCACAAGTGCCAATTCCTGCCCCACAAGTGCCACATTTTGCCACACCACTGCCACCTCCCCCCCAAATAATCCACCTCCTGCCCCACAAGTGTCACTGACCGCCCAACTTCCTCCTCCTGTCACACAAGTGCAACCTCCTGCCCCACAAGTGCCACCTCCTGCCCCACAAGTGTCAACTCATGCTCCACAAATGCCACCTCCTGCCCCACAAGTTCCACCTCTTGCCCCACAAGTGCCAAATACTTCCCCACAACTTCCACCTTCTGCCCCACTAGTGCCAACTCCAATTCCACAAGTGCCACCTCCAGCCCTACAACTGCCACTTCCAGCCCCACAAGTGCCACCTCCCGCCCAACAACTTCAACATCCCACCACACAAGTGCCAACTCCTGCCCGTGTGCCACATCCTGCCCCACAAGTGCCAACTCCTGCCGCACAACTGACAATTCCTGCCCCCAAAGTGACAGCTCATGCTTCACAATTGCCAGCTCCTGCCCCACATCATCCACCTCCTGCCCCACAAGTGCCACATCCCGCCCCACAAGTGCCACCTCCTGCCAAACTAGTGCAACCTCCTGCCCCACAAGTGCCATATCTCGCCAGACAATTTACAGCTCCTGCCCCACAAGTGCTACATCCTGCACCACAACTTCAACCTCCTGCCCCACAAGTGCCACGTTCTGCCCCACAAGTGTAGGCTCCTGCCCCACAAGTGCTAATTCCTGCCCCACATGTTCCAGCTCATGCTTCACAAGTGCCAGCTCCTGCACCACATCATCCACTTCCTGCCCACAAGTGCCAGTTCATGCCCCACAAGTGCCAGCTCCTGCCCCACAAGAGCCACTTCATTCACCACAGGTACCCCATCCCACCCCACAAGTTTCAATTCCTGCCATACAAGTGCCACCTCCTTCCCCACAGGTTCCACCTCCTGCCCCACAAGTGCCACCTCCTTCCCCACAAGTGCCACCTCCTGCCCAACAAGTGCCAGTTCATGCCCCACAAGTGCAAGGTCGTGGCCCACATCATCCATCTTCTGCCCCACAAGTGCCACCTCCTGCCCCACAACGACCACCTCCTGCCCCACAACGACCACCTCCTGCCCCACATCATCCACCCCCTGCCCCACAAGTGCCACCTCCTGCCCCACATCATCCACGCCTGCCCCACAAGTGCCACCTTTTGCCCCACAACGACCACCCCCTGCTAACACAAGTGCCAATTCCTGCCCTACAAGTGCCAGCTCATTCCCCTGAAGTGCCAGCTCCTGCCCCACAAGTGCCACATTTTGCCACACCACTGCCACCTCCCCCCCAAAATAATCCACCTCCTGCCCCACAAGTGTCACTGACCACCCAACTTCCTCCTCCTGACACACAACTGCAACCTCCTGCCCCACAAGTGCCAGATCCTGCCCGACAAGAGCCACTTCCTGCCCCACAAGTACCTCTTCCCTCCCAACAAGTTCCAATTTCCACCCCACAAGTGCCACCTCCTGCCCCACAAGTGCAACCTCCTGCCACACAAGTGTCACCTTTCGCCCCACAAATGCCACCTCCCACTCCACAACTTCCACCTCCAGCCCCACAACTTCCACCTCCCGACCCACAAGTGCTACCTCACGCCCAACATCTACCACCTCCCACCCCACAACTTCCATCTCCTGGCTCACAAGTTCCACCTCCTGCCTCAAAAGAGCCACCTCCTGCCCCACAACTTCCACACAACGCCCCATAAGTTCCACCTCCTGCCCAACTAGTGCCACCTCTCGTCCCACAAGGACCACCTCCTGCCCCAAAAGTGCCACCTCCTGCCCCACAAGTGCCACCTCCTGCCCAACAAGTGTCACCTCCTGCCCAACAAGTGCCACCACCCTCCCCACAAGTGCCACGTCCAGCCCCACAACTTCCACCTCCTGCCCCAAATGTGTCAACTCCTGCCCCAAAAGTTCCATATCCCGCCCCACAAGTGCCACTACCTGCCCCACTAGTGCCATCTCCATTTCCACAGGTGCCACCTTCCGCCCCACAACTTCCACGTAACGCCCCATAAGTTCACCTCCTGCCCAACAAGTGCCACCTCTCGTCCCACAAGGACCACCTCCTGCCCCACAAGCTCCACCTCTTGCCCCACAAGTGCCAAATACTTCCCCACAACTTCCACCTTCTGCCGCACTAGTGCCAACTCCAATTCCACAAGTGCCACCTCCCGCACCACAAGTGCCACCACCTGACCCACAAGTGCCAACTCCTGCCCCACAAGTGCCACCTCCTGCCCCACAAGTGCCATTTCCTGCCCTACAACTTCCACCTCCTGCCCCACAAGAGCCAGTTCCAGCCCCACAAAGGCCACCTCCCGCCCCACAACTTCAACAACCCGCCATACAAGTGCCAACTCCTGCCCAACGTGTGCCACATCCTGCCCCACAAGTTCCAAATCCTGCCCCACAAGTGCCACCTCCCACCCCACAAGTGCCAAATCCTGCCACACAACGTCCACATCCTGCTCCACAAGTGCCACCTCGAACCGCACAATTGCCACCTCCTTCCACATATCAACCACCTCCCATCCAACAAGTGCCACCTCCTGCCACACAAGTGCCACATCATAACATTATGTGCAGTGTGGATCATTAGAAGCTTCATACTCCAGTTCCATGGAATAACAACGTTCCAAATACTCATCTCTCAGAAGAAAAGTACATATCCCAGAGGACTTCGCGGCCAAAGGTAAGTCATGGGAGGAGGACATATGTATAATCTCCTCCCAGGCTGGAGCTCTCTTTTTTGGGCTCGGGACCCTACAGGGCAGCTGCCCCCTGTCATTCGCAAAGGTAAATCTAGGTAACCTGTGACAGATTTTGGTGGAGATGGCGGGCATAAGCTGCTGCTTTTTAGCTTTTAGAACAAATCTCTCTTTGCTCTCAGAGAGCTTCGTTAGGGATGTGATATCTTTTCATAGCTGCTCACTGAGAACGTGACCTTGAAAGTCCAGGCAAACTGTCAAAATTCAGGGGTAGCTGTAAACTCTGAGCATTGTTATCTTGCTTTTGTAAAGAAAACAAAGGGATTTCTTTCTCTCCCAGAGCACAGCTAGCTAGCTCTGACTTTTACAGTGCCTGCCAGCTACTGCCAGCTATGAGTCTGCTCTTTATTTTAGGAGCACTGCATAGGGGATTCAAAGCCATCATGTTCTTTGAAACTTACTGGCCCTTCTTAATTTATTGATTTCTTGTTATAGAATATATGCATTATACAACCGAGTAAGGGCCTGGTACTTCTACGCAATGTGGTATGATGTGAATTTTGACACTTGCATCCCAGATGAAATAGTTAATTTTAGAATGACTAATTTCACAATTGCTAATTTCACAGCAGCTAGTTTTACAAACCCAAGGATGTTCAATCCGGTTTCCAGGCTGCCTTATCAGATTGCCGCACAGTTTTTGAAAACCGAGTTAGTGTTCATCCTTGTGTTCATACTCATGTTCATGTTATCAGTATCAATATATATGAATGTACTCCTCTCCATTCGTTCTATGCGGAAGTCCCCTCCAAAACCAGAAAATGCTGACTGGCAGGGAATATGGAAAGGTTTAGGAAAAATCTTAGAAGCGTGGGGACCCGCAGTGTCATGGGATTTCACTCTTGAACACCTGAGGGACCCTGAGAAATTGAGTATTTGAGTCAGAGATCTAAGGAGGTAAACCACACTTGGGGTTTGGCTTATGCTTACCGTGCTCAATATACTACTACCCTGGAGAGGGAGAGTTTCCGATCTGAGGTTCAAGCCTCAAAAAAAAAAAAATCCCCAAGTCAACTCTGATCAGTCACAGGAGGCACCAGTAACAATATCAGTTGCCCCTGTGGAAGGAAGAAATGGAAACAGGTGTCCTTGTGTCTAGGATGAGAAGAAGGAGAAGCAGAGGAGGAGGCAGCAGAAGATCCAGGTAGGGGGTCTGGATTGGCACTGAGAAATGCAAAAAAAAAAACAAAAAAAAAACAAAAAAAAAAACTAAGAGGCATGAAGAAGAGAGTGATGAGGAGGAAATCTCTATTACCATTCATCAATCTCTGAAGATGGATGAATTCCAAGGCTCAAGAAAGGAGTTTACATGGCATCAAAATGAAGGTCTCTTGCCTGATTGATTTGCTGCTGGGACAACGGGGCCAACAGCCTGTCTCTAGCTGGTAATGAATCTCACCAACTAGGAAGCATTGCCAGAGACCCAGCTATCGACAGAGAGATTAGCAGATGTTTGGATGGAGCTGGCACCCTCTGGACTGTTAACAGCCGTGAGGGAAATGTAACCCTTCAAGGATGCTTTGAAGCCTCAGACTATTAAGTGGGATACCATCGAAAAAGGTATCCAGTACCTGAGGGAAATGACCGTGGTGGAAATGTTGTATGACCCTGATCCACAAGACCGTGATCCTGAGAGAGTGAGGACCAAGCCTAGCATGTGGCAGAAACTCACAAGTACAGCACCAGAAAGATATGCACAGACACTGGCAACAACATTTGGAAGATCTGAGGAACAAGAGAGAAGACCCCGAGTTTTTGAACTGATTATGACACTTCAAAACTATGAAGAGCAGCTCCCCCCAGTACGCACCGCAGTTTCTGCCATCTCACGAGTAGAAGACTGATAGATGAAATGCACAAGAAACTATTTCCATCGACTAATTGTGATGGTCGAGTAGTAGTATCAGAAACGACTGATGAAGGTCAGTCTCCATACGGGTCACCAGGTCTAGTGAAGGACCTGATCAAAATATTCCAATCCTACTCTTCACCTGTATCATCAAAAGTTTCAGCTATTAGACACACGTGCTTTCCAGCTCAAGCAAGGAACAACAGTAAGATTGCACAGCGTGTTTCCATGTGGTGCTACCTACGGGACCACAGAGAAGACATGAGGAAGTGGCACGACCAGCCTACTCCTGTACTACGAGCACGGGTGAGAGAACTACAAAACAGACCAACCACCAGTGGAGTTGCTCCATTCATCACAGGTAACCCATAGAGGGGCCCTGCCCTCAGTCTTGGCGGGGAGAGGGATAATAAGAGTTTATTGGACTGTGTGGATTAAATGGTCTGGCACAACAGAACCACAGAACCACTGCTGGATACCGGTGCAAAGTGCACTCTAATGCCCTCGAATCACAAAGGGACAGAATCAATCAAACAGAATCAATGGAGTGACTGGGGGCTCTCAAGAATTGACTGTGTTGGAGGCCGAAATAAGCCTCACTGGTAAAGACTGGCAAAAACATCCTATTGTGACTGGCCCAGTGGCTCCGTGTGTCCACAAGTGCCACCTCCCGCCCCACAAGTGCCAAATCCTGCCCTTCAACTTCCACCTCCTGCTCCACAAGTGCCACCTCCTGCCCCACAACGACCACCTCCTGCTCCACGTCATCCACCCCCTGCGCCACAAGTGCCAATTCCTGCCCTACAAGTGCCAGCTCATTCCCCTGAAGTGCAAGCTCCTGCCCCACAAGTGTCACTGACCGCCCAACTTCCTCCTCCTGACACATAAGTGCAACCTCCTGCCCCACAAGTGCCACCTCCCGCCCTACAACTTCCACCTCCCGCTCCACAACTTCCACCTCCTGCCCCACAAGTGCCACCTCCCGCCCTACAACTTCCATCTCCTGGCTCACAAGTTCCACCTCCTGCCTAAAAAGAGCCACGTCCCACCCCACAACTTCCACGTAACGTCCCATAAGTTCCACCTCCTGCCCCACAAGTGCCACCTCCTGCCCCACAAGTGCCACCTCCTGCCCAACAAGTGCCACCACTCGTCCCACAAGGACCACCTCCTGCCCCACAAGTGCCAACTCCTGCCCCACAAGTGCCACCTCCTGCCCCACAAGTGCCACCTCCTGCCCCACAAGTGCCACCTCTCGTCCCACAAGGACCACCTCCTGCCCCAAAAGTTCCATATCCCACCCCACAAGTGCCACTACCTGCCCCACTAGTGCCATCTCCATTTCCATAGGTGCCACCTCCCGCCCCACAACTTCCACGTAACGCCCCATAAGTTCCACCTCCTGCCCAACAAGTGCCACCTCTCGTCCCACAAGGACCACCTCCTGCCCCACAAGTTCCACCTCTTGCCCCACAAGTGCCAAATACTTCCCCAAAACTTCCACCTTCTGCCGCACTAGTGCCAACTCCAATTCCACAAGTGCCACCTCCCACACCACAAGTGCCACCACCTGACCCACAAGTGCCAACTCCTGCCCCACAAGTGCCATTTCTTGCCCCACAAGTGCCACCTCCTGCCCCACAAGTGCCATTTCCTGCCCTACAACTTCCACCTCCTGCCCCACAAGAGCCAGTTCCAGCCCCACAAATGCCACCTCCCGCCCCACAACTTCAACATCCCGCCATACAAGTGCCAACTCCTGCCCAACGTGTGCCACATCCTGCCCCACAAGTGCCAAATCCTGCCCCGCAACTTTTACCTCCTGCTACACAAGTGCCAACTCCTGCCCCACATCATCCACCTCCTGCCCCACAAGTGCCACCTTCAGCCCCACAAGTGCCACATCCCTCCCCACAAGTGCCACCTCCTGCCCCACAAGTGCCACCTCCCGCCCCACAACTTCCACCCCCTCCCCTCAAGTTACATCACCTGCCCCACAAGTGCCAACACCTGACCCACAAGTGCCACCTCCTGCCCCACAACTTTACATTCCGCCTCACAATTTCCACCTCCTGTCTTACAAGTTCCACTTCCTGCCCCACAAGTGCCAGCTCAGGCTTCACAAGTGCCAGCTCCTGCACCACATCATCCACTTCCCGCCCCACAAGTGCCACCTCCTACCCAACAAGTGCCATTTCTTACCCCACATGTTCCACCTCCTGCCCCACAGGTGCCATTTCCTGCCCCACAAGTGCCACCTCCTGTCCCACATGTGCCAACTCCTGCCCCACAAGTGCCATTTCCTGCCCCACAACTTCCACCTCCCGCCCCAGAAGTGCCAGTTCCTGTTCCACAAGTGCCACCTACCACGCCACAAATTCCACCTCCTGCCCCACAATGACCACCTCCTGCCCCACATCATCCACCTCCTGCCCCACAAGTGCCAATTCCTGCCCTACAAGTGCCAGCTCATTCCCCTGAAGTGCCAGCTCCTGCCCCACAAGTGCCACAGTTTGACACACCACTGCCACCTCCCCCCCCAAATAATTCACCTCCTGCCCCACAAGTGTCACTGACCGCCCAACTTCCTCCTCCTGACCCACAAGTGCAACCTCCTGCCCCACAACTTCAACATCCCGCCACACAAGTGCCGACTCCTGCCCAACGTGTGCCACATCCTGCCCCACAAGTGCCAACTCCTGCCCCACATCGTCCACCTCCCACCCAACAAGTGCCACCTCCTGCCCCACAAGTGCCAATTCCTGCCCCACATGTGCCAGCTCATGCCCCACAAGTGCCAGGTCCTGTCCCACATCATCCACCTTCTGCCCCACAAGTGCCACCTCCTGCCCCACAACGACCACCTCCTGCCCCACATCATCCACCCCCTGCACCACAAGTGCCAATTCATGCCCTACAAGTGCCAGCTCACTCCCCTGAAGTGCCAGCTCCTGCCCCACAAGTGCCACCTCCTGTCCAACATGTGCTAACTCCTGCCCCACAAGTGCCATTTTCTGCCCCACAACTTCTACCTCACGGCCCACAAGAGCCAGTTCCAGCCCTACAAATGCAACCTCCCGCCCCACAACTTCAACATCCCGCCACACAAGTGCCACCTCCTGCCCCACAAGTGCCAAATCCTGTTCTGCAACTTCCAACTCCTGCTCCACAAGTGCCACCTCCTGCCCCACATCATCTACCTCCCACCCCACAAGTGCCACCTCCTGCCCCACAAGTTACATCTCCCGCCCCACAAGTGCCACCTCCTGCCTCACAACTTCCAACTCCCACCACAACAATTTCCACCTCCTGTCTTACAAGTTCCACTTCCGCCCCACAAGTGCCACCTCCAGCCCCATAAGTGCCTAATCATGCCCCACAACATCCACCTGTGCCCTACAAATTTCCGGCTCCACATCATCCAACTCCAGCCCCACAAGCGCCACCTCCTGCACAAAAAGATCCACCTCAAGCCCCACAGGTGCCAGCTCCCGCCCCACAACTTCCACCTCCCGCCCCACAATTGCCACCTCCTGCCCCATAAGTGCCACCTCCCGCCCAACAATTGTGGCCACATGACAAACAAGTTCCACTTCCGCCCCACAAGTGCCACCTCCTGCCCAACAAGTGCCATTTCTTACCCCACAGGTTCCAAATCCTACCCCACTGGTGCCATTTCCTGCCCCACAAGTGCCAATTCCCCCCCCACATGTGCCAACTCCTGCCTTACAAGTTTCACCTACCACCCCACAAATTCCACCTCCCACCCCACAAGTTCCACCTCCTGCCCCAAAAGTGCCAATTCCTGCTTCACAAGTGCCAGCTCATGCTTCACAAATGCCAGCTCATGTCCCACATCATCAACTTCCTGCCCCACAAGTCCCAGCTCATGCCCCACAAGTGCCACCTCTTGCCCCACAGGTGCCACCTCCTACCCCACATCATCCACCTCCTGCCCCACATCATCCACCTCCTGCCCCACATCATCCACCTCCTCCCCCAAAAGTGACAATACCTGTTCCACAAGTGCCACCTCCCGCCCCACAACTTCAACATCCCGCCACACAAGTGCCGACTCCTGGCAACGTGTGCCACATCCTGCCCCACAAGTGCCAGCTCCTGCCCCACATGTTCCACCTACCACCCCACAAATTCCACCTCATGCCCCACAAGTGCCAACTCCCAACCCACAAATGCCAAATCCTGCAATGCAACTTCCACCTCCTGCTCCACAAGTGCCACCACCTGCCCCACAAGTGCCCCACATGTGCCAGCTCATGCTTCACAAGTGCCAGCTCCTGCACTACATCATCCACTTCCTGCTCACAAGTGCCACCTCCTGACCGACAAAGACATCCTCCTGCCCCATAAGTGCCAATTTCTTCCCCACAAGTGCCAGCTCATTCCCCTGAAGTGCCACATTTGTCCACACCACTGCCTCTTCCCCCCCAAATAATCCACCTCCTGCCCCACAAGTGTCACTGACTGACCAACTTCCTCCTCCTGACCCACAAGTGCAACCTCCTGCCCCACAAGAGCCACTTCCTGCCCCACAAGTACCTCTTCCCTCCCAACAAGTTCCAATTTCCGCCCAACAAGTACCACCTCCTTCTGCACAAGTTCCACCTCCTGCCCTACAAGCTCCATTTCCTGCCCCAGAAGTGCCACCTCCCGCCCCACAAGTGCCACCTCCTGCCCTACAACTTCCACCTCCTGGCCCACAAGTGCCACCTCCCGCCCTACAACTGCCAAACCCTGCCCCAAAACTTCCACCTCCTGCCCAACAATTTCCAACTCGTGCCCCACAATTGCCACCTCCTGCCACACAAATGCCACCTTCTGCCTCAAAATGCCACCTCCTGCCCAACAACTCCAACCTCCCACCCCACAAGTACCACCTCCTGCTCCACAAGTTCCACCTCCTGCCCCATAAGTTCCACCTCCCGCACCACAACTTCCACCTCCTGCCCCAAAAGCTCAATTTCCTGCCCCATCAGTGCCACCACCCGCACCACAAGTGCCACCTCCTGCCCCATAAGTGCCATTTTCTGCCCCACAAGTGCCACTTCCCGCCTTACAAATGCCACCTCCTGCCCCACAACTTTCACCTCCTGCCCCACAAGTGCAACCTCCCTGCCCACGAGTGACACAATCTGCCCAAGTGCCACCTCCTGCCTCACAACTTCCACCTCCCGCCCCACAAGTGCCACCTCCTGTCTCACAAGTGCAACCTCCCGCCCCACAACTTCCACCTCCTGCCCCACAAGTTATAACTCCTGACCCACAAGTGTTGCATTTTGCCCCACAAGTGCCACCTCCCGCCCTACAACTTCCACCTCCCGAACCACAAGTGCCAACTCCTGCCCCGCAACTTCCATCTCCTGCTCCACAAGTGCCACCTCGAACCGCACAATTGCCACCTCCTTCCCCATATCAACCACCTCCCATCCAACAAGTGCCACCTCCTGCCCCACAAGTGCAAATTCCTGCCCCACAAGTGCCAGCTCATGCTTCACAAGTGCCACCTCCTGCCCCTCATCATCCACCTCCTGCCCCACAAGTGCCACCTCCTGACCCACAACATCAATCTCCAGCCCCACAAGAGCCGCCTCCTGCCCGACAAGTTACACCTGCTACAAGTTCCACAAGTGCCACCTCCCTGCTCACGAGTGCCACATCCCGCCCCACATGTACCACCTCCTGCATCACAACATCCACCTCCCGCCCCACATGTACCACCTCCTGCATCACAACTTCCACCTCCCGCCCCACATGTACCACCTCCTGCATCACAACTTCCACCTCCCGCCCCACATGTACCACCTCCTGCATCACAACTTACACCTCCCGCCCCACATGTACCACCTCCTGCATCACAACTTCCACCTCCCGCCCCACATGTACCACCTCCTGCATCACAACTTCCACCTCCCGCCCCACATGTACCACCTCCTGCATCACAACTTCCACCTCCCGCCCCACAAATTCCACCTCCTGCCCTACAAGTGCCACCTCAGGCCCCACAAGTGCCCCCTCCCGCTCCACAAGTGCCACGTCCTGCCCCACAAGTGCCATCTCCCGCCCCTCTATAGCCACCTCCTGCCCCGCAATTTTCACCTCTTGCCCCACAAGTTACACCTCTTGCCCCACAACTTCGACCCCCGCCCCACATGTGCCACCACCTGACCCACAAGTGCCAACTCCTGCCCCACAAGTGCCATTTCCTGCACCACATTTGCCTCGTTCTGCCCCACAAGTGCCAACTCCTGGCCCACAAGTGCTACCTCTCGCCCCACAACCTCAACCTCCAGCCACACAAGTGCCACCTCCCGCCCCACAAGTGCCACCTCCCGCCCCACTACTTCCACGTCACACCCCAAATCTTCTTACCTTCCACCCCACAAGTGCCACCTCCTGCCACAAACCTTCAACCTACTGCCCCACAACTGCCACTTCCCACCCAGCAATTGCCACCCCCCGCCCCACAAGTGCCTCCTCCCACCCCACAAGTTCCAACCCTTACCCCACAAGTGCTAACTCCTGCCCCACATCATCCACCAACCGCCCCACAAGTGTCACCTCCTGCCCCACAACTTCCATCTCCCACTCCACAAGTGCCACCTACTGCACAACAAATACCATCTCCTGCTCCATAAGTGCCACCTCCTGCCCCACAACCGCTACCTCCTGCCTCATATCATTCACCTCCCGCCCCACAATTTCCACCTCCTGCTCAACTAGTGCCACGTGCTGCCCCACAAGTTCCATTTCCCGCCCCACAAGTGCCACCTCCCGCCCCACAAGTGCTAAATCGTGCCGCACAACTTCCACCTCCCGCCCCACAACTGCCACCTCCCGCCTTAAAAGTGCCACCTCCCGACCCACAAGTGCCTCCTCCTATCCCACATTTGTCACCTCCCGCTCCACAAGTTACACCTCACCCCCCACAAGTTCTACCACCCACCCCACAAGTGCCACCTGCAGCCCCAGAAGTGTCAAATCCTGCCACACAACTTCCACATCCAGCCCCACAAGTGCCACCTCCCACCCCACAACTTCCACTTCCCACCCAACAACAGCCTCCTCCTGCCCCACAAGTGCCTCCTCCTGCCCCACAAGTGCCACCTCCTGCCCCACAAGTGCCACTTCCTGCCCAACAAGTGCTACCTACTTCCCCACAAGTGCCACCTCCTGCCCCACATCATCCACCTCCTGCCTCACAAATGCCTCCTCCTGACCCACAATTGCCACCTGCTGCCCCACAACTTCCACCTCACGCCCCACAAGTGCCACCTCCCGCCCCACAAGTGCCACAACCCGCCCACAAATCCAACTCCTGACCCACAAGTTCCACCTCCCGCCCCACAACTTCCACCTCACGCCCCAGAAGTGCCACCTCCCGCACCACAAGTGCCACCTCCCGCCCCACATGTGCCAACTTCTGCCCCACAAGTGCCAGCTCCTGCCCCTCAAGTGTCACCTCCTCCCCACAAGTGCCACCTTCTGCTCCACAAGTGCCACTTCCTGCCGCACAAGTGATACCTCCAGCCCCACAACTGCCACCACCCGCCCCACAACTTCCACCTCCCGCCTCACAAGTGCAAACTCCAGGCCCACAAGTGCCACCTCCTGTTCCACAAGAATTAACTCCTGCCCCACAAGTGCCCGATCCTGCCCTTCAAGAGACACTTCTTGCCCCACAAGTGCCACCTACTGCCCCACAAGTGCCACCTCCCACCCCACAAGTGCCACGTCCTTCCCAATTGCCACGTCCTGTCCCACAAGTGCCACCTCCTGCCGTACAAGTGCCACCCTCTGCCCCACAATTGCCACTTCTTGCCCCACAATTGCCAATTCTTGCCCCACATCTTCCACCTCCCACCCCATAACTTCCACCTCCCGTCCCACAGCTTCCACATCCTGCCCCACAAGTGCCCGATCCTGCCCCAGAAGTACCACCACCTGACCCACAAGTGCCAACTCCTGCCCCACAAGTGCCACCTCGCATCGCACAAGTGCCAACTCCTGCCCCACAAGTGCTACCTCCTGCCTTACAAGTGCCCATTCCTGCTTCACAATTGCCAGCTCATGCTTCACAAATGCCAGCTCCTGCCCCACATCATCAACTTCCTGCCCCACAAGTGCCACCTCCAACCCCACAAAGACAGCCTCCTGCCCCACATCATCCACCTCCTGCCCCACAAGTGCCAGCTCCTGCCCCACAAGTGCCAGCTCCTGCCCCACAAGTGCCTCCTCCTGCCCCACAAGTGCCACCTCCTGCCCCACAAGTGCCAACTCCTGCCCCACAAGTGCCAACTCCTGCCCCACAAGTGCCACCTCCTACCCTGCAACTTTCACCTCCTGCTCCACAAGGGCCATCTCCTGCCCCACATCGTCCACCTCCCACCCAACAAGTGCCATCTCCTGCCCCACAAGTGCCAATTCCTGCCCCACAAGGGCCAGTTTATGCTTCACAAGTGCCAGTTCATGCCCCACATCATCCACCTTCTGCCCCACAAGTGCCACCTCCTGCCCCACAACGACCACCTCCTGCCCCACAAGTGCCAGCTCATTCCCCTGAAGTGCCAGCTCCTGCCCCACAAGTGCCACATTTTGCCACACCACTGCCACCTACGCCCCAATTAATCCACCTCCTGCCCCACAGGTGTCACTGACCGCCCAACTTCCTCCTCCTGACGCACAAGTGGAACCTCCTGCCCCACAAGTGCCAGCTCCTGCCCGACAAGAGCCACTTCCTGCCCCACAAGTACCTCTTCCCTCCCAACAAGTTCCAATTTCCGCCCTACAAGTGCAACCTCATGCCCCACAAATGCCACCTTTCGCCCCACAAATGCCACCTCCCGCTCCACAACTTCCACCTCCTGCCCCACAAGTGCCATCTCCCGCCCTACAACTTCCATCTCCTGGCCCACAAGTGCCACGTCCTGCCTCAAAAGAGCCACCTCCCGCCCCACAACTTCCACGTAACGCCCCATAAGTTCCATCTCCCGCCCAACAAGTGCCACCTCTCGTCCCACAAGGACCACCTCCTGCCCCACAAGTGCCGCCTCCTGCCCCACAAGTGCCAGCTCCTGCCCCACAAGTGTCAACTCATGCTCCACAAATGCCACCTCCTGCTCCACAAGTTCCACCTCTTGCCCCACAAGTGCCAAATACTTCCCCACAACTTCCACCTTCTGCCCCACTAGTGCCAACTCCAATTCCACAAGTGCCACCTCCAGCCCTACAACTGACACTTCCAGCCCCACAAGTGCCACCTCCCGCCCCACTACTTCCACGTCACACCCCAAATCTTCTTACCTTCCACCCCACAAGTGCCACCTCCTGCCACAAACCTTCAACCTACTGCCCCACAACTGCCACTTCCCACCCAGCAATTGCCACCCCCCGCCCCACAAGTGCCTCCTCCCACCCCACAAGTTCCAACCCTTACCCCACAAGTGCTAACTCCTGCCCCACATCATCCACCAACCGCCCCACAAGTGTCACCTCCTGCCCCACAACTTCCATCTCCCACTCCACAAGTGCCACCTACTGCACAACAAATACCATCTCCTGCTCCATAAGTGCCACCTCCTGCCCCACAACCGCTACCTCCTGCCTCATATCATTCACCTCCCGCCCCACAATTTCCACCTCCTGCTCAACTAGTGCCACGTGCTGCCCCACAAGTTCCATTTCCCGCCCCACAAGTGCCACCTCCCGCCCCACAAGTGCTAAATCGTGCCGCACAACTTCCACCTCCCGCCCCACAACTGCCACCTCCCGCCTTAAAAGTGCCACCTCCCGACCCACAAGTGCCTCCTCCTATCCCACATTTGTCACCTCCCGCTCCACAAGTTACACCTCACCCCCCACAAGTTCTACCACCCACCCCACAAGTGCCACCTGCAGCCCCAGAAGTGTCAAATCCTGCCACACAACTTCCACATCCAGCCCCACAAGTGCCACCTCCCACCCCACAACTTCCACTTCCCACCCAACAACAGCCTCCTCCTGCCCCACAAGTGCCTCCTCCTGCCCCACAAGTGCCACCTCCTGCCCCACAAGTGCCACTTCCTGCCCAACAAGTGCTACCTACTTCCCCACAAGTGCCACCTCCTGCCCCACATCATCCACCTCCTGCCTCACAAATGCCTCCTCCTGACCCACAATTGCCACCTGCTGCCCCACAACTTCCACCTCACGCCCCACAAGTGCCACCTCCCGCCCCACAAGTGCCACAACCCGCCCACAAATCCAACTCCTGACCCACAAGTTCCACCTCCCGCCCCACAACTTCCACCTCACGCCCCAGAAGTGCCACCTCCCGCACCACAAGTGCCACCTCCCGCCCCACATGTGCCAACTTCTGCCCCACAAGTGCCAGCTCCTGCCCCTCAAGTGTCACCTCCTCCCCACAAGTGCCACCTTCTGCTCCACAAGTGCCACTTCCTGCCGCACAAGTGATACCTCCAGCCCCACAACTGCCACCACCCGCCCCACAACTTCCACCTCCCGCCTCACAAGTGCAAACTCCAGGCCCACAAGTGCCACCTCCTGTTCCACAAGAATTAACTCCTGCCCCACAAGTGCCCGATCCTGCCCTTCAAGAGACACTTCTTGCCCCACAAGTGCCACCTACTGCCCCACAAGTGCCACCTCCCACCCCACAAGTGCCACGTCCTTCCCAATTGCCACGTCCTGTCCCACAAGTGCCACCTCCTGCCGTACAAGTGCCACCCTCTGCCCCACAATTGCCACTTCTTGCCCCACAATTGCCAATTCTTGCCCCACATCTTCCACCTCCCACCCCATAACTTCCACCTCCCGTCCCACAGCTTCCACATCCTGCCCCACAAGTGCCCGATCCTGCCCCAGAAGTACCACCACCTGACCCACAAGTGCCAACTCCTGCCCCACAAGTGCCACCTCGCATCGCACAAGTGCCAACTCCTGCCCCACAAGTGCTACCTCCTGCCTTACAAGTGCCCATTCCTGCTTCACAATTGCCAGCTCATGCTTCACAAATGCCAGCTCCTGCCCCACATCATCAACTTCCTGCCCCACAAGTGCCACCTCCAACCCCACAAAGACAGCCTCCTGCCCCACATCATCCACCTCCTGCCCCACAAGTGCCAGCTCCTGCCCCACAAGTGCCAGCTCCTGCCCCACAAGTGCCTCCTCCTGCCCCACAAGTGCCACCTCCTGCCCCACAAGTGCCACCTCCTGCCCCACAAGTGCCAACTCCTGCCCCACAAGTGCCACCTCCTACCCTGCAACTTTCACCTCCTGCTCCACAAGGGCCATCTCCTGCCCCACATCGTCCACCTCCCACCCAACAAGTGCCATCTCCTGCCCCACAAGTGCCAATTCCTGCCCCACAAGGGCCAGTTTATGCTTCACAAGTGCCAGTTCATGCCCCACATCATCCACCTTCTGCCCCACAAGTGCCACCTCCTGCCCCACAACGACCACCTCCTGCCCCACAAGTGCCAGCTCATTCCCCTGAAGTGCCAGCTCCTGCCCCACAAGTGCCACATTTTGCCACACCACTGCCACCTACGCCCCAATTAATCCACCTCCTGCCCCACAGGTGTCACTGACCGCCCAACTTCCTCCTCCTGACGCACAAGTGGAACCTCCTGCCCCACAAGTGCCAGCTCCTGCCCGACAAGAGCCACTTCCTGCCCCACAAGTACCTCTTCCCTCCCAACAAGTTCCAATTTCCGCCCTACAAGTGCAACCTCATGCCCCACAAATGCCACCTTTCGCCCCACAAATGCCACCTCCCGCTCCACAACTTCCACCTCCTGCCCCACAAGTGCCATCTCCCGCCCTACAACTTCCATCTCCTGGCCCACAAGTGCCACGTCCTGCCTCAAAAGAGCCACCTCCCGCCCCACAACTTCCACGTAACGCCCCATAAGTTCCATCTCCCGCCCAACAAGTGCCACCTCTCGTCCCACAAGGACCACCTCCTGCCCCACAAGTGCCACCTCCTGCCCCACAAGTGTCAACTCATGCTCCACAAATGCCACCTCCTGCTCCACAAGTTCCACCTCTTGCCCCACAAGTGCCAAATACTTCCCCACAACTTCCACCTTCTGCCCCACTAGTGCCAACTCCAATTCCACAAGTGCCACCTCCAGCCCTACAACTGACACTTCCAGCCCCACAAGTGCCACCTCCCGCCCAACAACTTCAACATCCCACCACACAAGTGCCAACTCCTGCCCGTGTGCCACATCCTGCCCCACAAGTGCCAACCCCTGCCGCACAACTGACAATTCCTGCCCCAAAAGTGACAGCTCATGCTTCACAATTGCCAGCTCCTGCCCCACATCATCCACCTTCTGCCCCACAAGTGCCACATCCCGCCCCAGAAGTGCCACCTCCTGCCAAACTAGTGCAACCTCCTGCCCCACAAGTGCCATATCTCGCCAGACAATTTACAGCTCCTGCCCCACAAGTGCTACATCCTGCACCACAACTTCAACCTCCTGCCCAACAAGTGCCACCCTATGCCTTACAAGTGTAGGCTCCTGCCCCACAAGTGCCAATTCCTGCCCCACATGTGCCAGCTCATGCTTCACAAGTGCCAGCTCCTGCACCACATCATCCACTTCCTGCCCACAAGTGCCAGTTCATGCCCCACAAGTGCCAGCTCCTGCCCCACAAGTGCCAGCTCCTGCCCCACAAGAGCCACTTCATTCACCACCTGTACCCCATCCCTCCCCACAAGTTTCAATTCCTGCCATACAAGTGCCACCTCCTTCCCCACAAGTGCCACCTCCTGCCCAACAAGTGCCAGTTCATGCCCCACAAGTGCAAGGTCGTGTCCCACATCATCCATCTTCTGCCCCACAAGTGCCACCTCCTGCCCCACAACGACCACCTCCTGCCCCACAACGACCACCTCCTGCCCCACAACGACCACCTCCTGCCCCACAAGTGCCACCTCCTGCCCCACAAGTGCCACCTCCTGCCCCACATCATCCACCCCTGCCCCACAAGTGCCACCTCCTGCCCCACAACGACCACCCCCTGCACCACAAGTGGCAATTCCTGCCCTACAAGTGCCAGCTCATTCCCCTGAAGTGCCAGCTCCTGCCCCACAAGTGCCACATTTTGCCACACCACTGCCACCTCCCCCCCAAATAATCCACCTCCTGCCCCACAAGTGTCACTGACCACCCAGCTTCCTCCTCCTGACACACAACTGCAACCTCCTGCCCGACAAGAGCCACTTCCTGCCCCACAAGTACCTCTTCCCTCCCAACAAGTTCCAATTTCCGCCCCACAAGTGCCACCTCCTGCCCCACAAGTGCAACCTCCTGCCACACAAGTGTCACCTTTCGCCCCACAAATGCCACCTCCCACTCCACAACTTCCACCTCCCGCCCTACAACTTCCATCTCCTGGCCCACAAATGCCACCTCCTGCCTCAAAAGAGCCACCTCCTGCCCCACAACTTCCACGTAACGCCCCATAAGTTCGACCTCCTGCCCCACAAGTGCCATCTCCCGCCCCACAAGAGCCACGTCCAGCCCCACAACTTCCACCTCCTGCCCCAAAAGTGTCAACTCCTGCCCCATAAGTTCCATATCCCGCCCCACAAGTGCCACTACCTGCCCCACTAGTGCCATCTCCATTTCCATAGGTGCCACCTCCCGCCCCACAACATCCACGTAACGCCCCATAAGTTCCACCTCCTGCCCAACAAGTGCCACCTCTCGTCCCACAAGGACCACCTCCTGCCCCACAAGTGCCACCTCTTGCCCCACAAGTGCCAAATACTTCCCCACAACTTCCACCTTCTGCCGCACTAGTGCCAACTCCAATTCCACAAGTGCCACATCCCGCACCTCAAGTGCCACCACCTGACCCACAAGTGCCAACTCCTGCCCCACAAGTGCCATTTCTTGCCCCACAAGTGCCACCTCCTGCCCCACAAGTGCCATTTCCTGCCCTACAACTTCCGCCTCCTGCCCCACAAGAGCCAGTTCCAGCCCCACAAATGCCACCTCCCGCCCCACAACTTCAACATCCCTCCATACAAGTGCCACCTCCAGCCCCACAAGTGCCACCTCCCACCCCAAAAGTGCCACCTCCTGCCCCACAAGTGCCACCTCCCGCCCAACAATTGTGGCCACATGACAAATAAGTTCCACTTCCTGCCCCACAAGTTCCACCTCCTGCCCAGCAAGTGCCATTTCTTTCCCCACAGGTTCCAACTCCTGCCCCACAGGTGCCATTTCCTGTTCCACAAGTGCCAACTCCTGTCCCACATGTGCCAACTCCTGCCCCACAAGTGCCATTTCCTACCCCACAACTTCCACCTCCCACCCTACAAGTGCCAATTCCTGCCCCACAAGTGCCAGCTCCAGCCCCACAAGTGCCAGCTCCTGCCCCCCATCATCCACCTCCTGCCCCACAAGTGCCACTTCCTGCCAAACAAGTGTTACCTCCCGCCCCAAAAGTGCCACTTCCTTCCCCTCTACCGCCACCTCCTGCCCCAGAAGTTCCACTTCCTGCACCACAAGTTACACCTACAGCCCCACAATTTCCACCTCCTGTTTTACAAGTTCCACTTCCGCCCCACAAGTGCCACCTCCTGCCCAACAAGTGCCAGTTCATGCCCCACAAGTGCAAGGTCCTGTCCTTCAACTTCCACCTCCTGCCCCACAACTTCCACCTCCCGCCCCACAATTGCCACCTCCTGCCCCACAAGTGCCACCTCCTGCCCAACAAGTGCCATTTCTTACCCCACAGGTTCCAAATGCTACCCCACTGGTGCCATTTCCTGCCCCACAAGTGCCATTTCCCCCCCCACATGTGCCAGCTCCTGCCTTACAAGTTTCACCTACCACCCCACAAATTCCACCTCCCACCCCACAAGTTCCACCTCCTGCCCCAAAAGTGCCAATTCCTGCTTCACAAGTGCCAGCTCATGCTTCACAAATGCCAGCTCATGCCCCACATCATCAGCTTCCTGCCCCACAAGTGCCACCTCTAACCCCACAAAGACAGCCTCCTGCCCCACATCATCCACCTCCTGCCCCACAAGTGCCAATTCCTGCCCCACTATTGCCAGCTCATGCCCCACAAGTGCCACCTCTTGCCCCACAGGTGCCACCTCCTGACCCACATCATCCACCTCCTCCCCCAAAAGTGACAATACCTGTTCCACAAGTGCCACCTCCCGCCCCACAACTTCAACATCCCGCCACACAAGTGCCGACTCCTGGCAACGTGTGCCACATCCTGCCCCACAAGTGCCAGCTCCTGCCCCACATGTTCCACCTACCACCCCACAAATTCCACCTCATGCCCCACAAGTGCCAACTCCCAACCCACAAATGCCAAATCCTGCAATGCAACTTCCACCTCCTGCCCTACAAGTGCCAATTCCTGCCCCACATGTGCCAGCTCATGCTTCACAAGTGTCAGCTCCTGCACTACGTCATCCACTTCCTGCCCCACAAGTGCCACCTCCTGACCGACAAAGACATCCTCCTGCCCCATAAGTGCCAATTCCTGCCCCACAAGTGCCAGCTCATTCCCCTGAAGTGCCACATTTGTCCACACCACTGCCTCCTCCCCCCCAAATAATCCACCTCCTGCCCCACAAGTGTCACTGACTGACCAACTTCCTCCTCCTGCCCCACAAGTGCAACCTCCTGCCCCACAAGTGCCAGCTCCTGCCCGACAAGAGCCACTTCCTGCCCCACAAGTACCTCTTCCCTCCCAACAAGTTCCAATTTCCACCCCACAAGTGCCACCTCCTGCCCCACAAGTGCAACCTCCTGCCCCACATCGCCCACCTCCCACCCAACAAGTGCCACCACCTGCCCCACAAGTGCCAATTCCTGCCCCACAAGTGCCACATTTGTCCACACCACTGCCACCTCCCCCCCCAAATAATCCACCTCCTGACCCACAAGTGTCACTGACTGACCAACTTCCTCCTCCTGCCCCACAAGTGCCAGCTCCTGCCCCACAAGAGCCACTTCCTGCCCCACAAGCACCTCTTCCCTCCCAACAAGTTCCAATTTCCGCCCAACAAGTACCACCTCCTTCTGCACAAGTTCCACCTCCTGCCCTAAAAGTGCCAGCTCCTGCCCCACAAAAGCCACTTCCCGCCCCACAAGTGCCACCTCCTGCCCTACAACTTCCACCTCCTGGCCCCAAAAGTGCCACATCCTGCCCTAAAACTTCCACCTCCTGGCCCACAAGTGCCACCTCCCGCCCTACAACTGCCAAACCCTGCCCCAAAACTTCCACCTCCTGCCCAACAATTTCCAACTCGTGCCCCACAATTGCCACCTCCTGCCACACAAATGCCACCTTCTGCCTCAAAATGCCACCTCCTGCCCAACAACTCCAACCTCCCGCCCCACAAGTACCACCTCCTGCTCCACAAGTTCCACCTCCTGCCCCATAAGTTCCACCTTACTCCCCACAAGTGCCATCTCCTGCCCCAAAAGCTCAATTTCCTGCCCCATCAGTGCCACCTCCCGCACCACAAGTGCCACCTCCTGCCCCATAAGTGCCAATTTCTGCCCCACAAGTGCCACTTCCCGCCTTACAAATGCCACCTCCTGCCCCACAACTTTCACCTCCTGCCCCACAAGTGCAACCTCCCTGCCCACGAGTGACACAATCTGCCCAAGTGCCACCTCCTGCCTCACAACTTCCACCTCCCGCCCCACAAGTGCCACCTCCTGTCTCACAAGTGCAACCTCCCGCCCCACTACTTCCACAACCTGCCCCACAAGTGCCACCTCCCGTCACTCAACTTCCAACTCCCGCCCCACAAGTGCCACCTCCCGCCCTACAACTTCCACCTCCCGCACCACAACTTCCACCTCCTGCATCACAACTTCCACCTCCCGCCCCACATGTACCACCTTCTGCATCACAACTTCCACCTCCCGCCCCACATGTACCACCTCCTGCATCACAACTTCCACCTCCCGCCCCACAAATGCCACCTCCTGCCCTACAAGTGCCACCTCAGGGCCCACAAGTGCCCCCTCCCGCTCCACAAGTGCCACCTCCTGCCCCACAAGTGCCATCTCCCGCCCCACAAGGGCCAAATCCTGCCACGCAACTTCCACCTCCTGCCCCACATCATCCACCTCCCACCCCACAAGTGCTACCTCCTGTGGCACAAGTGCCAATTCCAGCCCTAAAAGTGCCAGCTCATGCTTCACAATTGCCAGCTCCTGCCCCACATCATCCACCTCCTGCCCCACAAGTGCCACCTCCTATCCCACATGTGCCATCTCCTGCCCCACAAGTGCCATTTCCTGCACCACATTTGCCACCTCCTGCCCCACAAGTGTCACCTCCCACCCCACAAGTTTAACCTCCGGACACACAAGTGCCATCTCCCGCCCCACAAGTGCCATCTCCCGCCCCACAAGTGCCAAATCTGACGTGCAACTTCCACCTCCTGCTCCACAATTGCCATCTCCTGACCCACAAGTGCCACCTCCCGCCACACAAGTGCCACCTCCCGCCCCTCTATAGCCACCTTTTGCCCCACAAGTTACACCTCTTGCCCCACAAGTTACACCTCTTGCCCCACAACGTCGACCCCCGCCCCACATGTGCCACCACCTGACCCACAAGTGCCAACTCCTGCCCCACATGTACCACCACCTGACCCACAAGTGCCAACTCCTGCCCCACAAGTGCCATTTCCTGCACCACATTTGCCACGTTCTGCCCCACAATTGCCGGCTCCTGGCCCACAAGTGCCACCTCCCGCCCCACAAGTGCCACCTCCCGCCCCACTACTCCCACGTCACACCCCAAACCTTCAACCTACTTCCCCACAACTGCCACTTCCCACCCAGCAATTGCCACCCCCCGCCCCACAAGTGCCTCCTCCCACCCCACAAGTGCCAACTCCTGCCCCACATCATCCACCAACCGCCCCACAAGTGCCACCTCCCGCCCCACAACTGCCACCTCCCGCCTTAAAAGTGCCACCTCCCACCCCACAAGTTCCACCTTCCGCCCCACAAGTTCCACCTCCCGCACCACAAGTGCCACCTCCCGACCCACATGTGCCAACTACTGCCCCACAAGTGCCAGCTCCTGCCCCTCAAGTGTCACCTCTTCCCCACAAGTGCCACCTTCTGCTCCACAAGTGCCACTTCCTGCCGCACAAGTGATACCTCCAGCCCAACAACTGCCACCACCCGCCCCACAACTTCCACCTCCCGCCTCACAAGTGCAAACTCCAGGCCCACAAGTGCCACCTCCAGTTCCACAAGAATTAACCCCTTACCCCACAAGTGCCACCTCCTGCCCCATAAGTGCCACCTCCCACTCCACAAGTGCCACGTCCTTCCCAATTGCCACGTCCTGTCCCACAAGTGCCACCTCCTGCCGTACAAGTGCCACCCTCTGCCCCACAATTGCCATTCTTGCCCCACAATTGCCAATTCTTGCCCCACAACTTCCACCTCCCACCCCATAACTTCCACCTCCCGTCCCACAGCTTCCACATCCTGCCCCACAAGTGCCCGATCCTGCCCCAGAAGTACCACCACCTGACCCACAAGTGCCAACTCCTGCCCCACAAGTGCCACCTCGCATCCCGCAAGTGCCACATCCCGCCCCACAAGTTCCACCTCCTGCCTTACAAGTGCCCATTCCTGCTTCACAAGTGCCAGCTCATGCTTCACAAATGCCAGCTCCTGCCCCACATCATCAACTTCCTGCCCCACAAGTGTCACCTCCAACCCCACAAAGACAGCCTCCTGCCCCACATCATCCACCTCCTGCCCCACAAGTGCCAGCTCCTGCCCCACAAGTGCCACCTCCTGCCCCACAAGTGCCTCCTCCCACCCCACAAGTGCCAACTCCTGCCCCACATCATCCACCAACCGCCCCACAAGTGCCACCTCCCGCCCCACAACTGCCACCTCCCGCCTTAAAAGTGCCACCTCCCACCCCACAAGTTCCACCTTCCGCCCCACAAGTTCCACCTCCCGCACCACAAGTGCCACCTCCCGACCCACATGTGCCAACTACTGCCCCACAAGTGCCAGCTCCTGCCCCTCAAGTGTCACCTCTTCCCCACAAGTGCCACCTTCTGCTCCACAAGTGCCACTTCCTGCCGCACAAGTGATACCTCCAGCCCAACAACTGCCACCACCCGCCCCACAACTTCCACCTCCCGCCTCACAAGTGCAAACTCCAGGCCCACAAGTGCCACCTCCAGTTCCACAAGAATTAACCCCTTACCCCACAAGTGCCACCTCCTGCCCCATAAGTGCCACCTCCCACTCCACAAGTGCCACGTCCTTCCCAATTGCCACGTCCTGTCCCACAAGTGCCACCTCCTGCCGTACAAGTGCCACCCTCTGCCCCACAATTGCCAATTCTTGCCCCACAACTTCCACCTCCCACCCCATAACTTCCACCTCCCGTCCCACAGCTTCCACATCCTGCCCCACAAGTGCCCGATCCTGCCCCAGAAGTACCACCACCTGACCCACAAGTGCCAACTCCTGCCCCACAAGTGCCACCTCGCATCCCGCAAGTGCCACATCCCGCCCCACAAGTTCCACCTCCTGCCTTACAAGTGCCCATTCCTGCTTCACAAGTGCCAGCTCATGCTTCACAAATGCCAGCTCCTGCCCCACATCATCAACTTCCTGCCCCACAAGTGTCACCTCCAACCCCACAAAGACAGCCTCCTGCCCCACATCATCCACCTCCTGCCCCACAAGTGCCAGCTCCTGCCCCACAAGTGCCACCTCCTGCCCCACAAAGACCACCTCCTGCCCCACAAGTGCCAACTCCTGCCCCACATTTTCCAACTACCACCCCACAAATTCCAACTCCTGCACCACAAGTGCCTCCTCCCACCCCACAAATGCCACCTCCTGCCCTCCAACTTCCACCTCCTGCTCCACAAGGGCCATCTCCTGCCCCACATCGTCCACCTCCCACCCAAAAAGTGCCAATTCCTGCCCCACAAGTGCCAGTTCATGCCCCACATCATCCACCTTCTGCCCCACAACTTCCACCTCCTGCCCCACAACGACCACCTCCTGCCCCACAACGACCACCTCCTGCCCCACAAGTGCCAATTCCTGCCCTACAAGTGCCAGCTCATTCCCCTGAAGTGCCAGCTCCTGCCCCACAAGTGCCACATTTTGCCACACCACTGCCACCTCCCCCCCAAATAATCCATCTCCTGCCCCACAAGTGTCACTGACCGCCCAACTTCCTCCTCCTGACACACAAGTGCAACCTCCTGCCCTACAAGTGCAACCTCCTGCCCGACAAGAGCCACTTCCTGCCCCACAAGTAACTCTTCCCTCCCAACAAGTTCCAATTTCCGCCCCACAAATGCCAACTCCCGCTCCACAACTTCCACGTAACGCCCCATAAGTTCCAACTCCCTCCCAACAAGTGCCACCTCTCGTCCCACAAGTGCCACCTCCCACCCCACAAATGCCACCTCCTGCCCTGCAACTTCCACCTCCTGCTCCACAAGGGCCATCTCCTGCCCCACATCGTCCACCTCCCACCCAACAAGTGCCAATTCCTGCCCCACAAGTGCCACATTTTGCCACACCACTGCCACCTCCCCCCCAAATAATCCACCTCCTGCCCCACAAGTGTCACTGACCGCCCAACTTCCTCCTCCTGACGCACAAGTGTAACCTCCTGCCCCACAAGTGCCAGCTCCTGCCCGACAAGAGCCACTTCCTGCCCCACAAGTACCTCTTCCCTCCCAACAAGTTCCAATTTCCGCCCCACAAGTGCCACCTCCTGCCCCACAAATGCCACCTTTCGCCCCACAAATGCCACCTCCCGCTCCACAACTTCCACCTCCTGCCCCACAAGTGCCACCTCCCGCCCTACAACTTCCATCTCCTGGCCCACAAGTGCCACCTCCTGCCTCAAAAGAGCCACCTCCCGCCCCACAACTTCCACGTAACGCCTCATAAGTTCCACCTCCTGCCCCACAAGTTCCACCTCTTGCCCCACAAGTGCCAAATACTTCCCCACAACTTCCACCTTCTGCCCCACTAGTGCCACCTCCAATTCCACAAGTGCCACCTCCAGCCCTACAACTGCCACTTCCAGCCCCACAAGTGCCACCTCCCGCCCAACAACTTCAACATCCCACCACACAAGTGCCAACTCCTGCCCGTGTGCCACATCCTGCCACACAAGTGCCAACCCCTGCCGCACCACTGACAATTCCTGCCCCAAAAGTGACAGCTCATGCTTCACAATTGCCAGCTCTCGCCCCACAAGTGCCACATCCCGCCCCACAAGTGCCACCTCCTGCCAAACTAGTGCAACCTCCTGCCCCACACGTGCCATATCTCGCCAGACAATTTACAGCTCCTGCCCCACAAGTGCTACATCCTGCACCACAACTTCAACCTCCTGCCCCACAAGTGCCACGTTCTGCCCCACAAGTGCCAATTCCTGCCCCACATGTGCCAGCTCATGCTTCACAAGTGCCAGCTCCTGCACCACATCATCCACTTCCTGCCCTCAAGTGCCAATTCCTGCCCCACAAGCGCCAGTTCATGCCCCACAAGTGCCAGCTCCTGCCCCACAAGTGCCACATCCTGCCCCACAAGAGCCACTTCCTTCACCACAGGTACCCCATCCCACCGAACAAGTTTCAATTCCTGCCATACAAGTGCCACCTCCTTCCCCACAGGTGCCACCTCCTGCCCCACAAGTGCCACCTCCTGCCCCACAAGTGCCACCTCCTGCCCCACAAGTGCCACCTCCTGCTCCATAAGTTTCACCTCTCGCCCAACAAATGCCACCACCTCCCCCAAAAGCGCCACCTCCTGCCCCACAGGTGCCATTTCCTGCCCCACAACATCCACCTCCCACGCACAAGTGCAACCTACCGCCCCACAACTTCCACCTCCTGCCCCACAAGTGCCAACACCTGCCCCACAAGTGCCACCTCCTGCCCCACAAGTGCCACCTCCTGCCCCACAAGTGCCACCTCCCGCCCCACAAGTGCCACCTCCCGCCCCACAAGTGCCACCTGTCACCCTGCAAGTCCAGCTCCTGCCCCACAAGTGCCAGCTCATTCTTCACACGTGCCAGCTCCTGCCCCACATCATCAACTACCTGCCCCGCAAGTGCCACCTCCAACCCCACAAAGACAGCCTCCTGCCCCACATCATCCACATCCCGCCCCACAAGTGCCACCTCCTGCCAAACTAGTGCAACCTCCTGCCCCACAAGTGCCTTATCTCGCCAGACAATTTACAGCTCCTGCCCCACAAGTGCTACATCCTGCACCACAACTTCAACCTCCTGCCCCACAAGTGCCACGTTCTGCCCCACAAGTGTAGGCTCCTGCCCCACAACTGCCAATTCCTGCCCCACATGTGCCAGCTCATGCTTCACAAGTGCCAGCTCCTGCACCACATCATCCACTTCCTGCCCCACAAGTGCCAGCTCCTGCCCCACAAGTGCCACATCCTGCCCCACAGGTGCCATTTCCTGCCCCACAACATCCACCTCCCACGCACAAGTGCAACCTACCGCCCCACAACTTCCACCTCCCCCCCACAAGTGCCAACACCTGCCCCACAAGTGCCAGCTCCTACCCCACAAGAGCCACTTTCTGCCCCACAAGTGCCAGCTCATGCCCCACAAGTGCCAGCTCATGCCCCACATCATCCACCTTCTGCCCCACAAGTGCCACCTCCTGCCCCACAAGTGCCACCTCCTGCCCCACAAGTGCCACCTCCTGCCCGACAAGTTCCAATTCCTGCCCTACAAGTGCCAGCTCATTCTCCTGAAGTGCCAGCTCCTGCCCCACAAGTGACACATTTTGCCACACCACTGCCACCTACCCCCCAAATAATCCACCTCCTGCCCCACAAGTGTCACTGACCGCCCAACTTCCTCCTCCTGACGCACAAGTGCAACCTCCTGCCCCACAAGTGCCAGCTCCTGCCCGACAAGAGCCACTTCCTGCCTTACAAGTACCTCTTCCCTCCCAACAAGTTCCAATTTCCGCCCCACAATTGCCACCTCCTGCCCCACAAATGCCACCTCCTGCCCCACAAATGCCACCTCCCGACCCACAAGTGCCACCTCCCGCCCTACAACTTCCATCTCCTGGCCCACAAGTGCCACCTCCTGCCTGAAAGGGGCCACCTCCCACCCCACAACTTACATGTAACGCCCCATAAGTTCCACCTCCCGCCCAACAAGTGCCACCTCTCGTCCCACAAGGACCACCTCCTGCCCCACAAGTGCCACCTCCTGCCCCACAAGTGCCACCTCTTTGCCCCACAAGTGTCAACTCATGCTCCACAAATGCCACCTCCTGCTCCACAAGTTCCACCTCTTGCCCCACAAGTGCCAAATACTTCCCCACAACTTCCACCTTCTGCCCCACTAGTGCCAACTCCAATTCCACAAGTACCACCTCCAGCCCTACAACTGACACTTCCAGCCCCACAAGTGCCACCTCCCGCCCAACAACTTCAACATCCCACCACACAAGTGCCAACTCCTGCCCGTGTGCCACATCCTGCCCCACAAGTGCCAACTCCTGCCGCACAACTGACAATTCCTGCCCCAAAAGTGACAGCTCATGCTTCACAATTGCCAGCTCCTGCCCCACATCATCCACCATCTGCCCCACAAGTGCCACCTCTCGCCCCACAAGTGCCACATCCCGCCCCACAAGTGCCACCTCCTGTAAAACTAGTGCAACCTCCTGCCCCACACGTGCCATATCTCGCCAGACAATTTACAGTTCCTGCCCCACAAGTGCTACATCCTGCACCACAACTTCAACCTCCTGCCCCACAAGTGCCACGTTCTGCCCCACAAGTGTAGGCTCCAGCCCCACAACTGCCAATTCCTGCCCCACATGTGCCAGCTCATGCTTCACAAGTGCCAGCTCCTGCACCACATCATCCACTTCCTGCCCACAAGTGCCAGTTCATGCCCCACAAGTGCCAGTTCATGCCCCACAAGTGCCAGCTCCTGCCCCACAAGTGCCAGCTCCTGCCCCGCCAGTGCCACCTGTCACCCTGCAAGTCCAGCTCCTGCCCCACAAGTGCCAGCTCATGCTTCACATGTGCCAGCTCCTGCCCCACATCATCAATTTCCTGCCCCACAAGTGCCACCTCCAACCCCACAAAGACAGCCTCCTGCCCCACATCATCCACCCCCTGCATCACAAGTGCCAATTCCTGCCCCACTATTTCCAGCTCATGCCCCACAAGTGCCAGCACCTGCCCCACAAGTGCCACCTCTTGCCCAACAGGTACCACCTCCTGCCCCACATCATCCACCTCCTCCCCCACAAGTGACAATACTTGTTCCACAAGTGCGACCTCCCGCCCCACAAATGCCAAATCCTGCCCTGCAACTTCCACCTCCTGCTCCACAAGTGCCAATTCCTGCCCCACAAGTGCCAATTCCTGCCCCACAAGTGCCAGCTCATGCTTCACAAGTGCCAGCTCCTGCCTCATATCATCCACTTCCTGCTCAGATGTGCCACCTCCTGTCCGACAAAGACCACCTCCTGCCCCACATCATCCACCCCATGCCCCACAAGTGCCACCTCCTGCCCCACAACGACCACCTCCTGCCCCACGTCATCCACCCCCTGCACCACAAGTGCCAATTCCTGCCCCACAAGTGCCACATTTGTCCATACCACTGCCACCTCCCCCCCAAAATAATCCACCTCCTGCCCCACAAGTGTCACTGACTGACCAACTTCCTCCTCCTGACCCACAAGTGCAACCTCCTGGCCCACAAGTGCCAGCTCCTGCCCGACAAGAGCCACTTCCTGCCCCACAAGTACCTCTTCCCTCCCAACAAGTTCCAATTTCCGCCCCACAAGTGCCACCTCCAGCCCCACAAGTGCCACCTCCTGCCCCACAAGTGCCACCTCCTGCCCCACAAGTGCCACCTCCCGCCCCACAAGTGCCACCTCCCGCCCCACAAGTGCCACCTCCCGCCCCACCAGTGCCACCTGTCACCCTGCAAGTCCAGCTCCTGCCCCACAAGTGCCAGCTCATTCTTCACAAGTGCCAGCTCCTGCCCCACATCATCCACATCCCGCCCCACAAGTGCCACCTCCTGCCAAACTAGTGCAACCTCATGCCCCACAAGTGCCTTATCTCGCCAGACAATTTACAGCTCCTGCCCCACAAGTGCTACATCCTGCACCACAACTTCAACCTCCTGCCCCACAAGTGCCACGTTCTGCCCCACAAGTGTAGGCTCCTGCCCCACAACTGCCAATTCCTGCCCCACATGTGCCAGCTCCTGCACCACATCATCCACTTCCTGCCCACAAGTGCCAATTCCTGCCCCACAAGTGCCAGCTCCTGCCCCACAAGTGCCACATCCTGCCCCACAAGAGCCACTTCCTTCACCACAGGTACCCCATCCCACCCCACAAGTTTCAATTCCTGCCATACAAGTGACACCTCCTTCCCCACAAGTGCCACCTCCTTCCCCACAAGTGCCACCTCCTGCCCTACAAGTGCCACCTCCCAACAAAAAACTGACACCTCCTGCCCAATAGTGTCACCTCCTGCCCAACAAGTTCCACCTCTTGACCTACAAGTGCCACCTCCTGCCCCAAAAGCGCAACCTCCTGCCCCACAGGTGCCATTTCCTGCCCCACAACATCCACCTCCCACGAACAAGTGCAACCTACCGCCCCACAACTTCCACCTCCTGCCCCACAAGTGCCAACACCTGCCCCACAAGTGCCACCTCCTGCCCCACAAGTGCCACCTGTCACCCTGCAAGTCCAGCTCCTGCCCCACAAGTGCCAGCTCATGATTCACAAGTGCCAGTTCATGCCCCACAAGTGCCAGCTCATTCCCCACAAGTGCCAGCTCATGCCCCACATCATCCACCTTCTGCCCCACAAGTGCCACCTCCTGCCCCACAACGACCACCTCCTGCCCCACAACGACCACCTCCTGCCCCACAAGTGCCA
Source organism: Coturnix japonica (assembly GCF_054131305.1). NCBI lineage: Eukaryota > Metazoa > Chordata > Aves > Galliformes > Phasianidae > Coturnix > Coturnix japonica. Next base: position 5,126,363 of record NC_140678.1, on the reverse strand, counting down.
ATTCCTGCCCTACAAGTGCCAGCTCATTCCCCTGAAGTGCCACCTCCTGCCCCACAAGTGCCACAGTTTTACACACCACTGCCACCTCCCCCCCAAATAATCCACCTCCTGCCCCACAAGTGTCACTGACCGCCCAACTTCCTCCTCCTGACGCACAAGTGCAACCTCCTGCCCCACAAGTGCCAGCTCCTGCCCGACAAGAGCCACTTCCTGCCCCACAAGTACCTCTTCCCTCCCAACAAGTTCCAATTTCCGCCCCACAAGTGCCACCTCCTGCCCCACAAGTGCAACCTCCTGCCCCACAAATGCCACCTCCCGACCCACACGTGCCACCTCACGCCCAACATCTACTTCCACCTCCTGCCCCACAAGTGCCACCTCCCGCCCTACAACTTCCATCTCCTGGCCCACAAGTGCCACCTCCTGCCTCAAAAGAGCCACCTCCCGCCCCACAACTTACATGTAACGCCCCATAAGTTCCACCTCCCGCCCAACAAGTGCCACCTCTCGTCCCACAAGGACCACCTCCTGCCCCACAAGTGCCACCTCCTGCCCCACAAGCGTCAACTCATGCTCCACAAATGCCACCTCCTGCCCCACAAGTTCCACCTCTTGCCCCACAAGTGCCAAATACTTCCCCACAACTTCCACCTTCTGCCCCACTAGTGCCAACTCCAATTCCACAAGTACCACCTCCAGCCCTACAACTGCCACTTCCAGCCCCACAAGTGCCACCTCCCGCCCAACAACTTCAACATCCCACCACACAAGTGCCAACTCCTGCCCGTGTGCCACATCCTGCCCCACAAGTGCCAACTCCTGCCGCACAACTGACAATTCCTGCCCCCAAAGTGACAGCTCATGCTTCACAGTTGCCAGCTCCTACCCCACATCATCCACCTTCTGCCCCACAAGTGCCACCTCCTGCCCCACAAGTGCCACATCCCTCCCCAAAAGTGCCACCTCCTGCCCAACAAGTGCCATTTCTTACCCCACAGGTTCCAAATCCTACCCCACTGGTGCCATTTCCTGCCCCACAAGTGCCATTTCCCCCCCCACATGTGCCAACTCCTGCCTTACAAGTTTCACCTACCACTCCACAAATTCCACCTCCCAACCCACAAGTTCCACCTCCTGCCCCAAAAGTGCCAATTCCTGCTTCACAAGTGCCAGCTCATGCTTCACAAATGCCAGCTCACGCCCCACATCATCCACCTCCTGCCCCACAAGTGCCAGCTCATGCCCCACAAGTGCCACCTCTTGCCCCACAGGTGCCACCTCCTGCCCCACATCATCCACCTCCTCCCCCAAAAGTGACAATACCTGTTCCACAAGTGCCACCTCCCGCCCCACAACTTCAACATCCCGCCACACAAGTGCCGACTCCTGGCAATGTGTGCCACATCCTGCCCCACAATTGCCAGCTCCTGCCCCACATGTTCCACCTACCACCCCACAAATTCCACCTCATGCCCCACAAGTGCCAACTCCCAACCCACAAATGCCAAATCCTGCAATGCAACTTCCACCTCCTGCTCCACAAGTGCCACCTCCTGCCCCACATTGTCCACCTCCCACCCAACAAGTGCCACCACCTGCCCCACAAGTGCCAATTCCTGCCCCACATGTGCCAGCTCATGCTTCACAAGTGCCAGCTCCTGCACTACGTCATCCACTTCCTGCTCGCAAGTGCCACCTCCTGACCGACAAAGACATCCTCCTGCCCCACAAGTGCCAATTTCTGCCCCACAAGTGCCAGTTCATGCCCCACATGTGCCACATTTGTCCACACCACTGCCACCTCCCCCCCCAAATAATCCACCTCCTGACCCACAAGTGTCACTGACTGACCAACTTCCTCCTCCTGCCCCACAAGTGCCAGCTCCTGCCCCACAAGCACCTCTTCCCTCCCAACAAGTTCCAATTTCCGCCCAACAAGTACCACCTCCTTCTGCACAAGTTCCACCTCCTGCCCTAAAAGCTCCATTTCCTGCCCCAGAAGTGCCACCTCCCGCCCCACAAGTGCCACTTCCTGCCCTACAACTTCCACCTCCTGGCCCACAAGTGCCACCTCCCGCCCTACAACTGCCAAACCCTGCCCCAAAACTTCCACCTCCTGCCCAACAATTTCCAACTCGTGCCCCACAATTGCCACCTCCTGCCACACAAATGCCACCTTCTGCCTCAAAATGCCACCTCCTGCCCAACAACTCCAACCTCCCGCCCCACAAGTGCCACCTCCTGCTCCACAAGCACCACCTCCTGCCCCATAAGTTCCACCTTACGCCCCACAAGTGCCATCTCCTGCCCCAAAAGCTCAATTTCCTGCCCCATCAGTGCCACCTCCCGCACCACAAGTGCCACCTCCTGCCCCTTAAGTGCCAATTTCTGCCCCACAAGTGCCACTTCCCGCCTTACAAATACCACCTCCTGCCCCACAACTTTCACCTCCTGCCCCATAAGTGCAACCTCCCTGCCCACGAGTGACACAATCTGCCCAAGTGCCACCTCCTGCCTCACAACTTCCACCTCCCGCCCCACAAGTGCCACCTCCTGTCTCACAAGTGCAACCTCCCGCCCCACTACTTCCACAACCTGCCCCACAAGTGCCACCTCCCGTCACTCAACTTCCAACTCCCGCCCCACAAGTGCCACCTCCCGCCCTACAACTTCCACCTCCCGCACCACAACTTCCACCTCCTGCCTCACAAGTTCCACATCCCGCCCCACAACATCCAACTCCTGGCCCACAAGTGCGACCTCCTGCCCCACCATTACCACCTCCTGCCCCACAATTTCCACCTCCTGCCCCACAAGTGCCACAACCTGCTCCACAATTTCAACGTCCTGCCTTACAAGTGCCACATTCTGCCCCACAAGTGTAGGCTCCTGCTCCACAAGTGCCACCTCCCGAACCACAACCTCAACCTCTGGCCCCACAAGTCCCACCTCCCGCCCCACAAGTGCCACATCCCGCCCCACAAGTGCCACCACCCGCCCCACAAGTGCCACCTTCTGTTCCACAACTTCCAGCTCCTGCCCCACAAGTTATAACTCCTGCCCCACAAGTGTTGCATTTTGCCCCACAAGTGCCAACTCCCGCCTCACAAGTGCCACCTCCCGACCCACAAGTGCCAATTCCTGCCCCACATCATTAACCTCCTGCCCCACAAGTGCCACCTCCCACCCCACAAGTGCCAACTCCTGCCCCGCAACTTCCATCTCCTGCTCCACAAGTGCCACCTCGAACCGCACAATTGCCACCTCCTTCCCCATATCAACCACCTCCCATCCAACAAGTGCCACCTCCTGCCCCACAAGTGCCAATTCCTGCCCCACAAGTGCCAGCTCATGCTTCACAAGTGCCACCTCCTGCCCCTCATCATCCACCTCCTGCCCCACAAGTGCCACCTCCTGACCCACAACATCAATCTCCAGCCCCACAAGAGCCGCCTCCTGCCCGACAAGTTAAACCTGCTACAAGTTCCACAAGTGCCACCTCCCTGCTCACGAGTGCCACATCCCGCCCCACATGTACCACCTCCTGCATCACAACTTCCACCTCCCGCCCCACATGTACCACCTCCTGCATCACAACATCCACCTCCCGCCCCACATGTACCACCTCCTGCATCACAACTTCCACCTCCCGCCCCACATGTACCACCTCCTGCATCACAACTTCCACCTCCCGCCCCACAAGTGCCACCTCCTGTCTCACAAGTGCAACCTCCCGCCCCACATGTACCACCTCCTGCATCACAACTTCCACCTCCCGCCCCACATGTACCACCTCCTGCATCACAACTTCCACCTCCCGCCCCACATGTACCACCTCCTGCATCACAACTTCCACCTCCCGCCCCACATGTACCACCTCCTGCATCACAACTTCCACCTCCCGCCCCACATGTACCACCTCCTGCATCACAACTTCCACCTCCCGCCCCAAGAATGCCACATCCTGCCCCACAAGTGCCACCTCATGCCTCACAAGTGCCACCCCCCCCCCCACAAGTGCCACCTCCCGCCCCACAAGGGTCACCTCCCACGCACAAGTGCCACATCCTGCCCCACAAGTGCCACCTCCCACGCACAAGTGCCACATCCTGCCCCACAAGTGTCACCTCCTGCCCACAAGTGCCACCTTCCGCCCCACAGGTGCCACCTCACAGCCCAACAGTGTCAACTTCCGCCCCACAAGTGCCACCTCACGCCCCACAACTGCCACCTCCCGCCCCACAAGTGCCACCACCTGAACCACAAGTGCCACCACCTGACCCACTAATGCAACTACCTGCCCCACAAGTGCCAACTAGTGCCCCACAAGTGCCAACTCCTGCCCCACAAGTTCTACCTCCTGCCTTACAAGTGCCACCCCCTGCCTCACAACTTCCACCTCCCGCCCCACAAATGCCACCTCCTGCCCTACAAGTGCTACCTCAGGCCCCACAAGTGCCCCGTCCTGCCCCACAAGTGCCATCTCCCGCCCCACAAGGGCCAAATCCTGCCACGCAACATCCACCTCCTGCCCCACATCATCCACCTCCCACCCCACAAGTGCCACCTCCTGTGGCACAAGTGCCAATTCCAGCCCTAAAAGTGCCAGCTCATGCTTCACAATTGCCAGCTCCTGCCCCACATCATCCACCTCCTGCCCCACAAGTGCCACCTCCTATCCCACATTTGCCACCTCCCGCCCCACAAGTTTAACCTCCAGACACACAAGTGCCATCTCCCGCCCCACAAGTGCCATCTCCCGCCCCACAAGTGCCAAATCCTGACATGCAACTTCCAACTCCTGCTCCACAACTGCCATCTCCTGCCCCACAAGTGCCACCTCCCGCCCCTCCATAGCCACCTCCTGCCCCACAAGTTACACCTCTTGCCCCACAACGTCGACCCCCGCCCCACATGTGCCACCACCTGACCCACAAGTGCCAATTCCTGCCGCACAAGTGCCATTTCCTGCACCACATTTGCCGCGTCCTGCCCCACAAGTGCCAGCTCCTGCCCCAAAAGTGCTACCTCTCGCGCCACAACCTCAACCTCCAGCCACACAAGTGCCACCTCCCGCCCCACAAGTGCCACCTCCCGCCCCACAACTTCCACTTCACACCCCAAATCTTCTTACCTTCCACCCCACAAGTGCCACCTCCTGCCCCAAACCTTCAAACTACTGCCCCACAACTGCCACTTCCCACCCAGCAATTGCCACCCCCCGCCCCACAAGTGCCTCCTCCCACCCCACAAGTGCCAACCCTTACCCCACATGTGCCAACTCCTGCCCCACATCGTCCACCAACCGCCCCACAAGTGCCACCTCCTGCACCACAAGTGCCACCTCCTGACCCAGAACTTCCAGCTCCTGCCCCACAACTTCCATCTCCCACTCCACAAGTGCCACCTACTGCACAACAAATACCTGCCCCATAAGTGCCATCTCCTGCCCCACAGGTGCCACCTACTGTTCCACATCATCCACCTCCTTCCCCACATCATCCACCTACTGTTCCGCAAATGTCACCTCCTGACCAACAACTTCCAAATCCTGCCCCACAAGTGCCACCTCCTGCCCCACATAATCCACATCCTGCTCCAAAATTGCCATCTCCTGCCCCACAAGTGCCACCTCCCACCCAACAAGTGCCACCTCCATCCCCACCAGTTCCACCGCCCGCCCCATAAGTACCACCTCCTGACCCACAAGTGCCACTACGTGACCCACAATTGCCACCTCCCGTCTCACAATTGCAACTCTCGCCCAACAATTGCCACCTCCTGCCCCACAATTGCCACCACCCCCCCAACAAGTGCCACCTCCTGCCCCACAAGTACCACATCCCACCCCACAAGTGCAACCTCCTGCCCCACAAGTGCCAACTCTCGCCCCACAAGTGCCAACTCCTGCCCCACAACATCCACCTCACGCTCCAAAAGTGCCACCTCCTGCCCCACAAGTGCTACTTCCTGCCTTACAAGTGCCACTTCCCGCTGCACAAGTGACACCTCCAGCCCCACAGCTGCCACAACCCGCCCCACAACTTCCACATCCCGCCTCACAACTGCAAGCTCCTGCCCCACAATTGCCACCTCCTACCACACAAGTGCCAACTCCTGCCCCACAAGACCCACCTCATGTCCCTCAATTTTCACCTTATGCCCCAAAAGTGCCACCTCCCGCCCAACATGTGCAACATCTCGCCCCACTAGTGCCACGTCCCGGCCCAAAATTGCTACCTCCTGCCCACATCATCCACCTCCTGTTCCACAAATGTCACCTCCTGACCCACAACTTCCACCTCCTGCCCCACAAGTGCCACCTTCTGCCTCACAAGTGCCACCCCTTGCCCCACCAGTGCCACATCCCACCGCACAATTTCCACCTCTTGTTACACAAGTCCCACCTCCCGCCCAACAACAGCCTCCTCCTGCCCCACAAGTGCCACCTCCCGCCCCACAAGTGCCACGTCCTTCCCAATTGCCACGTCCTGTCCCACAAGTGCCACCTCCTGCCGTACAAGTGCCACCCTCTGCCCCACAATTGCCACTTCTTGCCCCACAATTGCCAATTCTTGCCCCACAACTTCCACCTCCCACCCCATAACTTCCACCTCCCGTCCCACAGCTTCCAAATCCTGCCCCACAAGTGCCCGATCCTGCCCCAGAAGTACCACCACCTGACCCACAAGTGCCAACTCCTGCCCCACAAGTGCCAACTCCTGCCTTACAAGTGCCAATTCCTGCTTCACAAGTGCCAGCTCATGTTTCACAAATGCCAGCTCCTGCCCCACATCATCAATTTCCTGCCCCACAAGTGTCACCTCCAACCCCACATAGACAGCCTCCTGCCCCACATCATCCACCTCCTGCCCCACAACTGCCAGCTCATGCCCCACAAGTGCCACCTCGCATCCCGCAAGTGCCACATCCCGCCCCACAAGTTCCACCTCCTGCCTTACAAGTGCCAATTCCTGTCCTACAAGTGCCAGCTGATTCCCCTGAAGTGCCAGCTCCTGCCCCACTAGTGCCACATTTTGCCACACCACTGCCACCTCCCCCCCAAAATAATCCACCTCCTGCCCCACAAGTGTCACTGACCGCCCAACTTCCTCCTCCTGACACACAACTGCAACCTCCTGCCCTACAAGTGCCAGCTCCTGCCTGACAAGAGCCACTTCCTGCCCCACAAGTACCTCTTCCCTCCCAACAAGATCCAATTTCCGCCCCACAAGTGCCACCTCCTGCCCCACAAGTGCAACCTCCTGCCCCACAAATGCCATCTTTCGCCCCACAAGTGCCACCTCCTGCTCCACAACTTCCACCTCCTGCCCCAGTAAAGCCACCTCCCGCCCCACAAGAGCCACCTCCCGCCCTACATCTTCCATCTCCTGGCTCACAAGTTCCACCTCCTGCCTCAAAAGAGCCACCTTCCGCCCCACAACTTCCACGTAACGTCCCATAAGTTCCACCTCCTGCCCCACAAGTGCCACCTCTCGTCCCACAAGGACCACCTCCTGCCCCACAAGTGCCACCTCCTGCCCAACAAGTGCCACCACCCTCCCCAAAATGCCAACTCCCGCCCCACAAGAGCCACGTCCAGCCCCACAACTTCCACCTCCTGCCCCAAAAGTGTCAACTCCTGCCCCATAAGTTCCATATCCCGCCCCACAAGTGCCACTACCTGCCCCACTAGTGCCATCTCCATTTCCACAGGTGCCACCTCCCGCCCCACAACTTCCACGTAACGCCCCATAAGTTCCACCTCCTGCCCAACAAGTGCCACCTCTCGTCCCACAAGGACCACCTCCTGCCCCACAAGTGCCAAATACTTCCCCACAACTTCCACCTTCTGCCGCACTAGTGCCAACTCCAATTCCACAAGTGTCACCACCTGACCCACAAGTGCCAACTCCTGCCCCACAAGTGCCATTTCTTGCTTCACAAGTGCCACCTCCTGCCCCACAACTGCCATTTCCTGCCCTACAACTTCCACCTCCTGCCGCACAAGAGCCAGTTCCAGCCCCACGAAGGCCACCTCCCGCCCCACAACTTCAACAACCCGCCATACAAGTGCCAACTCCTGCCCAACGTGTGCCACATCCTGCCCCACAAGTTCCAAATCCTGCCCCACAAGTGCCACCTCCCACCCCACAAGTGCTAAATCCTGCCACGCAACATCCACATCCTGCTCCACAAGTGCCACCTCGAACCGCACAATTGCCACCTCCTTCCCCATATCAACCACCTCCCATCCAACAAGTGCCACCTCCTGCCGCACAAGTGCCACATCATAACATTATGTGCAGTGTGGATCATTAGAAGCTTCATACTCCAGTTCCATGGAATAACAACGTTCCAAATACTCATCTCTCAGAAGAAAAGTACATATCCCAGAGGACTTCGCGGCCAAAGGTAAGTCATGGGAGGAGGACATATGTATAATCTCCTCCCAGGCTGGAGCTCTCTTTTTTGGGCTCGGGACCCTACAGGGCAGCTGCCCCCTGTCATTCGCAAAGGTAAATCTAGGTAACCTGTGACAGATTTTGGTGGAGATGGCGGGCATAAGCTGCTGCTTTTTAGCTTTTAGAACAAATCTCTCTTTGCTCTCAGAGAGCTTCGTTAGGGATGTGATATCTTTTCATAGCTGCTCACTGAGAACGTGACCTTGAAAGTCCAGGCAAACTGTCAAAATTCAGGGGTAGCTGTAAACTCTGAGCATTGTTATCTTGCTTTTGTAAAGAAAACAAAGGGATTTCTTTCTCTCCCAGAGCACAGCTAGCTAGCTCTGACTTTTACAGTGCCTGCCAGCTACTGCCAGCTATGAGTCTGCTCTTTATTTTAGGAGCACTGCATAGGGGATTCAAAGCCATCATGTTCTTTGAAACTTACTGGCCCTTCTTAATTTATTGATTTCTTGTTATAGAATATATGCATTATACAACCGAGTAAGGGCCTGGTACTTCTACGCAATGTGGTATGATGTGAATTTTGACACTTGCATCCCAGATGAAATAGTTAATTTTAGAATGACTAATTTCACAATTGCTAATTTCACAGCAGCTAGTTTTACAAACACCACGATGTTCAATCCGGTTTCCAGGCTGCCTTATCAGATTGCCGCACAGTTTTTGAAAACCGAGTTAGTGTTCATCCTTGTGTTCATACTCATGTTCATGTTATCAGTATCAATATATATGAATGTACTCCTCTCCATTCGTTCTATGCGGAAGTCCCCTCCAAAACCAGAAAATGCTGACTGGCAGGGAATATGGAAAGGTTTAGGAAAAATCTTAGAAGCGTGGGGACCCGCAGTGTCATGGGATTTCACTCTTGAACACCTGAGGGACCCTGAGAAATTGAGTATTTGAGTCAGAGATCTAAGGAGGTAAACCACACTTGGGGTTTGGCTTATGCTTACCGTGCTCTATATACTACTACCCTGGAGAGGGAGAGTTTCCGATCTGAGGTTCAAGCCTCAAAAAAAAAAAAAATCCCCAAGTCAACTCTGATCAGTCACAGGAGGCACCAGTAACAATATCAGTTGCCCCTGTGGAAGGAAGAAATGGAAACAGGTGTCCTTGTGTCTAGGATGAGAAGAAGGAGAAGCAGAGGAGGAGGCAGCAGAAGATCCAGGTAGGGGGTCTGGATTGGCACTGAGAAATGCAAAAAAAAAAAACAAAAAAAAAAACAAAAAAAAAAAACTAAGAGGCATGAAGAAGAGAGTGATGAGGAGGAAATCTCTATTACCATTCATCAATCTCTGAAGATGGATGAATTCCAAGGCTCAAGAAAGGAGTTTACATGGCATCAAAATGAAGGTCTCTTGCCTGATTGATTTGCTGCTGGGACAACGGGGCCAACAGCCTGTCTCTAGCTGGTAATGAATCTCACCAACTAGGAAGCATTGCCAGAGACCCAGCTATCGACAGAGAGATTAGCAGATGTTTGGATGGAGCTGGCACCCTCTGGACTGTTAACAGCCGTGAGGGAAATGTAACCCTTCAAGGATGCTTTGAAGCCTCAGACTATTAAGTGGGATACCATCGAAAAAGGTATCCAGTACCTGAGGGAAATGACCGTGGTGGAAATGTTGTATGACCCTGATCCACAAGACCGTGATCCTGAGAGAGTGAGGACCAAGCCTAGCATGTGGCAGAAACTCACAAGTACAGCACCAGAAAGATATGCACAGACACTGGCAACGACATTTGGAAGATCTGAGGAACAAGAGAGAAGACCCCGAGTTTTTGAACTGATTATGACACTTCAAAACTATGAAGAGCAGCTCCCCCCAGTACGCACCGCAGTTTCTGCCATCTCACGAGTAGAAGACTGATAGATGAAATGCACAAGAAACTATTTCCATCGACTAATTGTGATGGTCGAGTAGTAGTATCAGAAACGACTGATGAAGGTCAGTCTCCATACGGGTCACCAGGTCTAGTGAAGGACCTGATCAAAATATTCCAATCCTACTCTTCACCTGTATCATCAAAAGTTTCAGCTATTAGACACACGTGCTTTCCAGCTCAAGCAAGGAACAACAGTAAGATTGCACAGCGTGTTTCCATGTGGTGCTACCTACGGGACCACAGAGAAGACATGAGGAAGTGGCACGACCAGCCTACTCCTGTACTACGAGCACGGGTGAGAGAACTACAAAACAGACCAACCACCAGTGGAGTTGCTCCATTCATCACAGGTAACCCATAGAGGGGCCCTGCCCTCAGTCTTGGCGGGGAGAGGGATAATAAGAGTTTATTGGACTGTGTGGATTAAAAGGTCTGGCACAACAGAACCACAGAACCACTGCTGGATACCGGTGCAAAGTGCACTCTAATGCCCTCGAATCACAAAGGGACAGAATCAATCAAACAGAATCAATGGAGTGACTGGGGGCTCTCAAGAATTGACTGTGTTGGAGGCCGAAATAAGCCTCACTGGTAAAGACTGGCAAAAACATCCTATTGTGACTGGCCCAGTGGCTCCGTGTGTCCACAAGTGCCACCTCCCGCCCCACAAGTGCCAAATCCTGCCCTTCAACTTCCACCTCCTGCTCCACAAGTGCCACCTCCTGCCCCACAACGACCACCTCCTGCCCCACATCATCCACCCCCTGCGCCACAAGTGCCAATTCCTGCCCTACAAGTGCCAGCTCATTCCCCTGAAGTGCCAGCTCCTGCCCCACTAGTGCCACATTTTGCCACACCACTGCCACCTCCCCCCCAAAATAATCCACCTCCTGCCCCACAAGTGTCACTGACCGCCCAACTTCCTCCTCCTGACACACAACTGCAACCTCCTGCCCTACAAGTGCCAGCTCCTGCCTGACAAGAGCCACTTCCTGCCCCACAAGTACCTCTTCCCTCCCAACAAGATCCAATTTCCGCCCCACAAGTGCCACCTCCTGCCCCACAAGTGCCATCTTTTGCCCCACAAGTGCCACCTCCCGCTCCACAACTTCCACCTCCCGCTCCACAACTTCCACCTCCTGCCCCACAAGTGCCACCTCCCGCCCTACAACTTCCATCTCCTGGCTCACAAGTGCCACCTCCTGCCCCACAAGTGCCACCTCCTGCCCCACAAGTGCCACCTCCTGCCCCACAAGTGCCACCTCCTGCCCCACAAGTGCCACCTCCTGCCCCACAAGTGCCACCTCCTGCCCAACAAGTGCCACCTCCTGCCCAACAAGTGCCACCTCCTGCCCCACAAGTGCCACCTCCTGCCCCACAAGTGCCATTTCCTGCCCTACAACTTCCACCTCCTGCCCCACAAGAGCCAGTTCTAGCCCCACAAATGCCACCTCCCACCCCACAACTTCAACATCCCGCCATACAAGTGCCAACTCCTGCCCAACGTGTGCCACCTCCTGCCCCACAAGTGCCAAATCCTGTTCTGCAACTTCCAACTCCTGCTCCACAAGTGCCACCTCCTGCCCCACATCATCTACCTCCCACCCCACAAGTGCCACCTCCTGCCCCACAAGTTACATCTCCCGCCCCACAAGTGCCACCTCCTGCCTCACAACTTCCAACTCCCACCACAACAATTTCCACCTCCTGTCTTACAAGTTCCACTTCCGCCCCACAAGTGCCACCTCCAGCCCCATAAGTGCCTAATCATGCCCCACAACATCCACCTGTGCCCTACGAATTTCCGGCTCCACATCATCCAACTCCAGCCCCACAAGCGCCACCTCCTGCACAAAAAGATCCACCTCAAGCCCCACAGGTGCCAGCTCCCCCCCCACAACTTCCACCTCCCGCCCCACAATTGCCACCTCCTGCCCCATAAGTGCCACCTCCCGCCCAACAATTGTGGCCACATGACAAACAAGTTCCACTTCCGCCCCACAAGTGCCACCTCCTGCCCAACAAGTGCCATTTCTTACCCCACAGGTTCCAAATCCTACCCCACTGGTGCCAATTCCTGCCCCACAAGTGCCATTTCCCCCCCCACATGTGCCAACTCCTGCCTTACAAGTTTCACCTACCACCCCACAAATTCCACCTCCCACCCCACAAGTTCCACCTCCTGCCCCAAAAGTACCAATTCCTGCTTCACAAGTGCCAGCTCATGTCCCACATCATCAACTTCCTGCCCCACAAGTGCCAGCTCATGCCCCAGAAGTGCCACCTCTTGCCCCACAGGTGCCACCTCCTGCCCCACATCATCCACCTCCTGCCCCACATCATCCACCTCCTGCCCCACATCATCCACCTCCTCCCCCAAAAGTGACAATACCTGTTCCACAAGTGCCACCTCCCGCCCCACAACTTCAACATCCCGCCACACAAGTGCCGACTCCTGGCAACGTGTGCCACATCCTGCCCCACAAGTGCCAGCTCCTGCCCCACATGTTCCACCTACCACCCCACAAATTCCACCTCATGCCCCACAAGTGCCAACTCCCAACCCACAAATGCCAAATCCTGCAATGCAACTTCCACCTCCTGCTCCACAAGTGCCACCACCTGCCCCACAAGTGCCCCACATGTGCCAGCTCATGCTTCACAAGTGCCAGCTCTTGCACTACATCATCCACTTCCTGCTCACAAGTGCCACCTCCTGACCGACAAAGACATCCTCCTGCCCCGTAAGTGCCAATTTCTGCCCCACAAGTGCCAGCTCATTCCCCTGAAGTGCCACATTTGTCCACACCACTGCCTCTTCCCCCCCAAATAATCCACCTCCTGCCCCACAAGTGTCACTGACTGACCAACTTCCTCCTCCTGACACACAAGTGCAACCTCCTGCCCCACAAGTGCCAGCTCCTGCCCCACAAGAGCCACTTCCTGCCCCACAAGTACCTCTTCCCTCCCAACAAGTTCCAATTTCCGCCCAACAAGTACCACCTCCTTCTGCACAAGTTCCACCTCCTGCCCTACAAGCTCCATTTCCTGCCCCAGAAGTGCCACCTCCCGCCCCACAAGTGCCACCTCCTGCCCTACAACTTCCACCTCCTGGCCCACAAGTGCCACCTCCCGCCCTACAACTGCCAAACCCTGCCCCAAAACTTCCACCTCCTGCCCAACAATTTCCAACTCATGCCCCACAATTGCCACCTCCTGCCACACAAATGCCACCTTCTGCCTCAAAATGCCACCTCCTGCCCAACAACTCCAACCTCCCGCCCCACAAGTACCACCTCCTGCTCCACAAGTTCCACCTCCTGCCCCATAAGTTCCACCTTACGCCCCACAAGTGCCATCTCCTGCCCCAAAAGCTCAATTTCCTGCCCCACAAGTGCCACCTCCTGCCCCATAAGTGCCAATTTCTGCCCCACAAGTGCCACTTCCTGCCTTACAAATGCCACCTCCTGCCCCACAACTTTCACCTCCTGCCCCACAAGTGCAACCTCCCTGCCCACGAGTGACACAATCTGCCCAAGTGCCACCTCCTGCCTCACAACTTCCACCTCCCGCCCCACAAGTGCCACCTCCTGTCTCACAAGTGCAACCTCCCGCCCCACTACTTCCACAACCTGCCCCACAAGTGCCACCTCCCGTCACTCAACTTCCAACTCCCGCCCCACAAGTGCCACCTCCCGCCCTACAACTTCCACCTCCCGCACCACAACTTCCACCTCCTGCCTCACAAGTTCCACATCCCGCCCCACAACTTCATTCTCCCACCCCACAACTTCCAACTCCTGGCCCACAAGTGCGACCTCCTGCCCCACCATTACCACCTCCTGCCCCACAATTTCCACCTCCTGCCCCACAAGTGCCACAACCTGCTCCACAATTTCAACGTCCTGCCTTAGAAGTGCCACCTTCTGTTCCACAACTTCCACCTCCTGCCCCACAAGTTTTGCATTTTGCCCCACAAGTGCCACCTCCCGCCTCACAAGTGCCACCTCCCGACCCACAAGTGCCACCTCCCGACCCACAACTTCCATCTCCTGCTCCACAAGTGCCACCTCGAACCGCACAATTGCCACCTCCTTCCCCATATCAACCACCTCCCATCCAACAAGTGCCACCTCCTGCCCCACAAGTGCCAATTCCTGCCCCACAAGTGCCAGCTCATGCTTCACAAGTGCCACCTCCTGCCCCTCATCATCCACCTCCTGCCCCACAAGTGCCACCTCCTGACCCACAACATCAATCTCCAGCCCCACAAGAGCCGCCTCCTGCCCGACAAGTTACACCTGCTACAAGTTCCACAAGTGCCACCTCCCTGCTCACGAGTGCCACATCCCGCCCCACATGTACCACCTCCTGCATCACAACTTCCACCTCCCGCCCCACATGTACCACCTCCTGCATCACAACTTCCACCTCCCGCCCCACATGTACCACCTCCTGCATCACAACTTCCACCTCCCGCCCCACATGTACCACCTCCTGCATCACAACTTCCACCTCCCGCCCCACATGTACCACCTCCTGCATCACAACTTCCACCTCCCGCCCCACATGTACCACCTCCTGCATCACAACTTCCACCTCCCGCCCCACATGTACCACCTCCTGCATCACAACTTCCACCTCCCGCCCCACATGTACCACCTCCTGCATCACAACTTCCACCTCCCGCCCAGCAAGTTCCACCTCCTCCCCACAAGTGCCACCTCCCTGCCCACAATTGCCACCTCCTGCCCCACAAGTTCCACCTCCTCCCCACAAGTGCCACCTCCCGCCCCACAAGCGCCACCTCCCTCTCCACAAACTCCACCTCCCACGCACAAGTGCCACATCCTGCCTCACAAGTGCCACCTCATGCCTCACAAGTGCCACCCCCCCCACAAGTGCCACCTCCCGCCCCACAAGTGCCACCTTCCGCCCAACAAACTCCATCTCCCACGCACAAGTGCCACCTTCCGCCCCACAAGTGCCACCTCACACCCCAACAGTGTCAACTTCCGCCCCACAAGTGCCACCTCACACCCCACAACTTCCACATCCCGCCCCACAAGTGCCACCACCTGACCCACAACTGCCACCACCTGACCCACTAATGCAACTACCTCCCCCACAAGTGCCAACTCCTGCCCCACAAGTTCTACCTCCTGCCTTACAAGTGCCACCCCCTGCCTCACAACTTCCACCTCCCGCCCCACAAATGCCACCTCCTGCCCTACAAGTGCCCCCTCCCGCTCCACAAGTGCCACGTCCTGCCCCACAAGTGCCATCTCCCGCCCCACAAGGGCCAAATCCTGCCCCACATCATCCACCAACCGCCCCACAAGTGTCACCTCCTGCCCCACAACTTCCTTCTCCCACTCCACAAGTGCCAACTACTGCACAACAAATACCATCTCCTGCCCCACAAGTGCCACTTCCTGCCCCACAAGTGCTACCTACTTCCCCACAAGTGCCACCTCCTGCCCCACATCATCCACATCCTGCCCCACATCATCCACCTCCTGCCTCACAAATGCCTCCTCCTGACCCACAATTGCCACCTGCCACCCCACAAGTGCCACAACCCGCCCCACAAATCCAACTCCTGACAAGTGCCACCTCCCGCACCACAAGTTCCACCTCCCGCACCACAAGTGCCACCTCCCGACCCACATGTGCCAACTTCTGCCTCACAAGTGCCAGCTCCTGCCCCTCAAGTGTCACCTCTTCCCCACAAGTGCCACCTCCTGCCCCACTAGTGCCACCTCCCGCCCCACAAGTGCCAACTCCAGCCCCACAAGTGCAACCTCCCACCCCACAAGTACCAAATCCTGCCCCACAACTTCCACCTCCTGCCCCAGAAGTGTCATCTCCTGCCCCACATGTGTCACCTCCTGCCCCACATCATCCACCTCCAAACCCATAAGTGCCACCTCCTGCACAACAAGTGCCAATTCCTGCCCCACAAGTGCCAGCACATGCTTCACAAGCGCCAGCTCCAGCCTAACATCATCCACCTCCTGCCCCACAAGTGCCACATCCCGCCCCACAAGAGCCACCTGTGCTCCACAAGTGCCACCTCCTGCCCCACAACTTCCACCTTGCGACCCACAAGTGCGAACTCCCGCCAAACAACTGACACCTCCTGCCCCACAAGTGCCACCTCCTGCCTCACAAGTGCCAACTCCTGCCCAACAAGTGCCAGCTCCTGCCCCACTAGTGCCACCTCCCGACCCACAAGTACCACCTCCTGCCCCGCCAGTTCCACCTCCTGCCGTGCAAGTGTCAGCTCCTGCCCCACATGTGCCACCTCTCGCCCCATTAGTGCCACCTCCCTCTCCACAAATTCAGCCTCCCGCCCACAAATGCCACATCGCTCCCCACAAGTGCCACCTCCTGCCCCACAAGTGCCACCTCCTGCCCCACAAGTGCCAACTCCCGCCCCACAAGTGCCAACTCCCGCCCCACAAGTGCCAGCTCATGCTTCACAAGTGCCAGCTCCTGCCCCTCATCATCCACCTCCTGCCCAAAACCTGCCACCTCCCTCCCCACAATGCCACCCCCTGCCATATTAGTGCAGCCTCCTGCCCCACAAGTGCCAACTCCCGCCCCACAAGTGCCAGTTCATGCCCCACAAGTGCAAGGTCCTGTCCTTCAACTTCCACCTCCTGCCCCACAAGTGCCACCTCCTGCCCCACAACGACCACCTCCTGCCCCACAACGACCACCTCCTGCCCCACAAGTTCCAATTCCTGCCCTACAAGTGCCAGCTCATTCCCCTGAAGTGCCAGCTCCTGCCCCACTAGTGCCACATTTTGCCACACCACTGCCACCTCCCCCCCCAAATAATCCACCTCCTGCCCCACAAGTGTCACTGACCGCCCAACTTCATCCTCCTGACCCACAAGTGCAACCTCCCGCCCCACAAGTGCCAGCTCCTGCCCAACAAGAACCACTTCCTGCCCCACAAGTACCTCTTCCCTCCCAACAAGTTCCAATTTCCGCCACACAAGTGCCACCTCCTGCCCCACAAGTGCCACATCCCGCCCAACAATTGTGGCCACATGACAAACAAGTTCCACTTCCGCCCCACAAGTGCCACCTCCTGCCCAACAAGTGCCATTTCTTACCCCACAGGTTCCAAATCCTACCCCACTGGTGCCATTTCCTGCCCCACAAGTGCCATTTCCCCCCCCACATGTGCCAACTCCTGCCTTACAAGTTTCACCTACCACCCCACAAATTCCACCTCCCACCCCACAAGTTCCACCTCCTGCCCCAAAAGTGCCAATTCCTGCTTCACAAGTGCCAGCTCATGCTTCACAAATGCCAGCTCATGCCCCACATCATCAACTTCCTGCCCCACAAGTGCCACCGCTAACCCCACAAAGACAGCCTCCTGACCCACATCATCCACCTCCTGCCCCACAAGTGCCAATTCCTGCCCCACAAGTGCCAGCTCATGCCTCACAAGTGCCACCTCTTGCCCCACAAGTGCCACCTCTTGCCCCACATCATCCACCTCCTGCCCCACAAGTGCCAATTCCTGCCCCACAAGTGCCAGCTCATGCCTCACAAGTGCCACCTCTTGCCCCACAAGTGCCACCTCTTGCCCCACATCATCCACCTCCTGCCCCACATCATCCACCTCCTGCCCCACATCATCCACCTCCTGCCCCACATCATCCACCTCCTCCCCCAAAAGTGACAATACCTGTTCCACAAGTGCCACCTCCCGCCCCACAACTTCAACATCCTGCCACACAAGTGCCAACTCCTGGCAACGTGTGCCACATCCTGCCCCACAAGTGCCAGCTCCTGCCCCACATGTTCCACCTACCACCCCACAAATTCCACCTCATGCCCCACAAGTGCCAACTCCCAACCCACAAATGCCAAATCCTGCCACGCAACTTCTACCACCTGCCCCACATCATCCACCTCCCACCCCACAAGTGCCACCTCCTGAGGCACAAGTGCCAATTCCAGCCCTAAAAGTGCCAGCTCATGCTTCACAATTGCCAGCTCCTGCCCACATCATCCACCTCCTGCCCCACAAGTGCCACCTCCTATCCCACATGTGCCAACTCCTGCCCCACAAGTGCCATTTCCTGCACCACATTTGCCACCTCCTGCCCCACAAGTGCCACCTCCCACCCCACAAGTTTAACCTCCAGACACACAAGTGCCATCTCCCGCCCCACAAGTGCCATCTCCCGCCCCACAAGTGCCAAATCCTGACGTGCAACTTCCACCTCCTGCTCCACAATTGCCATCTCCTGCCCCACAAGTGCCACCTCCCGCCCCTCTATAGCCACCTCCTGCCCCACAAGTTACACCCCTTGCCCCACAACGTCGACCCCCGCCCCACATGTGCCACCACCTGACCCACAAGTGCCAACTCCTGCCCCACAAGTGCCATTTCCTGCACCACATTTGCCGCGTTCTGCCCCACAAGTGCCGGCTCCTGGCCCACAAGTGCTACCTCTCGCCCTGCAACCTCAACCTCCAGCCACACAAGTGCCACCTCCCGCCCCACTACTTCCACGTCACACCCCAAATCTTCTTACCTTCCACCCCACAAGTGCCACCTCCTGCCACAAACCTTCAACCTACTGCCCCACAACTGCCACTTCCCACCCAGCAATTGCCACCCCCCGCCCCACAAGTGCCTCCTCCCACCCCACAAGTGCCAACTCCTGCCCCACATCATCCACCAACCGCCCCACAAGTGTCACATCCTGCCCCACAACTTCCATCTCCCACTCCACAAGTGCCACCTACTGCACAACAAATACCATCTCCTGCCCCATAAGTGCCACCTCCTGACCCACAACCGCTACCTCCTGCCTCATATCATTCACCTCCCGCCCCACAATTTCCACCTCCTGCTCAACTAGTGCCACGTGCTGCCCCACAAGTTCCATTTCCCGCCCCACAAGTGCCACCTCCCGCCCCACAAGTGCCACCTCCCGCCCCACAAGTGCCACCTCCCGCCCCACAAGTGCCGCCTCCAGCCACACAAGTGCTAAATCGTGCCGCACAACTTCCACCTCCCGCCCCACAACTGCCACCTCCCGCCTTAAAAGTGCCACCTCCCGACCCACAAGTGCCTCCTCCTGTCCCACAGTTGTCACCTCCCGCTCCACAAGTTACACCTCACCCCCCACAAGTTCTACCACCCACCCCACAAGTGCCACCTGCAGCCCCAGAAGTGTCAAATCCTGCCACACAACTTCCACATCCAGCCCCACAAGTGCCACCTCCCACCCAACAACTTCCACTTCCCGCCCAACAACAGCCTCCTCCTGCCCCACATGTGCCTCCTCCTGCCACACAAGTGCCACCTCCTGCCTCACAAATGCCTCCTCCTGACCCACAAGTGCCACCTGCCGCCCCACAACTTCCACCTCACGCCCCAGAAGTGCCACCTCCCGCACCACAAGTGCCACCTCCCGCCCCACATGTGCCAACTTCTGCCCCACATGTGCCAGCTCCTGCCCCTCAAGTGTCACCTCCTCACCACAAGTGCCACCTTCTGCTCCACAAGTGCCACTTCCTGCCGCACAAGTGACACCTCCAGCCCCACAACTGCCACCACCCGCCCCACAACTTCCACCTCCCGCCTCACAAGTGCAAACTCCAGGCCCACAAGTGCCACCTCCAGTTCCACAAGAATTAACCCCTTGCCTCACAAGTGCCACCTCCTGCCCCACAAGTGCCACCTCCCACCCCACAAGTGCCACGTCCTTCCCAATTGCCACGTCCTGTCCCACAAGTGCCACCTCCTGCCGTACAAGTGCCACCCTCTGCCCCACAATTGCCACTTCTTGCCCCACAATTGCCAATTCTTGCCCCACAACTTCCACCTCCCGTCCCACAGCTTCCACATCCTGCCCCACAAGTGCCCGATCCTGCCCCAGAAGTACCACCACCTGACCCACAAGTGCCAACTCCTGCCCCACAAGTGCCACCTCGCATCCCACAAGTGCCACCTCCTGCCCCACAAGTGCTACCTCCTGCCTTACAAGTGCCCATTCCTGCTTCACAAGTGCCAGCTCATGCTTCACAAATGCCAGCTCCTGCCCCACATCATCAACTTCCTGCCCCACAAGTGCCACCTCCAACCCCACAAAGACAGCCTCCTGCCCCACATCATCCACCTCCTGCCCCACAAGTGCCAGCTCCTGCCCCACAAGTGCCTCCTCCTGCCCCACAAGTGCCTCCTCCTGCCCCACAAGTGCCTCCTCCTGCCCCACAAGTGCCTCCTCCTGCCCCACAAGTGCCTCCTCCTGCCCCACAAGTGCCACCTCCTGCCCCACAAGTGCCACCTCCTGCCCCACATTTTCCACCTACCACCCCACAAATTCCAACTCCTGCCCCACAAGTGCCACCTCCCACCCCACAAATGCCACCTCCTGCCCTGCAACTTCCACCTCCTGCTACACAAGGGCCATCTCCTGCCCCACATCGTCCACCTCCCACCCAACAAGTGCCACCTCCTGCCCCACAAGTGCCAATTCCTGCCCCACAAGGGCCAGTTCAGGCCCCACATCATTCACCTTCTGCCCCACAAGTGCCACCTCCTGCCCCACAACGACCACCTCCTGCCCCACAACGACCACCTCCTGCCCCACAAGTGCCACAGTTTGACACACCACTGCCACCTCCCCCCCAAATAATCCACCTCCTGCCCCACAATTGTCACTGACCGCCCAACTTCCTCCTCCTGACGCACAAGTGCAACCTCCTGCCCCACAAGTGCCAGCTCCTGCCCGACAAGAGCCACTTCCTGCCCCACAAGTACCTCTTCCCTCCCAACAAGTTCCAATTTCCGCCCCACAAGTGCAACCTCCTGACCAAAAATGCCACCTTTCGCCCCACAAATGCCACCTCCCGCTCCACAACTTCCACCTCCTGCCCCACAAGTGCCACCTCCCGCCCTACAACTTCCATCTCCTGGCCCACAAGTGCCACTACCTGCCTCAAAAGAGCCACCTCCCGCCCCACAACTTCCACGTAACGCCCCATAAGTTCCATCTCCCGCCCAACAAGTGCCACCACTCGTCCCACAAGGACCACCTCCTGCCCCACAAGTGCCACCTCCTGCCCCACAAGTGTCAACTCATGCTCCACAAATGCCACCTCCTGCTCCACAAGTTCCACCTCTTGCCCCACAAGTGCCAAATACTTCCCCACAACTTCCACCTTCTGCCCCACTAGTGCCAACTCCAATTCCACAAATGCCACCTCCAGCCCTACAACTGCCACTTCCAGCCCCACAAGTGCCACCTCCCGCCCAACAACTTCAACATCCCACCACACAAGTGCCAACTCCTGCCCGTGTGCCACATCCTGCCCCACAAGTGCCAACTCCTGCCGCACAACTGACAATTCCTGCCCCAAAAGTGACAGCTCATGTTTCACAATTGCCAGCTCCTGCCCCACAACTTCCACCTCCAGCCCCACAATTGCCACCTCCTGCCCCACAAGTGCCACCTCCCGTTCAACAATTGTGGCCACATGACAAACAAGTTCCACTTCCGCCCCACAAGTGCCACCTCCTGCCCAACAAGTGCCATTTCTTACCGCACAGGTTCCAAATCCTACCCCACTGGTGCCATTTCCTGCCCCACAAGTGCCATTTCCCCCCCCACATGTGCCAACTCCTGCCTTACAAGTTTCACCTCCCACCCCACAAATTCCACCTCCCACCCCACAAGTTCCACCTCCTGCCCCAAAAGTGCCAATTCCTGCTTCACAAGTGCCAGCTCATGCTTCACAAACGCCAGCTCATGCCCCACATCATCAACTTCCTGCCCCACATGTGCCACCTCTAACCCCACAAAGACAGCCTCCTGCCCCACATCATCCACCTCCTCCCCCACAAGTGACAATACCTGTTATACAAGTGCAACCTCCAGCCCCACAACTTCAACATCCCGCCACACAAGTGCCGACTCCTGGCAACGTGTGCCACATCCTGCCCCACAAGTGTCAACTCCTGCCCCACATCGTCCACCTCCCATCCAACAAATGCCACCTCCTGCCCCACAAGTGCCAATTCCTGCCCCACAAGTGCCAGCTCATGCTTCACAAGTGCCACCTCCTGCCCCTCATCATCCACCTCCTGCCCCACAAGTGCCACCTCCTGACCCACAACATCAATCTCCAGCCCCACAAGAGCCGCCTCCTGCCCGACAAGTTACACCTGCTACAAGTTCCACAAGTGCCACCTCCCTGCTCACAAGTGCCACATCCCGCCCCACATGTACCACCTCCTGCATCACAACTTCCACCTCCCGCCCCACAAGTTCCACCTCCTCCCCACAAGTGCCACCTCCCGCCCCACATGTACCACCTCCTGCATCACAATTTACACCTCCCGCCCCAAGAATGCCACATCCTGCCCCACAAGTGCCACCGCATGCATCACAAGTGCCACCCCCCCCCACAAGTGCCACCTCCTTCCCCACAAGTGCCACCTCCCACGCACAAGTGCCACTACCTGCCCCACAAGTGCCACCTCGTGCCCCACAAGTGCCAACTCCTGCCCCACAAGTTCTATGTGCCTCTGTGGGGTCTCTTATGGGTATCTCTGGACCCAAATGTATTCCTATGGGTACCTATGGGTTTCAATGTGGTCCCTATGTGCCTCTATGGGGTCTCTTATGGGTCTCAGCAGTGTCCCTATGTGTCTCTATGGGTCTCACTGTCCCCCACTGTAATCCATGGGATCCCTATGTGTCCCAATGTCCCCCTATGGGTAACTTTGTGTCCCTATGTGTCCCAATGTCCCCCCTATGGGTTGCTATGTGCCACTATGGGGTCTCTATGGGGTCTCATGGATATCTCTGGGCTCAAATGTCTTCTTATGGGTGACTATGGGTTTCAATGCAGTCCCTATGTGCCTCTATGGGGTCTCTTATGGGTCTCACCGAG
This sequence comes from Coturnix japonica, assembly GCF_054131305.1. Taxonomy (NCBI): domain Eukaryota; kingdom Metazoa; phylum Chordata; class Aves; order Galliformes; family Phasianidae; genus Coturnix; species Coturnix japonica. The sequence continues at coordinate 5,103,069 of NC_140678.1, read as the reverse complement.
GTCCCTATGTGTCTCTATGGGTCTCACTGTCCCCCACTGAAATCCATGGGGTCCCTATGTGTCCCAATGTCCCCCTATTGGTCCCAGTGTCAGCCTATGGGTCACAATGTGTCCCTATGTGTCCCTATGTCCCTCCTATGTATTGCTAAGTGTCTCCATGAGGTCTCTTATGAGTATCTCTCGGCCAAAATATATACCTATTGGTATCCATGGGTTACATAAGGTCCCTATGTGCCTCTATGGGGTCTCTTAAGGGTTACAGCGGAGTCCCTATGTGTCTCTATGGGTCTCACTGTCCCCCACTATGTTCCATGGGGTCCCTATGTGTCCCAATATACCCCTATGGGTCCCAGTGACTCCCAATGGGTCACTATGTGTTCCTAAGTGCCGAATGTCACCCCTATGTGTCCCAATGGCCCCCTTTGGGGTTTCTATGGGGACTCTTATTGGTATCTCTGGGCCCAAATGTCTTCCTATGGGTATCTATGGGTTTCAATGAGGTCCCTATGTGCCTCTATGGGGTCTCTTATGGGTATCAGTGGAGCCCCTATGTTTGTCTACGGGTCTTACTGTTCCCCACTGTAATCCATGGGGTCCCTCTGTGTCCCAATGTCCACACTATGGGTTGCTATGTACCTCTATGGGGTCTCTATCTGGTCTCTTATTTGTATCTATGGGCTTAAATGTCCTCCTATGGGTATCTATGGGTTTCAATGTGGTCCCTATGTGCCTCTATGGGGTCTCTTATGGGTCTCAGCAGAGTCTCTATGTGTCTCTACGGGTATCACTGTCTTCCACTGTAATCCATGTTGTCCCTATGTGTCCCAATGTCACCCTATGGGTCACTATGTGTCCCTATGTGTCCCAATGTCCCCCCTATGGGTTGCTATGTGCCTCTATGGGTTCTCTATGGGGTGCCTATGGAGCTCTATGGGGTTCTATGGGGCGTTCTGAGGTTTCTATGGGGTGTCTATGGAACGCTATGGTGTGTCTATGTGGCAAAATGAGTTTCAATGGGTGGCTATGGGAGCTCTATGGGGCAGAATGGGTTGCCTACGGGGCTCTATGGGATGTCTATGGGGCTCTATGGCGCGGCTATATGTCCTTATGTGGTGTCTATGTGGCACTATGTTGTGCTATGGGGTGCTGTGAGGCACTATGGGGTGCTATGAGGCTCTATGGAGCAGTATAGGGTGTCTATGGGTCCCTATGGGGTGCAATGGGGCGCTGTGGGGCACAAGGGAGTGTCTATGAGGCTCCATGGGCTGCTATGTTGCACTATGGAGTAGCTATGGGATGCTATGGGGTCTCTTTGGGCCCCTATGGGTCACTATGGGGTGTCTATGGGGCTCTATGGGGTATCTTTGTGTTCCTGTGGGGCGCTATGGGTGACTATGGGGTCGCTATGGGTTTCTTTGAGGCACTATGGGTCTCAATGGGGTCTCTATGGGTCTCAATTTATCCTTATGGCACCCAATGACTGTCTATGGGTCTCTATGTGTCCCTATGGGTCCCAGTGTCTCTCTATGTGTCCCTATGGGTCCCAGTGTCTCTCTATGGGTCCCAATGTCTTCCTCTGGATCTCTATGGGTCCCTATGGGTCCCAGTGTCTCTCTATGTGTCCCTATGGGTCCCAATGTCTCTCTATGGGTCCCATTGTCTTCCTCTGGATCTCTATGGGTCCCTATGGGTCCCAGTGTCTCTCTATGTCCCCCTGTCTAGGTGGTAACTATACAGATGGTAACAAAGATGGTAACAAATGTACAGAGGTTCTAAGCGAGAGAGAAACTCACCAGTGGTGATGCCTTCGCTGAGGAAGCTGGGGCGGTCTTCACTGCAGAGCGATGTCCAAGAGATGCTGCCTCACAGAATCACAGAATTCTCAAGGTTGGAAAAGGGCTGCCAGCTTTTGTAGGAGAATAGCATGGGAGACAGTTGTGAAGGCTTTGCTGAAGTCCAAGTAGAGCACATCAACAGCCTTTCTTTCTTTCCTTCATCCATCAGATGGGTCACAGGATCGTAGAAGGAGATCAGATTGGTCAAGCAGGAGCTGCCCTTCACGAACCCATGCTGGCTAGGTCTGATCTCCTGCTCATCCCACACCTGCCGCATCTGTCATCTCCCTCAAGACAATTCGTTCCATTCCCTTCCCTGGCACCGAGGTCAGGCTAACAGGCCTGGAGTTGCCCGGATCCTCCTGACAACCTTGCTTGGAAATGGGAATCACGTTGGCAAGCCTCCAGTCTTCTGGGACCTCACCCGGTAACAGGGAGCTCGGAAAGATAATGGAAAGCGGCTCGAGTGAGGGTCAGCCCTTAAATGAGGTCTCAGAGGAGGTGGAGTCGAGCTCCAGCCCTCCCGGGAGCACAGCTCCATTACTCTCACCTGTGCTCCCGCAGCTGACCCCACACTTGCCTCAGCTGATTAATCAGAGGTTCAGGCTGTGATTACCAATCTCCCATACAGCCCCTATGGGTCCCAATGTTTCCCTATGGGTCTCTAGCTGTTCCTATAGGTCTCTATGGGGTTATAATGCCTCTAAATGGGTCCCTATGTGTCTCTATGTCTCTCTATGGGGTCCCTATGTGTCCCAATGTCCCCCTATGGATCTCTATGTATCCATATGGGTCCCAGTGACTCCCTTTGGGTCACTAATGAGTCACTATGTGTCCCAACGTCTCCCCTATGGGTTGCTATGTGCCTCTGTGGGGTCTCTTATGGGTATCTCTGGACCCAAATGTATTCCTATGGGTACCTATGGGTTTCAATGTGGTCCCTATGTGCCTCTATGGGGTCTCTATGGGTCTCAGCAGTGTCCCTATGTGTCTCTATGGGTCTCACTGTCCCCCACTGTAATCCATGGGATCCCTATGTGTCCCAATGTCCCCCTATGGGTCCCAGTGTCTCCCTATGGGTCACTATGTGTCCCTATGTGTCCCAATATCCCCCTTATGGGTAGCTATGTGCCTCTATGGGGTCTCTTATTTGTATCTATGGGCTTAAATGTCCTCCTATGGGTATCTATGGGCTTCAATGTGGTCCCTATGTGCCTCTATGGGGTCTCTTATGGGTCTCAGCAGAGTCTCTATGTGTCTCTACGGGTATCACTGTCCCCCACTGTAATCCATGGTGTCCCTATGTGTCCCAGTGTCTCCCTATGGGTCACTATGTGTCCCTATGTTTCCCAATGTCCCCCCTATGAGTTGCTATGTGCCACTATGGGTTCTCTATGGGTCTCATGGAAATCTCTGGGCCCAAATGTCTTCCTATGGGTATCTATGTGTTTCAATGCAGTACCTATGTGCCTCTATGGGGTCTGTTATGGGTCTCAGCAGAGTCTCTATGTGTCTCTACGGGTATCACTGTCATCCACTGTAATCCATGGTGTCCCTATGTGTCCCAATGTCACCCTATGGGTCCCAGTGTCTCCCTATGGGTCACTATATGTCCCTATGTGTCCCAATGTCCCCCCTATGGGTTGCTATGTGCCTCTATGGGGTCTCTATGGGGCGCTATGGGGTGGCTATGGAGCTCTATGGGGTTCTATGGGGCGTTCTGAGGTTTCTATGGGGTGTCTATGGAACGCTATGGTGTGTCTATGTGGCAAAATGAGTTTCTATGGGTGGCTATGGGAGCTCTATGGGGCACAATGGGTTGCCTACGGGGCTCTATGGGATGTCTATGGGGCTCTATGGCGCGACTATATGTCCTTATGTGGTGTCTATGTGGCACTATGTTGTGCTATGGGGTGCTGTGAGGCACTATGGGGTGCTATGGGGCTCTATGGAGCAGTATAGGGTGTCTATGGGTCCCTATGGGGTGCAATGGGGCGCTGTGGGGCACAAGGGAGTGTCTATGAGGCTCCATGGGCTGCTATGGGGCACTGTGGATTAGCTATGGGATGATTTGGGGTCTCTTTGTGCCCCTATGGGGCGCTATGGGTCACTATGTGGTGTCTATGGGGCTCTATGGGGTGGCTATGCGGTGCCGTAGGGTGGCTATGGGGTGCTTTGGGGTATCCTTGGGTTCCTATGGGGCGCTATGGGTGACTATGGGGTGCTATGGTTTGCTATGGGGCTCTATGCGGAAGAATGGGGTCTCTATGGGGCGCTATGGGGTCCCTATGGGGCGCTATGGGGAGTCTATGGGGTGTCTTTGGGGATCTATGTGTTGTCTGTGGGGCTCTATGGGGTCTGCATGGGGTCTGTATGGGGTTCAGTGGGTTTCTATGGGGCTCTATGGGGTGTCTACAGGCACTATGGGGAGATATGGTGTGTCTATGTGGTTCAATTTGGCTCTATGGTGTGGCTGTAGGGCCTTATGTGGTGTCTATGGGGCACTGTGGGCTGCTATGGGGTGCTGTGGGGAACTATGGGGTGTCTCTGGGGCTCTATGGAGCAGTATGCTTTGTCTATGGGTCCCTATGGGGTGCAATGGGGTGCTGTGGGGCACAATGGAGTGTCTATGAGGCTCCATGGGCTGCTATGGGGCACTATGGAGTAGCTATGGAGTGCTATGGGGTCTCTTTGGGCCCCTATGGGTCACTATGGGTCACTATGTGGTGTCTATGGTGCTCTATGGGGTGGCTATGTGGTGCTGTAGGGTGGCTATGGGGTGCTTTGGGGTATCCTTGGGTTCCTATGGGGCGCTATGGGTGACTATGGGGTGCTATGGTTTGCTATGGGGCTCTATGCGGAAGAATGGGGTCTCTATGGGGCGCTATGAGGTCCCTATGGGGCTCTATGGGGATTCTATGGAGTGTCTTTGGAGATCTATGGGTTGTCTGTGGGGCTCTATGGGGTCTGCATGGGGTCTGTATGGGGTTCAGTGAATCTCTATGGGGCTCTATGGGGTGTCTACAGGCACTATGGAGCGATATGGGGTGTCTATGTGGTTCAATTGGGCTCTATGGTGTGGCTGTAGGGCCTTATGTGGTGTCTATGGGGCACTGTGGGCTGCTATGGGGTGCTGTGGGGAACTATGGGGTGTCTATGGTGCTCTATGGAGCAGTATGCTGTGTCTATGGGTCCCTATGGGGTGCAATGGGGTGCTCTGGGGCACAATGGAGTGTCTATGAGGCTCCATGGGCTGCTATGGGGCACTATGGAGTAGCTATGGGGTGATATGGGGTCTCTTTGGGCCCCTATGGGTCACTATGTGGTGTCTATGGGGCTCTATGGGGTATCTTTGTGTTCCTATGGGGCGCTATGGGTGACTATGGGGTCGCTATGGGTTTCTTTGAGGCACTTTGGGGCACTATGGGGTCTCTATGGGTCTCAATTTATCCTTATGGCTCCCAATGACTGTCTATGGGTCTCTATGTGTCCCTATGGGTCCCAGTGTCTCTCTATGTGTTCCTATGGGTCCCAGTGTCTCTCTATGGGTCCCAATGTCTTCCTCTGGATCTCTATGGGTCCCTATGGGTCCCAGTGTCTCTCTATGTCCCCCTGTCTAGGTGGTAACTATACAGATGGTAACAAAGATGGTAACAAATGTACAGAGGTTCTAAGCGAGAGAGAAACTCACCAGTGGTGATGCCTTCGCTGAGGAAGCTGGGGCGGTCTTCACTGCAGAGCGATGTCCAAGAGATGCTGCCTCACAGAATCACAGAATTCTCAAGGTTGGAAAAGGGCTGCCAGCTTTTGTAGGAGAATAGCATGGGAGACAGTTGTGAAGGCTTTGCTGAAGTCCAAGTAGAGCACATCAACAGCCTTTCTTTCTTTCCTTCATCCATCAGATGGGTCACAGGATCGTAGAAGGAGATCAGATTGGTCAAGCAGGAGCTGCCCTTCACGAACCCATGCTGGCTAGGTCTGATCTCCTGCTCATCCCACACCTGCCGCATCTGTCATCTCCCTCAAGACAATTCGTTCCATTCCCTTCCCTGGCACCGAGGTCAGGCTAACAGGCCTGGAGTTGCCCGGATCCTCCTGACAACCTTGCTTGGAAATGGGAGTCACGTTGGCAAGCCTCCAGTCTTCTGGGACCTCACCCGGTAACAGGGAGCTCGGAAAGATAATGGAAAGCGGCTCGAGTGAGGGTCAGCCCTTAAATGAGGTCTCAGAGGAGGTGGAGTCGAGCTCCAGCCCTCCCGGGAGCACAGCTCCATTACTCTCACCTGTGCTCCCGCAGCTGACCCCACACTTGCCTCAGCTGATTAATCAGAGGTTCAGGCTGTGATTACCAATCTCCCACAAAGCCCCTGTGGGTCCCAATGTTTCCCTATGGGTCTCTAGCTGTCCCTATAGGTCTCTATGGGGTTATTATGCCTCTAAATGGGTCCCTATGTGTCTCTATGTCTCTCTATGGGGTCCCAATGTGTCCCACTGTCCCCCTATGGATCTCTATGTATCCATATGGGTCCCAGTGACTCCCTTTGGGTCACTAATGAGTCACTATGTGTCCCAACGTCTCCCCTGTGGGTTGCTTTGTGCCTCTGTGGGGTCTCTTATGGGTATCTCTGGACCCAAATGTATTCCTATGGGTATCTATGGGTTTCAATGTGGTCCCTATGTGCCTCTATGGGGTCTCTTATGGGTCTCAGCAGTGTCCCTATGTGTCTCTATGGGTCTCACTGTCCCTCACTGTAATCCATTGGATCCCTATGTGACCCAATGTCCCCCTGTGGGTCACTATTTGTCCCTATGTGTCCCAATGTCCCCCCTATGAGTTGCTATGTGCCACTATGGGGTCTCTATGGGGTCTCCATGGGGTCTCATGGATATCTCTGGGCCCAAATGTCTTCCTATGGGTATCTATGGGTTTCAATGCAGTCCCTATGTGCCTCTATGGGGTCTCTTATGGGTCTCAGCAGTGTCCCTATGTGTCTCTATGGGTCTCACTGTCCCCCACTGTAATCCATGGGGTCCCTGTGTGTCTCAATATCCCCATATGGGTCCCAGTGTCAGCCTATGGGTCACTATGTGTCCATATGTGTCCCAATGTCCCCCCTATGGGTTGCTATGTGCCTCAATGGGCTCTCTTATGGATAGCTCTGGGCCCAAATGTCTCCCTGTGGGTATCTATGGGTTACATTAGGTCCCTATGTGCCTCTATGGGGTCTCTTATGGGTCTCAGCGGGTTCCCTTTGTGTCTCTATGGGTCTCACTGTCCCCCACTGTAATCCATGGGGTCCCTATGTGTCCCATTGTCCCCCTATGGGATCCAGTGTCTCCTCATGGGTCACGGTGTGTCCCTGTGTGTCCCTATTTCCCCCCTATGGGTTGCTATGTTCCTCTATGGGGTCTCTTATGGGTCTCAGCAGGGTCCCTATGTGTCTCGATGGATCTGACTGTCCCCCACTTTAATCCATGGGGTCACTATGTTTCCCAATGTCCCCCTATGGGTCCCAGTGTCTCCCTGTGGGTCACTATGTGTCCCAATGTCCCCCCTATGGATTGCTATGTGCTTGTATGTGGTTTCTTATGGGTATCTCTGGGCCCAAATATCTTCCTATAGCTATCTATGGGTTTCAATGTGGTCCCTATGTGCCTCTATGGGGACTTTTATGGGTCTCAGCGGGGTTTCTATGTGTCTCTATGGGTCTGGCTGTCCCCCACTGTAATCCAAGGGGTTCCTATGTGTCCCAATGTCCCCATATGGGTCCCAGTGTCTCCCTATGGGTCACTATGTTTCCCTACGTGTCCCAATGTCCCCCCTATGGGTTGCTATGTGCTTCTATGGGGTCTCTGTGGGGTCTCTTATGGATATCTCTGGGCCCAAATGTCTTCCTACAAGTATCTATGGGTTTCAATTTGGTCCCTAGGTGCCTCTATGGGGTCTCTTATGGGTCTCAGCGGGGTCCTTATGTATCTCTATGGGTCTCACTGTCCCCCACTGTAATTCATTGGGTCCCTATGTGTCCGAATGTCCCCCTATGGGTCCCAGTGTCTTCCTACGGGTCACAATGTGTACCTATGTGTCCCAATGTCCCCCCTATGGGTTGCTATGTTCCCCTATGGGGTCTCTATGGGGTCTCTTATGGTTATCTCTGGGCCCAAATGTCTTCCTTTGGGTATCTATAAGTTTCAAAGTCGTCCTATGTGTCCCTATGTGTCTTAATGGCTCCTAATGTGTCTTTATGAGTCTATATGTGGTCTCACTGTCCCAGTGGGTCTCTATGTGTTCCTATGTGTCTATATGGAGTCTCTATCTGGTTTCTATGGGTCTTGGTGTCCCTCTATGTGTCACTTTGTGCCTCTATGGGGTCTCCATGGGTTTCTATGGGGTCTCTCTGTCTCTCTTTGGGTCCCTATTGGTCCCAATGGGTCCCTATGAGTCTCTATGATGTCTCCCTTTGTCCCCATATGGGTCCCAGTGTCTTTCTATGGTTCTTTATGGTACTCAGTGTGTCACTATGAGGTTTCAGTGGGTCTCTTTGGAATTTCTATGGGTCCCAGTGTTCCCCTATGGGGTCTCTATTGGTCTCTATGGGGTCCATATGTCTGTCTATGGGTCTCTATGGGTCCCAGTGTCTTGGACACTGCTCCCCAAGTCCCAGACTGGACTTGGGGTGCAGAACGTGATGAGGGCACTTGGGGGTCAGAAGTTCATTGCTGGACTTGGGGGGCAGTATGAGCTGAATGGACTTGGGGGGCAGAAGGTGATGAATGGACTTGTGGGGCAGAACACAATCAATGTGTGCACTTGGGGGGCAGAATGAGGACTGTGGACTTGGGGGACAAAATGAGGACTATGGACTTGTGGGGCAGAATGCAATCAATGGACATGGGGGGCAGAAGGTGATGAATGGACTTGGGGGGCAGAATAGGGATACTGCACTTTGGGGCAGAAGGACTGGACTTGGGTGGCAGAGTGAGCTGAATGGACTTGGGGGGCAGATGGTGATGAGAGGACTTGTGGGGCAGAAGGACACAACTACACTTGGGGGTCAGAATGCATTGAGTGCACTTGGGGGGCAGAAGGTGATGAATAGACTTGGGGGGCAGAGTGAGATTGGACTTGGGGGCAGAAGGTTCCGAGTGCACTTGGGGGGCAGGATGCAATGGCTGCACTTGGGGGGCAGAATGAGATGGGTGGATTTGTGGGACAGAGTGGGGGTATTGGACTTAGGGGGCAGAAAGAGGGGGACTGGACTTGGGGGGCAAGGGACAGGACTGGACTTGGACTTGGGGGGCAGAAAGAGATGAATGGAGTTGGGGGGCAGAGGGAGGGGACTGGACTTAGGGGGCAGAAGGAGATGAATTTAGTTGGGGGGCAGCAGGTGGGTACAGGACTTGGAGGACAGAATAGTGGCTCTAGAGTTGGACTTGGGGGGCAGAGTGAGATGAATGGACTTGGGGGGCAGAAGAGAACAAGAGGACTTGGTCGGCAGAACACAATGAACGAGTGGACTTGGGGGGCAGAATGTGCTGAATGGACTTGGGGGGCAGAAGGTGATGGAAGCACATGGGGGGCAGACAGAGCTGAATGGAGTTGGGGGGCAGGATGCAATGAATGGACTTGGGGGGCAGGATGGGGGCTCTAGAGTTGGACTTGTGGGGCAGGAAGGAATGAGTGGACTTAGGGGGCAGAAGGACATGAATGCACATGGGGGGCAGGTTGTGATGGCTGTAGTTGGGGGGCAGAATAAGGGCACCTTACATGGGGGGCAAAGTGACCTGAATGGACTTGGGGGGCGGAATGAGAGTGGAGCGTCAATGGGGCCATATGGGGCTATGGGGTTTAATGGTGGCCTATGGGGCTCTATGGGGTGTCTATGGGGTATCTATGGGTCTCTATGGGTCACTATGGGGCTCTATGGGGCTCTATGGGGTGTCCAAGGGTTTCTATGAGGTGTCTATGGGGTGTCTATTGGGCTCTATGGGGTGTCTCTGGGGTTCTATGGGTTGGCAGAAGGCAACGGCTGCACTTGGACTTGGGGGGCAGAAGTGGACTAGACCTGGGGGGCATAAGGTGATGAATGGACTTGGGGGGCAGAATGAGGGCTATGGACTTGGGGGGAGAAGGTGATGAATGGACTTGGGAGACAGAATGAGGTGGACTTGGACTTGGGGGGCAGGAGGACATGAGTGCACTTGGGAGGCAGGACACAATGAATGCACTTGGGGGGCAGAATGAAATGAATGGACTTGTGGGGAAAAACACAATCAATGACTGGACTTGGGGGGCAGAAGGAGATGAGATGACTAGGACTTGTGGGGCAGAATAAGGGCACCATATATGTGGGGCAGAGTGACCTGGATGGACTTGGGGGGCAGAATGAGATTGGACTTACTTAGACTTGGGGGGCAGAAGGAGATGGCAGCACTTGGGGGGCAGAGTGAGCTGAATGGACTTGGGGGGCAGGATACGATGAATGGACTTGGGGGCAGAATGAGGGGACTGGAAATGGACTTGGGGGGCAGAAGGTGATGAGAGCACTTGGGCGGCAGGATGCATTGAGTGCACTTGGGGGGCAGGATGTGATGAATGGACTTGGGGGGCAGAGTGATAGGACTGGTCTTGGACTTGGGGGGGCAGAATAGGATCAGTGGACTTGGGGGGCAGACTGAATTGAATGGACTTGGGGGGCAGAATGCGATGGTGGCACTTGGGGGGCAGAACGTGATGACTCCACTTGTGGGGCAGAAAGAGGACTGAAAATTATGGGGCAGAAGGCAGCGGCTGTAGTTGGGGGGCAGGATGAGGGCTGTGGACCTGGACTTGGGGGGCAGAATGGAATGAGTGCACTTGTGGGGCAGAATGTGGTTACTGCACTTGCACTTGGGGGGCAGAAAGAGATGGTTGGACTTGGGGGGCAGAAGGCCTTACTGGACTTGGGGGGCAGAAGGTGATGAATGGACTTGGGGGGCAGAATGAGCTGAATGGACTTGGGGGGCAGAATGAGGACTATAAACTTGGGGGGCAGAATGGAATTAATAGATTTTGGGGGCAGAACACAATCAATGACTGGACTTGGGGGGCAGAATGCAATGAGACAACTTGGACTTGTGGGTCAGAATAAGGGCACCTTATATGTGGGGCAGAGTGACCTGAATGAACTTGGGGGGCAGGATGAGATGGGACGACTTGGGGGGCATAGTGGGGGTACTGGACTTAAGGGGCAGAAAGAGGGGGCCTGGACTTGGGGGGCGAGGGACAGGACTGGACTTGGATTTGGGGGGCAGGATGCTGTGGCTGGACTTGGGTGGCAGACTGAGAGTGGGGTGTCTATGGGGCTCTATGGGTCACTATGGGTCTCTATGGGGTGTCTATGGGGCTCTATGCGTCTCTATGGAGCTCTATGAGGTCAAATGGGGCACATATGGGGTTTCTATGGAGCCTCTATGGGGCTCTATAGGGCTCTAAGGTGCTCTATGTGGTGTCTATGGGGCTCAATGGGGTGTCTATGGGGCTCTATGGGGTTTCTATGGGGTGTCTATGGGTCAGTATGGGGCTCTATGGGGTGTCTATGGGTGTCTATGGGGTGTCTATGCGGTGTCTATGGGTCAGTATGGGGCTCTATGGGGTGTATATGGAGCTCTATGGGGTTTCTATGGGGCTCTATGGGTCAACATGGGGCTCTAGGGGGTGTCTATGGGTGTCTATGGGGTTTCTATGGGGCTCTATGGGTCAACATGGGGCTCTAGGGGGTGTCTATGGGTGTGTATGGGGTGTCTATGGGGCTCTATGGGTCAACATGGGGCTCTATGGGGTGTCTATGGGTGTCTATGGGGTTTCTATGGGGCTCTATGGGTCAACATGGGGCTCTATGGGGTGTCTATGTGTTGTCTATTGGTTGTCTATGGGGCTCTATGGGGTGTCTATGGGGTGTCTATGGGGCTCTATGGGGTGTCTATGGGGTGTCTATGTGTTGTCTATGGGGTGTCTATGGGGCTCTATGGGGTGTCTATGGGGTGTCTATGGGGCTCTATGGGGCTCTATGGGGTGTCAATGGGGTTTCTATGGGGCACTATGGGATGTCTATGGGGTGTCTATGGGGCTCTAAGGGGTGTCTATGGGGCTCTATGGGGTGTCTATGGGGCTCTATGGGGTTTCTATGGGGCTCTATGGGTCACTATGAGGCTCTATGGGGTGTCTATGGGTGTCTATGGGGTGTCTATGGGTTGTCTATGGGGCTCTATGGGGTGTCTATGGGGTGTCTATGGGGTGTCTATGGGGTTCTATGGGGTGTCTATGGGGTGTCTATGGGGTGTCTATGGAGCACTATGGGGTATCTATGGGGCTCTATGGGGTGTCTATTGGGCTCTATGTGTCACTACGGAGCTCTATGGGGTGTTTATGGGGCTCTATGGGTTGTCTATGGGGTGTCTAAGGCGCTCTATGGCATGTCTATGGGGCTCTATGGGTTGTCTATGGGGTGTTTATGGGGTTTCATGGGGCTCTATGGGGTGTCTATGGGGCTCTATGGGGCTCTATGAGGTGTCTATGGAGTGTCTATGAGGTGTCTATGGGGTATCTATGGGGCTCTATGGGGTTTCTATGGGGCACTATGGTATGTCTATGGGGTATCTATGGGGCTCTATGGGGTGTCTATGTGGCTCTATGGGGTGTCTATGTGGCTCTATGGGGTGTCTGTGGGGTGTCTATGGGGCTCTATGGGTTGTCTATTGGGCATTATGGGGCGTCTATGGGGTGTCTGGTTCTGTGGGGTGAATATAGGGCTCTATGGGGTGTCTATGGGGTTTTTATGAGGTGTCTACGCGGTGTCTATGGGATTTAATGGTGGCCTATGGGGTGTCTCTGTTGCTATATGGGTCACTGTGGGGCTGCACTTGGGGAGCAAAAGGCAATGAATGCACTTGGGGGGTAGGATGAGGACTGGACTTGTGGGGCAGAATAAGGGCACCTGATATGTGGGGCAGAGTGACCTGAATGGACTTGGGGGGCAGCATGCATTGACTGCACATGGGGGGCAGAATGTGATGAATGGACTTGGGGGGCAGAATGACAGTGCTGGACTTCCATGGACTGGACTTGGGGGGCAGAAGGCCACGAGTCGACTTGGGGGGCAGAATGAAGGTGATGACGGACTTGAGGGGCAGAAGGTGATGAATGGACTTGGGGGGCACACAGAGCTGAAAGGACTTGGGGGGAAGAGTGAGGTATATGGACTTGGGGGGCACAATGCAATGAGTGGACTTGGGGGGCAGAATGAGGGCACAGGTCTTGAACTTGGGGGGCAGAAAGAGATGAGAGGACTTGAGGGGCAGAATGAAATGGCTGCACTTGGACTTCGGGGGCAGAACTAGAGGACTGAACTTGGGGGGCAGAAAGTGAAGAATGGACTTGGGGGGCAGAATGAGATGGACTTGGACTTGGGGGGCAGAAGGCAATGGGAGGACTTGGGGGGCAGAATGAGGGCTCTAGAGTTGGACTTGGGGGGCAGAAGGTGCTGAGTGCACTTGGGGGGCTGGATACGATGGACGCACTTGTGGGGCAGATTGAGCTGAATGGACTTGGGGGGCAGAACACAGTCAGTGAGTGCACTTGGGGGGCAGAATGAGGACTATGGACTTGGGGGGCAGAATGGAATGAATCGACTTGGGGGGCAGAAGTTAATGCTGGCACTTGGAGGGCAGAATGAGCTGAATGGACTTGTGGGGCAAAATGAAGGCGATGATGGACTTGGGGGCAGAACGAGGGCACTGGTGTTGGACTTGGGGGGCAGAAGGCAATGAGGTGACTTGGACTTGTGGGGCAGAATAAGGGCACCATATATGTGAAGCAGAGTGACCTGAAGGGACTTGGGGGGCAGGATGAGCTGAATGGACTTGTGGGGCAGGATGCGATGGCTGACTTGGGGGGCAGAAGGAGTTGAATGGACTTGGGGGGCAGAATGTGGATATTGGAACTGGACATGGGGGGCAGAAGGCGGTGATGGACTTGGGGGGCAGAATGTATTGAGTGCACTTGGGGGTGCTGAGAATGGGGGTCCTGCAGTTGGACTTGGGGGACAGACTGAGCTGCATTGACTTGGGGGGCAGAATGAAGGGACTGGAGTTGGACTTGGGGGGCAGAACAAGATGGCAGCACTTGGGAGGCAGAATAGAATGGCTGGACTTGGGGGCAAAAGTGGCACTTTTGGGGCAGAATGATGTGAATGGACTTGGGGGGCAGGACACAATGAGTGGACTTGGGGGGCAGAAGGAGATGGAGGCACTTGTGGGGCAGAATGTGGTTACTGCACTCGCACTTGGGGGCAGGAAGAGATGGTTGGACTTGGGGGGCAGAATGAGGGCTCTGAATTTAAACATGTTAAACTTGGGGGGCAGAGTGAGCTGAATAGACTTGGGGGGAAAAAGACAATGGGAGGACTTGGGGGGCAGAATAGAATGGCTGGACTTGGGGGGGCAGAATGAGCTGAATGGACTTGGGGGGCAGAAGAGGGGGATGAGAGGACTTACTTGGGGGGCTGAGTGAGGGGACAGGACCTGGACTTGGGGGGCAGAATGTGGATATTGGACTTGAACTTGGGGGGCAGACTGAGGTGAATGGACTTGGGAAGCAGATATGGGGACTTTGGAGTTGGACTTGGGGGGCAGAAAGACAGGACTGGATTAGTACTTGGGGGGCAGACGGGGATGGATGCACTTATGGGCCAGAATAGAATGGATGCACTTGGGGGGCAGAACAAGATGGCGGCACTTGGGGGGCAGAGTGAGCTGAATGGAGTTGGGGGGCAGGACACCATGACTGGACTTGGGGGTCAGAAGGTGATGAGCTGGACTTGGGGGGCAGAAGGCAATGGTTGGACTTGGACTAGGGGGGCAGAATGAAGGAGATGGCGGCACTTGGGGGGCAGAACGAGGGGACTGAACCTACATGGACTGGACTTGGGGGGCAGAATATAATGGATTCACTTGGGGGGCAGACAGATGTGTGGACATGGGGGGCAGAAGGAGGGCACTAGCTTGGACTTGACTTGGGGGGCAGATTAGCTGAATGGACTTGGGGGACAGGATGAGGGGAATTGAGTTGGACTTGGGGGCACTTATGGGGCAGCTATGGGGCTCCTATTGGGTCACTTATGGGGCACCTATGGGGCAGCTCTAAGGCCGCTATCGGGCAGCTATGGGGATGCTATGGGGCTGCTATGGGACACTTGTGGGGCACCTATGGAGCGGCTATGGGGCAGCTGTGGGATAGCTATGGGGCTGCTATGGGGTGGCTATTGGGCAGCTATGGGGAACTTATGGGGTCCCTATTGGGCTCTATGTGGTCTCTATGGTGTTTAATGGTGGCCTATGGGGCTGGACGTTGGGGACAGGATGTGATGGTGGCACTTGGGGGGCAGATTGAGTTGAATGGATTTGGGGGGCAGAATGAGGGCTATGGAGTTGGACTTGGGAGGCAGAATAGAATGGCTGGACTTGGGGGGCAGAAGTTGATGGCTGTAGTTGGGGGGCAGAAGGCAATGACTGGACTTGGGGGTCAGAAGGCCTTAATACACTTGGGGGGCAGGATGAGGGCTCTAGAGTTGGACTTGGGGGGCAGAAGTTGATGGCTGGAGTTGGGGGACTGTGTGTAATAATGGACTTGGGGGGCAGAATAAGAGGATTGGACTATGGGGTGCTTATGAAGTGACTATGTGGCTCTATGGGGTGTCTATGGGGCTCTGTGGGGTTTCTGTGGGGTGTCTATGGAGCTCTATGGGTCACTATGGGGCTCTGTGGGGCTCTATGGGGTGTCCATGGGGCTCTATGGGGTGTCTATAGTGTCTATGGGGTGTCTATAGGGTCTATGGGGTGTCTATAGGGCTCTAAGTGTCACTATGGGGCTCTATGGGATGTCTGTGGGGTGTCTATGGGGCTCTTTGTGGTGTCTATGTGTCACTATGGGGCTCTATGGCGTGTCTATGGGTGTCTATGGGGTGTCTATGGGTGTCTATGGGGTGTCTATGGGGTGTCTATGGGGCTCTATGGGTCACTATGGGGAGTCTATGGGGTGTCTATGGGGCTCTATGGGGTGTCTATCGGGTGCCTATGGGGTGTCTATGGGTCAATATGTGGCTCTATGGTGTGTCTATGGGGCTCTATGGGGTGTATATGTGTTGTCTATGGGGCTCTATGGGGCATCTATGGGGCTCTATGTGGTGTCTATGGGGCTCTATGTGTCACTATGGGTCACTATGGGGCTGTACTTGGGGGGCAGAAGGCAATGAATTCTCTTGGGGGGCAGGATGAGGACTGGAATTGTGGGGCAGAATAAGAGCACCTTATATGTGGGGCAGAGTGACCTGAATGGACTTAGTTGTCAGGATGAGATTGGACTTATTTAGACTTGGGGTGCAGCAGGTGATGAGAGCACTTGGGAGGCAGAGTGAGCTGAATGGACGTGGGGGGCAGATGAGATGTACGACTTGGGGACAGAGTGGGGGTATTGGACTTAGGGGGCAGAAAGGGGGGGACTGGACTTGGGGGGCGAGGGACAGGACTGGACATGGACTTGGGGGGCAGAAGGAGATGAATGGAGTTGGGGGGCAGAGGGAGAGGACTGGACTTGGGGGGCAGAATAGAATGGCTGGACGTGGGGGGCAGAATGAGAAGAATGCACTTGGGGGTAGGATGTAATGAGTGCGCTTGGGGGGCAGAACGCATAGATTGTACTTGGGGGTAGAAGGTGGGTATTGGGTTTGGACTTATGGGGCAGAGTGAGCTGAATGGACTTGGGGGGCAGGATGCGATGGCTGTATTTGAGGGTCAGAATGTGATGAATGGACTTGAGGGGCAGGACACAATGAGTGGACTTGGGGGGCAGGATGAGGGGAATGGAGTTGGACTTGGGAGGCAGAAGGACACGACTGCACTTGGGGGGCAGGATGTAATGGCTGCACTTGGGGGGCAGAACAAGATGGTGGCACATGGGGGGCAGAGTGAGCTGAATGGACTTGGGGGACAGAATGAGATGGGAGGACTCGGGGGGCAGAGTGGGAGTACTGGACTTAGGGGTCAGAAGCACAGAACAGCACTTGGGGGGAAGAAGAACTTAATGTACTTGGGGGTCGGAATGTGCTAAAAGGACTTGGGGGGCAGGATGGGGGCTCTAGAGTTGGACTAGGGGGCAGGGCTTACTTGGGGGGCAGAAGGCGATGATGAATGGACTTGGGGGGCAGAAGGACACAACTGCACTTGGGGGGCAGGATGTAATGAGTGCACTTAGGGGGCAGACTGAGCTGAATAGACTTTGGGGGCAGGATGCAATGAATTGACTTGGGGGGCAGGAGGAGATGGCGTCACTTGGAGGGCAGAATGAAATGGATGGACTTGGGGGGCAGAGGTGATGAGTGGACTTGGGGGGCAGAAGAACATGACTGGACTTGGGGGGCAGAATGAGATGAGTGGACTTGGGGGTCAGAAGGCCTTACTACACTTGGGGGGCAGGATGAGGGCTCTAGGGTTGGACTTAGGGGGCAGACTGAGCTGAATGGACTTGTGGGGCAGAAGGTGATGAGTGCACTTGGGGGGCAGAAGGACACGTCTGGACTTGGGGGGCAGACTGAGGGGACAGGAGTTGGACTTGAAGGGCAGAATGACATTGAAGGACTTGGGGGGCAGAACAAGATGGCGGCACATGGGGGGCAGAAGGAGTGCACTGGAATTGGGGGGCAGAATGAGGGCAGTGGACTTGGGGGGCAGAAGGAGATGAGATGACTTGGACTTGTGGGGCAGAATAAGGGCACCATATATGTGGGGCAGAGTGACCTGAAGGGACATGGGGGGCAGAATGAGATTGGACTTACTTAGACATGGGGGGCAGAAAGAGATGGCGGCACTTGGGGGGCAGAGTGAGCTGAATGGACTTGGGGGGCAGGATACGATGAATGGACTTGGGGGGCAGGATACGATGAATGGACTTGGGGGCAGAATGTGATGGGGAAACTTGTAAGGCAGAATGAGTGTAGTGCACTTGGGGGGCAGAAGGACAGGACTGGACTTAAACTTGGGAGGCAGAATGGGAGTCCTGCAGTTGGACTTGGGAGGCAGAGTGAACTGGGTGGACTTGGGGGGCAGAATGGGGGTCCTGCAGTTGGACTTGGGTGGCAGAATGTGATGAAAGGATTTGGGGGGCAGAAGGTGATGAATGGACTTGGGGGGCAGAAGGTGATGAGATGATGTCACGGTTTCTAGGAAAAATCCACCTGCGTCCGTGACAGGGGCCGTGGGCCAAAAGGAAAAAAAGTTAATTAGGAAAAGAAAACAGCGGCAACGATGTAAGGAGGCACACTTATTTACTAAATACTATATCGAAATACAGGATAACACAATAGAATACAATATAATTGAAAATTGAGCTAACGAATCAAGCAAAATAGGAGAATGAGTCCCGTAACCGAGGCCTACTGTGAAATCTAGGTGAATGGCTGAAGGCTCCCACACACTGCCCTGAACGCCAGAACTCGAAAGATGTCAGTCTGTTCTGCGACAGAGTTAATATAGAGTCCAGGTCCTGTGACCTATTGTGTTGCTCTCTGGGAGATGTAGTCTTCTTCTGTAAGCTGCAGATTCAGTAAAATTATTCATGCTTTATATGATGTTATGATGTGGAATACTGCTAGCAAAATTACAACATTATTAAACCATGACAATCTGACCCACAGCAGCTCCTGCCCCATAGACCTGATTCACATGCGCCCCACAGCACCTCCTGCCCCATAGATCTGACCCATATGTGATCCACAGCAACTCCTGCCCCATAGATCTGACCCACATTTACCACAAAGCAACTCCTGCCCAATAGATCTGACACACATCCGCCCCACAGCACCTCCTGCCCCATAGATCATACTCACTTGCACCCCACAGCAGTTTCGCCACATAGATCTGACACACATTTACCACACAGCAGCCCCTGCCCCATAGATCTGACCCACATCTGCCCCAAAACATCTCCTGCCCCATAGATCTTTCCCACATCAGCCCCACAGCAGATCCTGCCCCATAGATCTGACTCACATCTGCCGCACAGGAGCTCCTGCCCCATAGATCTGACCAACATCAGCCCCACAGCAGCTCCTGCCCCATAGATCTGACCCACATCAGCCCCACAGCTGCTAATGCCCCATAGATCTGACACACATGTGCCCCACAACAGGTCCAAACTCATAGATCTGACCCACATCAGCCCTACAGCAGCTCCTGCCTCATAGATATGACTCACAGAATCTCCTGCCCCATAGATCTGACCCACATCAGCCACACAGCAGCTCCTGACCCATAGATCTGACCCACATCAGCCCCACAGCAGCTCCTGACCCATAGATATGACTCACAGAATCTCCTGCCCCATAGATCTGACCCACATCAGACCCACAGCAGCTCCTGCCCCATAGATCTGACCAACATGTGCCCCACAGCAGCTCCAAACCCATAGATCTGACCCACATGTGCCCCAAAGCTGCTCCTGCCCCATAGATCTGAACCACAGCAGCTCCTGCCCCATAGATCTGACCCACATAAGACCCACAGCAGCTCCTGACCCATAGATCTGACCCAAATCTGCCCCACAGCAGCTCCTGCCCAAAGATCTGGCCCACATCATCTCCACAGCAACTCCTGCCCCATAGATCTGACCTACATCATCTCCACTGCAGCTCCTGCCCCATAGGTCTGACCCACATGTGCCCCACAGCAGCTCCTGCCGTATAGATCTAACAACCATCAGCCCCAAAGTAGCTCCTGCCCCATATATCTGACCCACATCAGCCACACAGCAGCTCCTGACCCATAGATCTGACCCCCATCTGCCCCACAGCAGCTTTTGCCCGACAGATCTGACCCACATCTGCACCACAGCAGCTCCTGCCCCATAGGTCTGATCCACATTAACCCCTCAGCAGCTTCTGACACATAGATATAACCAACATCAGCCCCACAGCAGCTGCTGCCCCATACATCTGACCAACTTCTGCCCCACAGCAGCTCCAAACTCATAGATCTGACCTACATCAGTCCCACAGCAGATTTTGCACCATAGATATGTCCCTCATCTGCCCCACAGCAGCTCCTACCCCATAGATCTGACCCACTTCTGCCCCACAGCTGCTCCTGCCCCATTGATCTGACCCACATCAGCCACACAGCAGCTCCTGCCTCATAGATTTGACCCAAATCTGCCCCACAGCAGCTCCTGCTCCATAGATCTGACCCACATGTGCCCCACAGCATCTCCTGCCCCATAGTTCTGGCCCACATAAGCCGCATAGCAGCTCCTGCCCCATAGATCTGACCCACATCAGCCCACAGCTGCTTCTGCCGCAAAGGTCTGACCCACAGCAGCTCCTCACCCATAGATCTGACCCACATGTCCCCCACAGCTGCCCATGCCCCATAGATATGACCCACATCAGCCACACAACAGCTCCTGCTCCATAGATCTGACCCACGTCAGCCCCACAGCAGCTCCTGCCTTATAGATATGACCCACGTCAGCCCCACAGCTGCTCCTGCCGCATAGATCTGACCCACAGCAGCCCATGCCCCATAGATATGACCCACATGTGCCACACAGCAGCTCCTGACCCATACATATAACCCACATCATCTCCACAGCAGCTCCTGCCCCATTGATCTGACCCACATCAGCCACACAGCAGCTCCTGCCTCATAGATTTGACCCAAATCTGCCCCACAGCAGCTCCTGCTCCATAGATCTGACCCACATGTGCCCCACAGCATCTCCTGCCCTATAGTTCTGGCCCACATAAGCCGCATAGCAGCTCCTGCCCCATAGATCTGACCCACATCAGCCCACAGCTGCTTCTGCCGCAAAGGTCTGACCCACAGCAGCTCCTCACCCATAGATCTGACCCACATGTGCCCCACAGCTGCCCATGCCCCATAGTTCTGACCCACATCAGCCACACAGCAGCTCCTCCCCCATAGATCTGACCCATGTCAGCCCCACAGCAGCTCCTGCCTTATAGATATGACCCACATCAGCCCCACAACAGCTTCTACCCCATAGATATAACCAACATCAGCCCCACAGCAGATGCTGCCCCATAGATATGACCCAATTCTGCCCTACAGCAGCTCCTGCACCATAGATCTAACCCACAGCAGCTCCTACCACATAGATCTGACCCACATGTGCCCCAAAGCTGCTCCTGCCGCATAGATCTGACCCACAGCAGCCCATGCCCCATAGATCTGACCCACATCAGCCACACAGCAGCTCCTGACCCATACATATGACCCACGTCAGCCCCACAGCAGCTCCTGCCCCATAGATCTGACTCACAGCATCTCCTGACCCATAGATCTGACCCACATGTGCCCCACAGCAGCTCCAAACTCATAGATGTGAACCACATCAGTCCCACAGCAGATTTTGCACCATAGATATGTCCCCCATCTGCCCCACAGCAGCTCCTGCCCCTTAGATCTTACCCAGATCTGCCCCATAGCTGCTCCTGCCAAAAGATCTGGCCCACATCATCTCCACAGCAGCTCCTGCCCCATAGATCTTACCCAGATCTGCCCCACAGCAGCTCCTGCCCAAAGATCTGGCCCACATCATCTTCACAGCTACTCCTGCCCCATAGATCTGACCTACATCATCTCCACTGCAGCTCCTGCCCCATAGGTCTGACCCACATGCACCCCACAGCAGGTCCTGCCGTATAGATCTAACCACCATCAGCCCCAAAGAAGCTCCTGCCCCATAGATCTGACCCACATCAGACCCAAAGCAGCTCCTGACCCATAGATCTGACCCACATCAGCCCCACCGCAGTTCCTGCCCCATAGATCAGACCCACATCAGCCCCACAACAGGTCCTTCCCCAGAGATCTGAACCTCACGTTCCCTACAGCATCTCCTGCCCCATAGATCTGACACACATCTGCCCCACAGCAGTCCCTGTCCCATAGATCTGACCCACAGCAGCTCCTGCCCCATAGATCTGACCCACATGTGCCCGACAGCAGCTCTTGCCCCATAGATCTGATTCACATGCGCCCCACAGCAGCTCCTTCCCATAGATCTGAACCACATCAGCCCTACAGCTGCCCATGCCCCATAGATCTTACCCACTTCTGCCCCACAGCAGCTGCTGCCCCATAGATCTCACCAACATCAGCTCCACAGCAGCTCCTCCCCAAAGATCTGCCACACATCTGCCCCACTGCAGCTCCTGCCCCAAAGATATGACCCATATCAGCCTCACAGCAGCTCCTGTCCCGTAGATATGACCCACATCAGCCCCACAGCAGCTCCTGCCCCATAGATCTGTCCTACATCAGCCCCACAGCAGCTCCTGCCCCATAGATCTGACCCACATAAGCCACACAGCCGCTCCTGCACGATAGATATGACCAAGTCAGCCCTACAGCAGCTGCTGCCCCATTGATCTGACTCACATCAGACCCACAGCAGCTCATGCCCAATAGATCTGACCCACATCTGCCCCACTGCTGCCTCTACACCATTGTTCTGACCCACATCAACCCCACAGCAGCACCTGCCCCATTGATCTGACCAAGGTCAGCCCATCAGCAGCTCCTGCCCCATAGTTCTGACCCACATCATCTCCAAAGCAGCTCCTGCCCCATAGATCTGACCCATATCAGCCCCACAGCAGCTCCTGCCAAATAGACCTGACCCACTTCTGCCCCACAGCAGCTACTGCCTCATAGATCTGACCCACATCTGACCCACAGCAACTGCTGCCCCATAGATCTGACCCACATTAGCACCATAGCAGTTCCGCTCCATAGATCTTAACAACATCAGCCCCACAGCAGCTCCTGCCCCATAGATCTGGCCCACATGTGCCCCTACTGCATCTACTGCCCCATAGATCTGACTCACATGTGCCCAACAGCAGCTCCTGCCCCATAGATATGACCAACATCAGCCCCACAGGAGATCCTGCTGCATAGATCTGACCCACATCAGCCCTAAAGCAGCTCCTGCACCATAGATCTGACCCACATGTGCCCCACAGCTGCTCCTGCCCCATAGATCTGAACCACAGCAGATCCTGCCCCATAGATCTGACCCACATCAGCCCCATAGCAACTGCTGCCCCATAGATCTTTCTCACATCTGACCCACAGCAGCTCCTGCCCCATAGATCTGACCGACATGTGCCCCACAGCAGATCCTGCTCCATTGAATTGACCCACATCAGCCCCACAGGAGATCCTGCCCCATAGATCTGACCCACATCATCTCCAAAGCAGCTTCTGCCCCATAGATCTGACCCACATCAGCCCCACAGCAGCTCCTGCCCCATAGATCTGTCCCACATCATCTCCAAAGCAGCTCCTGCCCCATAGATCTTACCCAGATCTGCCCCACAGCAGCTCCTGCCCAAAGATCTGGCCCACATCATCTCCACAGCAGCTCCTGCCCCATAGATCTTACCCAGATCTGCCCCACAGCAGCTCCTGCCCAATGATCTGGCCCACATCATCTTCACAGCTACTCCTGCCCCATAGATCTGACCTACATCATCTCCACTGCAGCTCCTGCCCCATAGGTCTGACCCACATGCACCCCACAGCAGCTCCTGCCGTATAGATCTAACCACCATCAGCCCCAAAGAAGCTCCTGCCCCATAGATCTGACCCACATCAGACCCAAAGCAGCTCCTGACCCATAGATCTGACCCACATCAGCCCCACCGCAGTTCCTGCCCCATAGATCAGACCCACATCAGCCCCACAACAGGTCCTTCCCCAGAGATCTGAACCTCACGTTCCCTACAGCATCTCCTGCCCCATAGATCTGACACACATCTGCCCCACAGCAGTCCCTGTCCCATAGATCTGACCCACAGCAGCTCCTGCCCCATAGATCTGACCCACATGTGCCCGACAGCAGCTCTTGCCCCATAGATCTGATTCACATGCGCCCCACAGCAGCTCCTTCCCATAGATCTGAACCACATCAGCCCTACAGCTGCCCATGCCCCATAGATCTTACCCACTTCTGCCCCACAGCAGCTGCTGCCCCATAGATCTCACCAACATCAGCTCCACAGCAGCTCCTCCCCAAAGATCTGCCACACATCTGCCCCACTGCAGCTCCTGCCCCAAAGATATGACCCATATCAGCCTCACAGCAGCTCCTGTCCCGTAGATATGACACACATCAGCCCCACAGCAGCTCCTGCCCCATAGATCTGTCCTACATCAGCCCCACAGCAGCTCCTGCCCCATAGATCTGACCCACATAAGCCACACAGCCGCTCCTGCACGATAGATATGACCAAGTCAGCCCTACAGCAGCTGCTGCCCATTGATCTGACTCACATCAGACCCACAGCAGCTCATGCCCAATAGATCTGACCCACATCTGCCCCACTGCTGCCTCTACACCATTGTTCTGACCCACATCAACCCCACAGCAGCACCTGCCCCATTGATCTGACCAAGGTCAGCCCATCAGCAGCTCCTGCCCCATAGTTCTGACCCACATCATCTCCAAAGCAGCTCCTGCCCCATAGATCTGACCCATATCAGCCCCACAGCAGCTCCTGCCAAATAGACCTGACCCACTTCTGCCCCTCAGCAGCTACTGCCTCATAGATCTGACCCACATCTGACCCACAGCAACTGCTGCCCCATAGATCTGACCCACATTAGCACCATAGCAGTTCCGCTCCATAGATCTTAACAACATCAGCCCCACAGCAGCTCCTGCCCCATAGATCTGGCCCACATGTGCCCCTACTGCATCTACTGCCCCATAGATCTGACTCACATGTGCCCAACAGCAGCTCCTGCCCCATAGATATGACCAACATCAGCCCCACAGGAGATCCTGCTGCATAGATCTGACCCACATCAGCCCTAAAGCAGCTCCTGCACCATAGATCTGACCCACATGTACCCCACAGCTGCTCCTGCCCCATAGATCTGAACCACAGCAGATCCTGCCCCATAGATCTGACCCACATGTGCCCGACAGCAGCTCTTGCCCCATAGATCTGATTCACATGCGCCCCACAGCAGCTCCTTCCCATAGATCTGAACCACATCAGCCCTACAGCTGCCCATGCCCCATAGATCTTACCCACTTCTGCCCCACAGCAGCTGCTGCCCCATAGATTTCACCCACATCAGCTCCACAGCAGCTCCTCCCCAAAGATCTGCCACACATCTGCCCCACTGCAGCTCCTGCCCCAAAGATATGACCCATATCAGCCTCACAGCAGCTCCTGTCCCGTAGATATGACCCACATCAGCCCCACAGCAGCTCCTGCCCCATAGATCTGTCCTACATCAGCCCCACAGCAGCTCCTGCCCCATAGATCTGACCCACATAAGCCACACAGCCGCTCCTGCACGATAGATATGACCAAGGTCAGCCCATCAGCAGCTCCTGCCCCATAGTTCTGACCCACATCATCTCCAAAGCAGCTCCTGCCCCATAGATCTGACCCATATCAGCCCCACAGCAGCTCCTGCCAAATAGACCTGACCCACTTCTGCCCCACAGCAGCTACTGCCTCATAGATCTGACCCACATCTGACCCACAGCAACTGCTGCCCCATAGATCTGACCCACATTAGCACCATAGCAGTTCCGCTCCATAGATCTTAACAACATCAGCCCCACAGCAGCTCCTGCCCCATAGATCTGGCCCACATGTGCCCCTACTGCATCTACTGCCCCATAGATCTGACTCACATGTACCCAACAGCAGCTCCTGCCCCATAGATATGACCAACATCAGCCCCACAGGAGATCCTGCTGCATAGATCTGACCCACATCAGCCCTAAAGCAGATCCTGCACCATAGATCTGACCCACATGTGCCCCACAGCTGCTCCTGCCCCATAGATCTGAACCACAGCAGATCCTGCCCCATAGATCTGACCCACATCAGCCCCATAGCAACTGCTGCCCCATAGATCTTTCTCACATCTGACCCACAGCAGCTCCTGCCCCATAGATCTGACCGACATGTGCCCCACAGCAGATCCTGCTCCATTGAATTGACCCACATCAGCCCCACAGGAGATCCTGCCCCATAGATCTGACCCACATCATCTCCAAAGCAGCTTCTGCCCCATAGATCTGACCCACATCAGCCCCACAGCAGCTCCTGCCCCATAGATCTGTCTCACATCAGCCCCATAGCAGCTCCCGCTCCATAGATCTTAACCACATCAGCCCCACACCATCTCCTACCCCGTAGATCTAACTCACATGTGCCCCATTGCAGCTCCTACCCCATAGATCTGACCCACAGCAGCTGCTGCCCTATAGATCTGATTCAAATCTGCCCCACAGCAGCTCCTGCCCATAGATATGACCCACATGTTTCCCACAGCTTCTCCTTACAAATAGATGTGACCCACATCAGTTCCTGCCCCATAGATCTGACCCACATGTGCCCAAGAGCAGCTCTGCCCCATTGATTTGACCCACATCAGCCCCACAGGAGATCCTGCCCAATAGATCTGACCCACATCAGCCCCACTGCAGCTCCTGCCCCATAGATCTGACCCACATTAGCCCCATAGCAGTTCCGCTCCACAGATCATAACAACATGAGCCCCACAGCAGCTCCTGCCCCATAGATCTGGCCCACATGTGCCCAACAGCAGCTCCTGCCCCATAGATATGACCAACATCAGCCCCACAGCAGCTCCTCCCCAAAGATCTGCCACACATCTGCCCCACTGCAGCTCCTGCCCCAAAGATATGACCCATATCAGCCTCACAGCAGCTCCTGTCCCGTAGATATGACCCACATCAGCCCCACAGCAGCTCCTGCCCCATAGATCTGTCCTACATCAGCCCCACAGCAGCTCCTGCCCCATAGATCTGTCCTACATCAGCCCCACAGCAGCTCCTGCCACATAGATCTTACCAACACCATCTCCTGCCCCTTAGACATGACCCACATCAGCCCCACAGCAGTTCCTGCCCCATAGATCTGACCCACAGCAGCTCCTGCCCCATAGATCTGACCCACATAAGCCACACAGCCGCTCCTGCACGATAGATATGACCAAGTCAGCCCTAAAGCAGCTGCTGCCCCATTGATCTGACTCACATCAGACCCACAGCAGCTCATGCCCAATAGATCTGACCCACATCTGCCCCACTGCTGCCTCTACACCATTGTTCTGACCCACATCAACCCCACAGCAGCACCTGCCCCATTGATCTGACCAAGGTCAGCCCATCAGCAGCTCCTGCCCCATAGTTCTGACCCACATCATCTCCAAAGCAGCTCCTGCCCCATAGATCTGACCCATATCAGCCCCACAGCAGCTCCTGCCAAATAGACCTGACCCACTTCTGCCCCACAGCAGCTACTGCCTCATAGATCTGACCCACATCTGACCCACAGCAACTGCTGCCCCATAGATCTGACCCACATTAGCACCATAGCAGTTCCGCTCCATAGATCTTAACAACATCAGCCCCACAGCAGCTCCTGCCCCATAGATCTGGCCCACATGTGCCCCTACTGCATCTACTGCCCCATAGATCTGACTCACATGTGCCCAACAGCAGCTCCTGCCCCATAGATATGACCAACATCAGCCCCACAGGAGATCTTGCCGCATAGATCTGACCCACATCAGCCCTAAAGCAGCTCCTGCACCATAGATCTGACCCACATCAGCCCCAAAGCAGCTCCTGCCACATAGATCTGACCCACATCAGCTCCTGCCCCATAGATCTGACCCACATCAGCCCCATAGCAACTGCTGCCCCATAGATCTTTCTCACATCTGACCCACAGCAGCTCCTGCCCCATAGATCTGACCGACATGTGCCCCACAGCAGATCCTGCTCCATTGAATTGACCCACATCAGCCCCACAGGAGATCCTGCCCCATAGATCTGACCCACATCATCTCCAAAGCAGCTTCTGCCCCATAGATCTGACCCACATCAGCCCCACAGCAGCTCCTGCCCCATAGATCTGTCTCACATCAGCCCCATAGCAGCTCCCGCTCCATAGATCTTAACCACATCAGCCCCACACCATCTCCTACCCCGTAGATCTAACTCACATGTGCCCCATTGCAGCTCCTACCCCATAGATCTGACCCACAGCAGCTGCTGCCCTATAGATCTGATTCAAATCTGCCCCACAGCAGCTCCTGCCCATAGATATGACCCACATGTTTCCCACAGCTTCTCCTTACAAATAGATGTGACCCACATCAGCTCCTGCCCCATAGATCTGACCCACATGTGCCCAAGAGCAGCTCTGCCCCATTGATTTGACCCACATCAGCCCCACAGGAGATCCTGCCCAATAGATCTGACCCACATCAGCCCCACTGCAGCTCCTGCCCCATAGATCTGACCCACATTAGCCCCATAGCAGTTCCGCTCCACAGATCTTAACAACATCAGCCCCACAGCAGCTCCTGCCCCATAGATCTGGCCCACATGTGTCCAACAGCAGCTCCTGCCCCATAGATATGACCAACATCAGCCCCACAGCAGCTCCTCCCCAAAGATCTGCCACACATCTGCCCCACTGCAGCTCCTGCCCCAAAGATATGACCCATATCAGCCTCACAGCAGCTCCTGTCCCGTAGATATGACCCACATCAGCCCCACAGCAGCTCCTGCCCCATAGATCTGTCCTACATCAGCCCCACAGCAGCTCCTGCCCCATAGATCTGTCCTACATCAGCCCCACAGCAGCTCCTGCCACATAGATCTTACCAACACCATCTCCTGCCCCTTAGACATGACCCACATCAGCCCCACAGCAGTTCCTGCCCCATAGATCTGACCCACAGCAGCTCCTGCCCCATAGATCTGACCCACATAAGCCACACAGCCGCTCCTGCACGATAGATATGACCAAGTCAGCCCTAAAGCAGCTGCTGCCCCATTGATCTGACTCACATCAGACCAACAGCAGCTCATGCCCAATAGATCTGACCCACATCTGCCCCACTGCTGCCTCTACACCATTGTTCTGACCCACATCAACCCCACAGCAGCACCTGCCCCATTGATCTGACCAAGGTCAGCCCATCAGCAGCTCCTGCCCCATAGTTCTGACCCACATCATCTCCAAAGCAGCTCCTGCCCCATAGATCTGACCCATATCAGCCCCACAGCAGCTCCTGCCAAATAGACCTGACCCACTTCTGCCCCACAGCAGCTACTGCCTCATAGATCTGACCCACATCTGACCCACAGCAACTGCTGCCCCATAGATCTGACCCACATTAGCACCATAGCAGTTCCGCTCCATAGATCTTAACAACATCAGCCCCACAGCAGCTCCTGCCCCATAGATCTGGCCCACATGTGCCCCTACTGCATCTACTGCCCCATAGATCTGACTCACATGTGCCCAACAGCAGCTCCTGCCCCATAGATATGACCAACATCAGCCCCACAGGAGATCTTGCCGCATAGATCTGACCCACATCAGCCCTAAAGCAGCTCCTGCACCATAGATCTGACCCACATCAGCCCCAAAGCAGCTCCTGCCACATAGATCTGACCCACATCAGCTCCTGCCCCATAGATCTGACCCACATCAGCCCCATAGCAACTGCTGCCCCATAGATCTTTCTCACATCTGACCCACAGCAGCTCCTGCCCCATAGATCTGACCGACATGTGCCCCACAGCAGATCCTGCTCCATTGAATTGACCCACATCAGCCCCACAGGAGATCCTGCCCCATAGATCTGACCCACATCATCTCCAAAGCAGCTTCTGCCCCATAGATCTGACCCACATCAGCCCCACAGCAGCTCCTGCCCCATAGATCTGTCTCACATCAGCCCCATAGCAGCTCCCGCTCCATAGATCTTAACCACATCAGCCCCACACCATCTCCTACCCCGTAGATCTAACTCACATGTGCCCCATTGCAGCTCCTACCCCATAGATCTGACCCACAGCAGCTGCTGCCCTATAGATCTGATTCAAATCTGCCCCACAGCAGCTCCTGCCCATAGATATGACCCACATGTTTCCCACAGCTTCTCCTTACAAATAGATGTGACCCACATCAGCTCCTGCCCCATAGATCTGACCCACATGTGCCCAAGAGCAGCTCTGCCCCATTGATTTGACCCACATCAGCCCCACAGGAGATCCTGCCCAATAGATCTGACCCACATCAGCCCCACTGCAGCTCCTGCCCCATAGATCTGACCCACATTAGCCCCATAGCAGTTCCGCTCCACAGATCTTAACAACATCAGCCCCACAGCAGCTCCTGCCCCATAGATCTGGCCCACATGTGTCCAACAGCAGCTCCTGCCCCATAGATATGACCAACATCAGCCACACAGCAGCTCCTCCCCAAAGATCTGCCACACATCTGCCCCACTGCAGCTCCTGCCCCAAAGATATGACCCACATCAGCCTCACAGCAGCTCCTGTCCCGTAGATATGACCCACATCAGCCCCACAGCAGCTCCTGCCCCATAGATCTGTCCTACATCAGCCCCACAGCAGCTCCTGCCCCATAGATCTGTCCTACATCAGCCCCACAGCAGCTCCTGCCACATAGATCTTACCCACACCATCTCCTGCCCCTTAGACATGACCCACATCAGCCCCACAGCAGTTCCTGCCCCATAGATCTGACCCACAGCAGCTCCTGCCCCATAGATCTGACCCACATAAGCCACACAGCCGCTCCTGCACGATAGATATGACCAAGTCAGCCCTACAGCAGCTGCTGCCCCATTGATCTGACTCACATCAGACCCACAGCAGCTCATGCCCAATGGATCTGACCCACATCTGCCCCACTGCTGCCTCTACACCATTGTTCTGACCCACATCAACCCCACAGCAGCACCTGCCCCATTGATCTGACCAAGGTCAGCCCATCAGCAGCTCCTGCCCTATAGATCTGACCCATATCAGCCCCACAGCAGCTCCTGCCAAATAGACTTGACCCACTTCTGCCCCACAGCAGCTACTGCCTCATAGATCTGACCCACATCTGACCCACAGCAACTGCTGCCCCATAGATCTGACCCACATTAGCACCATAGCAGTTCCGCTCCATAGATCTTAACAACATCAGCCCCACAGCAGCTCCTGCCCCATAGATCTGGCCCACATGTGCCCCTACTGCATCTACTGCCCCATAGATCTGACTCACATGTGCCCAACAGCAGCTCCTGCCCCATAGATATGACCAACATCAGCCCCACAGGAGATCTTGCCGCATAGATCTGACCCACATCAGCCCTAAAGCAGCTCCTGCACCATAGATCTGACCCACATCAGCCCCAAAGCAGCTCCTGCCACATAGATCTGACCCACATCAGCTCCTGCCCCATAGATCTGACCCACATCAGCCCCATAGCAACTGCTGCCCCATAGATCTTTCTCACATCTGACCCACAGCAGCTCCTGCCCCATAGATCTGACCGACATGTGCCCCACAGCAGATCCTGCTCCATTGAATTGACCCACATCAGCCCCACAGGAGATCCTGCCCCATAGATCTGACCCACATCATCTCCAAAGCAGCTTCTGCCCCATAGATCTGACCCACATCAGCCCCACAGCAGCTCCTGCCCCATAGATCTGTCCCACATCATCTCCAAAGCAGCTTCTGCCCCATAGATCTGACCCACAGCTGCCCCACAGCAGCTCCTGCCCCATAGATCTGTCTCACATCAGCCCCATAGCAGCTCCCGCTCCATAGATCTTAACCACATCAGCCCCACACCATCTCCTACCCCGTAGATCTAACTCACATGTGCCCCATTGCAGCTCCTACCCCATAGATCTGACCCACAGCAGCTGCTGCCCTATAGATCTGATTCAAATCTGCCCCACAGCAGCTCCTGCCCATAGATATGACCCACATGTTTCCCACAGCTTCTCCTTACAAATAGATGTGACCCACATCAGTTCCTGCCCCATAGATCTGACCCACATGTGCCCAAGAGCAGCTCTGCCCCATTGATTTGACCCACATCAGCCCCACAGGAGATCCTGCCCAATAGATCTGACCCACATCAGCCCCACTGCAGCTCCTGCCCCATAGATCTGACCCACATTAGCCCCATAGCAGTTCCGCTCCACAGATCTTAACAACATCAGCCCCACAGCAGCTCCTGCCCCATAGATCTGGCCCACATGTGCCCAACAGCAGCTCCTGCCCCATATATATGACCAACATCAGCCCCACAGGAGATCCTGCCCCATAGATCTGACCCACATCAGCCCCAAAGCAGCTCCTGCCACATAGATCTGACCCTCAGCAGCTCCTGCCCTATAGATATGACCCACAGCAGCCTCACAGCAGCTCCTGCCCCGTAGTTCTGACCCACATCAGCCCCACAGCTGCTCCTGCTCTATAGATCTGACCCATATCAGCCTCACAGCGGCTCCTGCCCCATAGATCTGACACACATCAGCCCCACAGCAGCTCCTGCCCCATAGATCTGACACACATCTGCCCCACAGCAGTCCCTGTCCCATAGATCTGACCCACAGCAGCTGCTGCCCCATAGACCTGACCCACTTCTGCCCCACAGCAGCTGCTACCCCATAGATCTGACCCACATCAGCCTCACAGCAGCTCATGCCCCATAGATATGACCCACAGCAGCCCCACAGCAGCTCCTGCCCCATAGATCAGACCCACGTGTGCTCGATATCAGCTCCTGCCCCATAGATATGACCCACATCAGCCCCAAAGCAGCTCCTGCCCCATAGATATGACCCACATCAGCCCCACAGCAGCTCCTGCCCCATAGATATGACCCACATCTGCCCCACATCAGCTCCTGCCCCATAGATCTGACCCTCATCAGCCCCATAGCAGCTCCCGCTCCATAGATCTTAACCGCATCAGCCCCACAGCAGCTCCTGCCCTATAGATATGACCCACATGTACCCAACAGCAGCTCCTGCCCCATAGATCTGAACCACATCAGCCCCACAGCTTCTCCTGCTCCATAGATCTGACCCACATCTGACCCTCAGCAGCTCCTGCCCCATAGATCTGACCCATATCAGCCTCACAGCAGCTCCTGCCATATAGATCTGACCCACATCAGCCCCACAGATGCACCTGCCCCATAGATCTGACCCACATCTGACCCTCAGCAGCTCCTGCCCCATAGATCTGACCCATATCAGCCTCACAGCGGCTCCTGCCCCATAGATCTGACACACATCAGCCCCACAGCTGCCCCTTCCCATAGATCTGACCCTCAGCAGCTCCTGCCCCATAGATCTGACCCACATCTGACCCACATCAGCTCCTGCCCCATAGATCTGACCCACATCATCTCCACAGCAGCTCCTGCCCCATAGATATGACCCACATCAGCCTCACAGCAACTCCTGCCCCATAGATATGATTCACATCTGCCCCACAGCATCTCCTGCCCCATAGTTCTGACCACATAAACCTCACAGCTGCTCCTGCCCCATAGATCTTACCCACATCATCTCCGCAGCAGCTCCTGCCCCAAAAATCTGACCCACATCTGCCCCACAGCTTCTCCTGCCCCATAGATCTGACCCTCAGCAGCTCATGTCCCATAGATCTGACCCACATTAGCCTCACAGCAGTTCCTGCCCCATAGATCTGACCCACATCAGCCCCACAACAGGTCCTTCCCCATAGATCTGAACCACATGTTCCCCACAGCAGCTCCTGCCCCATAGATCTGACCCACATCAGCCCCAAAGCAGCTACTGCCTGTAAGAGGCCATGCTTTTTGCATTACTGTCTCAAAGTTTGCTGAAATGGACAAGTTCAGGCAAGTCCTGGCCAAGGTTCCAGGTCTCCCTTTGTCTGAGACACACAGGAACCAAGGTTCGAGAAATGCCTTTGTTTAGGAGATGGACAAGTCCGGGAGCTACGAAAGGGAGATAAGATACTGATCAATGGCCCTTAAGTGGCCTTTTGTGTTGGCCCATCTCAAGGAAGATTGACATCTCTGAGGAAATCACAGGACTCTGACCCGAGCCTTCCCGAAATGTCTCGAAGGCTGCAAAGAAGGATCAAAAGGGCACAGACAAACCACGGTTTATGTTTCTAGGTATCTGACCTCAGATTCCTCCACCGTTGTCCTACTGCTGCCTACTGTCTCTTCTGGGATTGCTGCTCGAGACTCTGCTCCGTGGGACCTCGCTGCCTGAGACTCCACTTCCTGAGACCTCGCTACTCTGACCGTCTTCTCTGCGTTTCATCGATCTGTGGCCTGTTACTCTGCTGCTGCTCTCCCCTACGCTTATATTGCCCCGGACCAACGTTAACAACGTGCTACGGGACGCTGCTGCATCCAGGAGGGGACTATTCCTCGCTTTTAAGCAATTCTTGCCTCTTTTCCTACTTTTTCTATCACCTACTCTCCGTCCCCATCACCCTAATTTGGATATTCGTCGCAGTCTCTTCCCCATCCCCTCAGTTGTCCATCATTCTTAATAAACTGGTAGGATCGCAATTTGAATGCTCTTCTTCATCTCACGCAGGGCATAACATAGCAAAAGAACATTTGCCTAACTCCTAAATTGGAGCGAGACACTGCCCCATAGATCTGACCCACATCTGCCCCACACACCTCCTGCCCCATAGATCTGACCCACATCTGCCCCACAGCAGCTCCTGCCCCATAGATCTGACCCACATCTGCCCCACAGCAGCTCCTGCCCCATAGATCTGACCCACATGTGCCCCAGAGCAGCTCTGTCCCATTGATTTGACCCACATCAGCCCCACAGGAGATCCTGCCCCATAGATCTACCCACATCAGCCCCACTGCAGCTCCTGCCCTATAGATCTGGCCCACATGTGCCCAACAGCAGCTCCTGCCCCACTGATCTGACCCACATCTGACCCTCAGCAGCTCCTGCCCCATAGATCTGATCCACATCAGCCCCACTGCAGCTCCTGCCCTATAGATCTGACCCACATCAGCCCCACATTAGCTCCTGCCCCATAGATCTGACCCTCATCAGCCCCATAGCATCCCCCCCTCCATAGATCTTAACCGTTTCAGCCCCACAGCAGCTCCTGCCCCATAGATCTGACCCACAGCAGCTCCTGCCCCATAGAGCTGACCCACATCTGCCCTACAGCAGCTCCTGCCCCATAGATCTGACCCTCAGCAGCTCCTGCCCCATAGATCCGACCCACATCTACCCCACAGGAGCTACTACCCCATATATCTGACCCACATGTGCCCCACATCAGCTCCTGCCCCACAGATCTGACCCACATCATCTCCACAGCAGCTCCTGCCCCAATGATCTGACCCACATCTGTCCCCCAGCAGCTCCTGCCCCATAGATCTGACCCACAGCAGCTCCTGCCCCATAGATCTGACCCACAACTTCCCCACAACAGCTCCTGCACCATAGATCTGACCCACATCAGCCACACAGCAGCTCCTGCCCCATAGATCTGACCCACGTCAGCCCCACAGCAGCTCCTGCCTTATAGATATGACCCACATCAGCCCCTCAGCAGCTTCTACCCCATAGATATAACCAACATCAGCCCCACAGCAGCTGCTGCCCCATAGATCTGACCCAATTCTGCCCCACAGCAACTCCTGCACCATAGATCTAACCCACAGCAGCTCCTACCCCATAGATATGACCCACTTCTGCCCCACAGCTGCTCCTGCCGCATAGATCTGACCCACAGCAGCCCATGCCCCATAGATATGACCCACATCAGCCACACAGCAGCTCCTGACCCATAGATCTGACTCACAGCATCTCCTGACCCATAGATCTGACCCACATCAGCCACACAGCATCTCCTGCACCATAGATCTGACCCACATGTGCCCCACAGCTGCTCCTGCCCCATAGATCTGAACCACAGCAGTTCCTGCCCCATAGATCTGACACACATCAGCCCACAGCTGCTTCTGCCGCAAAGGTCTGACCCACAGCAGCTCCTGCTCCATAGATCTAACCCACATGTGCCCCACAGCAGCTCCTGCCCCATAGTTCTGGCCCACATCAGCCACACAGCAGCTCCTGCCCCATAGATCTGACCCTCGTCAGCCCCACAGCAGCTCCTGCCTTATAGATATGACCCACATCAGCCCCACAGCAGCTTCTACCCCATAGATATAACCAACATCAGCCCCACAGCAGCTGCTGCCCCATAGATCTGACCCAATTCTGCCCCACAGCTGCTCCTGCCGCATAGATCTGACCCACAGCAGCCCATGCCCCATAGATCTGACCCACGTCAGCCCCACAGCAGCTCCTGCCCCATAGATCTGACTCACAGCATCTCCTGACCCATAGATCTGACCCACGTCAGCCCCACAGCAGCTCCTGCACCATAGATCTGACTCACAGTATCTCTTGACCCATAGATCTGATTCACATCAGCCACACAGCAGCTCCATACACATAGATCTGACCCACATCAGCCCCACAGCAGCTCCTAACCCATAGATCTGACCCAGAGCAGCCCATGCCCCATAGATCTGACCCACATCAGCCCCACAGCAGCTCCTAACCCATAGATCTGACCCACAGGTGCCCAACAGCAGCTCCTGACCCATAGATCTGACCCACATGTGCCCCACAGCAGCTCCTGCCCCATAGATCTGAACCACAGCAGTTCCTGCCCAATAGATCTGACACAAATCTGCCCTACAGCAGCTCCTGCTCATAGATCTGACCCACATGTGCACCACAGAAGCTGCTGCCCCATAGTTCTGACCCACATCTGCCCCACAGCATCTCCTAACCCATAGATCTGACGCACATGTGAACCACAGCTGCTCCTGCCCCATAGATCTGACCCACAGCAGTTCCTGCCCCATAGATCTGACCCACATCAGCCCCACAGCAGCTCCTGCTCCATAGATCTGACCCACATGTGCCCCACAGCATCTCCTGCCTCATAGTTCTGGCCCATATAAGCCGCACAGCAGCTCCTGCCCCATAGATCTGACCCACATCAGCCCACACCTGCTTCTGCCGCAAAGGTCTGACCCACAGCAGCTCCTCACCCATAGATCTGACCCACATGTGCCCCACAGCTGCCCATGCCCCATAGTTCTGACCCACATCAGCCACACAGCAGCTCCTGACCCATAGATCTGACCCACGTCAGCCCCACAGCAGCTCCTGCCTTATAGATATGACCCACATCAGCCCCTCAGCAGCTTCTACCCCATAGATATAACCAACATCAGCCCCACAGCAGCTGCTGCCCCATAGATCTGACCCAATTCTGCTCCACAGCTGCTCCTGCCGCATAGATCTGACCCACATCAGCCCCACAGCAGCTCCTAACCCATAGATCTGACCCACAGGTGCCCAACAGCAGCTCCTGCCCCATAGATCTGACCCACATGTGCCCCACAGCAGCTCCTGAGCCATAGATCTGAACCACAGCAGTTCCTGCCTCATAGATCTGACCCAAATCTGCCCTACAGCAGCTCCTGCTCATAGATCTGACCCACATGTGCACCACAGAAGCTGCTGCCCCATAGTTCTGACCCACATCTGCCCCACAGCATCTCCTAACCCATAGATCTGACGCACATGTGCACCACAGCTGCTCCTGCCCCATAGATCTGACCCACAGCAGTTCCTGCCCCATAGATCTGACCCACATCAGCCCCACAGCAGCTCCTGCTCCATAGATCTGACCCACATGTGCCCCACAGCATCTCCTGCCCCATAGATCTGACCCACATCAGCCCCACAGCAGCTCCTCCCCAAAGATCTGCCACACATCTGCCCCACTGCAGCTCCTGCCCCAAAGATATGACCCACATCAGCCTCACAGCAGCTCCTGTCCCGTAGATATGACCCACATCAGCCCCACAGCAGCTCCTGCCCCATAGATCTGTCCTACATCAGCCCCACAGCAGCTCCTGCCACATAGATCTTACCCACACCATCTCCTGCCCCTTAGACATGACCCACATCAGCCCCACAGCAGTTCCTGCCCCATAGATCTGACCCACAGCAGCTCCTGCCCCATAGATCTGACCCACATAAGCCACACAGCCGCTCCTGCACAATAGATATGACCAAGTCAGCCCTACAGCAGCTGCTGCCCCATTGATCTGACTCACATCAGACCCACAGCAGCTCATGCCCAATAGATCTGACCCACATCTGCCCCACTGCTGCCTCTACACCATTGTTCTGACCCACATCAACCCCACAGCAGCACCTGCCCCATTGATCTGACCAAGGTCAGCCCATCAGCAGCTCCTGCCCCATAGTTCTGACCCACATCATCTCCAAAGCAGCTCCTGCCCAATAGATCTGACCCATATCAGCCCCACAGCAGCTCCTGCCAAATAGACCTGACCCACTTCTGCCCCACAGCAGCTACTGCCTCATAGATCTGACCCACATCTGACCCACAGCAACTGCTGCCCCATAGATCTGACCCACATTAGCACCATAGCAGTTCCGCTCCACAGATCTTAACAACATCAGCCCCACAGCAGCTCCTGCCCCATAGATCTGGCCCACATGTTCCCCTACTGCATCTACTGCCCCATAGATCTGACTCACATGTGCCCAAAAGCAGCTCCTGCCACATAGATATGACCAACATCAGCCCCACAGGAGATCCTGCCGCATAGATCTGACCCACATCAGCCCCAAAGCAGCTCCTGCCACATAGATCTGACCCACATCAGCCCCATAGCAACTGCTGCCCCATAGATCTGACCCACATCAGCCCCACAGCAGCTCCTGCCCCATAGATCTGACCGACATGTGCCCCACAGCAGATCCTGCTCCATTGAATTGACCCACATCAGCCCCACAGGAGATCCTGCCCCATAGATCTGACCCACATCATCTCCAAAGCAGCTTCTGCCCCATAGATCTGACCCACATCAGCCCCACAGCAGCTCCTGCCCCATAGATCTGTCCCACATCATCTCCAAAGCAGCTTCTGCCCCATAGATCTGACCCACATCAGCCCCACAGCAGCTCCTGCCCCATAGATCTGTCTCACATCAGCCCCATAGCAGCTCCCGCTCCATAGATCTTAACCACATCAGCCCCACACCATCTCCTACCCCGTAGATCTAACTCACATGTGCCCCACTGCAGCTCCTACCCCATAGATCTGACCCACAGCAGCTGCTGCCCTATAGATCTGATTCAAATCTGCCCCACAGCAGCTCCTGCCCATAGATATGACCCACATGTGTCCCACAGCTTCTCCTTACAAATAGATGTGACCCACATCAGTTACTGCCCATAGATCTGACCCACATGTGCCCATGAGCAGCTCTGCCCCATTGATTTGACCCACATCAGCCCCACAGGAGATCCTGCCCAATAGATCTGACCCACATCAGCCCCACTGCAGCTCCTGCCCCATAGATCTGACCCACATTAGCCCCATAGCAGTTCCGCTCCACAGATCTTAACAACATCAGCCCCACAGCAGCTCCTGCCCCATAGATCTGGCCCACATGTGCCCAACAGCAGCTCCTGCCCCATAGATATGACCAACATCAGCCCCACAGGAGATCCTGCCCCATAGATCTGACCCACATCAGCCCCAAAGCAGCTCCTGCCCCATAGATCTGACCCACATCAGCCCCACATCAGCTCCTGCCCCATAGATCTGACCCTCATCAGCCCCATAGCAGCTCCCGCTCCATAGATCTTAACCGCATCAGCCCCACAGCAGCTCCTGCCACATAGATCTGACCCTCAGCAGCTCCTGCCCTATAGATATGACCCACAGCAGCCTCACAGCAGCTCCTGCCCCATAGTTCTGACCCACATCAGCCCCACAGCTGCTCCTGCTCTATAGATCTGACCCATATCAGCCTCACAGCGGCTCCTGCCCCATAGATCTGACACACATCAGCCCCACAGCAGTCCCTGTCCCATAGATCTGACCCACAGCAGCTGCTGCCCCATAGACCTGACCCACTTCTGCCCCACAGCAGCTGCTATCCCATAGATCTGACCCACATCTGCCCCACAGCAGCTCCTCCCCAAAGATCTGACCCACATCTGCCCCACTGCAGCTCCTCACAGAATCACAGAATCACAGAATTACCCGGGTTGGAAGGGACCTCAAGGATCATGTAGTTCCAACCCCCCTGCCTAGCAGGGCCACCAAACATACACCTTTACTAGATCAGGTTGCCCAGGGCCCCGTCCAACCTGGTCTTGAACACCTCCAAGGACGGGGCATCCACAACCTCACTGGGCAGCCTGCTCCAGGACCTAACCACTCTCCTAGTAAAGAACTTCCCCCTAACATCCAACCTAAATCTTCCCTCCTTTAACTTAAAACCATTTCCCCTAGTCCTGCTATTATCATATTCGAAGAGTTTAGTCCCCTCCTGGGAGTAAGTTCCCTTCAGGTATTGAAAGGCTGCAATGAGGTCACCCCGCAGCCTTCTCTTCTCCAGGCTGAACAAGCCCAACTCCCTCAGCCTGTCCTCATAGGGGAGGTGCTCCAGCCCCCTGATCATCTTTGTGGCCCTCCTCTGGACCCTTTCCAAAATCTCCATATCTTTTTTGTACTGAGGGCTCCACACCTGGACACAGTACTCCAGATGGGGCCTCACAAGAGCAGAGTAGAGAGGGACGATCACCTCCCTATCCCTGCTGACCACCCCTCTCCTGATGGTGCCCAGGATCCCATTTGCTTTCCGGGCTGCCAGAGCACACTGCTGGCTCATGTTAAGTTTCTCATCTATCAGGACCCCTAGGTCTTTTTCTGCCGAGCTGCTCTCAAGGACCACTCCTCCCAGCCTGTACAGGTGCCTGGGGTTCTTCCGGCCCAAGTGCAAAACCTTGCACTTTGCCGTGTTGAACCTCATTAGGTTCACCTGAGCCCAGCTTTCCAGCCTGTCAAGGTCCCTCTGAATGGCATCCGTTCCCTCCACCGTATCGACTGCACCACTCAGCTTGGTGTCATCAGCAAACTTGCTGAGGGTGCACTCCATTCCCTCATCGATGTCATTAATAAAGATGTTAAAGAGCACCGGTCCCAAGACAGACCCTTGAGGGACACCGCTCGTTACCGGCCTCCACCTGGACATAGAGCCATTGACCACCACCCTCTGTCTGCGGCCTTTCAACCAATTGCTTATCCATCTAGTTGTCCACCCATCAAATCCACCTCCCTCCAATTTGGAGA
Organism: Coturnix japonica; assembly: GCF_054131305.1. Taxonomy (NCBI): domain Eukaryota; kingdom Metazoa; phylum Chordata; class Aves; order Galliformes; family Phasianidae; genus Coturnix; species Coturnix japonica. The sequence goes on along the minus strand of NC_140678.1, from coordinate 5,062,040 downwards.
TGAGGATGTGATGGGGGACCATGTCAAAGGCCTTGCTCAGGTCCAGGTAAATGACATTGGTCGCCTTCCCTTCGTCCACCAACGCCGTCACTCCATCATAGAAGGCCACAAGATTAGTTAAGCATGACCTTCCCCTGGTGAAGCCATGCTGGCTGTCTCGGATCACATGCTCGTTCTTTATGTGATCAAGCATGTTGTCCAGGAGGATCTGTTCCATAATCTTCCCAGGCACAGAGGTGAGACTCACTGGCCTGTAGTTCCCCGGGTCCTCCCTGCTCCCCTTCTTGTAAATGGGAGTGACGTGACCATTCCTCCAATCATCCGGGACCTCACCTGACAGCCACGACTTCTCAAATATGATGGAGAGCGGCTCAGCAACCACCTCAGCCAGCTCCTTCAGGACCCTGGGATGCACGCCATCTGGCCCCATAGACTTATACTCATTCAGTCTAAGGAGGCACTCTCGGACTTGCTCTACCCTTACAGTGGGGAGGGATTTACCTCCTTGGTCCCCACATGGAGGGATGGGGGTGCAAGACTTAGGGACGTGAAAAAGACTAGAATCCTGGCCACCAGTGAAGACCGAGGTGAAGAACTCATTCAGCACCTCAGCCTTCTCTTCATCTGTTGAAGCCAGTTCTCCTTTTAAACTTACCAAAGTAGGTACGCCCGTTTTGGCCTGTCTCTTATGGCCAATGTACCTGAAGGAGGTTTTCTTATTGTTTTTCACGTCCCTTGCCAAGTTCAGTTCTGCCTGCGCCTTGGCTTTCCTGATCCCACGTCTGCAAGTTCGGACGGCATCCCTGTATTCTTCCCGGGTGACACAGCCTTGTTTCCAGAGCTTGTACACCCCTTTCTTCACCCTCAGTTCTCTTAGCAGGTCCTTGCTGAGCCATGCCGGTTTTCTACCTCTCCTGCCCACTTTCTTAATCAGGGGAATGGAGACCTCTTGTGCTGCCAGGAGGGCATCCTTGAACAGTAGCCAGCTCTCCTCAACGTCCTTATCTTTGAGGGCAGCGTGCCAGGGGATCTTGGCCAGCATTCCATTGAGAAGCTTGAAGTCTGCTCTTCTAAAGTTCAGCATCCTGGTCCTGCTCTTTGCCAGGCCCACATCGCTTGAGATCACAAACTCAACCAGGGCATGATCGCTGGAGCCCAGGCATCCTCCAACCTTGACGCCTTTGATGATCTCCTCAGCGTTGGTGAGCAGCAGGTCCAGCAACGCTTGACCTCTGGTCGGTCTGTCCAATACCTGAACCAGAAAGCTATCATCAATGGATTCCAAGAGCCTTCTGGAGCTCTTGCAGCTCGCCGTGTGGTTTTCCCAACAGATGTCCGGATGGTTGAAGTCCCCCACCAGGACAAGAGCCTGTGAGCTAGATGCCTCACGCATCTGGAGCAAGAAAGCCTCATCAGCAGCCTCCCCTTGATCAGGTGGCCTGTAGTATACCCCTAATACCAGCTGTCCTTTATTAGTCCCATCTCTAATCCTAACCCACAGGCTCTCAACCTGTTCTTGACTGTTTCTCATGGGGAGCTCCTCACAGTTTATCCAATCTCTGACATAAAGAGCAACTCCCCCACCCTTCCTACCTCGCCTATCTCTCCTAAAGAGCCTATAGCCATTGATGGTAGTATCCCAATTGTGGGAGTCATCCCACCATGTTTCTGTGATAGCAACAATGTCATAATTTTCAGAGTGCATCACAGTTTCCAGTTCCTCCTGCTTGTTACTCAGGCTCCGTGCATTAGTATAAAGGCACTTCAGCCGGGCTGTCCGTCTCACCACCTTCATAAGCGATCCAGGATCCGCTAGAACAGCGGCATCCCCAGCATCCCCCTGCCCTACTCCCTTCTTTTGCACTCTGCAATCATTGCCCACGGAGTTTGGTACAATCCCTTGAATGCACCGTTCAACCCCAGTAGCCCTTATTTTGCCCCCTTCCCCCTTCGTTCCTAGTTTAAAGACCTATCAATGAGTCCCACTAATTCTTCAGCTAATACCCTCTTACCCCTCAGGGACAGGCTGCTTGCATCAGCAGCCATCATTCCAGGTGCAGTGTAGATTGCCCCATGGTCAAAATAGCCGAAATTCTTGTGTCTGCACCAGCTCTTAAGCCATCTGTTTAAGAGATGGGTTTTTTGGATCCTCCCTGTACCTTTTCCTGACACCACGGGCATAGAAGAAAAGATCACCTGCACCCCAGCTCCTTCAAGTATTCGCCCCATTCCCCTGAAGTCTTTCTTGATGGACCTCAGGCTTTCCTTGCCAACTTCCTCGCCACCAGCCTGAATTATTAAAAGTGGGTAGTAGTCTGAAGGATTAATCAATCTAGAAATTTTCTTTGAAATGTCCCTGACCCGTGCCCCAGGAAGGCAGCACACTTCTCTGCGGGTAGGGTCAGGCCGGCATATAGGGCCTTCTGTTCCTTGCAGAAGGGAGTCACCTACAACAATCACCCTTCTGTCCTTACGTGTAGAAGCAGTCTTGAGGCTTCGGGGTGACCGCTTCACCTGTGGCAACCTCATGGGTGCACCTGTTTCCATACTCTCACTAGTCCCCCCCTCAAGTTCCAGGGCCTCAAACCGGTTTCGCAGAGGCACCTGGGGAGCCGGGGATGGTCGTGATGGAGGATGCCCCTTCCGTCGAGCAGGTACCTGCTTCCACTCCTCCTCCCTTCTCAAGTTACTGCTGGGGGGAAGAGAGGACAGGGGACCGGCTGCAGTGTTGCCAGCTGGCTGGTTACCCATTACCACCTGTTTGTGAGGTGGCAGGGGCTGACATGCTCCATTAGGAGCCTCGACTGTGTGCTGAGAACTTGAGGCTGAGAGGGACTGACACCACCAGTCAATCTCCCTCTCACACTCTTTTATAGTCCTCAGCCTCTCCACTTCCTCCTTCAGGTCAACTACGAGGCCGAGCAAGTAGTTCACCTGGTCGCAGTGAACACAATTACTGCCTCCCTCACCCAGCACTGCAAGGGCCAGGCTCTGGCACTCAGTAAAGCCAGAGACCTTCACACCAGCATCTCGGGTTGGGGGCTCAGTCTGAGTTTCCTCAGACATTTTGGCAGCAGCCTTCCTATAAGGCATGTGCAGGACGTCAGTCTGGGTCTCTGCAGTCTTCTTGGTTGCTGCCTCCCGTTTCTGTGAGATTGGGACCCTTGTCTTGGCCTCCTCAGTGTTTCTGGCAGCAGCCTTTCGCCGGGAGCACCCATGTTGGAGCAGAATACTTACCAGAGCTGAAACAGGAAGTCAAGAGGTGCACGAGCCCCGCCTCTTCCTGACTCTTTCTGGTGGGCCGCGACTAGTCGCTGCCCTCCTTGTGCCCGTTTAAATCTCCCTCCGTAGGCAGGGAACGCCCACACGCTGCGTCAGCGGCTGCGTCAGCTGCTCCCTGAGAGCTGCCGGGCTTCTCCTCTACCCGGGGGTTCCCTGCTTGAAGGAACCGCCCGAGATCCCCCTTGACCACGCGGTCAGCCGCTGCTGATCGGTCCGGGACGGCTCCGAGTCAGGCGACTTCGGCGATAAGAAAGGATTCTGCCGAGCAATGTGCCCGTTTAAATCTCCCTCCGTAGGCAGGGAGACATGTGCCCCTACTGCATCTACTGCCCCATAGATCTGACACACATGTGCCCAACAGCAGCTCCTGCCCCACTGATCCTCAGATCAGTGCCACATCAGCACCACAGGTGATCCTGCCCTAAAGATCTGACCCACATCTGCCCCACTGCAGCTCCTGCCCCAAAGATATGACCCACATCAGCCTCACAGCAGCTCCTGCCCCATAGATATGACCCAAATCAGCCCCAAAGCAGCTGCTGCCCCATAGATATGACCCACATCAGCCACACAGCAGCTCCTGCCCCATAGATATGACCCACATCTGCCCCACATCAGCTCCTGCCCCATAGATCTGACCCTCATCAGCCCCATAGCAGCTCCCGCTCCATAGATCTTAACCGCATCAGCCCCACAGCAGCTCCTGCCCCATAGATCTGACCCACATCAGCCCCACAGCAGCTCCTGCCCTATAGATATGACCCACATGTGCCCAACAGCAGCTCCTGCCCCATAGATCTGACCCACATCAGCCTCACAGCTGCTCCTGCTCCATAGATCTGACCCACATCTGACCCTCAGCAGCTCCTGCCCCATAGATCTGACCCATATCAGCCTCACAGCAGCTCCTGCCATATAGATCTGACCCACATCAGCCCCACAGATGCACCTGCCCCATAGATCTGACCCACATCTGACCCTCAGCAGCTCCTGCCCCATAGATCTGACCCATATCAGCCTCACAGCGGCTCCTGCCCCATAGATCTGACACACATCAGCCCCACAACTGCCCCTTCCCATAGATCTGACCCTCAGAAGCTCCTGCCCCATAGATCTGACCCTCATCTGACCCACATCAGCTCCTGCCCCATAGATCTGACCCACATCATCTCCACAGCAGCTCCTGCCCCAATGATCTGACCCACATCTGCCCCCCAGCAGCTCCTGCCCCATAGATCTGACCCACAGCAGCTCCTGCCCCATAGATCTGACCCACAACTTCCCCACAACAGCTCCTGCACCATAGATCTGACCCGCATGTGCCAAACAGCAGCTTCTGCTCTAAAGATCTGACCAAATTCTGCCCCACAGCAGCTCCTGCCCCATTGATCTGACCCACATCTACCCCACCGCAGCTCCTGCCCCATAGATCAGACCCACGTGTGCTCGACATCAGCTCCTGCCACATAGATCTGACCCACATCAACCCCACAACAGGTCCTTCCCCATAGATCTGACCCACATGTTCCCCACAGCAGCTCCTGCCCCATAGATCTGACACACATCTGCCCCACAGCAGATCCTGCCCCATAGATCTGACACACATCTGCCCCACAGCAGTCCCTGTCCCATAGATCTGACCCACAGCAGCTCCTGCTCCATAGACCTGACCCACTTCTGCCCCACAGCAGCTCCTGTCCCATAGACCTGACCCACTTTTGACCCACAGCAGCTCCTGCCCCATAGATCTGACCCACATCAGCCCCACAGCAGCTCCTGCTACATAGATCTGACCCACATCTGCCCAACAGCATCTCCTTCCCCATAGTTCTGACCCACATGTGCCCCACAGCAGCTCCTGCCCCATAGATCTGACCCACATCAGCCCCACAGCAGCTCCTGCACCATAGATCTAACCCACAGCAGCTCCTGCCCCATAGATATGACCCACATTTGCCCCACAGCTGCTCCTGCCCATTAGATCTAACCCCTATCAGCCCCACAGCAGCTCCTGCCTTATAGATCTGACCAACATCTGCCCCACAGCAGCTCCTACCTCATAGATCTGACCCACAGAAGCTCCTGCCCCATAGATCTGAAACATCAGCCCCACAGCAGCTCATGCCCCATAGATCTGAACCACATCTGCCCCACAGCAGCTCATACCCCATAGATCTGACCCACGAGCTCCTGCCCCATAGATCTGAACCACAGCAGCTGCTGCCTTATAGATCTGACACACATCTGCACCACAGCAACTCCTGCCCCATCGATCTGACCCACATGTGCCCCACAGCTGCTCCTGCCCCATAGATCTGCACCACAGCATCTCCTGCCCAATAGATGTGACTCACATGCACCCCAAAGCAGCCCCTGCCCCATTGAACTGACCAAAATTAGCCCCACAGCAGCTCCTGCCCCATAGATCTGACCCACATTTGCACCACAGCAGCTCCTGCCCCATTGATCTGACGCACATCAGCTCCTGAAGCATAGATCTTACCCACATGTACCCCACAGCATCTCCTGCCCCATAGGTCTAAAACCCATGAGGCTCTAGCAGCTCCTGCCTCATAGATCTGACCCACATATGCCCCACAGCAGCTATTGCCCACAGATCTGACCCACATCAGCCCCACAACAGCTTCTACGCCATAGATATAACCCATATCCACCCCACAGCAGCTGCTGCCCCGTAGATCTGACCTACATCATCTCATGCCCCATAGATCTGACCCACATGTGCACCACAGCTGCTCCTACCCCATAGATCTGGACTACGTGTGCCCCACAGCAGCTCCTGCCCCATTGATCTGACCAACATGTGCACCACAGCTGCTCCTGCCCCATAGATCTGACCCACATCCGCCCCACAGCAGCTCGTGCTCCATCGATCTGACCTACATCATCTCCACTGCAGCACCTGCACCATAGATCTGACCCACAACAGCTCATGCCCCATAGATCTGACCCACATCAGCCACACAGCAGCTCCTGACCCATAGATCTGACCCAAATCTGCCCCACAGCAGCTCCTGCACCATAGATCTGACCCACATGTGCCCCACAGCAGCTCCAAACTCATAGATCTGACCCACATCAGTCCCACAGCAGATTTTGCACCATAGATATGTCCCAAGTTTGCCCCACAGCAGCTCCTGCCCCATAGATCTTACCCAGATCTGCCTCACAGCAGCTCCTGCCCCATTTATCTTATTCAGATCAGCCCCACAGCAGCTCCTGCCCCATAGATCTGACCCACATGTGCCACACAGCAGCTCCTTAGCCATAGATCTGACCAACATGTGCCCTACAGCTGATCCTGCCCCATAGATCTGAACCACAGAAGTTCCTGCTCCATAGATCTGACCCAAATCTGCCCTACAGCAGCTCCAGCCCATAGATCTGACCCACATGTGCCCCAGAGCGGCTCCAGACTCATTGATCTGAACCACAGCATCTCCTGCCCCATAGATCTGACCCACATGTGCCCCACAGCAGCTCCTGCCCCATAGATCTGACCCACAGCAGGTCTTGCCCCATAGATCTGACCCAAATCTGCCCTACAGCAGCTCCTGCCCATAGATCTGACCCACATGTGCACCACAGCAGCTCCTGCACATAGATCTGACCCACATGTGCCCCACAGCAGCTCCTGCCCCATAGACCTGACCAACATGTGCACCACAGCAGCTTCTGCCCATAGATCTGACCCACATCTGCCCCACAGCAGCTCCTGCTCCATAGATCTGACCTACATCATCTCCACTGCAGCACCTGCACCATAGATCTGACCCACAGCAGCTCATGCCCCATAGATCTGACCCACATCAGCCACACAGCAGCTCCTGACCCATAGATCTGACCCAAATCTGCCCCACAGCAGCTCCTGCACCATAGATCTGACCCACATGTGCCCCACAGCTGCTCCAAACCCATATATCTGACCCACATCACTCCCACAGCAGATTTTGCACCATAGATATGTCCCAAGTTTGCCCCACAGCAGCTCCTGCCCCATAGATCTTACCCAGATCTGCCTCACAGCAGCTCCTGCCCCATTTATCTTATTCAGATCAGCCCCACAGCAGCTCCTGCCCCATAGATCTGAACCACAGAAGTTCCTGCTCCATAGATCTGACCCAAATCTGCCCTACAGCAGCTCCTGCCCATAGATCTGACCCACATGTGCCCCAGAGCGGCTCCAGACTCATTGATCTGAACCACAGCAGCCTCTGCCCCATAGATCTGACCCACATCTGCTCCACAGCATCTCCTGCCCCATAGATCTGACCCACATGTGCCCCACAGCAGCTCCTGCCCCATAGATCTGACCCACAGCAGGTCTTGCCCCATAGATCTGACCCAAATCTGCCCTACAGCAGCTCCTGCCCATAGATCTGACCCACATCAGCCCCACAGCACCTTTTGCTCCATAGATCTGACCCAAATCTGCCCTACAGCAGCTCCTGCCCCATAGATCTGACCCAGATGTGCACTACAGCAGCTCCTGCACATAGATCTGACCCACATGTGCCCCACAGCAGCTCCTGACTCATTGATCTGAACCACAGCAGCTCCTGCCCCATAGATCTGACCCACATCAGCCCCACAGCAGATTTTGCCCCATAGATCTGACTCAAATCATCACCAGAGCAACTCCTGCCCCATAGATCTGACCCACATGTGCTCCACAGCAGCTCCTGCCCTATAGATCTGACCCACATCAGCCCCACAGCTGCTCCTGCCCCAGAGATCTTACCCAGATCTGCCCCATAGCTGCTCCTGCCCCATAGATCTGACCCACATGTGCAACACAGCAGCTCCTGACCCATAGATCTGACCCACATCAGCCCCACAGCACCTTTTGCTCCATAGATCTGACCCAAATCTGACCTACAGCAGCTCCTGCCCCATAGATCTGACCCACATGTGCACCACAGCAGCTCCTGCACATAGATCTGACTCACATGTGCCCCACAGCAGCTCCTGACTCATTGATCTGAACCACAGCAGCTCCTGCCCCATAGATCTGACCGACATCTGCTCCACAGCATCTCTTGCCCCATAGATCTGATCCACATCAGCCCCACAGCAGCTCCTGCCCCATAGATCTGTCCCAAGTCTGCCCTGCAGCAGCTCCTGCCCATTGATCTGACCCACATGTGCCCCACAGCATCTCCTGCCCCATAGTTCTGGCCCACATCAGCCCCACAGCATCTCCTGCCCCATAGATCTGCCCTACGTCAGTTCCGCAGCAGCTCCTGCCTTATAGATATGACCCACATTAGCCCCACAGCAGCTTCTGCCCCATAGACATAGCCCACATCAGGCCCACAGCAGCTCCTACCCCATAGATCTGACCCACATGTGCCCCACAGCTGCCGATGCCCCATAGATCTGACCCACATCAGCCACACAGCAGCTCCTGCCCCATAGATCTGACCCAAGTCAGCCCCACAGCAGCTCCTGCCTTATAGATATGACCCCCATCAGCCCCACAGCAGCTTCTACCCCATAGATATAACCAACATCAGCCCCACAGCAGCTCCTGACCCATAGGTCTGACCCAATTCTGCCCCACAGCAGCTCCTGCACCATAGATCTGACCCACATGTGCCCCACAGCAGCTCCAAACTCATAGATCTGACCCACATCAGTCTAACAGCAGATTTTGCACCATAGATATGTCCCTCATCTGTTCCACAGCAACTCCTGCCCCATAGATCTGACCTACATCATCTCCTCTGCAGCTCCTGCCCCATAGGTCTGACCCACATGTGCCCCACAGCAGCTCCTGCCATATATATCTAACCACCATCTGCCCCAAAGCAGCTCCTGCCCCATAGATCTGACCCACATCAGCCACACAGCTGCTCCTGACTCATAGATCTGACCCACAGCAGCCCCACAGCAGCTCCTGCCCCATAGATCTGACCCAAATCTGCCCCATAGCAGCTTCTGCCTCATAGATCTTACCCAAATCTGTGCCACAGCAGCTCCTGCCCCATAGATCTGACCCAAATCTGCCCCACAGCAGCTCCTGCCTCATAGATCTGACCCACATCTGCCCTACAGCTGATCCTGCCCCATAGATCTGAACCACAGCAGCTCCTGCCCCATAGATTTGACCCTAATCTGCCCTACAGCAGCTCCTGCCCATAGATCTGACCCACATGTGCACCACAGCATCTCCTGCCCCATAGATCTGACTGTCATGCTCAGACTGAGCACAGTGCCCTCCGGACCGAGCACAACACTCTCCAGATCTGAGCACAGTGCCCTCGAGGCCGAGCATAATGTCCTCCGGTTCGGGTACAACACTCTCCAGTCCAACTACAGCAGCCTCCAGACTGAGCTTGGTGCCATCCAGTTTGAGCGGAACGCTCTCCGAGACCAGCTATGTGCCCTCCGGGGTGAGCTGAATGTATGTAACCAACTACCAGGGACACATGTAGTCCAATCTGACCAGCCACCGGGGGCACATGTAGTCCAATTGGACCAACCATCGGGGACACCAGATACAATGTTGGTTGCCCCTGTAAGAGGGCAAAAGACAAAACGAGTTTCAACTCAGTTAGAGAAACTGCAGAAAGAGTTGGAAGAGCGGAGGGAGTTAGTAGAGCAGGACTCAGGAGAGCAGGGGGACTCAGGAGAGCAGGGGGAGTCAGAAGACCAGAGGGGGTTGGAGGAGCAGAGGATGTTAGAGGGGTATAAGAAGATGTTAGAGGAGCAGAAGTTAGAGGAGCAGAGGAAGTTTGGAGAGAGGAAAAAGAAGGAGGGTTACCTGGAGGAAATAACACAAGCATCAGGGTCAGAGTCAGAAGAGGAGCCAAAAGCCAGATTTTCTTTACTAGAATTTCTCGAGTCCAAACTTAGAGATGGGGCAGCCTCACCGACACAGCTGCCACCATCAACACCCGGGACTCTTGATAGAGCAAAAGATGAGCAAAGTATTACGACCATTATTGATCGATCTTTTAAAATGAGTGAAATTCGAGATCTAAGAAAGGATTTCACACGTCAGCCAAAAGAACATATGGTCACTTGGTTACTTCGCTGCTGGGATAATGGTGCCAACAGTGCGTAGCTTGATGGCAGTGAAGCTCGCAAACTGGGTAGCATTTCCAAGGACTCACGTGTGGACAGAGGTATTGGCACATGCCAAAATCGGTCCTACACCCTCTGGAAGCGGATGTTGATAGCAGTAAGAGATAGATTCCCTCTTAAACGGGACTTGGAGCCTGAGAGAAAGAAATGGACTGATATAGAGAAAGGTATCCAATTTTTGAGAGAAAATGCTCTGGTGGAAATGCTATACAGCCCCCAGTTCAATCGTAACGATCCAAACCAATTACATGATCCTGAAGCAGTCCGCGTTCCACGACAAATGTGGCGTGACTTTACAAGGGCTGCTCCAGAAAAGCATGCCAGTGCACTTGCATTAGTATATGGCAAAGGGGAAAGGAAACCCCTTGTGAATGAACTAATTAGCAGGCTTCAGGAACTTGAATTATTTATAAGCGCTACAGAAGTTAATCTATATTCTTCAGCCATTGTCAAAATAGTGGAAAGATTAAAGAAAATGGAGGGAACACAAAGTGATATTATTGACAAACTGGCTAATGTGCCTGATGTAGTTGAATCCACGGTGGTACAAGATGATGGAGACCAGGATTTCCACGATCGCCTATTGAAAAAGCTAAACAATATGAGTTCCTCTCGACCTGTATCATCGAAAATCTCAACCATAAAAAAGAGATGTCCGTGTATTCAAGCAAATGACAACAATAAGACACCTCGTATTCAAGCAAATGACAACAATAAGACTACACGTCTTACCTTGTTGTTTTTCCTCTGTAGTCATTGGGAGGACATGAAGAAGTGATGTAATTCATCCACTTCTGCACTTCAGGCACGAGTGAAAGAATTACAAGGTGAAACAACCACCAAGGTGAACTCTTCCAAGAAGGGGAGAGTTCCAGTTGCTGCAAGCCACCGAGGTAAAAAATAGAGGGGCCCTGCCCCCAGCCAGGGGGGGAAAGGGACAATAGAGTATACTGGACTGTGTGGATTAAGTGGCCTGGCACATCTCAACCACAGAAATATAAAGCCTTGGTGGACACTGGTGCACAATGCACCCTAATGCCCTCAAGTCACCAAGGGACACAACCAATATAGATCCATGGAGTGACTGGGGGTTCCCAAGAATTGACTATATTGGAGGCTGAAATAAGCCTCACTGCTAAAAACTGGCAGAGACACCCTATTGTGACTGGTCCAGAGGCTCCATGTATACTGGGAATCGATTACCTTAGGATGGGATATTTTAAGGATCCCAAGGGGTATCGATGGGCCTTTGGGATAGCTGCTGTTAACACAAACGGTGTTAAGCAGCTGTCAGCTTTACCTGGTCTGTCAGATGATCCTTCTGCTGTGGGGTTGCTCCAGGTAAAAGACCAAGAGGTACCAATTGCCACCAAAGTGGTTCACAGACAGCAGTACCGCACCAACAGGGACTCATTGCTCCCCATTCACAAGCTAATTCGCCAATTAGAGATTCAGGGAGTGATCAGCAAAACTCACTCACCTTTTAACAGCCCCATATGGCCAGTGCGTAAAACCAGTGGGGAATGGAGGCTGACGGTAGATTACCGTGGCCTGAATGAAGTCACACCTCCATTAAGTGCTGCTGTGCCAGACATGCCAGAACTCCAGTATGAATTGGAGTCAAAAGAAGCTAGGTGGTATGCCACCATTGACATTGCTAATGCCTTCTTTTCCATCCCATTGGCTACAAAATGCAGGCCACAGTTTGCTTTTACCTGGAGAGGTATTCAGTATACCTGGAACCGTTTACCTCAAGGATGGAAGCACAGCCCAACAATTTGCCATGGATTGATCCAAGCTGTCTTGGAACAGGTTAATGCTCCTGAGCACTTGCAGTATATTGATGATATTGAAGTGTGGGGCCATACAGCAGCAGAGGTTTTCAAGAAAGGGAAACAGATAATCCAAATTCTTTTGCAAGCTGGTTTTGCCATTAAGCGCAGCAAGGTGAAGGGGCCTGCCCAGGAAATCCAGTTCCTAGGTATAAAATGGCAAGATGGACGTCGTCACATCCCAGCAGATGTGATTGACAAAATCACTGCATGTCTCCGCCCACCAACAAGACAGAGACCCAATCTTTTCTGGGAGTAGTGGGCTTTTGGAGAATGCATGTCCCAAACTACAGCCACATAGTGAGCCCCCTCTATCAGGTAACACGGAAGAAGAATAATTTCTCATGGGGTCCTGAGCAGCAGCAGGCTTTTGAGCAGATTAAACAAGAAATAGCCCGTGCCGTGGCCTTGGGGCCAGTATGGATGGGACAGGATGTGAAGAACATCCTCTACACTGCTGCTGGAGAGAAAGGTCCCACCTGGAGTTTGTGGCAAAGAGCCTCAGGAGAGACCCGAGGCCGACCACTAGGATTCTGGAGTTGAGCATATAAAGGGTCTGAGGAGCACTACACTTCGACTGAGAAGGAGATCTTAGCCGTGTATGAGGGGGTTCGGGCTGCTTCTGAAGTAGTTGGGACAGAGGTTCAGCTTCTTCTAGCACCTCACTTGCCAGTAATAAACTGGATGTTTAAAGGACAGGTTCCCTCCACCCATCATGCTACTGATGCCACTTGGAGTAAGTGGATTTCATTAATTACTGAACGAGCTCGAATGGGAAAACTCAGCCGTCCTGGAATTCTAGAAGTGATCATGGACTGGCCTGAGAGTAAAAAAATTGAAACACCACCTACAGAAGAGGTATCACGTGCTAAAGAGGCACCACCATACAATGAGCTACCAGAAAACGAAAAGAAATTTGCCCTATTCACAGACGGATCATGTCGTATTGTAGGGACGCATCGCAGATGGAAAGCTGCTGTGTGAAGGCCCACACGACAAGCTGCTGCGGCCACTGAAGGTAAAAGAGAATCAAGTCAATTCGCAGAGGTAATGGCTGTTCAGCTGGCTTTAGATGTGGCTGAATGGGAGAGGTGGCCAATGCTTCATCTTTATACTGATTCATGGATGGTGGCAAATGCCTTATGGGGGTGGTTGCAACAGTGGGAAGATGATAACTGGCAACGAAGGGGTAAACCTGTTTGGGCTGCTGAACTGTGGAAAGACATTGCTGCCCAAATAAGGAACATTGTTGTAAAGGTGCGCCATGTAGATGCTCATGTGCCTAAAATTAAGGCTACTGAAGAACATAAAAATAACCGTCAGGTTGATCGAGCTGCCAAAATTGAGATGGTTCAAATAGACTTGGAATAGCAGAACAAGGGTGAATTATTTCTGGCTCGGTGGGCCCACGAGACTTCAGGTCATCAAGGAAGGGATGCAACATATAAGTGGGCCAGAGACCAAGGGGTGGACTTAACTATGGACGCTATCGCTCAGGTTATTCATGTCTGTGAAACATGCGCCATAATTAAACAAGCCAAGAGGATGAAACCTTTTTGGGGGGAAGGGCGATGGCAAAAGTATAAATATGGAGAGGCATGGCAGGTTGATTATATCACCTTGCCACGATCTCGCAATGGTAAGCGTTATGTACTTACCATGGTGGAGGCAACCACTGGGTGGCTCAAAACATACGCAGTACCCCATGCTACCACCCGAAACACCATATTAGGGTTGGAAAAGCAAATCCTGTGGCGGCATGGCACTCTGGAAAGAATTGAATCAGATAATGGGACCCATTTTAAAAATTCTCTTGTAACCACTTGGGCCAAAAATCATGGCATTGAGTGGATTTACCACATTCCCTATCATGCACCAGCTTCTGGTAAGATTGAACGATTCAATGGGTTGTTGAAAACTATGTTGAAAGCAATGGGTGGCGGAACATATAAAAATTGGGAGAACCATTTAGCAGAAGCCACCTGGTTGGTCAACACTCGAGGATCTAGTAATTGTAATGGTCCTAACCAATCCAGCTCCCTACGTACCGTGGAGGGAGATAATGTTCCTGTAGTACACATAAAGAGCGTGTTGGGAAAAACAGTTTGGGTCCTTCCAACTTCTGGAAAGGGCAAACCTCTCCGGGGTACTGTCTTTGCCCAGGGACCTGGGTGCACGTGGTGGGTGATGGACAAAAATGGGACTGTTCAATGTGTACCACAGGGGAATTTGATGCTGGGGGAGTGCAGCCAATGATTTTTTGTAGATACATAGGTAGAGTCTCAGAAAATATTTGATGAATGTCCAGTTAGGTACAGGACTTAAGGTAGAGTGGATTAATGTTAAGGAAACACTTTTTTCCCCCTGTATACCTTAATTAGGCATTCTGTAAGCAAGTTTTCCATCTGGACTCTATATCGTGCACTGGTCATGCATGTGTAGAGCACACATGGAAAGAAAGTATAATTCAAAGGGAATCTGCTGTGGCAGCTGGGAAAGGATGAGTGCACCTTGATGTGGGGGACGCCCCACTAGCGCTGCTTTCCCCTCCACCACTGTCATGTTCCTTTTCCCGGCAGCTTTGCCATTTTTCTCAAATTAATAAATAATAGTGTGTTAGGTTATGGAGTTTTGTTCTCAGCTTAAGTATTTTCATGAAATAGATATAAATTGTTAAGAAAATAGGGTCGCTGATTGCTCATAACTATATATGTGTGTTTATGAAGCATAATGTAATGATGTAGAATAAGGGGTGGAATGTCATGGTTTTGTAATTTTGCTATCAGTATTCCACATCATATCATCATGTAAATCATGGATAATTTACTGAATGTGCAGCTCACAGAAGAAGACTACATATCCTAGAGAACATCATGGTCACAGATAAGTCACGGGACCAGGACACTATATAATCTCACTCCCAGGCTGGACTTGCTCTCTTGAATCCTCAGGGCAGGGGGGAGCATGTGGGAGCATTCCAACTGTTTCGCCTGGAGTTATAGTAGGTCTCTCGGTTTTGGGACTCACTCTCTTTCCTATTTTGCTTCATTCGTTAGCCTTAATTTCTATTATATTGTATTATATTTTGTTATTCTGTATTTTGATAGAGTATTTAGTAAATAAGTGTGCCTCAATAGATCGTTGCCCCTGTTTTCTTTTCAAACTTCCCTTTTTCCCTTTATTCTTTGGGCCAGTAGCCCTGCCGTCCAGCTGCCCCTCTGTCACAAGCACAGGTAGATTTTTGGTTAAACCTGTGTCACCCCTCCCCCATCATAGCTAGTTTAAAGCACTTTCAATAAGCTCTGCTATCTTCTGCACTAGGATTAGTTTCCCCCTTCGACATAGTTGGGTTCCATTCATGGATAACAGGCCACAGGCCAAGTAAACTGCCCTGTGATCAAAGAACCCAAAGTTTCTGGCTCAGCACCAGCCTCCGAAACAATTGTTCATTGCTTATGCTTTAAAAGCCTGCTCCGTATCCCTCATTGCCCCGAAGGTATAGAACAAAAAATCACTTGAGCTCCCACTCTGTGAACTAAATGGCTTAAACTCCTGAAATCTCTTTTCATGGTTTGTAGGCTTCTCTAAGAAATTTCACCACTGCCCACCTAAACTATGAGTAGTAGAAAATAATCAGTGGACCTAACCAGCATTGGGAGTTTCCTTGTTATGTCCCTGACCAGAAGCCAGGAAGGCAGCAAACTTCGTGACAGCTCGGGTCCAGTCTGCATATGGGGCCCTCTATTCCTCCGAGAAGGGAGTCGCCCACCACGACCACCCATCTTTCTTTCATGGCAGAGGAAGTCACAAGATTTGGTAGTGACTGCCTTGCATTAGGTTCCCTCCTAGACAGATCCTCCATTGCCTCCCCGTTCTTATCTCCTTCAGTTTTCAAGGTCTCAAACCTGTTGCTTAGAGGGAGCAGGGGTAGAAGGCTAGGCAAGCAGTCTGACTGAAAAGGATTGGGGGTCCTGCTCAACATCAAATTGAATGTGAGTCAGCAGTGTCCCCAGGCAGCCAGAAGGCCAACAGTCCTCTGGAGCACATCAAGCAACTTGTTGCCAGCTGGGTGAGGGAAAGGATTGTCCCTGTCTGCTCTGCATTGCTACAGCCTCACCTGGAGCACTGGGTGCACTTCTGGGCAATGCAGAACATAAAGGACATCAAACTATGGGAGAGTGTGCACAGGAGGGCACTGGAACTGAGAGATCTGAAGTTCAGAGTTTCAGTGGGATTGCTTGCTCAGACTGGGCCCTTCTCAAACCCCACATCCTGTGATGACACACAGGGCACATGTGGGACATGAACTTCACAGCATCCTTGCACCCCATACAGAGCCTGGGATCTTCTGTCCCCTTGTCTCTCATTTAACATCATGCAGACCTCCATCCCACTGCCTCAGGAAGGGTCCTGAGCCAACATGAGAGACCAGATCTCCATGCCAAGGGTCTGAGTATCAGGGCTTGACATGTCTATTTTGTAAGGCAAAGGAGGGGTTGCTTAGGATCAGAACCACCATGCCAGTGCCATTGCCCGACTGTAGTCCTGGCTTCCAATTATCTTCTCTAACAAGTCCCTTGGGAAGCTTGCTTGGTAATGGCCCTCAGTGGGCCCATTAGTACTGCAAGAAACTTCACTGTTACTTCTGACTTTGTCTTGTTGAGCACTCTGTTAGCATTCAGGTTATCAGAACTTGTTCAGCAAAAAGGAGGGATATCTGGAGAGAGCTTAAAGAGGTAGAATCCTTTATAAATTTATTTTCTCTTTATTTATAGTTGGGTTTAAAGAAGACATTAAAGCAGCACTGTGCAACTGATACCAATCCAGGATGTCCCAATGAGTTCTGTACTGTTACTGTGTTGACAAATGTCCTTCTCACCTCCCTACCCAATTTCTGCTCACATTGGACCTATGAGACTTGCATCACTTTTCTTCACATCACTCTTCTCTGCATTCATCTGCTCAGTGTTAAAACTGCTTTGCACCAACTCCCACTGGCTTTCCTCAGAGAACCAGCTGCACGTGAAAAGGAAAGATTTTTCTTTTTTATCTGGCCAGCAAACGGAAGGAAAGGTGATGCAATTGAATGAACAGTAAAACACAGTGATCAACTGCATGCCATGTTCAAGCTGCATCTATTGAAGTTTGTCTTTCATATGGAATATTTTTAAAAGAAATGATTTAGACTGAGGTAGCATAGGATAGATTGAATCACAGTGAAGGAGTTGACAACAGAGGCCATCAGACTCTGGGAGATGGAGTAAATTCCTGTAATCTGCCTGGGATAGATCAGCCAGGTAGTTGAGAGGTATCAACTTAAAACTGAACAGGACTTGTGAGTATTTCACACATTGAGAATGCTTAACACATTCTCATTGATTTATATCTTTGTCTTCAACTCTTTTTTTCACTTTTACTGACATTAATGAAGATCTTTTAGACATTGTGCTTTAAAAAATAGAAAAAGAAAAACAATAATAAAAAGAAGTAAAAGAATGAAAAGAAAAAATAAGATAAAGAAAAATTAAAAGAAAAGTAAAAAAAAGAAAAAGGAAAAGGAAAAGGAAAAGCAAAAAGGAAGAGGAAAAGGAAAAGGAAAAGGAAAAGGAAAAGGAAAAGGAAAAAGGAAGAGGAAGAGGAAAAGGAAAAGGAAAAGGAAAAGGAAAAGGAAAAGGAAAAGGAAAAGGAAAAGGAAAAGGAAAAGGAAAAGGAAAAGGAAAAGGAAAAGGAAAAGGAAAAGGAAAAGGAAAAGGAAAAGGAAAAGGAAAAGGAAAGAGAAAGAGAGAAAGAAAGAGAAAAAGAAAAGATAGGAGGGGACAGATAGAATTATGGTGAAGGATGTGACAACACAGTCAATCAGACTTTGGAGAGACGGAGCAAATTGAAGTAATCTCCTTGAAAGTCAGAAATCAGAGAGATAATTGGGAGGTATCTGATGGGGAAAATATGGGGAAATATGGCAGGCAGTGGGAGGAGAGTGTGTCCAAATGGTCTGCTGAAAACATGCCCTTAACCATGGCCATTTATTTAGGACAGCTGCAGACACCTGAAAAATGAGGGACATCAAATAGGCAGCAGGGAAGAGCAGTGGCGGACGCCGGGCTTTAGTCGCAGGGCAACGGCAATGGCACCACTGTCTGTGTCTCTGTACCTGAAGGCATTTGAAAGGAACAAGACTCATGAGAATTTCTCATGATGAGAAGGGTTAACATTTTCATTGATTTCTATCTTTGTCTTCAATTCTTTGTTTCAGTTTTATTGACATATATGTTCATCTTTTAAGCTTACATCCTCAAAACAAACAAACAAACAAATAAATAAAATTAGATCCATTTGTCTTTTGTACGTGGCCTGATGCCCCTCTCACCTTCATAATTCCCACCAGACCTTCATTGATGGAGAGTATGAGATCCAGCAGAGAACCTCTCCTCTTTGGTTCCTCCATGGCTTGGTCAAGAAGCTGCCATCTGTGCTCTCCAGGGATCTGCTGGATGGCACATGCCCTGCTGTGCTGTCCCTGCAGCAGATACTGGAGTGAAAAAGGCTCCAAAAGGGGACAATGTCCTGACAACATGAGACTCCCATATGTCTGCAGAAGGCACCTTCCACTTGCTCTCCATGATCAAGAAGCCAGGAACAGACACTGATGGTCTCCTCTGTTTGACATTTCCATTAGCTCTGACCTGGCTACTCTTCCATCCCCAGGCAGAGCTCAGTGCACTCTCACAGAGGGCAGTCGCCCTTCCTTGTCCCCTCGCCCATCCATCCTAAAGACTCAGTATCCCCCTTGTGCTACAGTGCAGTTGTAGAAGCCATTCAACTGTGCCAATGTGGTCCAAACAAGAGCTCAGGCATGTAACTCTACAAAGATTTCTAGCTCCTCAAGTCTTGTTGTTCTCATTAGTGCAAAAATATAGAAGTAAACATCCTCATTGGAAAGCATCACTGGACATAGCCTGACTGGATAGCTCATCTATGGTATTACTGTGAAGAAGGTGGCACACAGGCTTTAGATACATTGTGGGTCTTGGAGTTGACATAGCAGCACAGACACACCATGGGCATGGCTTTCCTGAAGGCCCTGTGCTGCATTTGCAGCTGCATGTGAGTTTGCAGGAGAGCCCAGAGACACTAGGTTGCTTCTGAAGCCATTCACTTGAGAAAGCACCGAAAACTGAGGTTATGTCTGTTGAAGAATAAAGATGTATGTTTTCTTTGTATTGCCTTGAGCTCCAGAATATGCCGCAGATAAAGAACAGAGAAAGATCTGGCTCTTCTTTTGTGAGCTCATCCATTTAGTCAGCTGTGCAACTCTGCATTCTCAGTGGAGGTGGAGACAAAGGCACCATGAAGTTCTATAAACGCTGGGGTCTGTTGTCATTTAGGATGGTCGATAATACCTCTGTTCCCTCTCTGCCCCACAGCTGATGTTCAGGAAAGAGGTGTTTGTCCCAGGGATTTCCCACACAGTTTATAAGCACTGGAACACATCCAGGAGCAGCCCAGGCACCTTGGGCATCACCCAGTGTCTGTGTGTGAGCAACTGCCTCTCTGCTGAAGGACCGAGCACTCAGAGCAGGAGCTCACATGCAGGCAACTCCTTGTGTACACCTGAGCTGAACCAGAGGAATCCCAATGATACTGTGTGTCCATGGGGAGTTGAATCCCATTTCAGCCCCAGGGTTTCCCATTAGGGATGAGATTCCTGCACTGCCTCAACTAAATCATTGCCCTGCAAAGTGGAAGTCCACCTCTCTCTGTCCTTGCTCGTATGCCCATTTTGTTTCATCACAGGATCTCAGGTATCAGGTCAGGAATCAGTCACTGACCACTGTACATTTGGTGATTAATTCATCAGATTTCAAAATACAATCATGATGTGGCTGTTTTCCAGGATCTGATGGCAAAGAGGACACAGGGACATCTCAGGGGAGACGAGTGACATCCTCTGCTGCTGAGCTGGGCCGGGCTCCTGGGACACAGGGAGCTCATACAAGTGGGCAGTGCTGCAGACAGACAGTTGTGCCCAGGTGCGGCTCTGGTGCACAGCACAGCCTGCAGCTGACAGAAGGAGAGGAGAGAAAGGGGAGAGAGCTTCCAGGATGTGTACGGTGTGAGCAGGCTGTGAGCACACAGCAGGAACATTGCTCACAGACCATGAAAAGGTAAGTCTCACTGCAGACCATGCAGCTGCTTTTCATAGAGGGTTAACCAAACCAGGGACATCCCGTAGAAGATCTGGCTGCAGGCACTGCATGTTTCTTTACTGTGGAAAAAGCCTTCTGCTCCACCCGAGGGCTTCCATGCTGCAGTGTCAGAGCACAGCCCTGAGTGTCTGCACTCAGCCTGCCCGGGGAGCTGCCCAGGGTGCTGCGGGGAGATGTGTGGGGGGAAGGAGCCCCCCAGCAGGGCTTGTGCTGCCATAGCTGCTGCCTGTGGCAGGGGATCACAGCTCCACTGCACTACAGAATGTTTGTGAAGGCCCTTTGCAAGAGGAGAGCCAAGGAAGGGATTTTCCATATCTTGATCTGAGGGAAGGCAGAAAGGATTAGAGGTGGAAATCTAATAGAGACTGTAAAATTTAAAACACAGCTATGTTACTCCCAAATATTTCGTCAGTCAATTGCTTGTTTTGTGAACAGCCACACAGGTTGTGCTTTCAGCCTCTCGTTTCTAAAAAGAAAGAATCAGTTCAAGTTTTTCTTTTTTCTGCAGACTTCAATAATGGACTTATCCTGCAAACAGGCATATTTGACTAAAACATATTGAAGTGCAAAGAGGCTGGGGTTGGGGGCACTAAGAACGGTTGGAGTGAAGATATGAGACATGTAAACAGCTCCCAAGAGGAAAATATTCAGAAGTTCGGGATGATTATGAAATGAGAAGTAAGTAAGAGCTCCTTAATCTTCTATTTCTTTAGGGATAGTGAAGCTCATGAATATAAATTCAAGTTACGGAGTTAAATGAAAATTATCCAAAGGTAAATGAAAACATTTCGCAGTACAGCAGGATGAGTGTCTCTGAGAATGGTCTGGACTTGTCATTATCTTCTGCATTCTGAGCAGGACTCAAAGCACAAAACAGCAGATGTCCAACAGCAGCTCCATCAGCGAGTTCCTCCTGCTGCCATTGGCAGACACGCGGCAGCTGCAGCTCCTGCACTTCTGGCTCTTCATGGGCATCTACCTGGCTGCCCTTTTGGGCAACGGCCTCATCAGCACAGCTGTAGCCTGCGACCGCCGCCTGCACACCCCCATGTACTTCTTCCTCCTCAACCTGGCCCTCCTCGACCTGGGCTGCATCTCCACCACTCTCCCCAAAGCCATGGCCAACGCCCTCTTGGATACCAGGGCCATCTCCTACACAGCATGTGCTGCACAGATCTTTTGCTTTGTCTTCTTTGCCTCAGCAGAGTATTCCCTTCTCACCATCATGTCCTATGACCGCTACGTTGCCATCTGCAAGCCCCTGCACTACGGGACCTTGATGGACAGCAGAGCTTGTGCCACCATGGCAGCAGCTGCCTGGGGCGCTGGGGTTCTCAATTCCCTGCTGCACACTGCCAGTACGTTTTCACTGCCTCTCTGCCAAGGCAATGTTGTCAACCAGTTTTTCTGTGAAATCCCCCAGATCCTCAAACTCTCCTGCTCAACCTCCTACCTCAGGGAAATTGTGTTTCTCATTTTTAGTGGTAGTTTATTCTTTGGGTGCTTTGTCTTCATAGTGGTGTCTTATGTGCAGATCTTCCTTGCCGTTCTGAGGATGCCCTCTGAGCAGGGAAGGCACAAAGCCTTCTCCACGTGCCTCCCTCACCTGGCTGTGGTCTCCCTGTTTCTCAGCACTGGCTTTTTTGCCAACCTGAAGCCCCCCTCCATCTCCTCTCCATCCATGGACCTGACGGTGGCACTTCTGTATGCAGTGGTTCCTCCAGCACTGAACCCTATTATCTACAGCATGAGGAACAGGGAGATCAAGCACGCTCTCAGGAAGGTGTTGCAAAACACACTATTCCAGCTACAATAACGTGCACATTTTCCTCGCAAGATTGCCAGTGATGGTTCTTTATGTTTTACAAATCTTTTATTGTTTGATTGTGTGTGATATAGCAACCTGTAAAAAGAAATGTGATTGAACTTATAAATAAAAATTTATTTCACTTTTTTCCTACCTACTTTCAATTTTCTCACTCCAAGAGCTCATGTAAACATGGAACCATATACCCTGAATAGTTTAGAGAGATAAATAAAAAGATTTCAAAATAGAATTTTTCTTATCTCTTCTCTCTTCCTACTTTGTATGCGTCTGGGGGAGGTACAGCCACAGACAGCAGCACAACGTGCTCTTTTCATTCCTGCTCTATTTACCCTGTCACAGTGCTCTCAAGTCCTCTCATTTGTGCAAGACTGAAGGTCTTGTGTGTCTCACAACAGTCCAGTTGTCTCTACAGGTTCACTCAATTGCTGCAGTCAGTAGCCGGCACTACAAACGGCTGTGTCAGAGCTAATCTACTCGCTGGCAATGCCATAAGAAGAGGGCCCCTTCAGAGCAGGACCAGAGAACTGGAGGCCTCTTCCAAAGCTGGTGTAAGGAATATACCTCAGGAGATGCTCCCTGAAAAGACCTCGAGATCTTCTCGTACTCTTCACTGTGTGACCGGGTCAGATTCAAGCATCCCAAGGAGATCTGTGAGGGAATCAGGGCACTGCTGCAGATTAGAATTTGCTCGGTTAAAGCTATTTACTAAGACAGAGAAAAAGAAATGGATAATAATTATGACATATGACTTGCGGAATCAAACTCCATAACCACAAAGTAGTTCTAAAGCAGGTATGTTTAATGAGTGATGCGCACACAACCTGGTGCAAGGGGGAGAGCTCCACCTTACTTGCACATCTCCAGGAGAAAGCATGCAACCAATATAGGCTTATCTAATACATAATCAATAGTATGCAAGTATTTGTATACATATTCATTAAATTCCTGAGACTCCATTAGCATGCAGTCCCTCCCCCCTTGCACATGCGTAGTGAGTTGTGGGGGTGGTCGTGGGATGAAGGCTCATCATCTTCCTCACCGTAAACTTTCAACCCTTTGGGAGGGGCATCCCCCAAACTGGTTCCAGCTTGCTCTGTGGACATCTAATCACCACACTGTTCTCGGGCTGTTCCACCCTGATCTTCATGGCCTTCATCCCTTTGTTTTCTCTGCTCCCTCTTAACATAAACTATCTATCTGTAACTACCCTTTGCCTTAGTGAGGCCCCCTTTCCCTTTCTGTAGCAAAGTGTTCCCTTTTCATCTACTATGGGGTATTTTTTCACTATTCAGTTCCCCCTTTTTCTTTAATCTAGCAGGGCTTCCACCTGCTGCATCATTCTATTCTTTCTTGACGTGTCCTGAAATAAGCCCCGCTCTCTACATTTTGTCTTAGCTCATGTCTCTCCCATACCCCATATTCCCTTCTGGTATCCTGGCACAGACACAGAAAGCATCTTATAACAACACAAGTAAAACACACCAAGAGTAGCAAGGTGATGCAGACTAAGAAAAGCTGTTTTAGTCATCCTAAATTTGGCAACTAGTAAGTTTATCCCATGGTCCAGAGAAAACAATTCCCCAGTTGGTGTTATCCCTGCCTACTCCATGTTGCAATGCAACTTTGGATAAACAAGATACCTTCTCTTGGATTGTCCATCAGGCATCTGCAGCAGCATCCTCAATTGTTTCTAAGGTTACGGAAATATTCATACAGTGATACGCCCCTTTTTTGGGAGTTCAATTTTCAATCAATTTGCCACTGTTGCCCTGGAAGGCCCTTTCCCATGAGGCCCACTTGTGCCCTGTTCCTGGTTCTGGGACTGTACTTTGTAGTGTTGGTTTGCCCAATATATTCTCTTATCTTCCCTTAAAACCAATTTCCATAAAATACTAAAGGGCATAACAATGTGTCCACTTGGGCATGCACCCATCTGTCAGCTTGTTCTCTTCCCTTCCAAATCATTAATTAGACTCCCGTCCTCTTTAGAATATTTTACAGTTTTTGACTTGGCTTCAGAGATTTTTATTTTACCGTCTGGAATTGAAGCCCTCTTCAACTGCCTGTTCTGCCATCTGATCTTTCATCTTATTTTCTGTTTCCTGTACAGTGTTATGTTTCTGATGTCCTTTACAACATATAATAGCCATTGGTAGATTTACATCATGCTGTTTTCCTTGTGTGTGAGCAGTCCTTGCTCTTTTCAGATGGTACTATGAGCGTGTGGCACCCAAACACATATTTAGCATCTCTCCATATGATTAAGTCTCTTGTCAAGGCAGTTATTTCAGCCTTCTGAGGGGAAGTCCCCACAGCTGGTGGTTGTTCTTCGATTACCTGGTCAGTAGCAGTTACTGCATGTCCTGCCTTACAGTCTCCTTGTCTCATAAAACTGCAGCTGCTGGTAAACCAGGTTTCTTCTGCATCTTCTAAGGGTTCATCCTTCAGGTCTGACTGACCGGCTGGAATGCGTAGCTTCAGTTGTTTCAAAGCAGTCATGTAATACTGGTTCTCCGGGAGTTCCGCTAAGGAAAGATACTGGGTTGACAATATTAGTCACAATTATTTCTACATCACTCTGCTCTACCAGGATGGCTTGGTATTTCAGGAATCTTTGGGGTGAGAATCAATGAACTAATGTCCCCCTTTCTGTCACTGTCACGGTTTGAACGAAAAATCCACCTGCGTCCTTGACAGGGGGCCGTGGGCCACACAAGGGCCCTCGGCCAAAAGGAAAAAGTTAATTAGGAAAAGAAAACAGCGGCAACGATCTAAGGAGGCACACTTATTTACTAAATACTATATCGAAATACAGGATAACAAAATATAATACAATATAATTGAAAATTGAGCTAACCAATCAAGTAAAATAGGAGAGAGAATGAGTCCCGTAACCGAGAGGCCTACTGTGAAATCTAGGTGAACGGCTGAAGGCTCCCACACCCTCCCCTGAACGCCAGAACTCGAAAGACGTCAGTCTGTTCTGCGACCGAGTTAATATAGAGTCCAGGTCCCGTGACCTATCGTGTTGTTCTCTGGGAGATGTAGTCTTCTTCTGTAAGCTGCAGATTCAGTAAAATTATTCATGCTTTATATGATGTTATGATGTGATATACTGATAGCAAAATTACAAAATTATTAAACCATGACAGTCACTAATGCAGTAAACACTGTATGAGATATTAAAACTGGTGTCCTTTTGCCCAGTGTAGATTTCTAGGCTTCTTGAATATTGAGCACTAGTGCATCCACTGCCCTCAGGCACCCTGGCCATCCCTTACTCACTTCAAGCTGTTTGAGGTTTACCATCAGTCCGTAGCTGTGTGTCCATGGTCAGCATCCTCCTGTCATTCCTGGGAACGTTTGGAGTTCCTTGACAATTTGCAGCTCAGGGGCTTAGCAGATGGCTTCTTTCTTGGCAGTCCTTAAGGTTCAAAGTCCAGCTGTAATTTCTGAGTTATTTGTGCTTTCTGTAAACCAAGAAACTCAGCAAACTCTCAGTCTATTGTACACAGTCCTTTTGTTGCTGTGGCATCCACATGCTCCAGTAAAGTTCCACCCTAAGATGGAGGATCCCAGGTCTCAGGCTTGCAAGTTGACCGGTTCTCAAAAATAATTCAGCTGTTCTCACAACCCTGGGTAACACTGTCCAGGTTAACTGAGTCTCTTCTCCCTCTATTAGGGCTTTCCTATTCAAAGGCAAATAACCTTAGGCTTCCTTTGGCCAAACCAGGCAGAAGAGACATCCCTCAAATCCAGAAGGTAAACTCCACCTATTCATTCCTTAACTGGGTTGATAAAGTGCATGGATTTTCCATCACTGAGTGTATCCATTCAACGATTCCATTACTTGCCCACGTCTTCTACCAAACTAAAGCACTTGCTATCCAAAAATTTAGCAAATTGGCAAAATTGGAGTTTTGTACTTGGATTCCCATTCAATTAGTAATTCAAACTCAAAAAAATTATCTATTATTTCTTTTATCCTTCTACAGTCACATATCCTCAAAGGGCACCACTTTACCCTGACTGGGTAAGCTCTTGCTTTTAACTTCTATTTAGGGCTTAATTTTTGGCCCTGATGCCCACACCCCTAAGTGTGTCTTAAATTTGAGATTGCTGTGGCTCCTGGGGGTATAACATTGTTTTTCCCAGTTTGTGTTAATAGTCAGACTTACAATTCTTAATCAGCCAATATTGTTTGACCCTTAGCTCCGGTTTTATTAATTTTCTTGCCAGGGTAACCTGACAGGTAGAAGGATTCCTGTATTCCTACTTGTTTTCTTAGCTTATATTTAATTAATTCCAAAAGTAAGCCTTTTCTTGTTGGGCAGTAGCACCTACTACTGTTACAAAACCATCTATGGGTAGTAAGAAGCTCCCATATCCATCAGAAAATTAACTACTTTATCCTGCTTCCCTAGCTGCAGTTTCATCAGTTAATCTGCTAGGGTAAACTTCCCAAGTTCTCATTGTTCAGCTCTGCAGTCAGAGACAATTCCTTCTCACTCAGCTTGGTCGGATTTCTCTACCAGTGTCCCATTGCAGTTTGCACACTGCTTTCATTCCAGCGGGGCAGAGCCCTCCCTTGGGCTCCTCAAGCCTCCCTCCCACCCTTCCTCGTGGGGGGTCCCTGGGTCCTATGGCCCTACTCTAGCACCACAACAGTAACAGCTGTTATTATTCTCAATTTCCTGAACATCTCTGATTCTCAATCTGGTGTTTGTTTTGTTTTTTGTTGTTGTTGTTGTTTGTTTGTTTTCTTCTTATTGTACACCTCTCTTCAGACCTGACATCCCTGTTTTTATCTTTGCCTTCCTCAACCTGTGTCCTTCCCAAACTTTCTCACTTTCCAAACTCTCATCATTACATTTCACCTCCTCTCCAGAGCCATCCAGTGCTGCCCAGATTTCAGATTTCTCAGATCTCTGCACATGAAGGCTATTCTCACTTCCAGTGCCCTGTCCTCTCCACCTTCCCCTTTGCTGTTTACAGCAGCAGTCACTGACCCTGGCTCCCTCTCCCACTCTGAGAGTTCTGATTGCAGGGGAACGGTGTGGGGGGATTGCTCTCATGCCAGCACAGATAAACTCACTTTCTCTTTAACCCTTTTTCCTCTGTAAACTATTCCACTATTTGCACCCTCAGTTACACTTCCACGTACCCTCAACTATACTTCTGTATGCCATTAACAAATACACTTTCTTATACCAGCAAAACAGCTTGTCCCATTCCCTTCAAAACCCACAAATCAAGCAACACAGTTCTTCAGTTTCCATAAACACCCTTACTACCTTATAACTTTCCCTTAGCAATCCATATCATTCAGTTATAAACCTCTCACCACATTGCCAGCACTGACTGGCCCACCTCCCTTACACCTCTTCACAGGCAGAACACAATATCACATAAATGGGTTGATACTCATTCCACATGTCCATCCCTCTAGATGTTCATTGTCCCTATCCTCTAGCTTATACATCAACCACCACTGATTACAATATTTAATCAGGATTTTTCCAGCTCAGGGTTCCTCCTGGTTTCCCAGCAATATCTCACCAATGTGCCAGTATACACCCCAGGGGTGTATGCTTAGGGACCTCTTTGCTCTGTGATTTCACCATCGTAGCTTATTATAGACCACCGTATTCTTTTAGAAGTAAAACCACTTCTGACACAACAGTATTGTTATGACTAATCTTGTGGCCTTCTATGATGGAGTGACGGCGTTGGTGGATGAAGGGAAGGCGACCGATGTCATTTACCTGGACCTGAGCAAGGCCTTTGACATGGTCCCCCATCACATCCTCATCTCCAAATTGGAGGGAGGTGGATTTGATGGGTGGACAACTAGATGGATAAGCAATTGGTTGAAAGGCTGCAGACAGAGGGTGGTGGTCAATGGCTCTATGTCCAGGTGGAGGCCGGTAACGAGCGGTGTCCCTCAAGGGTCTGTCTTGGGACCGGTGCTCTTTAACATCTTTATTAATGACATCGATGAGGGAATGGAGTGCACCCTCAGCAAGTTTGCTGATGACACCAAGCTGAGTGGTGCAGTCGATACGGTGGAGGGAACGGATGCCATTCAGAGGGACCTCGGGTGAACCTAATGAGGTTCAACACGGCAAAGTGCAAGGTTTTGCACTTGGGCCGGAAGAACCCCAGGCACCTGTACAGGCTGGGAGGAGCTGTCCTTGAGAGCAGCTCAGCAGAAAAAGACCTAGGGGTCCTGATAGATGAGAAACTTAACATGAGCCAGCAGTGCGCTCTGGCAGCTTGGAAAGCAAATGGGATCCTGGGCTCCATCAGGAGAGGGGTGGTCAGCAGGGATAGGGAGGTGATCGTCCCTCTCTACTCTGCTCTTGTGAGGCCCCATCTGGAGTACTGTGTCCAGGTGTGGAGCCCTCAGTACAAAAAAGATATGGAGATTTTGGAAAGGGTCCAGAGGAGAGCCACAAAGATGATCAGGGGGCTGGAGCACCTCCCCTATGAGGACAGGCTGAGGGAGTTGGGTTTGTTCAGCCTGGAGAAGAGAAGGTTGCGGGGTGACCTCATTGCAGCCTTTCAGTACCTGAAGGGAACTTACTCCCAGGAGGGGACTAAACTCTTCGAAAGGGCTGATAATAGCAGGACTAGGGGAAATGGTTTTAAGTTGAAGGAGGGAAGATTTAGGTTGGATTTTAGGGGGAAGTTCTTTACTAGGAGAGTGGTTAGGTCCTGGAACAGGCTGCCCAGGGAGGTTGTGGATGCCCCGTCCTTGGAGGTGTTCAAGACCAGGTTGGACGGGGCCCTGGGCAACCTGATCTAGTAAATGTGTATGTTTGGTGGCCCTGCTAGGCAGGGGGGTTGGAACTACATGATCCTTGAGGTCCCTTCCAACCCGGGTAATTCTGTGATTCTGTGTGATTCTGTGATTCTGTGACTTATGACCATGTACTTTACAACAACCGGTAATTAATAATACAAAATAAACACGTATTAAAACAAAGACAAACAAATACTGGGGACAACTTTCGCTTTGTCCGTCCCCAGCAGTTTCCCTCGTGGGAGGATGGAACCGTGGGTCGGGATGCACACCACACTCAGACGACAATTCAAACAGAATTACAATATATCATTTGTTAAGCTTAACCAAAGATGTTAAGAACACTGGTGCTAGTTGTTGACTTAGGTCACCTATATAGACAGCGCTGTACGATACCAATTATCCCAGGATTACCCAAATCACCCTGTACAAGAGAGCAGACAAGCTCTGCCCTATTAGCAATCTATAGCTAATATAGGTGAGCAATAGCTCTTTTACCATGAGTACGACTTACTGACCCCTTTGTAGGCACTCCCTAGGGAGGCCTCCTAACCCAGCCGGCAACCTAACCCGTGAGCTCACGTCCCTTGGGGGGGAGCACGCTGACTCCTCTCTGCCCTGCGTAGGACGTCTCTTCACGACTTATGGGTGCCCCGTTTCCCAGTTTCACATACCTGGACCACCGATAGATGGTTCTTGTCTGCTCCTGCAGTGATCAGAAGAGAGAGGGGAGTCCTTCCGAGAAATCTTGGGGCTCTCCAAAGGCGTTCCCCTTCTCAGCCAGTCCTGCAGACGAGCAGAGGAGGTCCCATCTCGGGTGCCAAATTGACTTGCAGAATCAAACTCCATAACCATGAAGTAGTTACAAAGCAGGTATGTTTAATGAGTGATGCGCACACAACCTGGTGCAAGGGGGATAGCTCCTCCAGACTTGCACACCGTCAGGAGAAAAGCATGCAACAGATATAGACTGAACTAATACATCATCAATAGTTTGCAGGAATTTGGATACATATTCATTACATTCCTGAGACCCCATTAGCATTCAGTCCCTCCCCCCTTGCTCACGCATAGTGAGTTGTGGGGGTTGTTGTGGGATGAAGGCTCATCATCTTCCTCGCGAAGGCTCATCATCTTCCTCGCTGTAAACTTTCGACCCTTCAGGAGGGACACCCCCCAAACTGGTTCCAGCTTGCACTGTGGACATATAATCACCACACTGTTCTCAGGCTGTTCCACCCTGATCTTCATGGCCTTCATCCCCTTGTTTTCTCAAACTTAGCTTCTGCAATTCCCCCTCTCTCTGTTCCCCCTTAACGTAAACTATCTGTAACTACCCTTTGCCTTAGTGAGGCCCCCTTCCCCTTTCTGTAGCAGTGTTCCCTTTTCATCTACTATGGGGTCCCTTTTCACTATTCACTGACCCTTCATGATGGATGAGCAAGGAAGATGAGGAAAGGCTGCTGCCCTTCTTGAGAGTGCACTGAGCTCTGCCTAGGAATGGCAGAGGAGCCAGCTGAGAACTGAAGAAAAGATTTCTAAGAGGAAAGCAGCAGATTCTGTTCCTTGCTTCCTGATTAGGAAGAACAAGAGGAGGGGGACAGGCAGGAATCTGATTTACAGCTCAGATGGAATTGTTTTCTTCAGACTGCCTGCACTGTTTTGGTTCTAGAAGAAAACATTGATAACACTCTGATGTTTTCAGTTGCTGCTAAGCAGTGTTGTACGGAGCCAAGGCCATGGTCAGTGGAGGGCAGATGGAGCTGGGAGGGCACAGAGTGAGGACAGCTGACTGAAAGTGGCCAAAGAGACGTTCTCTATCACCTGACAGCAAGCAGAAATTGTATTGAAAGGGGTGGGAGTTCATCTCAGTCTCTTCACTGCCCAGGGCCCAGCTGAGCATCAGTCTGGTGGTGCAGAGCAAGTGCTTGTGCATCAGTTGTTACATACGATTCCAAATCAACGGATATATAGTGATAACTATTACTCCTCTCCATTTGTCTCTCTTAGTAAATTGCTTTGTTACAACCCACAAGTTGTACTTTTTTTCCCAATTCTCTTCCCCATCCCATTAGGAATGGGGCAGTGCACAAAGCACTGTGTGCTGCTGAGCCACATGTTTGGTTCAACAACCACCATCATTTTGGTCCCTGATGTGATTCTCCAAGGGTTGAGATAACAGCAAATCTATCCAGAGCGGACAGGGCTTCGTGGGAGTTGGAGAACTGCTGGCCATGATGCCGATAGTTTCCCTATGTGTGGAGCTCGCTGAGTCTTCTCATGAACCTGCATTGCACAGTTCCTTGCTTGCTGCTTGTTTTCCCTGCTGCATTATTTGTCAACTCTGGATGCTGCATTAGGGTATTTATTTTGCTATGCTGTTTGACCTCGGTTTGTATCATGATAAAATTGGCAGCTGACAAAGTGAAGTTTTGTGCACATTCAGCTCTGTGGTCATTTTGGGTTTTGGAAGTAATATTGTTGGTATGATTAGGAATTACACATTTTACATTGTCTTCTCTGGGAGCCCAGGGGTGTTCAAGGAGTGACTGGATGTTGTGTTGAGGGACGAGGTTTAGTGGGAGCTATTGGTAATAGGTGAACAGTTGGACTGGATGATCTTTTAGGCCTTTTCCAACCTTGGTGATTCTATGAATCTATGATTGAGGTTAAACAATTATTCAGGAATATCAGTGAGAGATCTGTGCCAAGGTGAGAAGGCTCTGCATGGCAGGAGCTGTGGGATGGTCTGGGCAGCTGCCTGGAGCAGTGGGCACCCCCAGGGCTTTGGAACTTCATCTCTGAGTAACTGCAGGATCCTGAGAAACTGGTAGAATATTGGGGGCAGGTCTGCTGTGGCACTGGTAACCCCCAAGAAACAAACATGACTGCAGTGTGCCAGATCCAGAGAGCTGGAAATGCTGACAGTGCTGCAGCCTCTGCAACTCCTGGCACAGATCCTGCAGCAGCCCCAAGGTTTTGCTACACGTTCTGCAGTTGCTCCAAGCTCTGGACAGATCTTGCTGTCACTCCACCCCTCATAATGAGCTCTGCAATCACTCCTGCTACAGGTCCTGTAGCTGTTCCAAGTATGGTAATAAGAAAATGCAACAAATTCCTCCCAAGGGAGGAAGTACAGCCCTGCGGTGGCTCCAACCCCTCCAATGAGCCCAGTGGCTGCTCCAACTTAGTCACATGTCCTGTGGTGATTCCAGCTCTGGCAATGAACTCTGAGGTCATTCAACTCCTGCAACAGCCCGACAGCCACTTCAGCTCCTACAGTGAACCCTCTGGCTGTTAAAACCCCTGCAACTAGTCCTGGCCTTGCAAACAGATATGCATATGTATTAGTATCTGTGCATATATGATTGCAACTGCATATGTTGTATATGTGTGAAAATATACTAAATATATTATATATGTATAAATACATTTGTCATAATTATTATCCTTTTCTTTTTCTCTTTGTGTCAACCCATAAACTTTAAACAACAGCACTGCCCCAAGACACTTACGGATTTCCTTGGGACTATTCAATCTGATCTGGTCACATACAGAAGAGCACCAGAAGATCTCCAGGTTTTCTCAGGGAGCAGCTCCTGAGGTATATTCCTTACACCAGCTTTAGAAGAGGCCTCCCTCCAGTTCTCTGGTCCTGCTCTAAAGGGGCCCTCTTGTTATGGCAGTGCCAGCAAGGAGACCAGCTCTGACAGACCTGTTCATATTGCCTGCTACTGATTGCAGCCCTGGAGCGCTGCTGTAGAGGCAACAGGACTGTCATGAGACACACAAGACCTTCAGAACTGCACAAATGAGAGGACTTGAGAGCACTGTGGTGGTGTAAGGAGATCAGAAATGAAACTAGCACGTTGAGCTGCTGTCTGTGGCTGTACCTCCCCAAATAGAGACAAGGTAGGATAAAAGAAAAGCTAAGTAAAAGTCTACTTTGAAACATTTTTTAGGTATCTTTTAATGTATTCGGGGAATCTGGATACATGTTTACATGAGTTCTTGGAGTGAAAAAAAAGAAATTAGTTTGGAAATAGGTGTAATACAATCTTATTTATAAGTTCAATAATTATTTTTTTTTTTAAGCACGTTGCTATATCTCACATAATCAAACAATCAAAGATGCATAAAACATGAAGAACCATCACTGGGAGTCCTATGAAGAAGCTGTGCATTTATGGAAGCTGGAATAGTGCTTATTGCAACACCTTCCTGAGAGCGTGCTTGATCTCCCTGTTCCTCATGCTGTAGATAATAGGGTTCAGTGTTGGAGGAACCACTGAGTACAGAAGTGCCATTGTCAGATCCAGGAGTGGGGAGGAAATGGTTGGGGGCTTCAGGTTGGCAAAAATGCCAGTGCTGACAAACAGCGAGGCCACAGCCAAGTGAGGGAGGCATGTGGAGAAGGCTTTGTGCCGTCCCTGCTCTGAGGGCATCCTCAGCACAGCCATGAAGATCTGCACATAAGACACAACTATGAAAACAAAGCAACCAAAGCCTAAACTCACACCAAAAAAGATAAACACAACTTCCCTGAGATTTGATTCTGAGCAGGAGAGCTTGAGGATCTGGGGGATTTCACAGAAAAACTGGTTGACAACATTGCCTTGGCAGAGAGGCAGTGAAAACGTACTGACAGTGTGCAGCAGGGAATAGAGAACCCCAGTGCCCCAGGCAGCTGCTGCCATGGTGGCACAAGCTCTGCTGTCCATCAAGGTCCCGTAGTGCAGGGGCTTGCAGATGGCAACGTAGCGGTCATAGGACATGATGGTGAGAAGGGAACACTCTGATGAGATGAAGAAGACAAAGAAAAAGAGCTGTGCAACACATCCTGCGTAGGAGATGGCCCTGGTGTCCCAGAGGGCGTTGGCCATGGCTTTGGGGAGAGTGGTGGAGATGCAGCCCAGGTCAAGGAGGGCCAGGTTGAAGAGGAAGAAGTACATGGGGTGTGCAGGCAGCGGTCACAGGCTACGGCTGTGCTGATGAGGCCGTTGCCCAGGAGGGCAGCCAGGTAGATGCCCATGAAGAGCCAGAAGTGCAGGAACTGCAGCTGTCGCGTGTCTGCCAATGGCAGCAGGAGGAACTCACTGATGAAGCTGCTGTTGGGCATCTGCTGTTGTTGTGCTTGGAGTCCTGCTCAGAGTGCAGAAGATAATGACAAGTCCAGACCATTCTCAGAGACACTCCTCCTGCTGTACTATGAAATGTTTTTATTCTCTTACAACAGTGTACATTTAGCACCATTATATACATTTAATTTCATGTATTTCAGCATTCCTTAAGCAGAAGCACCATATGGATCTCTAACCTTCCTCTTCTTTTCTCATCCCTTGTCCCTGGATATTTTCATCTGTTTCATGTCTCATATCTTTACCCCAAGTGCTCTTAGAGCCCCCTACCCCGGCTTCTGTGGCATTCAGTTTCAGTTAGAAAATGCTGCCTGTTTGTAGGATAAGTGAATTATTCATGCCTACAGAAAATGATGATAATTCCATCTTTCGAGAAAGGGGAGGCTGAAAGGAAATCATGTGTGACTGTTCATAAAACAAGCAATTGATCGACGAAAAATTCTCAGAACTTTTATTGCCCCTTTTAGATTTCTGACTCCAAACCTCTTTGCCTCAGAACAGGAAATGGAAACCCCCTGCCTTGTCTCTCCTTTTGCAAAGGGCCCTCAGAAACATACTATTGTGCAGTGGAGCTGTGATCCCCCTGCCCCAGGCAGCAG
This sequence comes from Coturnix japonica, assembly GCF_054131305.1. NCBI lineage: Eukaryota > Metazoa > Chordata > Aves > Galliformes > Phasianidae > Coturnix > Coturnix japonica. The sequence goes on along the minus strand of NC_140678.1, from coordinate 5,027,239 downwards.
CTGTGGCAGCACAAGCCCTGCCGGGGGCTCCTTCCCCCCACACCACACGTCTCCCCGCAGCACCCTGGGCAGCTCCCCGGGCAGGCTGAGTGCTGAGCCTGGCAGGCGGCAGAGTCCCATACCCGGCACACAGCCCCTGGGGCACAGCAGGGACCCTGCTCTGCAGGACAGCCCTGGGCACCCGCCTGCAGCCCCGGCTGCACAGCCTGCAGCCTTGCTGGGACACGCAGCCCTCAGGGCTGTGCTCTGGCGCAGCAGCACGGAAGCCCTCAGCTGGAGAAGAATTCTTTTTCCACAGTAAAGGAACATGCATTACCTGCAGACAGATCTGCTATGGGCCGACCCAGATTAATTTAACCCCCTATGAAAAGCAGCTGCATGATCTTCATTGAGACTTACCGTGTCATGGTCTGTGAGCAAACCTCCTGCAGTGAGCTCGAAGTCCTCTCACACCACACATATCCTGCAAGCTCACTCCAGTTTCTCTCTTCTTTTTCTGTCACCTGCAGGCTGTGCTGTGCACAAGAGCTGCTCCTGGGCACATCTGTCTCTCTGCAGCTCTGCCCACTGTTATGAGCTCCCTGTGTCACAGGACAAGGAAGCAGCAGATGATGTCATTTTTATCCTTCCCACTCGTCTCCCCTGACATGTCACTGGGTCCTCATGGCCAACAGCTCCTGAAAGACAACAGCATCATGACTGTGCTTTGAAATCTGCTCAATTAACCACCACATGTCCAGTGGTCAGTGACTGATTGGAGACATATAGCGAGTACTATCAGAGTTCCTTTGATGAAGCACAATGGTCACCCAGACAAGGAAGGCGAGGTTTTAACTTTCCCTGTGCAGGACAGTGATCCAGCTGAGGCAGTGCAGGAGTCTCATCTCTTGACAGAAATCCTGGAGCTGAAATGGGATTCAGCTCCCCTACACACCCACAGGAGCTGGGATTCCTCTGCTTCACTTCAGAAGTGCACAAGGAGTTGCCTGCATGTGAGCTCCTGCTCTGAGTCCTCGGTCCTTCAGCTGGGAGGCAGCTGCTTACACACAGACACTGGGTGATGCCCAAGGTGCCTGGGCTGCTCCTGATGTGTGCCAGTCCTTGTAAACCGTGTGGGAAATCCCTGAGATAGACAGCTCCTTCCTGGGCATCAGCTGAGGGCCAGAGAGGGGATAGCACTGGCTGTCTGGTGAATTCGCATGCAGCTGCAAGAGCGGCAGAGGGCCTTCAGGAACGCCATGCCCTTGGATTGTCCGTGTTGCTACGTCAAGTCCAAGACCCACTATCTGTCAAATGTCTGTGTGCCACCTTCTGCACACTGATACCATAGATGAGCTGCAGGCCTGAGTTCCTGTTTGGACCACAGGGACACAGTTAAATGGCTTCCACAACTTCATTGTAGCGTAAGGGGGATACAGAGTCTTTACAATGTTGGTAAAATTGTATGGTTGGATGAGTAGTCATGGAATGGCAACTGCCCTCTGTGAGAGTGCACTGAGCTCTGCCTGGGGATGGAAGAGCAGCCAGGTCAGAGCTAATGAAAATGGCCACAAGAGGAGACCATCAGTGTCTGTTCCTGGCTTATTGATCACGGAGCGCATGTGGAATGTGCCCTCTGCAGACATATGGGATACTCATGTTGTCAGGACATTGTCCCCTTTGGGAGCCTTTTTCACTCCAGTATCTGCTTCAGGGACAGCACAGCAGGGCATGTGCCATCCAGCAGATCCCTGGAGAGCACAGATGGCAGCTTCTTGACCAAGCCATGGAGGAACCAAAGAGGAGAGGTTCTCTGCTGGATCTCATACTCTCTGGCAATGAAGGTCTCGTTGGAACTTTGAAGGTCAAAGGGGCATCAGGCCAAGTACAAGACACAAATGGATCTCTTGTTATTTATTTGTTTGTTTGTTTGTTTGTTTGTTTGTTTATATTAATCTTGAGGCTGTAAGCTTAAAAGATGTTCATTAATGTCAATAAAACTGAGACAAGGCATTGAAGACAAAGATTGAAATCAATGAAAATGTTTTAACCCTTCTCAACATGGGAAATTCTCATGAGTCTTGTTCCATTTTATGTTGTAAATATGAATATTTGAGGTGATTTGATGTCTTAGCTACTATGTTTTCCAGAACTGTGTTTGCTGGACACAAAAGCCTTCAGGTTCAGAGACACAGACAGCGGTGTCAGTGCCAATGCCCTGTGACTAAATCCCGGCACCCGCCACTGCTCTTCCCTGCTGCCTATTTGATGTCCCTCATCCTCCAGATGTCTCCAGCTCTCCTAAATAAATGGCCGTGGTTAAGGGCATGTTTTCAGCAGGCCATTTAGACACACGCTCCTCCCACTGCCTGCCAGATTTCCCCGTACCTTGCTCTTTGTTCAGTCAGATACTTCCCAATTATCTGTCTGATTTCTGACTTTCAGGGGGATTACTGGAATTTATTCCATCTCCCCAAAGTCTGATGGAATGTGTTGTCAACTCCTTCTTCGGGATTCGATCTATCCCTTCCTATCTTTTCTTTTTCTCTTTCTTTTTCTTTTTCTGTGTCGTTTTCTTCTCCTTTTTCTTTCCTTTTCCTTTTCCCTTTCCATATACTTTTTTTTTCTTTTTTCTTTCCCTTTTCCTTTTTCTATTTCTCTTCTTTTATTTTTTTAATTTTCTCTTTCTCTCTTTTATTTTTTTCATGCTTTATAAAAAGCATGAATTCTGAAAGCTGTTCAGTAATGTCAGTAAAAATGAAAAAAAAAGAGTTGAAGACAAAGATAGAAATCAATAAGAATGTGTTAACCCGTTTCAAAGAGTGAAATACTCATGAGTCCTGTTCAGTTTTAAGATGATACATCCCAAGTCCCTGGATGATTTATCCCAGGGAGATTACTGGAATTTGCTCCATTCCTCAAAAGTCTGTTGTCAACTCCTTCACTGTGATTCTATATATCCCATCCTATCTGTGTCTAACTCATTTCTTATGGAAATATTCCCTATGAAACATAAACCTCAATAGAAGCAGCTTGGACATGGCATGCAGTTGATCACTGTGTTTTACTGTTCATTCAATTGCATCACCTTTCCTTCTGTTTGTTGGACATAAATAAAGAGAATTCTTTCTTTTTTTTTCTATGTGCAGCTGGTTCTCTGTGGAAAGCCAGTGGGAGTTGGTACAAAGGAGGTTTAACACTGAGCGGGTGATGGCAGAGGAGAAGAGTGATGTGAGGAAAAGTGATGCAAGTCCCATGGGGCCAATGTGAGTAGAAGCGAGGTGGGGAGGTTGAGAAGGAACTTTGTCCACACAGAAACAGAATAGAACTCATTGGGGACATCCTGGATTGACATCAGTAGCAAAGTGCTTCTTTTACTTCCTGTATAAAACAAACTATAAATAAATAGACAATAAATGCATTTTGGATTCTTGCTCTTTGAGATGCCTCCATTTTGCTGAACAAGTTCTGAAAACCTGAAGAAGAGAACAGGAAGGCACAAGGCACAGGAGGCTCTTTAGGTTGGAATGGGCCCCAGGGAGCATTTGGTGCTGCATCCATCAACCTCCAGTGCAGACAGAAGTTTGCACAAAGAACTCTGCAAGACAAAGTCATAAGTAACAGTGAAATTTCTTGGAGTACTAATGGGCCCACTGAGAGCCATTAGCAAGCAAGCTTCCGAAGGCACTAGTTAGAGCAGTTAATTGGAAGCCATGACTCCAGTCAGGCAAAGGCACTGGCATGGTGGCTCTGATGCTAAGAAAATCCTCCTTTCCCTTAAGAAGCAAACAGGACAAGCCCTGATTCCCAGACCTTTGGCAGGGAGATCCTGTCTCTCATGTTGGCTCAGGACCCTTCCTGCGGCAGTGGGATAGAGATCTGTATGATGTTTAATGAAAGAGGCTCTGCATTGGGTGCAAGGACGGTATGAGGTTCATGTCCCATATGGGCCCTGTGTCTCATCGCAGGATGTGAGTTGTGAGTAGGGCCCAGTCTGAACAAGCAATCAGTTCCAATGAAACTCTGAACATCAGATCTCTCAGTTCCAGTGCCCTCCTGTGCACACCCTCCCATACTTTGATGTTTTCTATGTTCTGCATTGCCCAGAAGTGCACCCAGTGCTCCAGGTGAGGCTGTAGCAATGCAGAGCAAAGAGAGACAAACCTTTCTCTCACCCAGCTGTCAGTAAATTGCTTGATGCGCTCCCGGGGACCGTTGGCCTTCCTGGATGCCTGGGCACACTGCTGACTCACTAAAAATTTTATGTTCAGAATGACCCCCAATCCTTTTCAGGATTTCCTTTACTGACCCACCATGTTCTGTTTCTGTCTAGTAATATGCAGGACATTCTCTCCAGAAGGGTGCTGTGAGAAACAGTATCAAAAGCTCTACTGAAATCCTCAAGGATTACATCAGCTGGCTTTCCTTGGTCAGCTAAATGGATAACCATGTCATAAAATAATCTGAAATTAAATAAGACCTTCCCCTCAGTATCTTGTGTTGGCTGCAGCCAATGACAGAATTGTCCTTCAGGTGTTTGTCCATAACTCCCACCATCATTTTCTCCACAATTTTACCAGGCACTGGAGTGAGACTGACAGGTTCATAATTGCCCATGTCATCTTTCTTGCTCTTCCTTACAATGGGACAACATTTGCCAGATTCCCGTCAACTGGTATGACCCTAGATTTATTTAGATGCCATTGAAATGAGACCCCAGAGCATACTAACGTGTCATCATTGCAAGAACGTAGATGTGCCATAGCTTTGCAATGCCTTGAACTCTGGAGTATGCCACAGATGGAGCATAGAGAAAGACTGGCCTCTTCTGTTGGTAAGCAGAATAACACTGCATGATACATGGGGACTGTGTCTCTGCTCTGCTATGCTCTGCTCTCAGGGGAAAGGTGCAGGGGGTTGCTCTCATGTCAGTGCTCATATCTGAGGTGTGGGGTCAAAGTGGAGAGACCAGGCTCTTTTCAGCAGTGTGTGGAGACAAGACAAGGGGACATGGTCAGAAAGTGGAGCATAGGAAGTTCTGCATGAATGTGTGCAAGAACATCTTTACAGTGAGGGTGACGAAGCCCTGGAACAGGCTGCCCAAGGGGTTGGGGAGTCTCCTTCTCTGGAGATATTCAAGACCAGCCTGGACGCCACTTGTGTGCCTAACTGGTGTTCCCAAGGGGTCTGTGCTGGGGCCTGTCCTCTTCAGTATCTTTACTGATGACCTGGATGAGGGCACTGAGTGCATCCTATGTAGGTTTGCAGACTACAGCAAATTGGCTGGGAGTGTGGATGTGCCTGAGGTTAGCAAGGCCCTGCTGAGGGATCTGGACAGGCTGGAGAGCTGGTCTGAAGCCAATTGGATGAGGTTCACCAAGACCAAATGCCACGTCCTGAACTTTAGGACCTGGAATAGACTGCCCAGGGGGGTGGTGGATTCACTGACACTGGAGGCGTTCAAGGAATGATTGGATGTTGTGTTGAGGGACATGGTTTAGTGGGAGCTGAGAGGTGACCAGCTGGACTGGATGATCATTTAGATCTTTTCTAACTTTGGTGATTCTATGATTCTATGATATCCCGTCCTTGTATGAGTGCCCTCTTTGAGCAAACACTCTCTGGGATGACTCAGAACATGTCTGGAATTAGTCACTGACCACTTGAACACCACTGGTGTTTAATTATACAGATTTTAATGTAATGTCATGATGCTGTTGTCTTTCAGGAGCTGTTGGCCATGAGGGCCCCGGGACACCACAGGGGAGATGAGTGGGAAGGATAAAAAATGACATCATCTGTTACTGATCTGGGCGGGGCTTCTGGGACACAGGGAGCTCATAAAAGTGGGAAGTGTTGTAGAGAGAATGCCCAGGAGCATCTCTTGTGTGCAGCAGAGCAGGGCTGGGGCTTGAGCAGCAGTTCACATGAGGATAGAAGAGAAGGGAGAGAGAGCTTACAGTGTTTGTACAGTGTAAACCTGCTGTGAGCTGACTGAAGGAGCACTGATAACAGATCAACAGAATGGTAAGTGCCTTGCAATAGGCAATGCAGCTGATTTTCCTGGAGGGATCACCAAACTGGGACATCCCGTAGCAGATCCGTCTGCAGGTAATGCATGTTCCTTTACTGTGGAAAAAGAATTCTTCTCCAGCTGAGGGCTTCCGTGCTGCAGTGTCAGAGCACAGCCCTGAGGGCTGCGTGTCCCAGCACGGCTGCAGGCTTTGCAGCCGGGGCTGCAGGCGGGTGCCCAGGGCTGTCCTGCAGAGCAGGGTCCCTGCTGTGCCCCAGGGGCTGTGTGCCGGGTATGGGACTCTGCCGCCTGCCAGGCTCAGCACTCAGACTGCCCGGGGAGCTGCCCAGGGCGCTGCGGGGAGACGTGTGGGGGGAAGGAGCCCCCCGGCAGGGCTTGTGTTGCTACAGCTGCTGCCTGGGGCAGGGGGATCACAGCTCCACTGCACAACAGTATGTTACCGAGGGCCCTTTGCAAGAGTAGAGCCAAGGCAGGGATTTTCCATTTCCTGTTCTGAGGGAAGGAAAGAGGATTGGAGGCAGAAATTAAATGGGGTCTGTTAAATTTGAATATAGATCTGAGACTTCCAAATATTTCTTCAATCCATCCGTTGTTTTCTAAACCGTCACACAGATTGTGCTTTCAGTCTATCGTTCTTAAAAGGATTCGGTCAGTTTCAGTTATAGTTGTTTTCTGCAGACATTAATAATTCACTTGTTTTGCAAACAGGTAGATTTCTCTAAGACTATTTGAAGTGCACAGAGGCTGGGGCTGGGGTCTTGAAGAGCGGCTGAAGTTAACAGGAATATATCCAAGAGGCTGGGATAAGATTAAGAAATGAGAATGAAGTAAGAGCTCCTTAATCTTGTAGTCCATAAGGGATGGTGAAGCTCATGATAATAATGCCAGTTTCCAGAGTTAAATGAACATTTTCCAAAGGGAAAGTAAAAAGTTATTGTACAGCAGGAGGAGTGTCTCTGAGAATGGTATGGACTTGTCATTATCTTCTGCACTCTGAGCAGGACTCCGAGCCCAACAACAGCAGATGCCCAACAGCAGCTCCATCAGCGAGTTCCTCCTGCTGCCGTTGGCAGACACGCAGCAGCTGCAGCTCCTGCACTTCTGGCTCTTCCTGGGCATCTACCTGGCTGCCCTCCTGGGCAACGGCCTCATCAGCACAGCCGTAGCCTGCAACCGCTGCCTGCACACCCCCATGTACTTCTTCCTCCTCAACCTGGCCCTCCTCGACCTGGGCTGCATCTCCACCACTCTCCCCAAAGCCATGGCCAATGCCCTCTGGGACACCAGGATCATCTCCGACTCAGGATGTGCTGCACAGCTCTTTTTCATTGTCTTCTTCATCTCAGCAGAGTATTCCCTTCTCACCATCATGTCCTATGACCGCTACATTGCCATCTGCAAGCCCCTGCACTACGGGACCTTGATGGACAGCAGAGCTTGTGCCACCATGGCAGCAGCTGCCTGGGGCTCTGGGGTTCTCAATTCCCTGCTGCACACTGCCAGTACATTTTCACTGTCTCTCTGCCAAGGCAATGTTGTCAACCAGTTTTTCTGTGAAATCCCCCAGATCCTCAAGCTCTCCTGCTCAGCCTCCTATCTCAGGGAAGTTGTGTTTATCATTTTTAGTATAAGTTTATTCTTTGGCTGCTTTGTTTTCATAGTTGTGTCCTACGTGCAGATCTTCATGGCTGTGCTGAGGATGCCCTCTGAGCAGGGACGGCACAAAGCCTTCTCCACATGCCTCCCTCACCTGGCCGTGGTCACCCTGTTTCTCAGCACTGTCCTTTATGCCTACCTGAAGCCCCCCTCCATCTCCTCTCCATCCATGGACCTGATGGTAGCACTTCTGTACTCAGTGGTGCCTCCAGCAGTGAACCCTCTCATCTATAGCATGAGGAACAAGGAGATCAAGGATGCAGTGAGGAAAGTGATTATTAAATGTGTTTCACAAGCAGTGAACTGCACATCTCTTTGGAATTCATGACTTGTATTGAGGTTTTTACTGAATCAAACTCTCCTTTTTGTATGTTTTGTGCAATTTTATAAGTGTAATTTATGAATTTTTTTTTTTAAATACTGTAATGTTTTTCACTAAAACCTTAGGATTGAAATCAATTCCTCTTCAGCTTGCACCTTTGTAGCGTAGCCACACTGTACATTATGAACTAGCCTCTCCGTGAACCTTAACAAAATTAAGAACATGCAGTGACTTTGTCTGTCCTGCATCTTCTGAGACATTTCTGGAGCTGTTGGGGTCAGATGTTCTCAGAAACTTACAGTCCAGCAGGAAGCACACAGCTGTTCATCATATTGTGACGTGACTACAGCCTGCAGCAGCTTATGGACCATCCCTGGGCTGGCATCTATGCTTTCAGGCTCACATCTGTCAGTGCCTCTGTGTTGTGGGTTTGTGATTTCTGTTGTCTGTATTCCACATCAGAACATCATACAGACCAGCAGAAGTTAAAAAGTTCATGTTCTCATTCCGTGTTACCACCATTTTTGGCATTTTGGGTTCCTTTAGTCAGGGAGGGAGGGGGGGATCATCCCCAGAGGACTTGGCGTTAAGAGAAAGTGGGGTGAGACTCCGGACTAGACCCCAGCTGCTCTCTGCCTGTGGCCTTCTCAGCTCCCCACAGAGAAAAGCACGTGCTGCTCTCGCACTATCATGGTTTGACTCCTACTTTGGGTACTCTTCTTTCTCTCATTTTGTTTGATTTTTCTGCTCTCCTGAAGGCTGGGTTGATCATAGCTGGAAGGCAGAAGATGAACTGGAGCCTGCAGGGACAAGAGAAATGGCAGGGAAGCTGTGAGGGAACACAGCAGTCAATGTCCCAGCCCAGCCCTCCCCAGCCCTTCTGCAGGGGGTGGCACAGCAGGCCCTGCACAGGAAGACAATGAGCAGCAACACTGATAACACTCTGGCTAATGCAGATTACAAATGCAGATGTTGCCCGCGGGGTCCCCAAGGGGAAACTGGGAGCTGCTGGGGCAGGGGGTGAGCAGGGGAGTGAAAATTCCCCCCTTGGAGACTTCACATTAAGACACTCATAAGGAGGCATCGGGGAGTTTAAAGCTACAATACAGGCCATGTATGTAGAGCTGCGGAGTGAGGTCATCTCGTGTCTCCCGTGGCCCAGAGCAAGTAAAGCAGTCCCAGCTGCACTCTGAAACAGAGAGCCAACTGGGCAGCAGAGAATGCTAACCTCTACTCCCTTCCTCGCTGTCCCAGCTGCAACCCCTTCCTGTGCCCCTTGGAGCCCAACCCGGGCTGCAACACGCCTGGGAACCGCTGCTCCCCTGGTTGCAGCCCGTCTGGCCCAGTAAACCTGCTGCACTGGGCAGGAGCTGGAGCCGGGACCAAGGTCCTGCCTGGGGTATGACAGTGCCAGGCAGTGTACTTGGGGATGACCCTACGTACCTAGTGCAATACATTCCAAATAGCCACAGACATCAACTAACTGCCATACTTTTCTCACCAGACATCGATATAAATGGACTGCTTGGTGGTTCTGTGCTATGGCTGTCTTCTCACCACAGGCTGCACATCTCTCCACTGAATGGTAGCGCCGCTCACGAGAAAAGTTGTCTTGGAGACTCGTGTAGCATTGGAAAAATGGACAGCTATCCAGGAGGGTACCTGTGCCATCATCAGCAGTGATTGTTGTGGATACATTCCTGACATTTACAACATGGAATTCCTATGATGACACGGACGGAAACCCAAATTGTTCCAATTAGCCCACTAAGGACAAACAATCGGACCATGTCTCAGTTCTCCAGTAGTGGCTGTGGCTGCCGTGGTTCAGCCCAGTCTACATTGCTCCCCTCATTAGAGGTGCTGAGGTGCTGTAAGGCATGCCTGACTCAGAAAGGGCAGAGCTGTGATGAGGAGCTTTGCAGTTTCCTACAGCTGTTGTGAAAAATAAAAGGATGAAAATAAATTTAGTTGTGAGAAAGGAAGGCTATTGCTTGTGGGAGGCTTCAGGTAGGCATAAAGGACAGTGCTGAGAAACAGGGAGACCACGGCCAGATAAGAGAGGCGTGTGGAGAAGGCTCTGTGCTGTCCCTACTCAGAGGGACCGCTGCCCAGGAGGTTACCGTTATAGATTCTCATGACAAAACCAGACAAAGTCCAGTGTGATACATAAAGGGAGAGCTTTATTTAATTAAGCAAGGCAGTAAAGTGAGCAAAACAGCACTGGGCGCCCGGGGGGAGTCTACACTCCACCAAGGTTGGGATTTGAAAAAAGGATTGCCTCTGTATTTATGCAATTCCCATCTCCTGCATAAATTCCAGTCATTCTTGCTGCTGCACAGGTTGTTGCTGGCGTCACAGGTTGTTGCTGAGGATTGGTTTTCCTGCCTCTTGATGGTCAGTAGTCTTTTCCATTATTCTCTGGTTATTTTCTAGCAGCTTCTGTGCCCTGGCAATGTGTAGTTTGCAATACCTTCAGCTTCTTAGTTTCTGTCATCTATTACAACACTATTTAAATTTTACAGCACTATTTACATTCTCGGACACCTGAGAAAGCACCACTGAGTTTTGATTTGACTAACAAACTTAACCCTTTCCTATCACAATCCCCCCTCTTCTATTTTATCCTGATTTTGTTCATCAAATAGTTTTACTGCTTCTTTAGCCCTTTGGTGGATAGATTCATCCTCTTCCTTGCTATCGATTTGTTCATACTGTTTTCTTACTAACATTAAATTGGCTATTTCTGACTGTCCCTTAACAATAGCAGTAAGTTTATTGAACAGAAATGGTCCAAAATTTAGTCCCAGGATTCATAAAATAAGAGGTCCCACTAAAGTAGACAGCAAGGTAGTTAGCCAGGAAGAATATCAAGGGTATCACAGAATATGGGACTACTCATCTAATTGCTTAGTTCTCTTCAGAGTCAGTTTTAGTCCTTGGGGGGGGTCCCACCACTTTCCAGTTCACTGATTCTCAAAGTGCCTTCACTCTGGACACGTGTCCATCCTCACTCAGTAGTCCGGATAGCAGTCTCTGTGGTGAGAAAGACAAGAAAGGGTCCCTCCCAGCAAAGAGTAATAGATGACTCCTTCCAATTCTTTATTAATACTTTATCTCCTGGTTTTACATGTCAGTTTCTAAAGGGGGTTGCTGTACCACCATTGCCTTTTTATGTACTTCTACTCTTCTGGGCATTAGTTGCATAACATAAGGATGCAAGTTCCTATCATCTAACACGGGGTGATCTAGGGGAAGGTCAGTGTTATAAGGCATATCGTATAACATCTTGAAAGGTGAAAACCCAGTGTCAGCACGGGGTTGTGTTCTAATATTTAGAAGGGCTAAAGGCAGACACTTCACCCATGATAATTTTGTTTCTAACATTAACTTTGTAAGTTGTTTCTTAATCTCTCCATTCATCCTTTCTACCTTTCCTGAGCTTTGGGGTTGATACAGTGTATGGTATTCCTATTTAGTACCTACTAATACCACCACCTCTAATATCATCTTTGAGGTGAAACAAGGTCCCTGGTCGGAATCAATGACAATGATGACCCCGTATCAGGGAATTATTTCTTCAAACAAAATTTTTACCACTGTGTGTGCAGTTGCTCTAGCCATAGGGAACGCATCAAAATATGTGAGGTGGTCTACCGTAACAAGAAGATATCTAAATCTTCCAACCTTAGGGAGCTTGTTAAAGTCTACCTGTAACCGTGCAAACAGGCGATGGGTCATTTCCCTTTCCCCATGTATTTTCTCTCTTAATTGATGTTTGTTAATCTTATGGCAAGGTAAGCACTCCCCTACAACTCTTTTAGCTACATTTTAGGCCCCTATGCACAAAAAATTTATTGCAAAATGATTGTTTAGTGCTTGCACTCCTCACTGTGTTCTATATTTATCTTGGTATCTCCTCATTACTCTGAGTGCCATTGCTTTCAAGAACACTTCCTTTCCATCAGGTAATCTCCACTTCCCACGTCTCCAAAAAATTCCCATCTTAAATAAAAAGTCTGACTTGTAGAAAGGTTCTAGCCCTGAAAAGAGGCTATAATATCCCCATTTGCTGTAACTTTTCCTGATTCGTGAACCTCAATTCAGGCTCTTGAAAGTTAGTATCCGTTCTTGCCAGTTCTGTTCTTAAGGGCATTAAGGCGGCCCTTCTTGCCTCTTCATCAGCTAAATTATTTCCTCTTATTCTTGAATCAAAGCCCATTTGGGTTCACCATATTATCATAGTATTGCCTTTATATGTACAACTGCTACTCTTTCAGGCCCCATAAGAGCCTCCAGGGTCTGAGTTACTAATGTTTCATGGATTAATCCTTGGGAATTTATGAACCCTCTCTCTTCCCAAATTTTTCCAAATTGTCATGGTTTTGTAATGTTGCTGTCAATATTCCACATCATAACATCATGTGCAGTATGGATCATTAAACTACATTTACATCCTGCCCCGTAGCCCTGCCTCCTGTCCCACAGCCCTACACCCTCCCCCATAGATTTATATCAGACCCCATAGCCCTGCATCCTTCGTCCTTCTCTCCCTCCTCCCACCCCGCCGAGCCGAAACCTGACCTGTTCCCGATCCCCGCCCGCCTACCCCTGACCAGGGCGGGGGTCGCCATTAACCGGCCCCTCTCCCCGATGCACCCCGCCCGACCGACCCGCGCGGTTTTGTTTTGTTTTGTTTTTTATTTGGTTGGTTTTTTCCCCTTCTTTTTCTCTTGTTTCCCTTTTTCCGCCGGGGCAGACCTGGCGGCTCGTCTCGGAGTCCGGAGCCCTCCCCCGGGACAACCGGTCCCCGAGCGACGACTATCGGCCGCCCGGCCCTTCCCGATCCGGCCCGGCCCGGCCCGTCCTCCTGAGCTGAGGCGGCTGCGGGCCGACGGTCAGCCGTACAAGCCGCCCGTCTCGCTCGATCTGCGTTGGTGGCCAGCGGTCGCAGCCGGATCGGCTTGGTTATGCCGGCACGGTCGGCCCGGCCCCGGCGAGCTCCGACCGGCTCCGGCGCTACTCGCAGTCGTCCGGATGCCGCTCCGGCAGGACGGACCGCTCGGCCCGGTCCCGGCGGGTTTCCACAGGCTCGCTCGATCCACGGCGGAGGCTGCAGTTCGCCGCCGGATCGGCTCGCGTGCACCAGCACAATCCGCCCGGCTCCTGAGCGATTGCAGTGCTCCGTGGCGGACGCTAGATGTCGCTGCCGGGGCGGCTCGACTAAGCCGGCGAGATCTTCCCGGTCGTGGGGGGCTCCGGTTAAGACCTCCTGCAGTGGGGCCTTCACGTTTGCTAGGCTCAGCTAAGGCTGCTGTGCTATGAATGCCATTTGTACAAAACGGAAAGCAAGCAAAGCCAGCAGCAGCTCGCCTCATGTGGGGTTCTCCGAAGGCCGCCTGACCCCCCCAGCAAGCTGGAAGGAGATAGGGAGCACATTATGGATGAGTGCTGCTTCCTCCATCCCAGGGAGCAGGAGCCTGGTCTTCTGAGGAAGAGGTACAGCAGGGCCCTGCGGCTTCCAGGAACACACAGCTCCGAAGGATAACGCGTGGGGAGGGAACAAGAAGCTGGGGGATGTGGGGATCCCCAGCAATTGGCTACCACAGCCCAGCCAAGAGCTGGGCTGACTTACTTTGCTGGTGTGTCCGATGAGTTCCAGCCCTGTGGCACTGGCCATGTGTCTCCTCCTGCCTTTTAGGCTCCCCCAAAAAGCATGCTCACCACTTTGCTTCTTTATCTCCCATCTCCAGACTCTCAGAAGCCCTGAGCGGGGTTTCCCTGAAAATAAAATGAAATAAAACCATGCAGGTTTTCCAGTTTGGCTGAAAAATTATTTTAAGTGCTGGTCCCCCCCCCCCCCCCCCCCCCCCCCGAGGTTCTGTTACATGCTCACATTGAGTTGTGCCCAGAGCAGAAAACTCTGTTTTTTCCCTCCCTTCTCTCCTGCTTTCCCACTTTCCCTCTGCTCTGGGGAAAGTGCTCATGTTGCAGACATGAGAAGTCTGCACAGAGAAGAATGACACACACAGTATCACAGTATCACAGTCTCGTGCGGGTTGAAAGGGACCTTAGAGATCATCAAGTCCAACCCCCGGGATTCGAGTCCCTGTGTAGCAGAG